>NC_143551.1:174682918-176150836 GCF_054136105.1 Typopeltis vanoorti | reverse complement strand
ACATGTAATATTGTCTTCTAATTATTATTTTCGTGTAACATGTTATAATAACTATTGTTGGTATGAAAAGTGTAATATCGGCTTATAACAACTGTTATTCTTATGTAACTTGTGTTATTACCTTAACTCAGCAATCAAAGAGCATTTTAAACTCTCTGACTGACCGCAGAGAACCAAAGCCGGTTAATCTTTGTAAAGAAGATTGTTATTTTTAAATAAAAAAATATCTTACATCCAGGGCTTTTTTCCTAAATATAAGTTTACCGGAACTCTACCATCTCATCTGATAACACAAGAAAATCGAAACATTCCAGGCCTTTGAAGCTCTCGTTCTTTTACTTTTGACAAATGGATATTATATATATATATATATATATATATATATATATATATAATATAATGTTGGTCGGCTGGTTACCCTCTTCTCCAAAGTCACTCCTTTAAAGTTCAGATTTTCAACTGCTTGTACAGCTTCACGATAAACAGGCCCGCCATTAACTTTCCTGTCTTCAAACAGCCGAATCTGCCTTGATATACTGCTATGAGCTTTGTAGAGTGTAATATCCCTTGCTTGCAGTTCAACACTAAACTCTGACAATTCTTTGAGAGCATCACACATCAATCCAAGATCCAAAACAAAATCAGCACTTGTTATTTTCTTCAAAAGGCCTTCATACATTACTCTTTCAGACTTGTCTCTGTTTTGATCTTGTTTTGCTGAAGTAAAATGAGCTGCAAGTGCTTAATAATTTTTCCACACCGCAGAAACGCTTCTAAAACTAGAAGCCACCCAGCGTGTACTTAATTAAACTCTTCCAATTTTGAAGATTTCCTTGTCAAGATCTTCAGCTACTTTGCCTAGTTCTCTGGCATTTTTGGATGACTGGTGATAGAAACAGTAAAGTTTGTCAAGAAATGACTTGAAGTCGTTGATTTGTTCTGGGAAGCTTTTTGTAGAACATCACCAACAGACAGCTCGAGTCTATGGTTGGCACAATGCCAAACCAAAACGTGAGGATAACGTTCCTTAATCACAGCTATTACTCCTGTTTTCATACCCAACATCACAGTTGCTCCATCACAGGCAATGGCAACAAGATTTTTCTTCAAATAATCATCATGAAACCCCAATTCATCAAGGGTATTCATCAAGCTATGGAAAATACCTTGTGCGGATACATTTTCTAACTCTACAATGTCAATAAAAATATTTGTGTATTGCTCCATTATCAAGTACTATTGTGCGTACATATATTATTAATGGTGACAACTGGCTAATAGTGTGCTTGCATCAATCAAAAGGGAAATCTTACAGTTTGACTCTATTATTTTTTAAAAGGATTTTTTTCATTTAAGTTCCAATATGATTTGTTATATTCATTCAAGAATTTGTAGAATGTAGAATTCGACCCATGTCACTGCCATGTAATTCTTGGAGGTCAATTTCTGATTCAAAGTCACTGAAAGCCTGGGGTTTTCTTTGCAACTTTATATGCTGTTCTGAAGATTCTACAAGTGATTTCTTTCTCGTGTTCAAATGCTTTTGAATAAGCTACCTCCAGTTTTCGTTCTTTTGCAGATTCTATAATTTTAGAGGCAGCAATGTGAGCTGAACTGTTCTTATGATCAGGAATTTTTTACGTAGTGAAGTCATTTGCTCTTTTTTATTCCTATCATAATCAGAAATTTGAATATTTGCCCATGGCTTTGAAATATTCATACCTTGCTTATTCCTTTCTACTCCCAAACTTGCGACTTCCTTACATCTTTTACAGTCAATGTTTTCATTCTCCACCAACAGCCATTCATTTTTTGTTGCGATAATCAGCTCTTTGGTCTAGAGTCCAACAGTCGGGCAGATCTTCTTGTGCGTCTTTACTCGTCGTAGTCGTCGTTGTAGCAACTGTAGCAGCCACATGTTTTATCCTTCCAGTTTTTCTATCACTGTCCATCGGGGGGTCTGATTTTGCCCCATCACTATGGGGCAAAAACAGACCTAAAAAAACACTTACTGTTCTCGAGCTTTAACGTTTTAGTTGAAGGAGCGGAAGAGAAAAATTGTGTTATTTTACTATTCATCGCGTAAAACTAGTGAACCTGCCATCAAACACGTTAACCTCACTCAACTACGTTGTAAAAGTGCGAGTCTACTTGCGTAGAGAAAGTCTGCTTGTATGCTTGTTCACATAGAAGTTCAGCTTCCGGTATCTACCGTAACTTCCGGCCGACTATCGATTCTAATCGAAAACATCGAGGTTCAGTGTCAAAACAAGATGGCAGCACTAGATTGGACGAACCAAAGATTTGATTTACGTTGTCAACGACCATAATTGAGAATTTAAAATGGAGGCAGTCCTGTTTTGAAATATGTGTTTAGGGGACCATTAAAGTCCTAAATATTTACAGGAACGCGTTCCGGACCGTTCAGGCTGAAAAAAAGCCCTGCTTATAGCTATTATTAATTATTTTTTGCAATACTGCACAAGCGCTATATTTGCTATTTGTAAATTTCACTAATATTTCCACGGTATTTTTCCCAATTAAATCAAAATGCCTCTTTTTAAACGAAAGGAATTATGTGAAATACACAAAAGTATACATCTTAGCTAAGCTTTCCCTCACTTTGGTGTAATTTTCACGTCTGCCATTAGCGGTCCCTGAATTATTGCAGTCAAATTGGCACAAATGAGGTGACGATGTCAGTTCCGATGAAACTACATCTAATGATTCGATAGAAAAAAAGTCTGATTGACTTAATCGGTTAATAAAAGCTATTCTGTGGACGAATAGTTTTTGTTCATATTTCATAAATATGCAACATTTATGAGATATGAATTCACGCTTCATGCTTATTTAGATTTCATGTTTTCCGACATCACTAACTCAGTACGTTACCATGAAAAACGATAAACCACGGAACCATGAAGTTTTCTTATATGCTCCATGGTATAAAATAAATCACGTTACATGCTTTTCGGATGGGATGGGCCATTATGTGGTTGCGACAGATGCCAGGAATACGTGTTGAACTCAAGCGCATTATCTCAGCTGTGAAGTTTAGGAGTGAATTTGTAATGGTCAGTTGTAATGATGAACGTAGACGGATATGCAAAGCTGCTCAATAATTCGCATAATATCTATGATACTTTATTTAATGTTGTTTATTTTTTAATTCCCAGATGGAATATATAATTTAGTGACATAGTATCGCCCATCGAGACAAATCGTTTTACAATTAAAACATCTCATCGCATTTCAAACAAATGCGATCTTTCAATTCTTACTTCGTAAGGAGATATTCATGAATCACTACAACATATCGGGCTGGTCAGCTTTTCTCTATTCGCATTAATAATGATGAAGAGAATAAATGCTTGAACTTGCTAGGGACGCGAATCGTGTTCTTCAAAACAAGAATGTACGGTTGTATTTCTGTCTTAGAAATGAAACAGATTTTAATGTTATCTGGAATTCATTATAGAAGTTTTGGCACTGCATAGGTAATCATCCTATAATAACGTTTTTTTTTTTATTTCTTTATCACTTCAGAGCTTTGATTTTTCCCATTTCTGCATGTGAACGTTCTTTTTCCCCCTTAGGCCATAAGTACATAAGTTTAGCTTAGAACATATGCAGACACTTTTAAATATTAGATAACTCAGTTACATTTTATGTATTTATGTTTCATAATTTACACGCTGGCACTTGACTCCAAGAATTTTTCTTAAGAAATTACCTTAAAAAAAAAAAAAAAAAGAAAGAAAGAAAGGTAATAGATCACAAAAAAGTTTCAAGGAACTAAGTCTGCTTATTTGTGTTCATAAACTTAGCCCTTCAGTCTAAAGAAACTGCAACATTTCTTGCACAGGAACGTAAAAGACTTGTCTTACAATAGCAGTGTGTGGTTATCCTCAGGCTTGAAATTCACCATGAAAAAAAAACGCACCTCATGTATGAGCAATGGAGCAGTTGTCCCAAGATGAACTGTGTTATTTATGACCCTTACGGGTAAGTTATTTTAGACCTCTTGTTCCTCTCAAACTTTCTTCGTGTGATATTTTACTTCGAGATAAGAAGTTGAAGATTTTCAAAGTACCACTATTATATCGATCAAGTTTTCTATCAATAATGAATGAAGTGCGTGTGAATAGCTGCCTCTGAATTCGGTGTGCATAAAAAGAAGGGGGGGGACGGAACTTGAATGAAAAAAAGGAGAGAAAGGGAATTTTTTTTCTTTGAAATCGCCTTTTATTATTAAGTGCAGTACGATATACTTACGTGTATTATTTATTGATGTAAAATCTCCTGGCATCCGTTTCACACGCCTTTTCACTCTGATATCGTTAAAAATATCTGTCAACGGCTAAATTTAGAACATAATCAAAGCCTGCTCAAAACATAAAACCAAATATATTTGCTTCGGAGAAAGTGTGTCCAGGATAAACTTATATCCAGTACTCCTTATTGTATCAAGGGTTACTACGCAGGTTAATAATGGAACAGAAGTGAAATAAAATTGATCACTGGAACTCATAAAATAGTGGTCGTAATGTATTCTGCGACATTACAATCTCTCGTTTTTTCTTAATCCGAGAGTCGTGAACATATTTTACTTATTTTATTTTTTTATTTTAACAGATATCATTAATCAAGCACTTAGTTAAATTTATATCGTTCCTCACGAAAACACCACTTCTGACGTTATCGCTAGGCTGCATTAAACAAAGAATAGAACACGTTTAACATTTTATTACAGATAAATAAAACCCTTCTCGATTAATAGGAAAAAACTGGCAAATTTCTTCCAAATCCCACACGTTTGTTATCGCCTCTAGAATTTAACTCAAAGATCATCACAAAAATTGCCGTCTCTAAAATAACGGAAAATGCTAACGCTGTCTTCATCAATACCTGGAAATCTTAGTTAATACTAGCATGAATTCTTGCCACTATTGATTCAACAAAGACTCGCGACTTGCTTCTGTCACCCGTTCCTGGACATTTTCATTAAAAAGGTCCAAGAAACGCACTGTCACTTTTCATATTTCCAAGACATCGGATCACATCTGGCACTCAGGAAACTGCTTCCATCTTTTCTGTGTGTACAGTTTCTTCTTGGGCTGTGCTGTTCAGTGTCCCTTATGATTGGATAGCTTTCTTTCCTTCTTTGGACATTATCCTGTCAAAATCAAAACCAACCCTCAGAATATTCTCACATTTCTGATACTGGATCAAAACCCTGCATGGTGTAGAAAGATGGAGACTTCGTCTTTTATCCTCCATTGCAGATTCACTCTAACGTCTATTATTACACACGTGATTACTTTCTTCTTCTTTATGTCTTCTCTAAAGATACTTTCATGAGTGGTGCTGAACTGAATTGCACTCTAGCATCATTCCCCTAATTTCCACCAAATGACATTATAGGCAGTAGATCAATACTTATGCATAATCCAACTCCAAAACTGACAAACTAGCATTTTATTATTCATCTTCTCAATTCATCCTTTCTGGAACAGTCTTTCTCATCTAGATTAGATTCCGAAAAGAAATTGCAGCCTACATTTATTCAAGAAGACGATCAGTAAGTTTCAATCAACCACCGTCACTCGCGTGATGCTGATGTATTTATGTCTGCTTCGTCCCTTCATATGTGTAATTCATATTTGGAAAGGATTCTAAAATGCACTACTGGTTGGAGTTTCGAGGATTATTTCAATTCCTCTAGTGTGCATCTATACTCACACCATATGCTTCGACGAGTTTTCAGATTCCAGAAATTAAAGTAATAGTTAAGTTTCATTTGCATCAGACACTTTATTTACACAGTGGGTTAGTTACACGAACGGTTCAAACCGAATTAGAATTAAAGCAGTTAGACACTGTTTGCATTAATCAAAATATTCGTCCACTTACATTAAACTCATCGATTCTAATTCTCGATAAATATCAGAATTTATTTATGGTGTGAATTATTTTTTCGCAATAAAATTTCTAATTCAGGAACATTTGGCAAGTTTACACTTTGGAACGCTGTAACTTAGGCAACCGTCCAAATGAGGACTTCTCAAACTTTGTGATAAGTGCTGAATATGCTTTCTCTCTCTCTCTCTCTCTCTCTCTCTCTCTCTCTCTGGTAGGATGCCAATAAGAATAAAATGCAGTCCATGTGCAGTCAGGTGTGCATTAAATCTTTATATCTTTTAAAATTTATATTCAAAACACAGAAGAAAACATATAAATTAAAGAAAATAAAAATATGTATTATTATCCTTTACCCGCTCTCCGAGTGCTAAAGCAGTGAACAGGTTCCGCCCTCTTAACAGCATTTAAAAGTTGCCCTACTTATCACATTAAGTATTTCGCTTTAATTTGTTGCTACAATACCAAAAGGTATAAATTCAAGATATAAAAGAAGGGAATGAGTCAAATTAAAAATAAAAACGCATATTGGTTATCAAAATAAAGAATAATAAGTTTTCCGAAGTAAGCCTTCTCGAAGACTAAGTGAATACTTTGTATGCCTTGTAAGTCATTAGCTGTTGCGTAAATGAATAAAATTTATGAATATGCAAATGAATTTAAATGCGGTAACTAAATGTAAAATTGAATTAAAGAGTCAAAGAAATTGTGTAGGAACAAACCAAAAAATGAAACAAAATCACTTTCTCCAAGCCGAATTCTTTCACAATGTACATACGTAGACTTTCTTTTATATCTCAACTGCACTACACTTTAAGTATGAAAATCACACTCAGGTAGAAAAGAAACCAAGAGAAGAATAATGGCAAGTCTAGCAGTTTATCTTCTAAAAGCCATATTTCAAAAGCCAGGTTTTTCCTCTGGTGGCCTTCATAATGAAAAGTTGCTACAGAGACGTCGCACACCAGCATTCACTCCTCAAAAGGGACCTTTGTGATGTGACCTACCTCAGATAACCCTCGCACACAAGACGACAGCAGTGGGTCCTCTTGCCGTTCTGCAGGATCGATAACCCTGTAAAGTCCCTAAGTCCCTTATCATACGTCATCCACGGCCCTGGAGACAAAGTTCTCAGCTGGCACAAGGCTTTCACTTTCTCAAAAATAGACTTATTTTGGGGATGGGCGCCTGCAGTGTCTTCAATACGACGAGGAGATTAATTTCGATAAATATCGTTCCGTTTTTCAGTGCTGGGTAGCATTGTAGGGCGCCGATGTTATTAACGCCGTCAATAAGTTAAGCTGGAAAGATGGGATGCCAGTAGCAAACAGACAGACAGAGATAGCTTCAAGAAAACGGACAATGAGAGTGATAGTTTAGCCTTTCGGAATAGTTAGAAAGGGAAAAAGAGTAAGATGATTTTAAAGAAACCCTTCGGCAAAACCGGTACAAATTCACTTCTATCTTTTTCCTGGCTCTCGTAGCATCTAAAACAGAAAACAACAACAAAGAAGGAGACACAAACAGTTTAAAAGGGAGTTATTCTGAAAGAAGACTGCACCATAATTGCAGAATTGAGTATTTCGTTGAAAAATATGTTATTCATATTTTGCCAAGCGAAGAAACTTTGCGCATTAAAAAGTTGCGAGGCTCCAACAAATCGTCATATGGCTTTGTCATGCTGTTCTTTTTATTTTTGTAAGCATTTTACAGCAGGCGACTTCGAAAACAAAATATTCTTCTCGGTGAAAAGATTAAAATAAGCAGCAAGCACGTAGTTTCAGAGCAAATAAATAGTTAAAAACTTTATGAAAATACCTTTCCAAGCTGCATTTTCATTACGACTGTATATTCTTCATATTCAAGTGCATCTGCAGAAAGTTTTGTACGTATAAAGGGCAAACAATTACCAATGAGGTCTTGCAGAGTCTAAACAAATGTGTTTTGGGAAAGTTTCTGTGTATAAAATATTCATTTTTAATAAATATAAAGTGGTAAAAGTATAATAAATATATGTGATCACTTCATGAAGCTTACTTTCTTAGTACATTCCTCAAGTCATCTTCTGGGAGTGAGTTTTACCTTTTTCTAGGAGATATTTCATTGTCTTCCATCTGTATATCGGGTTTCAGGTCTCGGTTCCAACAGGAAATGCACTTTAAAGAACGCGCATGCTTACAGCGTTTCTTGTCACTTTCAGATTTGTATAATACGGTGCTGAGACAACTTTTTATGTTTATGACAACTTTTGATTTCATAAACCACCGAGCATGCATTAAATTATACATGATTTTAAGCTTGATATTTTCAGGGTTCAAAACTTTTTAACAGAATGATTTTTAACATAACGATCTCATAAACTGTTTGCCTTCAGAAAATTAGGTTAAAATGTAGTTCGTGTATTTTATTTTATTTTATTTTTTTCATATTCTAGTAAAAAAGGAAAACGTTTATCTTTCCATGTCTGTGGATGCCCGTTAAAATAGCGTATTTCAAAATAAAAATATTGTAATAACTTTATGAACGAATACACTCGTGACACTGTTGAAAGAATAACATGGTTTATCAGACGGTTTTTCAAAAAATGTCAGGACGATATTTTTTCCCTCCAAGGTTATGATATACACTGTTCCATCTGTTTCAATTTAAAATGGTGCTTTGTGATTTAATACAGCAGCCAAAGCCATGGCGTCACGTAGAGACTAAACCCGGAAAATTTTCGAAACTACTTCAGGCTTTCAGTAAAGTAGTCGTCTCATACCACGCAATGAAATCAACATTAGGTAACATCCGTATCTCCTCCCTCAAATCCAAGGCGTATTAGTTGAAGAGATATTCACTCGACAGACAAGGACATTTGCAGAAATCCTGTGTTTTGAAATGTATCCTAAGAGGATTTTTTTTAATTCGGATAATGTTCTCAAATCTTCTTCCTTTCAGGACACTTGAGTTTTCTTAAAAGAAAAAAAAATGCAGTGTGCCTGCATTTTTTTGAAAAAAATTCCTACACAGACTGAGCAGATTGGGCCAAAGTAATCCAATCTTCTGTTAAAATGTCTTAGCATGATCGAAATGAGTTTCTCAATCGATTATCTAACTAGCGGTTGGTGATCCATCTGTTTTCACGAAAAAGTTCCTTATCTGCATCACATTTTCATTAGTTTTGCACGCGTTGTACGTTTCGTACAATATTATCAAAGAAAAAATAAACAAATATCAAAGAAAAAAACTTTCTTTTTAATGTGACTCCACTCACAAAAAGTTCCAAACCTACCACTATGTACATTATTATCATGTCTGGACTAAGGTTTGTTTCATTCTATTTTTATATATTTTGTTTTATTTATGTAATCCATAACCTCTACTTAAGAGAACAAATAAGGGATTTTTTTTCAAGCCACTACGGGTCTCCAGTAAGCGTTGCAGTGGTCGCACATTGGTGATAAAATTCGTCTCCCACTTAAAGACAATCACGAACATCCATGCCTAAGGTGTTCTTCACACCGCAGTCCGTTGACTGCGTCGTGAATATGCTGTAACTACTCATTCAGCCATGCAAGTACACAGAAACCAATAGATGTTTCATTTATTTTCGGTTCCTCTCCAAAAGCAAATTTTAACATCTTAAAGGTGGCAGTTTTGCCCACTCTGAAGTAGAACTTCATGCACACGTTCTGTTCTTGTTTCTTTCTCATTTTATATTTCCTTTTTTCTCTTTCTTTTCGATGTAACGGTAATAGCAAAGATCGCAGCAGCATATGCTCATGCTTGACAATTTGAATGTTTCAATAATCTTAGCTGCAACTTTAAAATAAATGGCGAATGACTTGAGGGAATTCAGCTCTACTTATACCCAGTGGAGGGACTGTATTAACTACAGTAACGTCGTTTGGTAGTCCGACCAGATTATTGTTTTATGAGTATTCCATTACATCTGAAGATCGAATGCACTGAAGGGCGTAGAGCTGTGGTTTTACATAAACAAAAACCTAGGTTCCAGAGAAAATCCATCATCTCTCTATGAGACTGATTTATTCATCTTCTTCTGAAACTATTTACATATACGAATTGGATCTACAGACATCCTGCGTGATGCGCAGTTGAAGCTGCATCTTTGCTTTATGGGAAAAGGACTGCTTATGAATCTATTTTACCACGACTATCGTTGATGGTACAAATGCGTCATTTAGAATTGCTCGAACATTAGAAACTTTCACCCCCGTTGATGGCAACACAACTGACAATCCATCTCATATCTAAGAAATCAGATGATCTACTATAGTTTGGATGTACACAATGGAGTTTTGTAGTCGCAAATATTTCATTTGACATTGGATAACTTGAATGTTAGATTCATCAGAGTAGAACGATCGTCTTCTGGTTCACAGTTGAGACATTACAAGGAATATGTGCTTAAGCTTATTAAGCGCCATCTACTGGCACGAATATCTATGACGTTTACAAGGTGGAGCTGTTTTCTTTTTACACTGAAAGAGTAGATTAGTATTCGTTGAGGTTGCAATTTGATTTAATCGATATTTCATGTGAAACTTTATGTGGTTTCAAATTTCAGAAAAGTTTTGCTAACACTAAGAGTTTTCTAAAAAAAAAACTGTTTGTTACACCATCTGGAACTACCGGCATAGTAAAATAGAAATGGTTTATAGCCAAACGAAAAAAAAAAATTCTGAGTCCGAAAAACGTCTGGTCGGGTCATGAGGATAAAATGCAGTTCGAAGCATCTGCTCTTATAATATATCAGCTCTTTAATGACAAACGAGCAAATGATTCTTTGATTGAGCTAAGAAGGAAACCGGAAATAAGAATGCCTGCTGCTATGATATCTGATTTTACTTGGGTGGTCTGAAAAGTTTTTGACCTCAACCATAGATGGCAACACTATCGGCAAGATTTTTTTTCTAAGATGGTACATCTGTCGTAAGCATCGATGTTTGAAATTTCAAGTAATTTTATCGCGTAGTTTTTTTATACAGCTGTCGGAAGCTAAAGTGTTGTCTTCATCCCTTGAAATGGATAAAATTGAGTATCGTGCGGTTATAAAAAAGAAGGTTTGAAGCCAAAAGAAATTCATTCGAAGTTCATAAAAGTTTATGCGCACTCTTCTCCTTCATTTTTGACAATTAAGAAATTGCTGCCGAGTTTAAACGCGGCCGTACCAGCCTTGAAAATGATCCAAAAAGTGGACGTTTGAAGGACGTCCAAAAAATGTAACAACACCAGAAATCATTGATCAGTGCACGATATGGTAGTGGATGACCGGCGAGTCAAAGTCGACCGTCAAAGATGACCGTCGATTTATTACTATGGATGAGACTTGGATTCACCAGTACACACCAGAATCCAAACAGCAGTCAAAACAGTGGAGAGAAGCCGGTTGTTCAGCGCAAAGAAGACAAACTCGGTTCCATCAGCAGGAAAGGTCATGACATCGGTGTTTGGGGATGCTAAAGGCATTTTGTTTATTAATTATCTTGAAAAGGGTAAAACAATAACCGGAGAATATTATTCCGATCTTTTAACCAGACTAGACGAAAAAATTCGTGAGAAAAGACTCGGTTTGCAGGGAAAAAAATCACCTTTCATCAGGACAATGCACTTCCCCCCACAGGTGTTTTGGCAATGAGAAAATTAAAGGATCTGACTATGAATTGTTGGAACATCCACCCTATTCCCCAGATTTAGCTCCCTCTGACCTCTGTCTCTTCCCAAAACTAAAACTCTTCCTCGCTGGTGAGCGTTTTTCTTCGAATCAAAAGATGATTGCGGCTGTAGAGGAGTATTTTGCAGATCTTACTGAGAACCACTACAGGGACGGGATAATGGCGCTGGAGCATTGCTGGAATAAATCTATGAGTCTCAAGGGTGATTATGTTGAAAAATAAAAATAATTTAAAAATTATAAATTCGTTTTTTTTCATTGTTTAGGCCGAGAACTTTTCAGACCACCCACTTATTAGATCTAAACTCTTCGCACACGCTATGGGTAAAGAAAAAAAAAGTGGAACTGTTTCAGTAACAATAAAACAAAACCGCAGACTATTCAGCTCCATGGCCTACTTTAATATCATCTCATTCACTAGAAGCTTTCCATACACCATTCCTTCCACGCTAAATCCGTAAACAGCGAGAAATATCTTTGAATATTTAAGTAACATGTTTTTGAGTGTGTTTTTAAAAGGCTAACGTGTATGAGCACATAGTCTAAATTACTTAACACATTACAAAATCTATCATAATTTACTATGGAAATGTTCATCTTCATCATAGTTTCAACTAAAAAAATGAGAGTCTATATATGACACCACACTGCTTTGACTGTCTTTCAGTGTTTGTAATCCTCATTGGATTAGATATTCTGACCTGAGAAATGTAGTCAAGCGATTTGCATAATTTTGGTCATAAAAGTCAGTTATCGGTATCTAATGCGATGAATGACGTAAGTCCCCTGATCCTTCTTTCTTTCTTTTTTTTTTTTTTTTTTTTCAATATTTGTTCTAACCTGCTATCAATCCCTGTTACGTTTAAGATACACACAAGCATTGGAACAATGACCTCCTTGGATCCAGTTGGCCAGAGAGAAGTGACGTATATTCATTGTTCCAAGCCTGCTGCCAGTATAAGAACAATTAACATAACAACGAAAAATATCTTCCTGATTCGAATCGAGCTTCGTAAAGGCTAAAAACGAAGCCGAATCCAAATCACCCATAATTTTGAATGGACTTACGTGGGTGTAATCCACATAAAATAAAATTCTTTCACTGTTAGACTCAGAACTAATCAGAATAAATACGGAATGCTCTGCAAATCCTTGGAAAAATTTAAAACCTCCATTAATTCTTATTGACGGATTGAGTCTCATTTGCGCGACATGAATCTGTGTTAACTATGGAATAGTTTTCGATCTGATTGGCCATGTTCTCAATGTTATTAGTTAAGTACTGTGTATGATTTCTACTTTTTAAAATAATAGGTTAAATTTTTATTCGGCCCACTGCCACAATAAAAATGTCCCTTTTCTCCTAAATTGCACGGTTTTATTCTGTAGCAAAGGATAATGACTAAGATATTCACATAATCACTTTCAACTTCAATCCCATACTATAAAAAAAACGACATATGCTGTTTTCTTAAATTCATGAGAGCTAATTCCTTGTGCCCAGCTGCCTCCCTCCTCTATCCATCATAAGCCATTCAGCAACTAATCTGATTGAAGACCAGCAGTTTATAACTTCAGCAGTCTGACTTCATTTGTCTATCATTTAAAACATTCCAATATATTCTAGACAATTTCGTGTTTCATGGCATTTGCTGCTGCGTTTTTAAGTACGTCAGAGGATTAGGAGGGAGGGAGGGAGGGAGGACAAGCTCGAAAAATATGTATACAAAGACTGATATTACGCATGTCATCGCCAGAATTACTGAGCCTTCTAGTTCAGTCAATATTGACAACATTTTTCGATGGAAAATCCTAGGTTCAGATCCCGTCTAGAATAAAGGTGTTTCATCTGAAGGTGAGTTAGCCGGTTCTCGCACGGAGGCGATAGGATTTTTCCTTCGGAAAATCCGGTATTTCATTTACAAACAACAAACCGATCATAAAAACATACGCATTTAACATGTCTAATCTACTGACTTGATAGCCTGAGTTGTTTAGGCCAGACTCAACCATCCCAAGCCGAAATAATTATAGAAATGCGTTCATCTAGTTAAAGCGCGTATAAAAGATTATTTTAAATTTACAATAAACTGTTTTAGGAGTAATTCTTTTTAACTAAATTCATTAAAAAACATTCGAATTACGTCATCCGAATGCACAGTAATTAGTTTTCTTATAAAACACTTAATCCCCCCCCTCCCCCTCCCTAAAAGTCCTTGTTGTTGTCCACAAGAAGACACTTTAGTTAACGGATAATCCTCTCACAGACGCTTTCCGAAGGTCTCTCACCTTCTGTTTTGCCATTTCTACAGGTGCTATGAGAGTTGCATCTCTAAGCTGACCTCTCCTGAATGAGAACGATAGCGAAAGCCGGTCATCATTTTTTACAGTACAAGTAAGATACCTACGAACCAGTTCTTCATTTCATTCATTCTATCTGTCTCTATTCTGTGGAACACCTTCTTCGCCTAATGTTCCAGAACTACAATCATCACTTGTTCTAAAAGAACATCAGATTGTTTCTTCTTTCTTTCTTTCTGGGCTTTATCCCACGACACAGTAATGCGCTATTTCATTCTACAAACATTTTTATATGCCGAATCAATCACAAAAAGGGGGGGGGTAAATGAAGATTTTATATTTTTACACTGCAGAACAATTCTTAATGACGACATCACTGTGGATTTTTACTGTTTTATAATTTCAGGAGTTTCAGTGCTGCATCACATTTTGGTGCCGTTGATTCACTCGGTTAAATCATCCCCATTAGATAATTAATATGCATATTATGTCAATCCTAAACTGCAGTATTGATTAGTGGGCTTCTTTATGGAGCATTCGATTGCATTTATTCGATGTAAACAGGAAAAATATTGCGTGGAAAATTTGACGAATCAAGCAATCTCTAGAGAACGTGCTCAATCTGATTATGAACAGCATTGAAAATAACCAACATTCAACTCAATAAACTAATGTATTTTTTTAAAACAAATATTTCGATTTGCTTCTCTAGACATTACTTTCGATTAAATTTTTAACGACGTGGCTGAGGAAATTCACCAATTTCTCGCATCGTCAAATTCTTTTATATTATGCGAACAACACAATAATTCTTCGTTTTAGAAGTATTAATTTTTAGCAGTTGTAAGTATTTAATGTAAACTGCTATTTATTTGAAGTGGTATTCGGCATTTATGAAGGTACTAAAACCAAATATGAGAACAGCGTTCCAAATTGGAACGTAAAATAACATCTAAAATAGAAACAGATAATAAATGTGAAGTATAAAGGATACGTGCATTCATGTTAATGAGCCTTCGTAGCTCAGCGGATTTTGGCGATGCCCTTTGGTTGCAACGATCGAGAACCGGACTCGGAGGGTGGCATAGTTTTTTTTTTCTTTTTTGTCCTCCCAAAAAACACTTGTTTTATCTCACAAAACAATCAAACCAGCCACAAGAACACGTGCAATAGATATAGACATTACGAGAATGAGGATTAACCACCCTATTCTGTCGAATTTAGTTTCATTCCAGGAATAAAAATTTCCTCGCTTCTAATCAAGTAGAAAATGCGAGTGTGTTTTGCTAGAAATGAGATAATAGTTAAATTTTTAAGTAGATAAGTATCTCTTTCTCAATAATGGGGAGATCAATATTTAATTGGTAAGTGTTCTAAAATGTTTTCTTTTTTTGTGTGTGTGTGGGGGGGGGGAAGATACATGTAGAGAACTTATAGAGACTATCAATAAAATGCTGTTTAAGTATTAATGTCTAGCAAAGGGCAGAAATTTGAAACTATTGCATGCACAAGGTAGCAGAAAGCCCATAGAATGACTACTCATTACAAGACCTTCGTCTAAAACCTTAGAATGTGTTAAGAGCAACGACTCAAGTTTCTCTTTCTGTATGGGTGTGTGTGTGTGTGTGTCATATAGATGATTTTTAATCGGTTTCGATGTAGAAGGTGATACAGTTGATTTCGCACTAATTTTAGAAAGAAGAGAAGCAAGAGAGATGACTAATAATAATAATAATAATAATAATAATAATAATAATCTTCATTTATGTTAATGTGTCTTTAGGAATGTGTAAGAACTGTAGGACAAAAATGCTAGTTGAATAGGAAAGCTAACATAAAGAAGAAATCAATTTGGGGGAAATAGATTTCAAGAACGGTTTGAAATATGCATCATTTGCAGAATATTTTCTGTTGAATATCGTGATTATTGTGATCTCTCTCTCTCTCTCTCTCTCTCTATGTGCGTGTGCGTTTTGTTTTATTGTTTACTTTTCCTCGTTATAGAGTTGACGGATTATTGATGACGTCATCTGCACCAGAGATGTCGTTGGTTATGTTAATATATTCCACCTCGGAACATTCTTTCCTGACTATCAGAATGCTTAGACAGAGATTTGTGAAAAGTTTTACAATATCGAGCAGAATTCATTCCAATGTGGTGTGTCTGTGAAGAGACAATGTGGTTGTGCTAATGGGGAGATGGCGTGTCTCGAAGGATCCTCAAATCATTTCCTACCACTTATTCTTGGTAGTAATGCGTTGGAAGCCGAAATTTATACGATTGTGCCACTTTTTGGTGGTTATAAACTTGAGAAACTCAAGCCTTCTTCCTACGGAGAACCTGCACAGTTAACATTAATTTCGTGCTTCGGTATGTATTAGCTCTAACGCTGCTGTTTCTTCTGTCAACTCTTACTCGTGGGTTTGTGGAAAGTTTTAAGACGTGGCAGAATTGTCAACTACTTGTTGGAAACATATAAATAATAATAACGTAAGTTAAGCGATAGGTTTAATACAGAAATTGGCCATCTGTTTAACAACAAATCGCATTCCTTCTACCTTTCCGAAACTTCTGTAGCATAGTTTCAGAAACTGAATAGTTTTTTACGGATCGATCAGCGTACGTTACATGATGAAGAAAGACGTCTATTTAGAAACATTTCTTTAAACTTTCGCATGAATATATAATCGTAATAATTACTTTAAATATTCTTTAAACAAATTAAACAAACATTATATGTTTAAAGAATATTTAAAGTAGCCCTCCATATATATTTACACCTGCTTTGTCTTTTTCAATACGAATCTCGCTTAAGAAAATGAATACCACGGTTAGATGAAGGATGAATAAACTGAAATCCCTGCTGTGACAGGGATTTCAAACAATTCAACACTCTGACAAATAAAGTGACGTGTCATTTAAGAAAGAATACAATTCGAATCCCGTCTAAAATCATTGGAACACTTGTAAAACAACTTCAGGCATTTTCAGTGCCGGCCTGGTTGGCCGAGTGGTTAGCGTATCCGCTCTCCAGCCAAAAGGCTGCAGATTCGAATCCTACCGTGGCATGGAGGTTTGCGATTGTCTTCCACCTTCATACACTCATTCATACAAGTGAATAAATACTCTCAAAATAGATGATTAGGTCAGCATGGGAGAGGTAGACCCACAAACCTCCAGTAATGGGAAGGGCCTTCACCCAAGGGTGGAGAATATACGGGCTTATTAAAAAAAAAATTAATAAAAAAGATATTGGCAGCATAGAGATTGCATTTTTATCCCTTTCCTAGAAAGTGGAAATTTCGTGGTAGTGGATGAAAAACAGTTTCATCCCCCTACCACTCTGCTGATCACATTATATTCATACAACAAATAATAATAATAATAATAATAAATGATATATATATATACATATATATAAACACGAGGATGTGTTGAAAAGTTGCGATAATCACCATGAAGGACACGTCTTCTTACATATCCTAAAGGAACAAATTATTTCGATTTGATGAAACATAAGGGTTAAAGGTTTTTAAGATGTGATCTTTCTTGTGGTTATATCAATTGCTTTAATACCGTCACCCTCCCAAATGACTTATCCTCGAATAAAGAAAGTGGCATTTACTTCACTGAGAACTATTTTGGTTTAAATTTCCATCTCTGTATTCAGGAACAATATTAAACACAGAAGGAAGTAGGGAATTGCTCTGAAGCATTCAAAATAAAGGCATAGAAGCACAATAAACCAAATAAAATACGAGAGAGAGTTTGTGTAACTGAAACACTGAGTTGTAATAATGCATAACTTTCTTTTTGAGATGACGATAGCACTCAGTACGTAGATGCTTATAACTGGTTGACAAGAGCTGTAATGCATTCAGGCATTTGCCCAAAGGCTGGTGAAGTGCACTCACGTTTCTCTACAGACCCAATATTGACAGTAATGACACTTAATGTCGTCCGTTATCAACCACGTGCGGTTAGAAAACCCCATTAGCGAATGAGCCGAGGCAAGATCAACCACCAGTCATGGCAATGGTAATTTCAATATTCCGCTATGGATGGAAAATACTTAACGTACACAAGAAAATTTCATTAAGTAAAGACGTAAATGAATTATGCTGAGAAATTTGTGAGAATTTCTCAAACCACATCTCCAAACAGAGTTCACTTCGGGTAAGTAATAATGATTGTCATATGACAAATCAGTTACACAAAAACAAAAACCCTTAAAGGTTCGGAAATCATCATTAAAATGATGAGTCGACTTGATGTTCTTGGGAGTATTGGCATCCATTCTGTCTGGAAGACCAAGCGCAAAATTCTATTGCACTTTTATATCTTGGTTTCTAGAGGTTTTGCAATAGCTTCGACTAAATTTCAAAATCGACGATTTGAATGCTCACATATCTAGAAAAGATAACTGCTCGACTTATCTGGTTATGTTTCGTAATTGGGTAATTTTGGTCCTCCTAAATGAAGCTTTACCGCTTGTGGTCGACTTCGAGGATGACAAAGTGGTAAATAGATTTGTGTACCTGATGGAAAATTCTGCTTGCTCCATAAAGTGGTAATAAATGTCCTTAAGAAATTATTATCCTTGCAGTAAAATCTCCAGTTAAAGCAATATCAAGATATAAATACAAAAAGAAAGCTTTTTGTATTTATATCTTGATATTGTGCAAAACGGCAATGCTACTTACTACAGGGAATTACTATAGAACAAGGTTCCTGTTACCTTTCTTCTCCAAGAAGAGTATTCTGTGTTTATAGATATGTGATTCAATCAGGGTGGTTTGCCTGTTCTTCGCGTCTTAGAGGGGAATTCGAAACCAGATCTTTTCAGCCAAGGGGCTCCGTCAAAACCAACCGAGCAACTCTACTTAGACATTAAGGATGTTTTATTTCATTTTATGTTTGTTTTTTATGTTTTTTTTTGGGGGGGGGGGCATCTTCGGAAGCTAAGAATGAATGCCGCTAAGAAGGGGGGGGGGGTGAGGGCTAGATTTTTCTCTCACAGGGCGGTACGTGATTGGAATGGATGGCCATTGGATGTTGTGAGTGCAAGAAGTGGGAATAAATTCAAGAATAAGCATGATAGCTGGTGCGTGCAGTATGTGGCCTCCCTCAATGAGTCTCTAACTCCCTGGAGGTCTCTCTTAATAATAATAATAATATTTATAAAGCAAGCTTCTAATTAATACAGACTAATCTTATTCCTTATTAATCAGAAATTACAATATCCTTTATTATTGATCCATAACGTTGATGTCCGTAGCGAACTAACAGCGAAATAAAATGGGGGACGGGGGGGGGGAATAATATCAATTTGAATGTAGTGACAACGAAATTATGTAATCACTATTGTGCCATCTAATAGATGCCACCAGATCATATTTTTGCTTGGAAAAATGAAACTGTTAGTCATAGATGTCTCGGTATTAAGCAGCACGTTTTCATGAGTTTGTAAAATATCTTCTGTTTTGAAGTGTTATCTACTAGCAAAGATGACAGTGGAACATCTTGAAGAGAACATCGTGGCTGTGAGCTGCAGAATGTGTAGCTTACAGCCATCTTTCATCTCTTAAACTGTTTAATGAATTTGAGAAAATTGATAAAGAAATGATTCTGCAATATAATTCCACACTAATTCTAGAAATTTAGAATTTATTGTAGAATAATATAATTTTACAATAATCTGTATGACGATCCGTTTATTAAAAACAAAGAAGAGAAAAGAAAAAGCACTTATAAATGAGTTATTAAAAGATCACACTTGGACGTTTTTCTTATGAAGTCCAAAAGTATACAAATATTAAACAAATAACAGCGTGTGGCTCGTGTGGTAATTAGCGCCTATTGTCAAGCTTACGTCTTCGATTTTGATTCGTAATTTATATAGTTCATTCCAATACATAAAGCGTAGTAGTTAACATAAAAGAAGTTTAGTCTGTGTGGATTAAATGATAATTAAATTTTATGATAATCCCATTTGAACCCTTTTTTTATTTTAATGTGCTCTGACGAGTCTTGCGTCACTTTTAACAAAAGTCTTTGATAGTTTTTCATCCTACAAGCCAGGCAAACAGACCAGAAATTATACGCACTTGGTAGACAAAGAAGAGTACGTGGCTAGGATTAATCGTCCTATCATACATTTAATTAGGTTTTTATGAAGCGAAATTAGTTGACTCGAGTGGCTATTGAACGTAACACGTTAAGGCGAAGATAATGACGTAATATATTAATTCGACTGGGACGACAGCGAAATTATAGACTCACTATTCCGCCATGTAATAGACGACAGCAGAACATATTGTTGCCATGGAAACATGGGAAGCTAGTAGTCCTAAAGTATCGTTAACAGGTGTATATCCCGTTAACAACAACACCAAGAGCTTCGTTGGTCTCAGCTGTTTCCACCGAGGCCAAACGTGAATGGGAATTTCATTCATTTAATTGGTCCCACTGAATGATGAATGAAAGGCATCGCTGTCCAAGAGTAATTGCTTTCATTCATTCTTTCATGGGAATAAATGAATCAGAAATAACAGAAAAATTTTCGAAGATTGTACAGTGGTTATTGATTTGTGAACTGCTAAGGACTCTAATGACAAGAGTTGAATGGGAATCCTTAGCATGTCAATGGTATTCTTCATATTTCATCGACATTTATTCCCATGAAAGAATGAATGAAAGCAATTACTCTTGGACGAATAATTGTAATAATTGTAAGAATAATATAATTTTTTTACGAGAAAAATTCTATTTATTTGTGTTGACTTTTTTCACTTGTGCTTAACCTTCCCCCCCCCCCCCTGCTGCACTGGGGAAAAGGGTCCTTCCAAGTAGATGGGATTACGTCACTCGAGAACACGGAATGTTTTTTTCGCTAGGCGTTGCCATCTTGTTAGAGGGCGAATATTTCCCAAAGTGAATCCAAATGGAGTCGTTGAGTAGGAAGATCAAACAACAGTATGAGAAACTAGTTACGGATGTTACACCCAGGTAGAGAAAGTGTTAGTCGAAGACTGAAACTTTTATTCTGGAGGTTCAGTTTTTTTTTTTTTTTCTCAAAATATAAAAACAAAATCGTGCTAGTTATACGTAGTTTAATTCAAACAACTAAAACGGTAAAACTCTAAGTATGACGTAATTTAATGAAGTTTTAGTAAGGTCCTATTTTTTAATGTATAGATAGAGGCGTGCTTATTCAGCATTCCAGAAATATTATCTCTTATTTCCAGCAGCGAAAAGTTCCTCTCAAAAAAAAAAAAAAGTGAATTCTGATACTTTCGTCATCTTGAAGCAATTAATGGTGATTTCCAACAGATTCGCTGGCAAGGAGAAGGAAAGCTTAATTAGATTTATTAATGAGAAAAATGAAATAAAATGCTCATTTTAAATAAACATCGGCTTCAAATATAATTGATTTGGAATAAGGTAATTATGTTGCCAAGGTTTTAAAAAAATATATTCTGCTGAAACTACTTATTTTAAATCGTGAAAGAATTCAAGACTTTCCTTTCACGAATGGTAATGAGTTAAATGACAAACGTTATTTAAAACTGCGTTTATTTTAATCACGTAAAGAAGACTGGGAAATAAAGAATCGTGTGCGAATCCCATAGAGAGACTCGTGCCATCGAACAGGGATTGATCTCTTGAGTAAATCCCTGGTAGTTTCGAAAAGGCGGCCACGAACTGAACGCGAATGAAAGAATGTGGCATTCGACAGATAACGTTTCGGAAATGAATTTTGAAAATACGCAAACACGTTTGAATTACCTAAGACAACTTCACACAGCATCTGACGCTAATGATCTGTCACACACGCTGGCCGCACCTGACATGACCTCCGTATTCCCAAACCCTGTTATCAGCGTTAGAAATTTCCCAGTAACGATCATTAATAAAGCGCTCGGGTGTTCCTCGGGAAGTTAGAGCGACGCCAGACAACCAAGTTTCGCTCCGTTCTTGCTCCAAGGATCATTACACAGCAAAGGTTGACTGCACAGCGTCATACGAGAGTGGGGGAGAAAGGGGGACAGCAGTTTTTTTTTGTTTTTTTGGGCGGCGTGCACTGCGAGGTTCTTAGTATATCAAATGATTAACATTTCCAGAATGGAATCCTCTCCGTTGTGTTCTTTTCCGTTTATTATTCGATTTGGAGGATAATAGCATAGACTACTACTACTACTACTACTACTATTACTACTACTACTACTACTAATAATAATAATAATAACATACACAGAGTTGCCACGTACAATGAGCACAGTTGCATATTGTCTGTGGTTGATATTTCAAAAAACGCAGATGCCTTCAGACGATTTGTAATGTCTGCCATGATATTCCAATTGCATTTCTATAGACAGCTTTTTCATTTTGTTTTGATCATTTTATAAATAATCAAAAATAGAATCCAAACAGAAGTGAGAAAATGGTAAACAACCTGAGGAATTTTACGATGACAACTTTGAAAATCTTGTTACGCTGTAAAGAAAATGCATATTGAAAGGGAGAGAGAGAGAGAGAGAGAGAGAGAGAGAGAGATCGTGTGGAGAAATGGGGTATGAAAGTCAAGTAGGAAATTATTATTTTTTATTTTTTTTATTTTTTGGTGGCGCTATTACGATAG
The DNA here is from genome assembly GCF_054136105.1 of Typopeltis vanoorti. Taxonomy (NCBI): domain Eukaryota; kingdom Metazoa; phylum Arthropoda; class Arachnida; order Uropygi; family Thelyphonidae; genus Typopeltis; species Typopeltis vanoorti. Next base: position 176,128,291 of record NC_143551.1, on the reverse strand, counting down.
AGCTATTACTTTCGGAACGCCTCTCGTAGAAGAAGGGTGCGGTGCGGCGGAGTTAGTTAGTGTGGTGAGTTTACTTATGTCTACGACTATGAATTCATATATCAACTCAGTGGATCGTTCCTGATATGCTCAAACTATTTTAACAGACACCAGAAATTTATAAAATGCCTACTACAATCACTCGGAGTGTACCGCTAACCTCCATCGGTTAATATTACTAGTACGGGATGCCTAAACAACAAATTTTCATTGCACTGCTCTCAGTTAAAAGAATAATACAAACGGTGAGGTCCGTTGGCGGAGGCGAGGGGACTTACAAATAAACAACGAGAAGAAACCCAAACAGAACGTTTATCAAAGAATTGTTTTTTCGAAGCGTCAGGAATAAAGTAGTTAAGCCACTTTATTTGCACTGCCATTGCAAATGAAATTGTAGCAAATGATATCTTTATCTATGCACTACTTCCCTTGGGCTATTGGAAAATGAAATTTTATGCAGAGGTTCTTGCGCCACCGACGAGAAAAATCGGAATAACCGAAATTTTTGGGTTTAAGTAGTGCTTTTTGTTAATTTTCCAAAAACAGTTGTTTTCCTTCTTAAATAGAAAACAATCCAAGATATAAGGAGAAAATTCTTCCATTATAGGGAACTAGAATTATAATAATAAACCAAAAACGAAGAAATTTTCGGCTTCAATCGGCCTTTTATAGTTTGTAGTTTTTGGAATTCATTCTGATAAAAATTTGACGCTCCGGTCTCCTAGAAATACTGCAGTTTCTCCTGTTAATTGTATTAAAAAAAACAGCTTTAGAGACCCCATTTCTTACTGAATAAAAAAAGGCCTTATGTCGGGCATACAGAACGAGAGAAATTCGCGTTACAGAATTATCAGACTTCTGCGATTTCTATGCTTCTCAGCTCGTTAATTTCCATTGTCTGCCACGTATTTTTCATATTTCTGAGTGGACGCGCGTTTTCATGGCACGTGCACTGGTTTACCAGCGTGATAAACAGCAGAAGACAACGCAGGAAGGAGCCCTAGAATTATATGCGGCTGATATGCATACTCTTTACACTAATCAATTGGTAGAGTTATTGAGGGTGATTGACAAGGTGTGATGGGCAATTCAAACGCATTTTATTTCGATGACGATGCCACGTTTCCGAAGAAACAATGCATTTTTGATAGTCAGACTGAAATTATTTATTCATTATATCCTATGAAACAAAAAGAACGTGCTTACAATGCGGATCATCTGCAATGAAGGAACATTCGGTAAGCCAGAAACTACTTTACTTCCAAAGAGGTGTCGTTTTAGGAGAAAGTTTCCCGATCACCCCAGGCTTCTAAAAAAAAAAGCAAGCCATAGTCCGACCACACAAGCAAGAGCTGTCGTTGGCAGACTGCCAAGAAGAGTCAACTCATGTTGAAGGGGAGAATGAAACATGGCGATGTACAAATCGGTCACCAACACGCAAAATCACGTGCTTTATACGTGAAATGTTGTAACTGTTATACAAGCAAAATAGTGACCACTTTGAAACAACAATAAAAGAGAAGTTAATTTTCCGACGTGTAATAATAAACAACTCATCCCACAATAAGGTTTGATTACCCTATTATCGGAATGGATTCTCCTTCTTCTGACATGCGCACAAGTGTCGAAGGGTCTCGCATCTGTAGGCGTACGATAGTTAGGATGTCACACTCTTTGGACATTTATCAAATAACTAAACCGTCTAAGATAATAACTAAGATAAAGATCTCGTTGTGATTCTTGCAGAGGCAACTTTTTATATGCGCAGCTGGTAACTACGAAATTTCGTTTTAAAAACATTGATCACTTCTTAGAGAAAACGAAGAAGAAATTTCAGCATTTTTATATACAAGAGCTAAAAGTCATGTGGTTTCTAGATCGCATGCCAATATAACAAGTGAGAGAGAGAATTACATTCTGGTGAATGTTGCAACTGAGTTTTAGAAAACGACGTTCTAAGGAAATCATGGAAAAAAAAATTCTTGATTTAAATCAAGTTAGATTGTAATCTGTTAAACAAACGTAAAAACAGTAAATAAATAAATAATAAAACGAGTGCAGCATCGTAAAAGGGGTAGCGACAAGTGATAAATGTAAAAGCATTCCTTAGAGTACATTTGAAAGATTAAATAATGGGATTAGCTAAGAAAACTTTCTAAGGTAAACCATTAAAAACTTTAAGACGAGAAGTCACGAAGGAAGTCTAGAAACATGTCTTGCATAAACTGAGACGGAAGAAATTCATCAGCTGGCAGAGCCGCAGTCTTTTGAGAGACTGTTAAAAAAATTTCGCCAAGTTAACCGCTAACGAATGAGAGTACGAACAGGCAGAAAATATTTATTTCAATTTTGAATGCGTTCCAAACGACATCCGATCTTCGTATATTTTCTGCTGCGAATCGGTCTCGGTCGAAAACATTTTGCTTGTCTAACGATGTAACTTATTTCTCTTCAAAAATGCAGGAAATCTATTTATTGCTTGGGTTAAGGAAAACGACTTTTTGTGGGATAACTTAATCTGATAAATTTCAAACTGTTTAACTATTCAAATAAATGATTTCAATAATTATAATTATACTATTTAATCTATAATCTGTTTGTCCTAAAACCTTACAGAATTTTAAATTTTCCACAACGAACAATCATCTCGGTTAACCCCCTTACTAACTTACTCTGCCCTTTTGTACGCAAATACCATTTATATGAATTAATCATCAGGCTTGCATTTGTAAGCGTGTCATTCTCTATTAAAACTTTATCAGTATTCACAAAAGAAAAGAAAAAAAAATGATTATCAATAAGGCGAACTTGAATGCATTAAAAGTGTAGGGTGGGGTTCATTTGTAGGGTTCGAAATTGATCGTGTTGGTAGATTCTTCACTACTGTCCCGATAATAAATTTCTCAAGCCAGAGAGTAAAGTAATCAGTCGCTCCTGATGATAAATTCGATGTTATTCAGGGAGGTCGCTAAATTGAGTTGGACAGGACATGTATATTTGAACTTCCTACGCTCTATGAACCTTTGTGGCTCGATATACAGCGGTTGTCATATCTAGAAAACCTCTTCGATTGTGCGGAGAGAATTGTTGTCATTATAAACTGCACTCAGTTTGCGGATCTACTTGTTAGGCTACGTGACAACAGCACGTTATTGTCCTCGCCAAAGCGCTTCCCAGAACCATAACAGATCTGCTGCCAGCTTGGACTTATCCGTAAGTGTATTTTTAAAGTGGTCATCTCATTTAACTTGTAAATCCAAAACACGAAGAATAAGCGCTTGAAAAAATTCAGAAAGCAGTTTTAAAACAAAAACAGAAATTTTAATTTAGTATCAATAAAATAGAATAATCATTTAAAAGCGTAGTTTTTTAAGCATAATATGAAGGAAAGAAAAAAAAAACGATAAAAAAGCTTCCTCAAAATTCCTCATCAGAATAACCCTGCACAAAGCATACTTTGGTATTTTAAAATCGTTTCTAGAGTTCGATAAATAATGCTTAGAAAGATTAAAATAATACCTTATTTTCATAATTTTACAGAATGCTACCTAGCTTAACTTGTAGAGCCGACTAGCATTGCGGTAAGTCTAATGCACCCTTCTATCGGAAAAGAGCGGAGTTATTTTTGTAACTGATGTGCGAAGCATTTTTCTGAGATAAAAGGTTTTTACAGTCGAAGTGCTTTAGCCTGTTTCATATGCAAGGTTTCCTCTTAACTCGGATTTTTCATCTCGCAATTAGACAAACCCACTCGAGAACACATCCAGAAATTCAGTGTAAACAATATCACGGGTGTACAGTGAACCCATAAGAGCCAGTAGTGTAATGTACTGCTTTAGGGTTACGCTAAGGGAGCAAGGAATTGCATTTAGGGAGGGAGGGAGGGGAGAGGATGACATATCTGTCCTATAAGCAGAGTAGAACTAGAGGATCTTTCCCACATACTCGTAATAACTAGCCCAAGTTAATAATGCCATTATTCACTTAGTTATGATTGTACAGTTAACAAATAAATTCCATTTTGTCTGTTCGTGTTTTTTTAAAGTCTTGCTCATTTTTCGGAAACTAACAAATAGGAAATTATCGCAACAAGACATTATCTGTAATTGTAAAAATGATTTGATTGGCGAACACTAAAAGAGCTGCTAACGCATTAAATTCCAAATACGTCTGAAAGTCTAGCGACACACACACACACACACACACACACAAAAAACGATGCAGATCATTAAATGCTTGCTCGAACTGCACGAAGGGCACGTTCAAAGCTTTTGTATTTTCCAATACATTGTTATCTATTGGAGAGAGAAAACGGACAGTAGTAATTGCCACCTGTTCGCCCATGAAGCACGCATGAAGGTGTTTTTCCTAAGGAGAAAAATGAGGAGGAAAATGAAGCGGTCTGCAGATTACGATAAAGAACAGTTCTCGATCAGGTAACGAGTTTTGCTGACAAAGCTGTAAAAAAAAGAACGATGGTCGGATACCGATGTTTTCTATAACATTTTTATAATAAGATCGTAAGAAATAATGCGAATGTTTAAAGTTAGTCCAATCGTCCTATAAAAAACATGCAAATAATAAATAACTTATTAGAATTTAGTTGAAAATGATTTTTTAAAATATTTTTATAGAAGTAATTTAGTCAAAATCGCTTTATAAATTAACAAATCAACGTCAACGCATTTAATGAAACAGCAAATAAAATATTGTGGAAAGATGGAATTTTAGCCAGAAATTCATTCACTCCAATTATTCAGCAATTATGAGTTACTTGTTTGCGTAAAAGAATTTAATTATTCCATAATAAAATTAAAATTCGAGTCTCACACACACACACACACACACACACACACACACACACACACACACACACACAAAAAAAAAAATCTATACATACAGATATGTATAGAGCTCTTATGCAGTTTGAAATTTTAATGATTTCGCTTCTATATGAGATATAAATAATATTCCAAAATGCAAGAGGGAATTTATTCAAGATATAAATAAAACTTTTAACGATAATTCGGTTCTTAATTTCTTTCTTTTATTTGCCGGATAACAAACCCTACAGTACGATGTATAGCTTCAACTAAAGAAAACTCCGTTTCGTTTTCTTGCCAGCTAGCTAAAGTTTGTATCTGCAGTCAGAAGAAAATTTAAGGCTCATCACAGCAAGGAAGCGTCCCACACTTGAGCCACAAAATGGATGAAAAAAATTTTAAAAGGTCTCTTCCATTAATGATAATTAATACATTTATAGGCGGGGGAAAGATGAGTCTGTGTTGTATGTAGAATACGTTTTGACAAAGCGTCCATGAAAATTAATGAAACGAGCTTCAGTGGAATGCTTCCTAGAGCAACAGTCCACAAAAATTCTCGAAACAAAATGACAGCGGTGAGTTTGCATGATTCAAGTCCAGTAAATGTTGTTTTAGAAGAAGACTCCCACGTACGATTAGTTTTCTAATCATTTTTAAATATGAATGGAAAATAACATCTCGTTTGTTCAGAAAATATTGTTTGGTGATGAAGCAACGTTTCTCATTGTCGTTAACCACCATAATTGCCATATTTGGAGAACACAGCAACCCAAAGAAGCTTGGAAAAGTGAACGATTCTAGAGAGAGAGAAAGTCTGTTGTGCTCTAGGAAAATTACACATACTTAGTCTGTTCTTTTTTGAAGGAGCTGTTGCGAACGGTAAGGCTTATTGGAACGTGCTTCATGTTAAATAGAATCACACCAAACAACCAACGACGTGAACCAATTATATTCTCTCTTATAACTTATTTGGGGAGACTGGGGGAGACCTGACTCCTACCAGGCGCGTCGCTTGGGTGGCGGATGAGGGAAACCCCCCAATGGGTTGCTCCGAATAAAGAATAAGGAGTCGTGGACCAAAAGATGCAGCAGAGGAGTGGCAAGCCGGCTGCATTATTCTGCCATTCAACCCTATGAATCAGGAGTCTCCACTGTGTCAAGAGAATATTACTGCGTCCGAGGAAACCGACGCGACTGATCCTAGATCACAGGGAGCAGCCGAGAAGTTTAGTACGTGGTCAGCCAATAGAGTTTCGAATCGCTTCACCTTAAATATAAGGACACTGTTAAAACCTGGGAAAATAAATTTGATGGAAAAAGAACTTGCTAGGATTACATGGGACATTGTAGGCTTGGCTGAAACCCATTGGACAGCAGAAGGAGTTATAAACCTAAATTCAGGAAAACTATTCTACTCGGGCAGAGAGGACAGTATACATAGAGAAGGAGGAGTCGCCATTTTAGTGAACAATGGGCTACAAAATGCAGGCATGGCCATAGAACCACATGGCCCAAGAATGATCGCTATCAGATTAAAAGGTAAAGAAAAAAATGTTCACTTTATAATAATTCAAATCTACATCACTGACCAGTCACATGAAGATGAAGAAATCGATACCTTCTATGATAAGTTGCAATATCTAATAGACAAGAACAATAAGAAAGATATATTAATAGTGATGGGTGATTTTAATGCCAAAATTGGGAAGTTCACCCCAGGCATGGAGGATGTGATGGGCAGGTTCAGAGTTGATAACAGAAATGAAAGAGGAGAAAGAATATTAGAATTTTGTAAAGCAAATAATCTATTTATCTGTAATACCCTTTTTTTCCATAGACCTTCCCACAAATATACGTGGATCTCACCAGATGGTACAATAAAGAACTGTACTGATTACATTCTAATCAAATGCAATTGGAAATCATCAGTGCAGAATGTTAGAACTTTAAAAACTCCAGACTTCGACACTGACCATGAACTGCTAACAGCAAAAATTAAACTAAAATTCAAGTATCGTAAATCACGAGCTCCTACAACAAAGTGGACCTGTCAAAACTGAAAGAGAAATCTAAGAGATAACTATCAGACACTAATAGGAAATGAGATTAGACGATTAACCTATGACAATATAGAAAATACATGGAATCAAGGTAAAAAATTGTTACAAGTACTGCAAGAAACATACTTGGTACAACATCAAGACCAAATCATGAATGGATAACATCTGAAATTCTTAATACTTTAGAAGAAAAAAGAACAGCAAAGCATATATTAAATATAAAAAATACAGAAGAAAATAAACAACATTATAAGAATCTTAAAAACAAAAGTGATAAAATGTGCACAATTGCCAAAAATAACTGGTTAGAGGAAAAGGCAAAACTGTGCGAAGAAGCTAATAAAAGAAATGATAATAAAACGGTATACAAAATTATCAAAGAATTAACTAAGATCTATAAAGATAAACCATAAGCAATGAAAGATAAAAACGATCTAGAAACTGGGTCAATACAAAATATTAAAATAATTTGGAAGGACTACTATCAAACATTATTTCAAAAAGAACTGGAGGAGGAAAGTATAACAGAAAAGATGAGATATGAAAAGGCACCACCCATAACCTCAGCAGAAATTATAAATGCAATAAACCAAATGAAACTTTCGAAAGCTACGGGTAAAGATGAAATATCTATAGAACTATGAAAATATGGTGGCAAGGAAGCTATTAATTTCTTAATGAATTTATTTAATCAAATTCTTTATACTGAAGTAATCCCAACTGACTGGAAAACAGGAATTATTATACCAATTCACAAAAAAAGGAGACAAAAGAATATGTGAAAATTATAGACCCATAACACTCTGAAGTCATAGTTATAAACTATTCATTCGAATTATACAAAAGAGAACACAGGTGCTTACAGAAAAAAATCATAGAAGAAAACCAAGCAGGATTCAGACCACACAGATCCACTATAGACCATATCTTTACCATTAATAATATAGCAGAAAAATATTGGGAATACAACCTGCCCATATACTGTTGTTTTATAGATTTTAAGCAAGCCTTTGATTTAGTTAATAGAAACAAATTGATTACTGTCCTAAAAAACATAAAAATGGCGATTCAGATATTTTAACATTTATTACAAATTATTATGGAGACACCAAAGCTTTTGTTAAAATGAACAACATTAAAACCGAGGATTTCTGAGTCTAGAAAGGTGTAATGCAGGGATGCCCTCTCTCACTTCAACTCTTTATCATCTTCCTAGAAGAAGTCTGTAAAACCATAGCTGATGAACCAGGTGTAAAAATCAATGATACCAACATTAATCACATAAAATACGCGGATCATATCATTATTTTAGCAGATTCTAAACCACAGCTAGAAAAAAATAAAATATTTTAAATGACTCTTGTAAAACTTATGGTATGAAAATAAATCATCATAAAACAAAAACAATGAAGATAGGTAGAGAAGAAGAAAATATTTCTATAAATCTCGAAAATCATCTGCTGGAACAAGTTAATAAATATCTTGGCAATCTTATATCTAGTAACCTCAACAATATGGAAACAGTAAAACACAGGCTAAACCTAGGTTGGACCAACATGAATAAACTAAACAAAATATGGAAAAATAAAAAAATCCCAACGAGTCTAAAATTAAAATTATATAAAACAATTATTATCCCAACGGCTATTTATGCTTCAGAAGCTTGGAGATTAACTCAACAACCAATCAAGAAACTTCAAGCATTTGAAATGAAATGCCTCAGAAAAATTAATAACACCCATTGGATGGAACACAAGATTAATGATCAAGTCAGAAAGATTTAAACTTCCCAGATAATATAATAGACACAGTCATTAAGCATCAACTGAGATGGTTTGGTCACATCCAGAGAATGGCCCATCATAGACTCCCATATTTAGCTTTGAATGAATATATAGGAAGAAAAAGACCTAGAGGCAGACCAAGAAGTACTTGGATAAAGTTGCTGAAAGAACATTCCCATCTACCCAGCTATAGAGTCATGAGTGAAATGGCTAAAGATCGCGATAAGTGGACTCAACCCATTATCAAGTGGATGAGATGAGATGATGAGATGAACTTATTTGGTGATTTGTCTGTTTAGAGAGAATAAAATTTCAAAATTTTCTTGAAGAACATAACTTCCATAATTAATGGAAGTCATTTCTTAATTCTTTTCAGAAGTTTTTTCATAATTAATATGAGGCGTTCAGCTGCTACCCATTGAAAACTTCCCAATCGAATTTCAAAAGATATTAATCAGAAGCGCCATAACTAGGACAAAACTAGTGGTTATTCTTTTCTGCCTAGCAAAATAAGGGACAAAATAGAGAATTTGACTTCAGGAATAACGTTGGTAAGTCAATCAACTGAGCAGACTGCTTAATCAAAAGAGGTTATGACACCGTCATTTGTAGTCACGCCAATTTTGGATTGTGATTCACTCACCTAGGATTTTAACGGATGTCAAGACAGTCGATGATATTGAGAGAAAATCGACCAAGTGTGCAGAAGGTTCGTATCACTGGTTGGTTAGCCATGGTTATAATTTGATGCATTTATCCATCAGAAGACGGAAAAGATATTTAATTAATGTTTTGTATGTTACTTGTATAACAAAGCGAGTAAGAAAGTGAGTGATAACAAATATTTGAAGTTTGCTGTTTACTCTCAGGGTAAAAAAATATGTGGAATTGCTTACAGCATTAGATTGATATAAGCAGTCGCTTTACGTTAAGAAAAATTAGTTGTTTTTAAAAACCTGGAAGACAGGTTTTTTAAAATTAATGTATAAAGATTTTCTAATTTGGCAATGTTAATCCATTCAAGAAATATATACAGGAAATAAAATAGCAGCTAAATTAGAACATATCTCGGAATGGAAAGATATATCAAGAGGAGTATGACAAGGATGTATCCTCTCACATCTGCTTTTCAATACATATATAAATAAAATTATAACAATCTGGAAAAAGTATAACCCATTTGGTATACAAATGACGCAGCAAATGAAGATAGATACACTACTATTTGCAGATGATCAAATAGTATTAGCTACATCAGAAGATGATTTACCAAGATCATTAAGATCATTAAATGATATCACAAAACCATGTAATATGACAATATCTAAAGACAAAACAAAAATAATGGCATTCAAAGGAGAAAACCCAATAAGAAGTAAAATAGTGATAGATAATACAATACTAGAACAAGTAAACACTTTCAGATACTTGGGATGTGATCTATCATACGAAGAAGAAGAAGACATAGACACTAAAATATCAAACTTTGTCAAAGTAAATGGAATAATAAATAGTATATTTAAGCTATCCCTGGTACAAAAACACACTGGAATCAGACTATATAATATCTTGTCAAAACCCACTCTACTATACGGAAGCGAAACTTGGACCATGAAAAGGAAAGATGAAAAACGAATTCAAACAGCAGAAATGAAGTTCCTCAGAAAAACAGCTGGGTATACCAAGTGGGACTACAAAACAAATGAAGAAATCTTACAATCCCTGAAAATAAAACCAATTAATTACTACATAAGACAGTATAAACAAAAATGGCTAGAACATTTAAATCGAATGGACAACAGAAGACTACCAAAAATATTATAGATACAAAATAAGTGGAAAAAGAAGAATCGGAAGACCAAGAAAGAGATGGCATGAGACCGGAAACAGGCCACTTGGCCTAAATTCCATGTTAGGAAGAAGAAGAAGAAGGCAATGTTAATCATGTCAGTATGGTTATGTGTTACAAATATGTGCAAAATAATTTAAAAATAAAAGAAAATATATGTGCATGGTTTACATAAATTTTTATAAATTGTGTTTATTTACTCATAGCTTAACAGTTGTGAGTAAATAAACACAAGCCAACCAATATCAACATATGCGTGGTATACGTGTGTCTTTAGCCTTTTGCTATTTTATTCTGGAATCATGATAAGTCAAGCAACTAATGCTATGATTGTGGGTGGGTGGGTGGGTGTGCGTGCTTTTGGCTGGCTATCTTGCATGATGAAAAATCCGAGTTACTAGGAGAAAAAATCCTTCAACTCCGTAGGAGACCAGCTTGCTCACCTTCACTTGAAAAGCTTTTATAAAGGTTCTTAGCCTCCTACACAGGATTAAAACCTAGGTCTTTCCAACCTAAGGACATCGTCGACACCGACTTGGTAGTGATTATTGGTTTACCTGCCCTTTTTTTTTTTTTTTTTTACATTTTATTTATTTCAGAATCGAGTGGGTCGGTCTCAAAATGTGAGATTGATTTCCCTTACATGTTTTCGGGTTTTCCCCTTCACAAACATAACACCACCTTTGAGCATATTTGATAGTAGCTCGTGTACACCAAGCTATTAATTGGATATTTCATACAACTGTCACTTCAGATAGACTTATATCTTAAATTTATACAAAAATGGACAGGAAATTAAAGTTTTTTTTTTTTTGTTATTTTACTTGTTAACGTTTATCCATGTATTTCGCTTTGAAGAAACAGTCTCTAAACAAAAATTAAATTCTAAGCAGCCTTCTCCATTTCAAGGGGTACATATATAGTCCCCCCCCCCGGCGCAGAAATATTTAGTTAGACGCTGTTAGGCAGCATCGTTTCTCAAATAAAAATGCAGGCAGCCCTCGGTTTACGACGGTTCTTTTTACTCCGATTCACAATAACCCCCGGATGCCTGCGCGTGCTTTCTTACTGTAGTGTGGTCTGACTGAGAAACGATGCAAGCAGGCATTCTAGTGTTTGAGTGTTTACCGAGCGACTACGACGTATATGTATCAAACTTAGTTTTACTGTTGAACCTACCTAATTGTTCTATTTCATTTTTTTTACGTCCATACGTATTTAAATTGATAAAGTAAGTAATTACGTAGCATGTCTGGTAAAGAAGTGCAGAAAAGTTAGCAGAACTTGGTGTTAAGAAGGCGCGGAAATCAATCACACTTGAAAAGAAGATAATTCGAAGAATGGAAGATGGACAGACACGTGCTAATGTCTGTAGAAATATGAACTTACCTCCATCGACTGTTACTACAATTACGAAAAATGCAGATAGAATAAAACAGTCTGCGCAACAATCCACGGCAGCACTAAATGCAAAGCATGTAAGTTTTAGCAGGGGTCAACTTTATGGAAAAATGGAAAAATTATTATCATTATGGGTGGATGACTTGAATCAGAAAAACATTTCTTTGACGCAGGCTGTTATAATTGAGAAAGCAAAAAAAAACAATATTTGAGGATCTTAAAAAGTGGAGGCTAAGAAATATTTTCAGGAAGCAAAGGTTGGTTCATGAGATTTAAGTCTCGAAGTGTGCCACGGTGTCAAATTATGTGGTGAGGCGGCAAATGCAGATGTTGCGCGGCAGCGGCTGCTTTTCCTAAAGAATTTCAAGACTGTGTAGAACAAGGAAGTTATCCTCCTGATCTCATTTTTAATGTTGATGAGACTTGCGCCTACTGGAAAAAATTACCATTAAGTACCTTCATTTTCTGTGAAGAACGTTCCGTTCCAGGTTTTAAAGCTGCAAAAGATAAACTAACGCTTTTGTTGGGTGCAAATGTTGTCTCCGGACTTCGAAGCTTAAACCAATGTTGGTGTACCATTCACAGACACCACGCGCCTTCAAGGGTCTAAAAGCCATGCTGCCAGTCTATTGGAAATGGAACAAGAAAGCTTGGGATACACAAGACGGTTTTATAGATTGGTACACAAATTATTTTGGTCCTACCGTGCTTCGCTTCTGTAAAGAAAATAATTTGCCAGACCAGGCCTGGTCTGGCAAATTATTGGTCTGGCATTGCTTCTCTTGGATAATGCCCCTGGACATCCTCAAAACCTTGCTGAAGTAATAACACCATTGGATGTCAGGTTCTTTACATGCCCCAAACACAACATCGCTTTTGCAACCGATGGATCAGGGGGGATTATGTCAATCTTCAAAGCCTACTACCTCCGTATAACATTTATGGAAATGGTAAGGTCTTGGACACTTCAAAAAAACTATTAAAGACTATTGCAGGTCATTCGATATTTTGAAGGGCATTAACAACATCAAGGAAGCTTGGAACGAAGTGTCAGCAAAGTGTTTAAAAGGAGCATGGCGAAAACCTCTTCCAGAATTTATGCACGACTTCAAGGAATTAGAGCAAGAGGAGAATGTTATTGAAGATGTTACCAAGCTTGCGCGAGAGGTGGGATTGTACGATATTACAGCTGAAGATGTGACAGAAGTCTTAGGGAGCCATAATAAACCGGTTTCCAATGAAGACTTTAAAGAATTAGCCGAACAATTAAGTCAACATCCAAAGGAGGAGAAAGAAAACGAAGGTCCTCTGAGAGATATGAAAACAGCCGATTTACAGCGTATCCTTGCAAGCATAGAGACATTGACTGATGAACTCTGCGAAATGGACCACGATTGGGAACGGAGTGCGAACGTGAAAAGGCGTGTAATCGCATCTATTCGACCTTACACTAAACTCCTTAAAGAAAGAAAAAGAAAATCTAAGCAGTTAACACTGGATACTTTAAAAAAAAATGCAGGTGATCGGAAACCAGGAACTTCAACATAGAAATATGAAATATCTTTTCGAAGTTTCATCTTTTTTGTATATAATTTTGTTTTGTTTTCGTTATTAATAATTTTATTTTAACAAATCTATATGTATGTATTATCAAAGCTTTAAATATAATAATATTACACATACTTCATGTGCATATTCTTTGACTGCGCGGAACATCACTTTGTGTCTCCCGTTAAAATTGGGTTCGTTTTACGCCGATTCGGTTTACGCCCGTTTTTTCAGGAAAGAAAGTGAGGCGTAAACCGAGGGCGCCCCCTGTACTTTCTCAATTAGTCCTTGCGTGCGGTAAACAAAGAAAGAAATCGTCGCTGTAAAAGAGATAACAGAAAGAAGAATTTAATGTGAGTGTAGATTATGTTTGGGCGTAAAAGAAGAGAAGGAAAATATTTTGCCCTTGTTTAAATACTGTTTAACGCTTTCCCTGATCTACCTCCCCCCCTTAAAATAGTATTTTTTCCTCTGTAATAATACGTCCATTCAAACGTCATTTCTGGAAGTTGATGATTGCTAGCAATGGTAGTCGGCACTGACCAGAGTCTGCACGGGCCGTGACGCAACCAAGCAGGGTAATTACTGTGTGATTAGACGGTAATTAAATGAAGGGATATCGATCTGGGCGTTTGAGGTCATGACAATACTGCACAGACTCTCCACAGATCTTGATTCCTATTCATACATACAGTAATAATATGCGATAACATATTATACTAAATATGCAAATTTCTACGCATTAATTTACAGGATCCATTAAGTCCATTAAATTATGGGACTACAGTACGCATATTGTACATGTATATTTTACCAGTTAAATTAGTAAGGTTGAACCGACAGTAATTTATGTATCGAAAAGTGCTTCGTTATTATATCTTCGAGAAGTGTAAAATCATATAATAATTTCAGCTGTTTTTCGAAAACCTATTTGGAAAAGTCGGATTTTGGGGTTCACACAATACGCAGCAGATTTGAAAAGAAGAGAGAGAGATTAGTAAAAACAACAGACAAGCGGCGCCATAATAGAAGCATCAATCGCTTCCCTTGGAGACAATCATGCGCAGTCGATAGACGCTAATAAGATGACGCAAACTCTTCTTCATGGGGAATTCCAGGATAAAAATCATCATATTAGAAATCCTTTTCTCGTCGTTCCAAGACGGTTAATTAATGCAGCCGGCTTGCCATTCCTCTGCTGCATCCCCTAAGAGACAGTACTTTATTTCTATAGATATGCTTGTTCAAGGGTCGGTTTGCCTTTGGAGGCAAAAATCCAGGAGTAAAACCCTCCACCCCTGCATAAGACAAGCTAACTCACCTTTAACTCAAAAGCCTTGATAAAGGTTCCTCGTAGAACAGGATTCGAACCCAGGTTTTTAAGACCAAATGGCTACGTCGAAACCAAATGAGTTACGGAGGCTCTCATATTATTGCTAAATAAATATAATTTTATATTATAAAATGCTAATTAAAATGTATGAAATTTAAAATTCCAGCACAAATATTAGCATTCTGATTTTTTACGCTTTTTTTTTGGTAAAAATATCAAACGGCAAGGTTCGGTAGGAACAAATTCTCTTTTTATAATATTTGCATTGTTATTATTGAGGACTTCATCTCCCAGAAAAAAAAAAAAAAAAAAGAAAGAAAGAAAGCAAACGAAAAAGAAATTCTATTACTGTGGTTTTATCCTTTTACTTTAATGGGTCGATTCACTTTTATTTGGTGGTTTTACTTCATGTTACTCGTCAATGACGACTAACTGCTTCTGCTAACAACTTGAGCTCGTTCGTATTGTTTATTTCGATTTAAGGCAGCATCTCTGGCTACCAACATTTTATTAATATGTAATTTATTAATTACATATATCCCGATTTTATAGTAGAATAGGGGTATATGCGTTATGTGAATTAGGCAAACAGAATTCTTCGCTAGAGACCAAACGTGGAACTTTTTCAAACTGCTTCAGGAATCCGATCAACAAGACAGCGATTTCACACTTCCTTGCACTAACATTCATCTAAACGATTCACAAACAGCTATGCTCAGGGTGGGATTTGAATCCGCTTGCTATTTGTTAGAAAGCTGGTACGCTATCCATTCGGCCAACCTGGCTGTCATATCCTTTAAGTATACTATTACATAAAGGGCGTTCTTATGGTTGTTTTGATACATATTTATTGCTTTGGAATATTTTCTGGTGATGATGTCTTAATTAAAGTAATTGTGACGTAAATTTGAGAAAGTGAGTTGACGCTGTATTCGTTGATAAAGCGTTCAAAAAGCTGCAAGAAATTGGTTCTGAATTCATCCAACTGTTTCTCGCCAGAGTTGGTTCGTAGGAGTTTGTTCTGCGAAAGAAAAAATTTCAATTTTCTTGAGGAAAATATTCAGATATCTCCATCTTGGTAAATCAGTCTCGCCTAAGGAGGGAATCATATGTCACTGGACGAGATTGAAAAGTGGTCTCTCCTTGAAGGGTGAGTTTTGTGACTACTTAATGAGCAATTATATTTATATACAAAATTATGTGTTAGGTATTTAGAAACGATATTCAGCAAAATGTAAATTATGTTAGATTTACATCATTTTTGAGATCACTGTTTATCTCTCCCTCCCTCCCTCCTTCACCTTTCCCCCCCCCACACACACACACAGACAATCAGTCAGTAGACTGAGCACAATCACGAACATGGACGTTCGTGAAACGATATATTAGTGCAATTTATTCTGTCCTAATTCTTGCACAAAGCTTAGCGATCTTATCCACTTCAATCCCATTTACACTTCTACAGTCTTTCTCTTCCGATTTAAAAATTACATCAACGGAAAGTTATTCATCTTTTCCAGTTTTCAATTACTGTTTTTATTCTCCTGTATATTTTCATTCTATTATAGCGTTTTTTTTTCGAGAGTTTCATTTAATTATGCTATGTTATGTTTTAGTAACCTTTTTAATTAAAGAATATTAAATGGATATTATTTAATCGTTTCAGGTCTTATTTAGGTACAACATGTATAGAGAGAGATTAAAATTTATGATGAGTACAATTAGAAACTAAAATAAATCCATAAAATAATAATAATAATAATAACGAATGTCGATATTTTATTCTTCTTCTGAAGAGTTCATTGGGGAAATCTTCTCATACCATCGCATAAACCCAAGAGAACAAAGAAATTTGCGTTAAATATCTTGAATAAATACTTAAAGTGAAAACCTTTTTCTTTTATTATTATTATTATTACATTTCGTAAATGGATGCGTATAAGTTGTTCGGAAGACCAACAGTGAGATGCGATTGGCGTTAGCACTGTGGAGTATGAGACCTAGGTCCTGATGTGCCATCTATTCTTGTCTTTCAGTTCCATGTGATTTCCTCCGTTCGGATCCAAAATAAACGGCCTCGAGGCGAGAAAGCTGAATGTTTAGACGTCGCGAAGTAAAATATCGCCAGCGGAAGAAAACTGTTTACATTGCCCAATTTCTGTTTTCCCTGCTTCAACGATCACGGCGCGGAGGTTCACCTGCTTTCACGAGAATGAAATCCCAAGGGAGGACAAATGTTTTCGGAATGCCAAGATCGCAGATGGTACTGCTCGAGTTACCCCTTTTTACATCTTCAATCGTGGATGCAATTCCGCATGAGCTTGGAAACACAGATGGGTCCGCTGCGTTGTCTGTAGAAATCGGAGCTGACTGCACACGTCGTTATTCTAAATAGTGGAAGAAATTTACTTTCAACGCTATCGCCGAGTAGGAAGAACCGCTTAGTTCGTGCCGATTGATTTGTTCCGGTGATAGGCACAGATATGAATACACCTAAAGCGAAAAACACACACACGGGGAATGTTTTAAAGAAGATTTTAATATAATTCGCGCTTTAATGTCCTCATTTCAACATACATTTTTAAGATTTCGCCGTCTCAGTTATTCTCTTTCATTACCACACACACAAAAAAATACTCTAAATTTTCTATAAATCGGTTTTTGAGGAATAATTTCTTGCGGTCTTTCATGCGCGCACGCACACACACATTTTATATATTTTTTCCTACTGAAGACCAGTATTGAACCTAATGAATAGTTTGCCTAAATGAGAATAAACAAAGAAGGAAGTTATCGATAAGCGAGGAAGGACGAAAGCACGTATTTTACATTTCATGGTTTCAAGAATGCATATTACTTAATCAGATTCCAACAGCGGAGACTTAAAAGCATAGTTGCAATATATATATATATATTGCATATATATGTAGACAGTTTTTTACCTTGGGTATAATATACGTTAAAGATATCAAGCTATTTTAAATAAAAACCTGGTTTTAATTCATTTCCCAAGCAAGCAAACAGACAAGTAAGCCAAGTTTGTGACTGCAAGTAGTGCAAGTCTGGGTGACCCGCAAAGTAGTGCAAGTCTTAGACAACTCGTGGTAAAGATGGAATAAGCTCTGATCACACTATTCTTAATATTTACCCTTAATGCAAACACATCGCCTTGAGGAGATGTATGATGCTATGCATTAAAGGCAAGGGGCCACCACTACCAAGACCGGTTTCGACTTTTATTGAGATCTCATCAGTGGGAGCCAGGCTTAGAAATACCAAGGTTTATGTAATACAGAGCTTATAAATATTTTACCAAAAACAAGTTACCATAAGGTGTTTTAACCTTATTAAATAAAAATCTCAGGATGAGAGATAGATGTAGAAAGTTTTTTACCTTGGGTATACTATACGTTAAAGATACCAAGCTATTTAAATATTTATGAGCCTGATAGCGGTCCCTTCCCTTTAATGCATAGCATTATACATCTCCTCAAGGAGATGTGCTTTGCATTAAAGGTAAATACTAAGAATAGTAATCACAGCTTATTCCACCTTTACTACAAGACTTGCACTACGTGCGGGTCACCCAGACTTGCATTATTTGCAGGCGCAAAATTGACTTATTTGTCTGTTTGCTTACTTGGGAAAATAAATGGATTAATACCAGGCTTATATATTTAAAATAGCTTGGTATCTTTAATATATATATATATATATATATATGACTACTAATATTAACTCGGAGTTGGGATATGTTCATTTTCATATAAACTGACTACAAATCCGAGAATTATAACAAATTGAGATTTATTTGAAATGCAACATGTTTCATCGGGATCGACTTCATCAGGCGTTAAGAACATAGAAAGTTATTAAAAGACACTGAAAAAAACATTGAGACACTCTAAAGCAATACAATTATAAAGCTATAATATTCGACTGTCTAAAATATACACACTAAAATATCAAACTTTGTCAAAGTAAGTGGCACAATAAATGATATATTTAAGCCATCCCTAGTACAAAATCACACTAGAATCAGACTATATAATGTCTTGTCAAAACCAACTCCAACTCTACTATACGGAAGCGAAACATGGACCACTATATATAGTCTGACATAGCGTGAGTTCTGCGGTCTATTTTCTTGAGCTATAGGGTTAATAACGCGAGTTTCCTGAAGGAAAAACCCACTTGCTGGTGATGGACTAATTCGGGAACTAGCTGTAAAAATGTTAAAAACCTGTCTAGTAGCCCTGGTCGGTTACTAGAATTAATTTTATAACGGTCTTTCTTCTGACGATTTAGCTCTACAAAAACAAAGCCAATTCCACAGACTACATCGACCTCCACGGCAGATTTATTTACTTTTAGTCTATTGACTGGTCGGACCATATCTTCTCGCAATTCGGGATGAAACATACAGGCAAAGTGTCCATGAGAATACATGCAGTTTACAGAGAAAAAAATAATCTTGGTATTGGTAAGATTGCATTGTGTTAGTAGTAGTTGGGGGGGGGGGGAGAGGATGGTGAGTTATGTATAGTGGAGTCAAATGTCCTCACGCGATGAGTACTTGCACTCCATGGAGGTGTACGTAATACTACTACTACTACTCAGGGCCGACCCTAGGAATTTTGTCATCCTGTGCAGTAGCATATTTTGCTGCCCCTTCTCCTCTATTTCCGCTCTGATTGTTACTAATATCGACATTACTGGGATCGCATTTAGAACTACTTGCCATGTGCTCAGAATTTTGGGGTTCGTTCCTTTCGCTTATTTTCTCTTGTGCTACATTAGCTGTTTCAGTTTTTAGAAATTTATGCAAAGTCCAGCTTTGTTTCTGAATATTGCGTTCTTTTTACGATATTCTCCGCCTGATAGTTTTTTTTTCCTTTCGTCAGACATATTGGAATGTTAAAATTATTTTAAAAGTCAAATTCTTATTAAAATTTCACTTTTACAACTGTATCAAAAAAGTATTCTTAACAATCACTACACAACTGTATTTATGTATTTTGATTCTATTTCTTTAATTGGTTTACGCTTAACCAATTATCTCATAATGGTCGTTTGTTCTCATTGATTGAATGAGATTTAACCTCAGGTCAAGGTCAACTCACGGCCAACAATGGAGTAGAAAATAAATGCAAGATAGAGGTGTTCTGCTATTGTCGTCTGAAATTAACACTGACAGTGCGATATTAAACGCAACATAATTCTAAATTATCTTAAATGATTATGATTTTTAAAAAAATATACAGTACAATGAAGTTTTATTATATAAAAATTTAACTAGCGACATCCTGTCAAGTCTTGTTGCAAAATGACTTTTTTATGATTCTTTTTTCGTATAGTTTAGGCCAATTTTGCCTCCCCAAAAATATTGTTGCCCTGTGCAAATGTACTGTTGCACCGTCGGCAGAGCCGGCCCTGCTACTACTACTAAAAATATAAAATTATAGAACTCCATTATAAATATGAGTTCTAAATGTCATAAAAATATGACATAATTTGATATTTGTGGAGCAGTCCTAATATTTAAATACGTGAACCGCAGTCGCTTAAATTTTGACTTTGAAATTATTATCAAAACTGAATAAAAAGTATTCCCTCATTCTGAAGGGGAAAAAAAATCTAAATCCAATAAAATGAAAAATAACACAAAGGAATGGAAATACCTGTGGAATTGTTCAAAACACTCCGAACCATTTGATGAGTTTCGTCCCTCCCTCCCTCCTCGCCATGGACGTGTGTCATGTAGACACAATATGAATTGGTTGTTGCTGTTCTGTTATTCTTGAAGAGCAGTTCTAAGAAGATTTAACACGCTTCTCAGGTGTCTGTGTAACCTTGTGACAACATTTCAGGTAACATAATGCTAGACTGCCAGAAAAAAGACCGTAGTAGGAACCTACAAGTCTCTATGCCTTTTTTCAGCCTTTGTCTTGTCGTCATGTCTTTGACTGGTGACGAAAAACAAAAATCTGCTATTTTTACTAATACGAAACATATTAAAAGTGTAGAAAATGCAAAGAAAGTGATTAATAAGGTGATAAGGAAAACTGATTAGAATCACTCACAGAATAACAAGAAAGAAACTTAAAAAAAAAAGAAATCGAGATTGGGCAAATATAGAGTAATGAAGAGAAGAGAATTCAAGTCACTTGTCTCTTTCAATGACCACAACCACCCAACCACGATGAAATATTTGGCAATTTCCGAGCTCCGTCCCTCGACCTGCAGACTTCCGAAAAGATTTATCCTTTTACGCCGTTAAGAAGTCCCATTACATTCCAGTACAGTTCATTTCTGCACGCCTCGCCTCATTAATTCACAGTCATTTCAGTGGCCGTAAAACCAATAGTGTACCTTCAGAACTTCGAGCGGCCTTTGTTACTTTCCCCTAGAGTGGGGAGAAGGTTCGGTAGATCAGCTGAGGTCACGAGGCTTATCCCTGATTAACCGCTGCATCCAGAGGACACTTCTTGCTTACCCAGCGATTACGACAGTAGAGGAGGTTGCCACGTTTGTGTACTGATGTTGTTATTGAGATCCCCCAGGATTTGGTACGAGGACTAGACGAAACTCTTTATATACGTAGGAAGACTCTTTCAGTGGCCAAATGTTTATTATCTAGTTATCCTCATTAAGTTTCTGTGGGGATAAAGTTGCATCCACATCACTTTTGAATGTGCCGTAAAGTAAAGAGATCGTTAAAAAAATAAAAGTTTACCAAATGCATACTAAAACATCCCTGCGTAGGCATTCCTTTCCTCGAACCAAGCATACTAATCCTGGATACCTAAAGTAATATCTAAAATGAAACTGTTTAGGGACGGTGAGTTGTTCTCACTAAAATGAATTTAAATATGACACATGCAGTTTAGCAAATTACATTTTATGTCAACTATAAAACGACAAAAAAAAAAAAAAAAAAACAGAAACATCTCATCATGTATTACTAATTATTAATCATATATTCAAATTAGTGGCGTAAGCATGGGATTGCGGTTCATGAAGTCTGAAACCGATGTACGGAAAAAAAGTCTTAGCCTTTTTTTATACTACTCGTACTATTATCAACTACTTATGAGTTAATAACAAAAATTCAACATAACGAAGAAATACGCCAAAAATTTAAAAGGAAACGAAAGGAAAAGGAATTTTGACAATCAAAAGTAACTCTTTAAACATTGATCGCCATAAAGTTTGAAGATAAGAACCCCGAACTTCTTTTCATTAATATAATTGAATTCTTTTCACTTTTTGTAAATGTTGCCATCTCTCTCTCCCTCTCTCCCTCTCTCTCTCTCTCTCTCACGCACTAAAATACTACTCGTTTTATTCTCTCCCTAACACATTCTTTCATTTCTGTCCCAAATTTAGAAATATATATTTGACATAAGTTTAACTCGCACAAAACGTTTGGAAATAGTAACGTGGATCTTACTAACTCAGCTACTAATCTACGGTTGCTATGGAAACATGTCATATGAGTTCTTGTCATCAACCCAAAATTTGAGTCTACGGATGTGATAATTTGCTCATGTCTATAGTATAATGATCGTTGTCTTAGATTAAAGACTGGTTGGTGAATTTTCTTTCTTTCTCTATAAGTCAGGAATTTTAATAGCAAAATGAAATTTATATCTATAGAAACTCAAGTTGTGCAGAATGAATACTCTTTCGTGCTTCAACTAATACGCTGTATGTTAGAAGCTCACCGTCGGCATTCATTTTTGCAAATGTCTTCGGCTGGTAGATGAATTTCATCACCGAGAGTAAAAACACCACTTTGCTTATTGGAGACATGAAGTGGATTGAAAAAAGGTTCCCTGTTTGGTCTTGAAAGAAGAGTTTCCGTTATCTATTCCTTAGCCAAAGGTATTAAATATACGATAAGTTCAAGACCTTAAACGGATGAGATTCATTTTAAAACAAATCAAAACAACAACAACAACAACGACAACACTCCAAGTTCAGTTGTTGTAATGATACGAGAATGTTATTACAAAAAGTATCATTTTATAATTCTCTACAACTCTTTGCTTATTTATTTATAATTATTCCGAATAATTCTTACACTGATAATATACTTAAGATTGTGATGGCCATAGTAGTGTTACAATTGCAATTAGTCAACGCATGCTCATGAAGCCTTTCACTGAGATCTAGAGTCAGATAAAAGGAACCATCTTGAATCTGACACTACCTAAATTCCACTTATCGAGCATTCACCTTTAATATTTCCATATTCAAGATAGATGATGAGCCCTGTCAGTATCTTAGGTGCCTGCGTATCCTTTGGATAACTTCCAAATGGGCTATATTAACAGAAGTAAGACTCAAAGGTTCTAGCCAGTGACTACAACTGTGCCTATACGTTCTTTTTTTTATAGAGTCTTTATTTAGTAAGCTTTCAAATTAGTCGATTTTTGATGCTAAATAGGATTTTATCTCCTTATATAAAAAAAAAAAGAAAGAAAAGAAAGAAAAAGAAAAATCGCCTGCGCAGTAATCCTAGATAGCATTAGGTACACAATATGGTGGCAGTCATCTTATTTTCTGTCATCACCCGTCGTTTAAATATGCTGACTGAATGCACTGAACTATCGCGATGGTTGGTGACGGCTTATCGTTAACCCATTTCAAGAGTCTTAAAGAGTGGCTTCTCTGTGGGAAATGAAGAGGACGTAGAAAGCTTATTTATTTTAAATCTTTACACATTACGTAAATGAGATTTATATAATTGTGTATATAAACATTTCACGCCCACACACACACACACACACACACACACACACACACACACACACACACACACATATATTATACATGGGCGTCCGCAGAGGGAGGCAAACGGAGCACTTGCCCCCTTCCCCCCTGGGATCGAGTAAAAAATTCCACAAATTATAATTGTAATTTATTATTATAATTTATTATAATAAATTAAAAAATAATTTATTATTATTATAATTTTTATTATATAAAAAAATAAAATATAAATAAAAATTTATTGATTTTAATTATTTGTCTCCAAGCTTATATATATATATATATATAAGATAATTAATACAAGAGAATTATAACAAATTGAGATTTATTTGAAAACGCAACATGTTTCGTCGAGATTGACTTCATCAGGCGTTAAGAACATAGAAAGATATTAAAAGACACTGAAATAAACATTGAGGCACTCTAAAGCTATACAATTATAAAGTTATGATATTCAAGTGTAAATTACAGTTATTATGAACTTGTGCTATAGTCCGTGTTAAAGTTCTATTGTTGTACACTTGTGCGTGTGTGGAACCACGCGATCTCCAGTATCTGATAGTAGAGCTGAAAGAGTCGGGCAAATTATAGCTGAGATTATTGTTCATATGAAGAGGGTCCAAGGTGATTTCTTTTGACTCGACAATGCAGCATTCTACCTCATCGTAGCAAATGTGTAGGTTTGAAGTTGATGTCCAATTTTACACTTCATGCTGGCGGCTTTCGTTGTTCGTGTTTATTGAAAACAGGACATGGCCTGACAGGGCAGTTGCTCTGGTTCTCTTATAAGCAATGTCTCTCTTGTGCTCCTCGAGACGTAGGAGAATAGATTTCTCCGTTTGGATAACGCCTGATGAAGTCAATCTCGACGAAACATGTTGCGTTTTCAAATAAATCTCAATTTGTTACTTGGGTTTTTAGCCAGTTTATATTAAAATGAATATATATATATATATATATATATATCTTTTCCTAGTTTAATAATTTTCCTAGCTCCGTTATATCTCGTTGAATAGCAAAGCGCTAGTTTTATCAGCCTGTATTTATTAAAATATTTCACTTAAGAGTTAAGTGCAAGCTTATTGCTGATTTAAAAAGATTATTGCTTATTGCGAAGTTTACGAGTATTAGTAGTTTGATAATTATCGATTAGTGATACAATAAACCAGGAATTGTCTTTAGTAGCTGAGATAATCCCTTGGAAAGTGAATAGGTTTCAGCAATCTTTCTCATCAGAATTTAAATCCATGTCATGTTTTTTTAAAAAGAATATAAGATCCTTTAAGAAATTGTTATCACAGTATTACACGAATTTCATGAACCCAACATATAAATGAAAAACTGTAAGTAGAAATCAGTAACTGTTGAAATGATCACTGAAAGAACAGTAGCTACAGTCATGAAATATTTCAGCACATATCTGTTCGTGATACTCCGCTGTGGTGGATCGCTTGATCACATTATGAAAAGTGTTTCGACTCACTACATGTAAATAAATAAACAAATAAAAAATAAAACGCACTTCGTTAGTGTTGTGACATGACTGTGGTAATTTAGTATTAGTAAATTTGTTTACTAGTGTTAAATTATTAATGCAGAAGTAAACGGTTCGATGTCCATTATGGAGATGAGGAAGCGATTCATGTTTCTGATAGGAAAAGTCTGTGGCTATCACATGACCGTATGACAATAGTCAACATACCTTCCACCGTATGATGTTCCTCGACGGGATCTTTGAACCTAAGTGTTTTTTTTTTTCCCCCAACCAAACAGTCATTATTCCAGTTTCACTTTTTTATTTATTTATTCATATGGAGTTTCCTCCCTTTTCTCCCCCGTCCCTATTGGGGCGAGTTGAGCCCCCTCATGGGGAATTAAGTATTTATGGCTGTAGATCCGTGTGTGTTCACGGGGCCGGTTTGCGGGATGAAAAACGCCAGATAAACTGGCGGGAAAAACCCTACTTCCCGCGCCCAAGACCGGCTAACTTGGCTATGGCTGAGGAAGATCCTCAAATTCCTCACGTCTTCGAGGGGAATCGAACCTAGGACACTCCTTCCCCAGTCATATGGTTGCGAAGCGCACAGCCACTAGGCTAACCGCGCGGACCCAGTTTCACATTAACATCAGCAATGTAAGTGAAAAATTCTAGTAAAGACAGGTAACTTAAACCAGTGCTATTGTTTCTCACCGAGTGAATGGAACCCTTGGTTACAGTAAAGTAATATATACGTTTCAATTCAATCGCTCATGGCACATAGCATATTTTACACCTTTCAGTATTATACGATACTGAAAGGTGCACAGACGGAGAGAGAGAGAGAGAGAGAGAGAATTAATCTAAAAAATAAAGTCTGCCCAAAGCATAGCAAAGTTATTTTCGTGCTGAAGCAGAGCAGTATTTCTTTATGACGCATCCCAGGATGTAAACGTATACAATATTATCACTCCGAGCTATATTAAGTGGTTACCTGTGGAAACAACGTGTAGTCCAGCAGTTTTACAATGTTATCGCTTCTCAGGGATAAACAACAAAGTGGAGAACCTTCAGGAAGGAGGGGAAAAAATTATGCTTAGATAAGAGTTTAAATAGCTTCCGCTTCCGGCAGAGTCAACTCACTTCCTTTCTGTGTGATTCCCTGACACCGCTCCCAGATCTCGATTACAATATAAAGTCGAGGAGGAGAGTGTATCGCGTGAGGAAGAGACAGAAAGGGACAGGGAGATGTACATCATTGATGAAAGTAGCAAACAGCGCCATGCGCTAGCTCTTTCAGAAATCGAGCTATTTCCGTTTACCAGAACACGTTCAAAACTGTTTCAGTTTTCTCTATATTATTCCAGAAATGTATTTCTCTATCAAGATGTATGAAGTCAGTTTCCAAAAGTGGAAAAGGTAAGCATAAACATTCTCTTGACAGTTTCACCTTCCACTTTACTGTTTACTATGGAAAGAGTTCGTCGATTCTGCAAACTTTCTTTCATGATGTAAGTTTGAAAAAATCAATAAGAGAGAGAGAGAGAGAAAGAGAAAAAAAGAGGAGAGAGAGGGCTCTTCTGGGCTGGGTATTACAAGCACACTGCTTTACCTGTTGAAAAATAAGGAAACGTGTGGCTACAATTAATTCTCCGACGCCTTCCACCTCTTCCAATCATCTCTTCTAGTAAGTTAAAAATTCATGTTTCGCTATTTTGAAAATATAAGATGTTGTATTCTTAATATGAAAATGTTAAAAAAATAGTAGACCTCTCCGTAAATCATATTTATTTCGCTTCGTAATCTTAGAAACATATTCACTTCGTCTCCTTTTCTTCCTTTTCTATAAAATAAAATGTTGAAATAATTATCATAATAAGAATTTTATTTATCTAAAATTAATAAAAATTAGCATTTAGGACTAAGTATTAAGATATAAAAATCAAGTTAATTCATAAAAAAATAATAATGCATTACGTACTAGAAATCAAAAATTACGTCGGCGACTTTAAACTCAGCCACTCATTGCGTGCTTTTATTACAAGAACCGCTAAGGTCAAATTAACTTGGTTCTTATTCGAATAGTATCGGTCAGTCACTTCATTCGACAGAGGTATTCAGCAGCACATACAGCGTGTTCTAGTTCTTTCATTAATATGAAGCTTTAGATCAAGTCAATTGGAACACGTTGAAAATAACAAACAAACAAACAAAAAGTCCGTGTGCGTCTTGTTCCTCTTTCTTCTAGTGCTGCCTCGCAGCAGACACCTCTTACTGACCCTTCGTTCAATCGATTTCGACCAGTCATTCCTCGACTACTCCACTTCACTAAATATATATATATATATATATATATATATACTGAGGTTGATTTACTCGGCTGTTAAACATATTTTTTAAAAGAATTGAATGACATAAACCGAGTCATTTATATCATTCAATTCTTTTAATATGTGTGTGTGTGTGTGTGTGTGTGTGTGTGTGTGTGTGTGTGTGTGTGTGTGTGTGTGTGTGTGTGTGTGTGTGTGTGTGTGTGTGTGTGTGTGTGTGTGTGTGTGTGTGTGTGTGTGTGTGTGTGTGTGTCATTAAAAAATCTCATGCGTAAGAAAGCGAGAAAAGTACTAAGAAAACAGGCTGGTTGGAATCTGGATGGGACTACTTGGCTGACTTTCTTGTTTTAATTGTAAATAATGTAAATTCCTCTCTGAAATTAGGTGGACTTGGAAGAACGATACTTTCCGTATTACTATATTTATAGCAGCATACAATTTTTGTGTATTACTATAAAACTGTCACAATAAAAAACAAGCACAACTGTCAGAAAATCAATGTAGAGCCTTGGAGTCATGATTCCGTGCATTATAATGCTCTTTCTCCATACCATCATAATCATACCCAGGTAATAACACTTTTAAAATTTCCTGTTTAGATCAAAAATATCAACAAAATGAGATAACTTGAAAAATGTTCGATGTTAACAAAAACGTTTCCAGATTATCTAACCATTATCCTAATCGGTATTAATATTAATTTATCATAAACTAACAGCCCTTCTTGGGGTGGGACTCATATAAAAAAAAAAAGTAAAAGGAGTTCTCCAGAAATCATTCATTGTCTTGAAATGCGTCCATTAGAATGGAAGACTTTTCCTCTGCTCACAGCACTGATTTTCATTCCTCCGCAATCCCATTCTGTTTGACTTGGTTGTGGATATACTTATGGAATTGCTTGTACCTTCAAAACAAAATTCTCTAGGCTCTGAAGTCGAGGCAAACTAGTCTTCTCAAGAGACATCACTGACAACCAAAGTCACTTTGGTTGTGACTGATGTCTCTTCAGAAGACTAGTTTTGAGTTCACTGTTACGTGGAGACTCCCATTTCCTCAGCGCATTTACAATTGTAGACTTGGGAATGTTTAACTTATCTGTGGCAGATTAGGACTATCAGACTTTTTTCTAAATGATATCAGACTGTTATTCACTGTAAAATGCTAATAGCTTTCAGAATACTCATTGTTCATTTGAGAGTACTGCAATATCGAAATGACTTCTAAGAAAACCACAAATCTCTCCTTTGTACTTCATAAAATCATCACGTTGCACAGTAGTTACTTCCATTCGCCTGTAATAGAAGGGATCCACTCTAATTTTTGATACGTAACTACTTATTTGATTTATCAATTAGCAAACGTTTTAATATATTGGAGTATTAATTTATGGGATTAGGACATTAGATTTTCCAAATTGAAAGGTTCCGTCCTATAACAATATTATTGTATTCTACAGTCCCACCAGAGTCAAAATATTAGCGAATGATCTGTCAAGAGATTATTTAATACTACAGTATTCAACAGATGGAGGTTGTAACCTTTGGAGAAAGACAGTGAGAAAACTGGTCCAAAGGATATGTAAATTTAATGAAAGAGAATGAAAGATGGGGTAGAGAAACTGGTTCTGTAGGTTTAATGTTGATTAGTGGATGAAGTCTACCAAGAGCTGTTCGTACCAACATAGGACAAAACGTGGGAACGAAAGTAGCCATTTCAGCAGAAAAGAACCCATGAAAACACCCAAAACGTGAAAATTGAATATATATGAGAAATTATTGAAGTGAATCTATGTGAAAGGGGACATCTGTTAACTAGAATACACTCTTCTTGATAAAATCAATATTTTTATTTGATACTTAATATTAGAATGTAGGATGTGTAATTGTTTTCAGAATTTGTTTTGAAAAAAGCTTAGTTTTGAAAATAAACTAAGCTTTTTTATGGGGGGGGTGCTAGTGAGGAAGCTATAGATGTCATGTGTGGCGAGAAAGAACAACAATCTAGTTGTCAGTTCCTGAAAATAAATCTTTTCTAGTCTGAAAGATAAGCACTACCACAAGTAAGAGGAGATTACTAAAACCTTCCTCTCAAGAAAGGTATTGCAATGTTTTGATACATCGAAGTTAACAAGGTTGGATTGGTTATATATATACATGTATATATATATATATACATACACACATTGCAGTTACACCAAAGATGATAAACTCCTCGATACTTTAGGCCGTCATGTTCCGGTGTAATGGTAAGGAACGGAGTTTCTGAAGAGGGGTAAAAGGAAAATGGGGATTTTAAATGCTGATAAACGGCATCTCTCTCTCTCTCTCTCTCTCTCTTTATATATATATATATATATATATGTCGGGGGCGAATATTCCGGGTGTGCTAAGTGTGCGGTGCTCATCCACGAAATATTAGTATCACCGATATTATATTTTTGTATTTATTCCCGTTAAAACTTCCCCAATTGTTTGCAGACTTTTTCAATGCATAAACATTGCGTCACATTTGCGTTAATATCCCGAGTGTGCTTTCAAAATGCATACACCTTTGAACCCTTCTAAAAGATGTAAAGAGGGTGCAGTGAATCAAATTCTTAGCTTTCTAGTATTTTTAAACCACTGAGAAGGTGAGGTTGGGTGAGTTAACATTTTGAGCTCACCTATCACCTAGCGTCTGTGATTGGCTATTGTGTCAACCAATCCAATTGAATGTTGTCACTTGTCATGAGTTGAGCGCTTTCTGTATCCGATGGTTGTATTACAAACAGCTGTTACACATGCTTTCTTGAACTGAAAATTTGAAAGTGGATGTTAGGAGAAAAAAGCTAATTGTTTTTTCTTTTGTTTGCAGTATAGCATCTGTTGAAGTTGCAAAGTTTTTTAACGGTATAGAGACATTTTTATTCTAGTCTTAAGAAACAAAAGCCAGTAAAAAATATCTATATCTGAATAAAAATGAATATTCTGTGTATTATAAGATGTTGTTGATCTACAACAAAATACCAGCATATGTGAGATTGATAAGACAGAAGAACCGCTGTTACTTTAAAAAAAAAAAAAAAACTAATGCATGTAGGATTCCCGAAAATTCGATCATCATCGAAAATAATTTCGATGATGATCGGATGTTACGGATACTGAGTCTCAGTAAACAAAATAAAATTGTTGGAAAACGGAGCGAAATATACACAAATCAGAGAAATACACATAACATGTGCAACGAATTTTATGAGATGATTTGCTGCTCCATCCAACCATATTTATTCCTGCAATACTCTCTCTCTCTCTCTCCATAAGTTTTTTTTTTAATTATGCCATCAATTCACTTATTCCTGTTTAGACTTTATAGCATCGTGCTATTCGCTCTACCCAGCAACTTATAGGACGTACATATCACAAATGATAATTATTAATAATTCTTGTACCGTTAATGAAAGTGTTTCTACAAACACTTATTCTTTCCTATTCTTACATGTCTTGTAAAAGATGGTTCACATATTTTCATCCTTGAGTATTTCCACTATACCAAACAAATATAGTGTTTTCTATCTGCTGTTTTCTAATCTGTTGTTTTCTAATAAATCCCAAAACAAACAGATTGTTCCCCCCACTCTACGCAGAAGTATTCAAAGTTATCCTGCAATTAATTGCATTGGACCAATTACGATGAGCGCTGATGTTCTATGCACTCTCAAAACTTTCATACATCGATAAAAATGCAATCACACGGTCATGGGCGTCCGCAGGGAGGGGGATACGGACACTACCCCCGGGATCGATTAATAAATTCCACAAATTATAATCGTAAAATTGATTGAGATGTGTAATCTTACACCCTCGATCCTGGGACGCTTTGTCTATCTTAAAATTTTATTATGGGTTGGCCTCTTTCGGCCCACTGCTGAAACGTCTTTTATTGCAGCAATAAAACACATGCTCCTGTTTTTGGTTCATCTTTTTCTGATTTGTGAACAGTGACCAGTTGGTTTGCCCTCTGTGCCTAATGAGTCACTGAGTGAAGTGTGAATTGTAAACTTATAGTGAAAAAAATTTAAACAGAAAAATATATTTTTAAAAGGTAAGTGTATGTAATTTAATATTATTTAATATATATAATTTAATATATATGTAATTTAATATATATATATATATATATTAAATTATATTAATTAAAATTAATTATATATATATATATATTAAATATATTATTATTATATATATATTATATATTATAAATTATTTATATATTATATATTATTAATATATAGTAAATTATATATATATATATATATATATATATATATATATATATATATATATATATATATATATATATATATATATATATATATATATATATATATATATAAATATATATATATATATTAAATATATTATATATATATTAAAATATATTAAATATATATATATGTTGAAGGGGAGAAAGGAATAAGGCAATGTACAAATTCGTTAAAGAGCCTCCATAGCTCAGTCATAGATAAAATATAGACGAAGCTTTGGTCGGAAAGACCTGGGTTCGATTCCCGTCAATGACGAGAGGAACCTTTTTCTGGTCTCTCTCGACGAAAGGTAAGTTAGCCAGTCTCATATGGCGGTAGGATGTTTTTTCACCCGGAAACTCGGATTTTTCGTCCCCTAGAACAGGCAAACTCGCCCCATGAACATACATGGATTACAGTCATGAATACGTCCCAGCCATTGCCAGTCCTGAGTCCGGATAACATTGGGGGTTGGAGAAGCAATGGTGAACTACCCAGCAAAAATCTCACAGGAATACTTTGTGGGAAAAAGCCTACAAAGTCACCTACAGTCGAAAACGACTGAAAGGGAAAATCAGTCAGTCAGTCAGTCGAATTCGTTACCAACACGCAAAATCACGTGCTTTACACGTAAATTTTCCAACTGTTGTACAGTGAAAATAGTTACCACTTTAAAAACTAGAATTTTCATAAAAGACAAGCTAATTTTCCGATGTATAATAATAACCACTGATCCCACGAAACGCATTGATTACCCTATTATCGGAATGGAATCGCATTCCTCTGACATGCGCTGAAGTGTCGAGGGATCTCGTATCTGTGGTTATATATATATATATATATATATATATATATATATATATGATCATTACTGGATATGACTGGATATGTGAGTATTATAAAAAAAAGTGTAAGGTGATGTGTAGTAAGGTCCTTTTTATTAGAAATAAGCTGAACTGTTTCGTCATTGTTCTTACTTCATTAGTGGATAGCAAGAAAAGGATCAGCAAAACCATGGATAGAGCGGTTAGTGAGAGATGGGCATTAATTTATAGGAAGAAAGTGCAGAATCCTCTGGTATTTCAGCATTGGTTCAAATTTTTTGAAAGAGAGGGAACTATCATAGAGGAGACTAGCAATCCATATGCAAAAACGGAAAAAGGGATCATATGATGGTATTTTGGTAAGCAGACATCTATTCTGTATCTGGTCAAATTCCCTGCAAATGTCAAGAACAGCTACGAGTTGCTTCATATTTCAACGGTATATTCAAACGTGGATTTATTTCCCCCCCCCTCCCACTTTAGGGCCATACTTACACTTTCAAAATTTTTGGTCCTTAAATTCACCCTAACTTTTCGGGATCCCCAGCTAGAACCTCGTGCGCCTGTGCAAAATTACGATCCAGCTGATGGAATGAATATAGACTAGCCTCCATGTTGTTTCAGAGATTCCAAGCAAATAGCACTGCAGTGATCCAATGGAAATAAATATCTTCCTAATATACAGAAGCAAATGAAAATCTGAAGTGTTCCTGTAATCCACCAGAGTACAACAGCCTTCTACGAATTTAAACAAATATAGCTTCCTCTGCTTACCTAGAATCAGGGAGACAATCGTTTTGAGATTTTCAACGGAAAGAGTAAGGTCAATCACTGTACCCTTAGGGATATCACGTATGACTTTAGAATCTGGCCTGTTGCACTCAGCTCATATATATATATATTCTGCCTTAGTAAACCAAAGCATTTTTCATCGGGCCAAAAATAAATGCTCTACACTATATATATATATATATATATATATATATATATATATATATATATATATACAGGGTGTTCGGGATAAATTTGACAGTTTCGTAAGGAAAAAGAAAATCTTCTTTGTATCTATTAAATTTAATGAATTGACAAAAAAACATTACAGGCAGAGTTAATTACAATACTATCAACAAGATTTACTCAAAATAACCACCATTAGCATCGATCACAGCTTCAATTCTGCTTCGGAACCTCGAACAAGCTGATGCTACAGTCTCCCTGGGAAGGGCCGCAAAAACTGTTTTAATTTTATCCATTAACTGGGCTTTTGTATTACTGGAAGTGCGATTGGTGTCTTTTTCAACTGCGCCCCATACAAAATAAATGCTCTACACTATATATATATATGTATATATATAGTGTAGAGCATTTATTTTTGGCCCAATGAAAAATGCCTTGGTTTACTAAGGCAGAATTTTGGTTTTATAATTTAAAAACTACATAACGCTTTTTAATTATTATCACTATTTTCCTATAAACAAACACGAGAGCATCATACTGTAAAATGATATCGTCCTAGTTTGAGGAAATGTAAACTGTACCCACTAGGCGGTAGTTGCTCTTCATCAACCAGTGAAACATCCCCATCCTACCTAATGGAGGTCTAAAGTGAAACAATGCTCTGTTTCGTGTCCAGAGTAGGGAGCTTCAACTTCTATTCCTTTTCGACCACTTTTTATTCCATGTAGTGTGAATTACAGAAACGTAGAGACCCAAACCTTGTCCATTTCGAGCTTACAGCAGCAAAATGGTCACACACGATGGCCAGTAAATACTACACATTCCAGAACATAACAGTAACTAGACAGGTGACTTGGTCAGCTGGCACATAATCCTGTCATCTCATAAGTAACATGTTCTGTCATCATAATCCTGTCATCTCGTAAGTAACATGTGTTGCCACACATGTTACTTACTGTGTGGGATCCGATATTGATTGCTGGAGAATATCAAATTTAGAATCTTCTGCTTGTGATCTCTTCTGGCTTAAGGTTACCTTTCCCTCTTCAGTAACGCTTCTCTTCTGTATTTACTGTTCCCCAAATTCTGAAAACCATTCCGCTCTCTAAAACTTCTTATTCCTGAAACTAAACTTTCTGCATTCTAGTTAACAAAAACGTGTCATCTAGCTAGCTATCCTCAATGAACTCAACTCCAAATGACTTTCCGTTACCAATTTCTACCCAAGCTTGAAGAGATGAAGAAATATTTGCTATAAGCAATAATCTCACGCAAATTGTACATTAGCGCCACCGTAGCTCAGTCAGTATAGACGAAGCCCTTTGCTCGGAAAGACTTAAGTTGGATTCCGTCAATGATGTGAGGAAACTTTATCTGGAAGGCGAGTTAGTGAGATGGTGTTTCGACGAAAGGTGACTTAGCCGGTCTCATATGGTGGTAGGGAGAGTTTCACCCGGAAACTCGGGTTTTTCGTCCCTCCAGAATAGGCAAACCTGCTCGGTGAACACACATGGATTATGTCATGAATACATCCTAACTAGACTTACCATAAAATATTTTTATCAAACCTGGACATATTTGAGAGTTTGCTCAAAACAGAAAGCAACGCCTTCTATGCTAAGTACTTATGATTCAAAAGGCTAAATAACGGAGTGGTTAACAAAAAACATTTCGTAGTAATAATTTTTAATTACTCTTAACTGAACATAACTTATTATTAAAAACTTATTAATATTTATCACTAGCGTGAACTTTCTTTAAATATTCTTT
Source organism: Typopeltis vanoorti (assembly GCF_054136105.1). Lineage (NCBI taxonomy): Eukaryota > Metazoa > Arthropoda > Arachnida > Uropygi > Thelyphonidae > Typopeltis > Typopeltis vanoorti. The sequence goes on along the minus strand of NC_143551.1, from coordinate 176,093,036 downwards.
GTTATTTTTAATCGCGTCGAAAATTTCGCTGCAATTTAGTTCACTATTAAGTTTGCAGTGCAAAACAGCGTTTACTGTTAATTCAGCCATTCTACCTCTATTTTCAGACCATATGTTATTCGTTATTGAGAATATCCTTTCAACAGGTGAAGATGTGCCTAGCAGGCTGAAAATGTATTCTATAATTTGCACAAGATTGGGCAATGAAATGTTCTTTTCTTTGAAATGACTAAATAGTTGTATCCATTTTTCTTCGCAACTTGTATTTTTCAAAATGTCATAGTTTGGGGAACAAAGATTTTGCAATCACCACTTCATCAAACAATTCATCCATGTTTATTGCATTATTTGCAAGAGTTTCATTAAGTTTTTCACCTAAAGCTTCAATTTCCGACCAAGTTAATTCATTGTTGTTTATCCAAGTAAAAGATTCTGCTCCACCAAAACTGTTTTCCCAAAGCTCAATGTAAGAAAGACATCAGTCATAAAATTTTGTAAACTCTTGTAGTATTGTATTAATATTAATACTTCCATTATTTTCCAGTATTCTAAAAAGCTTTTTTGCTTCTTGAGGTATAAATTTATTATCACGCCTTTCCTCAAGATTTGTTTTTATTTTTTTTAAGTTCAATGACAATATCTGTTGCACTCGCTTTTGTACTTTCCATAATCAAGATAGATTTGTTAAACAATTTGAGTTGCCTGTGCACAAACCATAAATACATTTCACCACAATCATTATCAAAGAACTGTTTTATCATTTCAGTATGATTTCATATGATTTCAGTCCCTCATAGATTTCAAGTATTCTGTCAATAGCTGAAAGTAGCGAAAGAAAACGGGTGTTGCCATTTGAAGAACCTTTTTATACTCTACATCTACAAATTCACAGAACGCTTTTAGTTGAGTGACTCGAACCGTATAAATGTGGAAATATTTATAAATTTTGACTACTAAAGCTCAATATTTCAATAGTTAGAACATCAACTGTAGTTTGAAGACAGCTGTGAACGATGTGAACACCGCAACCAATTCCCACAATATTTCTTCCTAGTTCCTTCTTCAATCGACTGTAAATATTATTTCCTCCTCTCCGTTTTACACCCCCAAAATTGGTATTGCAGTTATCTCCACAAAATCCAATATTTTTTTTTATTATATTATGAGTTTTCATAACTGTATTCAGTATTTCTACAGTTTCACTGGGAACTGACTGAAAGTCTAAAAGTTTAACTTTTACTCCACAATCTTGTGCAAAATACCGCACAACACATGGCACAGTTTTAATTTCTTTCCTGTTGGAAGAATCAATTGATATCGTCACAAAATTTGTTTTGTTAAATCTTCACAAAGTTGCTGAAACAACAGTGGCTTAATCACATTAACAACGACAGCTTCACATTTTGTTCAACCCAGCCTAAACTTTGTTTTTTCAAAAAGCTTTGATATCAGTTTAGATGAACAATCGGCAGACTTAAAGCTGAGATTGGGAATAGCAACATTAAATGCAAATGTTGCTTCTTTAGCAGCTATTAAAAATTCTTTGTCACTTGGATCGGCACCTTTAAAATATGACAATATCTTAGAGGAAGTTCCTATCGCTGCTAGACTAGCCTTATGTTTCGCACATGTCAAGTGATTTTTTATGTCCGAACGCCCACCATGAGCCACTGAAAATTCTGAGGAGCACTGGATTGCACATGCTCAACAATGACTTTCGACGCAGCATACAGGCCAGAGTGAAAGTGGGGTATTCGTGTTGCTTAATCGCCATTTTCCGAGGCTGCACTTTTTGTACTGCGTGTATATTCTGCACTTTTAAATTTTTACCAAATAACCGGGACAAAATGACAAACTGGCCGGGACGTCTGGATCATATCTTCAAACTGGGACAGTCCGGATCAAACCGGGACATATGGTAAGCCTAGTCCTAACCATATGCTGGTCCGGAGCCCGGATATAATTGGGGGTGGGGGAAGCAATGGTGAACTACCCTGTAAAAACTTCACCAGGAATACTTTATGTGCAATGCCTACAAGTCACCTACAGTCGGAAACGACTGAAAGAGAAAATCAGATAAAAATTGTGCATTACCAACCCGAATACCTCATGAACTTCTCCAGTCCCCCAATACCGTCTCTTGATCTTTTCTTAATCAGAAGTGACCTTTAGGTCGCCTCTCCTTCCAGTACCTCAGACCATATTCCTGTGCAAGTTTCCTTCCCCCTTATAATTCTATCTCACCATCCACTCATAATCCCAAGTGAGGAAGATTACCTTTAGAATTGATCTTCTTACCAGTCAGACAATACTTTTCACTCTTCCGATCCAAACATCTTATCTGAGCGAATTTCAGAAGTTATTCTCATTAGCATGAATGCATTCATTCTCCTCTAATCAAATTCACTTTCACTTTCTAATTATTAATAACAGGTGTACCAAGGAAGTTCAGGAAAAAAATACAACTTGGAAAATAACTTCAGGTTCACACTAACCTGACATTGAAGCACCCAATAAATGCAAAACAACTATCAGAAAATCTAAATGTTAACTTGAAAAGACTAACAAAAAACTCACTACTCACTTTCTGTGCTTCCATCTCTCTCTCTCTCTCTCTCTCTATCTATCTATCTATCTTTCGTCTCTCATTCAGATCGCACTATTGTTACGCACCTAAAAATAAAGCGCTGACCTCTGATATGGCACCTCTTCTCTTTCTGCATAGATGACAAATGCAGATTACCTCCTATCATAGCAGAAACAGTGCATCATATGTGGTCTTTCACCAAAAATACATCACAGATCTTAAATAAACTATATACCAAGAAAGTCTTGGTTCTGACTTTATCTCCCAAATTGCACTCAAAAGTTGAGCTTTTGAGCGCAATTTGGTAGATATTTATATATATACAACCAACCTGTTCAATGTCGCTTCTACACTATCTTCTACTCAGCCGGTACTCATCTCGATACATGGAAGCAAGCATCTTTTCTACCTATTCCAAACAAAATTGAGATAATAGTGTACCTTCAAACTATTCAAGTTCTTTCCAAAATAATAAAAACGGGTCAAGAATAGTTGACTTCTTACTACCAAAAGTCTCACCAATTAATCATCGATCACTTGTGCAAATTCTACTACTCTAAATCAACATCTGAAGTAACTAGACATACATATCCTCTATTGGACACATGCCATTGAACATTTGTAGACACACGTGAAGAAATGGAAAATTATGCATTTTGGGAAAAGTGGATTACAAGCCATTTATCACATTGATGTAGGCTGATCATACTTATCATTTTGAACGGGACAGTACAATTTTTTTTTTTTTCATATTTCACAGCCGAAACGTCGTTTTAATAAAAATGTCAATTTCGTCCCGTTTTTAATAAAACCTATAAATATACTTTAATATTGGTCGATCATTAATCAATATCATGGATACCAGTAATATGTATAACCATGGAGTCGCATTGTTCGATACTAAATATCGATATCTGCAGTGAAAATGCATATTGGCAACACTTTCGATTCTCTGACGCGGCGTCTGTTCTGCTGTAGCGTTAGTTTTTGTTGGCCTGTATGTTAACCGGTAGCTTTCTTATTCAATACCGGTGGTTTAAATTTCATCATTTTAAAAGTTTCAAGTTTTAATTTTTAAACCTTTAAGTCTATCCTTGCAATGTCAAAGAGGAAAAGTGCAGTTTCAATGACGATCTCCAGAAAGAATTGAAATTTATTAATCTAAACAAGCTGTGTAGTGATGCAACAAAAGTGGTATGCCAACATTGTAATGTCTATATTTCTGCTGCTGATGAAGGCAGAAGCGACATCAATCAACATCTACTTAACCAGAAACATAAGGATGCTGAGAAGACTTTGGATTCAGTTAGAAACGTCAGCTTGTTTATGGTGAGACGTGATGGTGATAATGAAAGTGATAAAATTGCAGCAAGTGAAGCTCTTGTTGCTTATCATACTGTGGGTCACGGCCAATGTTTTTGCGCAAATGACTGCTTGTCGACATTGATCAATAAAATTTATGAACCAAAATTTTCTTCAGAACGTACCAAATCAGAATCAATAATTACCAACGTTTTATCACCATACATATTGGGCAAAGTAAACTTTTTTAATCGTCTTACTTTTTCATGAATACAGAATATTACATAACCCCCGTCCCGTTTTTGCCATTCCAATGTCCCGTCTTTGTCTCAAGGAAATATGGTCAGCCTACATTGATGGCACTGTACCCCAGGAAATAAATGAAGCTAGAGATTTAGAGGGGGGGTGGAGTAGACAGAGAGTTAAAGTTTAGAGGACATATTGCTAAGGTTGCTAAGATAGCCCGTAACATTACTTGGCTATTGAAGGATTCATTAACACGTAGAGATTGAGAAGTTGCAATTCCTCTTTATAAGGCGTTGATACGCTCACATCTGAATTACTGTGCTCAAGTCTGGTTTTCTTGAGGATCAGGAAGTGGTGGAGAAGATTCAGAAGCGAGTGAGCAAGATAGTGAGTAGCTGTGGAATGTTCCCTATGATGATAGATTGAGGGTGTGTGTGTGTGTGTGTGTGTGTGTGTGTGTGTGTGTGTGTGTGTGTGTGTGTGTGTGTGTGTGTGTGTGTGTGTGTGTGTGTGTGTGTGTGTGTGTGTGTGTGTGTGTGTGTTGCAGAAGTTGGTTGATAGGAGAAAAAGAGGTGAAATGATAGAAACATGTAAGTTGCTTAAAGGGTTTTATAGGATTGATGCAGGGAAAATGTTTCAGTACTTGGCTAGCACTTGGGGTCATCCCTGGAAGTTGAATAAAGGTAGGATTAGTGGTACATTTGCATAGAGATTTCTTATTCAGTGTGTACATTCTCAACAGGTTCTGATTAGCCAAGACGCGATGATTTTTCTGTGTCGATATTATGATAACAGTTGTGGTTGTTTGGAAATACTTCCGAAGCAAGTACTTTCTCTAAACTGCGTGTTTTACGGGATGAAAAACCTGAGTTTTCTAGAAACAAAGCCAAATATCAGTAAAATACATCAGATTTTATTTATATATATATATATATATATATATATATAAATAAAATCTGATATATATATAAAATCTGATATATATATATATATAATTATTTTTGCTAGCATTACAAATTTATTTATTTATTCCAGGAAACTACACACACACACGTATGTATATGTATATGTATATAATGTGATGGACGCCACAAAAAAATACATGAAAAAAAAAAAAAAAAATCTGTTCTTCCGAGCTATGGGAAACGATGATCTTCAGCAAACATTCCAGGACTTTTGATCGGCCTGGGTAAACATTTTTCCGTTTCGAAGTTCGTATCACGTTTTGCTTATCTTAATTTCCCGCTTTATTCAACCATGTGGTTTCCTCTCTAATTCAATAACATCGAGTCACTGAACGGAAATGATATGATCTGTTTGCTTTATTTAATCTTTATAACTGTAAAATGTTTACATTTTCTTTCGCATAGTTTTACCATTTAATCATTTTTATACATTTTGTGGCCATAGAACAGAATAAATTCGTTTTGATGTCAACATGAAAGAATCGTTTCAATGGATCGGTGACGGACGATCTATTGATAGAAGACGGCCTAATGAACTACATTACAAGTAAGTCATCTCTGATTTTTCTTATGATTTGGCTATGAATGAGTGGTCACAGGGATTCGGCCAGGTAAATGAGCATTTGTGTGTAAGTTATAATGTAAATTACAAATCTGAAATAAATTATAAGTGAAAAACTGAATTGAATTACATTAAACTAGATGTATATAATGAAGAACTACCTTTATTTCACAGAATTCGAAAAGAAAACTATCAGATATTTTTATCAGAACCCTACTATATGTGAGAGAGAGAAATTGGGCCTTGTCTATAAATTAAGCCATTTTTATATACCTACTTTGCAGCTGTTAGTTAAAAATAATCACTCCCCCCCCCCATCAAAAACAAAGGAACTGCAGTAAGGCACTGACTCAGTGTACAAGTGTTCGACTGTACAAGGCACTGACTCAGTGCTTCTAGACCGGAACCATAATCTCAGAAATTGTGCATATTAGTGTTTCCCCTCATCATTTCTTCTATAGTCTGTTGTATTTTCCTCACAGTTTTTTTTTTTAAATGTAGTCCTTAAATGTGGTCAGTTTAATGCAGCAAAATGTAAGGTCTTGAGGTTTGGGACACATGGGATGCTGCATACCCTATTGGAGGAGCTATACTGGAGGAAGTAGGGGAGACAAGAGATCTAGGGTTGATGATTGATAGAAACCTGAAATTCAAGGGACATATTGCAAAGGTGGTGAAGGTAACACAGACGATTGCTGCAATAATGAGAAGAACGCTGACCTGCAGAGATAAAAGAGTTATCATTCCTTTGTATAAGACCCTGATCAGACCACACTTAGACTATTGTTCTCAGATTTGGTCTCCAGGATTTGAAGGGGATAAATTAACCATGGAAAGGGTACAAAGGCAGATAACAAAGACAGTTTCAGGACTGTACAATGTTAGTTATGAGGATCAGTTGAAGGAATGAGGACTGCAGAGTTTGGTGGATAGATGAAAGAGAGGTGATATGATTGAGACTTTTAAACTGTTGAGAGGTGGTTATAGGGTTGACACTGGGGGGGAGTTCTTTCACTTGGTTGAACAGCAGGAAGGAGTGATGACACGGGACCCTTCCTGGAAGTTACGAAAGGAAACTGTGAGCAAGAGGGTGAGGAGTGGTTTCTTTGCATGGAGGGTGGTTGAACTGTGGAATGCATTGCCTGATAGAGTGGTGTGAGCGAGAACAGTCAATGAGTTTTAAGGAGTGGTATGATAGACTTTGTGGTTCCTAGGAGGGACCTCCCACGATGATTCTTTTGACTCCTTGGAGGCCTAAATAATAATAATAATAATTAATTTTAGATCTTCATTCTCCATCAATGCTAAGTTATGTAAAGGTGCCACTTAGTGAATACATAATAATTTGTCTTCGTCTTCCAAATTTCTAAATCTTACCATACAACAAAATCATTGTTTACACAACACACACTGACAATGTACTAATTACAAAATATCTTCTATTTTGCAGTAATGAATTAGTAGGCCATTCTCCTGTTCATTCAGTCTGTTCAAATCTTCCTGACAGCCAGGTCCTCTTAGACTTGCTAATCTAATATCCAAAGCCTTTGCAAAGTGTAGGTACAGTATACAACTGTGTATGCATTTTACTTGTCTTATATTACTGTCATCTAATATGTAATAAATTGTTAAATTACCTTTGTTTAACAAATCCATGTTAACCTCTATAGAAATCCTACTGGTATCAATTCAGCCTTGAATTCTACCCTTCACCAACCTCTCTAGCCCCAACCATTAACTGGCACTTCAAATGCAGACTGACCTGTAATTTAAAACCTCAGTTTTGGCATTCTGTTCTGTTCCAAGAAGTTAGCAGTTCCCTTCAACATGAACCTTTTCTGTTACTTGCTCATTAGTAAGTATGTAGTCATACTTACCGCTCCATCCTTACTCAGGTTTTGGATGAATAACTGAATCGTCTTCATAGTGTAGTTGAAAGAATGATAGGATGTTGTATCCTTTATTTTATTTTATTTTTTTATATCTGGTCTACACACACGAAAGGCCACAAGACCTATAGCACAATAGTGCAGTGTGTGGGCAAGAGGAATAGAAGAAAGGAGGAGTCTGCATTTTACTTGACATTTTATTTGAAAATGACCTGAGTTTCTCATTACAATGAGCAGAATATTTATATGGACATTTTTCAGATGAAGGTTAATTAGCCCAATCTCATATGGAGGTAGCAGGGCTTTTTCTCCCATGAACTAGTCTTGCAAGCGGCATACAAATCAACCAGAGAGCTAACACACACACACACAGAAGTATTATTAGTATGTAGTAAATACTGCTTGAAAAACTTTTACATAACTTGGAGCAAATAGGAAGGGATATGAGGCTGGTGGCTTGGATTGGGGGAGAGGGTGACTGATAGACAGACATCAGAGGGTTGTGTATGGCGGAGTGGAATCAAGGAAAATGAGGGCGACTAGTGGAGTGCCCTAGGGTCCTGTACTAGGACCACTACTTTTTAATTAATACATTAATAATATAGCAGAAGATTTGAAGGGAGATATTCAGTTGTTTGTCAATGATGCAAAAATAGGGAGGGCATTAGTTGCTAAAGATGATGTAGAGTGTTGACAAAGGACAATGTTTGCCAATTCAATGTTGTAAAATGTAAGGTAATGCACAATGGTGGATAGAGATTTGAAATTCAAAAGCCATATTGCAAGAGTTAGCAAAATAGTGCAGAGGATTACTTGGATGCTGACGAACACATTGACAAGTAAAGGTAGGCAGGTTATTATCCTTCTTTATAAAGCTATGATTCAGCCACATGTTGACTACTGTGCACTGATTTGGTCACCTGTGTTTCTTGGGGATTGGGAGGTGGTGGAGAGGATTTAGAGATGACTGACCAAACTGGTGACAGGTCTGCAGAATGTTCCCTATGAGGATAGATAGAGGTTGTGTGAGTTGCAGAATTTTGCTAACAGGTGGAGGAGAGGGGAATATGATAGAAACTTATAAGTTACCAAAATGATTCTATAAGATTAACACAGAAGAAATTTTTCAATACATGGGGGAGTGGGGGATAAACAAGGGGTCACACTTGGAAGTTGTCCAAGAGAGCAGTTAGTAGAGGTGTGTGTGTGTGGACTAGGTTCGTTATTTGGAGAATGCGAAATGAGTGGATTGAATTACCAGAGGTGATTGTGAGTGCTCCAACAGTGAAGGTGTAAGGAGATATATAATAAGTATTGTGTTAATGGATAGAGCATGTCTTCTGCAATGAGTCTTGATTCCATAGAGTAACCATATAAAAGATGATAATAAATGATATAGTATGTAGGTAGAGGATTCAGTAGTGGTGTAGATGTCATGTTGTGTGGTATGAAATGCCTTCCTGCAGCGAGTTCTAGGGGGTATCACATCGTAATAATACCATAATAAAATGCTCATTGATTACTTAACTTCCGATTATTCTTTACTTGTATGTTCACATATTGAAAGAACTACTTTAGATTTTTCTTGACTTGTTTGACTAAGCAGTGCTCTTGCTGCACTTTTTTTTTTGCTTTTCTTACTGAATATGTCACCATCACCGTGTGTTTTTATGAGAGTTAACTTTCAGCTTCCTCAATCGCATTACCCTTTTCCCAGTTGAACAATTTTTTTTGTCCCAAAGGTACCATTCATGCTTTTTTCTATCATGCTACATTAAGAAAGTTGCATAGAAACTCCTCTCCATATTTTTTTTTGGTTTAAAATCTAATGGCTCTATCATATTTTGTTGTTATCTGTATTGCTCTCTTAGCCTCACATGATGCTCTGAATCTTTTGATTTTTCTTTAATCCAACTCCTAAGAAGGAAGTTATCTCCTTCAAAGATTTTGATGCTCACAACTGAATCTGGCTTTACCTTTTCATCAGTACTGATCCTTCAAGTAGCTATGCTAAGGTATAAAGTAAGCGTCAGGGATTATACCTGGCACAACAATCATTTGTATGCTTGCCAGAATTCTAGATAATCTTAGCCAATCTCCAGACACTTTTGATCTTTTTTCCCACTGATATACTGTGGATAGATAGGAGTTTGTTGCACTTGGCTGAATCAGGTTCTAGAACTAGAATATTATGCATATGTGTTTGTGTATAAATAGGTATATAAAAATTTTAAAAAATTAAAGCATGTAGAAAATTAAGAACAAGGGAAAGATAAGCTCTGAGTGAATATACATAAGCCACCCCACACATTGGCTACAAGTCTCCTATCAGTTTAGCCACAGTGGTGATTATTCAGTATGTATGTTCTGTTTCTTTCTTTATTACTATACTCACTTTCTCAACATGAGTTTTGTATTCCTCATGCAACTGCTTTCTACCTTTTTTCTACATTTTCTTTTTTATCTGCATTTCCTGTTTGATTTCAGATTTGAAAGATGAAGTAAGAGATGGAGTGGAGGCAGAGTGAAATGAAGAGAATTGTAGATATGTATGGAAGATTAATGTGAGGTGGATGAGAAGATGCATGCACAAGGTTTGTTTTCCTGAGAGGTAGAATAAGTAGTGATTGAGGTGATGGATGCAGAGAGTAAGTGAACAAAACAGTTGATACTGTTGGTAGGAACATATGACTTAATTGGAAAGCCAGAGAATGTAAGACTGGATATCAGGAGGTTGTTGAGGAACTTAAAAGATTATAGTGTGATAGGAAAAGTAATCAGTGTGTTGCCTAGGTATGCAGTGACAAGATGAGTCAGAGAACAAGGATTATGATTGCTATATTAGTAGAAATGTATACAGAAAAAAGGGGTACAGTTTGTGAACATGTGGAATGAGTGAAACTGTACAAGAGTGATGGACTGCATTTGAATGGTTTTGGTGTGTGTGTCATCTGGAGAGGTTGCTGCTGGAAGGAAGAGTAATGACTGTGGGTGAATGGGTCTAAGAAAGTGATGTGGAGGAGCATATGAATAAGAAAGGAGGTGTTAAAGGAGTGCTTATGAATGGAGAACTGAATAGCATGAGTTAGGAGAATGCAAAGGAGTGCAAGATAGTCTGGGTGAATGGGGGGGGGGGGTGCAGCATGAGAAATGTGGATGCCAGAAAAAAAAAGAATGTATAAATAGATAAGAAAGGAATGGAATGGCCTGGAATTTGAGAGGGTATGTTTTTGTCTGGAGAGGGTTTATGCAAAATGTAATATTATTATCATCATGGGGAATCAATATATTCCAGAAGAGGAGAATCACTAGTGGTGTGCTTTAGGGCCCTTGCTCTTTAAGTTTTTTGTTAATATTGGGTAAACTTTGAATGCAGATATTCAATTGTTTGCAGATGATATGGAGTTGGGAAGAAGTGAGGAGTAGAGTATGTTATGACTTTATATGAGGATTTAAATAGACTGGGTAAATGGGCATAAGTATGGGGTTGCAATTTCAATGTTCCAAAAAGTGTGCAGTTTTAAAATTTGGAAAACAAAGAAGGAATACGGAGTATACAATTAGTGGGTATATGTTGGAGGAGGTGGAGGAATTAAGAGATCTGTGGTGATTTGGTAGTGGATAGGAACCTAAAATTTAGGTTCCTATTCTACTAAAATTGTGAGGACAGCACAATTAATTCTGGCAATGATACTGAGGACACTGACTTGTAGAAGGAAGGCGATTCTGGTTTCATTGTGCACAGATTTAGTTACCTGGTTTTCAAAAGGATGAAGAAATATTGGAAACGATCCAGATGCAGTTAACTAAGGTGGTTTCTGATGTCTCGAATGTTGAGTATGAAAAAAGGTTAAGCAAAAGTATTTTGTTGAGTCTAGTGGATAGGAAACAAAGGCAAGGATTGTGGGAATATGATAGATAATTTGGTAAGTGCTTTTTTATTGAATTAGTAGAAGAGGTTTTTAATAACATCACGTTTTGGTTTGGGTTTGCAGGGGGGGGGGGACAAGTGGTCATCTATTGAAGCAATAAAAGGATGATTTGAGCAGTGAACTTGAGAAGCAGATTTTTGCATGGAAAGTGGGAAAATGATTGGAGTGCATTACTCGAGCATGGTGACTGCAGAGAATATGAGTGTATTTAAAGCACCATAAGATGAGGAGGTATGTGTGAGTGAGTGAGTGACAGAGGGACCTACTTTAAGATATTAACTCCATGGAGGTCTGATGATAATAGGATGGTGGAAGAATTCTTATCCTCTGCATCCAGTGCTGATATACACCCTCTGTCCAAAAAGAAACCGAACTTTTGATAGAAAATAAAATACAGGCCAATTATAATTATTCAAATCATTTATTTCAATCAATATACTCTCCCTCATAGAAAGTGGGAAAATGATTGGAGTGCATTACTCGAGCATGGTGACTGCAGAGAATATGAGTGTATTTAAAGCACCATGAGATGAGGAGGTGTGTGTATGTGTGAGTGAGTGAGTGACAGAGGGACCTACTTTAAGATATTAACTTCATGGAGGTCTGATGATAATAGGATGGTGGAAAAATTCTTATCCTCTGCATCCAGTGCTGATATACACCCTCTGTCCAAAAAGAAACCGAACTTTTGATAGAAAATAAAATACAGGCCAATTATAATTATTCAAATCATTTATTTCAATCAATATACTCTCCCTCAGTTTCGATACACCATTTGGCATGGTCAATTAATTCGTTAAATGAGTTTTTATATCGGTTTTTGGGTTGAGGGTCGTGGTTACTGCCGCTTGAACGTTTTCAGTGGTGTCGTATTGCTTTCCTTTCATCATCAAATGAAGTCGGAGGAAGAGAAAGAAGTCACAAGGTACTAGATCAGGTGAATACAGCAAGTGATCCAACACACAAACTTGGCGTTTGCTCAAAAACTGTCTCACGATGTTTGAACAATGAGATGGTGTGCATTATCGTGCAAAAGTGACCAGCTGCCTGCATCATGATATTCATGCCATACTGGACAAATTTCTCGTTATCAATCGTTTCAAACTTCAAGATAAAACTCACAATTGACCATTTGGCCAGGTGGAACGAATTCTTTGTGGATAATGCCCTTGGAATCATAGAAACAAATCAGCATTGTCTTTACTTTTGAATTCTCCAAGCTACTTTTTTTTTCAGATGCCCCTCTTCTGGTGGTATTCACTCATCACTCTGGCACTTTGTTTCGAGGTCATACTCAAAACCATGTTTCATCACCAGTAATGATCATTTCAAGGATGTTTGAAAGTTTGAGTCCTTACGAGTGGTTTTAATGAGGTCCTTGCAGTGTTCATTTCGATACACTTTTTGGTCGTCAGTCAACTTGTGGTGAACAAATCACAAATTCAATTTATGAAGGCCCAAACTCTTTGTCAAAATGTTGTGCACAGTTGATTTTGGAATCCCCAATTCATCTTCAATCAATCTCATGGACAATTTCAGGTTTTCTTTGATGAAATCACGCACTTTTTGGATGTTAATTTTGCTCAGTGCAGTTTTGGGATGGCCCAGCTTTTCGTCATCCTCAAGGGTCTCACAACCACCACTTTGAAATTGCTTAAACTACTCATAAACTTGAGTATGGGATAAGCATTCATCACCGTATGCTTTTTGAAGCATTTGATGCGTTTCGGTAAAACTTTTTCCAAGTTTAACACAAAAGTCAATCGCAACTCTCCATTTGAAACTTTTCCACCCATTCGTCAAAACACACTGTCACTCTTGGCACTATAACTCGGCTTCTAATGAAACAGATGTCATAAATAGTTGACACTAATGAAGGTTGCCGCTTTTGACAACAAAAAGATACAAGTGGCACCACTCACTTCTGTTTTCAAAAAGTTCGGTTTCTTTTTGGACAGAGGGTGTATAAAACATTTTTTCACCTCCTATCTTCCTTCTGTATATTACTGACTGTCTCTATTTGATTGCAGATCATCATCGTCATCATTTTCCGATTTGTACCTTTAAGGGTGTACAGGATACTGTGATAGCATTGCATAATTAAGTTTGCATTAGTAATAGTTTCCTATTTACAGATTTCTTCCAAATTTCATCTTGAATTTCTTTGGCTTCTAGTACTGTTGGATTTTACATTTTAATATGCTAAAGTACTGGGGAGCTATGAAAATTTTAACAAAAGGCTCGCATCGTCGAGCAAAAAAAAAAACAGCCATATTTCACACCAAAACTTTTATTAATACAGCTTGTGTACAAATTCCAATCAAAAAGTATGAGAGGACAATCAACCTCTAAAGGCTATCATTTTTAAACAAATATTTCATGATCTAAACATGAAATATTTGCACACAATCAACTGTGTTAATTTATCTTACATAAGAAAAACATTTTTTAACTATCAAAATATAATAAGAATGAAAACTTTTATAATCTTTTATAAAACATTTGATTGGCTACTGGTTTTACCATACGATTGGCTACCAGAAGGGAGAAGGGTAAAGATAGCGCATGCACTTATATTATTTTCAAACTCGGAAGCATTTGTTATAGAGGAGTTGAAACAATAATTCCAAATAATCTATACACTGCCGAATAGACTAATTTTTTGTTAGGTTACCGTCGCTTAATATGTTTCAAAAATTTTTTTTATTTTTTTTTAAATAAAAAAGTCAACAAGAAGAACGAGGGGCTTGCAAATTTGAGAAAAATTTAACAAAGGGCTTGCACGAGCCCCTTATAGCTCACCACTGATTACACCTAATCTTGGTCTTCCTCTGCATCATATTCCTGGTCTCCTATCATCAAACACCATCTTTTCTAAATGTGTTACCTCCCTCTCTGTTATTCTGTTTAAATTATTATACTACCTTAACTTTTGCTCATCTCATTCTTGAATTCAATTAAATTGCTTCCCTTTCTAAAAAAAAAAAAAAAAAATCTTTGTTTTTGATATGATTCAGCCATTTATGCCATCTGTTCATTTCCTTAATTTTTCATACAACTCTTATATTGGCAGTTATGTTTCTAGTTCTACTTTCAAATCCACAAGTTAAAATTGGTTTGAATATTGTGTACTGCTAATTTAATATTTTGACTAATTTCTTTATTATTTGATCAAGTTTATTTAGCTGGCTTTTTACCATACCCTCTGTTTAGTCTATTATCTATTTTCATATTTAATTTTTCCTTTACGCTAAAACTTGCCTTACTCTAAACAGAAATGGTAAAAAATTGACTGACTTTGTAGTTTATAATAACCTAAAAATAATGAATTCCTTCTATAAACATAAAGACATACATAAATATACTTGGGCAGCAAGAGGATGAAAATCAGTATTAGATTATTTTATATTAAATGAAAAGACATCAACATTTTCACTAGATGTTAGAGTTCGCAGAGGATATGAAATAAGCAATGACCACTTCCTTGTTAAAATAAAGTTAAGATTACTACCGAAATGGCTACAAGTAATAAGAATAGAAAGAAAATTTGAAACATTTGTTTAGAAAACTAGACTATTGATTGACACAAATGTGCAATGGCTATATGAATAAAGAATTAACCAATATCTAGATAAAATAAAACAAAAGGAAGAAATCGAATGGCTTAATATAAAAATGATACTAAAGGCAGTAGCAAATGAAGGCTTAGGAAAGACCAAAAAATTCAATAAAAGGAAAAAACTGGGATGATACAATCAAAGAAATAATCAGAAAGAAAAAAGAAGCCTATCACAAATGGTTAAGCAGTAAAAGATTAGAAGATGAAATAGAATATAAAAGAATAAGCCGGCTCTCCAGCCAAAAGGCTGCGGTTTCGAATCCCGCCGTGGGCATGGATGTGTGTGAGTGTCTGTGGAAATACTAGTGATGGTGGTCGGCGGTAGATGACGTTGGTGTAGTTGTGGTCAGTTGGTGGATTGAGTAGTGGAGACAGAGTTGTAGAGCAGGTGCCCTCCCTCGATGAGTCCTTGGACTTCCTGGAGGTGTCAAATAATAATAATAATAATAAGAGCCATAGCTAAAAGAGAAGTCAGAAAAAGACATAGAGAATCACGGAACAAATTTGTTTCTAATTTAGAACATGATTTATATAAAATAAGACCCAATGTATATAAGATTTTGAAACACTTAAATGCAGATACCAAAGAAAACATAAAATTAAACACCGAATTGAAATTAGAAGAATTTCTAAACTACTACACAGAATTGTGGACAGACAAATATTTTAAAAAAGACAACTAGCAAACAATTAATGAAAATGAAAAGTAATAACTAAAGAAGAATTAGAAATCAGCCTGCAAGAAACAGAAAATCACCTGGAGAAGATAAGCTAGGTTCAGAACTATATAAATATGCAGGAAAGAGATTCCAAGAAAGACTCTTATTATTTTTAAATAAAATTTATTCAACTGGTATTCCTTCCAATAGAATGGAAAAAAGCAATTGTGATTCCTATCTTTAATAAAAAAACAGAGGTATCAGTATACTACATTCCTGTTACAAAATATATAGCAGAATCTTAAATAGCAAACTAATGAAATATTCCGAAAACTTTATTTTAGAAGTACAGAATGGATTTAGTAATAAGGACGATCATGTATAGACCCAGCCTTTTGCCTAAAATTAATAATAGAGAAAAGAAGAGAATATAATTTAGAAACACATTGCATTTATTGACTTTGAAAAAGCATTTGACAAAGTTAAAAGAAACATATTATTTAACATATTAAAAGAAAGACAAATACCAAATAATATCCTAAAAGCTATCACAAGTATATATGAAAATAATCAGATACAAATAAGATTAAATCACGAGCTATCATATATGAGAGAGGGGGGGTCTGACAGGGATGTCCCCTCTCAGCAACTCTTTAATATCTACTTAAATGAAATAATAATAAAATTGAATAAAAATTTACATCAAGGAATTAAACTTTCTCCTACAGTGAACTTAAACACTCTCCTTTTTGCCGATGACCAAATAATAATTACAAATTCTGAAGATAATTTACAGAAAACTATTTTAGATCTAAATGAGATAGCCAAAGATTATGGTATGATAATATCAATGGAAAAATCAAAAACTATGGCCTTTAAAGGACAAGATCCAGCAAGAACTAAAATAGTAATAGATAACAAGATCTTAGAACAGGTGAATTCATTTAACTATCTAGGATGTATGATCACATATGAAAATGAAAAAGATATAAACATAAAATTGCAAAATATTTAAAAATAACAGGTGTAATTAACTCTATATTTAAACCAAACCTAGTTCAAAAATAAACCAGACTAAAAGTATACAATACATTAGCCCTACCAGTCTTAATATGGAAGCGAAATCTCGACAATAAAACAAAAAAGACAAACAAAGATTAATAACAGCAGAAAAGTGAAGTTTATGAGAAAAACTGCAAAGTATACCCTATTTGATCATAAAAGAAACAAAGAAATTATGAAAGAATTAAATCAAGAACCAGTAATAGAAAAAATTAAAAAATATAAGCATAAATGGATGGAACACTTTCAAAGAATGAAAACAGAAAGATTACCAAAACAAGCCTTAAGTACAAGCCATTAGGAAAAAGAAAACCAGGACGTCCCTTAAACGATTCAACGATAACTTCTAAGGCCGGAACAGGCCATTCTAGGCCTAAATCCTTGATACGCATGATGATGATGACCAAAACTTGTGCTTAACCAGTTGACATGTTTTTCTTATTCTGTAAGTTCTCTATAAAAATAAAATGCCTAATTTTATTTTTTTACATTTCTGATTTTTACAAAGTTCAGAGACCCTGAGGATTTGTAGAGAATTTATTTAGCAGTATAACATTTTTTAAAGAGCTGTGGGAGGCCCTCCTGAATTTGATAGTTGTGAATAAAATTATAAACTAGAAAAAGTGATGCAGTTCTCTTTCACTTCATAGTAAGTGGAATTAAAATGACTCATCTTGAAGAATAATTTTGCTGATTCAACAATTCACTATTGAATTAGCTCTTGAATCTTAATAAAGAAAGAAATATACAAATTGGACAAAAGAGGAATAGCAGATAATACAAAGGGTTCGGATCACATCTTGTGAGGAGCATCATGATGAACAATGATAAATACATTCCATTAAAAAAAAAGTGTTGGGAATGACCTTGATCTGAAACAAAAAGAAAAGCTTTTTTTTTTTTTTTTTTTTTGTTAATTAGAAATGAAGCATTTGATCAAAGACTAGAGATATGAGAGTTATGATAAAAATTAAGAAAGTGAACAAATAGCATTAATGGCATAACCATATTAAGAACTAAGATATTAGAAAGAAACTTGACATTATTAGCATTCAAGATGTGTGAGCAAAACTAATCTAAGATGGTTATACCACCTTAGATTAGTTTTGCTCACACATAGAATGAGTGAGGAAAGGTTTGCAAAACGTATTTCATGCTAAGATGATAGGAAAGAGATCCAAAGGAAGTCCAAGGTTGATTCATTCAGAGTGCCTTAGAAGTATGAAATGTTATATATGACAATATCAGAGTGCTCACAAGTAATAGACTAATTTGGAGGAAAATTGTTGATAGGAGAGTAATAATAATGTAAACTGAATCATGGGGGTGCTTAAGGGTCAAAGCTATATAGCTGAGAGGAGACCTCCACATAGCCTTCAAAGGAATGCAGAGAACCGACCAGGACTTCTGACCTAATGTCCAATCCTCACCTTCTCATGGTGCACCCTGTCAAGTATCTACCTATATACTGAACAGACGAGGATGGGCTGGCAATTTGGGATATAGCCAACCAAATTGTATTCTTATTGGCTTAAACCAAAATTTCAAATGATGGTACAACATGACAGAATTTCATGTGGGCTGGGGCCCGGTTAAACAAGTCCCCCCCCCGTTGTTTTCGCCAGGGGAACCAGGGCAAACAGCCAAAAGTCAGCTATTGGAACAAATCCTAAAACTTACCCCAACTCAACATTACCAGAGTTCAAGATCGGTACTATCAACATAAGAAGCCTGAATTGCAAAGAAATTGAGCTAGCTCAGGAATTGGATAAGTACCAGATCGACGTAATAGGGTGACTGAAACAAAAAAGACAAAAACTGGTGAGATCTTTCTGAGCAATAAATACAAAATGTTATATTCAGGCAATGACAGTCAAGGAAAAGAAGGAGTAGCCATAGTATTCAAAACTAAATACGAGGCTAATCTTCTTGAATGGCAGGCAGTCTTAAGTAGAGTGATGTGGGCAAATATGACAATGGGGAACTGGACAATGAGACGTATTTGTGCCTATGGTCCCACAGAAGGTTCTACTAAGGTAGAAGTGGAGGAATTTTTTGAGGCTTTAGAGAAAGCAACTGACACAATGAAAAAGGAAAAGTTGGTCCTTGTTGGGGATCTAAATAGCAGAGTAGGAAATGATTGTCAGACATAAAAATATTTTGGAAAAATTTGGAGAAAAGAGCAAAGCTAATAATAATGGCAAATACCTGTTGGATTTCTGCTCAGTACATGGACTGGTTATTACTAACACAATGTTCCAACATAAAAATGTACACAAATTCACATGGAGAGAAGAGGCAAGGAATAAGAAAAGTCTCATTGACTATGTTATTGTTGATATTGATGTTTTCCCACTGGTGCAGGACACCAGAGTGTACAGAGCATTTGAAATTGGAAGTGTTCACCATTTAGTCTTGAGCAGGATAAAATTGAATTTCATATTGAAAAGAAGAACATTAAGAAAGTTTTAAAGAGAATAAAAAGTTGAGTCCCTCAGATGTGAACTGTAGACTAAAATACAGATATATTATTCAAGGAAAAATGAAAGAGTTTGAAAGCAAGAACCAAACTTTGGAGATTCAGTGGCAAGCCCTGAAGAAAACACTGATTGAATCATTCAGAGAGGCATGTGATGAGGTTGTGTGCAAGGATATAAAAATCAGAACTCCATGGTGGACACAGGAAGTTAAAGAGGCAGTGAAGGGAAAGAAGAAAATATATCAAAAGTTCCTGGCAAATAAGTCAGCTTGTTCTCTTAGAGAATACAGAGACAAATGTAAGAAAGCTGCACTGTGTAAAACTGGCTAAACAAAAGTCATGGGAGGAATTTGACAAGAACATAGAAAATAAATATCAAGAAGGTAATAAGATATTCTGGTAGTTGATGAGGGAAAGGCATATACTGCCATTTTTTTGGATTTTGTATAGGCATTTGGCAGGTGCCACGTTATAAGCTGATGTTTAAGTTGCAGCACATGGGTTTAGATGTCATTAGTCAACTGGATTCAGGATTGGCTATCTGATAGCCAATCCTGAATCCAGAGAGAGTTGTGTATGGTGGGGCAATATCGAGGAGGCAGAAGGTTACAAGTGGGGTCCCACAGGCTCAGTACTATGACCTGTATTGTTTAACATTTATATCAATGATATTGTCAATAGATTGCAAGGAGATATTCAGTTGTTTGCAGATGATGTGAAGCTAGGAAGGATTATTAGTAATAGTGTAGATGTGGCAGCCCTGCAAGAGGATTTGAAGAAACTGGACAGAACTCCATGGGCAAATAAATGGAGATGTCAGTTTAAGGAAGCAAAATGTAAAGTCTTGATGTTTGGGATACATCGATAGGAGACAGCATACTCTGTTGTTGGAGTTGTACTGGAGGAAGTAGGGGAGACAAGAGAACTGGGGACAATGATTGATAGATCATCAACCCTGGGGACCAAATTTGGTTCCCAGGATTTGAAGGGGATAAATTAACTGTGGGAGGTTGATAACAAAAATGGTTTCAGGACTATACAATGTTGATTATGAGTATCGGCTGAGAGAATGTGGAGTGCAGAGTTTGGTAGATAGAAGGAGAGGTGATAGATTGTGACTTTTAAACTGTTGAGAGGTAGTTACAGAGTTGACACTGGGGGAGTGCTTTCACTTGGTAGAACGGGGGCAGGGAGTGAGGACAAGGGGCGCTGGAAGTTAAGAAAGAAAGCTGTGAGCAAGAGGGTGAGGAGTGGTTCCTTTGCATGAAGGGTAGTTGAACCGTGGAATGCATTGCCTGATAGAGTGGTGAGAGAGCATCAGTGAGTTCAAGGAGTGGTATGATAGACTGTGTTTTATAGGAAGGACCTCCCACGATGAGTCTTTTGACTCCATGGAGGCCTGAATCATAATAATAATAAAATGTCAAGTGATTACTAGTTTCTCCAGTCCTTTTCATGGCTTGTGTCTAAACATTGAATTGGTTGTGGATGAAGAATGGCAAAATTTGTCGGTGGTTTATTAATTGATCATTGGGCCTCTAGGTTGTGGTTATCTGTTGATAACCTTTTCTGTTGTTTTTGAGACATGAAGTGAGATTAATTGGATGATAATTTGAATGTTGACTCAAAGTGGGGGATCCCCCCTCCTTTTTTTTTGGAAGGGTTTGAATAGAGGGTTGCTTCTTTCATGCTGTAGTGCCAAGTAATAATATAGAATTAGTCTTATTTCTGAAACAAAATTCTGATTACAGTTAACAAATACATGAGAACCAGAAGGCTGTTGTTCCTATTCAGGATTTTTCTGATATCTTTCTGGTGAAAATCAGTGAGACATGTAGTGCAACTATATTATGTGTTGTTGGAAGTTTTTTCACTTGGTTATACTATAAATTAAAGATACCAAGAAACTATATACTTGGTTTAATCCTTTATCCAAGTGTAAGCAAACAAAGTTTGTGCAAGGAGATGTGCTTTGCATTATAGGATACTAAGGCAAGTGATGTGAAGTAATACCACCTTTACCACGAGTTGCCCCAGTCCTGAAAATACTTCAGGTGCAAACTTTGCTTACACTTGGATAAAGGATTAAGCCAAGTATATAATTTCTTGGTATCTTTAATTTTTAGTATAAGCAAGTGAAAAAAGCTTCCAACAACCTTTCTATAATCCAGAGTAATTTAATAATAAGGTGTGACACTTTTTGGCAGCTGGTATAGGAAAATATGACTTCTGCATTACTTAAACCTTGGTATCATCTCTGGATTTGGCTCCTACTGAAGAGAACCTCAATAAAGTTTGGGTAGTGACCCTTCACATAATACATAGCATTATACATGTCTGCAAAGAGATGTACTTTGCATTATTGGATACTAAGGCAAGTGATGTGAAGTAATACCACCTTTACCACGAGTTGCCCCAGTCCTGAAAATACTTCAGGTGCAAACTTTGTTTGCTTACACTTGGATAAAGGATTAAACCAAGTATATAATTTCTTGGTATCTTTAATTTATATGGTGTGTGACAGATGCAGGGCAGTGAGATGTTGCTATAGATCAGAAACACAAAGGGTGAAGAGCAGATGTTTAGGCAGTTCAGTTTGGCAAGTGCAAAATGAGTGATCATTATGGAAGATGTACAACTATAATAATATAAATCAGGAAGAAGAAACAGCATGTAGTAATAAGGAATTTTCTGGAATTCTGGATGGACAAATGTTTTGGGTAGCATGTAGTAGAGGGAACAAGAGGTTTCATGTTCCCTCTACCACATGAGTTCTGGATTTGGTCATAGCATCAGAGAATCTGGTTGTAACTGAGATTCCTTGCTCCATTTGGCAAGAGAGTGACCATTTAGTCTTGACTTATAGAATGAATAGACATCAAGGAGAAAGGAATTTATGTGGAATTATATGGCAAGTGATTATAATAATCTTAGAAATCAGCTTGGAGCAGTTCCATGGATAGCAGAAGGGAGATATTGACGGTGCATGGAAGCTAGTGAAGAAATATTTACAGCTATCCCTTGCTTAACGCGGAATTTGATTAACACAGCGAAATTAATTGTGACAATCCCTTTATATACGCGACAAGAGTTTTAATTACCACGCAAAAACATGCAAGCCTCAACGAGAGGCCGAGAGAAAGAACGTCATGAGCATGATGATGTCATTCCTCCCATTAAGCATTAAGAGTGGGTGTATTACAAGCTCCAATCGTTCTGCTGTATTTAAAAAATAACAGCAGAACATTGCTTTTAGATAACGCAACTGGTCATCCAAATTCTCTTAATGATCTGTGTGAGAATGTGAAGGTTTTATTTTTTCAATGGGCTGTCTCGTAGATATCAGTCGTGTGCAAGAGATTGCTGCAGTATTGAGAACAATGTGTTGATCAGTAGAGATAAGTATAGTGGTTCTATTGCATAAGGCCCTGATCAAACCACATCTGGATTGTTGTACTCAGATCCAAGGTTAATTTATTCCCTTCAAGTCAACAGGATATGAACGGAATAAATTAGCCTTGGACACGATACAAAGTCATAACAAAAAATGGTCAGGACTGTATACAGTGTTAGTTATAGAACTGCAGAGTTTAGTGCATAGAATATGAAAAGGTGATATGATTGAGACATTTAACTGTTGAAAGGTAGTTTCAACTGGTTGATTATAACTTCCCAGTTATACACTGAAAAATTTTTCATATTGTAGGACAAGGGGTCATTCCTGGAAGATGCAAATGAAGGTGGTAAAAGAGGGTGGGAAATGGCTTTTTGGCATGATGTGTGGATGAACTATGGAATATATTGCCTGATATGGTGAGAGTGCAAACAGTGAACAATTTAAGGAATGGTATGATAGATTTTATATGTTGTCTAAGATGGGCCTCACACAGTGAGTTGTCACTCCATAGAGGTCCTGAACAACAACAATTATTAGTGTTCAGGACCTATTATAATAGATGTTAAATTCAGTATGGATGATTTCACTCAGTATAATGCTTGTAAAATATATTCATTGGCTGGCAAAAGTGTGTAATTTGTTGAAAAAAGGAAAGGATTGTGAGAATATGTAAAAATGTTTTTTAGAAATTGCATATGAGTGATAAAAGTATAGGAGTTATTATTACATAGCACCTCCAGGTAGTCCAAAGACTCATTGAGGGAGGGCACCTAATCCACAACTCTCCATCTCCACCAACTACAGCTATGTTCATCATCTACACCAACACCATCTACCGCCGACCACCACTAGTATTTTCACAGACAATCACCAACATCTGTGCCCATGATGGGATTCGAACCCGTGACCTTTTGGCTGGAGAGCGGTTACGCTAACCACTCGGCCAACCAGGCGGCTAAAGTTAAAGTGAGAGAAGGGAATAGTTACAAGACAGAGGAAGCAAGCACCAAGTTAAAGTTCATAGATGTATGAGAGAGGTGAAAGAAGTTTAAAAAATAGGTTGGGATATTAAAGAAGTAGAAGGAAAAGAAGTGTAGCTTAGTAAAACTACTCCTTTTCAGCAAAATGTTTTTGTTTTACTAATTAGCTGGATAAAATTAAGTATATTTTGTCGGACAGAATAAAAGAGGACCTGAAAACCAAATTACAAGTGACACCAAACTGGACAGAATTGTTCGGACTCCCCAGGGATAGACAGAAGTTGAAAGAGTTCATTTGGCTTCATCATCATCCACATAGATGATAGAAGAGAGAAAAGAAGAAGATATTTTGTCATCTTTAAAATACATGGATAAATTTAAAAGCATGCTTAGTTACAAAAATTATCAAATAAAACTTCTTAATGAGAGTAGATTTGAAATAGAGAAGTTCCCTTTCCTTTGAATACTCATTTCTTATTTTGAATAGTTTTAGTATAAAGTTGGTATTAAAGAAAGATTTCACCAGAATATTTAAATTTTTTTTCTGGAGCCACTCATCAGTTAGAAAAGAATTGATGGTAGTTGAGATTCTATTCTTCATATGTTGGTTTATTGTTTTATTTCATTATTCATTTCGTCATGTTTTTCTTTACATAGATCATTTACATTGGGTATGCTAAAAATAAATCTTCAAGATTATGTTTTAATCCGGAATGATGATTGTCTAGATCCTGAATGTCTAGATAATGGTTTTGTTGCACAGGTGATAGATGTTTTTGACATGGGTAAGTAATATTTCAGTTTATAAAAGAGACAGGTAATTTGTTAAGACATTCTTACTTTCTTCAGTGATTGAAATATAAAATAAAAAAGAGGCAGTGTAGCTTTTAATTTAATGCTGATGTTTATAAGTTTTCATTATATGGTTGTCATTTCAAGAAGAAAAGTCTGCTATTGAGTGCAAAACATCACTATCACTCTAATAATGGATATATAAATTATGATCTGTTCCAGTCTAATTTTATTATCATCATCTAATAGCTCTGTCTACCTGACCTTCTCGTCCCAGTTGGTTTATAATTTATAAATTGTTTAGGATAAATATCAGATGTTAATCATTCAGTTTGCATATTTTATTTCATTTTGTTTATATTTGTATAGTTTTTCTTCTGTTGATTTTACTTCTTTCAAAATATCTTCATTCCTTTTTTTTTTTTTTTTGTCTAATAATGTATTTTGCAGTTCTCATGAATCTCATTTCAGTTGCTTATATTCTTTGTGTTGTTTATTTATTGGCCAAATTTCACTGTCATATAATATAATAATCTAGATACTGCTATAGTATTATATATTTTTAAGCATGTTTCTTTTTGTACAAGATTTGGATTGATTATTCTATTTATCAGACCTATAACTGTAAAAATTTTGAAGTTTTTAATTGTGTGACTTTTTCTCCTTCATATGATATTTCAGATCCAAGATAAAAGTATTTTTCTATTCTGTTCTTTTATTTCTAACTGGAGTTTGTCCACAATAATTATTATTATTACTGATAACTCCAAGGAGTCCTTAGACTCATCGAGGGAGACTCAAACATCATGTCAAGAACTATCCAACATTTGTACACTATCTGTCATACTTTGCTTTGAACTTATTCACAGTCATGCCACCCACAACAGACTCTGGCAACCTATTCCACTCATTCACTACTCTCCAAGCAAAAAATCCTAGTTCTAACCCCTTGCTAACTATACTCTTACTCAGTTTCCATGGATGGACCCTAGTTCTCCCACCATCAGACCTGTTCTGAAAATTTTCCTCTTGAACTAGTCTTGTAAAAACTTCTCAATAATTTGTATGTCTCAATCATACAACCCTTTTCCACCTATCAACCAATTTCTGTAACCCACAAATCTTCAACCCGTTCTCATAAAGTTACTTCCATAGACCTGCTACTATCTTGGATGCTCGCCTCTGGATCTTCTCCACCTCCTCATCACCAAAAAATCCTGGCACCCAGATCTGTGACAGTGGTCAAGATAGAGTCTTATCAAGGCTCGATAAAGAATAATAATAACCTGCTTCTCTCTGCTCGTCAAAGTATTCTTCAGTAACCAAGTGATCCGATGAGCTGCTTTAGTCACTTTTGTTATGTTACCCTTAAACTTTAACTTCCTATTTACTTATGCTTCCTCAGTTTCCTGGAATACAGTTCCACCAATGTGGTATACAGTTGGTAATCTTTTCACAACAAAATGCATAACCTTACACTTTGATCTCCTTTGCCCAATCTGTCAATCCATCTAAATCATCCTGCAAAATTTTCACATCATCTGATCAACTATTGTTCTACCCAACTTCGCATCATTGACAAATAACTGAACAGTTCTGCTCAGATCCTTTCCTATATCATTAATGAACAAATTAAACGGTAACAGTCCTAGAACAGAACCCTGCGGCACGCCATTAATCACAGGCCTTGTTTTTTGGACTCTACTCCTGAATAAACTACTCTCTGATATCTCTCCATCAACCACCCTCCTATCCATCCCCAGGTGCTGCAATTAGAATTCCATGTGGTATCATGTCAAAGACCTTTGCAAAGTCCAGCAGTATCACTGTCTTATAAAACATTAGCAAGTTAATGAAGCCTGACAGACCCTTCACAAAATCATGCTGCCTTCCAAAGCAGTATCCCATTTCCATCTATCCATTGCTATATTTTGCTCTTGACAATTTCTCCCATACTTTGACAACAACTATGATATGCTGATTGGTCAGTAATTTGGTAATCAGTCTTGGAGTCTCTTTTATGCAATGAAACTATTTTCTCTTCTTTTCACCCCCTTGGGACTAACCTAGAGCTGAGACTTAGATTAAACAATATTTGGGATTCTCTTTAGGCTGCATAGCTAACTTCTTTTCATTATCTGTCTTTCTTAACACACTAGTTACTCTTCTGACATGTGCCTGCAGGTCACCTTTCTCTTTAAATTTCCTCCACAATTGTTTCTTTTTTTTGCAGCTCCAATTTTGATGATGATATTCATCCATTTAACTCCGACTTGATTTACTTTCCTGACTCTAGGTATGCAGTCTGCCATTACTTCCCTCAATCACTCCTTTACCACTTCCCATCTTTTACCATTTACCACTATCAACATGTAACCCCTGCAGTTTCACATGCCATGGCACCAATCCGAGCAATCTCCTAAGCTTGTCATGCTTACCAGCCCTGTAATTCTGCATATACTTCCTCTTAACTGTCCACACATTTAGCCACTTCCCAGGTCAAGACCATATGATCGCTCTAACCAGTTGGTAGCAAAGTGGTCAGATTGGTTATTATAGGCAAATTCTTAGGTGCAGTTATTAGATAGAGTACTCTCGAACCTCTAGTATATTCCATCACATGCTATCTCAGGTAATTATCCCTTAGTAACTGCATAAATTCTATTTTCTTTCTTCCCATGTGTCCTCTCCTCAATCTATGTTCCCATAGTTGAAATTACACATAATAATTACTTACCCTCCATTCATTGAGCCTATTTTCTGATGCATACTATCTCCATCATCTTTTCCATCCCTGGGGTCTATAGCAGCATCCAATTGTATATTTTGTTCTGCTGATCTCAATCTCACACCAGATAGCCTCATTTATGCTGTTTTCACTGGCCTTCACATTCTATCCTTCTAACTATATCATCTTCTGTTAGCCATGTTTTAGTTTTATCTTAGATATTTTCATTCTAAACTGTTCTACTATAATGCTAAATTATATATTGCTCTTCATCAGTTGTTTACCTTATCTATTATTATTATTACCTGATTATCTGCAAATGATAACATATTATTATTAACATCTGACCTCCATGGAGTTAGATACTCATCATGGAAGGTACACACTGTTGCACACAATGCTCATCCAACCATGCTTTTAACTGATTCACTGTGCCTACATTCACAACACACTCAGGCAATACATTCCACTCATCAACCACTCTCCAGCAAAGAACATGCTCCTCACTCCTATGCTCATATACTGTTTCCAGCAATGGCCTCTTGTTCTACCCCCTCTCTCATTCCAAAGACCACTGACCACCTTTGTGAGACCCTTTCCAGCATATCCTTGTCACCATGAAACCTAGTGACCATATCTGTGCACAATAATCCATGTGAAACATGATCAAGACCTTATACAATGGCATCATAATCTCTATTTTTGCATGTCAAGGTCCTCCGCATCATTGCCATTATGAGTTTCAGGTTCTTGTCCACCATCACTCCTAGATCTCTCATCTCCTCTAATTCCTTGAAAGTTTTCTCATCAAGTGTATACTTCTCATCCTATCGTTGCTTACCAAATCTCATAACCTTACACTTTTCAACATTGAACTGACAGTTCCACTTACCTGCCCATTCATGCAATCTGTTCAAGACCTCTTGTAAAATTGTAACCTGCTTGACTCTGCATTGCTCTCCCTAGTTTTGCATCATCTGCAAACAGCTGCATATCACTAGTTAAACAATCCCAATGTCATTAACATATAAATTGAACAACAATGGCCCCAAAACTGACCCCTGCAGCACATCACTAGTGACCTTTCTCTTTAGGGATACTGCACCCCCATATACAACTTTCTGATACCTATCCAACAGCCAGTCACTGATCCAACTCAAAAGTCTGATATCCAATCCCATCTGTTTCAATTTATTTAAGAGTTTGTCGCGTGGCAGTCTATCAAAAGCCTATGTTCGGAACTGTACATTAGTGGCTACTGTCACCTTCAAAGTAGCCCCCCTTGTGCCTTTATACACTGGTTTAGACTATGTTTCATTTTTGGAAACAGGCCTGGAACTCTTTTTCCAGAATACTCTTGAGTTCCTTTATCACATTATGCTGGATATCAGCAATGTCAGAAAATCTTCATCCTTTTAGCAGAGTCTTTAATTTTGGAAACAGCCAGAAATCACAGGGAGCTGAGTTGGGTTAATAAGCAGGATGACCAGATTTGGTAATTGATTTTTTGGCCAGAAACTCTCTCATGATGAGCTCACTATGGCTTGGTGCATTGTGATGGATGATCCACTTGTCAGGCCACAATTTTGGTCTTTTCAGCACCTCTAAATAGCATTGTTGGTTGACCATTTGTCCCTGTTCAATGAATTCATAGTGGATTATCCCCTTCTGATCAAAGAAACACTCCAGCATGGTCTTGAACTGTGAACATGTCATATGTGCATTTTTGGACATGGCAAATTCTGGTTTTCCACTGCATGCTTTGGCATTTTGCTCCGGGATCATCCTGGAAGCACCAGGTTTCATCACCTGTAATTACTGATGTTTGATGTTAACATGCTACTCCAAATTTTGATCACACATTTTTACACCGGAGTTTACAAGCAGATCTTTATTGTTTTTGCAATAGACAACTAGCAAATGGCTCTATTGGCTTGAAGTTTATGCATGCATTAGTTAAAACATGTACAAAGACGATTACTCACATGACTCCAGTCAAATCACCACATAGGTGACATTATGCGGGTGTTCCAGGAATTAAATTGTCACTCCTTGTATATGCATCTCCCCTGTCCAAAGTATTTGTCACCTTGTTATAGTACATAAGGTAATGAAACATGAACTCCCTTTAATAAACCTATGCTAATAACCACAGAGAATACTGCTGTTATCAACTCATTTCTGCATCCTACTTCTCACCAATCTCTCCATTACTTTCACCACAACTCCAGATATACAGATTGGTCTATAATTCGTAGCTACAGTCTTATCACCACTTTTATACAGTGGAACAGTTTTACCCTCCTTTCCACTCCCTTGAAACCTATGCTATTGCAAGACTCTTCTTATTAAACAGGCATGCCAATGCTACTGCCACTTCCCTGGAACATTCCATTAAGATGTGTGGTGATATGTCATCAAATCCTATCGCCTTATTAACATCAAGTTTATTTATTTCCTCAAATGCCTTCTGTTCACTCACAATTAAGTTATCCTCTCCTATGTCCTCTACACTTAAGTTCCTCATGATTCCATCTTGATCAGGATGAAACACCCTTATAAATTGATCACTGAGTACCTCAACAAAGTCTTCTGTCATAATCACCAGCCTTATAATTCCACATATATACCTTTCCTCACAAAAGTCTGCATGTGATTAGTCATGCCTCAGGTGATCACCTTCACCAACTGGAAGAAAGTGTGAAACCCCTCTCACAATTACATCCTCTGATGAAATGATTAGATCTAGAACTCTCAATCCTCGTGTGCCCTCCTTCATCTGCTGCCAGAGATAGTTATCTTTCAAGAACTCAATAAATTCCTTTTCTTTATTCCCAAATGCTATCTCTCCATTCCAATCTATACTGCCATTATAATTACCATTCTTTTGTCACTAATCCAAGCTATAAGTTTTAAAAGAGGTAAACCGTGAGTAGACATATCGGTACACAATAAATAACGGAAAAAAACTCACGTAGAAAGATTATTTATTAGTATAATTTTCGCCTGTGTGTCACAGGCATCTTCAGTACATTAAGCTCAAAATTAAACACTAACTGACAATTCCAAAAAGGGCAGCGCCACCTAAGTAGCTGGTGTAAGATAACTAAAAAGGTCAATAACTTTCCTAAAAAAAAAAATTAAAAAAAATAATAATACAATAAAAAGTTAGGAAAGATTAGCTGATTTGTAAAGTACTATCTCCCATAAAGGGGATAGACGTAAGCCGTCGGATCTGTTTAAGTTAGGAGAATGAAGTAGAGTTTCGCATGTTTCTTTATAAAGGCGTTCCATGAGAAACTGACTTTTGTGAAGAATTCTTGTCTTTCTCCAATGAACTCGGTGTCTAGTGAAGATGGCATGTTCAGAAAGTCCAGATTTTTCAGGTTTAAAGTATTCAATATAAGATTGGTGTTTTTCTAGCCGAATAGAGGCAGATCTTCCCGTTTGTCCGAAATAAGATAATCCACAAGAGCACGGAATCTGGTAGACACCTGGATGATTAAGATGTGGAAGCTTGTCCTTAGGAGAAGTGAGAAAGGTGGAGATTTTTCTAAACGGTCGAAAGGCAACAAAAATATTCAGTGGTTTTAAAACTTTTGCTATACGTTCACTGATGCCTTGTACATAAGGGATGGTAATGCGCGTTATTTCCTCTGTGTTTGAAGAGGAAGACATGTTAAAACTACTCAAAGTTCTTTTAATGAAGCAATTCTTATAACCATTAGATAGAAAGGAAGAAGTTATGTATTGTAGTTCTTTCTGTAAAAGATCGTCTGTAGAACAAAAGGAGTGGGCCCGATGAACCAGTGTTTTAATAGTTCCTGCCTTTTGACTGGGATGGTGATGAGATTCCGCATGGATATAATGGCCTGTATGAGTCTTCTTTCTATAAACTGAGAAATGTAGGTTACCATCTGGTTGGCGAAGAATTAGAAGATCTAAAAAGGCTAACTGCTTATTTGATTCTACTTCTAGGGTAAACTTAATCCTAGGATGAAATGCGTTTAACTTAGTGAGAAATTGTTGAAGTTCATCAGAAGAGCCATTCCATACAGCAAAAATGTCATCGACATATCTGAACCAATGCATAGGTCTGGGAGAAATATTGTCAAAGATACGTTGTTCAAAATGTTCCATAAAGAAATTGGAGATAGCAGGAGAAAGAGGATTACCCATTGCTGTTCCTTCAATTTGTTGATACAACTTATTTTTAAATGAAAAATAACCAGAATTTATTACAAAATCAAATATGTTTACAATGTCCAAAGGAAATTCCTGTTGTAGTAATTCAGTACTTTCCGAAAGAGTCACATTTATAAATAAAGAAACAACATCTAAACTGATCATGATATCAGAAACGTCCAAATGAAGATCTGAAATTTTATTTTTGAAATCCAAAGTATTTTTTATATAAGTATCAGTTCTTCTAGTTGAAGAGGAGAGTAAATTAGATAAAAATTGTGAGATTTTGTAAGTGGGGCAACCTATACAATCTACGACTGGTCTCAACGGAATGCCTGGTTTATGAACTTTCAGAAGACCATACAATCTAGGTGGACGACCGAAGAAGGTTTTAAGTTTTTTCTTTTGATCTTCATTCCATGTAGATACATTATCTATAAGAGAATTAAGTCTCTTCAATTGACTCCGGGTAGGATCTGATGTAAGAGGCCTATAAGTTGAATAGTCGCGAAGTAAAAGAAACATTTTTCTCTCATATTCCTTCCTATCTTGAATCACTATAGCCTTCCCTTTATCAGCTTTCGTAATTATTAAATTATTGTTATTCTTCAGTGATTTCAATGCTTTAAACTCAGAGTAAGAAAGATTAGGACGAGGAGGCTTGGCATGAAAAAGAATTTGTGCACATTCAAAACGTAATCTGTTGGCTGTTTTTTGGGATAAGGATCGAATACCCCTGTCTATGTTATGAAAAAAATCCATAATTGGCACCTTATTCGGCGTAACAGCGAAATCATATCCTCTTGATAAAACAAAACGTTCACAGTCTGTTAGTGGACATCCGGAAACATTTATGACTACTTTATCTATATCAATAGTATTATTACTGGATCTAGGTAAGCTGACTAGTGATTCAAATTTGTGTTTTAGATTGTCACGAGAATCATTAAAGACCTTTAAGTAAGAACTCGAAGATATGCGCATTACAGTAGTAAAAGTTGCAACAGTTAAAACAGATTCCAGAGCATTTTTTATATCCATAATTTCTTTATTTATGATGCCAAGAGATTTTTTAGCTTCGTGTAGCTGAATATTTAAAAGAGACTTACTAGCTTTGACGTAGATCCGATGAGCTTTTGGGGACCTAAAAACTTCTTTTATTTTACAACAGGTTGGAATAACCTGGGCCATCTTACATTGTTTAAGGAATATTAATCTGTTAATGCATTTGGCCTTCTTTACCAATACTTTACCGTGTCTAGCAATAAGTTTTAAAAGAGGTAAACCGTGAGTAGACATATCGGTACACAATAAATAACGGAAAAAACTCACGTAGAAAGATTATTTATTAGTATTTTTCCTTTAAAAATAAGTTGTATCAACAAATTGAAGGAACAGCAATGGGTAATCCTCTTTCTCCTGCTATCTCCAATTTCTTTATGGAACATTTTGAACAACGTATCTTTGACAATATTTCTCCCAGACCTACGCATTGGTTCAGATATGTCGATGACATTTTTGCTGTATGGAATGGCTCTTCTGATGAACTTCAACAATTTCTCACTAAGTTAAACGCATTTCATCCTAGGATCAAGTTTACCCTAGAAGTAGAATCAAATAAGCAGTTAGCCTTTTTAGATCTTCTAATTCTTCGCCAACCAGATGGTAACTTACATTTCTCAGTTTATAGAAAGAAGACTCATACAGGCCATTATATCCATGCGGAATCTCATCACCATCCCAGTCAAAAGGCAGGAACTATTAAAACACTGGTTCATCGGGCCCACTCCTTTTGTTCTACAGACGATCTTTTACAGAAAGAACTACAATACATAACTTCTTCCTTTCTATCTAATGGTTATAAGAATTGCTTCATTAAAAGAACTTTGAGTAGTTTTAATATGTCTTCCTCTTCAAGCACAGAGGAAATAATGCGCATTACTATCCCTTATGTACAAGGCATCAGTGAACGTATAGCAAAAGTTTTAAAACCACTGAATATTTTTGTTGCCTTTCGACCGTTTAGAAAAATCTCCACCTTTCTCACTTCTCCTAAGGACAAGCTTCCACATCTTAATCATCCAGGTGTCTACCAGATTCCGTGCTCTTGTGGATTATCTTATTTCGGACAAACAGGAAGATCTGCCTCTATTCGGCTAGAAGAACACCAATCTTATATTGAATACTTTAAACCTGAAAAGTCTGGACTTTCTGAACATGCCATCTTCACTAGACACAGAGTTCATTGGAGAAAGACAAGAGTTCTTCACAAAAGTCAGTTTCTCATGGAACGCCTTTATAAAGAAACATGTGAAACTCTATTTCATTCTCCTAACTTAAACAGATCCGATGGCTTACGTCTATCCCCTTTATGGGAGATAGTACTTTACAAATCAGCTAATCTTTCCTAACTTTTTATTGTATTATTATTTTTTTTATTTTTTTTTTTAGGAAAGTTATTGACCTTTTTAGTTATCTTACACCAGCTACTTAGGTGGTGCTTTTTGGAATTGTCAGTTAGTGTTTAATTTTGAGCTTAATGTACTGAAGATGCCTGTGACACACTGGCGAAAATTATACTAATAAATAATCTTTCTACGTGAGTTTTTTCCGTTATTTATTGTGTACCGACTAATCCAAGCCGTTTATACATTTCTTCATCACCACCTTTCACATTTCCAGGCTTATGGCAACATCCAATATGTGTTCCTCTCAACCTCCACGTTACACCAAACTACCTCATAATCTTTGCCACTATTTCCCTCTTTCATGTCTACCTTATGTGGACTTAATTCCCCTGCTATCATCAGTAACCCCTCCCCCCCACCATCCCTTCTTGCCCTTCCTATCCTTGCGAAAAATACCGTTTCCTTCCATTTCTATCCCTGTTACAATATCATCTTCATTCAACCATATTTCACTTATTTCAATGATTTTGGGGAGAAATAAACCCAATCACTGAAACCATTTTATCTTCCTTATTTCTGATACTTCTGGCTAAACAAACACAGCAGTTCATTTTTAGGTCTATAATCAGTCCTAATTCCACAGATGTTTCACTATATTAGTATTTCATTAATGTAAATTGAATAAAGAGAGCATCAATGTCTTACTCCTTGGTTTATAGATTGTTTTTCAGACATATTTTCATTTATTTTTATATCATTATTTATATATATTTATATATATATTCACTATATATTTATATTTATTTATATTTTTATATTTATATATATTCACTTGCCTGTAAGAAATATGAGGTATATTTATTCTTTGTAATGTATCAAGCAATATATGTCATTTTTGAAATTAGTGTTTTTGGACTTTGCTGAAATATCAAAAATATTAAATTTTTTATAATTAATAATTAGTCTGTTGTAATTTTCTTAAAAAATAATATGCCAGTATTGATACAAATTAGGATATTCTTAACTTCAGAATATGTGGAAGAGCCTGATAACCCTTATGACTTATCGGACTCTTCCACATATTCAGAAAGGGACCAAGATCCAACTTGGTCATCACATATAAAAACTAATGATCTAATCTTCAGCACTTTTGAATTTACAGAAGACTTTAAAAAATTTAAAAAAATAATAATATAAATCAGAACATCCATTTTCCATTATTATATGGCATGCCTAAAGTTCATAAGATGGACAACCCTCTAAGTCCAATAGTTGATGGCAGAAGCTCTCCAACATATCATCTAATCTCCTCAAGCCTCATATCATACATACAAACTCCTACTTCAAAAACTCAACACATTTTGTAGATAAACTTTCAAAAATTTAAATACCCCATCAAATACATTAGCTAGTTTAGAATAGTTTCTAAACTAGCTTATGTATTTGTGGAAGATTATTTAAAAACCAGTTTCCTCTGGACATCACATGTCTCTTCCGGCATTACCTAAAATATTCATTCTTCACTTGGAAAGGAAAATTTTGCTACCAAATATGGCAATGGACTCACCTCTGTTGTCTCCAATGGCCAACTTATACATGGAAAAATTTGAAGAATCAGCTATAGCATAGGCAACCTTAAATCCACATGTATGGTGCAGATATGTTGGTGACATCCCACAAAGACTGAAGATTTTTTATATTTTCTAAATAATCAACATCCAAAAATAAAATTCACATTAAAAGTGGAAAAGAATGTAAAATTACCATTCCTAGACATCCTTCTAAAAAAAAATCATTCCTGGAGGATTATCATTAGAAGTCTATAGGAAAGAAACCTACACAGGCAGGTACCTACAAGCAAGCTCATTCCATCACTCTCAACAAAAATTAGGTATAATCAAAACTTGAAAAATGGAACTTTAAAAAAACACTAAAAACTATGAACTCAACTGGCTACTCCAAAAAAAAAAAAGTTACTAAAAAATCTTTTATTTTCTAATGAATCATCCCATGATAACCCAGAAATTAATTGCAAAGGCACAGTATATGTACCATACATGGGCCATACCATATATATCAAAAAAATAGCCCAGATATTAAAGCAGTCAAGATCAGAACACCCTTCAAACCAGTCAACATCTTACGAAGCTTTCTATGTTCCCACAAAAACAAAATTCCATTTTATAAATGTCCAGGTGCATACAAGATTCTGTGTTCTTGTGGAAAGATATACATTGGTCAAACTGGGAGAAGTTTCGAAATCTGCAACAAAGAACATATAGGCAATGTTGAAAACAAAAGGGGGGGGGGGGAATGGACTTGTAGCACACATCATCATCAAAGAACATCACACACATTAAATTGACAGCATCCTCCATGCCCTACTTAGAAGAGAATTACTTCTACAGGTTGTTCAAGAAAGGATTATTTATGACATTTGGAAGTCATTAATTAATATGTGTAACATTCGATATCTCTTCTATGTAGTAATCACATGCACAACAATGTAGATACTGCATGTAACATGCCTAATGATACTCGTGATTAAACTATCACTCCGGTTTTTTCAATTTATAGATATTAGCAGCTGTTGGAAAATGTTTGTTTATATTTTTTGTTAGTTTTTTTTACTTATATTACCTATTTTACTTATGCAACCTCCTAAAGATGCTGTTAGCCTTATAGACAGTGAAACACGTTGAGGAAATACATCTAGTATAAATGAAAAAAATGTAAAACAGGTAAGAATTAAAATCTGGTTATTTATTATTAAAGCAAATTTACTCATAGTGAATTGCATACAAGAGGAAAGAGACCTTTGGAAGGAATATAATATCTTACATTGTACAAAGAATGTACAATGTAAGACAAAGGTGCAAACGGTTCAAGAGAAACAATGAATTAGAGTTCCCCAAAAAGGTTTACATTGAAAAAATTGGTAGAAGAATCTCTGTTAATACGTCATCTCCATTCTTGGAGGAAATAGATCCTAACATGAAGAGATTTAGCAAAAGTAGTTAGAATGATGCAAGCTGCAATTTCAAAAATTGTAGTCGAATACTGCAACTCTACTTATTTTAGAGTAATTTTTTCAGAAAAGAAAGCAAAACTGCTCAGATTAAGTTGGATGTAATGTACATATTTTAAAGAAGCCCACTGTTATTTCACCACCTGAAGATGAGCATAAATCTTCCACAAATCATGCTTATGGTAATCCATGATTGGGATGCTTAATTGCAATTTCTGAATTTGAAGAATTTATTATTGATCACTTAGCCTTTCCTGCCTCCTCCTTGAAGTGTTTAATTAATAAAGCAGCTATGAAGAAATACTTTTGCTTCATGTTTTTCAAGCTGATTATTTTAATGATTATTATAAAGAAATACTCTTTATTAATGTTTCATTACAGTATACTCTAGTAATTTTATGTTGTAATTTTTCAACATAAATGAAGAATAAATTTGAACAGATACACATTTTAGTATTCAGGCATGTTAAGGTATCCTTATAGTTTATGTAGTGATTTCCAACTTGCATCCTT
Source organism: Typopeltis vanoorti (assembly GCF_054136105.1). Taxonomy (NCBI): domain Eukaryota; kingdom Metazoa; phylum Arthropoda; class Arachnida; order Uropygi; family Thelyphonidae; genus Typopeltis; species Typopeltis vanoorti. The sequence continues at coordinate 176,055,703 of NC_143551.1, read as the reverse complement.
TTTGATCTTAAGACAGAATTGTTGAAATGGAACCAGGCATAAGTCGAGGACTGACTATATACTCACCCTCAGGGTTTGCATTTTATTCTGTTTCTTACTTAAATAACAGAAAATTGCGATTTTGATTACAAAGAAAAGAAATTAATTTTTTTCTTTGCCAAAAATTTTTGATAAAAATTAATGTGGTGCTTTCAAAGCATTACAGTATATATTCTTTTTTGTGAGTATATTATATTTTCATTGGTGTAAGTTCTGACATTGTTTAATTTGAACTAAAACTTCAGGAGACCGTACAGAAGACTGTTATCGGGCCATTGTAAAGTGGTATTCTCGTATCTCTGAACTTTCTCCTCATCAACAGAAACTCTTAGGAGATGTGAATTACAAGTTAGAGATAGTTCAAGAGCATAGAAGTTACTGGTCCGCAAATATCGATGCTGAAACTATATATGGCAAATGTTCAGTGAGTATCCAACATATTTATATATTTAAAAAATATATATATTGCTTGGTGAAAAAATATTTATGCAAAACTACTGATGAACTAAGAAAAATTAATATATGTATTATATACTAAAATAGTGTAGCTGTGTTGCACTGTCAGGTAATTAAAAATCATTTTATTTATCAATAAGCCAGTGTAAATGTGCTGGTTAAAAGTGTTCCTTTAGTTGCACCGCTTTAACACAAGTTAAATCTTCATGCTTTATAGGCTAAGTTCTATTTGAAGGAGTCACTGAGTTTTATGAAGTTATACTATGCAGAAGCTTATTTTATCAATTAATGGACAAGTCAAGTCAAAACCATCTAAGCATAGCTGTTCTCTTTTTGATTTTTCATTTTAATTTACACTGAATTGCACATATTATTTTTTAAAATACTTTGACATAGGTTGGTAGAAATGGCTGTCCAATTCAAGATAGTAATAAACCATTATAGTTTCATTTTATAATGATATATTGATTCTCATGGATCTTTTACGGAACCATTCCATATGCACACAGCTGCTGGAATAGTGAGGATATTCTGAAGAGTTTTCAAGTTTTTTTGTTTTTTTTCCCTGTCTGTAACTGAATTTTGAGTGTTAAGAAACGGTGTTCAATACTGTATATGTCACCAAATATCACAATCTGAAATAAATAAATAATCAACTTAGCAAAGCAAAAAAAAAAGTGTTGTTATCCACAAAATAAAAGAAATAAAAATACTCACTGATACCTTAGTTTGAAAAAAGAGGAAAGTACATGGAAACTAACTTATTATCTGTCTTTTAAGAATACTGAAAAAAAATCTAGAAAATCTATATTTAAAAATAGCTTCTTTTTAACGAAAGTCTTTACATGCATTTAACAAAATGCATACAAAGACTTTGAAAATAATATAGGAGATAAAGTCAATTTGCACTGTATGATACAAAATGCTATCCTGCAAATTCATGTACTGTTATAAATTATTGAAAAGTTTCAGTAAAGTCTCATAACAGCAGTGAGATTTTTAGCTCAGTATTATGAACAGTGGGAAGTTCAAAAATTGTGAACTTTATTTACTGGCAGATATATTTCTGTCCCAAAATTGTTTTCTCTCTCCCTTCACTGAATTCAGGTGCATTTATTTTTAAATTAATCTATTCAGCAACAGTAATTATCAGAGAACTGTTATGATGGTAACAGATATGGGAGGAGGTCATCCTGCTTTGGGAGAGTTGGCTGTTTAAAACTATTGCCTTAGTCAGTTGTTTGATTGTGAGCCATAGAAATAAAGTTTACACTTTATTTCTACCATTTTTTTCTTATTCATCATCATTAGCAGTCACTTCCAGGCAAGCATAATTGTCTTCTAGAATTGATCTACCAATGAGGGTTAGGTCACAATGGAGATATTGATAGTTTAGAAGCATTTCCCAATGTGATCTAACATTTTTTTAAATTCCTTTCTATCTTTGTGACATACTTTACTCTGTTGAGAGTTTATTTTTCACTTGGTTAGACTATAATAAGTTTAGTTTAATCCTTTATCCACACTTGGATAAAGGATTAAACTAAACTTGTTATACATTTTTTTAAAATTCCTTTCTATCTTTGTGACATACTCCACTCTGTTGAGAGTTTATTTTTCACTTGGTTAGACTATAATAAATTTAGTTTAATCCTTTATCCACACTTGGATAAAGGATTAAACTAAACTTATTATACTCCACTCTTTCAAAATACTGCGATCCTGTAGACATCCACCTTTCTCCATTTCAATGTTTTAACCGTGTAGCAAAGTTGAGATGATAGTATCAGCTAAACTAAGAATAGCAGGAATCTTATCTTTATCAGCCACCTGTTTCTTCAAACATTCAAAGGCTATGATTGCATTTCAAAAAATTGAATTTCCTCATCATTATTAACATTTGATTGAATTGCCTGGAGCAGGTTGGACTTGCATGTTTTTGATGCTTACACTAAGATTTGTTTTATATGTTTCTTTGAAAATGTCAGCACTGATTTGAAGTTCAATTTCAGAATGAAAAAATAACATTGTTATCAATTCAGCATACTGGAGTTCCATGAGTGATGTTTTGGTTGTCTTTATTTTTATTCAGAAAGTTGTCAAGTTGATAGTTGAAAAAGTTTTTCCTCTATGCTATAAATTATTTTGACTTCTAGAGGAAGTTTTTAGATGAAAAACTATCATGTGACCACTAAAAAAAAATCTCCTGAATGCTGATCACATTCATTAACATGTTGTCATAGCAGTCTCATAATCGAAATTCATTTCAGTGATTAGTTTCTTTGACAGAATTTTTCAGTGTTTAATAGTGAAGAGTTAAATTTAGTTTAGATTGATAAACTCCATGAAAAGTGGGTGCTTTTGTTTGTGACATTTCTTTAAGAGTAACTTAGTGAAGACCATGTCAGTTGTTCCATAGAATGGTCTGAAGCTGTACTTCCAGAAGAGTTTTTTTTTTTTTTTTTTCTATGAATGTAAAATAGTTGATCTGCAAGCATAGAAGCAAAATATTCTTGAGTGTGAATTCTTGATTATCTACTCCTTGGCCTTCCGTTGTTAATATCGGTGTATTAATTAATGTAAACTATAGGTGTATAGCTAAGCCTTTCATGTGCACATAAATATAGGATTCTCTGTGTTATTTTCCTGTTGGAGAAATTGTAACTTAATCAAAGTTCCTACAAAGGTGTTTGACTGCTCATTTTGAAGCCTACATTCCTGCATTGCATCAAACATTACATTTTCCAATAATTAAAATTGGGACCTAATGAAATTTGCTACAAAGATGCTTAACCATTCATTGTATAGATATATTCTCCTAATGTTGGAAGGGGGGGGGGGGGGGGGCTTTTTTTGGAAATTGTCAGCATGCATACATGCAAGTGGTGTATAAACTTGTATCGGTTTTTCATAATGTGAATTAATTCTGTGGTTAGGTATTCCATTTCAAAGCAGTCTGGTGCTGAAAGTTTCTTCTGAAGCTTTAAAATTGTTACCAACAACTATTGTTTTATTTTTCTTTTAGCTTCCTTTTTGATGTAATTAAAATGGGCAGACATTTCAGAACTGTAAGCTATCCTACAATTACTAATCTTATGTGCATTAATTAAATCATTGATCTAGTATATAAGATTTGCAGCTTGTTTGGAAGTTTGAAGTTGTATATACAGTCAGCTCTATAGCAAACTCATAGGGACTATAGGAATAGCTTGTTATAGTGAATAATATGCTGTGGTGAATTTCTTTTAGCATGGGCTATGTAGTTTTGGTTGTGACTTTGCAGTAGTTTTGTTGTAGTATTAGTCTATAGCAAGAGCCAACTGTACTTGTTATTACTGAAGGATTTGTATAGGGGTCACTTGTTTTCATAACAGCCTAATTTTATACCCAAAATGAAGACTACTTAGTATTGTAATATTTTCTTACTCTTTTTTTTATATAATTTTCTACTTGTTTATATTAACTTTAGTAATCGTATGCAGTCACACTTTCAATTCTAGGCTGCCAATTAATCTAATGAAGAGTGTGCAAAGTATGGAAGACAAAAGGATTTCCTTCGAGTAGCACCAATTCTTTTGTTTCGTTTCTGGTGCTAATCCCTTTTTGGATTTAGGAAAAATTTATATTATGATGCTGCGCCATTCTAAATACTAGACAAGGGAATAACTCAATAATCAGAGAATTAACACTCAGAATTGTACACTATTAACTAATGCCTTAATAAGTTCATTAAGTACTTAAATCTTACAAAACCTATATTTCATTGCAGTCGTAGCTAATGTCTTAACTCCTGCATTGGTTCTGACTTTTATGAGCGGTGCAAAGAGATCAAAATCAGGCAAGTTGTTAGATTAATAAAAAGGAAAGACATTTATTCATCAAATCAGATATATTATAGATAACATCAGTTACTGGCTTAGAATCACAACTATCCTTCAGATTGAGTTCAATTAATTAAGTGATACAGACTCTCTTAAATTTTATAACATATCTCAAAATCTCAATTGAAACTAAATTAGAGCTTCAACTAGTAGCTTAACATTCCAATCAGTAATCAACATTTCTAGAGGCTAATGCATTAACAGACTGAGTACCCCATATAGCATTAACATATTCCTACACAATCTTTTTTTCTTAGAACATACGGTTCCCCCTTTTTCTCCTTGTTTAAGCCCTAGAGTCCTTTCATTTAATGAAACTTGAATAACTAGAAAGTTCCTTGCACAAACACGAATTATCCCTCTTTGTACAAATGCATAATAGAACAAAAATTTACAACTAGGGGCTGTAGGAATACTTGGTCCTCCTTATTTGTCTCTGGAGTGTTTTCATCTCGTTGACCATGTGTCTGCATGATTTCATCCAAAGGAATCAACTGGTGGGCTTGGACACAATTTGCCTCCTTCGAAGTAAGCTACTCTAGCTTGCTGCTATCAGATCAAGTGGTCCGGCATAACTTGTCGGTCTGCGCTGTACCTTCCGCAGGGCCGAGGTCTGTACTCGCTGAACTACTGGTTGACTGGTGGGCTGCCCAACGACATGTCCGCACTCTCCTGCAACATTCCTCAAGAATTCCGGAACTCCAATCCGTAGAACGAAGAGAAATAAAGCCTTGAGCTGGTGCCGCTAAGCCCTATATATCCAAGGCTTGCTGTTCACCTTCCTGCGTCACAGTCTTCCCCTCCTTTCTTGCGCTCGCATTTAACTCCTCCAGCACCCAATGCCGCCACTTCTCCTAGCGTGCTTAGCCGGAAACCTCTGCACGTAACTCAACTCTGGTGCACGTGTTCGCCTCAGGTCTTCAATGCTTAATCTGATTATTTTGCTTGCAATATAACTCAGATACTTACATATTAACACAAGGTTCATATATTTTTAACTTCTGCTAAAATTAACAATGACCAATAAGAGTATAAACGATAAAGAAAAATGCTTAAGTTAAAATGTTATCGGTAATTTACAATTAGTTTTATGTTCTCTGATGCACAATTATTAGTTCCAGGAATGTAGTTACTTGTTAAATCTGAGTGAATTAATTATGGAATAATTCCTCTTTCATTCAGAATTTAACAGTATTATTATTCATGTGGAGTTCCAGAATTTGTCATTAGAGGCCATTTGGTTCAACTCCATTCCATCCATTACGTGTATTTTCGTCGTTCTGTTGTTCCTAGCTAATTTTTCTGCTTGAACAAGAAAAATCTTTCCATTGTTTTCAAGAGAAACAACCTCAATTAAATTGCCTTCATTTCAAAAAGTCTCTGTAAAAGATTCCTCATATCATAATGAGAATCGCACCTAGGTCTTTTTCAACTGAATAATAACAGCCATAAACTTTTAAACAACTAAGAATGCAATATTGCACATTATTGGGCTTTTATAACTGCTTTTTTGGGGAAGTAAGATTATGAAAATAGCTTGCTTCTGCACTATTTTTAGTACTTTTAGAGATTTACATATTTGAATTTTGCTAATTTTTAAAAATATTTTATTTTAAATTACATCAAATTATCGCCTTAACATTAATTATCACCTTAACAAAATTCTGTGATCTAACCAAAACTTAACAATTAACATCTTTGGTAAAGAGTTTCTAGAGAATTGGCTAATCACATGGGTAGTTATATTATGATAATTTAGCTGTAATTTGATGAATTTATTGAATAAGGGATGAAAAAGAGACTTAACTGAAAATTTATAACTACTTCTGAAAATATATAGATAATATATTTTAGATAGTAGATGTTTTCATTGCTTAGTGTTGACCACCATCTTGCTTATTGAAGATGTTTGATCTCTAGAGCAGGAATTCCCTTAGCTCATCCACACTTTTTATAAGCAGAATTTTCATAAAAAGTTTATATATAAGGTGGTTAGCAGGCATTTATTTGTATTATATAATATATTTTTATTATATAACCAGACACTACTAAAGAGCATAATAAAATTGACAGAACAAACAAAAGTTGAAAAACAATTAACCTCAAAATGTTAAATAATCTTCAGCAATTAAGTTATAAAAAGAATGAATTTGGATAATTTTTAAGAAAGAATGCAAAAAATTATCTAACCACTCAGTATATCTAGCTCTTCCCACAAAGTGATTATCAATGTGACCAATCATGCAAAAGATGGTAATGAAAATAAGGTGCTATCAATGCTAGCCTCAGTGTGATCACCTGATCACACAGTTACAAAGATGTCTCTGCATCTTCTTTGTATTATTATTATTATCACGGGCTGCTCCATGGAGTCCTTAGACTCATCGAGAGGCTCTAAACATCGCGTCAAGCACTATCCAACATTTGTGCAGTATCTCTCATACTTTGCTTTGAATTCATTCACAGTTATGCCATGCACAACAGACTCCGGCAACCTATTCCACTCATTGACCACTCTCCAAGCAAAAAACCTAGGTTCTAACACCCTTGCTAGCTACACTCTCACTCAATTTCCATGGATGGTCCCTAGTTCTCCATCCACCAGATCTATTCTGAAAATTTTCCTCTGAATTAATTTTGTTAAAACCCTTTAGTAATTTATATCAGTCATATCACCCCCTTTTCCACGTATCAACCAGTTCCTGTAACCCACAAATTTTCAATCTGTTTTTGTAAGGTTCATTCCATAGACTTGCTACCACCATGGTCACTCGCCTCTGGATCTTCTCCACCTCTTCTTCATTGCCAGGAAATCCTGGTGACCAAATCTGTGCAGAGGAGTCAATATGGGGTCTCATCAAGGCTCAATAAAGAGGAATAATGACCTGCTTGTCTCTGCTCATCAAAGTATTCTTCAGTAACCAAGTAATCTGATGAGCTGCTTTAGTCACTTTGGCTATGTGCCCTCTAAACTTTAACTCCTATCTATTAACACTCCCAAATCTTTGGTTTCATCAATTTCCTAGAGTGCATTTGCATCAGTGTTGTATAAAACTAGTAATCTTTTCACTACAAAAGGCATACCTTACACTTCGTCACATTAAACTGACATCCTCTTTTCCCAGAATGCCAGTCTATCCAAATCATCCTGCCAAATTTTAACATCTGTATTAACTATTGCTCTACCTAACTTTGCATCATCATCATCAAACAACTGAAAAGTTCCTCTCAGATTATTTCCTGTATCATTAATGTACAAATTAAACGCAAACCAAGAACAGAGCCTTATAGCACACAACTAGTGACAGGGCTTCTTCTGGACTCTATTCCTGAATAAACTACTTTCTGATATCTCTGCATCAACCATCCTCGTCCACCTTACCAATCTTATATCCATCCCAATGTGCTGCAGTTTACTGATTAGAATTCCATGTGGTATCCTGTCAAAGACCTTTGTAAAGTCCAACAGTATCACTGTATTATAAAATGTGAGCAACCTGCTAGGCATGACCAAACCTTCACTCTATCCATTCTTGTATTTTGTTGACCAACTTCTTCAGTACCTTGACAACAACTCCCGATATGCTGATCAGTTGGTAATTTGCTACATCAGTCTTGTAGAGACCTTTATGCAAGAGTACTATTTTCCCCTATTTCCACTCTTTGGAACTAACTTAGAATTGAGACTTAGATTAAACAATATGGTTATTAAACAATTAGATTAAACAATATGTCAAGGGCACTGACAGTTCCCTCGCCACTTCATGTAAAATTCGAGCTGGTATAACCTCTAATCCCATAGCTGTATTCACATTAAGTTCTGTAATATGCTGTGCACCTCCATTTCATTTACCTCAGTTCCTACTTATGTGGGAACTGAGGTAAATGCCTACCTTGTTATTGCAATATCTCCACCAGGATGATATACTTTTGCAAATTGTTCACTTAGTAATTCTACTATTTCAACTGATTTAGTTATCTCTGATGGCAGCATCAGCATTCATGAAATCATTCTGCAATATACATTCTTTCTGTTACTTGCAGCATATCGAAAGAACTGTTCGGGATTATCTTTGGCCTGCACTGCTGCTAACTTCCTTTCATACTCTGCTTTTGCTTTTCTTACCACACTGGTTACCCTTCTAGCCTGTACTTTGTACTGCTCATGTGCATGCTGATCACCTTTCTCCTTAAATTCCGTCCACAATTGTTTCTTTTTTTGCAGATCCAGCTTAATGATGATATTCATCCATTTAACTCCAACTTGATTTACTTTCTGGCTCTAGGTATGCAGTCTGCCATTACTTCCCTTAAACACTAATATACCATTTACGACTATCAACATCTAACCCCTGCAGTTTCATATGTCATGGCACTGATCCAAGCAATTTTCTACGCTTCTCATACCTACCAGCCTTGTAATTCCATGTATACTTCCTCTTAACTGAAAATTCTAGACATTTAGCCACCTCCTAGGCCAAGACCATATGATCACTCTATCCATTTGGCAGCAACGTGGTCAGATTGGTTATAGACAAATTCTCAGATGCACTTACTAGATCGAGCACTCTTGAACTCCTAGTATATTCCATCACATGCTGTCTCAGGTAATTATTTCTTAGTAACTGTATACATTCCATTTCCTTCCTCCCCTGAATCCTCTCCTCATTTCAATCTATGTTCTCATAGGTGAAATCCCTGCTCTCCATTCATTGGGCCTATTTGCTGATGCATGCTATTCCCATCATCTTTTCCATCCCCTGGCTATAGAAGCAGATAACCTCAAATGTGCTATCACTGGCCTGCAGTTGAACTTCTGCTCTCTTTGGTTGCAGTTCATTGGCTATCATCAGTAAAGCTCCTCCCACCCAATATCCTCCCACTTCTCTCTCCCTGAATACACTATATCCTTCGCATTCTATCCCACTAACTATATCAACTTCTGTCAGCCATGTGTCACTAATGACAATAACCTTTGGCCAGGATGAACTAACCAGTGCCAAAAATTCCTCCAATTTGTCTTGTTTTTACCAGTGGTGCTAACATAGGCATTTTATACACATTTTTACATTCAACTGCCTCACTGATGTGTGCATATCTGCTCGACAGCTCCACCCCCCCAAAAAAATCTTTAGTTTCCCTGATTTTGCACATCCACTTTCACTTCATTCGAGAACACTCTTTCCAGACTCTGAACACCAAATCCATTCAGGTGCAAACCATCCTACTTGTATAGGTTCTTTTGCCTATCAAACTCGCTCCACACCACTCCTCCTGTATAACCTATGCATTGAGTCATTCACTATTATGGCTATACTTCTCTGCTCTACTCTGTCATACAACAGTGACAAACTCACTGTCCTAACTCTCTCACTGTTTTCTTTTGCTGCTTCCAGTAATTTTTTCATGTCCTTTCTCATGCCATACTGGATAATCATTTCAGATCATTCCTTCCAGCTGAAACTATGAACTCCTTCACTTTACCCTTTTATGCTCCAATAGCCTCACTAATATCATTAATTTTTGCACCCAGATTTTGTCGATCTCTTGCCATTCACACCTTTTATAATAGAAATGCCACACAGGATTTGCTCCTTGATTTTTCCTTCTCACTCTCTCGCTCTCTCTCTTTGTCAAGCACTTATTTCTCTTATCTCACACCTCTTTCTTTCTTTCTGATATCAGCTGATGCACTCGCCAGACTTTTCTGCATTCTTTGCAGCTCTCGCTTTGTCCTGTGTATTATTTATTTATTTAGTGTATGATGTACAGGTCTTAGGATGTTACATACATACATATTATATAAAACAATGGTAAAAATCATATTAAAAAGGGTACAATAAGTTGAAATGATTAAACATCAAAATTAAGAGTCAGGAATCAGAGCTTAATTTTTAAATCCTGGATCCACTCCAGGGATTCTGGAGTCAGTTTAAAAAAGTCCTCTTTGGTACCTGAGAATGAGTAGATAGGGCACTCAAGCACAATGTGATTGATAGTCTGGATGCTGCTTCCGCATTCACAGTTCGGAGTATTGGACCAGTTCCATTTATGCATTTATACATCTCCCATGTCCTGTTCTGATCTGATTTTAAAGTGGTCCATTCATGTCTAGAGAGATCGAAGCCCTCCAGATGAGATGTTGGATTTGAAATGGGAATTTGAAGATTGAGATGCGTTGAAGCCAATACCCTCCCCATGACTCACATAAGTCAAAGTTCTAGTCGCTCATTTGTATTGCACTCCTCCAGGTAGGGCACCTGGATTTCAGTCTTTGTGAAGGTGTGGAAGGAAATGTCTTGGTGGATAGGCAAGAAACTGTTTCCAATTATTTTTGTCCGTAATTTGCTTAAGGCTTGGATCCTGCAAAACGAGGGAGGGGCTGTATTACTGAGAGTCGGGAGCCAGTAGCCATGAGTAGATCTTAGAGCTCCAGAGATTATCCACATAGTTTGATTCAGCTGGACATAGACTAAAGAAGCATGTGCGCTGTTCAGCCACACAGGAGCACGATACTGCTGTAGAATAAACCAAAGACAGTGCGTTAGTACGCAGTGTATTGGCATCAGCACCCCAAGAAGTACGAGCAAGTTTATGCATTATATTATTACGAGTTTTTAATTTTCCAGCAATATTTTCTAGATGATATTTAAATGGCAAACTTCTGTCTAGGGCAGGGGTTGCAAACTGGCGGCCCGATATGGCCTGCGAAGGCTTCTTATCTGGCCCACAATCTTAATAATTTCTTTTCTAAAAATCAATGTTTCTAACATCCTGCAGGGATTAAAACAGAAAAAAATTCAAACTTCTATTATGACAGCTTTAAACAAAAGTAAAAACTTATTACTACAATTCTTTGTACCATGTTTCTATCATTAAATGTTGACAAAACTGAATGGAAGTTACTTGTCACGCAGCCATTTTAAGCCACGTGATACAATGTCAATAAGTTACAGGTTACCATTGTAATATGATAGTGTGTTAATAAAAAGTTACCCGAATAACTTATTTTTTTTTTTTTTTTGCCCCTATAACAATGTCTGAATTTAAAGTTAAAAAACAGAAAAAAAGATCAAGAAGGCAAAACTTTTCAAGAAAAATGGAAGAAGGCATATTTCTTTGTGGAAGCAAAAAATATTCCATGTTTGATATGTAGACAAAGTGTCGCCATGGTGAAAGAATATAACCTAAAACACCATTACGGAACAAACCATAAGAACTGTGATAAATATATAGAAAAGATGCGTGATGACAAACTTAAAAGATTTAAAAAATGAACTGAAGTTTCAACAGAGGATATTTTCGAATGTTATCACAAGTGATGCTGCTGTTAAACGTGGTTACGTCATAAGTGAAAAAATTGTTCGGGCTTCGAAACCTTTTACTGATTGAGAATTTATTAAAAATTGTATTTTAAGTGCAGTCGAAATCATGTCTGGAAAAAAAGCAAGCATTTCAAAGTATAAAAAAATAAAAAGATCATCTTTGAAAAGCAAGCATTTCAAAGCCTATCAGGAAATACAGTTGTGGAGCTTGTTGAAGATATAGCATAACTTCCAAGATATATTGTGTGAAAAAAAATAAAGAGTTTTTGTAGGGTTTTCCATTGCAGTTGACGAATGTACAGTCCTTAGTAATACTTCCCAGTTAGCAATATTTATTCGTGGCATTGATGACGATATGAATGTGACTGGAGACCTATTGGATATAGTGCCTATGTCAGGAACAACAACAACAACAGGAAATGACTTATATTTGTGTATTGAGAAAAGTCTTGAAAATGCTCACATGGACTGGTCAAAATTAGTAAGTGCAACTACAAATGGGTCTCCTACTATGGTTGTTATTAATGTCGGACTTGTTGCAAAACTTCAGATGAAAAAGGACATGTTGTCAAGGACAAACTTAAATCGTTTCATTGCATAATACACTAGGAGTCACTTTGTGCTAAAAAACTAAAGGTGGAACAAGTCATGAGTGTAGTAATTAAAACAGTAAACTGGATACGCTCTCGCACGTTGAATCATCGACAATTCATTTGTTGGATGAATTGGATTCATAATACAGTAGTTTGCTATATTATACGGAGGTTAGTGGCTTAGTCGTGGCATCGCTTTAAAAAGATTTTTTGGACTCTTAAAAGAAATTGACATGTTTACTTGAGGAAACCGTGTGTAGAAGCTTAAGTGCTGTGAGGACATCATGTTGGAGGCTTAATGTTGGAGATAGCAAACAACATCAGACTTGATGTCGCCAACATCCTCGCCCAGTCTTTGCCTCCAAAAAGTAATTTATCATCCTCCCAACGCACTGCTCTCACGAAATCACAAAAAGAAAAAGGGATCATTATCACCAGAGCTGATAAGGGTAATGCCACGGAATACAATCGAAAAATGGAGATTATCGTCCAAGATCGCTCTACCTACACCCCGCTAGAACACAACCCCCACAAAAACACAAGTTAAAAAACTAAAAAACTTACTTAAAAAAGTGTCTTCCTGGCCCCCGGAAATCACAAAAAAATTCAAACCTTTCTGTTTCACCCCCCCGAATATACGGTTTACCAAAAATCCAATCCACAAACCCAATTCCCCAGTATGACCTATAGTATATGCCACTAACTCACCTTGCTACAAACTGTCAAAACAGCTACCCAACTCTCTGACCCCCCCCCCCCCCCTCACTGGACTTTCCACATCCTATATAAAAAACTAAACATTTCAAAACCCTCATTGAAAATTTAACTTTAAATAACACAGACATATTGGTAAGCTTTGACATCTCCTCATTGTTTACCAATATTCCCTTAATTGATACCTTAACACTCTTAAAAAAATGTTTTTCCTTCTGACATCTTAGATCTCTTTTCCTTTGCTATCTATTCTGGTTATTTTTCTTAGAAGAACAAAATTGATAAGCAGATAGAAGGAACCGCCATGGATCCCCCCCCCTCTTATCCCCTCTTGCCAATTTTTATATGGAAGATTTTGAAAAACGAGCCATAGACTCAGCCCCTCTCAAACCTTCCATCTGGCTAAGATATGTAGATGATGTGTTCTCTATTTGGCCTCATCACCCAGACACATTAGACGCCTTCCTCAGTCACCTCAACAGCCTACATCCAAGAATCCAGTTCATGATGGAATAGGAAAAAAACAATTGCTTACCCTTCCTAGACACCTTAGTTACACACCTTCCCAACGGTATACTTTCCTTCACAGTATATAGAAAACCCATGCACACAGGCAGATACATCCACAAATGCTCCCACCACCACCACCCTGCTCAACAATATGGCATTATTAAAACTCTTACCAAGAGAGCCCACAATCTTTGTTCAATGGAACAGCCCTTACAACTGAGCTTGACCACATACACAACACTTTCCTCTCCAATGGCTACAGCTATCACAGCATTAAAAAAATAATTAGGTCCTCCCCCATTCCCCGGTCTTCTCTTCAAAAAGAGTTTAGAAATGCCATAACAATACCCTACATCCATGGCACATCTGAAAAAATAGCCAAGATTTTAAAAAAGTACAACCTACACACAGCATTTAAGCCCCACCGCAAACTTGCTACCCTTATCTGCTCTACAAAAGATCAGCTCCCTCTTCTCTCAGTGTCTGGAGTCTATAAAGTATCCTGTTCTTGTAAACTGGCGTGCTTTGGACAGACAGGCAGATCAGCTACCATCTGCCTGGAGGAACATAAGTCACACATCTGCAAGCACAACTATGGTCAGTCAGGCCTGGCTGATCATGTCTTGGATACAACCCACAGGATCTCATGGGAAAAAACCACCATGCTCCACCACAGCAAATTCAGAAGAGAAAGACTATTCTTAGCATCAGCAGCAGCTCTCAGGAATCAACCAAATCTTAACAAATATGGTTGCATTAAGCTTCCTAAGATTTGGGAAACTCTTATCACCAGAGGTCCCACTTTACATTCCAGGCCACCTACAACCGCTCCACCTAGGTAGGACTTTAGTGTCACCCACGTGGTTGGGCTTAGTATTGTTTGTCATTTGTTTTTATATTGCATTAGTTATTTGTAATCCCTGAACATGTCTCATTGACTGAGATGAAATATAGGAAGAATTAAATTCTGTTTTTAATCCTTTCTGATTGCTGTATACAATCCATTAAGCCTCCAACATGATTACTTGAGGAAAATTGATTCCTCAGCTCACCAACGAAGATTGGTGCAAAGACTTGGCCTTTTTAGTTGACATAACAAGCCACTTAACACTTTGAATGCTGCTCTGCACGGACGTGAACAGTTGATATGTCATATGTATGATTCAATTAAGTCATTTCTGGCAAACCCAGTTGACAAATAATAATTTAGCTCACTTTCCTACACTTAAATCGATTTCTCGAAATAATAATGATGATGAAAAGTACATTCCTCAAATTGAAGAGTTGAAAATTAAATTTGAAAAAAGATTTTCTGATTTCAACCAGTTTGAAAATGGATTATTATTATTCTGTTCACCTTTTTTAATTAATATTGAAAATGTTGACGAAGAATTACAAATGGAAGTGATTGAACTCCAGTGCAATATTGAACTAAAAAATAAATATAATGAAGTTGGCATGCCAAATTTTTATAAAGACCTCAGCAGTAAATATCCCAAATATAAAATTTATTGTGCAAAAATGTTGTCAATCTTTGTAAGCACCTATATATGTGAGCAATTATTTTCAATTATGAAACTTAATAAGTCAAAGTTCCTCTCACTGATAAAAGATTCTAGATTAAATGCAATACTTGATATTGCAACACGAAACGAAAAAGCAGATATTGACATGTTAATACAGAGGAAAAGATGTCAGGTTTCAGGATCAAAATCAAATTAAAAAAAGGACTCGTAGATAAAAATCTTTATTTTTGTAAGTCAAAATTATGTATTTAAATAATTTTCTTAAAGTATGAATAAAATGTAATTGAACTTATATTTTCTAAACTTGTTATATTTTTAAAATTTAAAAATAAAAATGGTTATAACTTTAAAATTTAAATGGTAGTGTAACTGTTTATGTAAGGCATAAAGGCCTGGCAACAAAAGGGCCTTTGTTATGGCCTTTCTTTTTTTAGTTTATGTTTTGGTTCACAGAATAATAATGAATATGGCCTGCATCTGATATATATCTAATTGACTTGCCCTTTGCTGCGTTTGAGTTTGAGACCCCTGGTCTAGGGTAACTCCTAGGTATTTCGGATGATTATTAAATTTGACCTGTTTATTTCTGAAGTAAACTTTTGGATATAGTTGGCCTGGATATTACTTAAATGAAAGGATGCTACTTCAGTTTTGTTCAGGTTAGGTTGTAATCACCATCATCTAAAGTATTTATCAAATACAGCCAGATCTTCAGTTAACATGTTCTCAGCATTTTGGAATGCTGAGTTGCAATGACAATATTGTCAGCATACATGAATCTCCATGATGTTGTCTCTGGGATATCACTAATATATAAGTTAAAGAGCAATGGGGCAAGAACTGACCCCTGAGGTAGGCCATTTTTAATCTTAAAGAATTTACTTTTCGATTCATTGAGAGATACTTGTATCCAACTGTCTACTAGTATTTGATTAATTAAGTTGGCTAGTTTTGGCATCATTCTGCATAACCAAGCTATCTTCCTTGTTACAGCCAACTGTTCATTCTTTACATCCATCATACTACTATTGTTTTGGTCAACACTCTCTCTTTCTCACAGTTGTGTCACTTTTAATCTCTTTTTCAATCTTGCTATTACATCGCACACATTTTCACGTATTCTTAGTTCCACCCACCTCTTCAGTCTCACAACCTGTTCACACTTTTTACCCTCCCTTTCATTGCATTTTCAGCGCATTTTCCCACCATCACTTTTAAACCAAATTCCATTATTTCCATTTTGTAATGCATACGAGGGTGGTCTTCTGAATAATTCTCGGCCTTGACCATAGATGGTAATGTTATTGCAAGATTTTTTTTTTCTAAGTTGGTAGATCTGTCATAAGCATCCATGTGAAATTGCAAGTCATTTTATCAAGTAGTTAGTTTTATACAGCTGTCTGAAGCAAAAGTGTTGTCTCTGTATCCCTTGAAATGGACAAAATTTAGTATCATGCAGTTATAAAATTCTTTATGAAAGAAGGTTTAACGCCAAAAGAAATTCATTCAAAGTTCATAAAAGTTTATGGGCACTCTTCTCCTTCATTTTCAACAATTAAGAAATGGGTTGCCGAGTTTCAACATGGCCATACCAGCCTTGAAGATGATCCACATGAAGGACGTCCAAAACGTGTAACAACACCAGAAATCATTGATCAAATGCATGATATGGTATTGGATGACCGGCAAGTCATGGTGCGTGAAATTGCTGAGACTATAGGCATTTCAAGAAGAACTTGTATGATTTATTTTGCATGAAGAATTGCAAATGAAAAAACTTTGTGTAAGATGGGTGCCGTGCTTGCTGACAGCAGATCAAAAATACAAATCTCTGAACAGTGCTTGGAACGTTTAAAAAACTGATTTTGTGTGTCGATTTATTACTATGGATGAGACTTGGATTCACGATTACAAACCAGAATCCAGACAGCAGTCAAAACAGTGGACAGAAGCCGGCTGTTCAGAAGACAAAGTTGGTTCCATCAGCAGGAAAGGTCATGACATCAGTGTTTAATGATGCTAAAGCCATTTTGTTTATTAATTATCTTGAAAAGGGTAAAACAATAACTGGGGAATATTATTCCGATCTTTTAACCAGACTAGACGAAAAAATTTGTGAAAAAAGACCTGGTTTTACAATTTAGCAGAAGTAAAAAATCATCTTTCATCAGGACAATGCACCTGCCCACAAAAGTGTTTTGGCAATAGAAAAATTAAGGGATCTGTACTATGAATTGTTGGAACATCAGCCCTTTTCCACAGTTTTGGCTCTCTCTGACTTCTATCTCTTCCCAAAACCAAAAATCTCGCTGGTCAGCGTTTTTCTTCGAAATAAGAGATGATTGCACATGTAAAGGGGTATTTTGCAGACCTTACTGAGAACCACTAAAAGGACAGGATAGTGGCGCTGGAGCATTGCTGGAATAAATGTATTAGTCTTAAGGGAGATTATGTTGAAAAATAAAAATAATTTTGAAATTATAAATTCATTGTTAAGGCAAAAACTTTTCAGACCACCCTTGTACATCATGTGTATATTACAAGCTAGCTGTTGAATGGCCAGTCAGTGACTGGATAACATGTTTACTGTGATGGTTATGGATGGAGTGTGGGTTAATTGAAATTTATTGAGATATGGTTGACATTTTATTTATATGTGTATAATTTAGCATACACATATAAATAAAATGCTTAAGGGTCAAAGCTGTATAACTGAGAGGAGACCTCCACATAGCCTTTAAAGGAATGCAGAGAACCGACCAGGGCTTCTGACCTAATCTCCAATCCTCACCTTCTCGTGGTGGATCCTGTTGGGTATCTACCTGGATACTGAACGAACGAGGGTGAGCTGACAATTTGGGATTTAGTCGACCAAATGTATTCTTATTGGTTAAACCAAAATACAAAATGATAGTACAACATGACAAAATTTCATGCCGGCTGGGGCATCACCCGGTTAAACAAGACCCCGTTGTTTTCGCCAGAGAACCAGGGTGAACAGCGAAAAGTCAGCTACTGGAACAAATCTGAAAACACACCTCAACTCAACATCACCAGAGTTAAAGATCGGTACTATCAACATAAGAAGCCCGAATGACAAAGAAATGGAGCTCACTGAGGAATTAGATAAGTACCAGATCAACATAATAGGGGTGACTGAAACAAAAAAGACAAAAACTGGTGAGATCTTTCTGAGCAATAAATACAAAATGTTATATTCAGGCAATAATAATCAGGGAAAAGAAGGAGTAGCCATAGTATTCAACACAAAATACGAGACTAACCTTCTTGATGGAAGGCAGTCTCAAGTAGAGTAATGTGGGCAAATATAAGAATAGGGAACTGGACAATGAGACTTATTTGTGCCTATGGTCCCACAGAAGGCTCTACTAAGGTAGAGGTTGAGGAATTTTTTGATTCTTTAGAAAACGCAACTGACACAGTGAAAAAGGAAAAGTTGCTCCTTGGTGGGGATCTAAATAGCAGAGAAGGAAATGATTTTCAGACATACAAAAATATTTTGGAAATGGAGAAAAAAAGCATACCTAATAATAATGGCAAATATCTGTAGGATTTCTGCTCAGGACATGGTTTGGTTATTACTAACACCATGTTCCAACATGAAAATGTGCACAAATTCACATGGAGAGAAGAGGCAAGGAATAAGAAAAGTCTCATTGATTGTGTTATTGTTGATAGTGGTGTTTTCTCCCTGGTGCAGGACACCAGAGTGTACAGAGGATTTGAAATTGGAAGCGATCACTATTTAGTCTTGAGCAGGATAAAATTGAATTTCATATTAAAAAGAATAACATGTAAGAAAGTTTTAAAGCGAATAACAGTTGAGCATCTCTCAGATGTGAACTGTAGACTGAAATACACAAATAATTTTTAGTGGAACCTGTGGCATAGTAATTAAATAATAAAGTATCACGTAAAAACCACAGTGATATCTTTAATTAGTAAAATTATTACTAATTAAAGTTAAAACTAATTAAATTATTACTAATTAGTAAAATAACATACAGTCATTTCTATTTAAATAGAAATAACTGTATGTTATTTCTATTATACAGTTATTTCTATTTAAATAGAAATAACTGTATGTCTCTCTCTCAAAGATCTGGGAGACTTTTACCTTATGTAAAAAAACATTTATCTTATTTCTATTATTTCCTAGCACGAGGCAACAATTGTATTTTAATAGGTGATCCACCGAACGTTTTGCCTGTATTCCATTCCTATTACTGTTATAGATACTGAAAATGTACTATTAATTTACGTACGAAATATCTGTCCTTTTACTAATTAAAGATATCACTGTGGTTTTTACGTGTTACTTTATTATTTAAAATACACAAAGATTATTGAAGAAAAAATGAAAGAGTTTGAGAACAGGAACCAAACCTTGGAGATTCAGTGGCTAGCCTTGAAAAAAACCCTAATTGACTCAGCTAGAGAGGGATGTGGTGAAGTTGTCTGCAAGGATAGAAATATTAGAACTCCGTGGTGGACACAGGAAGTTAAAGAGGCAGTGAAGGAAAAGAAGAAAGCATATCAAAAGTTCCTGGCAAATAAGTCATCTTGTGCTCTTAGAGAATACAGAGACAAATGTAAGAAAGCTAAACAATGTGTAAAACTAGCTAAACAAAAGTCATGGGAGGACTTTGGCAAGAATATAGAAAATAAATATCAAGAAGGTAGTAAGATATTGCGGAGGTTGTTGAAGAAGCCTAGAAATAGAGGAAAGAGTGCTGTAAGTTAGAGATGAGACAGGTGACATGAAAACAGGAGAAAAAGATATCCTTGAAGTATGGAGTAATTACTTCAAAAAATTGCTAAATGAAACAAGCAGCGATAGTACAGTGGTAAAACACTCAACAGGCATACAGTCAGGAATACATATCCATACTTGAAGTAGAAAAATCCATCAAAGGCTTGAAATGTGGAAAGGCAGCAGGAATAGATGATATTCAACCAGAAATGCTGAAGTATGGTGGTATGTCTTACAGTGGGTGCACTGCATAGTTCAGAATGCCTGGACAGAGGGACAACCTGATTATTGCAGTAGAGCTTTCATAGTACCCATATATAAAAAG
This sequence comes from Typopeltis vanoorti, assembly GCF_054136105.1. Lineage (NCBI taxonomy): Eukaryota > Metazoa > Arthropoda > Arachnida > Uropygi > Thelyphonidae > Typopeltis > Typopeltis vanoorti. The sequence continues at coordinate 176,035,560 of NC_143551.1, read as the reverse complement.
GGAAATAAAACTGAATGTGAGAATTGCAGAGGTATATCCCTGCTGTGTTGCTGGTAAGATATATGCAAGTATACTTGAGAAACGGTTGAGAAGAATTGTGGAAGAAAAGCTTGGTGAAGAACAAGCTGGATTCAGGTCAAATAGAGGCTGCAATGATCAGATCTTCACTTTATGACAAATAGTGGAGAAATCACGGGAATGTAACAAAGATCTGTATTTAAGCTTTGTCGATTTGGAAAAGGCATATGACAAGGTGACAAGAGAGAGAAGCTATTTAATACCCTACAGTTATATGGTGTCAATGGGGCATTATATCAAGCAATACTTAGTCTTTATTTGAGTTGTAAGTCAGCAGTTAGAATTGAAGGAAGTACAGGAAGATGGTTTAATGTTAAATCTGGTGTGAGACAAGGATGCACATTATCCCCTCTGTTATTCATTAACTATGTGGATCACATTATGAAGGAAAGTGGTATTAAACATAATATCAAAATTGGAGATGTTAATGTTAGCTCTTTGCTTTATGCAGATGATGTTATACTTCTAAATAAATCTGCTACAAGTCTGCAAGATTCTCAGACTAAATTGAATAAGTGTTGTAATAGATATGGTATTAAGGTCAGCAATAAAAAGTCAATGAAAATAGGCAGAATCATTGAAAATGTCAACTGTGTTGTGAATGGAGAACCTGTGGAACAAGTAAAACATTTCAGCTACTTAGGCACGATTTTTAGTGAAGATGGTAAATTAAATATAGAAATTGACAACAGAATCAACAAAGCTGGTATGGTAGGAAGTCAATTGAATAAATTCATATGGAATAAGAGAGAAATTAGTCTGGACACTAAATTAGCTGTATACAAGACAGTGTTCAAACCAGTTTTAACTTATGGATCTGAGAGCTATGTCAGAAGTAAAACACTTCACGAAAGACTAGAGACCGCAGATATGAGAGTCCTGAGAAAAATTAAAGGCATGAACAGATGGCATCAATGGCAATATCTTATTAAAAATGAGGATATTAAGCAAGAACTTGACATTGTCAGCATCCAGGAATGCGTTAGCAGAGCTAATCTCAGGTGGTATGGTCACTTAAACAGAATGGGCGAGGAAAGATTAGCAAAACAAGTGTTCTCTACCAGGTTGGCAGGAAAATGACCCAGGAGAAGACCAAGATATAGGTGGATTGATATCGTACAATGTGCCTTAGACAATAGAAATATAAGATCTGATAATGTTGGAGTCTTGACAAGTAACAAACTAATTTGGAAGAAAATTGTAGTTAGGAAGTTAGTAATGATATAAATTTTTCATGTAGTACTATCATATTCTGTACACCCCTTGAGGGTACATGGCAGGAATTTGATGATGATGATATAAATATAATCATAAAATAAAAGAATTTAAAAAAAAAAATTGGAAAAAATGAAGGATAGGGAGAAGTTAAACTATGAGTTAGAATATATAGTAATCCCTCGATTAATGCACCCCCGATTAGTGCATCATTTTTTTTTAAACACAAATTCGATTAGTGCGCCTATATACATCTTAAAAATAAATATTACAGATTTTAAAAATTTTCTATCTATACATTTTTATGGCTAACTATTTTAAAAAATCACTCACTAGAATAAAATAATTTAGTTACCGATTTAAAACATTTTACAAAGTTATTTTTAATGGTATACTCTGCTACTTCCATGTACACTATGTATGCTATGTTCCAAATTTTTACTACCAAAATTTATGTCATCTGCTATAGTACACCCACAGATTCGAGACCCTTCAACACTTCTGCACATGTCACAAAAAAGGAGAATCCATTTCGATAATAGGGTAATCAATCACTCTTCTGGGATGTGTTGTATATTATTACATGTCAGAAAATTAACTTCTCTTTTATGATCATTGTAATTTTTAAAGTGATGACTATTTTGCTTGTATAACAGTTGGGAAATTTTATCTATAATGCACTTTGTTTGGCGTGTTGGCAACCAATTCGTACGTACTTCATATTCGTACGTTTCTTTCTCCCCTTCAGTGATAACGTCCAAGAGTTAATTAAATCTCATTCTGAAGAATTGAGTGATTCCGACCTGCTAAATTTAGAAGCACAGCGGGAAGATCCTGAAGAATATGAAGAAAATTTAACCAGTGATAGCCAAAAGAGATTTCACAGAAACAATTTGAAAATATTTTTCGTACAATCAAAGTTTTTAAGTAGCAATGCTTAGAGGCTGACCCTGATGAAGAGAGAAGCAGTAAAATTTGCAGGAGTAAAAGAGGTAATAGGGCCATACCGTCGGTTGTATGGGAAAAAAAAAAAGAAACAAAATGCCCACCAAACTACGTTAGCTCAATTGTTTGTTAAGAATTAGAATAATAAAATTTATATTCTGAATATGTTTTATTGTCTTTCAGCTTCATGGTTTTCCTTTAACTAGGCCCTGGGACATACCTTATTTCTTTTATAAAAAAAATTAAGGTTCAAAAAAGAAATTTGAGGAACGAATTATACATTTTCCCATAGGTTATTATATTCGATTAGTGCATTTTCGATTAATGTGCCTTTTTTAAAGAACGCATTAGGTGCACTAATCGAGGGATTGCTGTACACTAGCCAACCTATATGCTGGATGTTGCAAGTTTTTTCACTTGGTTATACTATAAATTAAAGATGCCAAGAAATTATATTCTTGGTTAATACCTTTATCCAAATGTAAGCAAACTCAGTTTCCATGTGAACTATCTTCACAACTTGGGCTACTTGTAATATTATTATTGTATTATAGTGTATTATGTGTTTTAATTGATTGTATTCTTCTATCTGTCTGCTATTTGGGAGGAGTTCTCAGGAGTAGTGGCCCTTCTTGTAATGCATAGCATTATACACAACCAAAAGGATGTGTACTGTACATTATGGAATACTGAAGCAATTGATGTGAAGTCATTAGCCTCTATATACAAGTAGCCAAGTCATGAAGATACTTCATGTGGAAACTTTGTTTGCTTACACTTGGATAAAGGATTAAACCAAGAATATAATTTCTCGGTGTCTTTAATTTCTGCTATATGCTGGGTGGTAAATCTTGTGTTATACATACTGGTTGGTCTCCAGTTGAGATAATTCAGAATATGGCTATAAATAAAAATTTTTTTCACAATAGAATTGTTATAATAATAATTCAGTATTTTATTTTGCAGATTTTTAACTGCTTTGTGCATGTTTCTGTTATGTATAGTATTAAATCATTCAATTTTTCAACCCAGTAAATCTTTAAACTAAAATTGCAACCAATTTTTTTATTATTATTATTTCAGGTAATATTACTTCCAGAAGAAGTAACATCTGACATGATATGTCAGTTGGAAGATAACCAAAATTTGCCTGTATTCTTTTGTAGATGGAAATTCAATGGACGTTCCTTTGATCCAGTTATACCCAATGCTTCACGATCATCTAAAAAGTACAATGTCAAGAAGCAAATCTATAAAAAGAATTTATCTCCAGTCACTGATTTGATAAAAGGTAAATTATACAAGGAGATGTATAAATCCAAAATTTAACGCAGAAAAAAAATTTTTTTTTTTAATAGTAGCTGCTAAGAAATTTTGTAATTATAAGTACATATACATCAGTAGTTTTAGTACTTTTTTATGGCATTTCATCTAATTTGGAAACTTATAACACACTGATGTTTGGAATACACTAAGAATAGAAATAAGGACTTCTGCTGTAGAGATAAAAGCATTTCTCCATGACACTTCATGCATGTGGCAATGACATAATATTTACAGAATAAATATAGATGTAAGTGACTTAACAGAATTAAGGAAAATTAAATACAGTTTGTTTTAGAAATGCTTTCTTTATTATTTTCTTTTTAGAATATGAAAGTAAGTACTGATTCATACTGATGTATACATAGCTTCCCCTCCACCCCATGCATATCAAGCTGAGAGTCATCCTTGGGGAAAATGATCTGGGGGAAAGCTGTTTCAAAGAACAGCAGTAGATGGATTGAAAACGATTGACAGAAAGTTGATTCATTAAAGCAAATTATATATAGATGTCAACTATTAGCTGCTTATGTTTTAATAAGTTTGGACAGAAGAGGAGGAATAGTACTGGCAAATTCATTGGAGCAATATCCATGAAAATACTATAGAAAAAAACAATACCAGAAACAGAACATTTATGAGAAAGTGTTTGGGGATGAAAGAGAGGATAACGACCAGTTAAGCTGACTACCATCTTCTGTATAACATCATTCTTAAGGAATCTTTTGGTGTGCCAAGTGTGAGAATTTTCAGATTGGGTAGAATTAAGAGTTATTCGTAAGAGGTTGCTTGAATGGGAGAGAAGTTTTTAAGAATGAAGAGGCTACTAATGTGATATGTTTTATGGCAGAAAAGGCTGGATTAATAAGTCAGCCCAAGAAAAAAAAATCTGATCTTTCCCATTATGTAGGCTTCTGTGGAGAAAGGACATATTAGAATCGCTATTTTCCAGATCAGACTCAAAAAGAAATTGTTTTAACTTGCCTAGTTTCATGAAACAACTTTGTTCTACTTCATCATGAAATGGCAGAAATAAATTAAAAGAACTATAAGCAAAGTAATAACAGTTAATATTTCTAATAAAAAATATTTGAAAACATTTTTGAACATTGGAAAGTGTGCATTCGCTGTTATGCTGGCTGCTGGTTCATGGGTTGCTGTATACTGTTGGCAGATACAAGTGTGTCATGATGGATTAAGGAAGACCAGATTTGATGTAAAATCATCCCTTGTGTTTTGTTACACGGTAGAGGATACTTCAATTTTTCAGCTGATTCTTTGAATTCTCTTGAGTAAAAGTTGTAATCAATTTGTTGTATAATGAAATCTGTGGAGCATTCATGACTAAACAATCACACGTAACCACAGTAATAAGATTATTTAATAAGTAAATGTTTCGTCCTAAGTATAGGACATTGTCAGTGCAGTTAATTCAAACAATACTAGGAAGATACAGTTAGGGTGCATGCTTACAATGGAATCCCTCTATGCGTGCAGTAGCGTGTTATAGAAATAAATTAAAATATATCTGAAAAAAACATGATTACATTACAATGAGATAACATATAAAATTATGTTACAATTTCCCAGACTTCAGGGATGGTAAGAACGTCATTACGGTTCAAATTAGGTCTGTGATATAGGGCTTCACCACTTTCTTTATATAAACGTTCATGTTTATATGAAGATCTGTGTAGAAGTTTGGTTTTTTTTTTCCAATGAATCCTATGGTTTGGGTTTTCAATTCCATGTTGTGCGAGGCTAGATTTCTGTGGTTTGATGAGACAGATGTTTCGTCCTAAGTATCATAGGACATCTTCAGTGCAGTTTTAGAGCACATGCTTACAATGGAATCCCTCTATGCGTGCAGTAGCATGTTATAGAAATAAATTAAAATATATCTGAAAAAAAAAAACATGATTACATTACAGTGAGATAACATATAAAATTATGTTACACAATTTAGGATGACAATTTCCCAGACTTCAGGGGTAGTAAGAACGTCATTACGGTTCAAATTAGGTCTGTGATATAGGGCTTCAAGTATGGATATGTATTCCTGACTGCATGCTTGGTCAGTGTTTTTTATCACTGTGCTGTCATCACTGCTTGTTTCATTTAGCAGTTTTTCAAAGTAATTACTCCATACTTCAAGGATATCTTTTTCTCCTGTTTTCATTTCACCTTTATCATCTCTAATTCCTTTTACAGCACTCTTTCCTCCATTCCTAAGCTTCTTCAACAACCTCCAGAATATTTTGCCACCTTCTTGATATTTATTTTCTATATTCTTGCCAAAGTCCTCCCATGACTTTTGTTTAGCTAGTTTTACACACTGTTTAGCTTTCTTACATTTGTCTCTGTATTCTGTAAGAGTAAAAGCTGACTTATTTGCCAGGAACTTTTGATATGCTTTCTTCTTTTCCTTCACTGCCTCTTTAACTTCCTGTGTCCACCAGGGAGTTCTGATTTTTTTATCTTTGCACACAACCTCACCACATGCCTCTCTGGCAGAATCAATCAATGTTTCCTTCAGAGTTTGCCACTGAATCTCCAAGGTTTGATTCCTGTTCTCAAACTCTTTCATTTTCTTTTCAATAATATTTCTGTATTTTAGTCTACAGTTTACATCTGAGAGCTGCTCAACTTTTATTCGCTTTAAAACTTTCTTACATGTTATTCTTTTCAATATGAAATTCAATTTTATCCTGCCAAAGACTAAATAGTGATCACTTCCAATTTCAAATCCTCTGTACACTCTGGTGTCCTGCACCAGGGAGAAAACATCACTATCAACAATAACATAGTCAATGAGACTTTTCTTATTCCTAGCCTCTTCTCTCCATGTGAATTTGTGCACATTTTTATGTTGGAACATGGTGTTAGTAATAACCAGTCCATGTCCTGAGCAGAAATCCAACAGATATTTGCCATTATTATTAGCTTTACTCTTTTCTCCAAATTTTCCCAAAATATTTTTGTATGTCTCACAATCATTTCCTACTCTACTATTTAGATCCCCAACAAGGACCAACTTTTCCTTTTTCATTGTGTCAGTTGCTTTTTCTAAAGCCTCAAAAAATTCCTCCACTTCTACCTTAGTAGAACCTTCTGTGGGACCATAGGCACAAATAAGTCTCATTGTCCAGTTCCCCATTCTCATATTTGCCCACATTACTCTACTTGAGACTGACTGCCATTCAAGAAGATTAGCCTCGTATTTTGTGTTGAATACTATGGCTACTCCTTCTTTTCCTTGATTGTTATTGCCTGAATATAACATTTTGTATTTATTGCTCAGAAAGATCTCACCAGTTTTGGTCTTTTTTGTTTCAGTCACCCCTATTATGTCGATCTGGTACTTATCTAATTCCTCAGCTAGCTCCATTTCTTTGCCATTCAGGCTTCTTACGTTGATAGTACCGATCTTTAACTCTGGTGATGTTGAGTTGGGGTTTTTTTTCAGATTTGTTCCAGTAGCTGACTTTTCGCTGTTCGCCCTGGTTCCCTGGCGAAAACAACGAGAGCCTTGTTTAACCGGGCGACGCCCCAGCCGGCATGAAATTTTGTCATGTTTTACCATCATTTTTTATTTTGGTATAACCAATAAGAATACAATTTGGTCGGCTAAATCCCAAATTGCCAGCCCATCCTCGTTCGTTCAGTATCAAAGTAGATACCCAACAGGGTGCACCACGAGAAGGTGAGGATTGGACATTAGGTCAGAAGCCCTGGTCGGTTCTCCGCATTCCTTTAAAGGCTATGTGGAGGTCTCCTCTCAGTTATACAGCTTTGACCCTTAAGCACCCCCTCTCTGGAAACTAGTGATTTAATAATGCCAGATTTCTGAGATGGATGATGAGCAGAAGAATTGCGAATGTAGCGACCTGAGAATGTAGGTTTGCGAAAGATGGAAGTGGCGATGGAACCGCCTTCTTTTCTTTTGATGTGTAAATCCAAAAAAGAGATACCCTGTGGAGAATCTTTTTCTAACGTGAAGTTGATGCGATGATGACGAAGGTTAATTTTATCTAGAAACAGTTGTAATTCAGGTTCGGGATGATTCCATACTGCAAATACGTCATCGACATATCTTAGCCAAATTTTTGGTTTGGGTTCAAAAGTGAATATTTTTTCCTCAAGGTGTTCTAAAAACAAATTTGCTAGGTTTGGTGATAAAGGAGATCCCATTGCTGTTCCTTCCTCTTGCTTGTAAATTTGACCTTTCCAGGTGAAGTAACCTGATGCAATAACAATACTTACTCCAAATTGGATTTTGATCCTACGAATCGTCAACTCAGAAAATTAAATAAGCTACTTAATGAAACTTCCTCCTTAGATGAAGAAACAATCAAAAAACTTAAGACATACCATGCAAGACCTCCTAGAATTTATGGCTTACCTAAGCTACACAAAACTAATGTTCCACTTAGACCTGTCATAGACTGTATCGGCTGTCCAACGTACAAGTTATCAAGATTCTTATCTAACCTTCTCCGCCCTCACATAGGCCACTCAGTCTCTTCAATCAAAAATTCTATTGAGTTTCACACAAAAATTAAAGACATTCAACTATCGAAAACTGACTTGTTAATCAGCTTCGACATTGTCTCCCTCTTCACTAACATTCCCCATAAAGAAACAATAGAATTACTAACTCAAAAATTTCCGTCTGATATAGTTGAATTGTTCAAGTTTGTTATTTCATCAGGTTACTTCACCTGGAAAGGTCAAATTTACAAGCAAGAGGAAGGAACAGCAATGGGATCTCCTTTATCACCAAACTTAGCAAATTTGTTTCTAGAACACCTTGAGGAAAAAATATTCACTTTTGAACCCAAACCAAAAATTTGGCTAAGATATGTCGATGACGTATTTGCAGTATGGAATCATCTCGAACCTGAATTACAACTGTTTCTAGATAAAATTAACCTTCTTCATCATCGCATCAACTTTATGTTAGAAAAAGAATCTCCACAGGGTATCTCTTTTTTGGATTTACACATCAAAAGAAAAGATGACGGTTCCATCGCCACTTCCGTCTTTCGCAAGCCTACATTCTCAGGTTGCTACATTCACAATTCTTCTGCTCATCATCCATCTCAGAAATCTGGCATTATTAAATCACTAGTTTCCAGAGCACACAAATTCTGCTCCTCTGAAGAATCTTTAAACCAGGAATTAGAAGTTATCAAAAATACAGCCATCCTAAATGGATATAATCCCAAAACAACTCAAAAAATCATCAGCCACTTCTGCACACATCAAACCAGACAGGAAGAAGTGCATAGGATTCCCATACCTTACGTTAAAGGCATCTCAGAACGTCTTTCTAAAATTATGAAAAAATACAATTTTGCCACTACTTACAAACCTATCAACCAAATTTACAACTTATTGCCTTCTCCTACGGACAAATTCTCATCCTTGATGTTACCTGGTGTTTATGAGATTCCATGCTCATGCAAATTATCTTACTTTGGACAGACAGGTAGGTCTGTTCAGAAACGCATCTCGGAACATCAAGACCACATTTGTCTTCTTAAACCGCAGAAATCTGGCCTCTCTCAACACGGAATTGAAAATCCAAACCATAGGATCCATTGGGAAAAGGCTAAACTTTTACATAGATCTTTATTTAAACATGAACGTTTATACAAAGAAAGTTCTGAAGCCCTACTACACAGACCAAACCTAAACCGCAACGACGTTCTTACTATTCCTAAAGTATGGGAAATTATCATACAAAACTGTGTTAAATAATGAACGTTTTTTTTTTTTTTTTTTTGTGTGTGTGTGTGTGTGTGTGTGTGTACTACTTTAGCACGTTTTCATGAGATTCTATTGTAATCATGTGCCCTAACTGTATGTTATTCCTAATTTTTGTTTAAATACTGTACTGATGATGTCCTAAGATACTTAGGATGAAATATTTACAATTAAATAATTTTCACTGTGGTTTATACGTGTGTTTCTTCTAATTATTCTAATAGATGTTTTATGTCTGTTGTATGTGCTGCCAGCCCTAATTTGTGCTTTCTTTCATTCTCAATGTCCTTGATATATTCTGATTGGCATATTTCTCCAGATCTGCCAGTTTTTCTTATATAGTGTAGTGCACAATTGCAACTGATATTGTAGACACCTGGTTTTTTAAGTGTTGAGTATAATGGTTTAGGAGGTTTCAGATGATTGGAGAATTTGTTGATTGGGAAGAAAGCGACTTTTAGATTATTGTGGCAAATCAATCTTGCTATTTTATCGGTGATTGATTGTATGACTAATGACTTCACATCACTTGCCTTAGTATCCTATAATGCAAAAACATATACCCTTAGCAACAAGTATAATGCTATGCATTGTGGGAAGGGCCACTACCCAGACCGGTTTTAACCTTTATTGAGCTCTCATCTGTGAGAGCCAGACCTAGAAGTGATACCAAGGTTGAAATAATGTAAAAATCATATTTCCATATACAAGTAATCTAAAGGTATCACACCTTATTAATAAAATACTCTGGATTAGATCTAGATGTTGAAAGTTTTTTCATTTGATTATACTATAAATTAAAGAAGCCAAGAAATTATATTCTTGATTTCATCCTTTATCCAAGTGTAAGTAAACAAAGTTTACGCAAGCTTTGTTTGCTTACACTTGCATAAAGGATGAAATCAAGAATATAATTTCTTGGTATCTTTAATTTATTGTAGTCGTTGGTTTCTTTTATCTATATTCTTGGAAATTCTGTAGGATCCATTGCATAAGGAATGGAGGATGCATATTTTTTGTGCTGTGTGATGATGAGAAGTTGCATGTGTTTTGCTCTAATATCTCAACTAATGTATCCAAAAACATTAAAGACTTATTTCTTTCTAATTCAACTGTGAATTTGATTTGTGGATGGGTGTTGTTCGGGAAGATAAGTCTTCTTATTGGGTAATAGAACTGGGTCTGATGATAAAAATATCATCAACATATCTTTGCCAAATTTTTGGATGTGTCCCTTGATACCGGAGGGCTATTTTTTCAAACCATTCCATGAATATGTCAGCTAACATGGAACGCCCATAGCTGATCCTTCTATCTACTAAAAAAAACAATCTTCAAATTTGAAAAAAAAAATACTATTAATACAGTGTTTAAAAAGATCCATTATGTCCCATGGGAAATTTTCCTTGAAATATTTCTATGATTTTATTCTTGAAACGTGTGAAACAGTGAATGCACACACTTTCCATTGTTTAAACCTTTTCAAATATTCTTCACTAGAAATGTTAACTGTTTATTCCTTTGCTTGTAGTTTTTTAATTTATATGTTTCCATATGACACACAATGTATTCCTGCAAAGTTTTACAGCAGTTGATTGCTGGGTGGCACCCTACAAGGCCTTAAACAGGGATACTTTAATTTTGATCACTCTGTATATGTGGAAAGACAAGTGTGTGTGTGTGTTAAGGCACGGGGTCCTAAATACTCTGGCATTGATAGAGAAATCCTAAATGAGGAAACTATTCACCACAACACACGGTGAATGGTTTCCTCATTTAGGAAACCATTCACCACAATGCACGGTGAATGAACTAGAGAGGAAACAGGGTCACCTGTTTCCTCTCTAGTTCTAGTCATGAAGTTCAGAAAGCAGACCATGAAATGATGACTTTTCTCGAAACCTTTTCATTCCTTACACCCAAATGTGGATATGTTTGGCTAGGTCTGTGGAGTGACAGAATCCTATCCTTGTCAATCATTAATTGTTTGGCCTGTGGACAATGAAGAAGTTGGATTTTGATAACCTTCTCCATTGTTTTTAAGAAGATTAAGGTGTGGGCAATGGGATGATAGTTTGATGACTGATTTTTATCCTTTTTTAGTGATGGACTGGATATAGGATGACTGTTTTTAATTTGTAAGTGGCAAAATTTGTCAATTACAAATTTTGATACTGCAAATCTAAGAGTCTTATTGGTATTTGGATTATTGAGGATTTTTAGGCATCTTTTTGCCAAAAGATTAGCAGAGCATGCTTTTTTGGGAGATAATTTTTCTCCATTTTCATCTGCACAAGAGTTGGAGGAGAAGACTGATGCTGAGAAGTTAGCCTTATTTTTGGGTAATATTAACATGGTATGTTAGGTGTAAGAAAGATTGAAGCACGGAAGGGCAAAATCGCACTCAGTAGCTTTAATGCAGAAGCCTAAGGTTCTTCAATATTCCTGTTCAAACAGCCAGCACTTAAGCCTTGACTGCTCTTTGATCAGGAGTATGTTTTCTACATTTTCTACTAGGTTTTGCTGAACTTTACCTGGGACTCCTTTGGCACATTTATTCATTTTTGGATATAAGTGAATTGGTGAATGAGGGCTTTTATTCTGGTGAGGATTATTTCACTTATTTAGGTGGAGAGGAGTTAGGATTAAGAAAGCAAGTAGTAATCAGACCATGGAAAAGAGGTATAGAAATCATGGAGATAATTCCAGTTGGTCATGTTATGATGCCAAATGACTCAGCACAGAGATTGGTTGAGTTAAGGTTGATCTCTAACAAAGAAAATGCAGAAAAGGTTATGATATGAGTTACTACCAGGAGAGCTGACATATACATTATGTTTAGAGGAAGAGTTTAAGAAATGGTGTAGGATGTTTGGGAAAAGAATGAGAATTATCTGTTTATTCTGGTTGTTAGATGGAGAATTTGTGGTAGATTATTTACTAATAGCATATACTGTGGAATCTCTTCCACCTTCATTTGTGAAGTCAGAGAAAGGAAACAAATTTAACTACAGTAGAAAATCAGCCTTCAGGAATAGATAATCACTGAGATTAGAGTGGTTATCAAAATTTGGATAGTGGTAAAGACTCAAACAAGAACAACAAATTGTTAGTGGCCAAAAAAATTTTAGCTAGAGCCGATCATGAAGAGATTCTAGATAGTCTGTTGCATTGAATGTCAGATCTATCAACTGCATAAAATGTACCACCCATCATATGGAAGAAATTGTGAAGAATATCCTTTCGATTGATATTATGCTGAATCCAAACCAGCATCTCCTGTGTACAAAAGAATTCATCAGAAACAAGGAACTACAACCAAGTACACAGTGGAAACAATACTGATTTCTACTGATATTTTTTCTGCAGAATTTTCCACTGAATTGTTTCTGTGATTAATATTTGTAATATTTATATTTGTAAAGTACCCACTCAGATAACCTGATGTAGACAACTTTCATGAATGTAACATTATAGGCATAAATATTAAGTAGTCTTTGGAATGGACAATAGCATTAAAATAACATTAATGTTAGACAGAAGCAGTTAATTGCCTCTATAAATAGGTGGGAAAATCCAACATGCAGCTTTTCATCATCATCATCATCATCAAATTCCTGCCATGTACCCTCAAGGGGTGTACAGGATATGATAGTACTACATGAAAAAAAAAATTACATCATTATTAATTTCCTATCTACAATTTTCCTCCAAATCAGCCTGTTACTTGTCATCACTCCAACATTATCAGATCTTATATTTCTATCGTCTAAGGCACTTTGTACCGTATCAATCCACCTATATCTTGGTCTTCCTCTGGGTCGTTTTGCTGCCAGCCTGGCAGAGAACACTTGTTTTGCTAATCTTTCCTGGCCCATTCTGTTTAAGTGACCATACCACCTGAGATTAGCTCTGCTAACGCATTCCTGGATGCTGACAATACCAAGTTCTTTCCTAATATCCTCGTTTTTAATATGATACTGCCATTGATGCCATCTGTTCACGCCTATAATCTTTCTCAGGACTCTCATATCTGTGGTCTCTAGTCTTTGGTCAAGTGTTTTACTTCTGACCCAGCTCTCAGATCCATAAGTTAAAACTGGTTTGAACACTGTCTTGTATACAGCTAATCTTATTCCATATGAATTTATTCGATTGACTTCCCACCATACCAGCTTTGCTGATTCTGTTGTCTATTTCTATATTTAATTTACCATCTTCACTAAAAATCATGCCTAAATAGCTGAAATGTTTTACTTGTTCCACAGGTTCTCCATTCACAACACAGTTGACATTTTCAATGATTCTGCCTATTTTCATTGTCTTTGTCTTTTTTTTGCTGACCTTCATACCATATCTATTACAACAGCTATTCAATTTAGTCAGAGAATCTTGCAGACTTGTAGCGGATTTATTTAGAAGTATAACATCATCTGCATAAAGCAAAGAGCTGACATTAACATCTCCAATTTTGATATCATGTTTAATATCACTTTCCTTCATAATGTGATCCATATAGATAATGAATAACAGAGGGGATAATGTACATCCTTGTCTCACACCAGATTTAACATTAAACCATCTTCCTGTACTTCCTTCAATTCTAACTGCTGACTTACAACTCAAATAAAGACTAAGTATTGCTTGATATAATGTCCCATTGACACCATATAACTGCAGCGTATTGAATAGCTTCTCTCTTGGCACCTTGTGATATGCCTTTTCCAGATCGACAAAACTTAAATATAGATCTTTGTTATATTCCCATGCTTTCTCAGCTATTTGTCGTAAAGTGAATATCTGATCCTGACAGCCTCTATTTATCCTGAATCCAGCTTGTTCTTCACCAAGCTTTTCTTCCACAATTCTTCTCAACCGTTTCTCAAGTATACATGCATAGATCTTGCCAGGAACACTCAGTAGGGAAATACCTCTGTAATTCTCACATTCAGTTTTATTTCCATTTTTATATATGGGTACTATGAGAGCTCTACTCCAATCATCGGGAATTCGTCCCTCTGTCCAGGCTTTCTGAACTATGCAGTGCAGCCACTGTCAGACTCTTATACCACCATACTTCAGCATTTCTGGTCAAATATCATCTACTCCTGCTGCCTTTCCACATTTCAAGCCTTTGATGGCTTTTTCTACTTCAAGTATGGATATGTATTCCTGACTGCATGCCTGGTCAATGTCTTTTACCACTGTGCTGACATCACCGCTTGTTTCATTTAGCAGTTTTTCAAAGTAATTACTCCATACTTCAAGGATATCTTTTTCTTCCGTTTTCATGTCACCTTTATCATCTCTAATTCCTTTTATAGCACTCTTTCCTCCATTCTTAAGCTTCTTCAACAACCTCCAGAATATTTTGCCACCTTCTTGATATTTATTTTCTATATTCTTGCCAAAGTCCTCCCATGACTTTTGTTTAGCTAGTTTTACACAGTGTTTAGCATTCTTGCATTTGTCTCTATATTCTCTAAGAGCACAAGCTGACTTATTTGACAGGAACTTTTGGTATGCTTTCTTCTTTTCCTTCACTGCCTCTTTAACTTCCTGTGTCCACCAGGGAGTTCTGATTTTTTTATCCTTACAGACAACCTCACCAAATACCTCTCTGGCTGAATCAATCAATGTTTTCTTCAGAGTTTGCCACTGAATCTCCAAGGTTTGATTCCTGTTCTCAAACTCTTTCATTTTTTCTTCAATAATCTTTGTGTATTTTAGTCTACAGCTCACATCTGAGAGCTGCTCAACTTTTATTCGCTTTAAAACTTTCTTACACGTTATTCTTTTCAATATGAAATTCAATTTTATCCTGCCAAAGACTAAATAGTGATCACTTCCAATTTCAAATCCTCTGTACACTCTGGTGTCCTGCACCAGGGAGAAAACATCACTATCAACAATAACATAGTCAATGAGACTTTTCTTATTCCTAGCCTCTTCTCTCCATGTGAATTTGTGCACATTTTTATGTTGGAACATGGTGTTAGTAATAACCAGTCCATGTCCTGAGCAGAAATCCAACAGATATTTGCCATTATTATTAGCTTTGCACTTTTCTCCAAATTTTCCCAAAATATTTTTGTATGTCTCACAATCATTTCCTACTCTGCTATTGAGATCCCCAACAAGGACCAACTTTTCATTTTTCATTGTGTCAGTTGCTTTTTCTAAAGCCTCAAAAAATTCCCCCACTTCTACCTTAGTAGAACCTTCTGTGGGACCATAGGCACAAATAAGTCTCATTGTCTAGTTCCCCATTCTCATATTTGCCCACATTACTCTACTTGAGACTGACTGCCATTCAAGAAGATTAGCCTGGTATTTAGTGTTGAATATTATGGCTACTCCTTCTTTTGCTTGATTGTCATTGCCTGAATATAACATTTTGTATTTATTGCTCAGAAAGATATCACCAGTTTTGCTCTTTTTTGTTTCAGTCATCCCAGTTATGTCAATCTGGTACTTATCGAATTCCTCAGCTAGCTCCATTTCTTTGCCATTCAGGCTTCTTACGTTGATAGTACCGATCTTTAACTCTGGTGATATTGAGTTGAGTGTGCTTTCAGATTTGTTCCAGTAGCTGACTTTTCGCTGTTCACACTGGTGAAAACAACGGGGTCCTTGTTTAACCGGGCGACGCCTCAGCCAGCATGAAATTTTATCATGTTGTGCCATCATTTTGTATTTTAGTTTAAGCCAATAAAAATGCAATTTGGTTGGGTAAATCCCAAATTGCCAGCCCATCCTCGTTCATTCAGTATCCAAATAGATACCCAGTAGGGTGCATCACGAGAAGGTGAGGATTGGACATTAGGTCAGAAGCCCTGGTCGGTTCTCCACATTCCTTTAAAGGCTATATAACTTTGACCCTTAACACCTTTTTTTTTGTTTGTTTGTTTTTGTTTTTTTCAAGTGGAATATTTTTATGACTGCATTTCTATTGAGAGTTTTCTACCACCATGCTGAAGCTGCTTGTTTCATTTAGCAGTCTTTCAAAGTAATTATTCAGACATCTAGAATATTGTTATCTTCAGTTTCATGTCACATTTATCATCTCTGATTCCTTTTTCAGCACTTTTTCCTTCAATTCTAAGCTTTTTCAATAGCATCCAGAATATTTTGCCACCTTATTTTCTGTGTTCTCACCAGCGTCTTCCCATGACTATTTGTTTAGTTAGTTTTACACAATGCTTTGCTTTCTTACATTTTAGTCTGTATTCTCTAGGCACACAAGCTGACTTACTTGCCAGGAACTTTTTATATACTTTCTTCTTTAACTTCCTGAGTCGACCATGGAGTTCTGATTTCTGTATCCTTACAAACAACCTCTCCTCCTGGCTCTTTTGCTTAAACTCTTTTGTTTTCTGCAGTATTTGCCATTGAATTTTCAAGGTTTGGTTCTTGTTTTCAATTTTTTTTTTCATTTTTATTTCAATAATGTTTGTGTATTTGAGTCTACACTCTACAGTCTACAGAGTTCACCTTTTAAATCTGTGCAACATTGATTCATTTTAAAACTTACTTACACATTTTTTTTTCAATATTCCATTCAGTTTTTTATCCTGCTCAAAACTAAATAGTGATCACTTCTTATTTCAAATCTTCTGTATACTCTTGTCCAAAACCAGTGGGAAAACATCGTTATCAACAATAACATGGTCACTGAGACTTTTCTTATTCCTTTCCTCTTCTCTCCATGTGAATTTATGCACAAATTTTTTTTGGAACATGGTGTTAGTAATAACTAATTCGTGGCCTGAATAGAAATCCAGCAGCCATTTACTGTCATTAGTAGCTTTGCACTTTTTTCCAGATTTTCCCAAAACATTTCTATATGTGTGGTAATTATTTCATACTTTGCTGTGTAGAACAAGGACCAACTTTTCCTTTTTCATTGAGCCAGCTGTTTTTTTCTAATGCCTCAAAAAATCCCCCATTTCTTTCTTGGTAGAACCTTCTGTGGAACCATAAAGACAAATAAGTCTCATTATCCACTTTCCCCATTTTGATATTTGCCTGCATCACTGTACTTGATATTGCCTGCCATTCAAGAAGATTATTCTCACATTTAGTGTTGAATACTTGCTCCCTCTTTTCCGTGATTGTTATCACTTGAATATAACATTTTGTTTTTGTTGCTTAGAAAGATCTCATCTCTTTATGTCTTCTTTGTTTCAGTCATACCTGTTACATTGATCTAGTACTTAGCTAATTCTTCTAGTTACATTTCTTTTCTATTGATGCTTCTTATGTTACTAGTACAAATCTTGAACTCTGTTGATGTTAAGTCATTACATGTTCTGGTATTTGTTCCAGTAGCTGACTCTTCGCTGTTCACAATGATTCCCTGATGAAAACAGTGGGGGGGGGGGGCTTGTTCATCTGGACGACGCCCCCAGCCGGCATCATGAAATGAAGACAAAACAGTACTGGCTTATCTTCCAAAATACCAAATTGCTAGCCCATCCTCATCTGTTCAGTATCCAGGTACCTAACAGGGTGAACCATAAGTAAGAAGGTGAGGATTGAGCATTAGGTCAGAAGCCCAAGTCGATTTTCTGTATTCCTTAAAAGGCTACATGGAGGTCTCCTTCCAGTTATACAGCATTAACACCCTTAAGCACCGATTTTTGTCAACATTTGAAATACCATGTCCTTCATGCCACTACTCTGACTCCTTTCACATACAGACAGGTTCTTAGTAAATTAGCCATACTTTCAGTGATGATATATCTCAATACTTAAGTTTTGCAAAATTTGTGGGGAAAGGGAAGAAATTGAATTACTTTTTAGCAAATATAACTTTTGTATTATTTTATCTATAAAATAAAGTACAAACATTTGGAATTATCATTCACTTCATATTGCATGAAATATGTGATACAAAAATGATACAAAAAAATGTATCATTTTAAGGAAATGATAATTAACACTCATACATGTTAAAATTAATAATAATAATGCGATCAATTAAGATTTGCAGTGCAAAAAAACATATAATTATAATAATAATAATAACGACAACAGGAAAATTATGCATTGAGTAGTATAACATTATTAAGTTGTGAAATCTAACCTAGTACAGGATAACCAAACCAAAAGATATGTGTTCATAAATTTTTAAGAAAAAATTCAATGTTTTTATTAAAGGATGGAAATACTTGTATGCTTTATTAATGATTGTAATAATACCATTCAGGTAATAGTGAGAAGAAAAGGGAAGTTTCATCACTTAAGGCTGAAGAATCAGAAAATCTTAAATCCACAAAGAGAGTGAAGCATGCTGTTTCTCGTAAATTATTTGAAGATATTAAGAGATCTGTTCAAAATGCTTCAGCTGGTGAAAAAATAAGAAAACAATCTCCAGATGAATCTAACACAAATGCTTGCTCAGAAAGTATATCATATCCATCAACTGGGAAAATTTATTCTCATTCTCCTTCAAAAGAAACACACACAAAACTTTCACAGCCATCATCATCATTCTCACCATTTAAAGAAAAAATATTTGATGTAAAAGTAAATATTGAACATTTGGATAGCGAATTATTTCATAATATTGTGTCACCAAAAAATTCTTCATCAATTAAAGAAAAGGTGAAATTTAGTTGGGAAACATTTCCAACATCAGGAGAGAACGGAAATCATTCAAGAAGAAAAATACAATCAGTTGTAGGTGCTGAAGATGATTCAAGGTATTAAAACATATTTTCATTCTATAACATTAATTCTTTTTAGATTAAAAATGTTCAAGTTTTGTTTTGTTTTATTTTTTCAAATTTTTCAATAAATGTTTTTGAAAAATAAGTTGTTAATTTATTATTTCATAATAGTACGACTGGCTGTATTATAATATAAACAGATTTGCATTGGTGCTGAATAATATCTGTTTCAGAGGTTATTTGTAATCTGTCATTACACTACTCAAATAAAAAGTGAAATTAATTGCTTTCTATTTTAAAATTCGAAGTCCAGATTTATAAAAGAAATCCAGCATCTCGTGACTGATCCAGCAATAAAACTTTGCTTTTTACCTCTGAACAAAAGCAGTTATATTTTATATACACTAAGGAATGTAAGAAAAGTAATGAGTCTGGCAAATGCTCAGCTGTAATGACTTCAACTAAAAGAGTAGGTCTTTCAACCTCTGACCTGGCATGCAATGAGTCATTAGTTTAACATGTTCAATTTGTTTCTTACCTGTTATGCAAAACCTAATTTTCAGTTGTGGAAGGAAGTGATATTTAATACATTTTAAGACAATTATGTGCTATAGAATATTATATGAAACTAAGAAAAG
Source organism: Typopeltis vanoorti (assembly GCF_054136105.1). Lineage (NCBI taxonomy): Eukaryota > Metazoa > Arthropoda > Arachnida > Uropygi > Thelyphonidae > Typopeltis > Typopeltis vanoorti. The sequence goes on along the minus strand of NC_143551.1, from coordinate 176,015,918 downwards.
TGGTTAAGAAATATTATACATGTTACAAAATGACAGATTAGAAGCAATGGGGAGGATCAAAGATATTAAGGTGGGAAAGCATTTCAGAGACCAGAAAAATTCAGATTGATGACTCATGGATAGGAAGACCAAGTACTGATTACATGTAACTATTCAAGAAAACTGATTGATTTTTGAAAGACAGCAGATTATTGTTATATGAATTATCTGTTAGTTATTAAAAGAACACGTAAGACCACAGTAATAACTATTTAATTAATAAGGTACAGATATTTCATACTAAAACTAATAGTACATGTTCAGTGTCACATAAACAGTTATAGGAATGGAATACAAGTAATGAACATTCAGTGGATCACCTATTAAAATACAATTGTTGCCGTGTGTTAGAAAATGATAGCAAATAATAATCAATTAATATTTAAGATAATTGGTTTTTTTTTATTGATTACATAAAATAAAAGTCTCCCAGATCTTCGAGAGAGAGAGACAATCATTTCGATTCAAATTCGGTCAGTGTAAAATAGCTTCAAATTTTCTTTATAAAGGCATTCATATTTGAACCTGCATCTATGGAGGAGAATAGCTGGATATTATGAGAAGTGTTAATACTGTGTTGTGTTAGACCAGTATGACTAATACTGGTATAACCAATTATCTTAAATATTAATTGATTATTATTTGCTATCATTTCCTAGCACACGGCAACAGTTGTATTTTAATAGGTGATCCACTGAATGTTTGTTACTTGTATTCCAATTCCTATAACTGTTACTATTAGTTTTATTATGAAATATCTGTACCTTATTAATTAAATAGTTATTACTGTGGTCTTATGTGTTCTTTTAATAATTATACTATGCCACAGGTGTCTCTAAAAATAAGAATTATCTGTCAGTTGAAACATGTCATTAGAAAGTATTCGTAATGGCAGTTCAGTCAGATGAAACAAAGTCGTGTTTTCAGCATTGGCTCCCACTGAATTCATGCTGAACGAAGATAACTTGTGCAGAAGTATCTTCATTAGATTATTCCTAATATGTACCCTCTGGAGGGTATAGGAGATAGTATCATAATATTACATTATTTTTGCATTATTACTAGTTTCCTATTAACAGTTTTCTTTCAAATTAATCTGTTGGTTGTCAGTGCTCCAGTATTGTCAAATCTTATATTTTAGCCTTCTTACTGCATCATTCCATCTAGATACCTAGATTTTTATCTTTTTTGGGGTCTACTTGCTTTGCTAACCTTTCCTATCTCAATCAGTATAAGTGACCATACTATCTTAAATGAGTTCTGCATATGCATACTTTATGATAAAATGTCTGACTGGCTCTTTTCTAATAACTTTATTTTTTATATTCTATTAATTCTGTCACTAATTTTGTGCAGATATATGTGAGAAAAAATTTGACATCCATTGAACAAAACTTTTTTAATCATTCACAGTTACTTGTAATGAGTGTTATATTAGAAACTGTAATCTATGCAGTCAGATGTTTGGAAACACAAAAATTCACCTTGAAAAAGTGATGCAGCTATGTTTTTTTACTCTAAAGCAGAGGCCAAAAAATTCAGATTGATGCCACAAAAAAAAAGGTTAAGGGATTCTTAACCTGTTTTGTGCCATAGATCCCTTTGGCAGCCTACTGAAGCCTATGCACCTTTTCTCAGGATAATGTTTTAAATTCCTAACATACATAGATTACAAATGAAACCAATTATATTAAAATACAGTTATCAAAATATTAAAAAAAGTTTGTGATATAATAATATATGTGCTTTTTTATTAATGCTTTGAATAACAAGACAATATATTTAAAATACAGGCAAAGTAAAGTTAAATTTTATTTTTTAAAGAAATATCCATGTGGAAGGCTGTTATTACTTAGCTTGAATAAGAACACGCACACATCTCAGGTCTAATAACTACTGAGGTCTATAAAGTAGTGATGGGAGCAAATGATATATCAATATAACTGCAACAACTTTAATGTGATATGAAAATATCTTGATTTCTGTTGATGACAAAGTTGCAGGTACTTCTAAGACTACTGTTGTTTGTTGCCTACATTCATAATTGAAGAAGATGTTAAATTTCAGTTAGAGGTTAGTGAAAATAAAGAAGTAATTTTTTTCCCATCTTGAGTTTATGGACCCTTGGTTAAGAAACCCTGTTCAAATTCCAACAGTATAATTCTTCAACACCAGCTATATCTGTAAAGGAAAGTTTGAAGTGAATATTATCTAGCAAGACTCCTTTTCTACCTTGGATTCATGTCGATAACATCTCTGCTTACAGCCATCAAGTTGTGGGTTTCAGCCTCACTGTAACATGAATTTTTATGCAAGTCCATAAGTGGTAGATGACTTTCATCTAGTGTAAGACCACACCATGCTTATTGGAGACCTGAAGTAGATTGAAACTCTGGAGGGTATGTATTTAGACATGAAGGAACTAAATTAATGATACAGATTAGTTACTTAAAAAGTATTTAATACTGTAAAATTTTTCAGCATATATTGCTATGAATTATGAGAAGGGTCGCTATCCAGAGCAATATTGAACCTTTATTATAGTCTCACCATTAGAGATACTTCACACACAAACTTTGTTTATTGGCACTTGGGCAAAGAATAAACAAGAATATAATATTTTGGCAAGTATAATTTACTTTTTAACCAAGTGCAAAAAAGTTTTTCCAATCTATCTCTGATCCAGAGTATTTTAATAATAAGGTGATATACTTTTTTGCTACTTGTATATGGAAAATATATGAATTGTGCATTAATTTAACCTTGGTTGTTTACTTCCAGCGGAGCTTTGTGACTAGTTTTTGCCTGTCGCTGAATGAAGCCACCATTGAATTTTCTGTCCTTGAGTGATTCACAGGTCAAGAGTGATGAGTTTAGTAGCAATCCTTTAGGGTCGCTTAGTGAGATTTAGAGTGATCTTGTAGATTACTCAGAATTTTTGGAGTGACATCCCTGCACTTGAACATACCTGAATAAAAGTCAAAGTCAGTCTGGGTAGTGACCTTCCATTAAACATGCATAGCAATATACAGTTCTGAAAGGAAGTGTACTTCGCACCATTACTCAGCCTCTATATACAAGTAGTCTAATTGTGAAGATACATCACATTGCATGCAAACTTTGTTTGCTTTTGATAAAGTTAAAAGAAGTATTTTATTTAAAATATTAAAAGAAAGACAAATACCAAATAATATTCTAAAAGCTGTCATAAGTATATATGAAAATAATCAAATACAAATAAGATTAAATTATGAACTATCAAACTATCATATCTGAGAGAGAGAAACCAAGGAGTCCAATGGGGATGTCCCCTTTCACCAATTTTTTAATATTTTTTAAATGAAATAATAATAGAATGGAATAAAAGTTTCTATCAGGATATTAAACTTTCTCCTACTGTGAACTTAAACACACTCCTTTTTTGCTGATGATCAAATAATTACAAATTCTAAAGATAACTTACAGAATCATCATCAACATCAAATTCCTGCCATGTACCATCAAGGGGTGTACAGGATATGATATTGCTACATGAAAAATTTACATCATCACTAACTTCCTATCTACAATTTTCCTCTAAATCAGTCTGCTACCTCTCAACACTAGAACATTATCAGATCTTATATTTCTATTTTCTAAGGCACTTTTTTTTACTGTATCAATCCACCTATATTTTGGTCTTTCTCTGTGTCTTTTTCCTGCCAACCTGGCAGAGAACATTTGTTTTACTAATCTTTCCTCGCCCATTCTGTTTAAGCGACCATACCACCTGAGATTATCTCTGCTAATGCATTCCTGGATGCTGACAATATCAAGTTCTTTCCTAATATCCTCGTTTTTAATATGATATTACCATTGATACCATCTGTTCATGCCCCTAATCTTTCTCAGGACTCTCATATCTGCAGTCTCTAGTCTTTGGTCAAGTGTTTTACTTATCACCCACCTCTCAAATCCATAAGTTAAAATTGGTTTGAACACTGTTTTGTATACAGTTAATTTACTTTTTTGACTAATTTCTCTCTTATTCCATATAAATTTATTCTGTTGTCTATTTCCATATTTAATTTACCATCTTCACTAAAAATCATGACTAAGTAGCTGAAATGTTTTACTTTTTCTATAGGTGCTCCATTCCCAATGCAGTTGATATTTTCAATGCTTCTGCCTATTTTTCATGGTCTTTGACTTGTTATTACTAACCTACATACCAAATATATTACAACAGTTATTCAATTTAGTCAGGGAATCTTGCAGACTTATACTGGATTTATTTAGAAGCATAACATCATTTGCATAAAGCAAAGAGCTGAGATTTACATCTCTAATTTTAATATCAGGTTTAATACCACTTTCCTTCATAATGTGATCCACATAGATAATGAATAAGAGAGGGGATAATGTACATCCTTTTCTGACACCAGATTTAACATTAAGTCATGTTCCTGTACTTCAATTCTAACTGCTGACTTACAACTCAAATAAAGACTAAGTATTGCTTGATGTAATGCTCTACTGACACTATACAACTGTAATGTTTCGAATAGCTTTTCTCTTGGCACCTTGTCATATGCTTTTTTCAGATCTTAAATGCAGATCTTTGTTATATTCCCATGATTTCTCAATTATTTATCGTAAAGTGAAAATCTGATCTGACAGCCTCTATTTGGTCTGAATCCAGCTTGTTCTTCACCAAGCTTCCCTTTCACAATCTTTCTTAACCATTTCTCAAATATACTTGCATAAATTTTACCAGAAACTCTTGGTAGGGAAATACCTCTGTAATTCTGACATTCAGTTTTATTTCCTTTTTATATATGGGTACTATGAGAGATCTACTCCAATCATCTGGAATTTGTCCTTCTGTCCAGGCTGTACTGAACTGTGCAGTATAGCCACGGTATGACTTTTATACCTCCATACTTGAGCATTTCTGGTCAAATATCATCCACTTCCACTGCCTTTCCACATTTCAGGCTTTTGATGGCTTTTTCTACTTCCAGTATGGATATGTATTCCTGATTGCATGCCTCTTGAGTGTTTTTTTACTACTGTGCTGTCATTCATTGTTTTATTTAACAATTTTTCAAAGTAATTACTCGTACATCAAGGATCTCTTTTCACCACTTTTCATGTCACCTTCATCATCTCTAATTCCTTTTACAGCACTCATTTCTCCATTTCTGAGATTTTTCAACAGCCTGCAGAATATTTCAAACAACTGAATATTTCTCTTCAGATTACTTCCTATATTTTACATACAAATTAAATAGTAGTGGTCCTAGGGTCTTAAGGCACACCAATATTCTGCTTTTTCTTGGGTTCTGCTCCTCTATATACCACTTTTTTTTTGGTATATGTCTATCAACCAGTCTCATATTTGCTTAACCAGTGTCATATCCATTCCTATTTGTCCTGATTAGTGTAACAGAGTTACGCGTGGTATGCTATCAAACGGCGTTGCAAAATCTAGAAGTATCATCGTGTAGCCATTCCATTTATTCAATCAATTATCATTATACTCTATTACGAAAAGTTAGTAAATTAATAGTATAGTAATATAAGTTAGTAAGGCATAATCGATCCTTCACAAAGCCATGTTGCCCCTCAAAGAATATTATTCTTTTCCACCCATTCTTAATCTTTTTGACCTTTACCAGTATTTTAACTACCACTCCTGAGATACTAATTGGTCTATAATTTTCTACTTCATTCTTAGGAACTTCCTTTATGCAGAGTAATTATATGCCCTCTTTCCACTCTTTTCGGATTCTGCCACAGCTGCAACTTATAGGGCCTAATCAGAATCATTGCCAGTTTATTTGAAGAGAATCTTCAAAGCTGTTGCAGATAAGGTTTTTTTTTTTTTTTTTTTTTTTTAAATGTTGGGTCCATACATAAGGAGGTTGGTTGGTCAAGTACCATGCATGGGTAGTGGGTTGGAAAAGGAGGAATTTGTTTACATTTGATTTGAATGACTAAATTGTATTCCTTGGGAAACACAGCAGGTGGGAGACTGTTCCACAGTGCAGCAGTTGCAGGGATGAAGGAAGAGGAAAACAAACTTGTTCTGTTTGTTTCTAGGTGTACTGTGAAGGGATGTTGTGCAGCAGCTGCACGTGTTCCAATGAGCTTTGTACTGAGCGGAGGAATTATTGATGTTATTTTGGATGAGCATTTCCCATGGAAATATTTGTAGAATACACATACTGCAGAGACCATACGTCTGTGTGAAAGTGGGGGGGGGTAAGGGATGGATCCTTGATAAGTCTAATTGCTCTCCTCTGTATTGAGTCGAGCATTTTGAGAGAGCTTTTAGGGGCCCCCGCCCCGTATATGGGAGCAGTATTCAATAGCTGGGGGGATTGTGATTTGTATAATGTTAGTAGCTGTTCGGGGTTGACGTAACGTCTTGAGTGAAAGAGAAATCCCAGTTTTTTTGAGGCTGAGGATGCAATGGTTGTGATATGTTTATGCCAGGAGAGGTTTGATGTGAGGGTGATTCCAAGAAGCGAGATCTCAGCCTGTCTGGAAATTTGGGTAACGTCAAAAAGGATAGAAAAATGGTTCTTTTTTGTGGGAAACAGTACAGAACTGGGTTTTATTGGCATGGAAATTTATGAGGTTATCTCAACCCCCCATTGTAGAATGGCTTGGAGATCAGAGTTGGTGGTGGTGGTTGATGTCCTGTAGGTTGAGATGAGTTGTGAAGGGTAAGGCTTATCAAATGCAAGCGAGGAGTGAAGTGTGCAGTCATCTGCAAAACTGTATTGGGTTGGGGGTCAATTGTAGTAGGTCATTGATATATAGCAGGAAGAGGGTTGGTGAGAGAACAGAACCTTGTGGGACTCAGCATTAATTGAGTGGTGAGAAGATAGGGAGCCATCCACCATCACACACAGTGTGAGTCCAGACAGAAAGTTGGCAATCCAACTAAGAAATCCTGGGTCAGACCAAATGATGGTAGTTTGCCTAGTAGGCCTTTGTGCCAGACCCGGTCAAAGGCTTTGGAGATATTTAGTGCAACCACTTGAGATTCTCCAAACCTCTCCATAGCATTTGTCCAGAGATGAGTGACGTATGTGAGTAGATCTCTTGTCTTGATCGGCAGTGGCGGAATCCATACTGGTGGTCATTTATTTGGTGAGTGTCTTCAAGATAGTGTAGAAGTTCGGAATTTATGATTTTTTTCCATTACTTTTGACAGGACTGAGGTAAGCGAGATATGGCGCTTAATTGGATGGCAGTGACCCTTCTTGGAAATGGGCTGAATATAGGCCAATTTCCAGTTTGTGGGATAAATTCCAATAGAGTAAGAGAGTATATATAGGTGACATAGGATAGTGGTCAGTTTTGGATTACAAACTTTCAGAACAATTGGGGGAATGCCATTGGTTCCAGAAGACTTTTTTTTTGTGTCTAATTTGGACAGTATTTTTCTGATCTCATCCTGGCAAAAGGATATAGGGGGCATTGTATGTTGGGTGTCTGGAATGGTTGGGGGACATTTACCATTGTCAGTTATGCATGCATTTGAAGCAAAGTATGAAGCCAGAAGATTGACTTTTTCTGTGGGTGATGATGCAGTAGAGCCATCTGGGTATGATAGGGGTGGGAATAGTGCTGGACAGAATTTACTGCCAATTGTTTTGGCGAGAGACCAAAGGCTTGGCTGTCGTTTGTACAGGCTGCTAGTTTCCTGCTTTTTGCTCTTCCAAACTGTTTTGGAAGCTTTTTTTTTTTTTTTTTTTTTTCATCTATTACAAGCTTCAGTGTAAGCTTTGAAGGAGGATGAGGTTCTTGATTTCAGCCAGTTGTGGTATGTCTGGTGTTTCATCTCTACAGCCTTGGCACATCTTTTGGAGAACCAAAAGGGTTTTGTTAGGGAATGGCAGTTCAGAGTGCTGTGTGGAATGTATGTATTCATGCCAGTGAGGATTACTTTGGTAATAAGCTCGGTGCATATGTTTGGGTTGGAAGGCCGGAATCCAACCATGGGAATGCAGCATGGAAGTTGCAGAGGCTGTCCCACTTGGCACTGTTATAGTGCCAAACTACTATGGGGAGAAGATGAGCACTAGGTTGTGATCAGAATTGCCCATGGGGGCTCACTACTTTCACTGTGTATTTGGAGGGGTCATTGGTGAGGAAGAGATCTAGGGTGTTTGGGCATCTGGACAAGTTGCGTAAGGTTGTTAGTGGTGGTAAATGTTTCTGGATCTCTCTCTGCAAGATCTGTATAACTGGAGGAGGAAAGCCAGCTAGTGTTGTGAACGTTAAAATCTCCTAGGAGGATGATTTCGCTCTTGAGAAAGTGGGATTGCAGAATGTCAATTTTTAGGGAGAGGAAATTAAAGAGCTCAGGGTGGTTGGTTGTGTTGAGGGAGCAATAGAGACAGCAGATTTCCAAGTCATTTCATAGGGCTGGTTAGTCATTTCATAGGATGACTTCCTAGCAGACTGCTAGCTTTTGGTCTGTCTTCTACTCTTTGTAATATGGTAATCAGTTTTCTCTGAAGTCATTCACTGTATATAATGGAGGATGTTTCTCTCTCTCTCTCTTATTTGTCTACTAATGCAGGTGTTCCACAGGGCTCTGTTATTTCACCTACCTTCTTCCTCACATACCACACGCATCGGGGACAAATATTCCTGGTGCACTCCCACGGAATAGCAAATATTGTCGATATTCTATTTTTGCATTTATTCCTGTTAAAGGCTCCCCTAATTGTTTCCTGGCTTTGTATGATTCCCAAAATTAAACAGTATATTAATGTTTCATGAAGAGGACACTTTTTGACGCATAAACATTGCATTACATCCTCATTAATACTCCACAATTATTGATACCTTTGAGCCCTTTAAACAGACATGCAGCTGGCACAGTGTGTCGAATTCTTAGCATTCCAGGGGTTTTAAATGGCTCAGAATGTGAGGAAGGTTGTGCACTGAGACAATAGCACCCAGAAATCGTTAGTGGCTGTGATTGGTTATTGTGGAAAGCAATCCAGTTGAACATTGGAAAAATAATAATAATTTCCAAATTGATTACTTTTTCTGATTTCTGTGCACATTATATGGCTGTATTAAAAAACAGACATGCAGATGGCACAGTGTGTCGAATTCTTAGCATTCCAGGGGTTTTAAATGGCTCAGAATGTGAGGAAGGGTGTGCACTGAGACAATAGCACTCAGAAATCATTAGTGGCTGTGATTGGTTATTGTGGAAAGCAATCCAATTGAACATTGGAAAAATAATTTCCAAATTGATTACTTTTTCTGATTTCTGTGCACATTATATGGCTGTATTTAAAAATTGTATCGAAATTCAAATTATCTGTGTCTCACTCTAGTATTTGTCATGATAATCTAATCTCAGAACAAAGCATAAATCCATTGTGCTTCTCACATAAACGGTGCAAATGATGCATAGCTATTGTTCATTTGATCTTTATTATTTCCATATTTAAAATTATATTAATTGATAAATTAAAGTATTCAAAGTTATCCTACAATTAATTGCATTGGACCAATTAAGATGAGCGCTGATGCTCTTAAAACTTTTATACATCAATAAATATTCAGTTGTAGGTCATAAGCCACGACAGCACACCCAACCTAAATGGGCACAGATCGTGTGTGTGTGTGTGTGTGTGTGTGTGTGTGTGTGTGTGTGTGTGTGTGTGTGTGTGTGTGTGTGTGTGTGTGTGTGTGTGTGTGTGTGTGTGTGTGTAAAAGACCTTTTCTCACTGACCTGAAATTCTATTTGTAGTGTTGACATTATAGTTCGCCCACAGATTAGAGACACTTCTGCGCATGTCCCAAAAAAAAAGGGAGAATCCATTCCGATAATAGGGTAATCAATCCGTCTTCTGGGAAGAATTTGTTTATTATTACAGGTCAGAAAATTTAGCTTTTCTTTTATGAACATTGTAATTTTTAAAGTGTAACTATTTTGCTTGTATAACAGTTGGAAAAATGTACTTAGAGTATTAACAAAATTAAAAAAAGGTATAGCATAAAACAAAAATTTAACGATATTTATTTTTAAGAAAGTTTTCTATAAAATAAAAATAATTATACAGAAAAACAGAAATTTTTTTCAAATGAACTTAGATATTCTAAAACTTACAGTTGAGAGAACTGAGACACTTTAATGTCCTAAACTGATTAATTATTTATGACTTGCGACTTTTAACAAACCCATTCAAGTTTGGAAAAAAAAATACCATTATCAAATCCTTTTAATCTTCATAGTCATCTGAATCAGTGTCTGAATCGCCATCACTTTCACTTAAACTGATCACCAAAGGTTCACATAATTCTTCGATAATTCCGTCTCTGTCCCAATACATATTTTCCAATGAGGTGACTCGAGAGCAATATTTTCCCCAGTTTTGAACTGTAATACTTTCAGTTGCCCTGTTCTGAAAGCTTAAAAAGTTTCGACATGTCAATATCTTCAGTTAAGTTGCGATGGCGAATGAAACTTTTCACTTCTGCTCAAACATACTCAATAGCATTAATATCACAATGATATGGTGGTAGCCTCAAAGCTAGAAATCCATGCTCGTTGAGCATCGTGTTGATTTTAAATAGTTTTAGATTTTTCGCATATCTGGGGAATGAGAAATGTTATTTGCAGAGCCAATCCATAAGAACTTGCTTCTTATTAGACCAATTTGGAACTTTGTTTAATCGAATAGAGTGATATGAAGCATTATCAATTATAACAATAGCATTTTTAGGAAGGTTTGGAATCAGTTTTTCTTCTGCCCATTTTTGCAAAGATCGTAGAATTCATTTGCCCATGGTAATCTCCAGTAGTTGATTTGGCTTTGTATAGTAAGTTTGAATTCGGTAAAAAACCCATTTCTCCACCCGCACTTGGGGGGGGGGGGGGGTGGGGGGGGGGGGGGGTGGGGGGGGGGGGGGGTGGGGGGGGGGGGGGGTGGGGGGGGGGGGGGGTGGGGGGGGGGGGGGGTGGGGGGGGGGGGGGGTGGGGGGGGGGGGGGGTGGGGGGGGGGGGGGGTGGGGGGGGGGGGGGGTGGGGGGGGGGGGGGGTGGGGGGGGGGGGGGGTGGGGGGGGGGGGGGGTGGGGGGGGGGGGGGGTGGGGGGGGGGGGGGGTGGGGGGGGGGGGGGGTGGGGGGGGGGGGGGGTGGGGGGGGGGGGGGGTGGGGGGGGGGGGGGGTGGGGGGGGGGGGGGGTGGGGGGGGGGGGGGGTGGGGGGGGGGGGGGGTGGGGGGGGGGGGGGGTGGGGGGGGGGGGGGGTGGGGGGGGGGGGGGGTGGGGGGGGGGGGGGGTGGGGGGGGGGGGGGGTGGGGGGGGGGGGGGGTGGGGGGGGGGGGGGGTGGGGGGGGGGGGGGGTGGGGGGGGGGGGGGGTGGGAGAGGCTTGATGTCAGGGTAATTCCAAGAAGAGAAATCTCAAATTGTCTGGAAATTTGGGAATAATACTAGGAGAAAATGTTTTTTTTTTTTATGAGAGATAAGACAAAACTGGGTTTTATTAGCATTGAAGTTGATGAGGTTATCTGAAACCCCATCGGAGGATGGCTTGGAGATCAGAATTGAGGGAGGTGGTGGTGGTTGATGTTCTGTAGGTTAAGTTGAGTTGTGTAGAGTGAGGTTTATCAAATGAAAGGGAGGAGTGCAATGTGCTGTCATCTGCAAAACTGTATTGGGTTGGAGGTCAACTGAAGTCTGTCATTGATATATAGCAGGAAGAGGGTTGGTGAATGGACAGAACCTTGTGGAACCCCAACATTAGTTGAATGGGGGAAGATAAGGAACCATCCACCACACGTAGTGAGTGTCCAGACAGAAAGTTGGCAATCCAAATACAGAAGTTCTGGATCAGACCAAACGATGATAGTTTGCAAATGCAGCCACTTGAGATTTGCCAAACTTCTCCATGGCATTTGTCCAGAGATGGGTGACATATACAGATTTCCTGTTGATCAGCAGTGATGGAATCCATATTGGCAGTCATTTATTAGGTGGGTGCCTTCAAGGTAGTGTAGGAGTTGGGAATTGATGATTTTTCCATTACTTTAGACATGACTGAGGAGAGCGAGATAGGGTGGTAGTTGGACGGCAGTGACTTATCGCCCTTCTTGGGAATAGGTTGAATATAGGCCAGTTTCCAGACTGTGGGATGGAAACCAGTGGACTAAGAGAGTATGTACAGGAGACATAGGATAGGAGTCAGTTCTGGTGCACAAATATTCAGTACAACTGGAGGAGTGCCATCAGAGTCAGGAGACATTTTTTGTGTCTAATTTGGATAGTATTTTTCTGATGTCTTCCTGGCAAAAGGATATAGGGGACATCATATGTTGGGCATCTGGAATGGTTGGGGGGGGGGGGGGGCATTTACCATTGTCAGTTATGCGTGCCCTGAAAGTAAAGTGAAGCCAGGAGATTGTAAAGTAAAGTGAAGCCAGGAGATTGGCTTTTTCTGTGGGTGATAATGCAATAGAGTCATCTGGGTATGATAGGGGTGGGAATAGTGTCGGGCAGAAGTTATTACCAATTGCTTTGGCGACAGACCAAAAAGCTCAGCTGCCATTTGGACAGGCTACTAATTTCCTGCTTTTTGCTTTTTCAGGCTCTGTTTTGGAAACATTGATTGCTTTTTTGCATCTATTTTGGGCTTGAGTATAAGCTCTAAAGGAGGATGGAGTTCTTGATTTGAGTCAGTTGTGGTAGTTTGGCACATCTTTTGGAGAAACAGGGTTTAGTTAGGGAATGGCAGTTCAGAGTAGTTGGGGGGGGGGGGTTCCATGCCAGTGAGGCATGGAAAGAGAGATTGAGAGTAGGATCTACTGTGAACTTGTAATGTCGTTGAATCCATGGGGGGGGGGGGGAGTGGGATTATTAGTATAATAATAAATATGATTTAAAACATAAGTTGGTAAGAATAAGATTTTTTACTTGATCTGTTTAATTTCATATAAGCTTTGGATTTGATTGTTCAAAAGTCTAGCCACATCCTCTGGATGAGCTTTCTTCTTGTAATCTCCCCCCCCCCCCCCCCCCCAAAAAAAAATGGATTGGTAAACTCCTTTAGAAAACCTGGTATTAATTTCTAATTATTTCACTCATTAAAAATAATTTAATTGAACAGACCAACTAATATTTCAATATCTTTCCTGTTTTTCATACACAAATGAAAAATATAATATCATAATTCTTTAGCTGTTCCATTCAGCATGGAACAGCTAAATGGGCCTTTAGTCTACCTGCTATACCAAGAATTATATATATATTCTACATATCATTTCCAAATACAACAATCAATAAAGCCAATAGCAAATCAATGCCACCTGTAGCTGGGATCAAGAGAAAAGTAATCTGGTATACTTTTTGAAGAGCTGGAGGTTGTGGAATTCTTTGGAATATTTCACAAAGAAGCATGTTCCAGCAAACATGGACAAAATGTAAGACAAATGGGAGCAGTTGGTTTGCTGAATCAGCAGAGAACTGTGCAAGGATGTTTGCAACAACCAATTCTCATGTTATTGTATGGTTACCAGAAATTAAGGAGCATGGTAGATGCCAGTTCTGCTGAACATATTTATAGAAATGTTTGTAAAAAATGCACACTGTAGAAACAGACCATCTGTAAGAAGAGATTTTCGATGCACCACCCAAATGTTAGAGCAATATTTCAAAATTGGGCAGATTTGGAATTTGGACAGAATTAGCAGCTGAATGGATGGATGAAAACAGATATCTCGAGTGCAAAGAATGCCAGATTTTTTTGGAATTTGACATCACTTCTGTAGGATGCTAAGAATAGGCTAGGTGTCAGCCTGAGAAAAAATGTGATCTGGACTTACTGGTCCAAATGTTATCAAAGGAAAGGAGAGAAGAACTAGTCTTTTGGTCTTTCATATGAGAAGACAAAACTGTGTTCTAGAAGTATTGAAAGTGACTAGTTGTCATCTCTCTGCTGATGGATGATATGGTTATTATTAGCATTTATAGCACTAGTTGTAGAAAATGAAACTTGTGATATTGACTACTGCAAGAATTGTCATAAAAATAGGAACAATGCGAGTGATATTATCAGCATCAATATGAATAGAATTTGTGGTCAGTGTTAGAAGGTTCTTATATATATAAGTAAGAGGATAGATGAAATAACAGATCTCTGTGGGGGAAAAAAATCAGAGAAGATCCTCCATTATGTGCAGTGAATGATGTGAGAGAAAACCAGTGATCAGATAACAGTTTGCTGAGAAGTTATAGGATATCTGCTTTTTAGCGATATCAGATCATCTTACATTAATTTTTTTAGTGGCAGCTGATTTGGACAAAATAATTAAATAAAACAGGAGAGGATAACTTTTGGTTTTATTATTTATCATGTAGTTAAACATTTCCTAAATATATGTTTAAAAAAAAAAAAGCATTATTTCTTTTAATTAGAAATATATATAGGAAATCTTTGTGTATATATTTACAATCTGTCAAAAACTTTTTGATTATGATATTTATGTGCAAAAAAAAATGACCTCTAAATTAGTTTTTTTTTTTTTTTTTTTTTTTTTTTGTAACATAAATTTTAGAGAAGAAATATTAAACTTTCTAACTAGGTTTTCATGCCATTGAAGAACTGCAGGTTTGTTTACAAGCAACCTTCATCTCACTGCCATGTCAGGCAGTAATGCACTTGCATGAGCATTGCACTTCCAAAGAGGAAGTTAAATTAATGAGCAAAAGAGTATAATAGAACAGCTGCTGTGTTCATTAAAGAGAGAGAGAGGTGTAGGGGCATTTGAATAAGAAAAGAGTTGGAAGTTTAGGGAAGAAAGAGTTTTAAGATATTTCTTAAGCTAAAAAGGTGGATAAGAGCATTATGAGGGAAGCAAATAGTTATCCAAAAATTGACAGAAGAATTTCCTTTATATGAAGCATTGCTGTAATAACAGAAAAAAGTGATTAATATAGCTTCTCCCAAAGCAGCGGACAGTTCCTTTTTGATACGGTGTGCAGCAAACATATTCCAGATAAGTGCTGTAAACCTGAAAGAGATGAACTCTCTGTATTTGAGGATAATGATGAAGCTTCCACAAGGAAAAAGGGAACTTTAAAATTATCTTCATATTTTAAGGAAATAGGAAATGAACTGATACTGCAGAGAAGATATGAAAGAAATACGTTATATTTTTAAGTAAGTTTGAAAAAAAATTATTTTCTTGTTTTAGAGGAAAAACAGATATAAGTTAATAAATTTATATTTTATGACCATTATTGAGAGCTGAAGAAACTATAGCTTATCAGTTTAAAATTTGTGAATTCTCATCAAATCCTGTGGTTTTGAAGAGAAGAAATCTTATGTTATGTTTATGTTCTTTAATTGTGTTAAGTTTGTGGGGATTTTTTCTCTTTAGGAGATATATTTATATGAAATGCTGATTTGTATATAGTGCTTGTACAGTAACATTTTATGTTACTGTACAAGCACTATATACAAATGTAAAGAAGTATATTATTTTTGAATTTTCTTTGTCTCTCACTCAATCTCTTAACTTATTATAATGATAATATCCTGGATACGAATCTGTAATATTAACCATTCATCACTATTATAATAATAAGTGAGATAAGACAAAGGCATTGACGTCAGCTCATAGCAAACATGTTGGAAATATCAAGTGCAACAGCGCATTTCTCCAGACCTTTCATGGTATGTTTTCCAGAGATTGGTGATTCAGTTAATCTGCTGCAGATTCAACTGGCAGAATATGTATTGGTAGCCACTAATTAGTTGACAGTTATGCAAGTGTCGAAGTTGACTGTCAACCTCCATTACTTTAGACAGTACCAAGGTCATTAGGTCAATTTTGCTGCTTGTTTGACTCAGCTAACATCCATGCTGTATGATGAAAATGCAAGCTGAATATGATATAGTGTAGAGGTAGAAATGACAAGTGCTACTCTAGAACATATCTCTTGAGCATGGTTGGTGGAATATTTTTAGAACCTGAAATCCTTTTGGTATCCACATTGTTCTCCTGACTTAAACTACTTCAGGATTCATCTTATGAGTTTCTGGCAGAAAGCCACAAGAGACATGCAATACAACATTTCTGGCAATGTTGGAGATGATTTGTCTTAGTAATCCACAGGAGTTGGATAAAAAAAAAAAAGGATACTTTATTTTTAAGTAATGTGACAATGCCTCCATCTGATTATGAAGGATGTGTGAGCACAGAAGGACAGAAATTGGGCAAAACTATTTGATCCAGTTTTGAAAACAGATATGTCAGAACTCTCCTGTGTTTTTTTTCAGGTCATCTACCACTTTACAGGTAATTTCATTTCCTCAAACTAGAAAGATATCCTTTGACAGCAAGAATTTTCACTGATAGCGCTAAAGCCTGTTTTCATGGGAATGGACCACACCTCAAGAAGGTGGGGTTGCCTTGACAGGGAGATGCTCGATATTGTGTCTCACAGGCCCATTAGTGGCCCAAATAAATAAAATTATTTATTCTGTGTTAAACTGTTGATTAGGATTGTCATTATGCACACAGAGAAAGTTTTTTGCATGTTAATTTTAAATAAAAATGTATTGTGAAATATTTGTTATAGGACTGATAGATTTTTGAGTGATATTAGTGATTCAGAAAGTGATTACAGTCCAGAAGAAGACAATAGCTCAAGTGATGAAGATTACACCTATCAACCCATAAGAAAGTCTAGCAGAAAAAAGCACAAACTAAAACAAACCAAACAAAATTTTCATAAGAAGGTGCAGGTAAGTAGTACCATAATAAGCTTCAAAAGTGATGTTTAGTATGCATGATCCAGGTAACCAATCTCTTTTGTGTGCTCATTTTACCTATTTTAATTATATTTTATTTTAAATTGCACCTACAGACATGAGAGACTGGTAATCTGTAGGTATAGACAGGTAACCCTCGTATAACACGGATGTTAGGTTCTGTAGAAATGCCACGTTATATAAATCGCGTTATGCGAGCCTCAGATCACATAGAAAAAGTAGGGTTATGTTCCGAAAACTTTTTTTTTTTTAATTATATAAACAACAATGACATACCCAACAAAAATATATTTTTATTTAATTCAGGTAATTCATGTAAGTTAAGAAAACATATAAACTGTGAAACAAATACATAGCATAAACTTATAAAATTACAAATTCTACGTAAACTTCATTGCACATAATGCATAAATGTTTTAGGCAAAATAAAATAAAGTGCATATTTTAATCGTCATAACTGTCTTTAAAATGAATATTTCGTAGATGTTCTTTATTTACAGGTTGCCAGATGTTGTCATCACTTGAAATCTCTTGAAGATCATTTATATAATTCTCATTGCATACTTCAGCTGGTTTAGTTATCAAGAAGTCAGTAATAAGACCTTGCTTACTACTACACTGCAATTTTTTATAAAAGCTCATAATATTGAGCTAAACAAATATCCATTTGTCTCGTGAATTTTCCAGAGTGCTCCATTGAGGGATTATTATCCATAAAATAACTTCCTAACTTTCTTACCAAGTCCAATCCTTTTGCTAATTTCTTTAAACTGAATTCTTTAACGGATTCATCACAATCAGTATCTTCGGCAGAACTTTCCATGCCATATGATTCTACGTCATTTATTAATTGTGCCATTTCCTCCTCATTTAAATCTATTTCCCCATCAATTAATTCACTAATTTCATTTTCAGCCATATCGCAAAAGCCCTCTAAGTGGCCATTACTATAAAAATAAAATTTTTACATAAAAAAGCATTACATATTGTATGTAACTCACCAGAAAATAAAGTGCTTAGCTTGAGATTAACACACTTATGATTTTTAATGCACTTTCCTGGCAGAAAACAAGACAATTTTCAAAATAAACACTTTACGGGGCATTTCCTCAAATATAAATTTGCTACTTATAACTACATGCACAATATGGGCAGATGCAAATTTAACAAAGATAAAATTTGATTTTTAAGTCGCACGGTGAAAAATAAAAACAATTTGTAGACCGCGTTGTATAAGTACCGCATTATACAAGGGTTACCTGTATTTGAAGGTTTTACATTCTAGTAAGACAAATAGAAATTAACATCATCCTACATTGCAATGAGTGTCAAACACCACATAGGGGGATAGGGGTGGCATTATTTTTTGTGAGCCTCTTTAAGAATTGTAATCTTTAGATGTGTACTATGTGAGTTTTTCATGTATTCTCTATCTTTTACTGTATAACATCATTTGTTAGGTAATCTTTTCCAAACTTCATTTTCTTATAGAGTATTCTAATTTAAAAAATTTACAGTTTGACCAAATAAAATTACATTTGCTTTGTATATCTTGGTTTGCATGTTATTTTCATATCCTTAGATTGTGATATAATCATCATTTTTATCAAGTACCTTTTCCTTTAAACAGAACTTTGAATTTTGTTTTTTCTCATAAAAAATAATCAAGCAAATGAACTTGTTTATGCATAATGTAAATTTTAAATTATGCTAAAAATTAGAACATTAGTTGATTAGAATTGCATCTGATGCAACTAAAACCAAGTGCTCAGTATGACATTTTCTGTTCTATTTTGCTACCTGAAAATAATATCCTGTACTTATTATTTAGTAAGATCTCACCTGTTTTTGTCTTCTTTGTCTCAATAATGTCAATTATGTCCATGTTTCTTTCTTTAGTTCTGCAAGTTTGATTTCCTTTCCATTAATACTCCTTATACTGATGGTTCCTATCTTCAGTTCTTCTGGTGTTGGATTTCTTCTTCTAGGTGTTGATTTGGAGACCGTTCTAGTAGCTGACTTTTCACTGTTTGTCCTGGTTCCCTGTTGAAAACAGCAGGAGTCTTATTTAACCAGGCGATTCCTCAGCCGACATGAAATCTCATCATGTTGTATCATTATATGCATTTGTAGTTTAACCCAGTAGAGAGTACAGTTTGATAGGAAGTAGTGATATAAACTTCTCATATAGTACTATCATAATATCCTGTACACCTCCTGAGGTATACACCACAAGAATTTGATGATGAAATTTCTCGTTAGACTAAGTTTAATGTGATGCAGTAAAGAGAAATTTTCATGATGCCAAGAAGAGGATATCAAATACTCTTCTTCATAGGTCCTAAACTCTGTTAAAAAGCAAAAGTATTTCCATGAAACCTAACTGCATGCCCATTAAAAAAAAAAAGTGCTATTACTTTGGTTACACAATTTTATTTGTATTCATTGTAATCAATATATTTAAAAGAAAAACAAATCTGTGTTCTCTTATAGTTACTTCATGGGACTATCATATATTATTAGAATGTGTATTTTCAGTATGTAGATGTGCAGCCTTGAAATTAAGTGTTGATTAACATTGTTGCAAAGCACAAAGTCACCACTCTTAGAGGGAAAAAAACAACTTTTTTATGCTTTTGAAACAAGTGGTCCTCATGCTCTTTATGAGGAGGTTCCAAGATATACCAAACACTGTTATAGTGATTTCACTCGCTCACTCACTATATTTACTGACAGGACACTTGCAAGACTGAAGCAGTATGCATCAATGTTATTCTGTAGAACATTTCATTATAGAATATCTTCTGCTATAAACAAATTCTGTGTTTGGCCTTAAACTTGGCTATACTGAAAGTTGAGTGTGTACTCATCTTTTTTTACTTCGAAGCACTTCATAGCTTGTTCTCTGACTTTGTTTTGAAACCAGATTTGAATGTGGCTTATAAGTACAAAAGAAGTTGCCAATTTGGGTGTTCCATTAAAGCTTATGGTGTTGTTAGAGGATGTCTGACCAAATCATAAAAATAATTAATCAATTACTTTTTTTTCTAAGTCAGATGGCATTTGATAGCCTCAACCAATGAAAGCTAGTTAAAATGTCTCATTTATGATATTTAGATCTTTGAAGAGTAGACTTTTTTTTTTTTCATTTTATCTAGTTGTGGATCCACAACTAGATAAAATGAATTTTATCTTAACTGGTAATTAGTTTATGGAATTAACAACACATATAAAGTATATTAATTAAAGGTAACTTTAATGAATAACTTCTATATGTCGGCAAAGTCACATTGCCATCTTCAGGAACATAAAGATGGTATGTGCACGCAGGCACTAACACAAAGCAAATGAGGAAGAAAGCAAGAAATTAATATTGTTCCTAAAATCCTAATGGTGCCCTCTTGCGGGCTAATTTGGTAGTCTTGGCAGTTGGGCTGAAGTTCTCATAATGTAAGTCTCCCAAATTTGGGGTAGTTTCATGCACCCAAATTTGTTGAAGTTAGGAACGTTTTTTAGAGCTGCTGAAGATTCTTTGAATAATCTTTCGTATTTAAACTTGCTGCGATGAATTATTTTTGTTTTCTTCCAACGAATTTTATGGTGGGTATCTAAGGCATAATAAGGCAATAATGCTTTAGATACCCACCATAAAATTCGTTGGAAGAAAACAAAAATAATTCATTGCAGCAAGTTTAAATACGAAAGATTATTCAAAGAATCTTCAGCAGCTCTAAAAAACGTTCCTAACCTCAACAAATTGGGTGCATGAAACTACCCCAAATTTGGGAGACTTACATTATGAGAACTTCAGCCCAACTGCCAAGACTACCAAATTAGCCCGCAAGAGGGCACCATTAGGACTTTAGGAACAATATTAGTTTCTTGCTTTCTTCCTCATTTGCTTTGTGTTAGTGCCTGCGTGCACATACCATATCTTTATGTTCCTGAAGATGGCAATGTGACTTTGCCAAAATATAGAAGTTATTCATTAAAGTTACCTTTAATTAATATACTTTATATGCGTTGTTAATTCCGTAAACTAATTACCAGTTATGTCTAACCAACGTATAAGCCTTGCTACTACGAATTTTATCTTAGGTGATAAAATTTCATTTTATCACCTAATTTGTGGATCCACAATTAATCTAATTATCCTGGTTTATTATATTTGTGAGAGTTCTTTAGAAAGATTCTTTGAATTTATCAATAATCCATATTCCATATGGATTATTGATAAATGCTCAATTTTGCAAACAAGCTAATTTTCAGTAACATAAAATACAGGGGGGGGGGGGGTGTTTTAAAATGAATTTTTAATGAAACTTGTATTATTTTGGCATTTATTAGACACACAAATTCACAAGAATATAGTAATTTTATTACTATAAATATTTTTACCAGAGACTAACTGGTCAACACCAGTGCATCAACATAATCACAAGGTGAAGCTACAATAAAGAATGTTAATCCTATTTACAGAGCTGAGCCATGTGTCTGATGCCACTTAGTGGGTGATTATTATTAAGGCCTAAATTTAAAATTAAGTGATTTGAAATAAAATTTAATTTAATTACATAATGAAATGACATGCATTATATTAAATTGAATTTTAAAAATTAAAAAAATAATTTTTAAAATGTGTGGGGAACATTCTTGCTTGCCATTTATGAGGATGAAACTCTCCTAAATCTTGGCAATAGATAGGCAGTCATTCTGATTTAAATTTGGGTGGTGAAGAAGTGCTTCAGCACTTTTTAAATAACCACTCAAACCTAAATGTGCACAATGTAAAAGGCGAGTACTCGATCATAGGATATCATGGTCAGTATCCATTTAATGCTGAGCAAGGCCAGATTTTTCAAGTTTATGAGCAGAGACACTCGCACTGAATTTGGTAAATGCTAGGGGGGGGGGGATGGGCTGTTAATCTTTCATGGATGATAAATTTTGTTGATAGGGAGAAAATTAGGATCTAAATTATATTTTTTCAGGATCCTAGCAATTGTCTCAGAGATGCCTGTAATACATATGCAGTGCATCATAGCAGATTTCTTTCTCCCATTTCATTCTGTACAAGGTTTTCAAAGTATAGTTGGCTAGACCTGACTGACCAGTTTTAGCAGCATATCCTTCTTGCATTTGTTGAAGATCTCCCATTAGAATGGGGACTCACCATACAGGTTCAGGGTTTTTTGGAGATGGACTTATAATAGTCCAAGATGCTAAACCTCCTTAAAGTGACACCATTCTGTAGTAAGGTGCATTGGATGGTGTTTAATTCTTGTTGGAGAGCTTGGGAATTGGAGAAGATAATACCTGCTCTGTTGAGCAAAGATTTGAAGATGCATATTTTTTTGAGATGGATGATGTGCTGAATCTTGCTGTATGTAGCAGCCTGTGAAGGTAGGTAAATGTTTTTTAAAAGTCACTTAAGTTTTAATTCTGCTCATTTACCAAAATATGACATACATGATGTTTGGGTACCTGGTAACTTATAGACTTAGAGAAAAAAAAATGGCATATTTGGTCATCATCATCAAATTCCTGCCATGTACCCTCAAGGGGTGTACAGGATATGATACTACTACATGAAAAATTTACATCATTACAAACTTCCTGTCTACAATTTTCCTCCAAATCAGTCTGTTACTTGTCAAGACTCCAACATTATCAGAGCTTATATTTCTATCGTCTGAGGCACTTTGTACTGTATCAATCCACCTATAGGTCTTTTTTCTGCCAACCTGGCAGAAAACACTTGTTTTGCTAATCTTTCCTCGCTAATTCTGTTTAAGTAACCATACCACCTGAGATTAGCTCTGCTAACGCATTCCTGGATGCTGACAAGTTCTTTCAAAATATCCTTATTTTTAATATGATATTGCCATTGATGCCATCTGTTCACGCCTCTAATCTTTCTCAGGATTCTCATATCAGCGGTCTCTAGTCTTTGGTCAAGTGTTTTACTTCTGACCCAGCTCTCAGATCCATAAGTTAAAACTGGTTTGAACACTGTCTTGTATACAGCTAATTTAGTGTTCCTACTAATTTCTCTCTTATTCCATATGAATTTATTCAGTGGACTTCCTACCATACCAGCTTTGTTGATTATGTTGTCTATTTCTATATTTAATTTACCATCTTCCCTAAAAATCATGCCTAAATAGCTAAAATGTTTTACTTATTCCACAGGTTTTCTGTTCAAAACACAGTTGAAATTTTCAACGATTCTACCTATTTTCATTGTTTTTGTATTTTTATTGCTAACCTTCATACCATATCTATTACAACAGTTATTCAATTTAGTTAGAGCATCTTGCAGACTTTTTAGCGGATTTATTTAGAAGTATAACATCGTCCACACAAAGCAAAGAGCTGACATTAACATCTCCAATTTTGATACCATGTTTAATACCACTTTCCTTCATAATGTGATCCATATAGATAATGAATAACAGAGGGGATAATGTACATCCTTGACTCACAGTAGATTTAACATTAAACCATCTTCCTGTATTTCCTTCAATTCTAACTGCTGACTTATAACTCAAATAAAGACTAAGTATTGCTTGATATAATGCCCCATTGACACCATATAACTGTAGGGTATTGAATAGCTTCTCTCTTGGCACCTTGTCATATGCCTTTTCCAAATTGACAAAACATAAATACAGATCTTTGTTATATTCCCATGATTTCTCCACATAAAGTGAAGATCTGATCCTTAGCCTCTATTTGATCTGAATCCAGCTTGTTCTTCACCAAGCTTTTCTTCTACAATTTTTCTCAACCGTTTCTCAAGTATACTTGCATAAATCTTACCGGGAATACTCAGTAGGGAAATACCTCTGTAATTCTCACATTCAGTTTTATTTCCCTTTTTATATGTGAATACCATGAGAGTTCTACTCCAATCATCGGGAATTCGTCTCTCTGTCCAGGCATTCTGAACTATGCAGTGCAGCCACTGTAAGACTTTTATACCACCATACTTCAGCATTTCTGGTCGAATATCATCTATTCCTGCTGCCTTTCCTCATTTCAAGCCTTGGATGGCTTTTTCTACTTCAAGTATGGATATGTATTCCTGACTGCATGCATGGTCAGTGTTTTTTACGACTGTGCTATTATCGCTGCTTGTTTCTTTTAGCAGTTTTTCAAAGTAATTACTCCATACTTCAAGAATATCTTTTTCTCCTGTTTTCATGTCACCTTTATCATCTCTCATTCCTTTTATAGCACTCTTTCCTCCATTTCTAAGCTTCTTCAACAACCTCCAGAATATATGTTCTTGCCAAAGTCCTCCCATGACTTTTGTGTAGCTAGTTTTGCACAGTGTTTCGTTTTCTTACATTTGTCTCTGTATTCTCTAAGAGCACAAGCTGACTTATTTGCCAGGAACATTTGATATGCTTTCTTCTTTTCCTTGACTGTCTCTTTAACTTCCTATGTCCACCATGGAGTTCTCATTTTTCTATCCTTGCAGACAACCTCACCACATGCCTCTCTGGCTGAATCAATCAGAGTTTTCTTCAAGGCTTGCCACTGAATCTCCAAGGTTTGGTTCCTGTTCTCAAACTCTTTCATTTTTTTCTTCAATAATCTTTGTGTAGTTTAGTCTACAGTTCACATCTGAGAGCTGCTCAACTTTTATTCGCTTTAAAACCCTCTTACATGTTATTCTTTTCAGTATGAAATTCAATTTTATCCTGCTCAAGACTAAATAGTGATCACTTCCAATTTCAAATCCTCTGTACACTCTGGTGTTCTGCACCAGGGAGAAAACATCACTATCAACAATAACATAGTCAATGAGACTTTCTTATTCCTTGTCTCTTCTCTCCATGTGAATTTGTGCACATTTTTATGTTGGAACATGGTGTTAGTAATAACCAGTCCATGTCCTGAGCAGAAATCCAATAGGTATTCGCCATTATTATTAGCTTTGCTCTTTTCTCCAAATTTTCCCAAAATATTTTTGTATGTGTAACAATCATTTCCTACTCTGCTATTTAGATCCCCAGCAACGACCAACTTTCACTTTTTCATTGTGTCAGTTGCTTTTTCTAAAGCCTCAAAAAATTCCTGGACTTCTGCCTAAGTAGAACCTTTTGTGGGACCATCGGCACAAATAAGTCTAATTGCCCAGTTCCCCATTCTCATATTTGCTCACATTACTCTACTTGAGACTGCTTGCTTAAGAAGATTAGCCTCGTATTTTGTGTTGAATACTATGGCTACTCCTTCTTTTCCTTGGTTGTCATTGCCTGAATAAAACATTTTGTATTTTTTGCTCAGATAGATCTCACCAGTTTTTGTCTTTTTTGTTTCAGTCACCCCTATTATGTCGATCTGTTACTTATCTAATTCCTCACCTAGCTCCATTTCTTTGCATTCAGGCTTCTTATATTGTTAGTTCTGATCTTTAACTCTGGTGATGTTGAGTTGGGGTGTGTTTTCAGATTTGTTCCAGTAGCTGACTTTTCACTGTTCAGTCTGTTTCCCTGGTGAAAACAACGGGACCATTTTTAACCGGGTGATGCCCCAGCTGACATGAAATTTTGTCATGTTGTACCATCATTTTGTATTTTGATTTAAGCCAATAAGAATACAATTTGGTTGACTAAATCCCAAATTGCTAGCCCATCCTCTTTCGTTCAGTATCCAATTAGATACCCAACAGGGTGCACCATGAGAAGGTGAGGATTGGAAATTAGGTTAGAAGCCCTGGTCGGTTCTCCGCATGGAGGTCTCCTCTCAGTTATATAGCTTTGACCCTTAAGCACCCTGGCATATTTGGTGACTTCATGAAATAAGTACTGAGCATGATAGTGTGTACAGCACATTACACTGAGTTAGCTTTGCAATAGGAACACCCACCTAATAATGTGTTGGTCCACCTCTCTGTGCAATCATGGCTCACAAACACGTATGAACAGATTCCACAAGGTGTCAAACATTCTCCATGCATAACTCGACCCATGTCTGCTGCAGCAACTCTGTTGGGGAGGATCAGCAGTCTCACACCCCTTTCTAGCATATCCCACACATGTTCAATTATGTTACAGTCAGGAAAGTGTCAAGGCAATGTGCCGAATTCATTGTCACATTCCTCCAACCACTCGGTAGTTGTACTACCCCAATACCAAGGTGTGCATTGCGTTCTGTTGAAAGATGTCACTGTGGCCGGGATAGACCTTCTGCAGATATAGATGGTGATTGTTGGCTAACAGGTTGCATTGCTACATAACAGTGTAGCATTCATCATTCAATGTTTGTGGGATGATAACCAATGAAGCTAGGACATGCCAGGAAACCTCCCAGACCATAACACCATCTCCATTGGCCTGTTGAACCCCAGCTGTGCAACCATGGAATAAGGCTTCATGCTGTTCAATTATGTTACAGTCAGGACAGTGTCAAGGCAATGTGCCGAATTCATTGTCACATTCCTCCAACCACTCGGTAGTTGTACTACCCCAATAACAAGGTGTGCATTGCGTTCTGTTGAAAGATGTCACTGTGGTCGGGATAGACCTTCTGCAGATATAGATGGTGATTGTTGGCTAACAGGTTGCATTGCTACATAACAGTGTAGCATTCATCATTCAATGTTTGTGGGATGATAACCAATGAAGCTAGGACATGCCAGGAAACCTCCCCAGACCATAACACCATCTCCATTGGCCTATTGAACCCCAGCTGTGCAACCAGGGAATAAGGCTTCATGCTGTTTATGCCAAATGTGAACCCAGCCATCAGCATGATGCAGCAAGAAATGGGACTCATCACTCCAGATGACCTTCTTCCATCTGTCGAGGATCCATTGCCAATGTTTCTTGGCCCATGCGAGATGTTGTTTGCGGTGCCTGGTTGTCATCATGTGTACCCTTATCAGTCTCCAGCTGTGGAACCCCAGGAGAAGCAAGGTAGGCACATGGTGCGTGTAGAAATGGATTGAACTGCTGTTGTACTTGTGGAAGGGCTGTTGCACTTCATTGCAGAGATACGTATATCTGACCAATGTGAGCCCTTCTGCTGGATGTCTGTTCATGGTTAATCCAGTCCTGATACACCCTTGATATGGTAGTATGAGAGCAACCAGCAGAACTTGCTGGTTACTCCCATTCCCAGTATTCTTTCCAAAATACTGGCACTTGCCCTTCGGGCCTTAATTATCTGTCCATAGTCAAATTGGCTTTCGTCACCACATTTCCCCATTACTGGAAAATGTTTACTGGTTACATACAGAGGATAGGTGTTCCCATTTATAGTAGCCTCATTGACATTGATATCATGTGGTACTTCATTATCATACTGAATATGTAAATTGGGGGATGGGGGTGGTTGGTGTGTTCCTAATGCCAAGCTAACTGTGTATATTTGTACTGGAAAAGAGTTTTACCAGATTTGTGGAGTACTTAATTTCAGGATAAATTCTGAATGAAATGCAAGTGCCAGGTTTATAGTAAGCAGATTAGCTTATTAGTTTGAAGTGACTGGAACTGTTGGACCACCATTCTTATTATCCAACAGTCTTCAGAAATAGTTCTCATACAATATACTTTGAAGAAGTGATTCCAACTTCTGCATTCAGAAGATTCAAATTGTTGGAAATGTGCAAAATTTCCTAAGATAGATACAGATTGTTTGGATACTACTGCATATATGCATATTCAAAATGCTTTCATTTGACTTTCATTCTCTTAAACATGCTTAGTTAATGCTCATCAGATGTATCTTGTATATTTTGGTAAATAAATGCAGTTAGAACTGGAATGCCTTTTCCAAAATATACTTGGATATATATATATAGTATTGTAAGCATGCTTACATTAAATTAAAATATTTCATTAATAATATTTGTTTTTATTGCAGCATAAGAAATCTTTCATACCATCAATGCCACTGCATAAAAGAACAGTTTATACACCTGTGAGCACATTGCAGGAGGCAAGAAATAGGTGATAACTTCATATTAATTTGTTCATAAATTATGATTTTGATATCTTTTTACTCTCATTTTTTGAAGAGGTGGAAATTGAAATTTACAAACCAAATGTCTTTACCATGCATAAAATGTAATTATGAGATTTGCACTAAATTAGAATATAAAATAACATGCCATGTGATCATACTGTAGTGAAATTATATACTTTTCAGAAAATAATTTGCTTATTCGTTTTCAAGTAGTATTGATTACTTGATTACTCTTCAGAAAGAGATCCCTAATTGTTGTTGTAGTTTTTTTTTTACATTTCAGTTTTTCTTACAGTATTGTTGCACCACATTCATTGAATTAAATTGCTTTCTGCTTATCAACACTTAACAGTGTGTTTTTTCAGTGTATGTGCTTTGTCATTTCATGTATCAGAAGTTGTTTATTTCATGTGTATCTCTCATTCCATTTCTGAATAATGCCCCTTTGCTCTGTTTTTTTGTTTTTGTTTAGATATTTCCAAACCATTTGCATTCATTGTAATTTGGTTTTACAGATTTTCTGGAATGAAATTTTCATAAATCCTGTTTTTTGTGTTATCTTTATGTGACTGCCTTCTTCTGCCATCACTTTATAATAATTTCAAGTTGTTTTACTGGTCAATTTTCATTTCATTTTTTTTCTTTTTCTTTTTTTAATTTATAGGACTCCTCTGAATCATACAGTGCCTGGTATTCTCTTCTTTCAGCATATAAGGACTAAAGTGAATTCTTTGAAAATATTGTCCTCATATTCACTAGGTGTGGAACTAAACTCTATGCTGCAAAATTATAAATCATGGAAACAGTTTTTTTTTTCTCTTCTAAATTTTCAGGATTGAACTGCCCGCTCAGTCTCCAAAAGTTAGATAGGGCTAAAAAAAAACGGCCTCGCCTACTCCCTATATATATGGGAATAAAAAGGCGTTAGCTGATTTTTTTTATTTTCAGGAGAACAGTTTCTCAAAATTTCAAAAAATTAATACAGTATTTCTAGTAAGATTAGCTTAATCATTAAAGTTTTACAACTTTCCTTGAATATTTTTTTGAATCAGTATCTGCACACATATATAGGATTCTCATCTTCTGACTGGTTTGGACTGCAGAATTTGCAGGATTACATCTCTTTAGATGATGAAAATAAATGCAGTCTTGATGCTTGTGTCTGTGTTTAGCTATGAATCAAAATAAAAGTATTTGAGAGATTTGATAGCCTCACCCCACCTTCAGAGGATGATGAACATGACATATCTTTAAGTACATTTTCATCAGCTTGAGAAGTTTATCTTGCAGACTATATAATCCAAACTAGTAAAAGATAAACAAATAAAGAGCTGTTTAAAAGACAAAAAATGGATGTGGTTCATAGTAGCATTTTTGTACAGGGCACCTTTCATGATCACATCATTTAAATTATTATACTTGACAGGAAATTATATTCTTCTTTAATCCTATGCCCAAGCATGTGCAAACTTTGTTTGCTTATATATATATATATTATATATATATATCAATTGCCTCATTATTGCATAACATAATGTAAAAAAAAAAAAGGGAAAAAAAGAGGAGTGAAGCCAGAGAAGAATTATTATTATTTTAAATAATTTTGCCAGTAAAATTTCACTTATAGTAGGAGATGGGGGAATCATTTATCAGCCAATCTTGAACCTAAGATTTGTTCATAAACAAAAACTAATGCACTAATAAA
The DNA here is from genome assembly GCF_054136105.1 of Typopeltis vanoorti. Taxonomy (NCBI): domain Eukaryota; kingdom Metazoa; phylum Arthropoda; class Arachnida; order Uropygi; family Thelyphonidae; genus Typopeltis; species Typopeltis vanoorti. Next base: position 175,986,397 of record NC_143551.1, on the reverse strand, counting down.
GTATGCACATAGATTTAGCAGCCTCTTATAATTACTTTCATATAGTACAGTTTGAATTTTCATTTCCTAATATCATTTTTGTTTTGTGAGAGAGATGGTATCTTGGCTGTTGAGAGCGTACATTATCCAGATAGTCTGAAATAGCAGTACTTTTACGAAACTTATGTGTTTATGAAACTTCAGTTCATTTTTGGTATACATAATCTATATGTAGATTTTGTTTCACTGGATTACACACTAAATAATCTAATTAATGCTAAAATTGGAATGATTCAAGAAATTTTAATAAAGATCCTGAATGCAGTTTTCATTAAATTCTATCCATCATGTGGAATTAATATCAGTTCATATTGTTTGATATATTTTTCCATTGAAATTGTTTGTTTTGAAAACAAAATTAATCTATGTGGACATATTTTTGTTTGCCTCCTAAATACCAAATTGTATTGAATTTATGGCTGAATTAGTTAAGTTTGTTAATTTTGTATTTTCTGGCCTCTCTTATGCAAGGGCCTTTGCCCTCTTTCCACTCCCTTAGAACGCTACCAGAGCTGAGACGTAAATTAAGGAGGCAATTGATGTGAAATCATTAGTTTCTATATACAAGTAACCCAGTCGTGAAGTGACTTCACATGCAAACTTTGTTTGCTTACACATGGAAAAAGGATGAAACCAAGAATATAATTTCTTTGCAGCTTTAATTTATAAATTAAAGAGCCTAGTCAGAGGCATTACCAGTTCCCTTACACATTCTCACAAAACCTTGCTGATATCCCATCTAATCCCACAGATGTATTTACATTGAAATTCTGCAATATCCTAAGAATCTCCTGCTGATCACTTTTCTCTTTATATCCCCTCCACAACATTTTCTTCTGCAGCTCGTGCTTAATGGCATTACTCATCCATCTCCCACCCTATGTGATTAACCCTTCTTGACCTTAGGTATACAATTTAATATTGCTTATTCTAGATGACCTTTAACTATATCCCATATATTACTAACATCCTTCGCCTGTAGTGTTTTATGACATGGCATAGATTTAAGCTTCTTCCTAAGCTTGTCATAATCACTTGCCTTGTAGTCCCACATATATCCCTTCTTGACAGATTATTCCTCATGTTTTACAATCTCCCAAGACTGCATGGTCACTTTCACTAATCGGAGACAATGTAGTCATCTTGGTTATGGATAGCTCTTCTGATCCTATGACTAGGTCCTATACTCTCCCATCCATAGTCCCCCCTCCATCACAAGCTGCCTTAAGTAATTATCTCTTAGTAGGTATATAAATTCTATTTCCTTCCTGCCATGTAATGTTTCTTCCTTCCAGTCCATATCTCCATAGTTGAAATCCCCCATAATAAACACTCAACCTGTACTCAATGTACTAATTTGGTGATGCATGTCTTCCAGATCACCTATGGAATTCCCTGTCCTATAGCAACAACCAACTGTATATTTTGTCTTATGGCCTTAATTCTCACATCAGAATGCTTCACCCTTTCACCTATCTCCTATTCTTTTTAGCTGCAATCATCAGCAGTATTCCTTCCACATCCTGTCTTCCCTGAAAATACTAACCCTTTACATTCTATCCCTGTAACTACATTATTTTCTGTTAGCCAAGTCTCACTAATGCCTATAACTTTTAGTGAGATTGCACTAACCAATGTCAAAAACTTCTTCCTCTTGTTGCTGATACTTCTGGCATCAATATATAGAAACTGCAGCATCCCTTTAGGCCCCCCACCCACCTTTACTTCCTAATTGACTAACCTATTCAATAATTTTGCTTGAGAGACTATATTGTGCACTTGGTCATTCTCACACTCACTTGCTTCATGGATGCCTTCACACAAATTCAATTGTTACTTCCACCCTAATTGCTTAAATTTTCCTGAATTTGTGCTTCAGAATGCTTGGTGAACAATGCCCTCTCTTCTTCTCTCTAGACACCTAACATCAAAACCATTTAGATGCAGCTATTAGCATTGTACAAATTCTTCTTTCCATCAAACACAGACCCCCCCCCCCTCAGATCCATAGATTGTGCAGAAGGAAATCCTACATCATTCCTTCTACACATAGACTCATTGGCTACCAACGCCTTCTCTCATTTCACCTCTATCATAGTGTGGTAGGAGACTTACAATCTTCATTTTTTCGCTTTTCAGTTTTGCCTCTTCTAACACTCCTTGACCCCCCCCATAGAATACTTCTCACCTCTCAAATCATTTGTATCAACCAAGACAATCATTTTGTTCAACTTTCCTTTTTTCATCTGGATGGTGTGGCTAATATCTTGAATTTTTTCACACTTTCTTTGAGTCTCCATAAATAATTTTCTCCTTAACTTTTTCTTTTTTTTTTTTTGTTCACTCGATCTTTATTATTACTGCAGACTGCCTGCTTCTTTCTCTTCTTGGCCTTACTAATCATTTGCTTTCTTCTGCATTTTTCAATTTTGTGCTTTGTCCTGTGAAGGATAACATTCAAGCCTGCTATTTCTTTATTAATGTCCATTTTGGTCTCCTCTGTTTACACAATCACATGTTCAACATTAATAATATCATTTTCCATCTTACCATCATTACTGTCCACTCTACCAATATTTGCTGTGTCCTTGTCACCTAACAGACAGTCACTTTTGAAATGCTGAATACACATTCTCTTTCCAGTTTCAACTTCCTTACACATATTCTTTAATTTTCTCAATGAATACATTTCATGCACACACTGCACTGCATAAAAAATCCCGCAAATTCAAATCACATGACAATGTTGTCTTTGCAGCCATTGTTCGTTGCATTGATGCCATTCAACAATATTGTATTTAAGCAAAAAAAAAATACAATGTTTACTTACAAACTAAATGGCTCAGTCAATCCCACACCCATTTAAAACAAAATCTAAGTTAACCTAATATTATCAAATAAAATATGAAAAAAGTTACTTATCCTTCAGGAGCAATAAATCCACTCTGCACACACAATATCACAGAAGAAAGAAAGAAAAGTAATGAATGTAGGATTTGCAAAATTGGATAATTCTGATGAGTAGAAATTATATATCCTAATACTGATCCTCAGTAAAGAAATTAAAATTCTTCAAACACCAAGTGTTTGAAGAATTTTGAAGAAAAAATACATAAATCAGAATAATCTTTTCTTTTTTTTTAATTAGATCATCATAAATTCACTTATGCATGTCTAGAATTGCATATAGGATTGCATGCTATTCGCTCCATCCAGCAACTTATGAGGGTAGTCTGAAAAGTTCTCAGCTTCAGCCATAGATGGTAATGCTATCAGCAAGATTTTTTTTTTCTAAGTTGGTACATCTGTCATAACCATCCATGTGAAATTGCAAGTCATTCTATCAAGTAGTTTGATTTATACAGCTGTCTGAAACAAAAGTATTGTCCGTATTCCTTGAAATGGATAAAATTGAGTATCGTGCAATTATAAAATTCTTTGTAAAAGAAGGTTTAATGCCAAAAGAAATTCATTTGAAGTTCATAAAAGTTTATGGGCACTCTTCCCCTTTGTTTTCAACGATTAAGAAATGAACTGCTGAGTTTAAAGGTGGCCGTACCAGTCTTGAAGATGATCCACGTGAAGGACATCCAAAAAGTGTAACAACACCAGAAATCATTGATCAAGTGCACGATATGGTATTGGATGACCGGCGAGTCAAAGAGTGAAATTGCTGAGACTATAGGCATTTCAAAAGAACATGTAGGATATATTTTGCATGAAGAATTGCAATTGAAAAAGCTTTGTGCCACAATTGCTCACAGCAGATCAAAAATGCATTTGCACGAAAATCTCTGAACAGTGCTTGGAGCGTTTTAACAAGAATAAAACTGATTTTGTGCATCGATTTATTTCTATGGATGAGACTTGGATTCACCATTACACATCAGAATCCAAACAGCATCAAAACAGTGGACAGAAGCCAGTTGTTCAGCACCAAAGAAGACAAAGTTGGTTCCATCCGCAGTAAAGGTCATGGCATCGGTGTTTTGGGATGCTGAAGGCATTTTGTTTATTAATTATCTTGAAAAGGGTAAAACAATAACCGGGAAATGTTATTCCGATCTTTTAACCAGACTAGACAAAAAAATTTGTGAGAAAAGACCCGGTTTGCAGAAGAAAAAAATCATCTTTCATCAGAACAATGTGCCTGCCCACAAAGGTGTTTTGGTAATGGGAAAATTAAGGGATATGCACTGTGAATTGTTGGAACATCCATCCTTTTCCTTAGATTTGGCTCTCTCTGACTTCTATCTCTTCCCAAAACTAAAACTCTTCCTCGCTGGCCAGCATTTTTCTTTGGATCAAGAGGTGATTGCAGCTGTAGAGGGGTATTTTGCAGATCTTACTGAGAACCACCACAGGAATGGAATAATGGTGCTGGAGCATCGCTGGAATAAATGTATTAGTCTTAAGAGAGATTATGTTGAAAAATAAAAATAATTTTGAAATTATAAATTTGTTTTTTCATTGTTAGGCTGAGAACTTTTCAGACCACCCTCGTATAGGATATACATATAATATCACAAATATTAATTATTAATAATTTGTTTGCTAATAATGAAAGTATTTCTATTCACACTTGTGAATTCATTAATGATAGTTCACATATACACCAATCAAAATTGGCATTCTCCTTGACTATTGTTTTCTAATACATTCTAAAACACGTTCCTTCCTCCACATCGATTTGTTTGCAGTTAAAGAAGTATCATGATACATAGCATGTCTGCTGAAATGCAAGCATAAAATTTATATAGTTAGGTTGATGGTGAGAGAGTGACGATCTCCATGACTTGAACGTTTTAAAGAACATTTGATGTGTGGTGTTTGAACTTGGTGTGAAGATTATATTTATGTGGCTCATCAGCATTTCTTTTCAGAAATGTCCTGGATATATAGGATATCAATAAATAAATATGCTATTTTTGAATGCACATGAGGAATGCAATATCTCAAGATGTGCGCGTGTGTGGCCTTTAGACAGTGGATACTTTTTATAATTATAAAATGTATAATTATTATTATTTTTTTTTTTTCAACAGAGGTCAGGCCAACAATTGTTGTAGAGGTTGGTCAGTAACTTTAACAAACCAGTTTGATTGTAGTGTAGCTAGTTTTCTGTGTATAGTTGTATGCTCCAGAAGATGACCTTGACATAAAGGTCAAAACGTCGAATGTAGATTTTAGTTATATTAAACTAAAGTTTTTATTCAAACACGGTAGCTGTCTCCATAATTTTCAAAAATGCATTCGGATCACCGTGCAAGCTTAAAAGAAATGATTTCAAAAGGTTTATACCCTCTGTAGGGATGGCAGTGGACCAAAACAGATTTTTGGTAGTTTGTTGCAGCTAATTTTGTTGTGCTGCAGGGGGGATTCCAGGAACAGTCTCTGATTTCTATCTGTTTCTGTATAAGAGGGAGATTTTTTCCATTAGATTTGGTGATCTATATCCATGGCATGAACTTCCTTGGAATTGTTTTAAGTATAGATGGATACGTTTTCTGTGCTCTTGTGGTGGATATTTGCTCTTCTCCAGATTTGTCTGATGTATTTAAGTTTGCAGATGCAAGGGATGCTGTAGGCACCAATATGATCTAGATCAGGGGTTCCCAACCTGGGGTACCTGTACCCCCAGGGGGTACGGTGAATAGCAGGTAAATAAGTATATTATGCTATTAATATATTCCACAAATAGTTATCAACATTTCAGGTCTCTTTTCCAACACGGACACAGTGAGGTTGCATAGACTTTTTTCTCACTGCAGGGTCCGATAACAGGATCTCTTGAATCCTTTGAGCTATTTTGCCCACTTCAGTCATATAACAAACATAAGAGTAATGCTGACAAGCACAGATAAGGAGGTTATTATTTTTCTTTATAAGACTTTGAAATGACCACATGTGGAGTATTGTGCACAGATTTGATCACCTGGGTTTCTTGGTGAAGGATGGAGAGGATTCAAGTATGAGGAACCAAAATGATGCTTGATTTGGAGTGTACCCTATGAGGATAGTCTGAAAGTCTGTGAATTACAAAGTTTAGATTAGATAGGCTAGAGGGCATATCATGGAAACATTAGTTACTGAAAGAGCTTTATAGAGTAGATGTTAAAGAAATTTTTCAATGTGTGGCTGAAGAGGAGGGAACAGTGAGTTAGTCCTGAAGGGTGTGTAAGAGTGTGATTATATTTTATAATAGGTATAATCATAATCTCATTATGACAGTCCCTTTTTCCCTCAAGTTTTACTTTCTGCAATTTTTCTTTGCCTCTGTTCAAGAATGCTTATATTAATCGTATGAACTTCTGTGGAAATTCACCTATAATTCTCACATATCTGATGGCTTTTACTTTCTTAGGTATGTATTGATAATCACTCTTGATTGCACTCCTGTTTACTATAGTCTTCTGACAATATTTATCTCATTTAACAGGGTGGAAAGACTAGACAACTAGCATATCTTCAGTTTTTGTCACCTGTCTTTTTTTTTTTTTTTTTATTCTCTAAAGGGAGTAAGTGGAACTCTTAGTATTACCCATTTTTGGAAATCTGTAGAAGCCATTTTCTACTCTTATTTGTCACCAGTAGTTTGAGTTTCTGGCTACCAAGGCATTTGAAGACTTCATGGTGAGACTATTGCAGGTCACTTAAGGGGGAAACTTTTTAAAACATAAACTGTATTCCCTAAACAGAAATTTACACATTGATATGAAAGAGTCACAAAAATTTCTATTTAGGTTACAAATGTTTGACGGTGATAACGAAAACTGAATTAAATTCTGAATTTGTAGCACCTTTTGCAAAAGTGTAAAACCATTCTGAAATAAGTACAGATAAATTGGTTTTCTAAATTTACACTTTTTTTAGTGGTTTATTCCAGCCAAGATTCTAACATATTTGTTTGAATATGTATTGTAATATTGTTTTTTTTTTTTGTTTTTTGTTTTTTTAATTTCATGTAATTTTGAAGGATAGCAAGGTGAACATTATCCTCATATTAATATTATATTAATTGATACAGTATTAATATTTAAATGTAAATCATATTATTATGATATATATGCTGTGCATGTGAATGCTATTATGTCAATTATGTACCACTGTGTTACTTAATGAAGGCCAGAGGTGCTCTGTTAAAATACTGCTTTGTCTCTAGTGTAGAATTATTGTTTCCTTATTCATGATCTGTCCATGATACTAATGTGAAATTGATTATTACTAAGCTTTCATGGGTTGCGAATTGTCAAAAAAGGGGAGAGCAGTTTTGCAGAATTTTAAATAATTCAACTTAAATATAATTCTGATAACTGAAAGATGTTTAAATTTGTGGGTTGTAAATTTCATACTAAATATATACAGAAATTTTAATTCTTTAAAAAATTATTAATACAATATTAATATGTGCATGTAAAATATATGTAGTATTCAAGATGTATTTTATTTGTACTGCTCTTCTAAAAATTCTATTTTTAATGAAAAGTATTAAATTTCATTAGGCTGCATGTGTCATCAGTGCCAGAATCACTTCCTTGTAGAGAATATGAATTTGCGGATATTTGTAATTTTGTTGAAGGAAAACTACGAGAGTCATCTGGAGGGTATAATTTTTTTTTTTTAAATATCTAATCTAAGAAAAAGAAAAAAAAAGTTTTTGTGTAATATATCTGTATAGTTATATCTCTACAGTTAAGTAACTTAATTGAGACTTACTTTGCTAAACTAAGTAAGTTTATAACAGTTTTACAGACTCCCAATTGTAGAGAGGTGTTGCATCTCTTAACTATAATATATTCATTTCTTTAACGTGTTTGTCATGTTAAATCAAAATAGTTAACTACCCCTTTTCCTCTGCTACAAAGCTCAAATATCATGCACCCAGTTTTACTGTAGCTTTAATTGGAATTTTATTTTAATTGTAAGCAAAATGTCAATTGCTATAATTCTAGAAGCTGCATTCAGAATATTATGTTTGAAAGGTAAAGTATTTTGTTAACAAGTATTATTGTATAACATTCATTCAGAGGTTAAATGGTAAAGAGATGATGCATAAAAAGCATTTTTAATAGGGAAAAGAAAAAATCAAAAAATATTTTTCAAAAAATAAATAAAAAATATCAAAAATAAATTTTTCAGAATATAATTCTAATCTAATATTTAATTAACCTAACATTTAATGTGATGGTGCACCAACTAAAGGTGGTTGACTATTGCAAACTAAGTTGCATCAGTTTGCATTAGATGGCCCCATCATGGACATTATTGAATTACATCATTGCAAACATGATGTAATTAAGAGAGCAGCTTACCTTTATTTGACAATCTGTTATACAAACATCAAGACACCTATTAATAATGAATTTTGGTATTGAATTGTAAATTGAAAAAAATATATATATTCACTATGATGCAAATCATAAAAAATATTTATTTATTTATTTATTTATTTTTTCAAATTACTATTTGTAACATAGAATTTGTAAGCTGCATTTGACACCCCCCCCTCTCAGAAAACATTTTCCAACCCCCTTGGGGGACACAACCCACAGGTTGGGAACCTGGGATCTAGATTATTCAGATCACAACTTTTTTTCATGTAACACAGCCACTCTTATCCTGATATTATTTAGCATTATAAGAATACCAGGTGGGGATGATCTTTGTGATTTATAAGCATATAAATTGCAAAGATATTTACATCACTGGAAAGATTCAGTGTAAATCTTTCCATCGGAAGATGGAAAGATTTACATCAAACAGATCACTGATGCAATTTTCATTACACCCTAAATTCTCTTATCTGAAGGAATGAGAACCAAGGTTATTTAAAACTTGGTTCTCAGAGCATATCACTGGCTTTAGGCCATGTTGGCCATAACTTTGTTCAGTCCTGCTTCTATTTCTTTTGCACTTTGATGATTCTATTGCATTATTACTCAAGGGGGGGGGGGGAAACATTCTTCTAGCTTCTTAGTTTTCCTCAAATTCCTTCATTGATGATCTTGTATAGTCTTTTCTAATCCTAATTTCTGCTTCAAATTTAACTCCTGTTTTCTTTTACTTTTTTCCATTGGTATTTAACCTATTTATCCATTAGGAAAAAGAAACCCAGGACATCCTCTTAAACAATTCAACGATGACTTCTAAGGCCAGAACAGACCACGCTAGGCCTCAATCCTTGATACGCATGATGATGATTTATCCTATAGCTTCAAAATTGATCCATATCCAATATATTTGTATGACAATGCTAATAGGCCTTTATGATTAGATTAAGTTTTGCTTGTGTTTACTTCAAAGTAATGGAGAAATTCATTATTTATTATTATCGTTATTACGGGCAACTCCAAGGAGTCCTTAGACTCATCAAGGGAGGTCCTAAACATGTCAAGAACTATTCAGCATTCACACAGTATCTATCATACTTTGCTTTGAACTTATTCACAGTCATGGCCCACAACAGACTCCTGCAGCGTATTCCACTCATTCACTACTCTCCAAGTAAAAAACCTAGTTCTGACACCCTTGATAACTACACTCTTGCTCAGTTTCCATGGATGGCCCCCTAGTTCTCCCACCACCACCAGACCTGCTCTGAAAATTTTCCTCTGAATTAATCTTGTAAAAACCACTCAGTGATTTGATTGTTTCAATCATATCACCCCATTTATGCCTATCAACTGATTTCTGTAACCCACAAATCTTCAACCTGTTCTTGTAAGGTTCATTCCATAGTCCAGCTACCATCTTGGTCACTCCCCTCTGGATTCTCTCCATCACCAAAAAACTCCAACGCCCAGATCTGCACACAGTAATCAAGATGGGATCTTATTAAGACTCGATAAAGAGGAACAATACCTGCTTGTCGCTGCTCGTCAGAGTATTCTTCAGTAACCAAGTGATCTGATGAGCTGATTTAGCCACTTTTGCTATGTACCCCCTAAACTTCAACTCCCTATCCACCAACAGTCCCAAGTCTCTGGCTTCGTCAATTTCCTGGAGCATGGTTCCATCAATGTGGTATACTGCTGATAATCTTTTCACCCCAAAATGCATGACCTTACACTTTGCCACATTAAACTGACATCCATTCTCCTTAACCCAGTCTGCCAATCCATCCACAAATCATCCTGCATAATTTTGACATCATGTGTATTCACTATTGCTCTACCCAACTTTGCATCATCGGCAATAAATGAACAGTTGCCCTCAGATCCTTTCCTATATCATTAATGAACAAATTAAATAGCAGCAGTCCAAGAACAGAACCCTTCAGCACACCACTAGTCACAGGCCTTCATTTGGACTCTACTCCTGAATAAACTACTCTCTGATATCTCTCCATCAACCACCCTCCTATCCATCTCACCAACCCTACATCCATCCCCATATGCTGCAGTTTACTGATTATAATTCCATGCGGTATCCTCTCAAAGGCCTTAGCCATTCATAATCTGCTTTTCTTACCACACGAGTTACATAATTATCATGCAGCATCTGTGTTAACTTGCCAATCTCAATTCTTAATGTATTTTCTCGATTGGTTTCCTAAAGGAAATCCAAAAGAATTTTATCGTTATGCTGCAAGCAAAAGAAAGAATGATATTGAAAGAATAACTTTATTGAATGCTGATGGTAATTGAGTGTGGGAAGCTAATGAGATTGTTCATTTAATGAATTGCTCACTTTGCTAAGATATATCAACCAGGTATATATAACATGGTGCACAGTGCTACTGCTACATTGGATGAAGAGTGAGAGGTTCATGAAAATGAAGTTGAGGCACTCTTGCATAACCTGGATAAGAATTTGTCTAAAGGGACAGATGGAATTATCAGCATGTTTGCTAAAGGAATGTTCAGCCGAATTGGTTACCCCTTTCACATAATTGTATAATATGAGTCTTGGCTCAGAAATGATACCACGGGAATATACGAGAGTTCCATCGTACAAGGGTGCAAAAACTGATGTGTCTATCTACTGCCCTATCAGTATCTCTGGTGTGGATTCTTCTCTAAAATCTTCTCTAGTGAAGATTTTAGAGAAGTTTGTAATAACTCATATACAGAAATGGGTAGACAAACATGCTGCTCCTTGGAAGGTCATCTTTTAGCAATTTTGCTCATATTTTATAACAGTGTTACAGCCGAGTTGGACAAAGGGAATGGATATGCTATTATAATGTTGGATTTTTCTAAGGCATTTGATAGGATACCACACAAAAGGCTGTTGCATAAACTAGAGAATATGGGATTGGAATATAAACTCTTGACTTGGATCACGGGATGGTTGACAGACAGATATCAAAAAAGTGGAATACAGTGGGTGTGAATCTGCCAGATTTAAGGTGACCAGTGGTGCACTTCAGGTTCAGTCCTTGGGTCATTATTGTTCAATCTATACATTAATGGCATCATACAGGGTCTAACATCAGATGTGCAATTGTTTTTTTTTTTCAATGATACAAAGATAGGCAGGGCAATCAGGGATACTACTGATATTTAGCACTTACAAAATTATATGAATAGGTTGGAAATTTGGGCAAACGAAAATGGCTGTTGGCGTGGTTAGAGGAAAGTAGCATATATTAGTGAGTTATGCTACAAGAAACTGAGGAGGCAAGGGATCTTGGCATATTTGTGGATAGGAATAGATTTTTTTAGGAAGTGAAGAGTTCTATGGTTCTCACCCTCTTGCCAGTAGTTGTAGATTATAAAAATAGTCTTTCTTCTAAATTTACTGTGATGAAGCATGGTTGTCTTTTTCTGATTATACCATATCTAAAGCATGCTCCACAAGGTCTGATTGTCATGAGTGCAAATGTATTTTTTGTGTTCTTTCATATGGTTGTTTGCTCAACTTCCTGTCTACCCATAGCAGACCAACTTGCAGGAACAGGACACTTTGTATACTCCAGGCACAGAGGGGGTGGGGGGGTGGGGCTGAATAGCAAACTTTCAGTGGGACTTGAAAGCCGTGAAGAGATTGTATTTCTTTAAGACTGGATATTTTTTCTGAAGTGCCTCAGATATAGAGGATGATGGTAACATTGCTAAAATGTTTCTGAAGAGAAAGTCCAGGATTGGAGGAAGTATTGATTATTTTTTTGATACTTGGGAACTGTAGCCATCAGATAAGAAGGTATGGTATATACGATTAAGTTCTGCTGTAAGAGAGGACTCACTAGAACAGAAGTTATAGGCTCCTCTGGTTAGTGTTTTAATGATACCACATGTTGATGGGGAAGGGAGTGAGAAAGTTTGTGAATATATCTGCTTGTGGGCCTCCTGTATGCTGAAAAGGACAGTAGGTGTTACCAAGGTATCTAGAAAGGCTACACTATTATTAATTTCTTTTTCCGTGTTAAACTAAACCGAATTCTAGGGTGAAGACTATTGAGGTGAGAGAGGAAAGAGTAATGTGTCTAGGCCATGAGGCCAAATAGAGAACACATCATCCACATATCTTAACTAGCGAGAAGGTTTGAGATGGGCTGAGTTTTTCAAAATATTTCATAAAAAAAATTGACAGGAGGGAACCATGATGCTTTTCTTTTCAAATGAACTAAAGCTTGTTTCACATTATAGTTTTTTTTAACTTTATGCACGTTTAGCTGAGCACGTGCTGAACAGTCTCTAGTGCAATGATTGTTGTTACTATGTCGTATATATCTGAAATACGACATGATGAGAACCCATAGAGGTGTACCCTCTATCCGTTTATAAATTTTGTGGTTCCAAGAAAAATATCCAGAATGGATAGAAAAGGAAAACAGATCAGTAATATCAGGAGGAAAAACTTTATAAGTAATAAAGTGTAATTTAAGGGAATGTTGGTGAACAATAAGCTGATGTCAATTAACCGAAATAATAATTAATTTCAGGAGGCCATAGTGAATTTTTTTTGTCAGATTTTTTAATTTTTTGATCTGTGATTTGTCATCAATGTTGTTATCATCCTCTTTATGTGTGAGTCACTTCAGAAAAAATAGTGCAAGTCTTAAAGAAACACAATCTCTGCCCAGCCTTCAAATCTCACTGAAAGCTTGCTATCCTTATGCAGTGGTACCTCGACATACGAACTTTTTTATATCTCATTTCAACCTCTAGATACAAACCGTGATGCTTTTCTTTTCAAATGAACTAAAGCCTGTTTTACATTATACTTTTTTTATGCACGTTTAATTGAGTGCATGCTGAACCGTCTCTAGTGCAATGATTGTTGTTACTATGTCGTATTTATCTGAAATACGATGAATGCTGCAAGTATTTGCTTTTTTGTGTATCTATTTCAGTATTTGTGTAAACAAACAATACACTTCATGAAGATTTTTTTTTAGGTTTGTATTTATTATGTGTACTGTATGTATTTCTTTCTATAAGTGACATGTTTTATTATAGCTTCACGTTTATTTTCTGAGTAATCTACCAGATAAGCATAATTTCACTGATCAGTATATTATTTTCAACATGGGGCCAAAGAAAACTAAGAAAGAAGAGAAGAAAATCACAATAGAAATTAAGAAAGAGATTGTGGAAAAATATGAGAAAGGAGTCAGGCAAAGTGATCTGTGCAAGCAGTATGACTTATCCAAATCCACCATAGCTACAGTTGTGAAGAAAGCAAATTTTTATAAGGAACTGGATGTGGCCAAAGGAGTATCTATCATGTCATCTCGAAGAAATAAAGTTATAGAAGAAATGGAAACTTTACTACTTGTCTGGATTAATGACATGCAACTAAAAGGAGATAATGTATCTCATAACATGATCTGTTTACATGCTCAAACTATTTACAAAGATCTTTCGTAGAACTTGCCATCCACTAGCAGTAGCAAAGACATTGGCGAAGAGTTTAAAGCTAGCAAAGGATGGTTTGAGAAATTCAAGAATAGAACAGGTATCCATAGTGTTGTTAGACATGGAGAAGGTGCTAGTGCTGACAAAGAAGCCGCTGAAAGGTTCGTGAAGGAATTTCAGAAACTGATGTAATCAGAACAAGTTTTCAACTGTGATGAAACTGGGCTTTTCTGGAAGAAAATGCTTAAGAGAATGTTTATCACTAAGAAGGAAATAGCATTGCCAGGACACAAGCCAATTAAAGACAGACTAACTTTGCTTTTTTTGTGCCAATGCCAGTGGTGACCTGAAGATAAAACCTCTGTTGGTTTACCACTCTGAAAATCCTAGAGTCTTTAAAAAGCAGAAAGTTAACAGGCGCAAACTCAGCGTTATGTGGAGAGATAACAGCAGAGCCTGGGTAACCAGGCAATTCTTCTATGAGTGGATGACAGAGGTCTTTGCTCCCACAGTGAAACGGTATCTACAAGAAAAGGGTCCACCTGAGAAAGTTCTTCTTATAATGGACAATGCTCCAGCACATCCACCACAGTTGGAAGAAGATTTGGATGAAGAGTTTAATTTCATCAAAATTAAGTTCTTGCCTCCAAATACCACACCACTCCTACAACCAATATGTTATTTCCAACTTCAAATAGCTTTTTACCAAAGCTCCTTTCCAAAGATGTTTTGAAGTTATCACTGACACAGAATTAACCCTCAGGGAATTCTGAAAGAATCACTTCAATATTCTTCATTTTTTGTGTCTTATTAGTCAGGCATGGGAAGATGTTTCTGTGAGAACTCTAAAATCAGCCTGGAAAAAGTTATGGCCCGACTGTGTCCGAGGAACTGCATTGGAAGGACCTGAAAGTGAAATTGACATTGTAGATACAGTTGTCTTCCTGGACAAGACCATGCATTTGGAAGTTGATGAAGCAGACGTAGAGGAGCACAATGTTGAGCTGATCACTGAAGAGCTACAGGAGTTAAGAAAAGAGCAGGAAAATGAAAGGGATGAGGAGGAAAAGCAAATGTCTTCAGAGGACAAAGAAGACGGCAACAAAAAGGGAACAATTCCAACAAGTGACATAAAAAAAAATCTTGCAGCACTGGGGCGAATTGCAAGAATTGGTTAACAAGTGGCAACCAAATCAAGGTGTTGTTTCTAGAGCCACCAATATCTTCAATGACAATGTCATTAATCACTTTAGAAGGATATTAAGGAAAAGACAGATTCAGTCAATGTTGAATAGGTTTTTTAAACCTTCCTCACCTACGATACAAAAAGAAGCAACTGATGACAACAAATCAAAAACTCCTGAACCACAAAACTAGCCACAAGAAAATTTTTTTTTTTTTTTTTTTAACAATTTAATGGAAGATGATGTTCATACTAATCGTAAAATCAAAGATTTCATGAATAAAAATTAATATGTAATTGTATACAAAATGCATGTTTATAGTGTAAAGATGTTCCTTCTCACTCCTCCATTCTTTTCCATTTTCTTCATTTAGTTGAGAATAGTTTTTTCATTTCTTGAATTTTTTTTTTTTTTAAATTTTTGAATCTGGGAATGGATTAATTGATTTCCCATAAGATATAATGGAAAATCAGGTTTTGAGATATGAACTGCAGTCAGAAACGAATTAAGTTCGTAAGTCGAGATACCGCTGTATGTTCCACTAGAGATCAGCTCTCTCTCTCTCTCTTTCTCTTTCTTTCTTTCTTTCGTTCTTTCTTTGTGCCTGGAGCATGCAAAGTGTCCTGTTCCTGTAAGTTGGACAGACAGAAAGATCAGCCAACATCTGTATAGAAGAACTCAAAAATCACATTTGCACTCATGAATATGGTCAGTCAGTCTTTTCAGACCATGCTTTAGATATGGCTTATAGAATCAGAATATAAATTTAGAAGAGAAAGACTATTTTTTGAATCTACAGCTGCTCCCAGAAATCATCCTAATTTAAATAAATATGTTGGTTGAATTTTAACGGTATAGATGCGAACAGAGATTGATAAGAAAATAACTATTTATTGACTTAATTGCTAATATTTTGCTGGTGTTCTATCCCCCATCTTCAGAGCACACAAACCAAGTTTGTTACAGTAGCGAGACAACTGCAATCTAGTGTAACAGTGGGACTAGTATGAGTAATTGTAGCATGCAACACAAAGATTAAAGTCCTAATTAGGTGCCATCTAAGTTGGAAAAAAAGCTTTGACCTTATTAAATAAAAATCTTAGGATGAGAGAAAGATGTAGAAAGTTTTTTACCTTGGGTATACTATATGTTAAAGATACCAAGCAATTTTATAAACTTGATTTTAATCCTTTTTCCCAAGTAAGCAAACAGACAAGTAAGTCAAGTTTGCACTTGAACTATGTTCAGGTCTGAGGCAACTCGTGGTAAAGGTGGACTAAGCTCTGATCACTTTCCCTTAGTATCTCCCCTCTAATGCAAAGCACATCCCCTTGCAGAGATGTTGTATGATGCTATGCATTAAAGGAAAGGGCCACTACCCAGACTGGTTTCGATCTTTATTGAGGTCTCGTCAGTGGGAGCCAAACCCAGAGATGCCAAGGTTGAAGTAATCAGAGCTTATAAATTTTACCTATGCAAGTTGCCACAAGGTGCTTTGACCTTATCCTTTAATGGATCATACATCTCTGCAAGGGGTTGTGCTTTGCATTAGGGGAGATACTAATGGAAAGTGATCAGAGCTTACTCCACCTTTACCACGAGTTGCCTCAGACCTGAACATAGTTCAGGTGCAAACTTGACTGACTTGTCTGTTTGCTTACTTGGGAAAAAGGATTAAAACCAAATTTATAAAATTGCTTGGTATCTTTAACATATAGTATACCCAAGGTAAAAAACTTTCTACATCTTTCTCTCATTCTGAGATCTTTATTTAATAAGGTCAAAGCACCTTGTGTCATAGGTAAAATTTTTCTAAAAGACTTCCAACGACTTTTCTTTAATCCAGAGTAATTTAATAATAAGGTCTGACACCTTTTGGCAATGCATATGAAAATATGACTTCTGCATTACTTCCACCTTAGTATCACCTCTGAGTCTGACTCCTGCTGAATGGACCTTAGTAAAAGTCAAAACCGGTCTGGGTAGTGACTCTTCCCATAATGCATAGCATTATACATACCATAAAGGATATGTGCTTTGCATTATGGGTTACTAAGGCAAGGGATGTGAAGTCATCAGCTTCTTTATATGAGTTGCCCTAGTCCTGAAAATACTTCAGGTGCAAACTTTGTTTGCTTACACTTGAATAAAGGATTAAACCAAGTATATAATTTCTTGGTATCTTTAATTTATCATCTATATCTTTTGTTCCCTTTAATTTCTTTTTTTAGAAAAATGAAATATTAATAAGAAAAACATTAAAAAATTGGAACACAAACATAGAAAATGCAATAAAAGAAAAACAAATGGCACTCAAATCACTCCTTCAAAAACATACAAAGGAAACAGAAGAAATATACAAAAACAAAAGAAATATAGTTAAACCATAGTACAGAAAGCTCACCAAGATTCTTGGGAGATATTTATTAATAAAATAGAAGACATACATGGAAGAGAAGGCATAGCCTACAAAATATTAAGGAAGTTAAGCAATGAAGAAAGAGATACAGCACAAATGAACATAATACAAGAGAAACAATGGGTAGAATATTATAAGAATTTATGGTATGGCTCAAATTTAATAATATAAAATAATAATGAAGAAATCAGCACTGATATTGAACTAATAAAATTATAAGAACTAAAAGAAGTAATAAAAGTATCAAAAAATAGAAAATCAACCAGATTAGATGGTATAAATACAGAGCTTTCGAAATATGGTGGAGAATATTTACATCACAGATTCTTAAAATTAATAAATAACTGTTGGAAGAAATATGAGGTTTTCTGTCAGATTGGTCAAAAGCTAAGGTTATATCTATATTTAAGAAAGGAGATGATTGTGGAAATTACAGACGAATAAGTTTATTAAATACAGGTTACAAACGACAGTAAAATCCTGAATAAAATTATTGCATTATGCAATATATTGAAATATAAAATGATTGAATTATGGCAGTCGGTCTACTCTCAGAAGTACAAAATAGTTTCAGGCATAGAAGATCATGTTGTTAAATTTGTGATTTTTGTAAACTTCATAAGAGAATTTACTTGATCACAATTTTACAAGTAGAAACCTTAATAAGAAAATTGTGCTTGCATCTAAGTATAAAATGAAATAAATATATTGAAAAGAATAATTATTAACTCTAGAATTTTGCATGTAAAAGGCTTACTTGTTATACACTTGAAACAAGAGATTGTAAGTTGTGCTAATTCTTAGAAAAAATGATGGGTGAGCTGATAGAGTTTGATAAAGCTGACTCATAGGGTTACCTAGAACTAAAGTAAAGTCCAAGGTCAAGGTTCCCGATTTAGACACTCCCGCGGGTCAGTCGCGTGCACACAGCCCACCAAAGACGGAAAGTTCAGCAGGGAGATACCACCCTAATAGGTCACGAGAAACGTATCCTAATGTCGGGAGGGAAGAAAATTAATTGCAGGAGGTGCCTGTAGGGTTATAATATAAAAGGGTAAGGGACCCCCCCCCCCACACACACACAAGGTCTTTTGCCAGTTTTCGTTTGGAGGTTACCTTATTCAGTTTCCTGAGTGACGGTCAGGAGTCCCCTCCGTCCGCCACGACATGGATTATTAGTAAGTGGGATTTAGGTCCCGTTTTCCTACCATCAAGAACAAAGGACGCCACATGGTCGGGAAGAAAGGTATTTACTGCATACTAAGCCAACCCCAGTCTAAAGGAAGGAGACTATCGGTGGAATTTGTGGATATCTTCATGGCAAATCTGATGACTGCAGAACAGCAGATAGATCGTGTTTCCTTAGAAGAAGCCTGATATGCTACAACTGAGATGGCCTTCGTGTTCCGAAGTACCCCAAATATGTCCCACTACAGAAGGAGATTTTCTTCAGGAATCGTAGACAAGTAATGTCTAGTAGTTACTTGGCGTTACTTGTTTTATGTTAATTCTGTTAATTTAATATGGCTGTAATAAATTTAGTTTAATCCTTTATCCAAGTGTGAGCAAACAAAGTTTGCGACTGAAAGTATCTTCAGGACTGGGATAAGGTAGTATAACACCAGGCAACTCGTTGCAAAGGTGGAGCAAACTAACATCGCTCCTATCTCAGTATCTCCCATAATGCAAAACACATCTTCTTGCAGATATGTATAATGTTATGCATTGGAAGTCTGGGTAGTGGCCCTTCCCTTAATGCACAACATTATACATATCTGCAAGGAGATGTGTTTTGCATTATGTGAGATACTGAGATAGGAGTGATGTTAGCTTGCTCCACCTTTGCAACAAGTTGCCTGGTGTTGTACTACCTTACCCCAGTCCTTAAGATACTTTCAGGTGCAAACTTTGTTTGCTCACACTTGGATAAAGGATTAAACTAAATTTATTATAGTCTAACCAAGTGAAAAATAAACTTTCAACATTTTAATATGGCTGTAATTGTAATTCGTATTACTAAACAGTTGAAGGATTTGAATGAGAGTTAAACTATGACTCACTTAATAGTATAGAGAAAGAGGGAACTAGTTTATCAGTATTACTGAACGAGCGATAGTGTGTATAGATGCTAGTATATATAATTTACCCTTAACTGAGAAAGGTCAAGAGAATTGAATGTGGTGCTCATTGTAGCAACGGAATTGCTAAGCCCACATAACTCTTGTAAATTAATGTGTGTAATCCAGTAGTGTCTAATTGAATTATTGTGTCATATTATTGTGCTTAAGAGGATGAAAGATTTAATCCAACTTAATCATTGATGGGAAAGCCCTTTTATCTTGTATGTGAAGAGTCCTTTGTGGAGGCATAACAGTTTATCCCATGTGCTAGTGTGAAATTTTCATATTTTGTATTTTGCTTATCTTATTAACATTGTATCATCTTAGTATTGAATTAGTATTTATTCATGAGTTTAATAAACTTTTGCTTATCAAATATTCAGTTGTCTGAAATTGCCATTCAATGCACCGCTTGTTATAACATACGAACCTAGGCGCGGGGGGGGGGCATTAAGTTACGAGATCGAGGTTGCGACTATGATTATTTCACTTCTAGACTTATTTAGGAATTTGCTTCTTGTTTTAAAATTCTTTATAAACTAAATATCCTAAATGGTTCAGCTTTAAAAAATAAATGTTTTAGAATACTAAGGGGAGCCAGAGCTTAGATTTCTAGTACGGAGGTGACGATACGCGAAGAAAAAGGATAAGGTATATAAAGGAAAGTAAAGTATAAGGGAAATATATAAATATACAAGAATGGGACACAACAATGTATAGACAATATTTATGTGCTAAAACAAATTATTGAAAAAAGATAATTTACTTTAGAGACTCATATGGCCTTTATAGATTATGAGAAATTTTCTTATAAAATACACAGAGAAAAACTATGAAATATAATGAAAAAACAAAGGTATCCGTTACATTACATTTGATATAAGCTATACAAAGTTTATATAAAGATACAAAAAATACAATAACAGTTAGGTAATAAATTAATAGAAGAGATGGAAATAAATCAGGGTGTCAGACAGGGAGATAGCTTGTCTCTAACTCTATTCAGTATATATATATATATATTTTTTTTTGATCAGATTATTAAAATATGGAAAACAATCAAACAAGTTAACCAGAAGAACTGTTGTCAATACAGTGCTGTATGCAGATGATCAGATTATATTACAAAACAATGAAGATGATCTTCAAAAATCAGTTTATGAATTAAACAAAATAAGCCAACAACACAATTTAAAAATTTCACAAAAGAAAACAAAAGTCATGGCATTTAAAAGTCGAGATAATGTTAGATCTAAAATAATCATAGAAAATAAACGATAGAACAGGTGACACAGTTTAATTATTTAGGCTCCATAACAATATATCTAAAAGATAAAGATATAGATGAATAAAATAAAGAAATTTCAGAATATCTATAGAACAATTAAAAGGACACTGAATAATAATAAAAGACAAGAAACCCAACTGAAATTTTATAAAATAATGCCACTCCAACTCTATTAAATTGTTCAGAAATATGGACAGTTAAGATGAAAGGAAAATACAAGCTGCAGAGATGTGTTTTTTAAGAACATTTGAAGGATGCACAAAATTGTACCATATAAGAAATGAAGACATCAGAAAAGAACTAGATATTTGTAACATAAATGAAAAGATCAAGGAATATAGAGAGAAATGGAAGAACATTTATCTAGGGTGGAAAGATATCGGCTAACAAAAGAGGTAGACCAAAGGGAAAGAGAGAGAGGATGACCAGTGAAATGATGGAAAGTCCAATGAAGCAGAAACAGGCAAATGCTTAATCCCTGAGGAGGAGAAGAAGAATTTCACTTTTGTTTTAGTTGTTTTACTACTTCTAATTCCTGTGTTGATATGCTTCACACATTCCATATGGCTCTTTTAAAATGTCCAAAATTCGTAATCATTTATCTTTATCCTTTCTTGGTCGTTTTCCATTGGTAAGGTAACCAACCTTATACAAAACCCCAACCTGGAGGAATTCAATCAGGGCATCTCTCTCTCTCTTAGTTTGGCACCTACATGCCTACCTCTTAACCTGTCCAGCTCAGGACACCCTACTAGTATAATTTTCATTATACTAGTAGGGTGTTCTAGCTGGACAGGTCAAGAATTGGTAAAGCTACCAATGACTCCTGTCATTGCTGTTGAGGTCATTGTTCATGCAAGCCTCTTACTGCATCAAGTTAGAGACACCATTAAGAAGGCAAATAACAAATAAAGTTTTTTTATAGTATTACAGGAGCTTGGTCCACCTTTGCTACAAGTTGCCCGGTGTTGTACTACCTTACCACGGTCCTGAAGATATTTTCAGGCACAAACTTTGTTTGCTCACACTTGGATAAAGGATTAAACTAAATTTATTATAGTCTAACCAAGTGAAAAATGAGCATTCAACATCTTTCTCTAAATCCAGAGTAATTTAATAAAAAGGTGGCACACCTTTTGGCAACTCCTATAGGTAAAGATGACCTCGCCATTGCTTCCCTGGTATCTCCACTTCTGGAGATGGCTCCCACTGAAGAGACCTCAATAAAGGTCGAAACTAGTCTGGGTAGTGGCCGTTCCTTTCATTCATAACATTATACATATCTGCAAGGAGATGTGTTTTGCATTATGGGAGATACTGAGATAGCAGTGATGTTAGCTTGGTCCACCTTTGCTACGAGTTGTCCGGTGTTGTACTACCTTATCCCAGTCTTGAAGATATTTTCAGGCGCAAACTTTGTTTGCTCACACTTGGATAAAGGATTAAACTAAATTTATTATAAACTTTCAACTATATAATCAGTATCGGTAAAGCTTGCTAGCAATGAGAAACTGAATAATATTTATGTCAGTATTCTTACTGAAGAACCTGCTACTTTTCATTATACAATTAACTCCCTCTATAATAAACTTTCAGGGATCAACAGAATACTTTGTTATTCACTATATCAAACCTTCCATTATATCTTTTAGAATATCATTGAAGCTGTAGGGCTTTGACCAAGACTTATGGCATTTTTTTTACTGAATTCATTGTAATGACATTTGCTGCTGAGAGTTTGACTGCATCATCTGTTATAATTATAGTGCATTAAATGCATGTAATACTCCTGCCGTTTTGAATTCTCGGCTGTTGTTTCCCACAATTAATCCTGGTAAGTAGTAGAGAAAAAGCTCTGTTCCTTTGGCTGAAGAGACAGAGCTTTTTCAACATGTTAAAGCTTGAATGATCACTTAAAAAATACTAATATTGCTGAAATAGACATTTACCTGTATGGAGTATTCTGTTGTACTTATAAGACATTTATTTGGTTTTTTTACTTGTTACAACAGAGGGGGGGGGGGTTAATTTGTCTAAATCCAAGAAATATATTTTCTTTATGAATCAGTATTATCCTTACTAATTTGTTTCATTGCATTAGTTGCATGTATATATCAGGAATGCCTGGAACAGGAAAGACTGCAACTGTTCTTGAAGTAATTCGGTATCTTAAAAAAGAAAGAGAAAATGGTAGTCTTCCAACATTTCAGTTCATAGACATTAATGCTATGAAAATGACAGATCCTCACCAGTTCTATGTACAACTCTTACAGGTAACAAAAAAAAAAAAAAGTATAAGTATTTAGGATTTTCTGAGATTTTCATGTAGCTCTGAATATTAGAAAAGCAGCTGAAAATAACAAGGCTTTTATGGTATAAATTAAAGTTACCAAGAAATTATATTATTGGATAAAGGATTAAACCAAGAATATAATTTCATGGCATCTTTAATTTATAGTATAACTAAGTGGAAAAACTTTCAACGAGGCTTTTATGGTAATAGAGCTGCTCCTGTATTTCAATCTATAGGCTAAAATTTAATAATTAAAAATTCATTATAGAGTATTAATTTACAATACATGAATATTTTTGGGTAGGATGATATAGCATTTTAATGCAACGAATCTGCACTGTCAGATGATTAAGCTGAAAATAGTGAGAATGGAAAAAAAAATGTTGATTGTGAAAAATCAAAGGATCATAGAAAAATATATCAAATAGCAGAAATTATTACATATAAATAAACTCAGTAATTAAAGATAACGAATTAAAAAAGCTATGCACTTTAAAAAAAGTATAGAAATAAAAACTAATATGCATGAACAACAGTGCTGGCTGTTCTGTTGGATTCATCATCAGATGACCACATGTTCATTATTTCGTGAACCATACACCATGCTCATAGTTGGTTTCACTGTCTAAAATCAGGTGACAAATGCAACAAAATTGCCAGCATACTATTCATTCATGTTGCTGGTTTTTGTCATGTATTAGTATTACTGGTGGTTTTTTTTTATTTTTTTTTTTTAAATCTATAGTTTTATTATTATTCATTATCTTGAGTATTCTGCAATTGAGCAGGTTCTTCTTTTAGTAGCAGAAACTTTCCTTCCACTCTCTTTTGTTCTGAGCTGTCTCTTTCAAGGTTGTGTACCTGTCTCCATTCAGCATGTCATCTAGCATTGTTTTCCTTACTCTTCCTCTGTGTCTTTTTCCATCTATTTTTCCTTCGATGACATCTCTGATTGATTCCATTCCCCTCTCATAATATGTCCGATCCAGTTTTTCCTTGCTTCTTTTTATCCTCCTTAACAGACTTCTTTCTTCTTCTACTCTTTTTAAGACCTCTTCATTAGTTATTTTATCTGTCCATTTCATTTTTTCCATCCTTCTCCAAATCCACATATCAAAGCTTTCCAAAATCTTAATTTCTTCTTTCTTCAATGTCCAAGTTTCAGCTGCATAGAGGGCAACACTCCACACATAATATTTCTGCTATGTTTGATATTTCATTTTTGGAATTAACTCACATAAAATATTATTTATTAGTATAATTTTTGCCTGAGTATCACAGACATCTTCAGCAAAGCTGATAGAACAATAACTGACAATTTCAAAAGGCGTCACCTAAGTAGCTAATGTAAGATAACTAAAAAAGGTAATTAAATTTCCTAACTTATTAAAAACTAATAAAATAAATTATATTAAAATAAATAATTAAATAAAATAATATATGCATATATATATATATATGCACACATAATTTAAAAAAAGTTAGGAAAGATTTTCTGATTTAAAAAGTACTATCCCCCACAAAGAGGATAGACATAGACCAGTGATGGCGAACCTTTTTACCCAGGTGTGTCAAACTTTTTTTTTTAAATATTGGCGTTGTTGATGTGCCACTTGCATACATGCATTATAAATGTAACTACATAATCATAGATGGTGACTTATACATATCATATTAGGCTATTTATTTAATAGGACATTGATATAAAATCTATGAATTCATATTATACAATTAATTTAATAAACTGAAATTACAAACTTACGTTACATTATACGTTACATATACAGACAAGTCATTTAATGACTTTTCTGTTGCTGACTACTGGTAGAAAGTTCTTTCAATGAACAAACCTACCTTCGCCCTTAACTGAGAGCGATCTTACATGATTTATCACAGTTTTTTCATCAGAATACCAATATTTTTCAACATCCAAGGTGTGTTATCTGAAACCCTCAAGTGTGTCACAGGTTTGCCATCACTGACATAAATCTGTTTAAGTTAGGAGAGTGAAGTAAAGTTTCACATGTTTCTTTATAAAGCCATTCCATGAGGAATTTGTGAAGGATTCTTGTATTGTTCCAATGAACTCTGCAAGTCCAGAATGTTCAGGTTCAAGGAATTCATCTGAATATCTTGAATTCATCTGAAGAACATAAAGAGTGGGTCCAATGACCTTATGCTCTTCAGATGAGTTATTACAGAAAGAATTGCAAAATATTTTTTCAACTTTTTAATCTAATGGTTATAAGAATTCGTTCATCAAAAGAGCTTTTAGCAGGTTGGTATCGTTACCTCTTCAAATACAAAAGAAATGATTCGTATTCCTATTCCTTATGTGCAAGGCATTAGTGAACGCATAGGAAAAGTTTTAAAACCACTCAATATTAAATCTCCACCTTTCTCACTTCTCCAAAGGACAAGCTTCCACATCTCAATCATCCAGGTGTCTACCAGATTCCTTGCTCTTGTGAGTTATCTTATTTTGGACAAACAGGACGATCTGCTTTTATTTGGCTAGAAGAACACATCTTATATTGAATACTTTGAACCTGAAAACAGTCTGGATTTGCAGGGCATGCCATCAACACTAGACATAAAGATAAAGTTTAGACATAAAGTTCTTTGGAACAAGACAAAGTCCTTCACAAAAGTCGGTTCCTTATGGAACGGCTTTATAAAGAAACGTGAAACTTTACTTCACTCTCCTAACTTAAACAGATCTGGTGGTCTATGTCTATCCCTTTTGTGGGAGATAGTACTTTTTAAATCAGCTAATCTTTCCTAACTTTTTTTTTAATTGTATGTGTGTGGATATACACACACATATATATATATATATATATATGAAAGAATGATCATTAACTCGGTTAATATACATATTTTTATAAAGAATTGAATGACTAGAACCGAGATTTAAGTAAAAAGGTTTTAATATAAAAAAAACACGACTAGTTTCGGCTTGTAACAGCCTTCATCAGGTGACATTATAAAAGAAAGAAAAAACACTAAACACTGAAGGTTAAAAGACTATGAACAACATAGAGAGTCTCTATACGTAATTAGCATGAAAATGTTGTAGCTGTATTTAAAGCTGTACAACTACAACGTTTTCATGCTAATTATGTATAGAGACTCTCTATGTTGTTCATAGTCTTTTAACCTTCGGTGTTTAGTGTTTTTTCTTTCTTTTATAATGTCACCTTATGAAGGCTGTTACAAGCTGAAACTAGTCGTGTTTTTATATCAAAACCTTTTTACTTAAATCTCGGTTCTAGTCATTCAATTCTTTATATATATATATATATATATATATATATATATTATTTTTTAATAAGTTAGGAAATTTAATGACCTTTTTTAGTTATCTTACATTATATACTTTGGTGGCACCTTTTGGAATTGTCAGTTATTGTTCTGTCAGCTTTGTACTGAAGGTGCCTGTGATACTCGGGTGAAAATTATACTAATAAATAATATTTTATGTGAGTTAATTCCGGTATTATAATTATTTAAATATATGCCTACTCACGGTAATTCCTTATTGAAACACTATTTTTGGATCATTCATGAAGCTGCTGTACTATGTCATACCTACCTTCAGAAATACCTAGGTATGTTGCACTAATACTCTTTCTAATATAAATTTTTAATCAGTGAAACTTAATTTTTAACCTGTTTGGAATACAGGAACAGCTTTATTACATAAAAGCCTTGCTATTTTCAGTTGATTTGCTAATATATATGTATTATTTAGTATTAAATTATAATATTATATTTTCTTGTGTTAACTACATTGCTTAAGATTACTATTATTTCAATTCTGTTGTTGTTGTTGTCTAGTTTTTGAAATGAATGTTTATAAAAAAATTTAAAAAACATTACATACAGTAGCTTACATGATATTTTATCACAAACATTTCTAGCTTTATTACAGAATAATCATCTCTCAACTTATGATAGACCTGGAGATACTTGGCCAAATGTCATGTCAATAGCAAAAGATTTCCAAGTTTTGGTCTGCTTTCCTGATCACTATACTTTTCCTATTGGTCTTTCATGATCAGCTAACTTAAATTCTTGGTAAAACTTCTGTAAGCTGTAGCCCATGACACCAACACACGCACACATGGAGTTCAGTATTGCAGTCTACAATGACAGTTTATTGTTGTTCATCAATGTAATTATGAGAGTTTTTCATATGAAGATGCGTTGGATCTGGTCTTATCACTATCACTGGCAGAAATATTTCTCCCAGACAACTTTGCTGAGAAATTTTGAGAGAATTTTCTTCCAAACAACACACCACCTAGATATGCAAGGTGATGGCACAGACTGTGTGATCATGAGCTCATAGCTAATTCTTTGTTTTAATATTGATTTAATGATATTTTGATAATTATCGATTGTAATATTCGTGTGTATGACTGTGGTTGGATGTGTTTATTTTTGATATATTTACACCATGTACAATAATAAATTGTGTTATTCGTGGTGTGCGTGCATACGAGCTATGTATTCATTGCCAAGAGAAAGTGGATTGTAGTATGAGAGTTGCAGTGGAGAGAGATTGAGTGTGTTATACATGTTTTATGGATCAGAAATGCGAGTTGTCAAACCAAGAGAATGAAGTAGCAGAAGTTAGTACTGAAAGCCATGAAACAAAGTATTGAACTGAATGGAGTTTTGGATTTAAATGGTGGTGGAAGAAATGAGAAAGAGAATATAAATAAATGATTGAAAGTAGCAGTAGGATAGCATATACAAAAGTTGCAATGTCAGAAGTTCAGGACAACGTAAAAGGCCTGAATAAAGAAATAGCTTGTTTGCATGTGATCCTTCACAGGACAAGGCATGAGACTGAAAGGCTGCAGAAACAGCAAGAGATGTTTTTCTCAGTCAAACTGAGAAAAAAGCAAGAGGTCTGAAGCCAAATAGAAAATTGTAAGAATAAATGAGAGAATGAGCATAAGCAGATAATTTTTTACAGTAATTGATGGAGGGGGCAGGGGTTCTTCATGAAAGCACTACAAAATCTTGTTTTCCTGTTGTGAAAATTAATAATATTAGTAATGCTGCCAGAATGCAGAAAGGGAATGTGAAATAATTGATTGTTTCGTCTGGAACCAATGACCTGAGATGTGAAAATTATTGCATGAGGAAAGATGTCAAAGGGTTATTGGAAGAAGCAAAGAAGAAGGACAAGAGGGTGAAGTTTTTAAGTCTGTTGCCATGCTGTGATAGAGGCGAACTGAAAAGGAGGACGATGATAGCTAATGAATCAATAAGCGAGTTGTGCAGAAGGAATAATGTAGAGTTTGTGGACCTATGGCCTGAGTTTGGACGGAAAGATTTGTACAATGCTAATGAATTGCACTTAAATAGATTTGGAGTTAGGTATCTGGAGGGAGCTTTGTTCACTGAGAGTGTGGAAGTGCAAAGTAAGGAAAACTAAAGAAATTAGGATGGATGTAGACAAATGGGACAAATGAGTGTGAGAATGACCAACAAGAGCAGAATCTAGTCTCTCAAGCAAAAATATTGAATAGGGTAGTCAGTTCAGGAAGTAAAGATGGTTGGGGGCCTAAAGGGATACTGCAGTTTCTATATACTAATTCCAGAAGTATCAGGAACAAAAGGGAGAAGTTTTTGGCATTGATTAGTGCAAGCTCACCAAATGTTACAGGCATTAGTGAGACTTAGCTAACAGCATAATTACAGGGGCTGAATGTGATGGATTTAGTATTTTCAGGGTGGATAGAGTAGACAGGAGGTGAGGTACTGCTGATGATAGCAGAAGAATTGCAGCCAACAAGAGTAGGAGATAGTTGGACAGATAGTACTTCTTTTGAGTCAGTCTAGTGTGAGATTGACTCAAAACTACTGATAAATGACAAAATATAAAATTGGTTGCTGCTATAGGCCAGAGGATGCCAAAGATGATGTGAAAGACAAGTAATTATTATGGGGAACTTCAACTTTGGGGACATAGATTGAAAGGAGGAAATTTAATTTCTACACCTACTGAGAGATAAATTTCTACTTGAAGCAGAATGTGACGGAGGGAACTCGAAGTATGAGAGTGTTGGATCTAGTTATAAGATCAGAAGACCTGTCCATGACCAAGGTGGCTACATTGCCTCCGATTGAAAAATGATCATGTGGTCTTGACTTGGGAGGTAGGAAAACATCTGGAAATTCCAGTTAAGAAAAGGTATATGTGGAACTACAAGGCAAGTGATTATGATACACTTAGGAGGCAGCTTGAAGCAGTACCATGGCATAAAGATCTGCAAGGGAGGATTGTCATGGTGCATGGGGGATAGTCAAGATAGGTATCTGGAGGAAGCAATATCACACTGTACACCCAAAGGCAGGAGAGCAAATCAGTTAGGAGTTGGATGAGTAGTATCATTAAGCATGAGCTGCAAACCAAGAAAAATGCTGTGCAGGGTGTATAAGGAGAAAGGTGACTAGCTAACTTATGAACATTAGAAGGAACAATCAAGTGAAGTGACCAGTATGGTAAGGAAGGCAAAAGTGGATTGTGAGAAAAGATTAGCCGAACAGGTGAAAGGAAATCACAGAGTTTTTTTTTTCATTATGTGACAAGTAGGAGGAAGAATGACTATGAAAGGATAACTTCAATAAGTGCAGATGATAGAGAGGTAATGGAAGTAGACAAAATTGAGTTACTGAATGATCATTTTGCAAGAGTATGTCATCCAAGTGAAGATGTTATTGACAGATTTGATAGGGACTGATATGAGAACAGAAATTGAAGAATTGGAGGTACTTAATATATTGCAGAATCAGAATGCAAATACGTATAGCTGTGGGATTGGTTGGCTCACTTTTCAAGAGGATGTGCCTTTGACTGGGCTGTTTAATTTAAGTCAACTCTGGCAAAGCCCTGAGAAAGTAGATGGAAGGCAAAATAATTCTTTTGCATAAAGAAAGACCCAAGTCTGTGGTAGCAAATTATAGACCAACCAGTATCTCAGAAATGGTGGTAAAAGTACTGGAAAAGTTGCTCAAAAAGACAATTTGGGAATAGGTAGAAGTTTAGGGTTGACATGACTAATTACAGAATTATAGCAGATAACATATACTGTTCAGTGTACGAGGGTTGTTCATTAAGTAATAAGACTAATTTTACTGTTGCAAAACCACTCATCACAATATTAATTTCTGTGGAATAAAGAAATGTTGCTGTCTGTATTAACAAAAGAGGTTGATAGATGGCATATACGGGCTGATGTGCCAGAGTGTCACGCGACTAAACGCAAGCTTGTTTCGGCGCGACCAGTTGTCAAAAGAAGCATCCTTGGAACAGTGTTATGCGATTAAATTTTGTGTGCGTTTGCAAAAATCGGCATTGGACACTTTTAACATGATACGCGAAGCTTTCCACGATGAAGCAATGTCGAGGGGCAAGTGTTTTACGCTGGCATAAAACTTAAGGAAGGAAGGCAAAATGTGGAAGATCTTGAACGTGAGGGAAGACCTTCAACATCCATCACAGAGACAATGATCAACACAGCAGCGATTATCATCAAGGAGGATCGCAGAATTACAGTACGCCAGCTGCATGTTGTCCTGAATATTTCTGTGGGAAGTGTTCACTCAATCATGGCTGAACATTTGGGACTGAAATGTGTTTGTGCCCGATGAATTCCCAAACTCTTGACACCGGAGCAAATGCAGCATCAAGTGGATGTGTGCACAGAATGGAAAGAAAGACTGGAACAAGAAGGCGACAACTCCTTAAAACGCATCATTACAGCAGATGAAGCTTTGTTGTATCACTATGACCCTACAATAAAACAACAAAGCAGTGAATGGAAGCATCCGTCTTCGTCTACCCCCAAGAAAGCAAAAAGTGTAAAATTGACTGGTAAAGTTATGACCATAATGTTTTTTGACTATAAAGGCATTGTTTACCAACATGCTGTAGAACCCGAAAATACTGTAGACAGCTCATACTATGTGGATGTTTTACGGACAATGGTACAGCACGTCAAAAGGAAGCATCCATTGCTGAAGAATGGCTTCTTATTGCACCACGATAATGCAAGGCCACATATTGCTGGTGGTGTAGTGGACATTTTGCAGAAGAACAACATAGATATCCTACCACACCCTCCATACAGTCCTGATCTCGCGGCGTGCAATTTCTGGCTGTTTCCTCAGCTCAAGAAACCACTAAGAGGCTGCCATTTCGAAAGCAACAAAGCATGTGGTGTAGTGGACATTTTGCAGAAGAACAACATAGATATCCTACCACACCCTCCATACAATCCTGATCTCGCACCTTGCAATTTCTGGCTGTTTCCTCAGCTCAAGAAACCACTAAGAGGCTGCCATTTCGAAAGCAACAAAGCATGTGTAAAAGCTGCAGAGGCGGTTTTGAAAGAACTCTCAAAAACGGACTTTCACATGTTTAAGAAGTGGACGCAACGTTGGGACAAATGCATCGCGTCTCACTGTAGTTACTTCGAAAAAGACCATGTCAATGATGACGATTAAAGGTAATCTGTTTTCTGTATAAATATAGTCGTAACTTATTGAACATCCTCCGTATATGTTATCTGTTAACCATCCACCAGAAGGGTGATGGTCTTGGTGGTGGTGCTGGTATGAGCAAAAATCAGTGTTGCATGTATTTCGAACATCCTCAAATGTTTATTGCTAGCTGAATGTCATTCAGGCATTAATTAGAATTAAACACAAGCATTATTTTAATATACCATTGCTACCACTACCACTATGTAATTATAAATTTTCTGTCCATTCTTGTTCATTGAGTATCTAAGTAAATACTAATGGAGTTTCACCATGAGAAGGTGAGGATTGAACTTTGGATCACAAGTCTGATTTGGTCCACTGAATTCCTTAAAAGACAAAGTTAAGGTCTCCTCCAAGTTATCCCTTGATCCTAAAGCATTCCTAAGATTAATATCTTCAATTTTGATATCAGGTTTAATGTCCCTTTTTCTTCTCAGTATAATCCATATAAAATCTATAGGTAAAGATATTGCGGATATGCTAACCACTTCCGGCCTGGTTGGCCAAGTGGTTAGCATATCCGCTCTCCAGCCAAAAGGCTGTGGGTTTGAATCCTGCCATGGATGTTTGTGATTGTCTGTGAAAATACTAGTGGTGGTGGTGTCCAGTAGATGATGTGATTCGCTGTAGTTGATGGATCGAGTGGTGGAGATGGAGAGTTCTAGATTAGATGTCCTCCCTCGGTGAGTCTTTGGACTACCTGGAGGTGTAAGGTAATAATAATAAAAGGAATATGGTTTGATGTAAAGTCAAACCATATTCCTTTACCCTCTTTCAATTAAACTGCTGGCTTACAACTTAAATTTAGACTGCTTATTGCTCTGTATAGTATATCCTGTTTACACCTTATAAATGTAGTATTTTGAACAGCTTGTATGTTGGCATCTTGTCATATCTCTTTTCCAGATTTGTAGAACATAAATTACACCAATCCTTGTTATATTGTCATATTCAATGAGACTTTTCTTTATTTCTTTTGTCTTCTCTCCATGCATTGTGTGCATTTTTGCTATGTTGGGTAATTGTATTAGTAATTAACTATATCAATTTGTTTAACAGTATTGATTCACAACACAAGAATAATAAGAAAATAATTAATACTTTACAGTAAACCCTTGATTTTACGGACTTTGGATTTAACGGACAAAATTTCTGGTCCATATGTCACGTGTGAAAATTAACATCCTGTTAATTTTAAAATGCTTTTAACCAAGGTTTGCTTATTATTAAATTAATGGGTTATTTTTTGTTATTTTTAACAAATTTTGGCGAATAGGCCATCATATGTTGAAAAAACACCGTAGTAATTTAGCCGACATAAATGAGTCACTGCTCATAAAACATGTTCGCCGAATGATTAGCACGTGATCACGCCAGTCGCCCTGTAATTGGTTCGTTTGTCGCGTGGCATGCCTTTCTGTGGAAATTTTAATGCGTTCCAGCTGATGTTCCGATGTGCTCTAAGCCACGCCCAGTGGTGTGCGTTTGTTTACTCGCAGTGAATGGTTTATGTATGTCTAAATCTACTTTATTATATAACGGACACCCTCTTACCCAAATTAGTCTGTTATATCGAGGTTTTACTGTATTTAACTTATTTGCTGGTATTATATCCAGCATCTTCAGAGCACAAAAGCAGTTTGTCACAGTACACGAACAGCAACAATTCACTTAACAGTCAGACCAGTTTTAAAAATTATAACACACAACACAAGAAATTGGAGTCCTAGTTGTCACCCTCTTTCTCTCTCTCTCTCTCTCTATATATATATATATATATATAAAACAACAGATGGGGGGAGTAGTAATTTGATCTTAAAATGACTGTCGCCCAGATTTTGGTAAATTGATAATACAGCTATAATTATGAGGTTTGGGGAATGTTTTAAAGTTGCTGCTTATTCTACTAGGCACGGTCTGCTAGACCCAACTTGCCATAATGATAGTGCCAGGTGTATTTTTTATGTTTTCCCAATCGGATGTCAACAGCTCTTCCTATCTGTCCATAGTAAGCCAGGTCACAAGTACAGGGCACTTCATACACTAATATCTCAAGGAATCCTGCATTTAATATCAATCCTTTGTGAATCTAAGATTGTAATTTGTGCTTCATTAAACTGTCAGTTATTAATAAAATTGTTATTATACAGGTATCTCCATAGAGTCAAATGACCCCCTCGTGGGAGAGACTCATGAGTGACCAGTAAAAAATCTGCTCTGCACATCCTTACTTACTACTTTTACACAATTTCCAGCAGCGATCCCCTAGTTCTCTCTCTCTCTCTCTCTCTCTCTCTGTGTCATATATTGAAAAAAATTGTTTTAGGCCAATTTTATAGAACTGATTAGTAACTTACATGTTTTTATCATGTCCCCTCTTTTCAATCTATCAACTAAACTTTGCAACCCCCACACACCTTCAGTCTTCTTACAGGGAGCATTCCATAGACCTGTCATCAGGTTGGGTACTCTTTTCCCAATCCTCTCCACCACCTTCTGATCAAGAAAGCCAGGTGACTAAATCTGTGTATGTGTCAATATACAGGTGAATATCATATCTTTACAATGAGGGATAATCTCATGTCTTTGAGCTATTTTGTCAACTTTTGCAGTGCTCTCCAAACTTAAACTCTGTCCATCATCACTCCATATACCTAGCTTCATCAATTTCCTGAATTGCAGTTTCATTAATGCAATATACAGCATGTAATATTTTTATCCTGAGGTGCACAGCCCCAGATTTTTGCAACATTAAGCTATCAACCATTATTCTACTGCCCACATTGCCAGTTTATTTAACAACTGAATATCCCCTTTAATCAGTCCCTATATCATTTAATATACAAATTAAATAGTAACTGACGATGGTAAATGTCCCCCCAACCATTCCAGACACTAACATACAATGCCCCCTATATCCTTTTGCCAGAATGAGATCAGAAAAATACTGTCCAAATTAGACACAAAAAAGTCTCCTGGCCCTGGCATTCCCCTGGCCTGTATTCAGCCCATTCCCAAGAAGGGTGACAAGTCACTGCCGTCCAACTACAGCCCTATCTTGCTTACCTCAGTCCTGTCAAAAGTAATGGGAAAAAATCCTCAATTCTCAACTCCTACACTACTTGAAGACACCCACCTAATAAATGACCACCAGTATGGATTCCGTCACTGCCGATCAACAGGAGATCTGCTCACATGTCACCCATCTCTGGACAAATGCCATGGAGAAGTTGGTTTTGTTCCGTTCTCTCACCAACCCTCTTCCTGCTATATATCAATGACCTACTGCAATTGACCTCCAACCCAATACAGTTTTGCAGACGACAGCACACTACACTCCTTGCTTGCATTTGATAAACCTTACCCTACAAAGCTGACCTCGACCAACAGAACATCAACTACCACCACCACCCTCAATTCTAATCTCCATGCCATCCTACAATGGGGTTTGAACAACCTCATCAATTTCAATGCTAATAAAAGCCAGTTCTGTACTATTTCCTATAAAACAGAACCATTTTTTCCCAGTATACTTTTTGACGATACCCAAATTTCCAGACAGTTTGAGGTCTCTCTCTCTTTCTCTTCTTGGAATTACCCTATGGGGTGGGGCCCCTGAAAGCTCTCTCAAAATGCTTGACTCAATACAGAGGAGAGCAATTAGACTTATTAATGACCCATCTCTTACCCCCCCCCCCCCCCACACACACACACTTTCACACAGATGTATGGTTTCTGCAGTATGTATATTCTACAAATATTTTCATGGGAAATGCTCATCTGAAATAACATCAATAATTCCTCCACTCAGTACTAAGCTCGTTGGAACACGTGCAGCTACTGCTCAACATTCCTTCCCAGTACACCTAGAAACAAACAGAACAAGTTTCTTTTCCTCCTCCTCCTTCATCCATGCGACTACTACCTATGGAACAGTCTCCCACTTGCTGTATTCCCCAAGGAATACAATTTATAGTAATTTAAATCAAATGTAAACGAGTCCCTCCTTTCCCAACCCACTACTCATACACAGCACTAATGTACTATAGGTTGATCAACCAACCTCTTGTGTATGGGCACAACATTAAAAAAAAAAAAAAGTGCAGAGCCTTGAGGCACTTCACTAGTCATCTTCATTCTCCTAGATTTCACTCCACCATATGCTATTCTCTGGTATCTGTCTGTCAGCCACCGCCTTATCGATACAACCAGCTTCATATCCATTCCCATTTGCTCCAACATATGTAATAATTTTTTATTTGACAGAGTGCCACATAAAATGCGAGTAAATTACTAAGGCATATCTACCTTTTACCATGTTGCCCACATAGAATATCATATACCTTTCCACCCATTCCTGGATTTTGCCTTTAACCAACTTTTCCAATATTTTAATCACCACTCCTGAGATACTAATTGGTCTGTAATTTGCTACTTCTGTCTTGGAGAGCTGCCTTTATATAATGGAACTATCTTACCCCCCCTTGGTACCTTGATAGACTTCGATTAAACAACTTTGTTAAGAAGCACTACTAGTTCTTTTGCCACAATCTCAAGGCATACAGGCTGACATACCATCCAGTCCCACTGCTGTATTCACATTGATATTTTTTAATATGCTGAGCACCCCCCCCCCCCCCCCCCCCCCAGTTAGTCTACCTTAATTGTCAGATCAGTCTGTCACATCAGCCATTGCAAAATCTCCACTTGGATGATACACTCTTGCAAAGTGACCATTTAGTAACTTAACTGTTTCTTCTGCTTCTGCCATGTTTCTAACATCAGCATTGATTAAAGTTATCCTTTCATAATCATTCTTACTAGTTACATAGTGAAAAATAATTCTGGATTTACTTTGGCCTCCTTAGCTAATTTTCTCTCATAATCCAGTTTGCCTTTAATCTTCAACAACTGCCAGCCTGACTGGATGAGTAGTTAGCTTGTCAGCTCTCCAGTCAAAAGGTTGCGGGTTCAAATCCCACCGTGGGCATGGATGTTTGTGATTGTCTGTGGAAATACTAGTGGTGGTGGTCGGCAGTAGATGGCGTGGGTATAGTTGCGGTCAGTTGGTGGATTGTGAATGGTGGAAGCAGAGTTGTAGAGTAGATGCCCTCCCTCGATGAATCTTTGGACTCCCTGGAAGTGACAAATAATAATAATAATAAAAAACTTTAATCTTTTATTTATTTTTTTTAAAGTAAATTTCATTAGATTGTTAAAAATATTGGATTTTTATAATTTTTCACTATTCTTAATTAAAGGCCATATCTGGACAGAAAGCTTCTTCAGTACCTGCTGCAGAATTACTTGAAAAAATGTTTACTAAACCTGGTCCACGACAAAAATCAACTGTGATTCTAGTAGATGAGTTAGATCTTTTGTGGACGCGTAAACAAAGTGTGATGTACAACATTTTTGATTGGCCATCAAGACCACATTCCAGATTAATTGTTATTGCTATTGCCAATACCATGGATCTCCCAGAAAGAATTATGATGAACAGAGTTTCAAGTAGACTTGTATGTATACTTTTTGCATGAATATAAAAAATTGATTTCTTTAAATTTTTATTGTTTGTTTGTATAAGTTGTATGACAGTAATTTTAAAGTGCTATATGTAATCCATACTTAATTTTTTGATGACCAAATACTTAAACAGAATATTCATTAAAGCGAGTTTTCTTTTTTTTTAAATATATGTATATAACTGAGCTGGATAGTTACACATTGATTATCAATCATGTTGATGTTTAGTGGAGAAGCCTCACTATCTAAATTTATTTTACTACTTCAACTCCAATTACTACAGGCATCTTTGTGGGCATAAAGCACATGCACTCAGGCACACTAGCAGAAAGGCAAATGCAAACTGAGTAAGAGGATCCTAATCCTAACTGGTGCCCTCTATGAGTGTGGTGATGGAATCATGCTGAAGGTCTCATGATGGTATTCCAGATCTTTGGTAAAGTGAAACAACTGAATTGTTTAGATTTGGCAAATATTGTAATACTGTGCCTGATTCTAGAAATAGTCTCTCAGAATTTATGTCTGCTTCTGTATAAAAGAGAAGTTTTTTTCCATTTGATCCAGTAATCTATATCCATACCATGGTCTGCTACTCCAGAATTGATAGGACAGGTAATAGACATAGTTTTCGTGTTCCTCTTGATGGATATTTGCTGTTCTTCCTGTTTGTCCAAAG
Organism: Typopeltis vanoorti; assembly: GCF_054136105.1. Lineage (NCBI taxonomy): Eukaryota > Metazoa > Arthropoda > Arachnida > Uropygi > Thelyphonidae > Typopeltis > Typopeltis vanoorti. The sequence continues at coordinate 175,948,485 of NC_143551.1, read as the reverse complement.
TCAGATAGTTTGCAAAGGCAAGGAATGCTGTTGATTCCAGGATGGTCTAGATGATTTTGGTGAGCAGAAAGAATAGCTAATTTTTGGCATGGCTTGAAAGAGGTCTGTACGTCATACCTTTTTAACACTCATGAAATTTTTTTCTGAGGTGTCCTCGGATGTAGGGAATAGCAATGGAATTTTTTGTGTTCTGGATTTTAGTGTCATGGAGGGAATAAGCAGAAAGTTTTGTTGAATTTGGGAAGGTGAAAGCCATTGGCTGAAGTGTCATGGATGTGATTGATTTCTGTGTAGAGACTAGTGGGTCTGAGCAAATGGTTCTAGCTCAGCTTGCTAGGGATTACTTTAGCAGATTGAGCTAGAACCATTTGCCTCAATCACATTTTGTTAAGCTTAAACTTCTGACCATAAAGCAATATCAAAAACGTAATTTCATTCATTAGTAAACCCTGATTGGTTATGAATTGCCTTGTGGAGTTCCACCCAGTGATCCAAATACTGCGAAACTTTGCAGGAATGCATTGTGTGTCTTGTGGAAGTAGTATCTGAGAGAAAAAAAGGTAGTTCCAAAATTCACCACCACCAGACAGTAACTTTGGTGAATGCAAAGGAATTTGTTGGATTGCATGCAGGTTTTGTGTAGTTTGTACTCACCAGTTGTGGATATTCACAGCTCTGTTCAGGTGAAAGTGAGCCTTATCTCTCCACAAAACCATTCACGGTCATGCAGCATCCAACTCCACTCGAGCAAGGAATGTTAAAGCAGATGTGTCAGTACACTATGAAAGTCCTTCAGATGCAACTCCTGTGTCAGGATCATCTTGAATGGGTAGAAATGCAGAATCTTCCATAGACTTTTCCGGACAGTTGTGTAAGGCACATGGATGTGCCTTACACAACTATCCAACTGTGCATGTGCTGTGTCTTGACACAGCACATGCACTGCAAGAACCAATGCTGTTATTCATGGCCTGCTCCACAATGGCAGTAGCAACTTCATTTACTTGTTGTGTACTGATTTGTTTGCAACCTCTGCCAGGTCTAATTCCTAACGATTACATTTCTTCAAAATAACTAATCATTTGATAAAGAAACAGCATACTCTTATTTATATCCTAAATAGATAACAAATAAAGCATTAAACAATCTTTTCCTCTCATCTTCTGCCCATGCTGTCTTGAATCTAGTTTTAATGTCACCTACATTCAGTACTTAACCAGCAACTATATGCAAGTATTGTCTTAGCTTTAATTTTATAGTGTTGTGTATGAGAAACTTTATGACATATGAATTCTGGAATTGTTGATAACTTTATCAAAGAAATCAAACTAACCTAAATATGTCATTTGTGTCTACTGTGGTATAGTTATTTAATTAATACAGTATTTTTAATGGTCCTATTCTGATAGTGGTTTCATATATATACATCAAGTGATGAAGAGCATTCATTCTTTGGGTTTAATAAAATCTATACTATTATTCATCATGAAACAATCATGAAAATTTAAGGGAACATGCATTGTAGAATAGTGAAATAAATATGTGATCTCATGTAAAATCATCATCCTTTCAGGGATTTAGGCCCAGTGGCCTGTTCCAGTCTCCTTCCATCTTATACTTAGTCATCCTTGACTTCTGTATCCTCCAACTGGATGGGATCATAATATTTTTTGAGTAGTCTTGAACTGTCCATTCTTTCGGTATCTATATACTTTGTCCAATTCTGAGTCTATTTTTAGTTCTTTACATATTTCTGTGCTGCTTCTTCTTTTGTCCCAGAGAGTATAGCCTGCTATCCTCCACAGAAATTTCATTTCTGCAGTTTTTATGGTCCATACAGTAGAGAAGGTCTTGCCAAAACTTTTATAAATTCTTATTCTTGTATGCTTTGAACTTGGTTAGGTTTGAAAATATTATTGATTATTTCTGTTTTCTTTAGAAAATTTGAAATTGTTATATTAATGTCAGCTTCTTTTGTATATGATAAAGCACATCCCTGGTATTTTGAAGCAGTTAATTTATTCTAAAATTTTATTTTCAGTCATGATTTTACTTTTGACAGGAAACAGTTCTCTAAAAGCCACGATTTTTGTTTTGTTTGTCTGTTGATATTTGCATTCTAAATTTTTGTGCACTTGTTTAAGGCATATATTGATTTTTGGAGTTCTTCACTTCTTGCTATGATTATTTGGTCATCTGCAAACAGAAGGGTATTGTTGGATCTTGAATGAAAAGATTTCCTTAAAGACTATTTTGTTCAAGATTCAACAAGTGTAGCTAAACAATAACGAAAATGCATGTACATAAGTAAAGATACTAATTATTTAAAGAATCATATTCTAGTACAATTATTGTAATATTACTTAAAGGTAAACGATGTCATTTGTTTGTAAGAAATTATAATTGAAGAAGTATTCTTTATGAGATATATGTTAGGGCTTAGTAACAGAAGTTCAAAGTCCACTAACGAAAACTTCAGGTGAATTGGTGTAGCCTACGGTAAATTGTTTACGTGTGGAACGGCATACGCTCGATGTTTTTCCAGGAAGATGCAAATAGAATATACGAGACGTACGCAAAAGAGGGTGCCGAGGGTAGAAGGTATAAAAGGGATTTGCCCCCTTGTGAGAGGCTTTTTCTTCTTGAGGTCTTTAGTCTGCTTTGGATTTTCTTGTGAAATCGGAGAGAGTTCGAGTTTGGAATCTTATCGATAGCATGTAGCTATTCACTGCCATTGGTTCGCGACGTCGTACGGAAGGAATTGACAAGGAGAGAATCGGTAGCCTTCTGAGTAAGCTTGAAGGAACTGGGCTCTATATACGTCCACATGGGTCGATCCGAGCCATGCTGTTTCTAGTCGACGATGGGAAGGAAAGGCAGAACAATGGGGTCGATCCGAGCCATGCTGTTTCTAGTCGATGATGGGAAGGAAAGGCAGAACAATGAAGTCCAAGTCTAGCCTGTGAGTCAATCGTCTAGGAAAAAAATTAAACATTCTGTGGGATGAAGTAAGAAAAATTAACTGACTGAATGAGTTTCCAGAAATATGGTAATATAAAACCTTTTATGATTCTTTTGTTAAGAAAGAAAGGAATATTGTAATATAGAAGAAAAGAGATGTTATGTTTTAGAACTCTATACTTGTAGGACTGTAGTGAATATTAGATAGCAGTGTTTAAAATCTAAAGGCTATTTCTCAAGTACTTGTACGAATGAACTGCAGTTTGAACTGTTGTGAGTAATGATCCATAAAGTTACCTATGTGATTGTTTTGCCAGTGTATGTAGACTAGTAAGGATATTTAGAAGATGCTAACAATATTTTGTGCTGTGAAATTAACCTATGTTTGGAGATGTGTGAATTACAGTTGCTATTTAACTTTATAAACTTAGCATACCTCTATTCCAACTGAGTATATTCTTGTAAATGTGTAATCTTAGGAATTTAATAAATGTATCTTGAATATCTTAACTTGTTTTGTATATTTTATATTTTATATATTCTTAGTATATTTTCTGAAGGTTACTCCTTGGTTAAGAGGAATTTCTAACCTAGGGATCTGGCTGGCTTGATCAAATAAATATTGCCAGAACCTGATTTGGTGGTGACTTCAGACCGTTTTATTGCTGAGGATCTGACTCTATTCAGAAGTCTACCCTTTGTTAATTATTTAATATACTTAATCATTCTAAGAAACAGCCAATTGTGTGGATAGATTTTACTGTAGATGAGAGAGTACAATGTTCTGATATTTGCGCGTGTATAGACCATAGAAATATATAGTTAAAGTGATAACACTACACAGTGATAATTTAAGATAAGTGATATAAGTGGGAGAACACAATAAAGTATAAAACAAAGAATTGTCACAACATAACAATATTAAGTATAGTTCCACGATCCAGTTTAAATGCCAGTTTTATGTTTTCCTTCCATTTTCTTTACTGAATTATCTATATAGATATTAAATAACAGTGGTGACAATGGGCATCCTTGATGGACTAATCTGTTTATTGATTTTGATTCTGTAACTTTTTTCATTGATTCTTACAGCTGTTTGGTTGTTCTGATACATATTAGTTTTGCAGCAAGCAGCTGATTTAGAATGTTTAGATTCTTGAGTATGGCCCACAGTTTGTTCCATAAGACTCTGCCAAAGGTAATCTACGAATGTTATGTGCAATTCTGTGTTGTGTTCGTAATGTTTTTCCATTAAGATTTTTAATGTAAAAGCTGGGTCAATGCATAATCATTCTTTTTGAAAGCCATTTTGTTTACAATATGATTTAAGTTTTGAAGTTATCCGTGCATATAATGTAACCAGTATTTAGAAGACTTATTCCGCTGTAGTTTTCACAGTTGCACTTATCACCTTTTTTATATATATTGGGATGATAATTGCCCTGTTCCAACTTTCTGGGATTTTTCCTTGCTGCCAAATATTGTTAAATAATTTACTAAAATACTAAAATAAAGAGCCAAAAGGTTTCATTCTGGCAATGCAAAATTAGACCACATTTACTATCCACTTGATTTATATAATTTTGCATCATTGAAATGAAGCCTTTTGGCTCTTTATTAGTAAATGTTCATGCACTAAACGAGAGTTCGCTTATGAGAGTTTTTGCTCTCTTAAGGTTTCTGCTTGATATCTGAGGAGAACCAACCAGTTCGAAACAAAACAGCTGGTCAGTGAAAATAGACCTTATCAAAATGGACCAATAGAAGGCAAATATATGGACACTTAGGCAAGCGATCATATCTCCTATAAGGTCTGCACTAGGGCAACTCATAAATGCCGGCGAGTGTATTTTTGTTATTTTCATTTTTTTTTCTTTCCTTATCCTGCTCATATCCATTAATCTGTCTAAGTCATTTTCCAGAGTGACAGTTCAGTTACTTCTTTCTCAAGACATTGGAGTAAGAAAAGATTCAGCTGGGTTGGTTACCAGCCATCCGCAGCCTAGTTTGGTGGTGGGGCTGCCACCTTAGGGCCTCAAGCTTTCCACTGGGGGTTAGTACCAATCTTTCACTTAGTTGCTCAAGTTCCAGAGTTTGCCATGTGGAGGTGAGAGTTGGATTGGAGAGGAGAGACTAGGTAATCCTACTTGAGAGGATCATATATTGCACATCCATCCCCTTAGAACTCTATCTCATGTAAAATATATAGAGTAATTTGCTACTGTATATATCATCCTTGTTACAAGGATATGTCAGGGAGAGAATGAAACAAAACAAGTAAAACAAAATTGACGTGTTTAGTAATTCACATCTTGGTCACAATAAGTGAACAGAGGAACTGACTATTAGAATTCAAAAGAAATAATGGTTAGTTATAGTAATTTGATACAATGGTTATATAAATTGTTGGTGGGGGGGGGGGGTGAACAGTTAACCATAGTTCCCAAAAATTTGAGAGAGGCATGCATTCAGAGTAGTTGAGAGAGTCATAACATGTGATTTACAGAAAGAGACAATCAAATTTAAATCTAATTGAGGGTGGCATCTTGGTTTGATTCCACAGAATTCCATGGCCAATGTCATAGCTATCATATGATGTGATGTTGATCCTGATGTTCCTGGATGAATAGCCCATATATCCAAAATAACACAGTTGACAGGAATGGGGTATTACCCTAACCAACATGCAGTATCATCTTCAGTGGTGCAAAGAGCACGTACAGTAGGACATGGAAACTTGGAAAGCTTATGCTTCTCCTCTTCCTAGTATTTCATCCACATCAATAAACTTCTATCTCAATCCTCATTTGCACCCCACACAAATGCGCTGATATGCTTATAGGTCCCTCAACCTCTTTTGTATAGGATCAATATTAAAAAAAATAAAAAATCTCTATTCTTCTCTCTCTGACAATGTCCTTGTAGCAAGGATGAAATATATAGGAGCAAATAACTATATATTTTACATGCACAAACAAAATTCATGTTCTGATAAAGTAAATATTAAGAGTTGATGAACTATAATTTAAATATCCCTTGCTTAGCATTGCTTAATGAACACATGTTGTTTAACATTCTAATGGGCATTATTTTATCATTATATCTTGTAAAGTGCTTTTCAAGATACCTGTAGTTCAGGCCAGGTATAAGAATATAGTATAAGAATAGTTTTTGTAGAAAGGCTTATACGCTGGTTGAACATGATTATTAAATACTAAAGGAATTGACAGGCTTATACGCTGGTTAAACATGATTATTAAATACTAAAGGAATTGACAGCGTATACTAGAAATATAAATTAATAGATTTAAAATAAATTTTGATGGAGAAGTTAGTGTGATCTGAGTAGATGATGATAGCTCTATTTGCTAAGATTTTGATAGCATCATGATGATGATAAGAGTGGTATAGTGTTCATAAATGATGGATGTACCTTCTAGTGTGAGTTGATTTTCTGTAGACCAAAAAAATTCCTCCAGAGAATCCTCTGTGGGACCATACAAAGTGAGTTTCATTGTTCATTTCCCCATTTTGAAGTTTGCCCACATATCTCTACTTGAAATTGGCTTCCAGTCAAGACGTTTATCATCGTATTGGGTGTTGAATGCTATTGCTGTTGTTGTTTCATTGGTGCCAATTATGTCCACATGGTGCTTTTCCAGTTCTTCTGGTGTTGGGTTTGTTTTTCTAGATGTTGAGTTTGTTCCAGTAGCTGACTTTTCACTGTTCAACCTGATTCCCTGACAAAAGCAGCAAGGACCTTGTTTAACCGGGTAATGCTCCAGCTGGCATGAAATCTCATCATGTTATACCATCACATGTATTTCTGGTTTAAGCCAACAGAGAATACAGTTTGGTTTGCTAAGTCCCAGATCGTTTAGTACCCAGTGAATATCTACTAACAGGGTGCACCACATGAAAGTAAGATTGGACATTAGGTGAAGGCCCAGTCTGTTCTCTGCATTCCTTAAAGGTGATGCAGAGGTCTCCTCCCAATTATTTGACTTTTCCCCTTATACAATCTCATATAACTATAAGTATCGTTTATCTCACCTCTTTTAGGTATATTTGTCCCAGTAACACCAATTCTATCAATATATTTCTTTAATTCTTCTACTCTCAATTCTGTTGAATTTGAGGTTGTTCTGGTAGCTAAGCTTTCACTGTTTATTCAGGTTTAAACTGGAAACAGTGTCTCCAGTTTACGTTTGCAACGTAAACTGGAGACACTGTTTACGTTGCAATGCCCAGACCATCATGTTTAGCCATGGTTACGACAACAAAGAATTTTATTTGGTCAGCTAAGTCTGTGAATGTGAACCCCTCCTTGTTTGTTTAGTATCCAAAAAGATATCCCTACAGCTCTTCCACATTCCTTACTGTGAAGAATATGGAGAACTGTGTATAGTTTTCTTCCAGTTACCTAGTTTTGGCTCTTAGATGAAATCTCTTCTTGCATTAAAGAAGAGAGAAAGAGATTATTCAAACTATACTTGTAACACATATCTATTTGATTCAAAGATAATAATAAAAAAAAGAGTAATTTGAAATACCATTCTTTTATGATAATAGATTCAAATATCTAACAAAGCCAAAACATGAGAATGTGTCAAGTAAAATATTAGAAACAAGATAAATAAATAAATTCCGTGTGATGATACAGTGTTCCCCCTTTATACAGGAGTTCACAGTACCATCTAGTTCCCACCACCACCAGATTTTATCTGGGCTCTGGGGATGACGAATCAGACCCTATGGCTGGGTCAGTATTTCTGACTGTAATCCGTGTGTGTCCTTGTACCAGTTTGCCTGCTTGCAGGATGAAAAACACCAGATAAACTGGTGGAAAAAACCCTGCTGTCCACACCCAAGACCGGCTAACTTGGCTATGGCTGAGGAAGATCCTTGAGCTCTTCACGTCGTTGATGGGAATCGAACCTAGGACACTCCTTCCCCAGGCATATGGTTGCGAAGCACAAAGCCACTAGGCTAACCATGCAGACTGAAACAATATGTAATTAACATAAAGCATTGTTTTTAAGGGCAAGATTGTTATCTGCTGAACCGGTGGCTATACAATCGTGGCTTTGACAACTATAACAACAATAGTGTGATGTATAAGTTTAGCCTGGCCTGTCTCAGAGTTCGATACACCAGCATCGCTAAATCTAATCATTTTAATTTGTGTCTAATGTAATAGGTTTACACATCTTCTTTTCACTGGAAGCAACAGCACTCTTACTTTAAATTTTATCTACCATTACTAATAACAATTGAATAAAATAATAGTTATAAACAGTTTATAATTCACAGGAAAACACCAAAACACAGAGAGAGATGCAGCAAGCAATGTTTGTTGTAAACAAACAGTTAATGAAAACTCTATGAGCAGCTAGTCATAAAGCATAGTGTTTTAAGTTGGGGTACCTATTGTATTTTTGATCCACATGGATATCCTAAACAAACATTCTGGTGTTAAAGCCCATATATCAAAAATAGTAATAATAATAATAAAGCCATAATGCAGAGTGGATCCTTTTTTAAAAAAAACATATACAATGAAAAGTGATCACTTCATTTTATAACATCATGAATAATTTCAAAGACCATATTTGATTAAATTTTAGAACAAAAAATAAACAGTTGAATTTTCTGAATTTCTTACTTTTTAAATGCAATAGTATTAAATTGGGAGGTAGAGGGTTTTTTCTCCTGGAAACTTGGGTTTTTCGTCCCTCAGAATAGCCAAAATGGCCCCATGAACACACACACAGATCTACAGTCAAAAATACATACTTAGAAGTCCCTCATTAGAGGGCACAACTTCAACCAGTCTTAAGGACCAGATGAGGAAAATTGGGGGGAACCCCACATGACAATAACAACATTAAATTGGGAATGTTTCACAAATCTATGAATATGGAATTTTGCTTTTACTACTAATTACACCAGGCTTTGAACATCAGAGAAATAAATGCAGTTGTATATTCTTAAAACTTATTGCTAAAAATAAAAATAAATAGAAAGAAAAAAAAAAGAAATAAACAATTTAAATAATCAGTTTCAAACAGGAGACTCCTCCAAAAATTAACTCAGTCAACTATCACTATAGCAAACACCATTATAACAAACTTACTGTAACAGACCTTCAAAAAGTACTGAAGCTTCCACAGACACAAAAATTCTAAAGAAAATTCACTGTGACAAACTCTCTACTAGAACAAACTTTCTATAGTTCCTAAGAGTTTACTCTAGTGAGTCAAATGTATTAAAATGATTAAGAAAGTAAAAAAAAAATTCTGAAATATCAAAAAAATTCAATATCACATTGAAAACCCTTGCTTTGTGTTACAATGATTACATGTATTTTCTATTTAGTAACATGTTTAAAAATTTGCTTACAGTGCTTTTAGTTAAAAGCAAAAAAAAAAAAAAAAAACAATTAATTGTCAGATATTAAAAATGGATTCCAATGCAATTCTCTGATTTTTTTAGGAACAAAACAAAGTATGTATGTTATCTCTTCACCCACAATGACAATATCTTCTTCCAACGATCCTGTCATTATGTCAGAATTCATTGTATGAATCAGAATGCTATGTTAACAATTAGCACATCCGAATGCTAAGTGTAGGTCTGTTTTGTTATATTTTTAACTGATTTTACTCTTTGTTTGTTTGTAGTGAAAAAAACGAAAATAAGTGAAATATATGGGCTTTAAAAATTTGTATGTTACTTCCAACCTCATCTACATAATTTGCCTTTTTCTTATTATTACATGACACCTCCAGGGCATCCAAGGACTCATCAAGGGAGTGCACCTACTCTACAACTCTGTCTCCACCACTCACAATCCATCAACAAACCACAACTACCATCATCATCTACACCAATGCCGTCTACCACAACACTAGTATTTTCACAGACACTCTGCATAAATTTCTCTGTAGCAAGCAATTGCATCATTCATTCTTGCTACATTGCCAAATCTCTGCATGTTCTCAAACGACCGAATTGCCTTATTAACAAATGCCTCTGCCACTTTTTTTTCACTGTGAACACATTGAAATGAGAGGATGGGGGGGTCGGCTTATTTGTGTTCTTCTTTTCCTTTTTTCCTCTCTTCTTCTGCACCTTTCTCTGCTCCTAACACTATAAGGTCTTCATTTGCAAATTCTTCTTCCTTAGCTTCCACCAACTCTAACTCTAGATAACAGCACTATTTTGTCACCAGCCTTTTGTAAGGCTTTATCGAATATATACGTATGAATATATATTTTCAGCAGCTTCTTCCAAACACCATTCATAGTTTTGCTCTAACTTCTCTATGCTGCATCTACATTCTTTGTACAATACAAGATATTATATTGCTTCCAAAATTTTCATAGAATTTTCTCACCCTCAGTAGCAGCAATAGCCTGGGAAAAAGCATTTTTTAAACATTGCATTGAAGGCAGCAACTCTGATCATTTGCAGAAGTGAGGTGAACATGTTAATGGGATGACTGTCATAAATGCAAGTAGTTGTGAGTCACATACAATACGGTCAAATCCCTCAAGAAGGACTTGACTGTATTCTTACATAATAAAAGAAAATCATGTATCCAAATTAAATTCTGCTGGAATGTTATACAACCAGTTGGCATTTAACAATTATACAGACATTAGCATGATCATCATCAAATTCCTATGTACCCCCAAGAGGTGTAATTGTAATAGTATACTACAAGAAAATTTTAGTGTTGTTAATATTGAAGTTCACATGATATTCAGTTGGTATTGTCCAATATTATATTTTGGTCTACTTTGGCTTTTCATAGTCTATCTTTTTCTTGTTGATTTTCATGCCAAATTTGTTCCAAAACTAAACTGTTACAGCAGTTATTCAATTCAGTTAAAGAATCCTGCAGACTTCACTGGATTTATTTAGTAGTATAACAGCATCAACTGAAGTGAAGAACAAAGTTGAATATTTCCAACTTTAATATCAAGCATAATGCCACTTCATAATTTGATTTATATAGATAATGTGCACCCTTGTTTTACACCTAGTATTATATCCAACTATCATTCTGTATCTCCTTCAATTTACCTGTTGACTTGCAACTCAAATATAGACTATGTATTGCTCTGTATAATGTCCTATTTATGCAATGTGATTATAACATTTTGAATGGCACCTGATGATATGCTTTTTCCAGATCTACAAAACTTAAAATATCCTTCTTATATTCCTATGATTTCATAACTATTTCCTCTTAAAGTGAAAGTGATCCTGACAGCCTCTATTTGGAATGATTACATGCAAAGTATTGTGTAATCTTCCCTCTTGTGTGTGTGTTTATTTTTTCTTATTCATCTCTGCAGGTTAGCTATTTCTGTTATCGGGAGAACTCTGGAAAATTTATTTAGAGTTGACTGTGCCACCAGGGTTCTCTTTGTGCTATTAGATATATTCAGAACTTCCTGTAGAGTTTATTCTGAGATTATCCGAAAAGCTTATCAGTCGTGGCTAATCTTTAATACTTTCATTCACGGGGGTCTGTAATTTTTTTGGAAACAGTGCATTGCATAAAAATCAGGCGGTACAATTCATCCAAGTTCATACACTTTTAAAAGGGTTCCCTCTTAGCTCTATTCTAGAACTATAATTGAAACATTTCAATATTTGAATATATGCTGAGTCATGCAACATTATGACACATAAAGAAAACTGTCAACCCTTCTCAAAACTAAGATTATCATGCTCTAAAAATTCTAAGGCAAAATATCTCCTATTCTAATTTTTGTACAATTGATCTTTAGTTTTACTTTTCAGTCCGGAACAATGAACTATGTTTAAACAAAAAAAAAAATGTCCCGTGGACTTTCAGTCAATTTTCCGTATCTTAGATAAACACAACAAATTGTACTCACAGATCTTCGTAAACACTATACCAGTTCCTAGCTCCTTTGCAGGTTCCGTTGGTTGTCTATCCGTCTCAGGCTTAGTTTCCATACAGTTCTGTCTTTACCGCCGTCTCATGTAGATGACTCCCTGGGCTCGAAGCACATTTTACCAACGTTTCTGAGTCAGCCAAAGATGTCCGATGTATGTTGCAGGTTCTCCCACTGCAAGGCATGCTGGTTCATCTTTCTTGCTCCTTCAATGGCTTCACTCCACCCACGACTACACTCTCCTGACTTCAAACGGGCCAGCGAACACGGCGAGAGGAGAGGATCTGGAATTCTCTGCATACCTCCTCCTTGTCACTTAGAGGACCTCCTGTGTATGACTCCTCAGGTCCCTGGACTAAGGGTCGAGGCTCCGAATATTCCCACGCAAAACGATCTTGACCTTCAACCGTAGTGTTCACTTCTAATTTTCACGCAACACTCACATGATCTTGTTTACAAAAAGTGGAACTGCTTAAGATCTAAACCGCCTTTTATGACACTGTCCTTGAAGCTTGCATCTGGCTGACTCCGAGCACAATTAGAAGCACTTACTTTGTGTATACAATTCCTACATTGTTTCTTTCAAAACTGAACTACATCAATACTGTGCCGATTGGCTTGAATCATACAGCTTAAACATTATTTGATATTTACAGTTTCTGCACAAACTTGCATGTTACTTTCCTTAGAGTTAGCTACATGGGTTTTCACAAAATTTACATTGTTAATACAGAAATATTTACCTTGTTTACAAGTTGTGACCTCTGTATTTAAGTCAATGCTAAAAAAAAAAGGTAAAGTCTTACTGCATCAAATTTTACAATTGCATAATCCAGCTTGTTCTTTTTCTTCTTGTTGTTCTGTAAGTTTTCCTTCCACAATTTTTACTAGCCTCTTCTGAAGTATACTTGCATAAATGTTGGGGAATTCCTCTGTAAATTCTCACCCTTTTTTTTTAAGATTGGTACTATGGGAGCTCTACTCCAGTCATCCAAAATTTGGCCTTCTCACCAGGTCTTCTGAATTATGCAAACTTCAAACATCTTTGAGCATCTAGATGAATATCATCTACTTCAATTCATTTTCTACGTTTCAGGTTTCTGATGGCATTTTCTACCTCTATTACTGATATATATATACTCCTAATTGTATTTCTTTGAATATTTTCTACCTGGTGTTCTGTCACTTTTTGTTTCATTTAGCAATCTTCAAGTAATTACTTCAAACATCCAGAATATCTTTGCTTTCAGTTTCCATATCATCTTTTATTAACATTAGCATTAAGAAAATTAAAGTAAAGGAATTCATTTATTATGATTATCAAGAGAGACCTCCAGGGAGCCAGGAACTCATACTACACATACTACATACATACTACATACTACACGCACAAGCTGTCATAATTGTTCTTGAATTCATTCGCACTGCTTGCACACACACACACATATACACACACAACATCCAATGGAAATCCATTCCAATCATGTACTGTATGAGAGAAAAATCTAGATCTCGTCCCTTTCTTAGCAGTATTCATTCTCAACTTCCAAGGATGTCCTCTTGTCCTTTCCCCACCCTTCATAAAATAAAAAAATTCCATCAACTGAAATCCTGTATGACTCTTTCAGAAGTTTGTAAGTCTTAATCATGTCACCCCCTCTTTCTCCTCATTGCTTGTGTCTGAAGTCTACAAATTCTCAATCTGTCTTCATAATCAGTATTCCACAATCCTGATAAAATTTTAGCACTCTCCTTTGCACTCTCTCTCTCTCCACTATATCAGAATTACAATGGAAACCGGGGGAGACCAGACCTGCACTCAGTAGTCCAAGGGAGATGTTATCAAGGCCTTGTAAAGAGGCAAAATGACATCCATATCTCTACATGTCAAAGTTCATTTCAGCATTGCAGTTAACATCTGAGGTTAATTGCAATTAACTTCCTATCTATTAACACTCCAATATCCCTAACCTGATCAGTTTCTTCTATCATAAGCCCACCAATATAATACAGCATTGGATATACTGCATATCACCTGCATTCCTGATTATCCTACCTATCTTTGCATCATCAGCAAATAGCTGTATGTCGCCTGTCAAATCTTTCCCAATATCATTAATGTACAGGTTGAATAACAGTAGACCAAGGACTGATCCCTGTGGTACACCACTGGTTACCTTAAATCTTGCAGACTCGCATTCCCTATATACCACTTTTTGATATGTTAGTCAGCCATCCTCTTATCCATGCCAATAATTTATAATCCAATTATGCAACAGTCTTCCATGATTCTGTCAAAAGCCTTAGCAAAATCCAAAAGTATCATGGTGTACCATTCCCCTTGTCTAACTCGATGTTAACATTATTATAAAATGTGAGTAAATTACTGAAACATTATCTTCCTGTAGTAAACCATGCTGTTCATTGCAAAGTAGAGATTCTCTGTCGATCCATTTGTGAATGCGAGCCCTAACCAACTTTTCCAAAATCTTTACCACCACTCCTGAGATACTGATTGGTTGATAGTTAGATACATCGGTCTTTGCATCATCCTTGTGTAATGGGATTACCATGCATTCTTTCCTGTTCTGAGACTCAAATTATGTAGTCTGGTTAAAAGTTCAGCCAATTTAGCTGAACACTCTTTTAGCACCTGTGCTGATGTCTCATCAGTCCCCTATTGCTGAATTCTTATTCAGTTTATTCAACAGCTCTAATACTGCCTCCTCATACACCATGGCACTCATTAGTTGAACAACTAATGAGTGTCGTGGCTTTGTCAGCTTTGCACAAAGAGGCAAAATGTACCAATAAATGTAAACACAGTAATGTAATTAAAAAAAAGCTAAATTCGCATGGGGGGGAGGAATTTTCTACTCCCACTTGTAATAATGGTTAGCTCTGATTGTGTTATAAATACGTTCTGTTTTATTTCTTACCATGCTTTGTCTTTATTTTCTTTACTTATTTAAAACTTCATGAATGCACAACTGCCTTAATTATAAATCCCATAAACTTCTATCTTATGCAGGTTCGAAATTTTTAGGATAGTGCATTGACAGAATCAGTCCAGTGTGTTGTTCACAAACCATTTAAGTCAAACAGAAATGTTTACAGAATGATTCACATTCACTATGCATACAGTGTCATTACAGTTCTCTTGCTAGTCTCAATTCTTTCTAATCTAACCTTAGTTCTAGGCTAATTCACAATCTAGCATAACATCAGCTGAATATAAGGCATACCTTGTTTATGCCTAATTCAACATTAATATACATTATCTCATAAACATAAACACTTGACATACATTCTTGTTCAGTATTGTAACTACTTACAATTCTTGTTCAGTACTGCCTTTCACATTAACCTTTTGTTCACACGTAAGTCATCTTGTCTCTTTTTGCATCTGCTGCCTCGTTCCTGATTTTCCCCGTAAAATTTCTTCCGTGTCCGAGTCGTCTATTATTCCTTGCAGTATAGGCCCCTTAACTTGGCAGCGATGTACAGCTCTTTCCATTCGAGACAGTGAACACAATACTTCTCACGTGGCGACAGACCCAGGGAGAAGTCTCAGAACCCACAATACTTTTCTTTAGATTTCCGACAGCAAAACCTATGATGATGGACCCAAGTAAGAGAATGTTTGAGAAACCTAAGACAAACTTCCTCATCAATGACGTGCTTCATATACGCTCAGACTTCCCGTGTGCACATGCACGCATCTCTCTCTCTCTCTCTCTCGAAAATGGTCATGTATTGACCTTTGGACATATTGTCATTCTTCGCTCGTCTTTGGAAATTTCCATCTATGACAATTCATGGAATTCTTCACTATTTTTATAATTAGACCTGATTTAACATGAGTTAATATCGTTATATGATGATGCCATGAGCCACATTATTTTAACAAAGGCTCTTTACAAGATTATTACAAAAATTAACATTTCTCTAAGTACATTCTCCTAAACAAAAAACATGTAAAAATGAACATGATAAGTTATGAAGTTGCATATCATGAGAGATTTTACAATTGTACAGCTAATAGTTCAACAAAGGACAGTATTTTCTAAAATACATTGTTCTGGGTTAATTAGTTAATGTAGCTTTTGTTTTGTTTTTTCTGTTTTTGAATCAGAAAAAGATAGTTTGAATAATATGCTTCATTTGCAGCAGTTAGCATTGTCAACCTAAATATGCACTCCTGGTGTATGTTTATGGTGTTGGCTGTTATTATGAAAATATAGTTTTGTGATCAGTTCTTATCTAAGAAAGGTAATGCAAGTTTTACACCCTCATCTGTCTATATAATCATGCTTTATTGGGTTTATATAATTTAATTCTTATATTTGAAATGCTATAAATTATTTGCAAACAACTTTCCTGCACAAAAAAGAATTTTTGTTACATATATATAATAAAATAAAATAATGTGTTTTTTTAATATCTCTAAAATGTGCATTTTTATTTCCAGGGTTTGACTCGCATGACATTTCAACCATATACCCATAAACAGTTGCAGGAAATAGTACTTTCTAGAATACAGAGTTTACAAGCATTTGATCCTGATGCAGTACAGTTGGTGGCCAGAAAGGTTTGAAAGTCACTTCTTTTTAAGATTTTGGCACACACCTAAAATATTTAACAGATTATTTTACTTTAAATTTTTATTGGGAAAGGAGAAGAGAGTGCTCTATTTATGGATTTAGCATTCAGGCATTTTTCTGAAGAGAGAGAGAGATGGAGAAAAGTTCTGTATTATGTTTAAGCAGGGAGGGACTCTTGGCACTACAGCTGGAGTAAATGATATTAGACCAGTGTTTCTCAATGTGGGGCAATTAGAAAATGATGTTGCATTCGACACCTCATCACCGATATAGTCAAAAAATCACAATTGTTAGTGATAAATTATCGATGTTTCAACCCTGACTTTCGAAGAAAAAAGCTGGCGACACTAGTACAGCAGTCAACATAAATACTTAGCTTGTGTAAGTGTGTTAAGGTTAGATCATGGCATCTGTCACTTCTGAAAAGTAAACAGTACCAATTTAACTTTGTGCAGTTTTTGTTGTAGAAACAACGAGGCAAGTTTGTTTCATTTTTTTATGTATTGTCAATGTTTTTATGCTAGCAGGCATTTTTTACGTAACATTTTTATATGTTATTAGTTTTCTAATTACCCAAAAGTTGCGCTACTATCAATTTAAATAAAATGAACACATTGCCACAATTGTATTAGGTTTGCTTGACAGTTGAAAACATAAACATAATCTCTCATATTTCATTGTTTCTTTTTCTCTGCTTGTGACAGTAGACACTTAAAATTTTACTTTTTTGTTATTTTAACTTTTTATTTATTATATGTTTGTAGTAGTATAAATACATGTTATATGTCATTAATTTCGGTTGCTAAACCCATGTAACTTTTGATTGACTAATGAGACTTTTGAGTCTGTTTTGATTTTGCCAAGCTTTTTAACCCCAGACATTAAAATGTTTGGGATTGAATTAGTCACTGAAAGCAGCAGAGAATTCTTCAAATTTGAATCAGTCAGTTGCAACCTCATTTTGTTTTTAATCAATTTAATGACTGAAAATGCTTGTTCCAAAATGACAGATATAACTCTGGCAAATTTTCTTAATTCGAAAATGCTTACAGAATAATGATCACTAGAAATTAATCATGTCAGAAGCATTTGGGACTGAGAGAAGCTCATCAAATTTCATGTTCAATAATGAATTTGTTTTCGAGTCATTAAGTTCCATTTGTATGTTACTAGGCATCTTCATGATTTTTTGTTCACTAAGTGAAAATGGGTTTATAAATGCAAGTATGCAGTCCTCTTCTTTAGCAAAATCACAAAAACAACTTTCAATTGACACTTGCAATAACCTGATATTTTTTACAATGTATTTTATAAAATTGCCATTATCTTCAGCACATTCACTCTGCTCTTTTAAGTGCAGAAACTGGCTCAAATCCTCATTTTCTAACTGAGAGGTAAACAGTTATAACTTCATCTTGAATGCATTAATATCATTTACTAAGCTAATAAACAATTTGTTCTTGCCCTGAGTTTTAAATTTAGATCATTGAGATGGCTGGTTTTTATGTTGTTGTGTTTTATAGTGTCTATTAAGATCATGTCTTTTATTTTGTGAGAAAGTGTTTTCATAAGCAATGCACAATAATTTTCCTGACAGATTCTCTATATACATAACTCATTTTCCCACTGTTCATTGAATATGATCATCTGTTTTTTGTTTTGTTTTTTTGCACTGTGATGGGTAACTGAATGTAAAAGCAAGGCTTAATTTTCAAAAAAGTACAAAACTGCAAATGTTCAAAAAGGATGAACACAATGCACAGCTCCATAGCACATGAGTATCAATTGTAAACTGACTGACAAAACCCTGGATGCACTGTTGTTGCTAATGCTTGGTGTCTCAGGATCAAACAAGTGAATGTGCAAAAGATGTGCACGAAAACAATAAATTTGCTAAATATAATTATTGAGGTTTACCTTTTTTTTCCTACAAATGCCATTCATCCCTGCTTTAGAAAAAGCCATGAAAAATTTGAAATGTGAAAAGGCATTTGGAGTAAATAATATTCTACCTGCTGCACTGCATAATTCAGTGAGCATAGCCAGAAGGTCAAATTCCAAATACAAGGAGATTGTTTGAAAATTTTGTAAAAAAATAAGTTAAACATTTTTTTTTTGGAAAAAATCACCTTTATTTCTCAACATGGTCTCCATTGAGGTCTACACATTTGGTCCAGCAAGTTTCCAATTTTTTCATCCCATCTAAAAAGTAGGATTTGTCAAATTGTGCAAAACACTCATTGACAGCTTTAATGACATCCTCATTCGAAGAAACTTTTTTCCCACCGAGCCAAATTTTTAAGTTTAGGAACAAGAAGTCATACGGGGCAAGTCCGGAGAATATGGTGGATGTGGAACCAATTTGAACCGGAATTCATGCAATGGCCGATATGTGGGATGGTGAATTGTCTTGATGAAAGAGCACTTTTTTGTGTGCCAGTCTTGGCCGTTTTTTCTTCAGTTCTTTTAAACGGTCCAATAATGATACATAATAGACTCCTGTTATTGTCTTGCCCTTTTCCAAATAACCTATCATGATAATTTCTTGGGAATCCCAAAAAACAGTGGCCATCACCTTCCAAGCTGACAAAATGGTCTTTGCTTTTTTCAGAACTCTTTCACCGGGCATTGTCCACTGTTTTCACTGCTGCTTAGAATCAGGTGTGTAGTAGTGGATCCAAGTTTTGTCTACAGTCATCCAAGAATCGATGCAAAAAAACAAACAAATTGCAATTAAACATTGCCAAACACTGCATTGAAATGTCTTTTCACATGCATTTTTGATCAGCAGTCAACAATCACGGCACCCATCATGCACACAGCTTTTTCATATGCAATTTTTTGTGCAGGATATTATACACCTTTCAGTTGAGATGCCTACAATCTCAGCAATCTCACTCACTTTCATTTGGCGGGCTTCATTAATGATACCATGGATTTTGTCAATCATTTCCTTCATAGTGACCTCAGTCGGGCATCTAGAGTGTGCTTCATGCACTTACAACCACGTTTAAACTCATTTATCCAAAAATAAATAGTCTTTAATGCTGGTGCAGAGTCCCCGTGAACTACATCTAACTCGGCTTTAGTCTGTGCGACCGTCCACTTCTTCAAATAAAAGTATTTTATCACTGCACGAAAGTTGTTTTTTCCATGTTTATGAAAAATGTGAACACTTCAATTTAAATGTTTCCCAAACAAGAACTATGCGTCACATGTGGCTAAAATTTTGCCAAGGATAATGAAAAAGATGATATGTGCTGACACTGGTATGAATGAACAAATTGTGTTGCTGTTTATTGGAAATTTATCAAACTTTTCAAACAATCCTCATATGAGGAAGAAGGCAAGTGAAATAACGGAACCTTGAGGAATACTGGCATTAATAAGAAAATCTGAAGAGAGAGACCATCCTCCACCATTACACATTGTGAATGATATGAGAGAAAATTGGCGATCCAACTGCTAAAAGTTAGCATGTAAACCACAGGATGGCAATTTGCTGAGAAGCCCTCAATAGCAAACTCTATCAAATGCTTTGAAAATGTTAAGTGTAACATCACAGGTTTCTTCAAACCTTTCCATGACATGTCCAGAGGTAGGTGATGAGATTTGCTGCAGATCTTGATTAGTGAAACCCATATTGGAAGTCACTAATTAGTTGACAGTTCACCAGGACTATCGATGACCTTCTCTATTACTTTAGACAAATACTGAAGCAAGAGCAACAGGTCGATATTTTGAAGGTAGACACATCACTTTTTTGGCTGTATATGGGCTTGCTTCCCTGCTTTAGGATGGATAACAGCTGAGTATAATGCAGTGTATAAATAAATGATAAAGAACAGGTGTTAGTTCTGGAACACAACTGGTGGGATTCCATCAGAATCAGAAACCTTTTTGGTATCCAGGTTTTTGAAAATTCTTCTGATGTCTTTCTGGCAATAGGTCCCAGAAGGTATGCAGTGTAATGTTTAAGGTAAAGACAGAGATGATTTGGTCATCTATTCTGGAGTTGGATGAAAAGAATTATGCCTTTTTCTCTAAGTAATGTTGAAATACTGCCATCTGGGTGATGAAGAGGTGGACCCAACAGCTTTAACATGTCACCAAAGGTGCAAATGCCATTGGCACAGGTGGCAATCTCTACATCTAGCCATTTCAAAGTCAGACCTAGCTCTTTTAATATAAGGGGAAAACAAAACAGTTTTAGACAAAAACTCCAGCATTCACAGCCTAAATTGAAGCCCATAACACTTTGCAATAAGCTGCTATTGTATTTTCTTGGCACTTTTTTTGGAAAACCATAATTGGATACAGGATGGGAATTTTGATCACAGTGAGTAATGAAGGCCCCCTCATTCTGCCATGGATAACTTCTGTAACAAGATCACAACAAATAAATATAGTCATTATCACAAGCTTATTGTACATATTAAAACAACAGACCAATTACTCAGTCCAGTTAGCCAGGTGGTTAATGTACCTAAAATAAACAGTGAGGTTCAAAATAATATGGATCTTAATGTTTGTACTTATGGAAGGAGATGAATTTTATTCCGTAGTGTGAGATAACTACCCTGCTAATCTATCATGATAATTTCTTAGTAATCCCAACAAACAGTGGCCCAGTGAAAGAGCACCATTTTTGGTGCTCTTTCACTGGGCATTGTCCACTGTTTTGACTGTTGCTTGGACTCAGGTGTGTAGTGGTGGATCCAAGTTTTGTCTACAGTCACAAATCTATGAAAAAAATCCTTTAAATTGTGATTAAACATCGCCAAATCTCATGCCTTTTTGATCGACAGTCACGGCACACAGCTTTTCATGTGCAATTTTTTGTGCAGGATATTATACACCCATTCAGTTGAGATACCTACATTCTCAGCAATCTCATGCACTTTCAGTCGGTGGTCTTCCATAATGATACCATGGATTTTGTCAATCATTTCCTTTGTAGTGACCTTAGTTGGGCATCTGGAGCACGCTTCATCTTCGATGGACTTACGACCACATTTAAACTCATTTATCCAAGCTGGTGCAGGGTCCCATGAACTGCATCTAACTCAGCTTTGATCCGCTTGGGCCATCCACTGCATGAAACTCGTTTTTCTCCATTTTTATGAAAAATGTGAACATGGTCATTTTAAATGTTTGCTAAACGAGAACTATGCATCGTACACGGCTAAAATTTTGCCAGGGGTCACAAAAAAGATGATATGTGCCGACACTGGCATGAATGAATGAATTATATTGCCGTCCATTGTAAATTTACCAACCTTTTCAAACAATCCTCGTAATGGGAATAATGCTCCCATAGCATTCATATACAAAAAAGGGAAATAAAACAATGTGAGAATTAGAGATTTATGCAAGCATACTTGAGAAAACATTGTTAATATCAGAAGAAATTGGAGAAGAGCAAGCTAGGTTCAGGCCAAATAGGGATTGTTGGGATCAGATTTTCTCTTTAAGACAAATAGTTGAGGAATCAGGAATGTAACAAGAATCTCTAAGTTGTATATGTCTAGAAAAGGCATAAGACATGGTGCAAGAAAAATGCTGCTAAATATGTTATAGTTATATGGGGTAAGTGGAATATGTTATGACCAGCAATATGTAGTCTATATTTAACACTTTGAGTCCTGTCGATGTAAATATACATCAATCGCACATGAACCCAGAATCTCATCGATGTATATTTACATCGCTAAATTAAAAATTCAGAAAATAATAATAATATGCTTGAAATTCATTATCAGACTGTACTGTAGTTAAATTTGAACCTTCAGCTTCATTATCCATGAGGATGGTTGACTTTTATCAATAAAAAAGGGTTTTATATTAGTATATTGTAACTCCTACCCATCAGCTGCATCACGTACAATCTCACGTGTTCATGTTTATATTACATCGTGTCGTCATGACTCTGGCTGCTCCAATCTACACAATATAAGGGATTCACGACGCTCTTCTTTGACCTGAGAGATCAGTTTGAATTTCTCTGTCACCATGGACAGACCATGATCCAGTGGTACCCCAAGCAGGGGTGTAAAATGTTTCTCTCACGAATTAGAATAAAGAATAAATGCTCAAGCAAATACTTGATAACGAAGGATCTGAATTAGATAATTGGGCCGACAGTGATCCAGAACAAGAGGAAGCAGATATCTCCACAAATGTGAGCTCCGAGTCAAGCGACAGTGACGCATAACTTCAAACAGGGGGTGACCAAATTCAAGGCCGTCCAGCGAGTCATGTTTGTGATCGCATGCACGGTCGTGGCATTTCAAAAACTGAATGGCCTAATTCAATAATTTTCCACTCAACTTTTGTGGCCAATAGTGGATAAGTATAGTGATGTACACCCTATGTAAAATAATATTTTCATCTTAATAATAACACATATAAATTTTCTTTATAATTTTCATTATTTATGTAACATCTAAGCAATATAGCAATATTTTGACTGAATTTGTTGAATTTTGAACACTAAAGAAGTAAATATAAGTAGAAACTAATAAACAATTAACTTTTTTTTTTTTTTTTTTCAAAAACCTTGGAACCCGTTTCTGGAGCCCATACCACGTGTATAACTAAAATTTTTGTTCCAATTAATTGTCAAAGATGCTAACTAAAAGACAAGAAATAATAGAAATACTGCACAAATTTTTTAAATAGAGCTCAAAATGATCAGGACGCACAGTCTTTAAGTGCCAGTAGGTCTAGGACAGGGGTTCCTACAAAATCTGAAAGCAACTCCTGAAATGCAACAGTCAGGATCCTAGGCCCAGTTGTTACAAAATTCTTAAGTCTTAACGCAGGAATTTTTTTCTAAGATGAGGCATCTTGACTGCCTCTGAAGTAATGGATGATGGGATATATACCTAATAGGCATCCATTCAATGTATATTTTATATTAGATCAAAAGAAAAGCCCATCCTTTAACAGACACCAAGTGTTTATCTTATCAGACAACTGCTCTCTTCCAAGGATCATTTCTGTTTCAAAAAAATTCTGTGACAAACACTCCTCCATTTTCATAATGATGCTTCACAGTATAAACACCAAGAGGGGGAGGGGATATGTTTTTGAATTTATTAATATTTCACTGAATTTTTACCCATCATCATCAGAGCAGAATTATAACTGTGACAGGCACACAGCACTGAACTAAGTAACTGTGGAAAAACATTTCAAACTGTAACTGAAAATCGAACTAATGTCCAAACTGTTTTCAGTTACAATTTGAATTGTTTTCCACAATTACTTAGTTCAGTCTGTGTGCCTGTTACAGTTATAATTGTGCTCTGATGCTGGGTAGAAAACTAACAAAATATTTGTGAGTTTAATAAATGTTTTTTCCTCTCTTGGTGTTGTTTATACCATGAAGCATCATTATGAATAATCAACACCTAAGCCTTTCTGTAGGTGTTATTAGAATATTATACAATTGATATAATATTCAAGACAGATTTTTTTATTATTACTTTACTAACAGCCATTTAGCACAACTTTGCACACTGACCAAAGGCAACATATAGGTGCTTTTAACGTTCATGCTTTTCCTATTAGATTTGGCTAGGGCATCTTGTAGTATGGCGGCAGTGTATTCCCACAAGCTCTCTGGTCAATTTTCACACGAAACTTTTAGAGTTTCTGTATTTGGCTTTGAAATGATGTTGGATTTAATATCCACTTAATTTATATAATTTTGCATTGCCAAAATGAAGCCTTTGGCTTTTTATTTTTGTAAATATATTATTGTGCATTTTCTGATTTTACAAGTAGCTGGTTAAAGTTCATTTCTGTCAGGTGTGCATGACTGGTTTATTAACTAATTTTTTTATTCAGTTAATAAGACAGATTCATACACAGGATGTTGGTATGACAATAAGCAAAATAATAATAATAATCAAGAGGTTGAGTGAGAGACAAATTCAAATTAATATCTTTATTTACAATTATCATTATAAATTGTGGTGTTCATGATCATAACAGTGTGTATACATAAAATGTTTGTCTTGCAAAATGTGTATATGCTAATCAGCATTATAAAATAAAACTCATAATGTTTTCTTATAAGTTTTAAAAGTTTTAAAAATCCTTTAACATATAACAGTCCATCTTCTGTTTCTCTGGAAATATGAAGTGATTATTAAGTAAAATATGAAATATTATGGAAATATGAAGTTATTATTAATTTTGGTTCTTTGTTCTCATCAAATCCTGTGATTTTGAAGAGAAAGTGCCAGCACACAAAAGTTCTATTTTTTCCTTTCAAGATCTTTGTTCTCTTGATGAGAACAAAGAACCAAAATTAGTTAACTCCAAACTTAAATAAAAACATATTTCATCCTTCATGTCTCCTTTAACATGTAACAGTTCATCTTCTGTTTCTCTGGAAATATAAGACAAAGATAATTTTATAAAATTTCCTTTTTTTTTTTTTTTTTTTTTTTTTACTTCTGGAAACATGCAGCAAAATAAAAAAAATAATAATAATCTCTTCTGTGTTTAAAACTTTACCAGACAAATTTGCTGCTCAGTGTATCTAAAAGGAACTGTCCATTATTTTGGAAAAACTCTATGATCTTTCTTAGCAGTTTTGTCGAGACTTTCTACTTAGCTTCCTCTGAAAGAAATTTCATGTGTTAAATTTGGGAATTCTCCACTCCCCATTTAATGTTCTTTACCACCTTTTTTGGCTTTAAAAAAATCCTTTTTTTTTATATTATATTTTTTCTTTAAAGCTTCTAATTTCTAGAATGTATTCTGTTCTAATCAGCAGCTTTCATTTTTTTCTCTATCCCACTATATCATACTTCACATTCTGATGTGTAAACTTTGTGCTAGATCACTACTGCTTGGCATGTTAAAACATGACAGTAGAAACTAAAACAAAATCATTGCTTATTGTGTAAATGATGCCACACTACTTTAATAACATGAAAACTTTGTGAAAAAGTTCAGTATTTTCTTAATTTTTCAGGTTACAAAAATAAAATAAAATTTGAGGTGAGACCTTTTACAAGTTTGATACCAATGAATATCGTGACATAATTGTGTTGTGATTATATTAATGCAAAAAATGTAATGTGGGGGGGTTGCAATATGCCTAAGCTATGCTTTTTTTTTTTTTAAAAAAAGAATATTATTAAAGAATTACTGTCAAAACAAAATAAAGCATTACACATTCAGTGTAATGCTTTGTTTTGTTTCTTGAAACTTCCTTTCCTTTTTTTTTTTTTTTAAATAAAAATCTGCCATTGCTAAATAGCAGATATTCTATATAGTTCTCTTTAACTGAACAACTGGGTGTGATCCAAGGTACTGTTTTTGTCACTTGTAATTATGCTTGTCTGCTAGAATGATCAAAAATAAATGACATATGTAATATTTATATTTTTCTAGGTAGCAGCAGTATCTGGGGATGCACGTAGAGCTCTGGATATTTGTAGGCGAGCTGCTGAAATTGCTGAAGATAGATCTGTGAAACTTACTCCAAAAAAGAGGTTGAATCATTTAGTTGGTATGGCACATGTAGATATTGCACTTCAGGAAATGTTCTCTTCTCCAATGATTACTGCAATAAGGTATGTTTAAAAATATGACTTAAGGATAAAGTATACTCTTTAACTTTAAAACATCATTGATGTCATCTGTTTTAGAGAATATGGAAGCCAGAATATTTCTTAAGCATTGATTTTTTTTCATTAAATTAAATTCCTTAAATTAAACACTAGTAATATAATTATCCAGTTACGTGGATTTGATTTCATGGTCAGTTAACTGATGGACAATAGAGAAACTGCTGCATTAAGTTCATTTTCCTCAAAGTATATTATAGTAAATGCTGATTAGTTAGAAGTCCCAAGTAAAGTAATTATCAACTTTGAATTACACTGAGAATTAAGTTATAAGAACATTTCCACAAAGTTTACTTGGGCCCACCTGCATACTATCCCTTAATTTTCCTGTAAATTCAGAGCCACAACCAAAAAATAGTATATTTGAAAAAAAGCTATACAAAAAAAAAAAAAAACTCATAATAGCACAAATCTGTGTAAAAGCTAAGTTGTCAGGTTTTGCAGTGGGGGGAAAAAGTGTTTTTGCATTATTTTTCAAATTAATGGAAGTTGGAAAAATATTGTGCCTACTATATACCTCTCCCCACCACACACACAAAACTTCACGTTTTCAGATTGATTTGTCTCTGTGGAAGGAAAATCGCAATTCTGGGAATAGAAATCCTGTCACTTCCATTTGAGTTAACCATCAATTAAAAAAAAAAAGAAGCTCTTATTTTATGAAATAAGAGCTTTTATATTGCTTATATCATTGAGAGACTCAGACATAGGTCTTTTCCATCCTTCTCAATGTTTTATTATTCTTTTAGCTGCACTATATATGTTGAAAAGTCTTTTAAAGAAATGAACATTTTGAATAAATTGTAAAAAATACATTCAGATCCAGCGAAGTGAAATGATTTTACCTTCTTCACATGTTAATATCTTCTGGACAGCTTACAACCTGTATTGAAACACAACATATTAAATTTTAAGGGATATTAATGTCAAAGATAAAGTAATATCAAGAAAAATGTCAATGTAAACATATAAAGTGTAAAGAGTGTATCATTAAAAGAAAAGAATTATTTAAATAAAACAGCTGAATTGGAGGAAAGAAAGAGAATTAGAGAAATGCTTAATTGTTTTCAATGAATGAAACTTCAAATTTTTAATATAGTAGTTGCTGGAAAAAATTATTTTATGTGTGTGTGTGTGTGTGTGTGTGTTTCATAAAAGGGGTGCTTAAGGGTCAAAGCTATATAACTGAGAGGAGACCTCTACATAGCCTTCAAAGGAATGGGAGAACTTACCAGGGCTTCTGACCTAATATCCAATCCTCACCGTCTCATGGTGCAACCTGTTGGGTATCTACCAGGATACTGAACGGGCGAGGATGGGCTGCCAATTTGAGATTTAGCCGACCGAATTGTATTCTTATTGGCTTAAACTAAAATTTCAAATGATGATACAACATGACAGAATTTCATTCCAGCTGGAGCGTAGCCCTGTTAAACAAGGCCCCTGTTGTTTTTGCCAGGGAACCAGGGCAAATAGCGAAAAGTCAGCTACTGGAACAAATCCTAAAACTTACCCCAACTCAACATCACCAGAGTTCAAGATCTGTCCTATCAACGTAAGAAGTCTGAATGGCAAAGAAATGGAGCTAGCTGAGGAATTGGATAAGTACTGGATTGACATAATAGGGGTGACTGAAACAAAAAAGACCAAAACTGGTGAGATCTTTCTGAGCAATAAATACAAAATGTTATATTCAGGCAATGACAATCAAAGAAAAGAAGGAGTAGCCATAGTATTCAACACAAAATACGAGGCTAATCTTCTTGAATGGCAGTCAGTCTCAAGTAGAGTAATGTGGGCAAATATGAGAATGGGGAACTGGACAATGAGACTTATTTGTGCCTATGGTCCCACAGAAGGTTCTACTAAGGTAGAAGTGGAGGAATTTTTTGAGGCGTTAGAGAAAGCAACTGACAATTAAAAAGGAAAAGTTGGTCCTTGTTGGAAATCTAAATAGAAGAGTAGGAAATGATTGTCAGACATACAAAAATATTTTGGGAAAATTTGGAGAAAAGAGCAAAGCTAATAATAATGGCAAATATCTGTTGGATTTCTGCTCAGGACATGGACTGGTTATTACTAACACCATGTTCCAACATAAAAATGTGCACAAATTCACATGGAGAGAAGAGGCAAGGAATAAGAAAAGTCTCATTGATTATGTTATTGTTGATAGTGGTGTTTTCTCCCTGGTGCAGGACACCAGAGTGTACAGAGGATTTGAAATTGGAAGTGATCACTATTTAGTCTATCTAGGAATACATATCCATACGTGAAGTAGAAAAAGCCATCAAAAGCCTGAAATGTGGAAATGCAGCTGGAGGAGATGATATTCAACTAGAAATGCTCAAGTATAGAGGTATAAAAGTCTACAATGACTGCACTGAATAGTTCAGAAGGCCTGGACAGAGGACTGAATTCCAGATGATTGGAGTAGAGCTCTCATAGGACCCTTATATAAAAAGCAAAATAAAACTGAATGTCAGAATTACGGGGGTATTTCTCTAGTGAGTGTTCCTGGTAAGATCTGTGCAAGTATACTTGAGAAATGGTTGAGAAGGATTGTGGAAGGGAAGCTTGATGAAGAACAAGCTGGATTCAGACCAAATAGAGGCTGTCAGGATCAGATTTTCACTTTATGACAAATTGTTAAGAAGTCATGGGAATATAACAAAGATCTGTATTTAAGTTTGGTAAATCTGTAAAAGGCATATGACAAGGTACCAAGAAAGAAGCTATTCAAAACGCTACAGTTGTATGGTATCAGTGGGGCATTTTATCAAGCAATACTTAGTCGTTATTTGAGTTGTAAGTCAGCAGTTAGAATTGAAGGAAGTACAGGAAGATGGTTAAATGTTAAATCTGGTGTCAGACAAGGATGTACATTATCCCCTCTCTTATTCATTATCTATATGGATCACATTATGAAGGAAAGTAGTATTAAACCTGATATCAAAATTGGAGATTTAATCTCAGCTCTTTGCTTTATGCAGATGATGTTATATTTCTAAATAAATCCACTACAAGTCTGCAAGATTCCATGAATAAATTGAATAACTGTTGTAATAGATATGGTATGAACATCAGCATTAAAAAGACAAAGACAATGAAAATAGGCAGAAACATTGAAAATATCAACTTCGTTGTGAATGGAGAACTTATAGAACAAGTAAAACATTTCAGCTACTTAGGCACGATTTTTAGTGAGGATGGTAAGTTAAATATGGAAATAGACAATAGAATCAACAAAGCTGGTATGGTAGGAAGTCAACTGAATAAATTTATATGGAATAAGAGAGAAATTAGTCAAAAAAGTAAATTAACTGTATACAAGACAGTGTTTAAACCAATTTTAACTTATGGATCAGAGCTGGGTTAGAAGTAAAACACTTGAACAAAGACTAGAGACTGCAGATATAAGTCCTGAGAAAGATTAGGGGCATGAACAGGTGGCATCAGTGGCAATATGATATTAAAAATGAGGTTATTAGGAAACAACTTGATATTGTCAACATCCAGGAATGCATTAGCAGAGCTAATCTCAGGTGGTATGGTTACTTAAACAGAATGGGAGAGGAAAGATTAGCAAAACAAGTGTTTTCTGCCAGGTCGGCAGGAAAAAGACCCAGAGGAAGATAAAGATATAGGTGGATACATTTAGATTAGATTTAGATATAGGTGGATACAATATAGGTGGATTGATGTCAGCTCTTTGCTTTATGCAGATGATGTTATACTTCTAAATAAATCCGCTACAAGTCTGCAAGATTCTCTGACTAAATTGAATAGCTGTTGTAATAGATATGGTATGAAGGTCAGCAATAAAAAGACAATGAAAATAGGCAGAATCATTGAAAATGTCAACTGTGTTGTGAATGGAGAACCTGTGGAACAAGTAAAACATTTCAGCTACTTAGGCACGATTTTTTCTGAAGATGGTAAATTAATATAGAAATAGACAACAGAATCAGCAAAGCTGGTATGGTGGGAAGTCAATTGAATAAATTCATATGGAATAAGAGAGAAATTAGTCAGAACACTAAATTAGCTGTATACAAGACAGTGTTCAAACCAGCTTTAACTAATGGATATGAGAGCTGGGTCAGAAGTAAAACACTTAACCAAAGACTAGAGACTGCAGATATGAGAGTCCTGAGAAAGATTAGAGGCGTGAACAGATGGCATCAATGGCAATATCATATTAAAAATGAGGATATTAGGAAAGAACTTGACATTGTCAGCATCCAGGAATGTGTTAGCAGAGCTAATCTCAGGTGGTATGGTCACTTAAATAGAATGGGAGAGGAAAGATTAGCAAAACAAGTGTTCTCTGCCAGGTTGGCAGGAAAACGACCCAGAGGAAGACCAAGATATAAGTGGATTGATACGGTACAAAGTGCCTTAGAGGATAGAAATATAAGATCTGATAATGTTGGAGTCTTGACAAGTAACAGACTGATTTGGAGGAAAATTGTAGATAGGAAGTTAGTAATGATATAATTTTTTCATGTAGTACTGTCATATCCTGTACACCCCTTGAGGGTACATGGCAGGAATTTGATGATGATGTGGATTGATACAGTAAAAAAGTGCCTTAGAAGACAGAAATACAAGACCTGATAATATTGGAATTTAACATTTAATAGACTGATTTGGTGGAAAATTGTAGATAGGAAGTTAGTAATGATGTAAATTTTTCATTTAGTACTATAATATCCTGTACATCCCTTGAAGTTATATATATCAGGAATTTGATGGTGTTTCAAAAAATGAAATTCTACAATACAAATCTAATATGTTATAATTAATGCATTTTTATAGATCAGCTTCTAAACAAGAACAGATGTTTCTTAAGGCTTTAGTTGCTGAATTTCAAAGGTCTGGATTAGAAGAAGCAACTTTTTCCCAAGTTACTCAACAGCATGTTGCTCTCTGCAGATTCGAAGGTAAGTTATCATGATTTGTATCTAAAGTAAGAATTAGTTTTAGAAAATATATTATTAACATTCGTTGTCAGTGTATTTGATTACCACTTGTAATATTATTTCATTGCTTAGTATGTGACCACTATTCTAACTTATTGAGGGCTGAAGATAAGAATTATCTCTTATGAATGATATAATCACGTAACCACAAGAAAGATATTTATTTAACTAAATATTTCGGTCTGGAAATAGCAGACCATCTTCAGTGGTATTACAAGAACAGTTTAAAAAATACAAGCTAGAATACTAACAATAGATCGTTAAAATTAGAACACGCCGCATGATGTTATATCATTAAGTATGAAACGGAATATTTTGAAGTAGAAACATGATTGAATTTGCAATTTAAAAATAATAATAATAATTAATTAATTAATGAGCAATCTTGATTAGACTTTTCCAGATTTTTGATATAGATATACAGTCATTATGATTCAGGTTGAGGCGATGGAGCAAGGCCTCCACGCTTTCCTTGAACAAACGTTCGAACCTATAATGGGATCTATGTAAGAGGCGAGTCCTGGACCAAAAGATGCTGTGGTCAGTTTCAATCCCGTGTTGAGCCAATCCTGACTTTTCAGGTTTGTTGTGAAGAATGGATGATTGATGTTCTTGGATTCTTTTTTTCAAGAGAACGTCCAGTCTTTCCAAAATAAGAGAGATCACAGTTGCACGGAATTTGATAAACTCCAGGAAGAGATAAAGTTAAGCGTTTGTCTTTAGGAGAAGGAAAATGAGAAGACAATTTGTTAATAGGTGAATACGTAGTTGTTAAATCATATTTCTTTAAAATTCTTGCGATAGGTTCTGAAATACTGGAGATATAAGGAATAGGCACTCGACGTATTGAAACTTTGTTGTTTTGTGGAGGATTATAAGAATTGAGAAGACGTTGAGTACTTTTTTCAGAAAAGCCATTGAGTTTCATATGTTGTTGGATAGTAGAAAGTTCTTTCTGTAGATAATCAAAAGTAGAACAATTAGTTTTGGCTCTTTTGATGAGGCATTTTATAATTCCTGTTTTTTGACATGGATGATGGGTGGATTCTTTAAGAATATAAGGACCTGTGAATGTTGGTTTCCTGTATACTGTAGTTGTAAGAATATTTGAAGGTGACTGGATGAGGAGAACGTCTAAAAAAGATAACTGGTTGTTTTCTTCTAATTCCATAGTAAACTTTATGTGATGATGCAAGGAATTAATACTGTTTAAAAAAGAAGGTAAAGCGTTTTTGCTGTGAGGCCAAATAGTAAAGATGTCATCTATATATCTTACCCAAAAAGATGGTTGAGGGAAAATAGATGCAAAGAGGACTTTTTCTAAATGTTCTAAATAAAAGTTGGCTAAAGCCAGAGAAAGAGGACTTCCCATGGCCATTCCTTCTACTTGGCTATAAAATTTGTTTTGACATACGAAATATCCAGAATGTATTAGGAAATTGAATAGTTTTATAACATCTTGAGGAAAGATGTCAGCAAGTAATTTTAAAGTTTCCTTGAGAGGTACAAGGAAAAAAGAATCCAAAAACATCAATCATCCATTCTTCACAACAAACCTGAAAAGTCTAGATTGGCTCAACACAGGATTGAAACTGACCACAGCATCTTTTGTTCCAGGACTCGCCTCTTACATAGATCCTGTTATAGGTTCGAATGCCCCAACCTGAATCGTAATGCCTGTATATCTATATCAAAAATCTGGGAAAGTCTAATCAAGATTACTCATTAATTAATTTTTTTTTTAAATTGCAAATTCAATCATGTTTCTACTTCAAAATATTCCGTTTCATACTTAGTGATATAACATCACGCGGCGTGTTCTAATTTTAACGATCTATTGTTAGTATTCTAGCTTGTATTTTTTAAACTGTTCTTGTAATACCACTGAAGATGGTCTGCTATTTCCAGAACGAAATATTTGGTTAAATAAATATCTTTCTTGTGGTTACGTGATTATATCATTCAGTCTTATGTCACAAGTATCTTTGAAACAACAAATTATCTCTTATGATTGGTCTCTGGGTAGCAGGGTTCCCACATTAAAATGGAGAAATAGTATAATTATTGTTTATAATCCTCACAACATATATATATATATATATGCATAAATATATGTGTAATATAAAAAATTTCTTTACTGATTTTTTTTTTTTAAATTATTGTTATTTGAACATGTGACATATTCATTAGTGCACTGGTAATTTGAAACCCATAACTTTTAATTACGGAGCCATTCATTTCTCTCGAATGTCACACCATATATAATGCGTGGTGTAGTAATGTGTAATTATGTGAAATTTTGTGTTTTGGGTAAGAAACAATCAACTCTAAATGAAGTAAGCTCATAGGGACTAAAGGAATACCTTACTTGGTTATACAAATGTTCAACACTTGCTGAACTTTTGCTACTTTGGAATAGCATTGATGCTAGACCAAACATTACACATTCTGTGTAGGGGTGATATAGGATGGATGTTAGCTGCATGTGTTTCAGGCACATTTGGGGAGAGAAATCAGGAGAAAATGATTTGTGTTGGAATTTAGGCTATATATATTCCTTCTGAGAAGCCATGCATTGTACTGTTTTTGGTGTAATAGGTGATGATTGAAAAAGGTGTCTGACAAGGAGACTCTCTATTATCCAAAATCTTTACAGCAGTCCTTCAAGAAATATTTAATAATATAAACTGGACAAACTTGGTATAAAAATTAATAAAGAAACTTAAACTTAACACACCTAAGATATGCAGATGATATCATATTTTTTTTGCAAACACTCCAGAAGACCTATATCATGAAAGCAGAAAAGTTGGTCTAAAAATAAACAGAGGAAAAAACTAAAGTCATTTTTAATCATTTTTGTAATACCAAAAAACATAATAATAGAAAACAATTTCTTGGAAAGAGTCTCTTCATATACATACTTAGGCCATCTCATTGATCTAAAGTGTGGACTCCAAAAGGAAATAAATAGGAGAGTTCAACTTGCCTGGAGTGCATTCAGAAAAGCATTTTTCTGAATGCACTCCAGGCATTCAGAAAAAATCCACTGAATGCATTTTTGAAAAGCATTTTTCAAAACAATGATATCCCACTCTGTTTAAAAAGAAAGACATTTAACCAATGTATACTTCCAGTAATCATATATGGTTGTGAAACTTGGTCTCTAACAAAAGCATTGGCAAATAAACTAGCAACAACTTAAAGAAAAATGGAGAGGTTGATGCTAGGCATCGCATTAAAAGATAAGAGGAGAAACACCTGGATAAGAAGCCAGACACATCAATGACATCATTCTTCACCATAAGAGACTAAATGGAAATGGGCTGGATATCTATCTAGAAGAGAAGATGATAGCGATCGACCACCATACTAACGAACTGGATTCCATAAGAAGGGAAACGAGGCCGAGGACACCCTAAAAGAAGGTGGGGTGATGAATTGTCAAATTTTGTTAGGGAAAATTGGTCAACCATTGCCAAGAAAAGAGAAAGGTGGAAAGAACTGGAGGAGGCCTTCATCCAGCAGTGGACAGAAAAGGGCTGAAAAGAAGAAGGTGAAGATTTGCTAAGATTGTCCTTGTAATTGGGTGATATTCCAATGGTACTATCTGGATATGAGAGAAGTAGATATGGAAGAGCAGATTTTGTAGCTACTGGCCTTGAACTAGACTGTAGCTACAAAATCTTCTCTAATTAAAGTCTAACTTCAATTTGTTAATGGCTACTTTTGTAGCTGTTTGAACTCAGTATAGGCTGAGTGTGACTCATTAAGTTTAGTGGAATGAAAACAGCACAGAGAAACATGCACAAGTTTAATGGATCCTGTATTTCGTACATACAAAATTATTCAGTGAGCTGGAAAAAGAAGTCCTGTGAGGGGTACCTTTATGGGTGCTCTTGGCTGATGAGAGGGAATGTTGGGTAGGAAGCCTAGGAATTAATTTTCCAAATCTTAGCAAGTTGAACACAACCATATTTATTAAGATTAGGTTGCTTTTTCAAATCTTCTGCTGCTGATTCTAAGAAAAGTCTTTCAAATTTATATTTGTTGCGGTGTATTGAAGCATAGTAGTTTTTTCCATTCGATTCTGTGCAAGATATCCAAGGAGTGGTCAGCTAGACTCAACTGACCATGGTTATGGCAGCAGATGTATTTCTTGTGTTATTCTAGGCAAATGTTGGCAGATCTTCCAGTTTATCCATAATATGATCATTTGTAAAAACAAGAAACCTTGTAAAAACACCTGCAACAGAAAGAAGAGAGAGTGCATCCTTAGGAAAGCAGATAAGGACAGCCAACTTCAGATGAGGTTTGAAAGCAGTGTAGGAATTATATTTCTTTAGAGTTCTGGCTATTTTTTTCTGTGAGGGGTTATGGCAAATTTTTCCCATCATCCTTCTCATCTCAGCAATATGGTTTTATCAAAGCTCCTGTCAACAGCTCCAACCTCTCTTTCACTCAGGCCTCCCTTGTTTCCCAACATTTGAAGCTATTCTGTGTATATCATCATTGTTGGATATGCACCAAAGTTGTTAGACCTTGAATGCATGTGCATGCCCAACAATGATGAGACACAGAACAGCTTCAAACGTTAATACATTAATGCTTAATGTATAGATGTTTTTTGTCTTTCGCAATGTTTGTTGGTAGTTTCCTCTTGTTATGCACCCAAAGAAGTTTAGTTGTGCAGTCTACTTAATTATAATAGTCTTTCTATTTTTATCTCTTGGCTTATAGTCATTTAATCTATTTTTTTAAAAATATATCTCTTAGCAGAGTAAATCGGTTATATCATGTGTGTGTGTGTTAAATATACCAAGAAATTTTATAAACTTGGTTTTAATCCTTTTTTCACAAGTAAGCAAAGTTTGCACCTGAAGTATTTTCAGGTCTGAGGCAACTCGTGGTAAAGGTGGCATAAGCTCTGATCACTTGCCTAAGTATCCCATAATACAAAGCACATCTCCTTAAGGACATGTATAATGCTATGTATTATGGGAAGGGTCACTACCCAGACCTTTATTGAGGTCTCGTTAGTGGGAGCCAGACCCAGAAGTGGTGATACCAAGGTTGAAGTAATGCAGAACTTATATTTACCTGAATGTAAGCATTATACATGTCTTTAAGGAGATGTGCTTTGTATTATGGGATACTTAGGCAAGTGATCAGAGCTTATAAAACCTTTACCATGAGTTGCCTCAGACCTGAAAATACTTCAGGTGCAAATTTAGCTTACTTGCTACTTGGAAAAAAAAAGGATTAAAACCAAGATTATAAAATTTCTTGGTATCTTTAACATATAGTATACCCAAGGTAAAAAAACTTCCTACATCTTTCTCTCATCCTGAGATTTTTATTTAATAAGGTTTAAACACCTTATGGCAACTCGTAAATATAAGTTATGCATTACTTCAACTTTGGTATCACCACCTCTGGGTCTAGGTAGTGACCCTTCCCATAATACATGTCCATAAGGAGCTGTGCTTTGTATTATGGGATACTTAGGCAAGTGATCAGAGCTTATGCCACCTTTTCCATGAGTTGCCTCAGACTTGAAAATACTTCAGGTGCAAACTTAGCTTACTTGCTTGTTTCTTACTTGGGAAAAAAAGGATTAAAACCAAGTTTATAAAATTTCTTGGTATCTTTAATGTATAGTACACCCAAGTTAAAATACTTTCTACATTTATATATATATATATATATATATATATATAAATGGACATTTATATAAGGTCAGGTAATCCTGACAATTGGAAATTATTTAAGTATATATTACTATGTATACTCTAGATATAATACTATATATGGTGTATACTGATCATCAGTGAACAAAGGAAAATTCTTAGAAAATCAAGTGAAATATAAATATGGAAATAAATACGTGTAACAAGCACAACAAATTTTACAAGATGATTTGTTGCTCCGTCAACCCGCATGTATTCCTGCCACACCTAGATGAATCATCTGATCACTGGATTAGTCCCTTCCTGTAGTTATTTACTGAGCTACCAAACATACAGCTGCTGTTTATTATTGATTAGTTATTTATATTTTGGGAACAAATAATATTACAATATTAATTATTAATAATTTGTTTCTAGTAATGAAAATATTTCTATTAATGTCTGTTCTTTCCCAACCTTATATTTCCCATCTTCATATAGCCCATTAATGATTCACATATCCACATCTTTTAGTAATTTAAATATATCAAAGAAATAAAGCATTCTCCTCAATTATTGTTTTCTAATATATCCTAAAACAAACACATTTGTTTCCCTCCTACCACCACTACTGCATGCACATTTAGTTACAATTGAAGACCCATCACAGTGTGCAACACATCTTCCAATATGCAAGGATAAAATTGCCATGGGACAGTGATTTTACTCTCTCTCTCTCTCTTTCTGCCAGATGGTTAGGTTGGTGGCAAAAGAGTCCTAATTGCCTCAACATGAACATGTTAAAGGGTATTCAATTGTTTATTTATATATATATATATATATATATATATATATTCTTAAAAAAGAAAAGGTCCTGAACATATTTTTTATAGATATTCTTTTTTAAAATGCCATATGCATATCTTTATAATACTGAGTGTCCAGCTAGAAGTAACCAAATGTGGTGGCTTATAATGCAAGAACTACTCATTATCTTTTCTCAAACTAAAGTTCAGTCAATAGGAAATCTCTCTAAGATTTGTTTTGTCACACTTTCAAGGTCACTAGTGCACATGTGCAAAAACAGTATAAGAATGGCTATTGTCTCAGTCAGATGTGGATGCCACAGTGGAAGGTGCAGTGAATGCTTTCGTTAGCTGAATTTAAATCAGATACGTGTGTTCAGTGGTGTGCATGATGAGAACTGGAATGGAATGTGGATCCTCCCACATCGAAATCGATTCTTCAGTGGGATAAAACTCTAAAAGAGACTGGAAGTTTGGTTTCACAAACTGATGAATGTGTGTGACTGATGAGACTGTGGATTGGTTGTGTATGTCATTCTCTAGAAGGCTCATGCAAGTCAATTAGACAGGCTAGTAATGAATTGCAGATTCTTTGCTCAACAGCTCACAACATTGTTCACAAACATCTCCATTTGCATCTATACAAACTTCAACACATTCAGCCAGATAATCTCTGCTGATTTCACTGCTGAGATAATCAGCCATATTGATAACAATCCCAATTATCTTGATCTTTTGTTATTTAGTGATGAATCAATCTTTTACTTTTGTGGGAAAGGACACAGTTGCCACATTTGAGGTATTGAGAATCCTCACTAAGTGATTGAAAGTGAAAGGGACACCAAAAGGGACAATGTCTGATTCAGAGTGCACAAAATATGGCATCATTGTCCACAGTGATGGGACATACTTACCTTGACATGCTGCATATCTTTGCTTTGCCACAGATTTCCCAAGTATGACATTTCACATTAACTCTCCAAGATGGTGTTCCACCACTCTTTCATCGAAATGTTACTACATTTTTGAACAAGACATTTCCTGGAAATTGGATTGGAAGAGAAGATCCAACTGTCTGGTTGCCTAGATCTCCAGATATGACTCCATTGGACTTTTTTTTTTTCTTTTTTTTTTTTTTGCATTAGGCTTTATTAAAGGCTGGTGTACAAAAGTTCAAAATTTGGATGATTTGAAACATATTATTGTAGAAGTTGCTCTAATAATGACTCAGGTGCAGACACTTAGCAAGCGCTCGAGTCGTTTTTGACATCTGTTGAGCTACAAAAGGTGCCCAGATTGAACTTTACTGACCTTCATGAAAATTTGGTGAGTTACTCTGTATAATAACAAAAAATTAGTTTAATAAACCTTATCAGATGCTGAGATATGTGTGTATTTTTGGATACCTCTAGCCAAAAGACTAAAATACACAATTATTCAAGAAAAAATAAAAGAGTTTGAGACCAAACCTTGGAGACAGTGGCAAGCCCTGAAGAAAACACTGATTGATTCAGCCAGAGAGGCATGTGGTGAGGTTGTCTGCAAGGATAGAAAAATCATACCATGGTGTACATAAGAAGTTGAAGATGCAGTGAAAGAAAAGAAGAAAGCATATCAAAAGTTCCTGGCAAATAAGTCAGCTTGTGCACTTAGAGAATACAGAGACAAACGTAAGAAAGCTAAATACTGTGTAAAACTAGCTAAGCAAAAGTGGAGGAAAGAGTGCTGTAAAAGAAATTAGGGATGATAAAGGTGACATGAAAACAGGAGAAAAAGATATCCTTGAAGTATGGAGTAATTACTTTGAAAAATTGCTAAATGAAACAAGCAGTGATGACAACACAGTGGTAAAAAAACACTGACCAGGCATGCAATCAGGAATACATATCCATACTTGAAATAGAAAAAGCCATAAAAAGCCTGAAATGTGGAAAGGCAGCAGGAGTAGATGATATTCAACCAGAAATGCTCAAGTATGGAGGTATAAAAGTCTTACAGTGGCTGCACTGCATAGTTCAGAAGGCCTAGTCAGAGGGACGAATTCCAGATGATTGGAATAGAGCTCCCATATATAAAAAAGGGAAATAAAACTGAATGTGAGAATTACAAAGGTAGTTTTCTACTGAGTGTTCCTGGTAAGATATATGCAAGTATACTTGAGAAGCGGTTGAGAAGGATTGTGGAAGAGAAGCTTGCTGAAGCAAGCTTGATTCAGGCCAAATAGAGGCTGTCAGGATCAGATTTTCACTTTAGACAGATAGTTGAGAAATCATGGAAATATAACAAAGATCTGTATTTAAGTTTTGTAGATCTGGAAAAGGCATATGACAAGGTGCCAAGAGAGAAGCTATTCGAAACGCTACAGTTATATGGTCTTAATGGAGCATTATATCAAGCAATACTTAGTCTTTATTTGAGTTGTAAGTCAGCAGTTAGAATTGAAGGAAGTACAGGAAGGTGGTATAATGTTAAATCTGGTCAGACAAGGATGTACATTATCCCTTCTGTTATTCATTATCTATATGGATCACATTATGAAGGAAAGTGGTATTAAACCTGATATCAAAGTTGGAGATGTCGATCTCAACTCTTTTCTTTATGCGGATGATGTTATATTTCTAAATAAATCCACTACAAGTCTGCAAGATTCCCTGACTAAAGTAAATAACTGTTGTAATAGATATGGTATGAAGATCAGCATTAAAAAGACAAAGACAGTGAAAATATCAACTGCATTGTGAATGGAGAATCATATTAAAAAATGAGGATATTAGGAAAGAACTTGACATTGCCAGCATCCAGGAATGCATCCTGAGATTAGCATCCACAGCTAATCTCAGGTGGTATGGTCACTTAAGCAGAATGGGAGAGGAAAGATTAGCAAAACAAGTGTTCTCTGCCAAGTTGACAGGAAAAAGACCCAGAGGAAGACCAAGATAAAGGTATATTGATACAGTAAAAAGTGCCTTAGAAGATAGAAATATAAGATCTGATAATGTTGGAGTCTTGACAACTAACAGACTGATTTGGAGGAAAATTGTAGGTAGGAAGTTAGTAATGATGTAATTGCTCATGTAGTACTATCATATCCTGTACACACCTTGAGGATATATATCAGGAATTTGATGATGATATATCCACTTTGTTCAGACATGAAGATAGACAACTAGTTACCTGGAGCTCACCAGATAAATTATATTTTTACCAGATAGACCATGTCCTAATTGACAAGAGACATGTCTTCGACCTGATAGATATAAGAACATATAGAGGTGCTAACATCGACTCCGATCATTATGTATTATCTTGAATACGAGCCAGTATTTCTAATGCTAGAAAAGTTCAAGGCACTGAAGTGCAAAAATAATACTGTGACAAACTTGAGGAGTCTAAAATTGCATCTGAATATGCAAATAAACCACATGAATATTTGAAGAATTCTGACTTAAATGAATAGTCAAACATTGAAAACAGATGGTCTTGCTTAGTAACTGGGATTAAAAAGTCAGCACAACAGATATTAGGTATAAAAGAAAATAAAAAGGAAATAGATAATTGGTATGATGAGGAATGTGAAGTAGTTACAGAAGAAAAGAATAAATGTTATATCAGGATGCATCAGAAGAATTTTACAAGAGCTGCTCTTGATGAGTATCATGAAGAAAGAGTAAAGGGGAAAAAGGTACATAGAACTAAAAAAGAGGAATTACCATAAGATGGAAGAGCTGGAGCATTTTAGAACTAAGAATGAAGTCGAGATGTTTTATGGAGAGATAAATAAAACTAGAAAAGAATTTAAGCCTAGACTGACAATATTGCAGGAATGAAAATGTTGATATAATAAACAATAAAGACAATATATTGCTCAGATGACAGTAGCATTTTAAAAATATTTTATCTAAAGAAACAATCTTAGATAATGGTAGCAATGAATATCACTATTTTAATCATAATAGTAACGGTATAGAGAAACAACCCACCCATGTTGCAAGAAGTACAGTAGCAGTCTAAATTAAAGAATGCTACTTGTACTTCCTGCAACGTGTGCGGATGTTCCCGGATCTGATAATTTGCAGGCAAAACTATTGAAACAAGGAGGAAGAGAATGCCTCAAACAAATTCATGAGTTAATGGCTTATGTAAGGTTGAACGAAGTTCTCCCGAAAGACTGGTCTACTAGTATCATATGTCCAATATTTAAAAAAAAAAAAGACCACTTAGAATGCTCTAATTATAGAGGGATTAGCCTTTTAAATATACAATATACAAAGTATTCTCTAATATCTTATATAATAGACTGTTCAAATATATTGAAAAAGAAATAGGAAGCTATCAATGTAGATTTAGATCAAACAGGTCAACATGAGAGCAAATGTTCATGCTATGATAAATATTGCAAAAAACATGTGAATACAAACTAACTACTCAAAATTTATTTATGGACTTTAAATCTGCCTATGACACTGTTGGTAGGCAACAGTTATTTTTGACAGTGATGGAATTGAATACTCCACCTTAACTAATTCAATTAGTTCAGATGACATTGAAATCCACTATATGTCATATTAAAATTTAATCTGATTTGTCAGAAGAATTTGAAACAACAAATGGTCTAAGGCAAGGAGATGCATTAGCTTGCCTGTTGTTTAACATAGCATTAGAGAGGGCTTTAAGGGACTCTGGAATACAGAGAACAAATACAATTTATTAAAAATCAGTCCAGGTCTTGGCATATGCTGATGGCATTCATCTCCCTGGAAAACTCAGCAAAAAGAATGGTTCTAACAATTAATGAAAAAAAAGACTAAATACATGGTTTCAAGTCCCAACAATAATAACATGAATTTATTAGGTTTATATAACAATTGGAAATTATAAATTTGAACATGTGGAAAACTTTATATATTTAGGTTTCATGATCAGTCATGATAATGATGCAAACCTTGAGATTAGAAAAAGAATATCAATTGCAAATAGATGTTATCATGGACTTTTAAGACATAAAATCAAGACTATTAACTCTTCAAAGTAAATTTAGGACTTATAAAACCTTAATTCGATCTGTATTAGTATATGCATCGAAAACATGGAGCATGAACAAACAGGATATAAGAAGATTAAGTATTTTCGAAAGGAAAATACTGTGAACTACATTCAATAATTTAGCTATACCTTTAGGTACTTCATGCACACAGAAATTTATTATTTACCTGCTTTGTTAATCCTCAAAAGTCTGATCAGGTCTCGTCATATTATGCAAAATCCAACTCGTCATGCAAAAAATGTACTTGCCCAATCTTCCATTAAAGTGAAAAATGAATGGAGAATAAGGTATAATAATGAATTGTATGATTTGTTTAGAGAACCAGATATTATTACATTCATAAAAATTGGTCGCCTTCAATGGGCTAGACATTTAATAAGAATGGAAGTTCTAAGAAGACAGTAAAGAAAGTCTTTCACTCTAACCCAGGATAATAGATCTAGAGGAAGACCAAGAACTAGATGGAAGTATAATTATTATTATTATTACAGGCAACTCCAGGGAGTCATTAGACTCATCGAGGGAGGATCAAATCATATTCATCACAACTATTCGACATTCATACAGTATCTATCATACCTCGCCTTAAACTTATTCACTGTCACAGCATCCACCACAAACTCTGGCAGCCCATTCCACTCATTCACCACTCTAAAAGTAAAGAACCCAGCTCTAACACCTTTACTAACCACACTTTTGCCCAGTTTTCATGGATGTCCCCTAGTCCTCCCACAACCAGCCCTTTTCTCAAAAATATCTTCTGAATTAATTTTATAGAAACCCTTCAGTAATTTGAATGTCTCAATCATATCTCCCCTCCTCCTCTGCCTATCAACTAATTTTTGCAACCCACAAATCCTCAACCTGTTCTCATAAGGTTCATTCCACAGATATGCTATCATCTTGGTCAGTCGCCTCTGGATCCTCTCAACCTCCTCCCCATCAAGAAGAAACCTAGGTGACCAAATCTGGGCACAGTAGTCGAGATGGGGTCTTATCAAGGCTCGACAGAAGAACTATAACCTGCTTGTCTCTGCTTGTCAACGTATTCTTCAGCAACCAAGTGATTTGATGAGCTGATTTGGCCACTTTTGCAGTGTGTCCCCTAAACTTCAACTCCTTATCCACCAACACTCCTAAATCTCATGCCTCATCAATTTCCTAGAGTACAATTCCACCAATGTAGTAATCTGCTGCTAATCTTTTCACCCCAAAATGTATAACCTTACATTTTGCCACATTAAATTGACATCCATTCTCCTTAGCCCAGACCTCCAATCTGTCCAAATCTTCTTGCAAAATTTTGACATCGTCTGCATTCACTATTGCCCTA
This sequence comes from Typopeltis vanoorti, assembly GCF_054136105.1. Classification (NCBI taxonomy): domain Eukaryota; kingdom Metazoa; phylum Arthropoda; class Arachnida; order Uropygi; family Thelyphonidae; genus Typopeltis; species Typopeltis vanoorti. Next base: position 175,904,497 of record NC_143551.1, on the reverse strand, counting down.
CCCAACTTTGCATCATCTGCAAACAAATAAACTGATCCTCTCAGATCCTTTCCTATATCATTAATGAACAAATTAAACAGCAGTGGTCCAAGAACAGATCCTTGTGGCACACCACTAGTTACTGGCCGTCTTGTGGATTCTACTCCTGAATAAACCACTCTCTGATATCTCTCAGTCAACCATCCTCCTATCATCTCACCAACCCTATATCCATCCCCATATGCTGCAATTTACTGATTAGAATTCCATGTAGTATCCTGTCAAAGGCCTTAGCAAGGTCCAGTAGAATCACTGTAAACCCATTACCCTTATCCAGTTCAGCCGTCACTGTGTTATAATACATGAGCAAGTTACTGAGGCATGACCTACCCTTCGCAAAACCATGCTGTCCCCGATACAGTATCCCATTTTCTTCTATCCATTTTCCTCTTGACTATTTTCTCCAAGACTTGATAATGAGTCCTGTTATGCTGATTGGCCGGTAATTTTCAACAGCAGCCTTGGAACTACCTTTATGCAGCAGAACTATTTTCCCCTCTTTCCATCCCCTTGGGACTGACCCAGACCCGAGGCTCAAATTAAACAAAATGGTCAAGGGTGTTGACAATTCTTTAGCTGCTTCACGTACCACACGAGCTGGTATACCATCCAATCCCACAGATGTATTGACATTGAGGTTCTGTAATAGACTAGTTACCTCTACTTCATTCATCACAATTCCAGTATAAGCTCTTGGTTCTTCCATTCCTGCAATGTCACCACCTGGATGATATGCTCTTGCAAAGTGCTCGCTCAGTAATTCCACTATATCAACTGATTCGGTTACCTCCCTACCCTCAGCATTTTTTAAGATCATTCTGCCATGAACATTTTTCCTTTTACTTGCAACATATTGAAAAAACTCTTTGGGATTCTGTTTAGCCTGCATGGCCAATTTTCTTTCGTAATCCGCTTTTGCTTTTCTTACCACCCTTGTTACCATCCTGGCCTGAGCTTTATACTGTTCCTGCACCTGCTGGTCACCTTTCTCCTTAAATTCCCTCCACAATTGTTTCTTTTTTTGCAGCTCAAGCTTAATAGTGTTATTCATCCATTTAACCCCTACTTGATTTATTATTCGGACTCTTGGTATACAGTCAACCATTGCCTCCTGCAAACACTTCTTAACCACCTCCCATGCACTATCAACATCCAGCCCTTGCAGTTTTACATGCCATGGCACTGAGCCAAGCACACACCTAAGCTTGCCGTACTTACCAGCCCGGTAATTCCACATGTACCCTGTCTTAATTGTAAATTCCACTCCTTTAGCCACCTCCCAAGTCATGACCTTATGGTCACTCTCACCAATTGGTGGCAACATCTTCGTTACAGCCACATTCTCAGTTGCAATTACTAGGTCAAGCACTCTCTGCCCCATGGTATTTTCCGCTACATGCTGCCGCAGATAGTTGTCCCTTAATAACCACATAAAATCCAATTCCTTCCCCCCATGTGCCCTCTCTTCTGTCAATGTTACCATAATTGAAATCACCCATAATAATTACCCTCCTTCCACTCATTTCTTCTATTTGCCTATGCATACTATCCCCACCATCTATTCCATCACCTGGTCTATAGCAGCACTCAATTGTATATTTTGTTCTGCTAGATTCTCTCTCACACCAAACAGCCTCAAATGTACTCTTTTCTCTATCCTGCAGTTCAACTTCTATACTCCTTGGCTGCAATTCATCAGCTATCATCAATAACACTCCTTCCCCCCCCTTTTTATTCACCCTGTCACTCCTGATCACGCTATACCCGTCGCATTCAATCCCACTAGCTATATCATCTTCTGTCAGCCATGTTTCACTAATACCAACAACCTGTGGCCTGGAAGTGCCAACCAAGACCAAAAACTCTTCCTTCTTGTTCCTAATACTCCTAGCATTAGTGTACATGAATTGCAGAAGCCCATTAGTCCCACCACTACTTTGATGCCTTATACTAACTATCCCATTCTGATTTATTGTCCTTTGTACTCGCTTGGGCATATTATACTCATTCATACACTCAACTGCCTCCCTAAAGTCTGCATATCTACTCTCACCCCTTTTAATAAATCATTTCCCTGAGTCTGTACATCCACTTCCACATCATTCATCAACACTTTTTCAAGTCTCCGTTACACCAACTCCATTCAAATGTAACCCATCCATCTCATATAAATCCTTTCGCCCATCGAACTCACTCCACACATCCACAAATTCCACACCACTCTCCATGCATAACCCACGCATAAAGTCATTGGCAATTATGGCCCTCCTTCTAAACACTTCACTGTCATACCACGATAAAATACTCACCAACCTAACTCTCTCATTCTTCTCTTTTGCTACGTCAAGTAATTCCCTCAAATCATTTGTTCCTGCCACGATTATCATCTCTTTCACCCTCTGTTTTTGCACTCGAATAGATTCGCTGACGTCCTTTATGTTTGCACCCGGCTGGTATGATTTCGTCAAACTCTCAACTAACACACCTCTTAATGGCGAATCTCCATACAGCACTCGTTCCTTCATTATATTGACGTTTACGAACATTCTATTATTTGTTGTCACAGACTTTCGCCGTTTATTAGTTGGTATATTCATCACACATTTTTCCATACGCTCCAGTTGTCTTTTTGCTCTGTGTATTGCTCTGTTCAAACATGCGATTTCATTACTCGCATTTATCTCACCATTTTCATTATCAATCAAATCATCCATTCGTTCTGTATTTCTACCCTCATTTACACTTTCACCGACGCTCTCACACCTATCTGGCACTACCACGCAATTCTCTATCACACCGCCATTTTCTACATTCTGACTATCGTTAACAATATCACTCTCGCCACCCGAAACACGCTTGAGATTCTCATTCTCCTTACACTTTCACCATTTAACCAGACTCCCACCGCTCTTCACAAAGCATACATCTCACAGACAGCACATTGCATAAATTCGTTTACATCAAAACTCTTAAACAAACATGGCGACCTGGCACCATTTTTTTTTTATCGGTACCATATGTACGCTATCTTATCTTTAAAATAATAATTAAAATAACACAGAAAACACACAAAAATTGCACAGATACACCAAGAAACAAACGCAAACAATACTACATAAAATTCTAGTAAAATTGCCAATTATTACACAAAATACTACTAATCTTTTCAGGAGCTCTCAAAAGCCAACGATTATCATCATCAAATTAACTATTCTCTCAAATAGTTAATTTGATGATGATGAAATAATGCAACAGAAGACTTCAAAACTATTTGGGAATGTAATTGGATGACTAAGGCAAAAAATAGAGAGGAGTGTCAGAAGCTTCTGAGGAAAGCTAGGACTCTCTCAAAGGGTTGTTAAGCCAATGATGATGAGTAACTAGTTATCTTCCTTGCCTAGTGTGGATCTACAGAGTGCTCTTGCAAAAGCTAGTAATGTCATGTTGATTGCATCTTTGCCATCTAGAAAATTTGTTACCATATTACCTTAAAGGAGGTCTTTTAACAAACTCATTCTTTGTTCTCCATAGAGAGTTGTATTCTTATGCATTCAGCTGCCTTCTGAGTTAATCACCACTCAAATAACGGCACTGGTCTATGATTTGATGTTTTTATTTTTACATCAGTTTTGGAGGATACAGTTTTATTTTATTTCCACTCTTGTGGAGCCTTACTTAAGAAGTCTTATTAAATACTGAATTTAAATGTACTAGTCATTCCATACACACTCCTGTAAAACATTATATTATCTTGTTTAATCATGCTATTTTATATTTATAATCCTTAAGATTTCTTAATGTTTACTACATTCATTCATCCACTTCCATACTCTATCTTTCTCCAGTTATGCAGCATTCAGTAATTTACCTATACCTTTAGGTTCTTCATACACACAGAAATTTATTATTTACCTGCTTTGTTAATCCTCAAAAGTTATACAACTCGGCATGCAAAAAATGTAATTGCCCAAGATCCCCATTTTTTTTAACGCATGTCTGAAAATAGTAAATAAGAAGTTCCATAAAGTGATTAGTTGTGCTGTATCTGTGTTTTTTAACACCAAAAGATTGTTTTAAAACGTTATTTTTTATTAAATAAAACAAGTATATTTTGTCCATGCAGCTACTTGCTAGCTGGGAAAATGTATTTGCCACAGCAAGAGAGCGAGCATTTGTCGAGCCCTGTTTATGATAATCACTGAAACTAATAATATAATGCATTTGTAAATATTGGCTTACTGAATGGAAATAGCAAAATGGGCTAACACAGCCAAATTAATTTCCTCTGTAAACAAACTTTTTGTATAATAGGGTAGGATGGTTAATTCTTTCCAAATACAGGGTGTCCCAAAATTCACACAAGAAGTAATTTTGATAGAAAACATAGGTTTTTAATTAAAAATTGTAATTTCTTATTGATTCATAAAGTATATAGTATATGGTTATGCATGTTATAGCATATCGGGTAAATGACCTCCACGGCTTTGCTGGCACATACGCACTCTTTTGTCGAAATTTTCCATGACCGTTTTGCATAAATGTGGCTGAATTTCATTGATACAGCGCTTAATTTCCTCCTTCAAGGCATAGGTGGTCGTGGGCTTGTTGGCATAAACCTTAGACTTCAAAAAAACCCCAAAGAAAAAAGTCCACTGCATTAAGTCACATGATCTGGGCGGCCAATTCTGATCACCAAAACGGGTACACAACCAGGAAATGACTCGTGCAGTAATTGAATTGTTTCTCGGGGCTGTATGGCATGTGGCACCGTCTTGTTGAAACCATATGTCGTCCGCATCCATATCTTGCAATTTAGGCACAAAAAACTGGATTATCATGTCGCGATAGTGAGCACCATTAACTGTTATTGTCTTACCAGCCGCATTTTCGAAGAAGAATGGACCGATGATGCCTCCAGCCCAAAATCCGCACCAAACAGTGACACGTTGTGGATGCATTTGTTTCTCAACAATCACTCGTGGATTTTCTGAACCCCAATGCGACAGTTTTGTCGATTAACGAAGTCATGAAGATGAAAATGAGCCTCATCGCTGAAGATGATTTTGCTCGAAAAATAACCATCCACTTGTTGTTGTTCAATAATCCATTCAACGAACTCTCTTCGCTGTGTGTGGTCAGTAGGCTTCAGTTCTTGAGTCAATTGAACTTTGTAAGCATAAAGGTGCAAATCTTTCGTGAGAATACACTGTAGAGAACTTCTCGAAATGCCCAATTCAAGACCACGGTGCCGAATTGATGTTCCTGGACTCTCAGCAACACTCTCACGAACTGCTTCGATGTTTTCTGTTGAAGGACGGCCAGAGTGTATAAGATCACTAATTGATACAGTTTCCTTGAATTTTTTAATTAATCTTCTCCCATTTGATGAAGTTAAATCACTATTCTGACCATATTTCGTATGAAAATTGCAAACTGTAGCTGCCAAACCATCAATATTTTTAAAATATTGCTCAACAATGAAAATGCGTTGTTCTTTCGTGTGGCGCTCCATTTTTAATAACCCTGAACTGTCAGCTGTCACGCTGTCTTTTTTTTCTCGTTGGCAACACTTTACCGTACAAATGGCGCTAAATTTAAATCATCATCATACGTATCAAGGATTTAGGCCTAACATGGCCTGTTCCGGCCTTAGAAGTCATCGTTTAAGAGGACGTCCTGCTTTTCTTTTTCCTAATGGCTTGTACTTTAAGGCTTGTTTTGGTAATCTTTCTGATTTCATTCTTTGAACGTGTTCCATCCATTTATGTTTATATTTTTTAATTTTTTTCTATTACTGGTTCTTGGTTTAATTCTTTCATAATATCTTCATTTCTTTTGTGATCAAATAGGGTATACTTTGCAGTTTTTCTCATAAACTTCATTTCTGCTGTTGTTAATCTTTGTTTGTCATTTTGTTTTATTGTCCAGATTTTGCTTCCATACATTAAGACCGGTAGGGCTAATGTATTGTATACTTTTAACCTGGTTTGTTTTTGAACTAGATTTGGTTTAAATATAGAGTTAATTTCACCTGTTATTTTTAAATATTTTGCAATTTTTACGTTTACATCTTTTTCATTTTCATATGTGATCATACATCCTAGGTAGTTAAATGAATTCACCTGTTCTAAGATATTGTTATCTATTACTATTTTAGTTCTTGCTGGATCTTGTCCTTTAAAGGCCATAGTTTTTGATTTTTCCATTGATATTATCATACCATAATCTTTGGATATCTCATTTAGATTTAAAATAGCTTTCTGTAAGTTATCTTCAGAATTTGTAATTATTATTTGGTCGTTGGCAAAGAGGAGAGTGTTTAAGTTAACTGTGGGTGAAAGTTTAATTCCTTGATGTAAATTTTTTACTCCATTTTATTATTATTTCATTTAAGTAGATATTAAAAAGAGTTGCTGAGAGGGGACATCCCTGTTGAACCCCTTGGTTTATCTCTCTTGTATATGATAGCTTGTGATTTAATCTTATTTGTATTTGATTATTTTCATATATACTTGTGATAGCTTTTAGGATATTATTTGGTATTTGTCTTTCTTTTAATATGTTAAATAATATGTTCATGTTTCTTTTAGCTTTGTCAAATGCTTTTTCAAAGTCAATAAATGCAATATGTGTTTCTAAATTATATTCTCTTCTTTTCTCTATTATTAATTTTAGGCAAAAGGCTGGGTCTATACATGATCGTCCTTTTCTAAATCCATTCTGTACTTCTAGAATAAAGTTTTCGGAATATTTCATTAGTTTGTTATTTAACATTCTGCTATATATTTTGTAACAGGAATTTAGTATACTGATACCTCTATAGCTTTTAGGGTCATCTCTATTACCTTTCTTAAAGATAGGAATCATAATTGCTTTTTTCCATTCTATTGGGGGGATACCAGTTGAGTAAATTTTATTTAAAAATAATAAGAGTCTTTCTTTGAATCTTGTTCCTGCGTATTTATAGTTCTGAACCTAGCTTATCTTCTCCAGGTGATTTTCCATTTCTTGTTTCTTTCAGGCTGATTACTAATTCTTCTTCAGTTATTTCCTTTTCATTTTTGTTAATTGTTTGCCAGTTGTCTTTTTTAAAATATTTGTCTGTCCACAGTTCTGTGTAGTAATTTAGAAATTCTTTTATCAATTCAGCGTTTGATTTTATGTTTTCTTTGGTATCTGCATTTAAGTGTTTCAAAATCTTATATACATTGGGTCTTATTTTATATAAATCATGTTCTAAATTAGAAACAAATTTGTTCCATGATTCTCTGTCTTTTTCTGACTTCTCTTTTAACTATGGCCCTTATTCTTTTATATTCTATTTCATCTTCTAATCTTTTACTGTTTAACCATTTGTGATAGGCTTCTTTTTTCTTTTTGATTATTTCTTTGATTGTATCATCCCAGATCTTCAGTTTTTTTCTTTTATTGAATTTTTTGGTCTTTCCTAAGCTTTTATTTGCTGCTGCATTTACTATCGTTTTTATATTAAGCCATTCTATTTCTATTTCTATTCATTTTGTTTTATTTTATCTAGATATTGGTTAATTCTTTGTTCATATAGCCATTGTACATTTATGTCATTCAATAGTCTAGTTTTATAAACAAATGTTTCAATTTTTCTTTCTGTTCTTGTTACTTGTAGCCATTTAGGTGGTAATCTTAATTTTATTTTAACAAGGAAGTGGTCACTGCTTATTTCATATCCTCTGTGAACTCTAACATCTAGTGAAAATTTTGATGTCTTTTCACTTAATATGAAGTAATCTAATATTGATTTCCATCCTCTTGCTGCCCAAGTATATTTCTGTATGTCTTTATGTTTATAGAAGGAATTCATTATTTTTAGGTTATTATAAACTACAAAGTCAATCAATTTTTTACCATTTCTGTTTAGAGTGTGTTCTCCATGTATTCCTATATTATTATTAATTTTCGTGTTTCCAATTCATGCATTTAAGTCCTGCTAAAATTATGTAATCATTTTTATTTATTTTATTATATAGGTTTTGTAGCTGATTATGAAAATCAATATTCTCCTGTTCTCTTCCTTCTTCTGGGGTATATAAACCAATTATTGTTAAATAGCCTCTATCTATTTTTATTCTAGCTTCTGTTATTCTTTCATTCCATAATTTATAATGTTTTAACTGTTTTGAAAGGGAGTTATGAATCCAAATCATGACTCCTGCTTGTGCTCTTTGGTCTCTGTCGACTCCACTGTATATCACATTAAAATTTTCAGTTCTCATAGTTCCTTTTAATTTCTTTTTTGTTTCAGTGCTATTTTAAAATTTCTTTCATTTAATAACTGGTCTAATTCTATTTCTTTATATGCTATTCCTCTTACATTCCAGTTTGCTATGTGTATTATATCTAAATTTAAATCTTGCGTAAATTTTGGGACACCCTATAGATAGCATGCTGTGGCTGTCAGTTATGTATTCACATTTTTTGCAGGAGGAGAAGCTTTTCCATCATTTATAAGCATATCTAACTTAGTGTTGACTGAAGAAAGACCTAATAAAGTTCCTACTGTCACAGAAGGGATTTGAACCTCTCTCTGTGTGTGTGTGCATGCATCCTGGGCAAATCCATTCAGCTGTAAAAAGCAAGATAATCATGTTAGCTATAAATGAAATAAATTAATCTTTGTTTGAATAATGATCTATTATCCAAATTATCTATTCTCATTCTAATAGACAATTTTCATTAATATTTCAGTATTTATGTTTTATCCATGCAAGAAGAGCTGCAAATTGGCTTACTGTCCCCCTTCTTAAGCACACACATATATTGATTATATAGAATCAAATATTTTAATCTTTGTTTCGATAATGATCTATTATCCAAATTATCTATTCTCATTCTAATAGACAATTTTCATTAATATTTCAGTATTTATGTTTTATCCATGCAAGAAGAGCTGCAAATTGGCTTACTATTCCCCTTCTTAAGCACACACATATATTGATTATATAGAATCAAATATTTTAAATAATGAACAGATACTGCATTATTTTAGCAGATAAAATAGTTCTTATCTATGTAAAAAAAAGTATTTTTTTAATAGGTTTTGCTCCTCCAACTATATCAGACTTATCTGCATCATGTGGACAACTTGGAAGTTGCAGAATCCTCCTCATAGATAATGGAAAAAATGATTTATTTCAGAAAATAAGATTAAACATTAGTGTAGATGATGTTAATTATGCTCTTAGAGTTCTCTAAACATGGAATAAGTTAGTTATTCAGATAAAAATTTAACTACTTAGCACACATGCATGTATTTATATATTGTATCATAATTGTATATGAAATAAATTGCCCACTCAGTGCCTTTTTATGTACATATATTTTTAAACTATGAAATATGGGCTTACTTACTATTAAAAGTTTTTCAGTAAATATTCTAAAAACTGTTCTCCAGTGTTCTGTATTAATTATAAAATATTGTTAATTTCTATATTAATCATATGTTTTCATATGATTTTCTACTACACCCATGTACACTTTCTTGAAAATAAGTTCAACAGAGTATCTAATGAGTAATGGCATCCTAAATGAACATAAGATTTTCATTCTTAAATCAAGGAACAGAATAAGTTCATGTTGGTTATGCTTAATTCATTTCTATCATTTTTTTTTTAATCTATAAAGCTTTCAGATCAATCTTTGCACTTAGCAAGCTGTAATTCAAATTTTGCTTTGCAGTCTTTAATAATTATTAAACAAATTCATATTACCTTTTAATATTTTTAATACAGCAATAATGGTGGCCTAATCAATAATTTAGCATAACATATATTAAGGCTAAGATCCTAGAGTACTACAGTTCTAATTTATAATGACCTCTTAGAACAAAGGATTATATTGGTGGAATATGTGCCATTCATATTCGTGGGATTTTCAGACCATTATTGTTAAGCTTAGGGTGGTTGGTTACAATTTCACAGGCCTCTTTAAATTTGTCTCATACCATGTTTGTGTATGACGTAATGTAATGAACAGTTCCTTTTTCAGTCAACTATATAGAGTATTCAGGGCATGATCAGAAAGGCCAAATTTACCACAGTTATTAAATTGAATGCATCATTTATGTTCCTTTTTCCAGATAGGAATTGTGCATCCAGTTTCATCTATATAAGGCAGGTTCCAGATGTATTAAATACAGTATACTCCAGGGTGGGCCAGGGGAGGATCGGACTTTTGGAGGATTTGAATAAGTTCTTTAATTTAGCAGGAAGTTTAAAGGTGGAATTAAGGTTGCATTTGTGTAATATTCTGTTTATTTTATATGATATCCCTTTAATGAATGGAATGGCTACAGTTTTGTTGTAATCTAGTTTATTTTTATTATCAGAAGCAGTCTTGTGAAGAATTTTGTTGACAGTATTTTTGCTATAGCCATTTTTAGGAAAGTATTGATAACTTTTAATTCATGCTGAAGTTCTTACTCATTGGCCATTGTGTGCAAGCTTACAGTAAACAGTGAAGGAAAGACTGCCAGAAGGAAGACATAATGACAAGTGCATCTAAAAATGGAAGTGTGTTCTGGCTTTCAATTTCAATTGTGAATTTTGTTGTTTATTCAGATGGCTGAGGAAGGTTCTGTAGTCTTTTAGCGATGGGGATAGATAGCGAAAACATTGTCAACATACCTAAGCCAGTCTTTGGGTTTTAAAGTGAAGGAATCTAGAGCACATTGCTCAAAAGCTTCCATATGAAAGTTAGAATGGGGTGGAGGATATAACAGCAAGCCCACGGCTGTACCTTCTTTTTTCATTAAAAAGTATTTTGTTTACCTTAATACTTAAAAACTTAAGCCTTTTATCATATCTTCAAAGTTAGCTTTCTTGAAATTCCATCTTTGATGCCTTTTCAATTACCTCTTCTCACCTTAGTTTTAAATCCTCTTCCAGTATCAATGATCACATAAGAGCTCAGGGGAATTATCATAGTCCATCACTAATTTCATGGATTTTATCATGCCCATTCACACCAGTAGCACATGTTACTTCAGATAACAATCATAAAGTTGTTCAAGAAATTTATTATCCAGTTTATTATCAGCTAATTCATCCTTCCAGTCAACATCTCCTACATGAAATTCCTTATTAGTAAATAATACTTTGATTTTCCTTATAATAGGTGCATGATATTTTTGAAGTAATGCAGAAGTCATATTTCCCATATACTAGTGAAAAGTTGTATCACCTTATTATTAAATTACTTGGCATCTTTAATATAATAATAGGGAAAAAATTTTCTGTATCACTGATCCCATAGTCTTAATTTTTTTTTTTTTGGTAAGTAATTACATGTCCCTCTCCCTTTTCTCAAATTCTTTTCCGACAGCATTTTAATTACCATTATTTATTTCAGTATCCTCGTTAAGCCACAACTGAGACATCCTCCTAATGTGTGGCATAATTATGTAGTAATTTAAACTGCATAAACTTATTTTCCAGCTTCATGCAGTAATGTGTAAGAACATAATACCATTCAAAGTAGTCTTTAATATTAGCTTTTCTCTTCCATTAACATGAATACCCCAACTGTTATTACTTAGAATACTGTCTACCTCTCTATTGTTAATTGCTGTAAATTTCTTTCTATTTCCCTATTGAAAAGAAACATTCAACCACAATGTAAAGGATAAAATACTTAATTAAATTAACAGATTTAAAGCATAACTAAACTCCATCAGTGCATTAAAACTAAAAGAAGAATGAGAAATTCGGTTTCAACAGAGATCACACTGTGCTATAACAGTGATTCAGTGATTATCTTGTTTAGACACAGTTGTGTGTACTACATTTAAAACTATATAACACTATTAGGAGAGGGGGGGAGTAACTGTTGTATGTATGCAGTTAGAAATTGTAGTTTCCCAAACTTGAGGAAAAGATAGTTCACATTGCAATTAAGATGCAGATAATGTGATTTAGCTTCACAGCTATATTTGAAGATACTTTACTGAAGCAATATTATTTCAAATATTCCTGATATTTGGAATAATATTGAAATATTCAAAAAAAAAAAAAACTCTTAGTCTCACCACCATGTTGGGCTAATCCAGACTTAAAGGTGTAATCAGCCAAGCATAATGCTGGTGTTCAGAAATTTATTTTCCAACTTAATGACCTATTCATCCAAAGTAGGATGGGTTAGAAGAGCATGGAACTTGATAAACATCTAATAATGACAATAATCCTACAGCTTAGATTGTCTTTAGGAGAAAGCAACAACTGAAGGATTTGGTTGATAGGTATGAAAGTAGTAATGAATTGAAACTTCCTGAGAATATACACAGCACGTTCTGAAGCGCTTTTCAAGTATTGTTACAATGTAAATATGGACTGAGAGTCATTCTGAGAAGCCATGACACCACAGATAAGAACACACTATGTAGTTCTTTTTATTATTATTATATCTCTTATTTTATTTGTTAATTTGATGGAAACAAATTAACGGAAATGAATTAGAGATGTTGGGGATTACAAATATCAAAGATATAATCATGTTATGCCATCTACATATTATTCAAATCAGGATAAAATTCTGTGGATTTCATCCAGATTTGAAGATATGGAGAGTAGTCAATTTCTGAGTCATTTTGGGTTGAGATTTCTTATTGGAGAAGTACTTCAGCAAAATAGGGTATATGAATGTAATAACAAAGTTTTATTTTCAACCAGGAGATAGTATCTTATGTAATTATACATGCCTTGATCTTTTGTTAATAGAGATTTATTCTATTTTTGGGATTGATGGTTGACAGAAGAGGTGTATATAGAATCTGAAGAATGTGGGTTGGCCAGGATTTCTTTTTTAAAATAATGCAGTACTTCCGAGTTAATTTCCACTTTTGCTGAGATTCAAAAAAAACTATATAAACAGCATGGACACATCATATAAAACATTTTATTTTGCAAAACCCAAAAATTCTGTTATAAATCAGAAATGGTGGTATGATTTCATTTTGAAACATGCTTGCAAATTGCCATGGCACTCAGGGTAATATAAGTCTCCTGAAATGCTTTCCATTTTCAATTATCTCGTTTGCAGCCATGTATGAAAACTTTGGGTTTGGTTCTATATGAATCACCCTATATCAGGGCTCCAAAAATCCATTTGCAATCAGCAAGTTATCAGAAACAAGTGAATTTTCAGCCTCATTCTAAATGCATTCAAAATGTATTGCCTTATTTTCTTCACATAATTGATTTTTTTTGTTTCATTTTAAAACATCTCATCACCATTAAGTTATTTGATCACAGGCAACCTCTAATGAATCTAATAAAGAAGCTTTATTTTCAACTGGGAGATAGTGTCTTATGTAATTATTTTAATAAATTAATTCCCTTTGTAGAGTGTTTTGTATGAAGATACCTTGCTGATGTTTCCCAAATGTGAAGTAATTCAATCTATGACAACAAGTAGCACTACTTATCTCTTACTCTGTTATTAAGTAAAGTCTTATCTGCATCCGAATATTAATTTTTAAATAGTCATGTTCTCAAACATTTTATTTTGCATAACTTGCAAGTTATCACCATTCTTATAAAAAATCAAAAACATCCTTAAAAAATTTATTTAACGAGATCAATTTTCATTTATTTAACTGCCAACTGTAATTCCCCCAACACCTTTAACCCTAAACTATGCAGTGATATTGGCGTAAGCTTATTTTCATAATTAAATGAATTAGCTTAGTAATGTATTGAATCTAATCTTCAAGGATACCATTTAGTTAAATGGTATCCTTGAAGGTGTCACATAAAAATAATAATTATAATTATAATGTATATACTTGAATATACATTATTATTATTATGTGACATCTTCAAGGATTCATCAAGGGAGGAACTCCACTCCATTACACCCATCTCCCTACTGCTTAATTCTTCCACTACACACAATTACTGCCCATCACTACCAACAACAGTATTTTTTTGTCTATATATAAATTGCATGATGAAAAGGCTTTTTTAATAATGTTATTTAAAAAACATGGTATCTTGCAAAGGCAAGTTGAGACCAAATCACGTTATTGGCTTTGCATCATGAAAAGTTAGTCTGACTGTTGCTAGCATTGACCTTTCATTATGGACAATAAATGAAAAGAATGGAAACTACACTTTTTAGTTTTGTGAAGTGCCAAACTAATCAAGAGACCAGAAGATATTTTAAGCCCTGGGGAAATAAGTTCTGTTGTGTCGTCAACTAAAAGCACTGGGGACAAATGGCTCCAGGAATTCAAGTGGTTGCTAGGAAGAAAAAATTTCATTCTGTAATATATAAAAAAAAAATATCCTAGGACTACTGACAGAAATTTCTAGATTACTACTACAAGTTTTTTGGGGCCTTGAGTTCAATTTTCACAAAAAAAATAAAAATAAAATAACACTTCTGTGACTTAGACGAATTCCAAAAAAGTATGAAAACCTTAAGTGCTTTTCAATATAGCCTGTTATAAAGATAATTTCAATAAAAAAATTTACTGACTTCAAAAACTATATGCCCAGTAGCAAAACAAGTATCAAAATGACAAATTAAAGAATTTGTGCCAGTTACTGCTGATGCTAAACAAAATTTAGTTAATGAAATCAGAGCCTTCAGTAGTGAGTCTTCTTCTAGGTGCTCCTACAGATATTGCAAATGAGGAGAAACTCATCCATCATATGAGATACATAGATAAAATTTGGAGGAGGCACTTATTTACATAATTCCAATCCAAAACTCAGATGCAGTGTACTTTGAGAGAGTGAAATAAACAACTTCTTGTAAGGAGACCAGCAATGGAACAGAAGAAGCACATCTGAATTTTCCAGAATATTCTCAGATTTTAAAAATAGTCCCATTTTTAAGATGCTAATAAATTTTTTTTTTTAAATCTTGTGCAAAAGTTGAAACACTTTATACTTTTTTGCCAGCATGCATCTGAAGTAGTGTTTATGATCACAGTATTTTTCATGCAAATATCATTTGTCCTTTGATGAATTATTTGTGGCAATGCTATTTCAAAAGGCAAATAGAGTTATCGACAGTGTTACTTTATGTTAGAGGCTTAATGAAGTGAAACATTATTGAGAAAGGATTAGAAATATTTAATTCTTCCGGTATTTTGACTCAGTCACTGAGAGATAGTCAGGGTGTGCATTATAGGACTTGTAATGCGACACATAACAAAGTGAAATGTGGATGAAAGACTAGTCTTAACTAGGTGGGAAGTCCTCTGTAGGCACCTGTTTGCGGCCCAGGATGTAAACTTGGAATTTGAAGTATTAGTGTTTCCCATATTTTGGAAAGTTGAATGCAACCATATTTATTCAAATTATGCTGATTTCTGAGAGCAGCTGGTCTTTTTCTGATTGATTCTATGAGCTGTATCCAAAGCATGTTCTTTAAGGCCCGAATGACCACAGTCATGACTGCAGATGTAATTTGCACAAGTTTTCAGTAGTTGAATGCCGTGCCGAGATTGTATTGTATTCAATGGTATTAAGAATAACAGTAGCACTTACCTTATCAGCTTTGGTGAGTGCTACTTAATACCAGTGAATACAACAGAAAAATGGACATTATTCTCAGAGATCACTCAACCTACAAACTTTTAGATTACGATCCCACCAAATCTCTGATCAAAAAATTGAAAAGTCTGCTCAAAGAAGTTTCTTTGTAGCCTACTGAAGTTGCATAAAACTCAAACCCTTCAGTTCTTGCCCACTCCCTCCCCAAGACCTATACTAGGTGCTGCAGATTTCTCATGCTATAAATTGGCAAATCAGTTAGCAAGCTCTCTTATCCCCTACCCCTCACTGGTCATACCACTTCCTATATAAAAAAAATTTATCCATTTTTAAACTTCTATTGAGAATTTAATGTTAAATAATAGATATTTTAGTTAGCTTTGATATCACCTCACAGTTCACCAACATTCCCTTATATTACTGATCTATTTTTCTTTACTGTACATCCTGGATTTTTTTTTCTTGGAAACACAAAATTTATATAACCAAATAAAGGGTACCTCTATGGGTTTTCACCTCCCTTGCCAATTTTTTTATGGAATATTTTGAAAATCAAGTTCTTGACTCCGTCCTGCTCAAACCTTCTATCTGGTTAAGATATTTGGATATGTTCTCCATTTGGCCTCATTACCCAGACACATTACTCTTTACTCTCACCTCAATAGTCTTCACTTAAAATCCAGTTTACTATGAAAAAGGAAACTAATAATAGTTTAGCCTTTCTAGGCACTTTCATAACATGCCTACTGAGTAACAACCTGTTCTTTTCAATACATAAGAAGCCCACGCACATAGGCATATGTTCACAAACTTTCCCATTACCACTCCCCTCTCCCACAGTATCAAAAAAAAAAAAAAATCAAACTGTCTTCAATCCTGTATCTATTCTTCAGAAAGATTGCAGTAATGCTATCATCCCCTATGTCTGAGGCACTTCAGGAAAAAAAAAATAGCCAGAGTCTTAAAGAAATACAATCTCAGCACAGCTTTGAAGCTCCAGTGAAAATTTGCTAGCCCTACTAAAGATCAGTTCCCTACCTCTCTCATTGCCTGGGGTATATAAAGTGCCCTGTTTGGCATACTTGCAGGAACAGGATCAACCAACATCTGCATGGAAAATCACAATAAATACATCTGCATTTATTGATTGGTTAATCAGGCCATTCAGACCATGCTTTGAATAGCGTTCATAGAATCGATTGGAAAAAGATCATCATGCTCCGTCACAGTAAATTTAGAAGAGAGAGACTGTTTTTGGCATCAGCAGCTGCTCTCAGAAATCAGCTTAATTCAAATAAATGTGGTTGTATTAAATATTCCGAAATATGAGAAACACTAATACTTCAAGATCCCAGTTTATATCCTAGGCCACTAACAGGTGCCCACACAGGATACCCCACCTGGTTAGGACTCCAGTCTTTTGTCCACGTTTGACTTTTTTTTTTTTTTTTTTTTTTTTTGTGTAAGTAACGTGAGTTTCTACCAGCACTTTAAATTGTCTTTTTTTTATTATTATTATACATTTTTATATGAAATGTTATTATTATAACTTTGTACCGTGTATGGGCTAAGGATTTTTTTTTCCATAGTCCTGTAATAACCTTGCTCTGGAGACCAAACATGGAACCGAGCTACTTCAGGCCTCCAATAAGTGGGGCAGTAGTCTCACATCAGGAGATGAAATTCATCTCCCATCTAAAGACAATTACAAACATCCATACTTGAAGTAAGATCGAACCCATAACCAATTGGTTGGAGAGCAGGTACGCTAAACATTTGATTAGCCAGGCCAGTAAGCCGTACCATATATTGTTATTTAATGTTTTTCCTTGTATTCGCTTTGTTGATTAATTCTTCTATTAACTACACAACGATTTGTCTTTAAATAACTTAGAGAAAATTTTCTTGTAAATTTGTTCCACCAACAGAGATTCTTTTCTAAATTAAACTGAGCAGTAGCGGTCTAAAAAATAATGGTTTGTTGAACATTTCATTAAATTCTACACCAAATGAGTGTCATATTTTTAAGTATGGAAAAAGTAGTTCAATGAGCTAAAGAACTTCAGACAGGTTATATAGTGAAAAGTGTAATTGACTGTAGAGGAGATGTTAATTTTTTGAAAAAAAAAAAAAAAAATTCAATAAAAGAGTTATCAAACTTGTTTGACAAAATTTCATATTCATATTCAAATTTCATATGCATCAACCGAAAAAAAAAATTCAGTAATGGAAACATGAACAAATTTTGGCAGAAAAATTTTATGCCAGATTGGCATTTGGCAGGATCATCATTTCTTACTCATGCTGGATTGGCATGAGTAAGAAATCACCTTAAGCATGTAGCATATTTCGGGGGGGGGGGGGGGGGGAGAGAGATGAGCAGCAATTTAAGAAGCATGCCAGATCTCACAAATTATTGCATATAATTTGAATTTGCCTGTTTTAGATTCTGTTAAAAATTGAAAAATTAATTGAATACAATAAACCCTTATGTCTGGCCTATATAGACTACGAAAAAGCATTTTATTCAGTTAAAACATCTACATCTGCAACACTAAAAACACTTGAAACCCAGGGAACTGAGAAACCATATATTGAAACACTAAAACATATTTACAATAATGCAACTTCTGTAATTAAATTATATAAAAACAATGAAAAGTTCCCAATACAAAAAGGCATCCTACAAGGCGACACCATATCTCCAAATTATTTACAGCTACACTAGAGGAAGTCTTTAGAAGCCTTGACTGGGAAACAAAAGGAATAAGCATAAATGGAGAAAGGCTGCATCATCTGAAATTTGCAGATGATATTGTCCTGATAATAGATAATCTTGAAGATCTGGAAGAAAGGCTAAATCAGCTAAATGAAGCCTCCAGAGTAATTGGATTAAAATTAAATAGATAAAAAACAAAAATAATGATAAATATATTAACCATAGAACTGTCAAAGTTAAAAACCATGAAATAAAACAAGTTACTTCATATGTGTATTTGGGCCAATTGTTATCCTTTGAGGAGTGCCAAAGAAAAGAGATTGAATGAAGAATTCACCTTGGATGGATGGATGGCTTATGGGAAAATGAGAGACATTCCTATGAGTCTAAAAAAGGAAAGCTTTTGACCAGTGCATACTTCCTGTCCTAACATATTACTATTACTACGGGCAACTCCAGGGAGTCATTAGACTCATCGAGGGAGGCCCCAAATCATATTCATCACAACTATTTGACATTCATACAGTATCTATCATACCTCGCCTTAAACTCTGGGGGGGTGGGGGGGGGGGGGGGTGGGGGGGGGGGGGGGTGGGGGGGGGGGGGGGTGGGGGGGGGGGGGGGTGGGGGGGGGGGGGGGTGGGGGGGGGGGGGGGTGGGGGGGGGGGGGGGTGGGGGGGGGGGGGGGTGGGGGGGGGGGGGGGTGGGGGGGGGGGGGGGTGGGGGGGGGGGGGGGTGGGGGGGGGGGGGGGTGGGGGGGGGGGGGGGTGGGGGGGGGGGGGGGTGGGGGGGGGGGGGGGTGGGGGGGGGGGGGGGTGGGGGGGGGGGGGGGTGGGGGGGGGGGGGGGTGGGGGGGGGGGGGGGTGGGGGGGGGGGGGGGTGGGGGGGGGGGGGGGTGGGGGGGGGGGGGGGTGGGGGGGGGGGGGGGTGGGGGGGGGGGGGGGTGGGGGGGGGGGGGGGTGGGGGGGGGGGGGGGTGGGGGGGGGGGGGGGTGGGGGGGGGGGGGGGTGGGGGGGGGGGGGGGTGGGGGGGGGGGGGGGTGGGGGGGGGGGGAGGCAGAAAGCCGAGTGATCTGGAAAATCATGGGGAGACCTTCATCCAGCAGTGGACAGAACCAAAAGGTTGAAGAAGAAGATTCTGTTAAAGATGTTACATGTGTATGTATGTATACGCACACCTTTTACCACAATTCATACTGTATGCAAATAAAATAAAATAAAATTACTTCTGGAGCCATCATATATTTACCTTAAAGCCAAACCATCCTTTTAATTATAATAGATTTAGTTTAATCCTTTATCCCAGTGAGAGCAAACAAAGTTTGCGCCTGAAAATATCTTCAGGACTAAATATAGTGTTGTACTATCTTATCCAGTAAGTAGTGCAACACCAAGGTAACTCGTGGCAAAGGTGGAGCAAGCTACCAGGCACTTCTAACCCAGTATCTCCCATAATGCAAAACACATTTCCTATGTGGATATGTATACTGTTATGCATTAAAGTGTGGATAAATACATATCCACATAGGAAATGTGTTTTGCATTATGGGAGATACTGGGTTAGAAGTGCCTGGTAGCTTGCTCCACCTTTGCCACGAGTTGCCTTGGTGTTGCACTACTTACTGGATAAGATAGTACAACACTATATTTAGTCCTGAAGATATTTTCAGGCGCAAACTTTGTTTGCTCTCACTGGGATAAAGGATTAAACTAAATCTATTATAGTCTAACCTAGTGATAAATAAATTTTCAACATCCTTTTAATTGCAGTCAACTGAATTTGTCAAAAAAAAGGATTTAGCTGATAATATTCTTGCAATCACAGAACTAGAGGCTGATGTTTCAATATGTTTGTAAAGGTCATTAACTTGACATATGGGTTATCAATCTTTCCAACAGTCCATTAACATAAGATGAACTTCCTCATGTTATAAATTTTCTGTAGTTCCAAAACATTTCTCATATCTTGATATTTCTCCACAATGTAGAACACGACATTATCTTTCTAGTAACCAAGCTAACAAGTTTTTAAAGTTATATATGATTCTGAAACAACTGAAGAATCCTCTTTCTGAAATAAAAGCCATATATATTCCTTAAAAAAAAAAAAAGTCTTATTACTAAATGGATTGTAAAGGCAACCTTTCTACAGTCATGGATTAACTGGGATTCCAATGCATGCAATGAAAATAATGAATATTCTCTGCTTTTGTTTGTTGGTTTGTGATTGCAGCCTAGGCTGATGGCACCATATGCTGTCATCAGCAGAAACCATCAAATGCGAACTTTAATTCCTATATAATAGTTTGAATTTCTGAAAATTACTTTCATGTAGCTCGAATTTTTTAACACTATACAAAAGAGTTAAGCTTAGAAAGGAGCTGATTCCATAAGCTTACATTTAAATGGTTAAAATTTATTTGAAAGAGAATATTCTTTAAGGGAAGAATAATCATATTTTGAAATTTGATTCCTTAAAGGATTTCTTTTATTTAGTACTGAATACTGAACTTAACGAGTCTGAAAATAATATATAAGATTGAAAATGCAGAACCAATAAATGTACATAGATGTAAGAAAATAACAAGAATATAACAAATAAAGCAAAACAAAGGACAATTTATTTTTATTATATAATGAAACCTGTGGTGAATTCATCACTAAAAAACACATGTACTAATCACAGTGATAAGTTTTAATACATAAATATTTCATCCCAAGTATCTTGGGACATCCTCAGTACAGTAATTCAAACAATACTAGGAATAACATACTGTTAGGGCACATGATTACAATGGAATCTCAATATGCGTGCAGTAACATGTTATAGAAGTAAATTAAAATATAACTGAAAAAAAAAAACAAAACATATAGACTATTTTACACAATTTTGTATGACAATTTCCCATATTTTAGGAATAGTAAGAATGTCATTGCAGTTTAAATGTGGTCTGTTTAGTAGGGCTTCAGCACTTTCTTTATATAAACATGAACGTTTATATAAAGATCTATGTAAAAGTTTCGACTTTCCCAATGGATCCTATGGTTTGGGTTTTCAACTCTGTATTGAAAGAGACCAGATTTCTGCGGTTTGTTAAGATGAATGTGGTCTTGATGTTCTGAGACTCGTTTCTGAACAGATCTACCTGTCTGTCCAAAGTAAGACAAATTGCAGGAGCATGAGATCTCATAAATGCCAGGTAACATCAGAGGTGAGAGTTTGTCCTTAGGAGAAGGTAACAAGTTATAGATCTGGTTGATGGGTTTGTAAGTAGTGGCAAAATTGTATTTCTGAACGTCTTTCAAAAATTATGAAATAATTTTTGAAAGACATTTGGAGATGCCTTTGACATAAGGTATGGGAATCCTATGGGCTTCTTGTCTAGGTTGATGTATAGGGAAGTGACTGATGATTTTTTGAGTTGTTTTAAGATTATATGCATTTAGTATGGCTGTATTTTTGATTATTTCTAGTTCTTGGTTTAGAGATTCTTCAGAGGAGCAGAATTTTTCTAGATAAAATAAACCTTCTTCACCCTTACATCAACTTTATGCTAGAAAAAGAATCTCCCCAGGGTATTCCTTTCTGGATTTACACATTCAAAGAAAAGAAAATAGTTCCATTGTCACGTCTGTCTATCGCAAGTCTACATTTTCAGGTTGCTACATTCACAATTCTTCCGCGCTCATCATCCGTCTCAGAAATTTGGCATCATTAAATCACTAGTTAACAGAGTACACATTCTGCTCCTCTGAAGAATCTCTAAACTAAGAAATAATCAAAAATACAGCCATACTAAATGGATATAATCTTAAAACAACTCAAAAAAATCATCAGTCACTTCCCCACACATCAACCTAGACAAGAAGAAGCCCATAGGATTCCCATACCTTATGTCAAAGGCATCGCCGAACGTCTTTCAAAAATTATGAAGAAATGCAATTTTGCCACTACTTACAAACCATCAACCAGATCTATAACTTGTTACCTTCTCCTAAGGACAAACTCTCACCTCTGATGTTACCTGGCATTTATGAGATCTCATGCTCCTGCAATTTGTCTTACTTTGGACAGACAGGTAGATCTGTTCAGAAACGAGTCTCAGAACATCAAGACCACATTCATCTTAACAAACCGCAGAAATCTGGTCTCTTTCAATACAGAGTTGAAAACCCAAACCATAGGATCCATTGGGAAAGTCGAAACTTTTACATAGATCTTTATATAAACGTTCATGTTTATATAAAGAAAGTGCTGAAGCCCTACTAAACAGACCACATTTAAACTGCAATGACATTCTTACTATTCCTAAAATATGGGAAATTGTCATACAAAATTGTGTAAAATAGTCTATATGTTTTTTTTTTTTTTTTCAGTTATATTTTAATTTACTTCTATAACATGTTACTGCACGCATATTGAGATTCCATTGTAATCATGTGCCCTAACAGTATGTTATTCCTAGTATTGTTTGAATTACTGTACTGAGGATGTCCCAAGATACTTGGGATGAAATATTTATGTATTAAAACTTATCACTGTGGTTAGTATGTGTGTGTGTTTTTTTAGTAATGAAAGGACAAAAAGCTAAAAAGAATACAGACTTATATAGAAACTCATGTAAACGTGGAAGTAATAATGATTGTGTGCTGACTGCATACAACCATTTTGGTTGTATACTATCTCTGTTGTTAAAAATCTGTATGAACTACGTTAAGAAAAAAATGGTATTAAACCAGATATTCCAGTCAGAATGTTAAGCTTCTTTATGCAGGGTGTCATTATAGGCCAGGGAATGAGGAGAACACTGATTGTGAAATGTTTAAACAGATTAATTGGGCATGTAAAAGGAATTTCCCATTAGGAAATTATCCTAATGGGAAATTTCCATTATAGGAATGTGGATTGGAAAGAAAAGATGTATAGAATCAAGGAGAGTGAGTTTCTGAGGGATAACTGTCTTAAGCAGTATGAAGTGTTCTGGTATTGGATTTGGTTATCCTCATAGGATGTGGTTATGAATGAGATATCAACAATGCCATCTGCTGATCACTCACCATGAGGTACTGTTATGGAAAGTGGTCAAATAAGAAAAGGTTGTCAAGAAGGTGTATATATATATATGGAACTATTAGGTGGGTGATTATGAGAAGCTCAATAGCAACTGGCATCAGCATGTTGGATGGATGAACTCTGCAGAAAAATATTGGACAGTGCATGGGAAATAAGGCGGTCTCTTGAACAAGCAATGCATAAGAGTTAAGTAAACAAATATAATAGGAATGAGATGGATGAAGAGTGAAATCAAACAGGCACTATGGGAAAAGATGTTAGGAGGAGTTACAAGGCAGTTTGTACTGAACAGATACGTGAGAAAAATGAACTGCAGGCCAGAAAGGTAATAGCATGGTGGGAGGGGGGGGGGGGAATAGAATGAGAGATTGAACAGTCAAATCAAATGTTATGCAAAGGAATTCTGTTATGTGGCAAGAAAAAGTTGTGGTAACAAAGTGATCATAACAAATAGTGGAGTTGTTTAATGAATACTTTATCAGTGTATATCATACTGCTGGAATTATTACTACTGTTGTTATGGGACACCTCCAAGGAGTCAAATGACTCATTGTGGGAAGGCCCTCTACTGTACTATACACATCTGTTTCCCCTACTTAACTATACAATGACACTACTGCTACCAACAACACAATTTTTTTGTCTGTAAATTGTGTATGTTCTAGATGAATGGATGACATATCACCAAGTATTTTTAAGAAATATGTAAAGCAGTAATTCCATTAGCCTGGTTATTCAATGAAAATAGCACCATTCCATAAGCATGGTTCTAGAACAAGCTTCCAATTATAGACTGGTCTGTATATTTGCAGTTGTGGTCAAGGTATTGGAGAAACTGATGGACATAAGATGATTTCTATGGTGGTAAGCATGATTTTGTGAAAGGCAGATCTTATTTTAACAATTTGCTTACATTTTATTAGGTGTGAATGTGTCGTATAAAGGAGATCCATTTACAGTATATTCTTGGACTTTTCAAAGTCATTTGAATAATTACCACATGACAAGTGGTGTATGCCAGGAGACGATTAGATAATAGATTGGTTAGGTGGATTGAAGATTCGCTTTCTGAATGAAAGACCAGTGGCATGTCTCAGGGTTCTGTTCTTAGGTCTCTACTGTTTAACTGACTTGTTAATGATATTTCATGTGGAATGATTAAGGATCCTCAAATGTTTACTGATGATGATGCTAAGTTAGGCAGAATTATCAGCAGAGTTGCTGACAGTAATTCTCTACTGCCTCCATAATGCCTTCTAGATTTCTTGGCCTGGTTGGCCGAGAAATCTAGAAGGCATTATGGAGGCATCACAAGATGAGTAGTAATAATCAGTTGCATGAGGAGTACAAAGAGCAGACAAGGAAGGTGACTAGCTTGGTAAGAGTAGCAAAAGTGCAGTATTGGGGGGGGGGGGGGAGTCCTAGTGAGTGAGCAGGAGGTATATGGAGAAATGAATAAACTTCAAGTTAATATGGCTGCAGAGCTGGATTTCTCTATATTAGTCTTTTATTAGTGTAACCATGTATAATCATTTAGATATGAAAATTTACTGATTAATCGGATTTATTGTACTTACCAGATATTACAATAAAAAACCATTGAAATTACTGTAACAACTGTTATAGTTATTTTAATGGTTTTTTATTGTAATTCACATTTTATTAAGTGTGCAGTGATATTTGCCATTCATTGTAAAGACATTCTCTTTTTGCCAACAATGATAACATGTCAGCCATTACTAACTTCTCGATTGCTACTTATTGGAAGAATTCCAAAGTGGTTGTCTTTGAAAATACTAGTGGTGATGGTGGGTGGTAGATGGCATTGGTGGAATGAGTGGTGGAGACAGAGCTGGTATCCCCCCCCCCCTCACAAGAGTTGCATCTGCATGACTTTCATAGTCGACTCGAGCAAGGAATGTTAAATTCCTTGCTCGAGTGGAGTTGGATGCTGCATGACCGTGAATGATTTTGTGGGGAGTTGAGGCTCACTTTCACTGAATGGAGCTGTGAACACCCACAACTGCAGCTGTGGGTATTCACAGCTCCATTGTTGTTGTGGATAATTTAATTGTAAGTCATTTGTTAGAATTGAAGGAAATACAGGAAGTTCTGATGTAAAATCAGGTGTAAGACAAGGCTGCATACTATCTCCACTCTTATCCATTATCTATATGGACTGCATTATGAAAGAAAGTAGCATTAAACCTGGTATTTGAATCAGAGATATCAAAACTTTGCTCTTTGTTTTATGCAAATGGTGTTGCATTCCTAAAGAAATCCAGTGCAAGTCTCCAGGATTCTCTAACTAAATCAGCTGTAACAAATCTGGCATTAAATTTGTAAATTTGCAAAAGACCAAAACCGTGAAAAATACGTACGCAGAAAACTTTGTCTGTATTCTCAATGGAGAATCTATAGATATTTTAGCTGTTTATGAGTTTTTTTTAGTGAAGATGTCAAATCGAATATAAAAATAGAGAGCATAATGCTAGGATACCTGAAGGAAGATCATTCTAAGTTTGATTATAGTCACCAACTAGATGAACTTTTTCTGAGTCTTTCTTTGACCGGTTCCTTACTTAGTTGATCTCTTGCATGGGCAGGTAGTTTTTCTCCCCTAATGGAAACTTGGGTTTTTAATCCCACAACTCAAGAAAATCTGCCATAGAACTCACAGTTTCAGACAATAACATATTGCATTGGGGGGGGGCATGAGGTGGCAGCAGTTATATATTTAAAGTCAGTGATAATTTGTGTAGCCACCTCTGACTGGGGGATATGCTCAATCTTCAAGTCAGACAGAGCTAAAACAGCCTCATCTACCCACTTTGGGGAAGAATAGAAGGCATTAGTTGAATAGACAGCAGAATAAGAAAAGCCGGTAGGGTGAGGAGCCAGTTGAATAAATTTATATGGAATAAGAAAGAAATCAGCCAAAATTCTAAACTGCAGTATACAAAACAGTCTTCAAACCAGTGTTATGGATGCTAGACTAGTGACCATATATGAGAGTTCTGAAAAAATTAGGGTGAACAGGTGGCCATTCTACCTTAGAGCTCTTTCAAGAAGAAAGAGCTCTAAGGTATATGGTCACTTAACCACAATGGGAGAGGACAGTTTTGCAAAATAGGTGTTTGATGTTAAGACAGCACAAAAAAAAGACCCAGAGGAAGACCAAGACCTAGGTGGAGTGAAACTTAATCATGTAATACTGTCATAGTATCTCATACATCCCTTGAGGATACATATCAGGAAATTGATTATGTATTATATGGGCAATTCCATGAAATTCAAAGACTCACTGTGAGAAAACCCATGCAAACTATTGTTAGCTTCTAACATTAAAAAGTGCATCAAGTATGTATGTTTGTAAAACCTTGCTTTGGGTGAGCTTATATAGCTCCATGAGTTTATAAGGATTGTCTTTAACAAAAAAAAAAAAAAAAAAGTGAATGAGCAAAGAGCTTATGAAATGAGGGGTATAAAAAATTTTGATGCGCATATAGAATAATTGGTGCCTAATATGGATGAATCGTTCCGGGATCAAGGGTTAGGGCCGACCTTGATTAAAATGGACTGATAACATCAAAAAATGGACAAATTCCTCCCTTTCTCAACTGATATCAAGAACAAGAGACTGAGACAACTGGAGTAGGATAGCAAAGAGTATCACCTACCAGCCATGAATGACCCAACGGTTCATTTAGGACTATGGGAGAAGAAGAAGAATGTGAATGAATTATCATTACAGAGGAAAGATCAGAAAGAAACTAGGCATGTGCAACTTCTGATGTATTAATTCAGGCTTTAGGTAATGCCAGAATGAGAGTAAGAGTTTGTAGAACTGGTCAGTACAGTTTGTCTTAAAATTATTGCTTTATGATAAATATGGTTAACAGATAACATACTCATAGAGAGAGAGAAAATATGATGCATCTAATATTTTAATGCAAGACAGAAGGGAATGGGTACTGCTAATGATAACAGATAAGGTATGTCCATCATGAGAGAAAGATACAGAAAACAAGATGACTTAGGTCATGAAGCAAATATCTGTTCATTGTGTGTTCTCATGTTAGTATGTTGGATATAAAACCCAAGTTTCAAGGATAAAAATCCTTGCAACCTCCCTGTGAGACTACCTATTTCCCCTTTTAGTTGAAAATCCCTTATAAACATTTCATCTCAAATTTAGAGCCTAGTCCTCAGCCAAAGAGTGTCACTTTTATGTGTGGATATAGAGAATAAACAGAGTAATATATTAGAAACGGTCCAGAGAAGATTCACAAATATGGTCAGTGGCCTTTGGAATGTGGAGTATGAAGACAGACAGAGAGAATGTAAATTGC
Source organism: Typopeltis vanoorti (assembly GCF_054136105.1). NCBI lineage: Eukaryota > Metazoa > Arthropoda > Arachnida > Uropygi > Thelyphonidae > Typopeltis > Typopeltis vanoorti. The sequence continues at coordinate 175,876,778 of NC_143551.1, read as the reverse complement.
CAAGTCTTGTAAATAGGAGGAGAGGAAGGGGATGTGATTGAGACATATAAGCTAGTCAGGGGTTGTTATCAAGTTGACATGGAAGTTTTACATAGAATGGTAGAGGGTGGGGAGGCTAGAACAAGAGGCCTGGAAACTGTATAAGGAAGATGTGAGCAAAGGAGTGAGGAGCAGGTTCTTTACGAGAGTAGTTGGTGAGTGGAATGCCTAAGTGTGTTGTGAATGTAGACACATTGAATCAGTTAAGGCACAGTTATATGAGCTCTGTGTGTGTATCTCCCATGATGAGTCTGACTCCATGGAGTTCAAATAATAATAATAATAATATAAACAAATCAGCTGAGTGTACAACGTAAGCAATTAGGACCAAATATTTTAATTATGAAAATCCTGAATTAATGCAAAAAAAAAGCACATAAAAATAAAGTAACAGAGTTGATAAGGGATAAATAACTCAGATATCAAGCAGTAACAAGGGAATAAAACAAGTGATCCAACTATTCCAGAACATCTGTTGCAGAATTTTGCATGGGTGCAAAGTATAAAATACCAGACACTACTTCTGTATCCAAAAGCATTTTATGATTATCTGTGAGACATCACCATGGGATAGAAAAAATTATTATTACGTGACACCTCCAGGGAGTCCAAGGACTCATCACAGGACAGCACTCTACTCTGCCTCACTAAATATATCTCACCCTCTCAACTACTACTTAATTTTTCCACTACAATACTACTATCATCAATGCCATCTACCACCCTTCATCACTATCAACGGTATTTTTAATCTGTAAATTGTGTGTTCTGAAGGCCAATTTGTCTGTATGCAGGATGAAAATCCTGAGATTCCGGGAGAAAAATCACTACTAGCTCCATATGAGATCGGCTAACTCACCTTCAATTGAAAAAGTTCATCATGTTAAGCCCCTTAATCAACATGGTGCACACATACACACAGTTGAACTCCATTCGCCATATGTCATGAGAAAAAAATTGGACTTCACACTTTTGTTTCCATATATATATAAAATCCCTTGTTTTCTCTCTGCCTGCTATATACACATACTGTATATTGAAAAAGGTATGCAATACCAGATACTACTTCTGTATCCAAAAGCATTTTATGATTATCTGTGAGACATCACCATGGAATAGATAAAATTATTATTATTATGTGAAACCTTCGGGGAGTCCAAGGACCCATTTTAAATTTTGTTGCTTGTTTTCTCATTAGATTATTATTATTATCATCATCAACATTTGACCTCCATGGAGTCAGAGACTCATGTTGGGAGGTACTCACTATTGCATACAATACTCATCCAACTGCATCTTAAACTGATTCAATGTGTCCACATCCACAACACACTCAGGCAATGCATTCCACTCTCCATGCAAAGAACCTGCTTCTCACTCCTTTGCTCACACCCTCCTTATACAGTTTCCAGCAATGGCCTCTTGTTCTACTCCCCCTCTCCCATTCTATGAAAATTCTCTTCCATGTCTACCTGATAACAACCATTGACCAGCTTATATGTCTCAATCATATCCCCCTCTTCCTCCTATTCATGAGGCTCTGCAACTTACATTCTCTCAATCTGTCCTCATACTCCACATTCCAAAGACCACTGATTACCTTTGTGAATCTTCTCTGTATCCTTTCCAACATATCCTCGTCACCATGAAAACCTGGTGACCAAATCTGATCTGTGCACAATAATCCATATGAGACCTGATCAAGGCCTTATACAATGGAATCATAACCTCTATTTCTGCATGTCAGGGTTCTCCGCATCATTGCCATTATTCGATGTGATGTCTTCACAACTTGTGCAATGTGGCCCCTGAAGTTCAGGTCCTTATCCACCATCACTCCTAGATCTCTCATCTCCTCTACTTCTGTTAAAGTTTCTCCACCAAGTGTATACTTTGCATCCCATCGTTGCTTACCAAATCTCAAAACCTTACACTTGGCAACATTGAACTGACAGTTCCACTTACTTGCCCATTCATGCAATATATTCAAGTCCTCTTGTAAGGCATTAACATCAGCCTGACTGTGCATTGTTCTCCCCAGTTTTGCATCATCCACAAACAGCTGGATATCACTAGTTAATGACCCAATATTATTAACATACAAATTGAACAACTGACCCCTGTGGCACACCACTGGTGACCTTTCTCTTTTGAGATACTGCACTCCATATTTCTTTCTGATTCCTATCTGACAGCCAGTCACTGATCCAAAACAGAAATCTGTTATCCAATCTCATCGGTTTCAATTTATTTAAGAGTTTGTCATGTGGCACTCTATCAAAAGCCTTTGCAAAATCCAAGTACACCACTGTATATGCATCTCCTCTGCCCAAGGTATTTGTCACCTTGTTATAGTACATAAGTTAGCGAAACATGATCTACCCTTAACAAACCCATGCTGATAACCACAGAGAATACTGCTGTTATCAACCCATTTCTGTATCCTACTTCTAATCTCTCCAGGACCTTCACCACAACTCCAGATATACAGACCGGCCTATAATTTGAAGCTACAGCCTTATCACTGCCTTTATGCGGTGGTTTACCCTCCTACCACTCCCTTGGAACCTGTGCTGTTGTAAAACTCTTATTAAACAGGCATGCCAATGCTACTGCCAGTTCCCTGGAACATTCCCTTAAGGTGTGGTGATATGTCATTAAATCTTATCGCCTTATTAACATCAAGGTTATTTATTTCCTTAAATTTCCTGCTCACTCACAATTAAGCTATCCTCTCCTATACCCTCTACACTTAAGTTCCTCATGATTCCACCCTGATCAGGATGAAACACACTTATAAATTGATCACTGCAGCAGTTATTACCATTCTACCACTTTCATCCCTTAACTTCATCTTTCCATGATCATTCTTCCTTCTACTTGCCACATATCTAAAAAACTCTCTAGGGTTTTTCTCAGCCTGATTTGCCAATTTCTGCTCATACTCTACTTCTGTTTTCCTTACTAACTGAGTCACTCTCCTGGCTTATTCTTTATGTGACTGATTACCATTATTCATCTTGTACTTCCTCCAAAGTGCTTTCTTTTTCCAGATTTCATGCTTCAACTCCACGTTCATCCATTTTACACCTACCTTATTCAGCCTTTTGGATACATTCGTACATTGATGCTGTTATGTATTTCTTTGTAAGTTCCCATGCAGCATTTATTTCCTTACCACCCAACTCCTCGTTCCATGTTATAGCTTGAAGTTGTCTCCTAAGCTTGTCATAATCACCAGCAGGATATAAATTCCATATATATCCTTTCCTCGCAAAAGCCTGCATATGACTAGCCACAACACAGGTGATTGCTTCATGATCACGTTCACCAACTGGAGGAAAATGTGAAATATCCCTTTAACAATTACATCCTCTGATGAAATGATCAGATCTAGAACTCTTGATCCTCACCTTCCTTTACTTGTTGCCTGAGATAGTTATCTCTCAAGAACTTGAGAAATTCACTTTCTTTATTCCAAAATGCTATCTCTTCATTCCAATCTATACTGCCATAATTAAAATCACCCATAATAATTACCCTTCCTTTGTTCACTAATCCAAGTTGTTTATACATTTCTTCACCACCACCTTCCACATTCCCAGGCCTATAGCAACATCCAACTAAATATGTCTTCCTCTCAACCTCCACTTTATACAACATTGCCTCATAACCATTGCCACTATTTCCCCCTTTCATGTCTACCTTATGTGGACTAATTCCCCTGCTATCATCAGCAGCACTCCCCTTCCCTTTCTATCCTCACGAAAAATACTGTACCCTTCCATTTATATTCCCGTTATTACAATATCATCTTCATTCAACCATGTTTCACTTATTCCAATGATTTGGGGGCAAATAAACTCAATCACTGAAACCATTTCATCCCCTTTATTTCTGATACTTCTGGCATTTATAAACAAGCACAACAGTTCATTTTTAGGTCTATAGCCAGTCCTATCCAAGCCATATGTTGGTTGTGATTTCCTCACTACACCTGGCAAATCACCTTTATCACCGCATACCACATATACCTGCTCAGTCTCCACTTTTCCACCCACATTGCAATATACTCCATCTTCTTACACACATTCACTGCCACTTTCAACATTCACTCTCTCTCTATGCCATGTCTCCCTGTTTCCCTATTCCTCTTGTATTCCCATTCTCTCTTCCTCTCTCACACACACTACTACTGTTTCCACTGTCAAGCACTGCTGTCTCTTCAGTACCACTCTCCTGATTTTTCTCTTCCTTCTGATCTCTGGCACGCATCACACACTGTACTTCCACACACTATACTTTCATCCAGCACACTCACACCAAAGCCATTTAAATGCAACCCATCACGCCTGTATAATTTCATTCTTCCCTCAAACACATGCCATACATCCACAAATTCCACTACCTTCTCACACAGCTCCACAAACATACCATTCATGATTTTGGCTCTCTGTCACAACTCATTATCATCATACCTAGGCAACACACTGACAATCTTTCCTACTACACTTATCTTTCACTCTTCTCAATAGCCTCCTGATATTTGTCCTCATATCCTTCTTATGTCGAGTTAGATCATTCATCCCTACAATCACAACTAACTCTCTCGCTCATTTCTTCCTCATGTCAATTATCATACTCATTCAGAGACTCTGAATAGATCAGAGACTGTGTTCAAGTTATTTATAATACCATATTGTTTGAGAAAATTGATGGAAAAATTTGTTATTATCTGCTAATGTATTGTAGATTCTGTATATATATATATATATATATATATGGCCAGACTATTGTTGTTGTCTTTTTTTTCTATGGTGAATGGGATTCTTGGATGCAGACTGTTTAAGGTAAAGGAGGAATGCATGTGATGTGTCTGGGCCATGCAAACATTTCAGCTCCAGCTGGAAGGCTTAAGTGAAGCTATGTCAGTGGCCTATTTTTCAAAACTCTCCATATCTCCATAACCCAGTAGCAGTAACCTCTATCTATTTCTGTTTTATTCTTCTAAATGTAGTAACACAAAGTATGGGGAAACCTGTGTAATTCTTAGGCATCATCATCCTGTAACTAGCAAGGCTTTCTACTAATCTCTGTATTGGATGCTTTTCCTAGCTTGGACTTTGACTCCAACAGAGTCTCTGATCTAATGAGAAAACAAGCAGCAATAGCCATTCCTCACAGCTGAACTTAATTCCATCATTCTGATATAATAGCTACAATTCCGAAAGAATTAACAAAGTACTAAATCCTCCCTCACCACATCCACAGTCAGTGCTATGTGCAAATTTCAAGTAGTGCTATCACTGTTCCTCATATCTGTGGTTAGTCTAAAAAAATAATAATAATAATTGCTAGAACTTCAGTCACGTGAACTGTATCAATATAGTTCATACAACCTTTTGAGTGGTGTTTGGAAGCAGTACAGAGGTTGTCTGTACTGCTTCCAAACTGGCTGCCCTTATCTGCTCCTAAAACCAGCTCCTTCTCTCAGTTCCTAGTGTACATAAAATACTGATTTTTTTTCCAAAAGATCAGTAGGTCAACAATGGAACACATCATTTTGGTGGATTGTCACAGGATTGAATTTCTGCTATGAGTTTAATGATAACCTCACTCATGACAATTTCATCATCATGCGTATCAAGGATTTAGGCCTGGCATGGCCTGTTCCGGCCTTAGAAGTCATTATTTAAGAGGACGTCCTGGTTTTCTTTTTCCTAATGGCTTGTACTTTTAAGGCTTGTTTTGGTAATCTTTCTGTTTTCATTCTTTGAGCATGTTCCAAATTATGACAATTTAAATATCATAAATTACTGTTGCAGATAGGCTAAAAATTGAATAATCTGGAAACCTTGATAGACGAAACATAGGCTTGCTTACAATCCTTCTTACTTGGGCTCCACTAAGCAGGATTGTAGTCTCACTTAGCAATGAAAATCATCTCTCATCAAAAGACATTCACAAACATCCATGCCATAGTAGGATTCAAAAACCTACTGATTGGTGAGACACAGAGCATAATGGTAGAATAATAATAAAACAAAGAACAAATTTAGATAATAAGTGGTTCCTTATAATGCTCACATAAATTATGAAGAATGCAGTAAAAAAGTACATCAATGCAGTTCATACTTCAATGCTTTACTCCTTGGATTCTTCCCAAACTAAATATGTACAATTAAAACTTCTGTAACCCTTTTAGCATAGGGTCAATATCATGATAAAGATCCATCACCCATTCACTTTAAGAAAATTAAAAGCTCGTAGATCCCTTTCCCATACATTTCAGGAAATGCCTGCATAAATATTATGTGTCGTTTCTGAGACACTATAAGAACTGTTATGATATGGAGCTTTTAGAGGATATTTTAAGTTTTAGAATATATTTTAAAGTATTTAAAATGTTGGGTTAGAGGTTATGTTATATTATTTCTGAGAGAAACAAACTGCATTAATAAATAACGAAAAAGGCTAGTGTGTATGGCCAGCCACGGTTATCCTATATTAAGAACTTTTGTAATATAATAAATCGCACAACTTCAAAATACTTTATGTTAAGCTTAATTGCTATACTAAATGATCTGAAAGTTTCACACAATTAAAAGTATTTACATTATGAAATGGATTGTGGAGTAGATGCGCTTGTAATTAAATAACAGATTTTATATAAAAACTGATAAAATTAGAATGCGATTGCAGTGAGTAATAAATGCCAATTAAACTACATCACAAAATGCATTCTTCTCAAAACTTCCACTAATCTACTGGCATATATCAATCCTCTGAGTCTAAAGAAACACGTATGATTTTCTGAGACTATTCTAAAAAATATTTCGTTAGTGCCATTCTGATATTATCTGCTCTGTCTCCCAACACTAAACTTGTTGGTACTGGCATTAATGTTTTCGAAGCACCTTCACATTGAAACCATTCTTCCAACAGTGGCTCTTTATATCGTTCACATAAATTATGAAGGATACAACATGCTGCAGCAAAAGTTGGAAGTGTATCAATACAGTCATGCTGCATTAAAATACTCTGCCACCTGGCTTTCAATCTTTTTGTGGCTTCCTCCCAAATGGAATATGCACAATTAAAATGATCATTGAACTTCTGTAAATCCTTGGGCATTGGGTCAATATCATGATAAGGCTTCATGATCCACTCCCCGAGTGGATATGCAGCATTAGCTAAAATTAATATAGGCACTTCAACACCCTCTACTTTCCTTGTCATATCAGGGAAGAGAACCCTTTCTTCTCCTTTTAACCAAAGGCTAGAATTTGTTAATACTCTTGACATGGAAACACTACCTGGCCAACCTATATTCAGATCCCAAAACTGGCAAGAAGAATCACACACACATTGTAAAATGACTGAATATGCACCTTCATTATTAATATAGTCAGCTGTATTCTCTGATGGTGGCACAACAGGAATGTAAAGAGCACCGACTGCTCCTGTGCACTGTGGAAACCCATATTTAGCCTCAAATTCTTCAAGCACTTCTTTTAAAGTATCTCCTGTTGGCACTTTCACGTACTGGGGCATGAGGACATGAACAATTGCTTCACAAACCTCCTTTATTATTGCACCAATACTTCCTTTCGAAATGCTAAACAAGTCAGATATAGTCCTGTAATCTTTCCCAGTAGCCAAACGCCATAGTGTAATTGCAATTCTTTTATCTGGCGGGATCGAACGCCGAAGTTTTGTATCTGATTTGCTAAGATAGGGACATAACTCGGTAACAATATATTGAAAAGTCGTTTTACTAACTCTGAAATGCTCGAGCCATTGCTGATCTGTGAATCTTTCTTTGGCAATCTTATCCCACCAGTCTGATTTTGGAGGTGAAATCAATAATCGTCTTTCACTTGCGCAACTTGCATACGCCCATGCTGAAAGCATCATCATGAATAGCATTCTTTCGTGTGCTTGTCGTTCATAAAATCGTCGAATTCTTTGCCTTCGGCCGTAATCTGACTGTCGAAGTCTTTGTATTCGATATAATAATCGACGACGTCGCGATGCCTGGATTAACATCATCTGATACATCACTAAAGGAACCCCTACAGTCACTTCCTGTGGAAGAGACATGGTTAGGTACTTCAAAAAAATACCATACAAAATATCTTCGTTTCCTTATTCAACATTAAATACGCTGCTCTATTTCATTATACTTTCACTACATAGATCCAGCTCTAAGCAGAAACACACATACCGAAATATAACCACAGCGCCACAGTTGCCAACTTTGAACATTGTAATGATCCAAAAACTCGCATTTTTTTTTTTTTTTTTTTTTAGGTGGTTGAAATGCAAAACAAACTGTAACAGAAATAAATGCAAATGATTTCTATCAGACTAACTTCTATAACTACTGAAAAGAGCCTCCGTAGCTCAAGTGGAAAAACGACGGTACGTGGCGTCCTGCGATTGGAAAAGGCCTAAGCTTGATTCTTGTCGTGATGGGTTGTTTCTATTGAAAGCAGTGGCGGCTGGTGAAAATTTTAAGTGGAGGGTGCTGCATATACAAAAAAAAAAAAAAAAAAAAAAAAAAAAAAAAAAAAAAAAAACGCTTTTTTTTTTCCTAATCAGTAACGAATTTATTAATAAATAAATTTACATATTAAAATTGCTTTATTAAAAATATTTCATTCTCACCACGAACAAACACCAATAATAAAAGTTTCGTATCAATAGCAATGACAAGCACAAACGAATATCGGCGTTAGATCGCAGTGAATTTGTTTCGTGTAATGATAATTGAAAACATATTATTCCTTTCATATTTTCAACAGTGACACTCGTCATAATTCAGCCTTGTATTTATAATAAATAATAATTATATGTTATTTTAACAAAATAAAATAAGATTTACAAAAAAACAGTTCACCAGGCACATGCACCAATAATTAACATTTCATATCTCACAGAAATAAGGCGCGTAAGCACACTAAAAACACACTGCCCTTTGAGCAGTTACAGTTGGGAATGACGTAATGTGTAATGACAAGAGCAAACGAATATCGGCGTTATATCGCAGTGCATTTGGTTCGTAATTAAAAGCGTTAATTGAACAATTCCAATTATTAACTATTCAATCAATGTCAAAACATAAGCTGTTACCTTTAACCTTTAACATGTTTTACTGCATTTATATAATGTTGTAAGTATTTGCAGGCATAGACTTCTGTGGCTAATTTGTTCAAAAGACATATTTTGGTGATTAAACCACACTTTGATACCAAAAAATCTATGGTGCTCCAAAGATCCACAAGACAGATATATCTTTAAGACCAATAGTAGATGGAAGAGATTCACCGACTTCAAACGTGGCGAAATACTTCACCAACGTGATCTCACATCATATAGGAAAAACATCTTCCTTCAAAAAAAAATAGTACATATTTCATAGAAAAAGTGAAAGATATACATATTGGTCCACAGACATCTTAGCAAGTCTAGACATCATCAGCTTGTTTACAAACGTCCCGATACAAGACATTTTGAATCTCCTAGAAGACCCCTTCCCTCCGGACATCTTAGATCTTTTTAAACATTGTATAAACAATACTTTTTTCACCTATTAAGACAGAATCTGGGAACAAAAAGAAGGACTGGTCATGGGTTCATCATTATCACTGGTATTAGCACACCTATTTATGGAAAAATTTGAAAACAATGCTCTAAAGAATTACCACAAAAAACCAAAAATACGCCATGTAGACGATATTTTCATCATATGGTATGGAACATCAGATGAACTTATCAATTTTAAAGATTACCTCAACAATTTGCACAACACCATAAAATTCACTTTAGAACAAGAAGAAAATAGAAAACTTCCTTTTCTAGATATTCTATTAGACGTTAATGAAGAAAATAAACTCTCCTTCTCAGTATATAGGAAACCGAGCAACATAGGAAGATTTCTAAATGCAGCCTCACACCACCATCCTTCACAAAAAATAAGCCTAATTAAAACTCTTCGAGACAGAGCATAGAATATCTCCAGCACACAAGACAGATGTAATGAAGAACTAAAATACTTAACACAAATCCTCCAACAGAATAGGTATCAAAACAAAACCATCAAGAGAATCCTTAAAATACCTCGAACTAACAACACAATAAAACAGGTCAAGTGTTGATCAATTTTATTAACTTAACCAGCTAGCTTTGCCAAACATTAACTGTTGGCATCTTCAGGGCACATACATATAGGCTGAAACAATCTCACAATTATCTTTAACTATAAAACGGACAAGAATAACTGCAAAAAACTGCTAGAATAATTACAAATAAAATAGTATTGAACGTCCGTGAAACACGTATCACGTGTACAAGATTGTACACGTGATACGTGTACAATCTTGTACACGTGATTAGCTAGCTGATCCTAAGGAATTTTCTGTAGTTTGTATTAAACTTCATTACTTCTGTTTTTAAAGATTTGATTAGGGTTTTCCATATCTCTGGGAGTATTAGGCCTTGATTTCTGTTAAGGTTGACAGTAGAAAGGGCGACTGTGGCTGCATCTTTGAAAATTCTTGAATGGTAATCTTCCTCTAAGTAAGGGGAACAACTTTTGTCCCACTCGATGACATGATTAGTTGTAGAGAAATGAGACGATAAGCCAGAAATGTCCTGTCTGTTGTTTTTGACATAGCCAATGTGCTCTTTTTGCCTGATTTCAAGGCTTCTCGAAGTCTGTCCGATGTAACTAGAGCCACACGAGCATGGAATATTATAAACTCCAGCATATTTATAGTAAGGGTGGTTGTCTTTTGGAGATCTTAGTAGTTTGCGAATAGATTCTATTGGTTTAAATGTTACTCTTATTTTGTTTTGTTCGAGGAGGCTGGCGAGCTTGTAAGAGATACCACTTACAAACGGAATTGCAATAGTTTTGATATATTGAATATCTTCTTGTTCTTTTTTGCGGTGGTTCAGAGAAAAGGACTTTATTGACTAGTCTTCTTGGATAGCCGTTCAAGTATAGATTGTTGGAAATTAATGTTAACTCATCTTGAAGGGTCTCATTGTCTGTTGTGATGCGAATCGCTCTCTTCTTTAACATGTGTACAATGGTGAGTTTATGGAGGAGCTGAAATGTAGGTAGCGACTTGTATGGGTCGGTTTTCTGTATACCGATAGATTTATACTGCCATCAATTTGTTTTTTGATGATGTCTAAAAACGGTACTTGTTTTCCTCTTTCAAGTTCCAGAGTATTTTTAATAGAATGATGGAAGGAGTTGATCTTTTTGAGAAAATCATATAGATCATCTTTGTTGTTGTTGTTCCACACGATGAAGATATCGTCCACATATCTGAACCAAATTTTAGGTTTGGGAATAATTTGGGATAGGATTTAATTTTCTAAGTCTTCCATAAAGAGGTCAACACATGAAGGTGAGAGTGGGCTCCCTATCGCCAAGCCTGTTAATTGTTGGTAGATCTTATTTTTCCACGAAAAGTAGTTAGAATTTAGGTAGTGAGCAAACAATGAGGTTATATCTTGTGGGAAAAAGGTACGTACTTAAGATGTCAATGACCTCCACTACAGGGACGTTTGTAAAGAGAGAGAGAGAGGTGACATCTAGGCTGGCTAGAAGATCATTATCAGATATGTTGATGTTTTTTATCCACAAAATGTTCGGAGTGTTTAATGTAACTCTCTGAGTTGTGGATGTGTTGTAAGAGTTTCGAGAGATGTTTTGACAATACGTAGGTAAGATAGTTTATTGCATCAACGATTGAACGTAAAGGAATGCCATCTTTGTGCACTATTGGAACGCCATAGAGTCTCGCAGTTAAATGATGCATGGATTTTAGTTTTTTAATCAAGTCTGTTGGCCAGTGGGATAAATTGCAAAGTAATTCATTTGTATCATGGTGGTTTTTTAATGTCGGATCTTTCGTTAAAAGAGGATAAACGGACAATTCGGATAGTAAATGGTTTACTTTGTCCTCATAGACCTTAGGGTTCAGTATTAGCGTACTGTTTCCTTTATCTGCTTTAAGTATTATGATGTCCTTGTGTTTTTTAAATTACGAATAGTTCTTCTATCCAATGAGGGGAAGTTTTGTTTTGTGGAATAGGGAGAGGAAAGCATTATACAACTTTTTAGTCTTAGATCATTTGCTGTCTGAGGTGGTAATAATGCGATTCCTTTTTCTAGGCTACATATGAAATCCACCTTACGAATCTTTTGAGGAGATAGTGCATAGTTGAAACATTTCTTGCGATAGAGATTTTAGGTTTCTTTAAGATGTGGTTTGAGAAAGTAAGAATAACTTGGTTATCTGGTAGAGAAGGTTTAGACTCATTGTGGTTGGTATAAAGGTAGTTGAATTTTTTATTCTGGGTCTGTCTGCTTTTGTTGAAATTATCACTTTTGTTGAAATTAATATCACTTTCGCCAATGTTTCGTATTGGCGAAAGTGATATTAATCATTCTATCTAACACTTGCCAAATTTCCTCATCTAAAGAGCTGGAGAGATCCATGAACAGTTCATAACATTGTGAGTCAATTTGACTAAGCACAAATCTTGTGTGATGTAACCTTTCACGAATGAGTAACATCGATGTCTTGAAATAAATATTTTCAGCCGTTGTCTAGTACGGAAAAGTGGTTTGAGAAGTAAAAACTTAGGAATTATAGAATAATCTCGGCAACGTTTTAAAAAAGTGAGATGGTTTAATAACCTCGGCTTTTTACATTTTAGGATTTCAAAACGGCGTACCTTGATTTTTCTGTCACCATTGACTCTGTTCATAATGAAGGTTTATTTTCTTGATTCTGAGAAGTAGTAATAATATTTTTGATTTACAGATCAAGTGTTGATCAATTTTATTAACTTAACCAACTAGTTTCGCCAAACTTTAACTGTTGGCGTGTTCAGGGCACTTACATATAAGCTGAAACAATCTCACAATTATCTTTAACTATAAAACTGACAAGAATAACTGTAAAAAACTGCTAGAATAATTACAAATAAAATAGTATCGAACGTGCGTGAAACACGTATCGCATAAACATGATTAGCTAGCTGTTGCTAAGGAACTTTCTGTAGTTTGTATTAAAGTTCATTTCTTTTGTTTTTAAATATTTGATTAGGGTTTTCCATATCTCTGGAGTATTACGCCTTGATTTCTGTTAACGTTGACAGTAAATCGGTCCACTGTGGCTTATTCTTTGAAAATTCTGGAATGGTAATCTTCCTGTAAGTAAGGAGAACAACTTTTGTCCCACTCGATGGCATGGTTAGTTGTAGGTAATTTCCGAACATTTCGTGGAAAAGCTAAAAAACATCAACATATAGGATAATGATCTTCTTGCCAGCCTAGATGTCACCTCTCTCTTTACAAACATTCCTGTAGTGGAGGTCATTGACATCTTAAGTACGTACCTTTTTCCCACACGATATAACCTCATTGTTTGCTCACTACCTAAATTCTAACTACTTTTCGTGGGAAAATAAGATCTACCAACAATTGACAGGCTTGACGATACGGAGCCCACTCTCACCTTCTTGTGTTGACCTCTTTATGGAAGACTTAGAAAATTAAATCCTATCCCAAATTATTCCCAAACCTAAAATTTGGTTCAGATATGCGGAGATATCTTCATCGTGTGGAACAACAACAACAAAGATGATCTATATGATTTTCTCAAAAAGATCAACTCCTTCCATCATTCTATTAAAAATACTCTGGAACTTGAAAGAGGAAAACAAGTACCGTTTTTAGGCATCATCAAAAAACAAATTGATGGCAATATAAATCTATCGGTGTACAGGAAACCGACCTATACAGTCGCTACCTACATATCAGCTCCTCCATAAACTCACCATTGTACACATGTTAAAGAAGAGAGCGATTCGCATCACAACAGACAATGAGACCCTTCAAGATGAGTTAACATTAATTTCCAACAATCTATACTTGAACGGCTATCCAAGAAGACTAGTCAATAAAGTCCTTTTCTCTGAACCACCGCAAAAAAGAACAAGAAGATATTCAATATATCAAAACTATTGCAATTCCGTTTGTAAGTGGTATCTCTTACAAGCTCGCCAGCCTCCTCGAACAACACAAAATAAGAGTAACATTTAAACCAATAGAATCTATTCGCAAACTACTAAGATCTCCAAAAGACAACCACCCTTACTATAAATATGCTGGAGTTTATAATATTCCATGCTCGTGTGGCTCTAGTTACATCGGACAGACTTCGAGAAGCCTTGAAATCAGGCAAAAAGAGCACATTGGCTATGTCAAAAACAACAGACAGGACATTTCTGGCTTATCGTCTCATTTCTCTACAACTAATCATGTCATCGAGTGGGACAAAAGTTGTTCCCCTTACTTAGAGGAAGATTACCATTCAAGAATTTTCAAAGATGCAGCCACAGTCGCCCTTTCTACTGTCAACCTTAACAGAAATCAAGGCCTAATACTCCCAGAAATATGGAAAACCCTGATCAAGTCTTTAAAAACAAAAGAAATGAACTTTAATACAAACTACAGAAAGTTTCTTAGTAACGGCTAGTATTCTTGTACACGCGATACGTGTTTCACGCACGTTCGATACTATTTTATTTGTAATTATTCTAGCAGTTTTTTGCAGTTATTCTTGTCCGTTTTATAGTTAAACATAATTGTGAGATTGTTTCAAAATATATGTAAGTGCCCTGAAGACGCCAACAGTTAAAATTTGGCGAAACTAGTTGGTTAACTTAATAAAATTGATCAACACTTGATCTGTAAACAAAAAATATTATTACTAATTCTCAGGATCAAGAAAATAAACCTTCATTAACAATAAAACAGGATTACAAAAACGCAATCTCGCTTCCTTTTATCAAAAATGTTACATATAAGCTAGCAAAATTATTGAACAAATACAACGTAAAAGTAGTCTTGCTTCCTATGGGAAAAAATCTCAAGATTCCTACATCCACCAAAACCACCTCATCATCCTCTTAAAAATCCAGGAGTCTACAAAATCCATTGCTCTTGTGGGATTTGCTACATAGGACAGACAGCAAGATCTGGAGAAATACGCATGGTTGAACACCAAAAAGGCGTACAATACAAAAGAGAACAAAAAACAGGTTTTGCTTTCCATACCACTTCCACTGGACATGATGTACTCTGGCAAGAAACAGCGATGTTATACATAGAAAACAACTGCTACATAAGAAAATTTAAAAAAGCTGCTAATATGCTGAAAAACCCGACCCAATGCAATAAAAATCATGGTTTAATTCTCCATCAAGTGTGGTCAGCTCTAATAAAAAATCTACCTCAATCTGAGCTCGGGCTGTATGAACGAGAACAAGAACACGTGACATCGCCCAGTATTGTTCAACGTCAATAATTTTATATCTGCATTCTGTTATTTGAATTTATGAATATCCAGACGGTTAGATTTGTAGTTATTAATTTCTCTTGTTTAAACAATTTACCCTGAAGATGTAAATCCTACTATTTACGAAACTTGTCGGGAACGATTATTTCAGTATGTTGTATAACTGTATAATAACAAATGTGGTGTGATCACCGGAATATGTCTGTTGTAAGCATTGTTATTATTTATAAACACAAACAAAATTTAATTTTTTCCTTGGGGGTGCTGCAGTGCTTATGTACGGGCCGCTACTGATTGAAGGTGAGTTAGCCGATCTCATACGGCGGTAGCAAGGATTTTCTTCCGGCATTCAGAAAATCGGCATTCAGAACACAGCAATTTACAGAAAGAAATACTAGTGGTGGTGGTGGACAGTAGACGGCCTTAGTGTAGATAATGATGATGGTAGTAATAGTAGTTCAGTGTTGTTGATGAAGTGGTGAAGAAGGATAGTTGTAGGGTAGGTTCCCTCCTTCGATGAGTCTTTGGAATCCTTGGAGGTGTCTGTAATAGTAATAATAGTTATATATCTAGAAGAAAACGTAATTGTGTGGCGTAGGGAATCGCCTAACGCGTTTTAATTCCCATACGGATTAATTAGGTAACCCGATCTAACTTTTGTGTACTGAAGTACAGTCAGTCTTCACAGATACCTATCAGGGACGTATTTTGCGAATGTGCTAGGTCTGCACTGCACACATGGAAAATTCATAAAGTGATAATTTTTGAGCAGTTATTTATTTGAAATACAATCATGAATTGTTACCAATATCAAGACTTTCACATAGTTACCGTAAATCAGATAAGGCTAATGTTGAAGTTAAGTTGAAAGCACGCTTTGACTGTCATATAAAGAGAGAGAGAGAGTCCTATATATATGTGATCCTATACGCAGTCTGCAACGAGAGATAGACGTGCATTTTTAACGAATAAAGAATGAGAGAAGATTAAGTAGCACACGCGCTGATTGTAATTTGTTCAGGAATTAAAGTCGGACAAGCTCTGAGCAACACGGGTGATTTTATTATACTCAAAATATTACTTGTATCCGAGTACATAAGTGCAGAATTTCTTCCTTGTGTTTTGTTGTTAGATATCCAGGAATATTTTAAACAGACATTTATTTTTATCCTTCTTGTCAATGGAAAACAGTGTTGAAGAAATTTGTATGAAAACCTATTTCAAACCGAGACAATACGAGATCAAATTAAAGATGATAAACCATGACCACCTGGTTCAAATTTACGTGGTGTTCATATGAGTATTTTATTTTAAACTTGGTTCAGAACTCAATATGGTATCAAGATCACAGACAATTTGTTTGAAAGGGCACAATCACGCACCTAATATATTATCTGTTTTTAATAAATTACTTGCTAGTGAAAGTTTGGTGGATGTAACATTATCATGTGAAGGAATGACCCTTAAGGCTCACAAAATAGTACTGTCTGCAATCAGCCCCCTTCTCTACAGCTTATTTTTAGAGAACCCAAGTAGTCAACCTGTTGTGACATTGAATGACATGAAGTTCAACGACTTAAGGTTGATGATCCAGTATATGTACCATGGTGAAATTAATATTTCATGGGATATGCTTCCATCATTGTTTAAAATCTGCAGAGTTCCTAAAAATGAAAGATTTTTTGGAAGTTGCTAATAAGTACAATGATTTTGTGGAAGGCATACAGCAGAGAGCTTTAGATTATGATCGTCAAGAAGCAGGGAAACCGATCATTGTTCACTTGGTTGCTGAGGGCCAACTGTCAGGTGAAAGTGTGCATACGGGTGTATTGTCTTGTTCAGTGTCTGATGCTACAGTTGATTCTCACCTACCAGTCACAACCTTGGGTAGTGATAACAACAGTCCTTCCATCAATTCAGGTGAATGTGTGCATAACGGTGTGTTGTCGGTTTCTGATGCTGCAGTTGATTCTCACCTTCCAGTCATGGTCTTTAGCGGTGATGACGGTCCTTTCATCAATTCAGGTGAATGTGTGCATGGCAGTGTGTTGTCAGTTTGTGATGCTACGGTTGATTCTCACCTGCCAGTCACAATATTGGGTATGTCATCTGAGTCAACCATTTCTTCTGTGGTTGCTGGGGATGTCAATCCAGATTACTTAACATCTCTATCATCTTGTGTTTCTATAGTATCCCCCTCTTGAATCTGTTGTGAAGGTAGAAACGAAAGATTGTGCAGTCCATTCCACACCTTCTAATATATCAAATGTTTTGCCTATATTAATTGACTCGTATGATCGCAGAAGTTTTAATGTAATATATGATGATACATCTGGTTTGACTAATATCCCAAGTTTAAGTGATCATCAAGACTTCGCAGTTAGCTACCATCAGTCACATAGGGAACATACATGTTTTATACAGCCATATCCCAATATATCTGATAGAAGCATGTGGAGTAGACTGTGTTGTGCAAGTTCTCCTGAAACAAATGAACGGACATTTTTAAATGACTAATATGTTTTATAATTTTGATCGGACCAAATTGTATACTCTATCTTTTAGAATTCCAATGGGAGTAAACAATGTCAAGTTAGGAAGAAGCAAAAAAGATGTTGTGCTGTATGGGAATTCTATAATTAAGGGTGTGAAGGATGGTAGAGTAATTAAAGCGTGTTATCCAGGGTCAACGATTAAGGATATAACTGGGGCTGTGAAATTGCAGAAAGATAGAGTGAGTGAGATTATTGCAGTTATAGGGACGAATGATCTACGTTGGGAAAGATTTTCTGTAAGACGGGATTTGAAGGATTTAATGATAGCAATGAATGCAAAGAGTGAGAGTGGAAAGATCATGAGTGTGCTACCACGATTTGATAGTGATGAAATGAACAGAAGGGCAATTATAGTAAATGGAATGGTGTCAAGATTGTGTAAAAGGTTTTGCAAAGAAATGAAACTGAATATTCATTTTATGAATGTCTGGGATGAGTTTGATAAAAGGAAGGAGTATTTTAAGAGAGATGGTTTGCACTTAAATGGATTAGGAGCTTGGCATTTAGAACATTTATTGATAAAGGACAGAGTAAAGTGTCATAAACAGGGAATTGGGATTTGATAGGGAGGCAGGTGATACACTCAGCTGTAAATAGTACTAAGGTCATTAATTGCTGTGAAATTGGGATTAATTGTTCGCAGAATGTTAACAGTATACAAAGTGGGGTAATTCGCACACAGGGAGATTATGGGGGGAAGGGAGTATTGCAGTTTATGTATACTAATGCCCGAAGTATTAGAAATAAATGTGAAGAATTTTTGTCATTACTTAGTACAACTTGGCCAAAAACTACAGGAATTAGCGAAACTTGGTTAACCAAGAATGATATAGTTATTGGGATTGAATGTAAGGGATACAGTATTTTCAGGCAGGACAGAGATGACAGAATGGGGGGGAGGGGTTTTATTAATGATAGACGAAACATTAAAGCCAAAAAAGATAGAAAGAGGCGAAACTGCAGTTTTAATGACGATCTCCAGAAAGAATTCAAATTTGTTAAACTGGACAAGCTGTCTAGTGGTGGAATAAAAGTGGTATGCCACCGTTGAAATGTCCATTTTCCCGTTGCTTATGGAGGAGAAGCGACATCTACATAGACTGAAGGATGCTGAAAAGAGTCTGGCTTCAGTTAAAAACATCAGCTCATTTATGGTAAGATATGATGGTGATAGCGAAAGTGATAAAATTGCAGCAAATGAAGCTCTTGTTGCTTATCATACTGTGGGTCACGGCCAAAGTTTATGTGCAAGTGACTGCTTGTCGACATTGATCAATAAAATTTATGAGCCAAAATTTTCTCCAGCATGTAAAAAATCAGAAGTAATAATTACCAACGTTTTTTCACCATACATTTTGGTCAAAGTAAAACTTTTTTAACGTCTTACTTTTCCATGAACACAGAATATTACATAATCCCCATCCAGTTTTTGTCATCCCAATGTCCCGTTTTTCTCTCAAGGAAATATCGTCAGTCTATTTTTGGCTCTTTATTTTAGTAAATAACAAAAGTATTCTGAATTTCAGTTAAATAACAAAACAGAAAACTCCGACTGATGTATACTTTTTCCAATTACAATTTGCATAAAAAATGAAATAAATATTAAGTAAACCAACATATTAAAAATATTAACCTGTAACACTCTTTATTTCCCCCCAAAAAAAGCAACTGAGCGTCATCACCTTCACAAACATTTAAAAAGCATTATGAAGCGGAGAGTAAAGCTCAACACGAAAAACTCAACTCAACACCCGATATTACTAACAAGTTCAGAGGTTTGAGTTTCTCTAAATAACTAATACCATAGGTCAGTGGTCTTCTACGCATGGCCTGCGGGCCATGCGTTGAAGACCACAGTCCACAGATGGCCCGCATGGCCTGCGGGCCACCTGTGGACTGTGTAGCTCTTTGCCATGGTCTGCCGGCCATTTTGAAAAACATAACTATTTAACATTAAAACGCGATTAAATAAAAAATAATTTCAATGAAGCCCGCTGGCCGCTAAGATGGTTTCGAGATTCACAAGGAACGCTGTGCATTTCATACTTATCTACTATTATCCTAAATTGCAAACCTGAACCAAAGGACAATGTGACGTCATTGACAACTGGCTTCACCAGGGCATTTGCCTGAATTCCACACTGAAATCATTATCTAGAATTTCATACTGAAACTATTAACATAATGCATCAATCCAAATAACAAAAGGGGCACTCACACAACTCGTATCCAGGATACAGATGATATCACCAACAGCTGATGTCCCAAGGCTAGAATGACGTCACTTACCAAAACCTGATAACCACAGCCAGGAACATCATGAGTGACGTCACTTCCCCCTCTTTACCCCACCTCTATTTGGTTCATAGTGACCTCTAATCTTGTCTGGTATAGTAGGAAGACAACTGAATAAATATATATGGAATAAAAGAGCGATTAGTCAAAACACTAAATTAGCTATACACAAGACAATGTTCAAAACAATTTTAATTTATGGATGTCATCATTTACGGAAGGAGACCACAGATATGAGAGTATTGAGAAAGATTAGGGCACCAAAATTGCATCAATGGCAGTATCATATTAAAAACGAATTGTTTGCATTCAGGAATGTATTAGCAGAACTAATCTCAGGTGGAACAAGAGAACAGGGACTAGCTAAATAAGTGTTCTTTGTAAAGATGGCAGGAAAAAGACCAAGATTAAGGTGAATTGATACCTAAAATTGTCTTAGAAGACAGAAATATAAGATTTGATAATATAGGAATGTTGACAGATAACAGACTAATCTGGATGAAAATGTTTATAGGAAGTTAGTAATGATGATGTAATTTTTAATGTAGTATCATCATAAGATCCTATATTTCCTCTGAGGTAATATGTCAGGGATTTATTAGTATTATTTTCATTATACGGGCAACTATATGGAGTCTGATGACTCATCCAGGGAGACCGGCAATGGTGGAGTTCCCTCTGACTTCTATCTCTTCCCAAAACTAAAACTCTTCCTCGCTGGTCAGCGTTTTTTCTTCGAATCAAGAGGTGATTGCAGCTGTAGAGGGGTATTTTGCAAATCTTATGAGAACCACCACAGGAATGGGATAATGGCGCTGGAGCATCACTGGAATAAATGTATTAGTCTTAAGAGATATTATGTAGAAAAATAAAAATAATTTTGAAATTATAAATTCGTTTTTTCATTGTTAAGCCGAGAACTTTTTAAATCACCCTCATAGGCGATGCAGAGTTGGGGGAGAATAATCATAAATGAAGCTAATGTTGTGACTTTGCAAGAGGACCTTTGCTGGTTAAATGGGCAAGTATTTGGGCTTGCGAGTTCAATTTTACAAAGTGTAAAGTTTTCAATTTTGGAAAGCAAAGATGTAATGCAGAATATACAATTAATGGCAATAACTGGGGGAAAGTGGTAGAGATGAGGAACTTGGGAGGAATTGTGGAAACGGAATGGTTTGATAACTCCACACATATTTGATTACTCCACTGTGCACAAATTTGGTTACCTGGGTTTTCAAAAGGATGACGAGATATTGGATAAAGGTCCAGAGACGAATGACTAAAGTGGGTTCTGAACTGAGATTGATTTTACATTTCCTCAGACAGATTGAGAAAATGTCAATTAGAGAGACTAGTGGATTGAGATATATATGTTATTGAGGGTTTGTTACCAGATTAATGTGAATGATGTTTTACATAGAATGGGGAAGAACAAGGGGAAAACAAGATGTCATTCATAGAGTCTGTATAAGGAGGGTGTGAGCAAGGCAGTGAGGAGCAGATTATTTTCATTGAAAGTGGTGGGTGATTGGAATGCACTGCCTCAGAGTGTTGCGAATGCTCAGACAGTATTTATATTTAAGACACGGTGTGATGAACTGTGTGTGTACTAGTTGGACTTCCCACGATGAGTCACTTGACTACATGGAGGTCTGATAATATTAAACATAACAACAACAATAATAATTAGGACTCGACAAACACACTCTTGCACTCTGCTATGACGAGTAAATTTTGCTTTCTGGCGAGTAGCTGCAGGCTAAACAAAACAGAATATATTTTATTTATTCAATAATAATAATAATAATTTCTCCAATCATTGTATCGTCTATTAAACAATTTGTGGAATTTCAAATGACTCATTGGGATACATTATCAAAAAAAGTGAGGGTCATGTGCGCATAATTTTTTTGCGTGACTATTAAGGGTTTTGTATAATTTGTCGAGCTATAATAATAATAATAATAATAATAATAATAATATATATACACACACACACAAACATTATTATTATTATTATTTCGGGCGACTCCAGGAGTCCTTAGACTCATCGAGGAAGGCCCTAAACATCATGTCTACACAACAATGCGATTACAGACTCTGGCAGCTTATTCCACTCATTTACCACTCTAAAAGTAAAGAACCCAGCTCTAACACCCCTGCTAACCACACTCTTGCCCAGCTTATATATATATATATATATATAAGCTGGGTCTCCCGAAATAATAATAATAATAATGTTTGTGTGTGTGTATATATTATTATTATTATTATTATTATTATTATTATTATTACAACGTACAACGCAAATACTGTATATATATACAGTATTTGTAGAATCTTCTTATCTTAAATAATTCTCTTCAACAAGTATGAGTAGAAGAAAATCAAAACGCATTTCGAACTTTTATTACTTGTCAATATAAATATCGAAGTGCAGCGAATTTTGAAGAGACATGACGTGATATTATTATTATTATTCGTGACACCTCCAAGGAGTCCGAAGACTCATCGCGGGAGGACACCTACAACTGTCTCAACCGCTACACCGAACCTCTACTACGAATCATCTCCATCAACGCCAACGATATTTATTAATCGGGATTGTTAATATAAGTGTAGAAAATACATCAGCAGAGGGCAAACAGTATAGTCATAGATGTGTATTAAAAAATACAGCTGAGATATTTTCCCATGTGAATTGCACCATACATGTGAATCGCAGCGGGAAATTTGGAGGAACTATTTAAGGTTGTGAATTGTTACTGGAATAAAGAACGACATACTAAAAATGTTCGAGGTGAATTATAAAAATAAAATTATCAGTATATATAGTTGTTTTATATAGGCTATAAAACTGCTTTGTTTAGAAAAACTGACTGGAATAAAGCATGATAATTAATCCTTAACATTTTCAGTATCAGCGTATGTACGTAATTGTTTTATTCACGATTCCTCTCAATTGATCGTGCACTAGAGCAGTCTTATTGCCAAAATATTAACTGCACACCTTTTTTCTGATTTGCAATAATTCTAATATATAAGTTATATGATAAAATTACACACACACATACATATCAACCTAGATGGAGGTTTGAATATAGGTGGAGAGAATCTTAAAAAAACTTCTGTTTACTGACGATGTGGCTGATTTCTAGTAGATTTGTTCTGTGGAACAACAGGATTACATATACACCCTCACATGACAGACTGGATGAAAATGAATATTGTCATGACCATCAAATTAACTTGCAAAGTAAAATCATAGAGTGGAGAGGTACATTTCTTCATGACAGACAATCAAAATGGACAGTGATATATTATTATTATGTGACACCTCCAGGAAGTCCAAAGACTCATAGAGGGAGAGTGTGCCAACAGCACTGAACGATTGAACCCCTTCCAACTACTAACCACACTCAAACTTGCTTAACTTTTTTCGTGAGCCATTAGTAGCAAAGGCTCTAACAATCGACCAACCCATATCAAATGAAATGATTAGGTGGAAAAAAAGCTTCTTGGAAACTTTTAACCAGATGGAAGACACTATCACAAACCAAAAAAGTATATATCAAAATAAGATCAAACCTTTTTAACAGCATTATTCTACCAGCAATGACCTGTGGAAGTGAGACATTGAGCATAACAACAAAAAAGCCTAATGATAACCCAAAGAATAGTAGATATAAGGGTCTGTAATATAATCAAGAAAGGTCATTTAAGATGCACTAAAAAAAAAAAATCTGGATTTAAAGATGTGGAAGATATCTATAACAGCAAAAAAAAGAGGTGGACATAAAGCACACATGAAAGAGAAATAGAGGGACTTTGAGAATAAAAGACTGGTATCCCAGAACAAATGCAGGATTGGTTGTAGTTATGATATCAAGTTTGCTGTTTTGAACAAATGCATATTCTTTTGTAATTCTTACAATCCTACAGTACTGTTGTCATCTTGGTGAGATCTTTTTTAGTTAATAACTTAGCCTCTCTTCCCCAACACAAAGTGATATGCTTCTTAAACAGCTAGTAGTTATAGTCTGGAGGAAATTCTGAAAACTGTTCCAAAGAACAGAACAAGATAAATAAAAAAGGAGATGGTAAGTTGGTTTGGTAGGATTCAAGCCAGACAGTAAATAGATGGCATAAGCAACAGAAGATCACATCTTCACTAAAAATTGTACCTCTTAGTGTTCTATAAGTTCTCCATTGAGAATGCAGTTATGGCTTTTGTTACTGGTTTTAAGAAGCACAAACAAATTCAGACCTAAAGGAAGGAAGGAAGGAAGGTGGTGGAATGATGGTCACCATTTCAGCAGAGCATTGTCTTTGAAAATACCTATAAAAGAGAGAGAAAATAGAAACAGAACATTGATAAAAAAGTGATTGAAATAAATCTCTGAGACAAAGATCTTCATTTAATTATGTTTGTTTGTTCTTGATAAAATCAGGCCATAAATGATGAAAAAGAAAACTCATTAGAAATAAATGCCTAATGCTCAAAGAGCATTCCTTCTTTGCCACTTACCACTTTTTAATACATTGAATTTCCATTCTAAATCTTCAGTTTTCTCTGATCATCAGAAACCTGACTTAGGAAATGCAATAATGAATTTTTGTGTAAATATTTTCACCACACCTATAGAAAATTTAACTGAGAGTTTAAACAACATTAAATTCCATTAATATTTTATCACCTACTTTTTATGGGCAAAGTTTCTTCATCAGCATTATTTTATATATTCCAGGTATTATCATAATTATTTCCTTGGGCATCTCCACTATCCACCTGTCTTGTCTGTTTTCTATCTGTCCTGTAGTAAACATTATTCACACATAATAACTCGAAATTTTTTCACTCAGTTATACTATAAAGATGCCAAGAAAAATTATATTCTTGGTTTAATCCTTTATCCAAGTGTAAGTAAACAATGTATGTGCATGAGCATCTTCATGATCAGGTTACTTGTATATAGAAGCTATTGACTTCACAACCATTGCCTTAGTATTCCATAATGCAGAACATACATCCTTACAGACATTTATAATGCTATGCATTACAGGAAGGACTACTGCCCAGATGAGTTTGACCTCAATTGAGGTATGTTAAAGTGTGGGGTATACTATTATCATTATTATTACGACACCTCCAAGGAGCCCAAAGACTCATTGAGGGAGGGCACCTACTCTACAACTCTCTGTCTACACCACTCAAATTCACCAACTACAGCAAACCGCATCATCTACCCCCAGCGCTTCCCAAACTGTGGCTGCAGCCCCCTTGGGGACCATAAGTTTTGTTGAGGGGGGGGACATGAAATAATGAAAACAAATTTAAAATGTTTTAAGATTAAGTAGATTTTTTTTAATCTTAAAAGAAATGTATTTAATTTTTATTATTTATTATTTCTTTTTTGTTCTTTTTTATATTTAACGGGAAAAAATCGCACATTAGTGTTTGTTCACAAATTTTGCTTCATTCGTATTCTATTTCGGCGCGTATTTTATTTTGTTGAATAAGCATATATTAGTAAATATATGCTTATTCATATAAATTTCATTTCAAAGGTATTCATAAGAAGCACAAAAAAGATTATAAACGCAAAATTTAAAACAAATGTTAAAATTTCAAACAAATTTTATTGATTAATTTGATATTGATTTGATTAAATGGGAAAATGGAACTCATATTTCTGATTTTTTTTTTTTTTTTTGGTTTTACCATGGGAAAATCGACAATCTGTACTATTATTAAAAATAGAGATGTGATTAAATAGGTTCATGTGGTGAAAGGAGTGAAAACTTCATATCCTATAAGATCTCAGGCTGTCGAGGAAATGGAGAAACTTTTGTTAGTGATTAATGATAAACAAATGGCATGTGACAGTATTTTGGAGGCAGTCATTTGCAAAAAAAGCTAAGCAACTACATAGTGGCCTCAAGCATTCAGCCCCAGGATCTAGTGCCTACAGCGACAATTTTAAAGCTGGTAGGGGATGGTTTGTGCGTTTTAAAAAGATAATTGGGATCCTTATTGTAGTAAGGCATGGAGAGGCTGTTAATCAATTTGTGGGTGAATTTAAAACTTATATAGGGACAGAGGGATTTATTCCTCAGCAAGTATTTAATTGTGATGAGATAGGACTTTACACAACAAGAGAAAGCACTGCCGACACACAGACTGATGAAGGAACGGTTAACTCTCTTGTTGTGTGATAATGCTAGTGGTGACTATAAAATTAAACCATTGTTAGTGTTTCACTCAGAAATCCCAGAGTGTTTAAAGCAAACAATGTGATAAAAAGTAAACTAGATGTGATGTGGGTAACAAGGCAGTTTTTTATAGAGTGGATCCACAAAGTGTGTGTCACCAGTGTAAAAAAACGACCTTGAATAGAACAGTTTACCTTTGAAAGCACTTCTTGTGCTGGACAATGCTCCTGCTCATTGTCCCCCCCCTCGAGGCTTGGAGGATGATATGGGTTAGCACAACTTATAAAAGTCAAATTTCTGCCTCCTAATACCACCCCTCTCATCCAACCCATGGATCAGCAGGTCATTTCCAATTACAAAAAACTTTACACAAAGGCTTTGTTTCAATGGTGCTTCGAAGTGTCATCTGACCCTCAAGTGACTTTTGGAAAATGCACTTTGACATCTTGCATTGCTTGAGGCTTATAAATAAAGCATTGGGGGGGGGGAGTTTCTCTGAAAACTATGAACTCAGCCTTGAAAAAATTGTGGCCTGAGTGTAACACACACGGATTTTGAAGGTTTTCCTGCAGAGCCAGCAGAATCTGTGGTTGATGAAATTGTGTGTCTGGGCAGATCTATGGGATTACACCCTCTGTCCAAAAAGAAACCGAACTTTTTGCAAACAGAAGAAACTAGTGGTGCCACCTGTTATATCTTTTTGTTGTCGAAAACGGCAACTTCATTAGTTTTGGGTTAACTGTTTATAACATTTGTTTCATTAGAAGCCGAGTTATAGTGCCAAGAGTGACAGTGTGTTTTGACAAATGGTCAGAAAATGAGTTTCAAACAGAGAGCTGCGATTGACTTTCGTGTTAAACTTGGTAAAAGTTTTACTGAAATGCATCAAATGCTTCATAAAGCATACAGTTATGAATGCTTATCCCATACTAAAGTTTACGAGTGGTTTAAGCGGTTTCAAAGTGATCGTGAGATGCTCGAGGACGACGAAAAGCTGGGCCATCCAAAAACTGCACTGAGTGAAGTTAACATCCAAAAAGTGCATGATTTCATGAAAGAAAACCCAAAATCGTCTGTGAGATTGATTGAAGATGAATTGGGAATTCCAAAATCAACTATGCACAATATTTTGACCGAGAGTTTGGGCCTTCATAAACTGAATTCGTGATTTGTTCCCCACAAGTTGACTGACGACCAAAAAAGTATCAAGTTGAACACTGCAAGGACCTCATTAAAACCACTCATAAGGAGTCAAACTTCCTTGAAACGATCGTTACTGGTGACGAAATGTGGTGTTTTGAGTATGAGCCCGAAACAAAGCACTAGAGTGCTGAGTGGAGATCAGAAGAGGGGCATCTGAAAAAAAAATCACTTAGAGAAGTCACAAGTAAAGACAATGCTGATTTGTTTCTACAATTCCAAGGGCATTATCCACAAAGAATTCATTCCGCCTGGGCAAACAGTCAATGGTGAGTTTTATCTCGAAGATTTGAAGCGATTGATAGCGAGAATTCATTGCTTACATCATGAATATTGTGATGCAGGCAGCAGGTCACTTTTGCACGATAATGCACATCTCATCGTTCGAACATTGTAAGACAGATTTTGAGCGAAAACTAAGTTTGTGTGTTGGATCACTCACTGTATTCACCTGATTTAGTTCCCTGTGACTTCTTTCTCTTCTCCCGACTTCATTTGCTGATGAAAGTAAAGCGATATGACACCATTGAAAACATTCAAGCAGGTAACCACAACCCTCAACAGTATCCAAAAAACCAATATAAAAAACTCATTTAATGAATTAATTTACCATGCCAAATGCAGTATCGAAGCAGAGAGAGAGTATATTGATTGAAAAAAATAATTTGAATAATTATAATTGGCATGTGTTTTATTTTCTATCAAAAGTTCGGGTTTCTTTTTGGACAGAGGGTGTAGAAGTGGACAATGTTGATGAGCTGTTGTGAGAGGAGTTGGTGGAAGATCATCAGAGAGAGCTTATCACTGAGGAGCTGAAAGAACTGCAAAAGCAGCAGCATGAGGAAGTTGTTAAGGAAATTTTTTCAGAGGAGGGGCCCAGTAAGGGAATCATTTCCACTGCTGAAATTAAAACTGTGCTTCCATTGCGAAAAAATCCAAACCACTTTAGAAAAGTGGCACTCTGATGTATCTATAGTTAATAATGGTATTAACATGTTTAATGATAATATCATTGCACATTTTAGAAAAATTTTAAGAACAAGCAAATCCAGACAACTCTAGATAAGTTTGTAATCAAAGCTAAAGAATCGTATCATTTAGTCCACCCACAAAAAGACAGAAAAGAGCAGTGACACTTGAGGGGCAGTTACTTGACATTTTTATGGAGGGTGACTCATCTTCAGAATAATTTCCTCTCTCCTCCTTCTCATATATCTTCAGTAAAGGTAAGGTTCCTGTTGTATTCTTATTTTTATTTTATTTTTTTATTTTAATTATGATAGCAGGTGAAAATTTTTCATGTGGAATGGATTAATTTATTTTACATTAATTACTATGGTAAAAATAGTTTCTTATCATGAACGTTTTGTTATATGATCAGCCTTCTGGAATGAATTAAGTTCATAAAATGAGGTTTTACCGTATTTTTTTTTGGCCTTCTCAGCTTGGTTCATAACATAATCTACTTTTGCCTTCCTATAATATATGTGTGTGTGTGTATATATATATATATATGTGTATATTGTTGTAATTAGGATTGACTCGGGATGTATACATTTATAAGATTAAAATTAACTGACTAGAACCCGAGAAAGTATCACAAAAACCTTTAATAAATCACTACTAGTTTCATTGGTATTCCAATTTCTTCAGGTGAGTAAGAAATAACATAAGACTTATAAAAATAACAAGGTAAAAAACATGGACTTTCTAGCTTAATAAAAAGAAACAGAATAGTAACAGTCATATTTGAATAGGTGACCACGTGCTACTGTTGGCATGAGTAGAATGGGTGTGACAGCTAAGTTTAGATCGCCAGTATTGGATTACTGCGCTATGGGAATCAGGCAAATTGTAGCTTAGATTGTTGTTCAAGTGTGAAGGGTCCAGAACTATTTCTTTTGATTCTATAATAGGTCTTTCAAATTCATCCTTGCATATATATAAATTGGTGTGGCCATTCTTTGAGGTTAGAGTTGGGGGAGAAAAGCACATGACTGGAAAGGGCACTCACTTGTGTTCTACTGTAGGAGATGTCACATCTATGTTCCTCAAGACGAAGTGAAACAGATTTATCTGTCTGGCCAAAATAAGGTCGACCACAGTCGCATATAACTTTATAAACACAGGAGAATGCAGTTGGTTGTGATTTGGGTTTGGTCGACTCAGAAAAGAACGAAGTTTTGGCAGAGTAGTATAGTCGGTCTTTATGTTGAATTTCTTCATAATCCTAGATAGTTTTGGGGTAAGAGAGCTGATAAATGGTAACTGTACATGAGTGATAGCGTTGGATTCATCTTCTTGTCGAGGTTGTTGGCGTAGTCTCAAACGTTTAGTGATGTTACAAGATGAATATCCATTATTTAAGAAGGTGTTTTTCAGGAAGTTAAGCTCTGTTTGAAGATCTTCTTCTGTGGAAGTGAGATATCTTGCTCGATAGGCAAGGGTGGAGATGATGCCCAGTTTCTGAGGAGGGACGTGATGAGAAGAGCCATGCAAATATCTATCAGTATGGGTGGTTTTCCAAAAAAATTGAAAATTTAAGACAGTCAGGTGATCTGCTGATCTTTAGATCCAAGGAGCTGTTAATCTCTAATTCTGAAGTGAATTTAATGTTCTGATGTTGATTATTTAAATGGTTTAGGAAGTTTTGAAGTTCCTCCAAACCATGTTCCGAGATAAGGAAGACGTCATCAATGTAGCATAACCACAGTTTAGGTTTTAAAGTAGCTATAGAAATAGCTCCCTCTTCAAAATCTTCTAAAAAAATGTTAGCTAAGACTGGGAATAGAGGGCTACTCACAGCTAACCCGCTAGTTTGTTTATATATTTTATCCTCATAGCAGAAATAGTCGGAATTGATGCAGTGAGTTACAAGAGCAAATTTTTTTTTAGAAACCTTTCCTTAAGAAGAGTCAGAACTTCATCTGTAGGTACATTCATAAAAAGAGATATGATGTCAAAACTCACCATTCTGTCAGAGTCTATGAGATTTAAATTTTTAATTTTTGAGATGAAATCTTCAGAGTTTTTGATGGAGGAGGAGGAGGAATTGCCAACTAAATGTTTTAAAGAAGCAGCAAGATATTTAGACAGTTGTACGTGGGTGAGTCAATACCTTCCACAATAGGTCTTAGAGGAATGTCAGCCTTGGGGATCTTAGGCAGGCCATACAAATGAGGAATAAGGGGATGGAGAGAGCAGAGAGATAGTCTTTTGTGTCTAGGAAGTTCAGAAGTAGATTTTAGAAGATTGTTTGTATGGTTATGAAGTTCTCTTGTGGGATCACTTTCTAGAATAGAATAGGTATCAGAACTTAATAAGTTGTTAATCTTTGAACGATAGTCAGATTTGTCTAAGATTACAGTTGCATTCCCTTTATCAGCAGGTAAGATATAATGTCATTGTTGTTACGATGCTGGTGGATTGCTTTTCTTTCTGTCGGAGATAGATTATCTGTAGGGTGATGACTGTTGTTTATAGTAAAGATGGCATCGATCCTAAGTAGATTCGCAGTTTGTTTTGGTAACATCGCAGCTGCCTTTTCAACTTTTCTAAGAAAGAGTTCCTTAGGAATGGAAGTCGGAGGAGGAATGAAGTTAAGACCCTTTGAGAGTATGTTAAGTTCTGCAGGAGAAAGAGTGTGTGAGGATTTGTTAATCACAACATTTTTTAGATTTTGTGAATTGATATGGGGTTGGCGAGTTTGCTCCTGTTTAAGTTGGTTGAATTTTCTGATAAGAGTTAATTTGGTGGGGAGTTGTGATCTAGAAGCACGGCGGGAGCTCATGTCTTTAATATCAATCCAGGACCTGTTATCTAAAGATGAACTTAAGATAATTTCAAAAGAATCTCTTTTACAGAACAAAGAAGCTAACGCCTTGCGGTAGATATTATAAGCGCGTTTAGTGTGAATCGATTCTTTGAACTCTAAAAACTTTGGGATGACAGAGTGAAATTTGCATCTTTTCAGAAAAACTAACCTATTAATAAAAAGTCCAATTTTTACCAGAGTTTTACTATAATTCTTATCAGAAAATTCGACCAACTTAAACAGGAGCACACTCGCCAACCCCATATC
Source organism: Typopeltis vanoorti (assembly GCF_054136105.1). Lineage (NCBI taxonomy): Eukaryota > Metazoa > Arthropoda > Arachnida > Uropygi > Thelyphonidae > Typopeltis > Typopeltis vanoorti. Next base: position 175,845,006 of record NC_143551.1, on the reverse strand, counting down.
AATTCACAAAATCTAAAAAATGTTGTGATTAACAAATCCTCACACACTCTTTCTCCTGCAGAACTTAGCATACTCTCAATGGGTCTTAACTTCGTTCCTTCTCCGACCTCCATTCCTAAGGAACTCTTTCTTACAAAAGTTGAAAGGCAGCTACGCAGTTACCAAAAGAAACTGCGAATCTACTTTGGATCGATGCCATCTTTACTATAAACAGTCGTCGCCCTACAGATAATCTATCTCCGACAGAAAGAAAAGCAATCCACCAGCATCGTAACAACAATGACATTATTATCTTACCTGCTGATAAAGGGAAAGCAACTGTAATCTTAGACAAATCTGACTATCGTTCAAAGATTAACAACTTATTAAGTTCTGATACCTATTCTATTCTAGAAAGTGATTCCACAAGAGAACTTCATAACCGTACAAACAATCTTCTAAAATCTACTTCTGAACTTCCTAGACACAAGACTATCTCTCCGCTCTCTCCATCCCCTTATTCCTTGTTTGTATGGCCTGCCTAAGGTCCACAAGGCTGACACTCCTCTAAGACCTATTGTGGAAGGTATTGACTCACCCACATACAAATGTCTAAATATCTTGCTGCTTCTTTAAAACATTTAGTTGGCAATTCCTCCTCCTCCTCCATCAAAAACTCTGAAGATTTCATCTCAAAAATTAAAAATTTAAATCTCATAGACTCTGACAGAATGGTGAGTTTTGACATCATATCTCTTTTTATGAATGTACCTACAGATGAAGTTCTGACTCTTCTTAAGGAAAGGTTTCTAAAAAAAAATTTGCTCTTGTAACTCACTGCATCAATTCCGACTATTTCTGCTATGAGGATAAAATATATAAACAAACTAGCGGGTTAGCTGTGAGTAGCCCTCTATTCCCAGTCTTAGCTAACATTTTTTTAGAAGATTTTGAAGAGAGAGCTATTTCTATAGCTACTTTAAAACCTAAACTGTGGTTATGCTACATTGATGACGTCTTCCTTATCTCGGAACATGGTTTGGAGGAACTTCAAAACTTCCTAAACCATTTAAATAATCAACATCAGAACATTAAATTCACTTCAGAACTAGAGATTAACGGCGTTCTACCCTTCTTGGATCTAAAGATCGGTAGATCACCTGACTGTCTTAAATTTTCAATTTTTCGGAAAACCACGCACACTGATAGATATTTGCATGGCTCTTCTCATCACTTCCCTCCTCAGAAACTGGGCATCATTTCCACCCTTGCCCATTGAGCAAGATGTCTCACTTCCACAGAGGAAGATCTTCAAACAGAGTTAACTTCCTGAAAAACACCTTCTTAAATAATGGATATTAATCTTGTAACATCACTAAAAGTTGAGACCACGCCAACAACCTCGACAAGAAGATGAATCCAACGCTATCACTCATATACAGTTACCATTTATCAGCTCTCTTACCCCAAAACTATCTAGGATTATGAAGAAATTCAACATAAAGACTGACTATATTACTCTGCCAAAACTTTGTTCTTTTCTGAGTCAACCAAAACACAACCAACTGCATTTTCCTGGTGTTTATAAAGTTATATGCGACTGTGGTCGACCTTATTTTGGCCAGACAGATAAATCTGTTTCACTTCGTCTTGAGGAACATAGACATGACATCTCCTACAGTAGAACACGAGTGAGTCTCCTTTCCAGTCATGTGCTTTTCTCCCCCAACTCTAACCTCAAAGAATGGCCACACCAATTTATATATATGCAAGGATGAATTTGAAAGACCTATTATAGAATCAAAAGAAATAGTTCTGGAACCTTCACACTTGAATAACAATCTAAGCTACAATTTGTCTGATTCGCATTGCGCAATAATCCAATACAGGTGCTCTAAAATTAGCTGTCACACAAATTCTACTCATGCCAACAGTAGCACGTGGTCACCTATTCAAATATGACTGTTACTATTCTGTTTCTTTTTATTGAGCTAGAAAGTCCATGTTTTTTACCTTGTTATTTTTATAAGTCTTATGTTATTTCTTACTCACCTGAAGAAATTGGAATACCGATGAAACTAGTCGTGATTTATTGAAGGTTTTTGTTATACTTTCTCGGGTTCTAGTCAGTTAATTTTAATTTTATAAATATATATATATATATATATATATTTGTATAAAGAGAATTAATGACTGAAAACCGAGAATAACTGTAAGTTTCTAATGGTATAACACACTAGTTTTGGCTTTTGACAGCCTTCTTCAGGTGTCTATTAAAAATATGAAACAGCATTAAAAACACTGAAGCTTATAAAAACTGAGAAACATAGAGAAAATTGCAGTACATAATTAACATGAAAAACGTTATAGTTACATTTAAGTTGTTCTTTCAATCGTGGCATTGTTTGGTGAGTGCATGCTTGCAGTCTCTCGTGAACACTAGTACTGAACAACAGCGGAATGGCTATCTGGGAGGTTGTAGCTTAAATTATTATTTAAATGTTCATGGTTAAGGATGATTTCTCTGGACTCCACAATTTTTCTTTTAAACTCATCATGGCAACGAAAGATGTTTTTGGATCTATCCCAGCAGACTGAATGACCCTAGTGTTCATCATCAGGATTGTTTGAGAAAAGAACATGACTAGATAAGGCACTGACACATGTTCTTTTGTAAGAGATGTCTCTGTTATGCTCCTCTATACGTAATTCAATAGATTTATCTGTTTGACCAAAATAAGGGATATTGCAGTCACACCATATCTTGTACACGCCAGGATATTTCAGATTATGATGATGAGGCTTCGGATGGCTTACTAGAGATGTTGAAAGTTTATTTTTCACTTGGTTAGAGTATAATAAATTTAGTTTAATCCTTTATCCAAACATGAGCAAACAAAGTTTGCGCCTGAAAGTATCTTCAGCACTGGGGTAAGGTGGTACAACACCAGGGCACTCCTTGCAAAGGTGGAGCAAGCTACCAACAGTCCTATCTCAGTATCTCCCATATCTCCCATAATGCAAAACACATCTCCTTGCAGATATGTCTAATGTTATGCATTAAGGGAAGGGCCACAATCCAAATTTCGACCTTTATTGAGGTCTCTTCAGTGGGAGCCAGGCCCAAGTGGAGATACCAGGCAGAAGCATTAGCAGGTCATCTCTACCTATAGAAGTTGCCAAATGGCGTGCCACCCTTTTTTAATAAATTACTCTGGATTTAGAGAAAGATGTTGAAAGTTTATTTTTCACTTGGTTAGAGTATAATAAATTTAGTTTAATCCTTTAAAACACATCTCCTTGCGGATCTGTCTAATGTTAGGCATTAAGTTGGTAGCTTGCTCCACCTTTGCAAGGAGTGCCTGGTGTTGTACCACCTTACCCCAGTCTTGAAGATACTTTCAGGCGTAAACTTTGTTTGCTCACACTTGGATAAAGGATTAAACTAAATTTATTATGGCTTACTAGAGAACGGATTTTTGGAAGTGTAGTAATGATACCTAGTTCATAACTTCTGATAGAACAATACAAGTGCTGATATTGTACTTCTTCAGAACTCTAGCTAATTTTTGAGAAACTGAACTGATGTATGGGATAGAGATATTACCTTTAATATTGGTTATTTCTGCAGTGCGGTGGCTAGGAGAATATAGAAGGTATTTTTTAATGGTTCTATCAGAATATCCATTTTGTCTAAAGACATGTAAGGTAATTAATTTCTTTTTTGTAGTTCATCCGGGTCATTTATAAGAGAGTGTGCTCTATGTCCTAAGGTAGATATAGTTCCAAGTTTTTGTGGAGGAAAATGATGGGACTGACTATGAAGATATCTATTAGTGTTGTAGGTTTTCTATACATTGAGATTCTAAATTTTCCAGAGTAGTGGGACAGTTTTATATCCAGGAAAGATAGGGAATTGTCATATTCAAGTTCAGCTGTGAATTTTATATTAGGATGTTGATTATTGAGATGATCAAGGAAATCCATGAGAGAATTGTGGCCGTGGTGGCTGCAAATAATAAAAATGTCATCCACATAACGTTTCCAAAGTTTATGTTTAAATGAGAAGGATGATATAGCTTTTGTTTCAAAATCCTCTAAATAAATGTTTGGAAGAATAGGGGATAAAGGATTGCCCTTAGCTAGACCTTGGTTTTGTTTGTAGATGGTGTCTTGATATCAAAAGTAACCAGACTTAAGCAATGGGTCAGCAAAGCAAACATTTTTTTGGATAATTTGTCTTTTAGTAATATCAGTACTTCTTCTGTAAGGACATTTGTAAACTATGTCAAAACTAGCTATGATGTCATTCTCATTGATAGTTATATCCTTAATGTGTGATACAAAGTCCACGGTGTTGTTAATGAAAGACTTGTTAGAAAAACATTTGAGGTATTTAGCAAGATGTTTAGAAAGTTTGTAAGTCGGAGAATCAATACCTTCCACAATTGGACGAAGAGGGATGTTTTCCTTGTGGATTTTAGGCACTCCATAAATATGTGGGATTAGTGGATGAAGAGAGCGCAGAGAAAGGCGAATGTTGTAAGATAGTTCAGTCGTTGTTTTTAATAAATTGTTGGTGCGATTTTGTAATTCTCGAGTTGGATCTTCCTGAAGTATTGAATAGATATTATTTTCTAGCAGTTGAAGCATCTTATTATGGTAATCTTCAGAACTGAGGACAACTGTAGCTTTGCCTTTATCTGTTGGTAATATTATTATATTACCAGCAGATATTATACTACCGGCAGATACTATACTAATAAAACAAAAGCTATATCATCCTTCTCATTTAAACCTAAACTTTGGAAACGTTATGTGGATGACATTTTTATTATTTGGAGCAACGGTCACAATTCTCTCATAGATTTTCTTTATCATCTCAATAATCAGCATCCTAATATAAAATTCACAGCTGAACTTGAATATGACTATTCCCTACCTTTCCTGGATATAAAACTGTCCCACTACTCTGGAATATTTAGAATCTCAATGTATAGGAAACCTACAACACTAATAGATATCTTCATAGTCAGTCCCATCATTTTCCTCCACAAAAACTTGGAACTATTTCTACCTTAGGACATAGAGCATACTCTCTTCTAAATGACCCGGATGAACTACAAAAAGAAATTAATTACTTCACCCATGTCTTTAGACAAAATGGATATTTTGATAGAACCATTAAAAAATACCTTCTATATCCTCCTAGCCACCGCACTGAAGAAATAACCAATATTAAAGGTAATATCTGTATCCCATACATCAGTTCAGTTTCTTAAAAATTAGCTAGAGTTCTGAAGAAGTACAATATTACTACACTTCCAAAAATCCGCTCTCTAGTAAGCCATCCGAAGCCTCATCATCATAATCTGAAATATCCTGGCGTGTACAAGATATGGTGTGACTGCAATATCCCTTATTTTGGTCAAACAGATAAATCTATTGAATTACATATAGAGGAGCATAGCAGAGACATCTCTTACAAAAGAACACGTGTCAGTGCCTTGTCTAGTCATGTTCTTTTCTCAAACAATCCTGATGATGAACACCAGGGTCATTCAGTCTGCTGGGATAGATCCAAAAACATCTTTCGTTGCCATGATGAGTTTGAAAGAAAAATTGTGGAGTCCAGAGAAATCATCCTTAACCATGAACATTTAAATAATAATTTAAGCTACAACCTCCCAGATAGCCATTCCGCTGTTGTTCAGTACTAGTATATATATATATATATATATATATATATATATACTAGTACTGAATAGTCATATAGAAATAAATCCACACACACACACACACACACATATATGTGTGTGTGTGTGTGTGTGGATTTATTTCTATCATCAAAATGTTAGGCTTTCTTCTTTGAAGTTTAAAAATCAGTAGTGATATTGCTATTTCGCATGACAAAACACTGCATGTTACACTGCTGTGTATTATTATTATTATTATTATTATTATTCCTGATACCTCCAAGGAGTCCGAAGACTCATCGCGGGAGGACATCTTCAACTGTCTCTACATCTTACCTCTACTACGAATCAACGCCATCTACCGCCCACCTCCAACACTACCACAACTAGTGATTTTTGTCTGTAAATTGCGTGTGTTCTGAAGGGCCGATTTGTATGTATGCGGGATGAAAAACCCGAGTTTCCGGGAGAAAAAACCTTGCTACCTCCGTATGAGATCGGCTAACTCACCATCGATTGAAATCGACCAGATAAAGATTCCTCCCGTCGCGACGAGAATCGAACTTAGGCCTATTCCAATCGAAGGGCGCAATGTACCGTCGTTCTTCCAATTGCGCTACGGAGGCGATTATGCACTGTGTGTGTGTGTGTTGGGTTCATTGTCAACTAGGTATCAACCACATATAGTAATTTTTGCCAGTGCTTGACATGTAGATAATAGTGTTACTAACAATGTTAATATTCTCTGTTATAGAATTACATGCTATAATTTTATATATATTTTTAGTTAATATTTACTATTACAGTTATAAAAGTTTTAAATTGGCCTTTAAAATCAATAGCAAAGACCAAAATAATGTAGATTTAGTGAATCAGCAAAAGAAGAAAAAATTTACTTTTTTTGCAAAAAGAGTCATGAACATAATGACATTGAATTGGTTCAATGCACCACATGTAATGCACAGTTTATATTGGATACGGACATGGAGAATATCGCTGTCATCAGCAAAGCTCCTTGCTCTGCCCATCCTGTTCCCTGTGTCCTCTGAAAATATTATATCCATTGCATTCTGTCCCTATATATGCCTCTTTCAATCAAGTCTCACTAATGTCTGTAACTGTTGGCTAAGGTGAACAAATGAATTCCAAAAACTTCCCCCTCCCCTTCTTTTTTCAGATGCTTCTGGTATTAGTATGTGTAAACTGCAATATATCTTTTAGCCCACAACCTCCTTCATGCTTTGTGTTGAGTAGCCCACTCCATTTCAGAACTTGAAGTGCTACATTCAGCATCATTTAATTATTCTCCCACACACTCACTTCAAGGATGTCTGCACCTCACTCTCTGTCTCTTCCACATACCCCCCCCCCCACCACCACAACAAAAATCTCTAGTTTCTATGATTGTGTACGTCTAAACTCCCTCTGAATGACACTTTTTCATGACACCCTAATCCAGATTCCTTCAAATGCAAACCATCAGCTTTATTTAAGTTCTTTTGTCCATCAAACTCGCTTCACATGTTTATAATTTGAACATTATCCAACATATAATGAAAACATTTTTCTTCACATTTTCTGGAGTGAGAATTGTTTTAAAGATATATGAGAGATGTATGGAAACTTTCAATGATAAATTGGTTATTTGAAAGCTTTATCTATAAAAATAAATTTCTTTATTTTCCCATAATTTATTTTAAAAAAAGCAAAAAAATTAAATATCAATCTCAGTGGTCTCCAAACTTTTTTGATCGCATACCCCAAGACAGAGAAAATAAATTGCGCATACCCCCCCCCAATTGATTGAGCAAAAATCTATTGTAATAAGTTATAAAAAGGAAATATGCCTTGTATCATCATATAATAATTAAAAACGCTAGATATTTTTACACATTTTTATTATTAACAGCTTACAAACATATTTATTACAATATTTAATGTGAACAATGGCCTTGCATTTCTTTCATAATTTCTTGAAATTCTGGTTTGATGGCTTCTGATACTGTGATATGAAGGTCTTGTTCCAAGTTTAATTTATTTCGATATTTGGTTTTAATACCTGTCATTGCAGAAAATGATACCTCACATAAATAAGTAGAACCAAACGGTAGGAGTGCATCATTTGCTGTGTTTACTAAATTGCTATACTCAGACTTCAGTCCCATTCAGCATTTGTGAAGAGATTTCTGTTGAAATTCGTTTTTCAAAGTTATGTTGTATCTAATGTCAATTTATTGCTCTTGAAAAATAATTGGAAGGTTGTCAATTTTTACATTTTCTGCAAATGGGTATAAAATCCATTGAAATTCTTCACCAGGAAGATTGTGAATAAGTTACAAAAATATGTCTCTAAACTTTTTAAATGTGCAGATATTAGACTTTTTGTTTGTTTTACATTTACATGATTTTCTGTAACGAAATCAGATAAAGATGGAAACATTTCTAAATATCTCTTTTCAAATTTCTCTCTCCATAGCACCATTTTCTTTCGAAATGCACTTATTTTCTCATTCATTGTTAAAATATTACCTTTTCCTTGAAGAGACAAATTAAGCATGTTTACTTTTTCAAAATTATCAGCTAGGTAACATAGTATTAATAACCACTTATTGTCATTGCAAAGATCTGCAAAATCCAGTAGGAAAATGCATAACTTATCTTTTAGTTCTACAACTCTCTTAAGCACTTTTCCTTGAGATAACCAACGCACCTCCATGTAGTATAGAAGATTTTCGTGGATACTGCCCATCTCTTGACATTGTACTGTAAATATTTTACTATTCAAAGGCCTCGTTTTTATAAAATTAACTATATTGATAACATCCTGCAGTATTTTGTGCATATCAGGCTGCGCAAAATACTTTTTTTTTTGCCCCAATAGCTTGCCTGTGGATAATACAATGAATGAATTTGACATGTGGTGTTATTTCGGTTACTTTTCCCTTTGAACCCTTTCTTTGTACCAATTAAAGCAGCTGCTCCATCGCTAGTTATGCTTAAACAGTTTTTCCACAAAATATTGTTTTTAACAAAGAAGTTATTTACTTTTGAGAAGATATCTTCCCCTGTACATCTTTTCTGAAGTGCCTCACAAAAAAGTAGTTCTTCGTGTAATTCATTATTAAAATAATATCTAGTAAATACCAATAACTGAGACATGTTGGTAACATCTGTGCTTTCATCAAGCTGTATAGTAAATTTCCCATGTTGAGTCATTTCTTTTAATAGTTGCTTCTTTAAATTATCTACAATGATTTCTATACGTCTACCGATAGTATTTGTTGATAAGGGAATACATTTTAGTTTATCTGCATATTCTTTACCATGGATTATTTCTACCATTTTTATGGTGGTGGAGTACAAGTGTTTCCCCAATGGTGTGTGGCTTTTGGTCTTTTGCAATTAAGAATGCAACCTCAAGAGATGCCTCCAAATATTTATTGTTAATTTTAGTGAATTTTTTTAAGTTGTTGGATTGAGAATTACATATCTTCAAACATCGTTCAAAGAATTGTAAAGATTTGTGTTCATGTTCAGGATATTTAGTTTTTAACTGTCTTACTAATAATGATGGTTTCCTACTTCCATTACATAGCGTCTCATGACACTATGTAATGTTCAGAAGCAGCACTGATCTTATGCTGGCCTGGTTGGCCAAGTGGTTAGCGTATCCGCTTTGGATCTCACCACGGGCATGGATCTTTGTGATTGTCTGTGAAAATACTAGTGGCGGTGGGCGGTAGATGGTGTTGGTGTAGTCACAGTTCATTGTAGTTGGTGGATTGAGTGGTGGAAACAGAGAGTTGTAGAGCAGTGCTTCCCAAACTTCTGGATGTCAGAGCCCCCTTTGCAAAATTAAAATATTTCACGGCCCCCTCGAAAAAAAAATCGTAATAGAAAGATATATTATTATAATATTTATTGTATTTATATTCAATACAAAACATACGTAGCGAATATTACAAAAATCAAATGCATATATTACATTTTTTGCCTCTTACTGTTTGGTTCTGAAGACGATGCGGGCTGTTCTGGTAAAATATGAAATACTGTCCTTTTTTTTGAGTCTGTTTCTGCTTCTTCTGATTGTTCGCAGGAATTTTTTTTTTATTTTTTATCAGCCAGTTATCCATCTCAGGGTTAAATTTTTTAACGTAGAATAGATCAAATAATATCACCACTTACCGATACTGGCACACCACAGACTGATAACATGAAATTAGTGAATATCACCTGAATAAGGGAATCCCCGGACCAGGAACCTTTTTCTCTTTTGTGACTTTTCTCCCTTTAAGGTAATTAAGCGTAACGCAAAACAGACAGCAAAGGCAGGTTATTAAAACATGCATATGATTGGTGCGGTATTAATAAAAGATCGTGCAACTGAAAGATAAAAGCATAGCTGACAGTTGAGTTGAAATGCTAACTCTCTTCAACCGAATTCCATATGTGAAACTGCCATAACATTCATTATATATATATATATATACAGGGTGTTCGGGATAAATTTGACAGTTTCGTAAGGAAAAAGAAAATCTTCTTTGTATCTATTAAATTTAATGAATTGAAAAAAAAACATTACAGGCAGAGTTAATTACAATACTATCAACAAGATTTACTCAAAATAACCACCATTAGCATCGATCACAGCTTCAATTCTGCTTCGGAACCTCGAACAAGCTGATGCTACAGTCTCCCTGGGAAGGGCCGCAAAAACTGTTTTAATTTTATCCATTAACTGGGCTTTTGTATTACTGGAAGTGCGATTGGTGTCTTTTTCAACTGCGCCCCATACAAAATAATCCATGGGGTTAAGGTCTGGGGAGTTTGGAGGCCAAACATTTGGACTGGTGAAGTCGTAGAAATTTTCAGACAACCATTTTTGACTTTTCCCAGAGGTGTGGCAAGGGGCCGAATCCTGCTGCCATACATACGGCCTACCATTGGCTACCCTTGTTATCCAGGGCTTGACTACAGTTAGCAACTCCACGAACAAAGCCCGAATTCCAATGCCAGGGTTCTTCAACACCTGTTCCTGCAGATTTGCGAGGAATTCTGCTGTACGAACGCAATCAGATCGTCTGCTAGGGATCTTTCTTCTTGCTACATCCTCGTAGTCACCATTGCAAGTCTCTAGTTCATGCCTGATTGTTTTTACTGTATTCAGGGAGCATTGGGCAGCAGTCGTAATATCCTTATTTTGATGGCGGGCACGAATCATCATGATACAAGTTATTCTCTTCCATGATTCAGGTGGGTTCCAGCTATCCATCCTTTCTGACATCTTGTATATGAATGAAGAAGGGTCCAAACTTTTAAATGAAGAGAAGTGTGTGTTAATACATGTAACTTACGGAAAAATATAATTAATTATAAATATGTCAAATTTATCCCGAACACCCTGTATATATATATATATTACTTAATTTTAACTTTTACGAATTTTGAATTTTATTGCTGCCTTGGGAAATCGAACTCACACAGATCTAATTAATAACAATAGTTTTTAGTTAGATACTGTGTTTGCCCACAACATATGGTTTTGTTTCAGTCTGTACAACATAGTTTCTGTATGAGGGGACATGTGATTCATTAATTAGTGTGTTTTTATCCCAGTTGTCTCTAATTGCATTATTTGTTGAGAAATATATTACACAGACTCCTCATACCTTATTCACTGGCATAATAAAAGTACTTGTTTTTATTGCCTCTGCAGTATAGTGGCTGTTAGGGAGGGCGTGTTGTTTACCACTGCAAGCGAGTTACTATCTTCCCACATGAACTTGTTTAGGCTTTTTTTCATGTGTGAAGTATATGCAAAACTTTTATTTGTAACAGAAAACTAGCTCGGATGACAGTGATAATATAAAACGAGTTTTGATATGTATATAAAGTCAATATCAACAGTCCCTAATTACGAACGCGTGATGAAAGGGACAGGAAAATTTGGAGCTTCCCTGGAGAGCATTTGAAGTAAATACAATTAACCACTGCTTTGAAATGAAACATATGAATAAGCAATATTTACTAATATTCATTAAGCACCGAAATACGCAGGAAGCAAAGTTTGTGAACCAACACCAATGTGTGAATTTTTCCATTAAAATATAAAAAATAACAAAAAAGAAATAATAAATAATAAAAGTTAAATACGTTTCTTTTAAAATAAAAAAATCTACTTAGTCTTAAAACATTTTAAATTTGTTTTCATTATTTCATGCCCCCCCCTCAACAAAACCTACGGCCCCCCAGTTTGAGAAGCGCTGTTGTAGAGCCCTCCCTTGATGAGTCTTTGGATTCCCTGGAGGTGTCACATAATAATACTACTACTACTAATAATAATAATCTCCTACTTTTCAAGTTCCGTGACAATGTCTCCTAATGCTGTAATCCCTTGCCCTGTCTTTTTTTTTTTTTAATGCAATTCCCACCTATTAAAGGTTATAAACCTAGAGCACGTTAGTACTATGGGTGGATTAAGATTTTTTTAAAAAAATTAATATTAATACTGATATACTCATCTCTTAGATCAAAACCACATGATTTTTCTACTCAATTGAATTTAACATTGTTTCTATTAGTATTATTTCATGGTGAAAATTTCATTATCTACTCTGACAATGCATTAATCTCATTCCCTTTACCATGCAAAACATTTCCTTTTCACTTCCTTACTCACTAACTTGTAGATTTCAGTCATATCACCACTTTTCCCATCCTCCAAGCTCTGCAGAACACATTTTCTTACTCTGAACCCATACTCAATGTTCCAGACACCTAAGATGTAATTTCTCTAATATTTCCTTAGCATACAGATATTCAGATGTAGCCTGATGAGTGCCTTATTTGTGCTTGTCAACATCCTTCTCATTATGGCAGTAGTTTTTTTGTAGTATATCCTCTGAACTTTGGCTCCCTCATTCATCCTCCCCACCTCAGTGAAGTTCCTCAAATAAAATACATCTTGTTTTCCATCATTTCTGGCAAAGTTCACCATGATTTTATAGGAAGTTTTTTTTTCTTTTTCATTTGGTTAGACTATAATAAATTTAGTTAATTTTTTATCCAGGTGTAAGCAAACAAAATTTGCTCCTGAAGTATCTTCAGGACTGAGGCAACTCGTGGTAAAGGTGGAACAAGCAGCTCTCATCACTCCTTGTCTTAGTATCTCCCATAATGCAAAGCACATCTCCTTGCAGACATGTATAATGCTATGCATTAAGAGAAGGGCCACTACCCAGACTGTTTTCAACCTTTATTGAATGTTCAAGTACAGGTCAAACTCCAAAAACTCAGCGTTGTTCCCCTCAGTAACAGGCTTACCATGCCACTGAGTAGAACTCTCAGAACCATTTGGCTCTACACCATGACAGGCTCACCCCACCAACGAGCAGAGCTGCTCATTTGCTCATATCTCATCCGAGGGGTGACAGCAACAGCCGTGCCGCAGTTAACTTCATGGACTACAGCATTGCCATTCATTCCCCCCCCCTCCCCCCTGTCACCCAGGTCCTGGGTGACAGCAACAGTCAAGCCTCAGTTAAAACTTCAATGGCTATAGCATTGCCATTCATCACCCAAGCTTCCAACTGGTTTTGACCTTTGTTGAGGTCTCATCAGTGGGAGCCACACCCAGAGGTGGTGATACTAAGGTAGAAACAATGGAGAAGTCATATTTACCTATACGAGTTGCCACAAGGTGTCTCACCTTATTAAATTACTCTGGATTTAGAGAAAGATGGATTTTTTTTTTTCCCACTTGGTTAGACTATAATAAATTTAGTTTAATTCTTTATCCAAGTGTAATCAAACAAAGTTTGTACCTGAAGTATCTTCAGGACTGAGGCAACTCATGATAAAGATGGACCAAACTCTCATCACTCCTTGTCTTAGTATCTCCCAAAGAGAGAGAAAAAAAAAAAACTTCCAACATCTTTCTCTAAATCCAGAGTTATTTAATAATAAGGTGAGACACCTTGTTGCAACTCGTATAGGTAAATATGACTTTCCCCATTGCTTCCACCTTCTGGCTCCCACTGATGAGACCTCAATAAACATCGAAACCAGTCCCTTTCCTTAATGCATAGCATTATACATGTCTGCAAGGAGATGTGGTTTGCATTATGGGAGATACTAAGACAAGGAGTGATGAGAGCTTGGGCCACCTTTACCATGAGTTGCCTCAGTCATGAAGATACTTAAGGTGCAAACTTCGTTTGCTTACACTTGGATAAAGGATTAAACTAAATTTTTCACGATTTTATACTCAGCAACATTGAACTGGAATCTCCCTTTCATCTGACCAAAGTCAAATTGTCTTGTAACAACATATCACAGCTTTTGGAATTTGTTCTCTCCTATTTAACATCTTACAACTGAACATCTCCTCTCTAACCTTGAACTATATCATATACGAGGGTGGTCTGAAAAGTTCTTGGCCTGAAGAAATGAATTTATAATTTCAAAATTATTTTTATTTTTCAACATAATCTCTCTTAAGACTAAATGCATTTATTCCAGCGATACCCCTGCGCCATTATCCCATTCCTGTAGTGGTTCTCATAAGATCTGCAAAATACCCCTCTACAGCTGCAATCACCTATTGATTTGAAGAAAAATGCTGACCAGCAAGGAAGAGTTTTAGTTTTGGGAAGAGATAGAAGTCAAAGGGGGCCAAATCTGGGGAATAGAGTGAATGTTCCAACAATTCTTAGTGCAGATCCCTTAATTTTCCCATTGCCAAAACACCTTTGTGGGCAGTTGCATTGTCCTGATGAAAGATGATTTTTTTCTTCTGCAAACCAGATCTTTTCTCAAGAGTTTTTTCATCTAGTCTGATTAAAAGATTGGGATAATATTCCCTGGTTATTGTTTTACCCTTTTCAAGATAATTAATAAACAAAATGCCTTTAGCATCCCAAAACACTGATGCCATGACCTTTCCTGCTGATGAAACTGACTTTGTCTTCTTTGGTGCTGAACAACCAGCTTCTGTCCACTGTTTTGATGCTGTTTGGATTCTGGTGTGTAATGGTGAATCCAAGTCTCATCCATAGTAATAAATCGATGCGCAAAATCAGTTTTATTCTTGTTAAAATGCTCCAAGCGCTGTTCAGAGATTTTCATGCGAGTGCGTTTTTGATCTGCTGTGAGCAATCGTGGCACCCAACTCATGCAAAGCTTTTTCATTTGCAATTCTTCATGCAAAATATATCCTACACGTTCTTTTGAAATGCCTATAATCTCCGCAATTTCACACACTATGACTCGCCGGTCATCCAACACCATATCGTCCACTTGATCAATGAGTTTGAGGGGTTCCATATCTGGAGATAATTAATTTGAATAGTTTGTTTGCCACGGTTTGTGCAGTTTGGTCCTTCATAGCTGTGGCCTCTGGGAATCTGGAGAACATGTCAATCACAACTAATATATATTTATTTCCCTTCAAACTAGTTGGAAGCAGACCAATGATGTCCATTGCCACTGCTTGAAATGGACACATGGGGGTGGGGAAAGGCTGGAGGGGGGGGAGGCTTTTCCACCATTGCTTGACCTTTTCTGACACAATAGGCATGAGGACACATAAGCCTCGACATCTCCCCCCCCCTCGCATTCCTTTCCACATGTATCTATTTTTCATTCTCTTCCAGGTTCTAAAGAACCCCTGATGACCTGCCAAATCCGCGTCATGAAAGGTGTGTAGCGCCCAAGGGATTATGACTGTCAGAACTAATATTTTTTCTTTCCATTTTCCAGTGATGCCTTGTTTTGATAACAGAAGACCATCACTGTCTATGTGTAATGTATAGAGAAACGAATGTTCTCCTGTGAGTTTTTCACCTTTCAAAGCCTTTTGATATACTCCCTTCCACTTCACCTTGTTTTGGGACCTCTGTGATGATGGATTTTCCCCAATTTTGAAGATGTGTGGGTTTGTTCTTGTTTTTCTTCCATCCCTTCAGTTTTGTGTATTGAGTTGATTATCCCACTACCTGAACAGTCATTCTCCTCTGGCTCAGTGTCTAATGATCTGGATAGGTAATCTGCAACTACGTTGTTTTTTCCTGGGATGTAATTTATTTCAACTTGAAACTTGCATCTCCAGAGCCCATCGAATAATCCTTTGATTCTTATCTTTCATGGAGGATAGGAAAGATAGAGGTTCGTGTTCGGATCTTAAGATGACTTTCTGTCCCAACAACATATGCTTAAATTTTCTGAGGGCATGCACAATTGCCAGTGTTTCTTTCTCAATGACTGAATAATTCTTTTCGGAGGATGAGAGTTTCCTGCTGAGGAAAGCAATAGGCCTAAATTCTTCCACCTCCTCTTGTTCTACGACGGATGCAATGGTATCATTTGAGGCATCTGCTGAAAGTTAGAACGGTTTTCCAAGTTTAGGGTAAGTGAGGACAGGCGATTTAGTCAGGGCCAGGTTCAAGGATTAGTGTGCATACCTTTGTTCCTCCCTTCCCCCCCCCCCCCACCAAGAAAATTTCACTTCCTTTTTGATTAATTTTACAATAGGTTCCATCAATTTTGAACACTCAGGAATGAATTTTCTATAGAAATTTTTCATTCCTAAGTACCTCCGAACCTGTCTTACAGGTGTGGGGATTCTTGCCTTTAATATGGAAGTGACGTTCTCTTGAGTGGGGACTATTCCAGCCTCACAACATGCCCCCAGATACTCAACTTCCTTCATGAAGAACCAACATTTTGAGCATTTCAAAGAGAGTTGTGCCTTGCTTATTCTGTTTAGAACACCCAGTAGGATTTCTTTGTGTTTTTAAGTCAGGAGAGTAGATTAACAAGTCATCTTGGAAGCATATGACTCCCCTCCCTAACATGTCCGAGAGAACAGAGTTCATTAGACACTGAAAACTCATGGCTGAGTTTCTGGCTCCCTGAGGAAGTCGACAGAGTTGATACTTTTGCCATCGTGTGGCAAAGGCAAAGTATTTCCTGTCTAAGGGGGAATCTAAAAATAGCCAGAGTTCAGGTCTAATTTCAAGAAGTATTGTGCTCCCTCCAGACCTATTAACAATTCTTCGATGTTGCATAGAGGAAAATCAATGGGCTTGGTGACCTTATTAACCTAATGTAAATCCAGAATAAATCTCAGACTTCCATTAGGTTTCTCCACCAATATGAAGGGGCTGTTCCATCAGGAATTTGATTTTTCAATGATGCCAGCCTTTTCATAGTCTTGTAGCAGTGTCTGAAGTTTTTATCCAGGTATTTAAGGGGGGGGGGAGGGTCTGATATTGTTTAACATACACAGGTGACTCTGCTGTGATCTGGATAGCATGTTCTACCTTGTTAGTGCAGGACAATGAACTAATATCCTCAGTAAAAACACTAGGATAATGCTGGAATATCAAATGAATAAACTCTCGGATCTCTATCTTATCTTGTTCAGACCTCGATGAACTGATGGCCTCAAGTAACAACTTCCCTTTTCTAACACTTAGTTCCTCTTCTTAATTTATTACTTGTATTTCTAGTGCTTCACGCGCTCTCCTCTCATTCCTTGTCTTAAATTTTGGTTGATACTTCTTTCCACGCAGTGATATAGTTCCTGTGGTAAAATCGCACATGAATTGGGGTTTCTCCAGGAAATCAAGACCCAAAATGATTTGGTCACTTGTGTCAGCAACCTCTGGGAGAACAAGGAGATCATATGAGAAATCCACTGGAAACAGGGTATGGAGAGTCTTGCATTCACTCTCAAAATTGCTAACATCTCAATCTTAGTAATTCCAATTATCTTCACGGGATTTTGTAACTGGGTGGTGTTATCAGGGAACTTATCAATGAACCTTCTTGCCAAGGAAAAGGGAGTGATGGATACATGAGCTCCAGTGTCGAGCAATATGTCACACAGGATTTCCTCAACTAATCCTCATACAAGTGACAAGGGTAGTCTTCCCTTCACTTCTGCTGTTGCTACGTTTTGCATCTTGTAGGTATTGTGACTCAGTGAATCTGGCCCACTTCATTTTTTCTGGGGGATATCTTGTAGAAGGGGATTTATTACTTTATAATGATTAGCATATTTTATCAAATCAGGATCTGTTGTCTGTTTTATATCTGACATAAGGGTTTCCCTTCTCTCTCTGTACCACTGGTGATCCTCTATCCTTGCCTTTTTATTCAGTAAGACTTTATTGCCGTTGAGGAGCTCTTGACAATCAGTATCTCTGTCATGAGAGCGTTCTAAATTGCACTTGAGAATTGAAGAGGAGGGGACTACAGTATTGAAGTCTTCATTAGCAATTGTCTCATGGAAGAAACTTGGGTCATTTCTTCTAATACCTTTCTCTTTCCCTGGCTAAATTATAACACCCTTCCAAGTTTTTAGCTTGCTTTTTGTAGATTACTTCTCTTAATTTGTCATGTAATCCCAATCTAAACTGTTGGAAGGTGATCCATTCCAGATGAGATTTTTCCTCATCGGAGGTTCTTATGGATTGAGCTATTAAAGTAGTTAGTTACATTTTCCTTATCACCTTGCACACGTGTAAAACTGCCTCAAAGTTTGGATGGGACTCTTTTTATAAGAAAACTCCAAGATTAGCAATTCTTTAAATTTTTTGTAATCTAAGGTTTCTTTTAGAATTGGGGAGGAATGTAGGAAGGTTTTCACTTTGCCTGTTAGTTTGGTTCTGAGTAAAATCAGTCCAATTTGTTGTTTCCCCCAAACTTTTCAATGAAAGAAGAAAAAAAAAGATAGTATATCATTTGATTCTTCTCCCGAAAATTGAGGAAAAACTTGTTGGGGGTTTACAGTTCGGAAAAACTCGCTATCTTCCATTCTCGTACTGGAAATAACAGCCATATTAATCTATCAGCTTCAAACTTAAATCCTATAATGTTAATTCTAAAATAATCTTTTTTCTTTTGCTTGATTCTGTTTCATAACCTGCTCACTGTGATTCACTTAATTAATTAATTTATTTTTATTTCTTTAAAAGGTTTCAAGGATTACTTCTTCTACTATCACACAAGAATTCAATTACTTAATTTACACTAGTGAAATCACATCCTGTCGACTGCACCATTTTGTTGTGTCGTCCTACCTAACTGACTGTTCCAATTATGTTGGTTTGTTAAACTTATCCTTACTTCCTTAAATTCCGTTCTTCGTTAGTTGATTGATGCTCATCTGAATATAAGGAAATTTATATTATACTGTGCCACCCTATATTCAGATTAGCCTAAATAACATAGAAGAATCAATCATCAACTATATTTATATTATCACCTTATTTTCAGGCCGAGGTCATTAATAGCATTTAAGGCTTCTGCAAAGGTCCGATTAAATTTATGAGCAGTGCAATGAAAGAAAATCAGGCAAACACCAAGTTTAACTCAACAAAAGAAAACATTTAATGTGGAATAGTACAACATATACATTCTAGTATAACTATCTGCAAAAGGTTATCAAATTGAACAATTACAAAAATTCATATTCAGATACTAGTAACTTCTTATTTAGGTTTGAGGATTATGGCTAATGTTGAGACTTCTTAATTCTTAAAGCATCAGTAGTTCTTTCACATAGTTCTCTCTACCCAATTAGATATTAAATCATAAATATATTAGCTCAGTTTAAAGTATTCAGAATAATTACAATCCATTAACTATCAAACATTCATTTTTCAGTTCTTTATGCTCAGTCAATCAGGTTGAGAATAGTTCTTAAAAGTTTAACCTTCCAAATCTTACAATAACTAATCTTATGACAGGCTACACTATATTCTTTCTCAGTCAGCTAACACTTAATAGATCAACATAACACTTATTATTTCGAGGGGAAAGTACTTCAGTACATCTAACATCCAACCATTTATTGACATAACATCACAGTTAAGGTCAAAATATATCCGACAGAGTTAACTGTTATTGCTTCACACAGGTTATAGAAAGGACAACTCTTACCGGATTACTGCTTCTACACATCGGATTCACATAGGCACATTTGAAATTCTTGTTGACTTTTACTTTATGGCAACACAATTCAAAAGAAATCTTCCACTATAATAACTGAATTATAGACACAGAAATATGCTGAACTTGGTTTAAGTTATCTGCTAATTCCTTATTTTCTTCTATGTATTAACTTCAGTTCTGCACTATTCTTCCACTAACCATTTGGAATTTATCGTAGTATCAGAACTCCCATAGAAGTAATTCAAAATGCCTATTAATTCCTTGTCCTTTCCTAGCCGATTTTCGGCATATATTAATTCCCCTTCTGCCACTCACTACCTATCTCTATGCTGTCTATAGGACTTTTCCCTTACTTACTTTTGTTTTCCAATCAACTACGTTTCTTCTTCCTGCCAAAATCCGGTTCTAACCAGTTCAGCTTATATCCACTGGCTTCTCTGTTTATACACGGTAGCTCACGTTCTCAGCACAAGCTAACTAAAATAAACTCCGTTTCTCCTTCAGCAGCCAATCAAATCCAATCAGAAGAATTACATAAAATCACTCTTACATACAGAAATAAAAAGATTCATCACAATTCATATAATATACATTTAAATTTACATACACACAGTTTCTTATAATAAATTTTACAGAATAAAATGAATGACAGTTATATAGAGTCTTTTCATTATTATTACTTATTCTAAGATTAAATAATTGATTAATAATACACAAAACTCGAATCATTTATATGAATAATATATTACAAGCAAGAGACTAACAACAAATAATATTTACAAGTCTTGCTTTTGACAGTGGATTATGTTAAATATGAATGAAGTATTATAATATATAAATTATCTTCATTCACAATTTAACATGATTTAGAACGATTTGCAATTTCACATGGATGCTTATGACAGATGTACCAACTTGGAAAAAAAAATCTTGCTGATAGTGTTGCCATATATGGTTGAGGCTGAGAACTTTTCAGACCACCGTTATATATGTATTTATATATATGTGTGTACTTTGAGAAACTGATGAGGCTATAAATCTTGGAGTTTTCATAGACAGGAAATTGATGTTCAAAGGTCATATAGCAAAAATTGTAAAGACAACTCAGAGAATAATGGCACTGCTGAAATGAACCTTGATATGTAAAGATAAGGTAGTCACTTTGCCTCTTTACAAGGCCTTAATAAGACCTCACTTGGACTATTGCACACAGGTCTGGTCTCATGGTTTCCATGATGATTCTGATACAGTGGAGAGAGTGCAAAGTAGAGTGTCAAAGATGTTATCAGGATTATGGAATACACATTATGAAAACAGATTGAGAATATGTAGGCTGCAGAAACTAGCAAACAGGAGAAAGAGGAGTGATATATGATTGAGACTTACAAACTTCGAAAGGGTTATAAAGAATTTCAGTGGATGGAATTTTTCATTTTATGGAGGGTGGGGGAAAAGGATCCGAGGGTGTCCATGGAAGTTGAGAATGAACTGTCAAGAAGGGGGATTTTTCTCTCATAGAGTAGTGCGTGATTGGAATGGATTGCTGTTAGATGTTGTGTATGCAAGTAGTGTGAATGAATTCAAGAAGAGGCATGACAGCTGATGAAAATAGTATAGCTTCCCTCGATGAATTCCTGACTCCCTGGGGGATCTCTCGTAATAATAATAATAGTCGATATGTCATAATGCTCTAATGAGGTGCTGTTACAAGAGGATTTCAATAGGTTGGTACATTGGGATGAATAATGGGGAATGCTACTTCAAAATTGCTAAGTATAGTCACCATTTTTGCCAAAGAAGGTGGAAGACTTGGAGGTATGTGTGTGTGTGGGGGGGGGGCTTGGTTTATAGATTGCCAAAGTTTAAGGAATACATTGTTAAAGTTGTGAAGGTTACCATTCTGTAATGCAGAGGATGATGATAGCGATAGTTTTACTGTATAAGACACTAATCAGACTACATTTGAACTTCCATGTGCACAGAGTTGGTCACTTGTTGTGACCAGTTCTGTGCAGAAACCTGTCACCTGTGGTGAAATTAACAAGGTCATCATGTTCTGATGACCTTGTTAATTTCATCACTAGAAACACTCAATCCCATTATTTCTCTCCTAAAATAACTCTTCTCAGTCCTGCTGATTATAACAAAATTTCTAGATACGATGACATTCCTCTTTGGATATCTTTAACCTCTATCTTGCTTGGCATAAACATATGACAGATATAATCTTTATGAGAAACTAGTTTTTCTCTTTTGATTATGACCCATTTGTAATTTGTTTCACACTCTCTCTCTCTCATGCAGATATCCACTTTCTGCTGCTTACATTTTGCTGACAATTACCGATCTCATCAGAATTGGAATCACTAATTCTCCATTCTCCTCTAGGTCTGATAGGACATGTAGCAGATTATTCAGGTAATGGAATCCAAATCCATCTCACTCCACATAGTTCTTATTACAGTTCAGAAAAGCTTTTCTTCCTCTTTGTTTGTTTGCTTTGTTGCTACCCTTATACAGCCTGCAAATTTATGTTTTTGCTACAAAAAAATAGTGTCTGTAGATCTTCAGATAGCATGTTTATTTTTTCTTTTCAATTTGCAGCTCATATATGCTACTAGTATATAATAAGTTAAACACCCTCTAATCTTTTTATGATCATTATTTTATTATGATTTTGTGTTGTGGGGGAGGGGTATTTTTCCCTTATGAGGTTGGTTTAAGTGAAGTTTTTGTTTTGCTTATGTAATGCTTGTTTTTGTTTGGTTGGTTTGTATAATTATTATATTCACTGCTTACTAAACATAGTGAGTATTTGTGGTATTTGTGTGTTAGATAGCAGTCATATTGATCGTAGTGGATTTTAATTGTTTCTGGTGCTGTGAAATCAAAATGCACCTGCTCTTAATTATGTGATTGCTTTAGCAGCTTAAAGAGGATGGCAAGAGTATGTGTAAAATGTAATTTGAATGTCGAGATTTAGGAGGCTAGCAATCAGTGGTGGTGAAGTGTGAGTGCATCTGTGGGTAATGTATAGTAGAGTATACATTATTCATATTAGAGTATTCATATACTTCTGCTGATTGTAGAAGTATGTAAATATATTGGAATGTGATTTAAAAAGTGAGAATGTAATTTACAGAGTTCGGTAGATAGAAGGATCAGGTGATATGATTGAGACATAAGTTATTGAAATATGCTTAACAGATCAACAAGAGGAGATTTTTGAACAGGTGTAGAACAAAGGAACAGACAAGGCGTCACTCTGGAAGTTAGTGTATGCATGGAATGCATTCCCTGAGAGGGTATATAAATGTGTACAGATGGTGAATTATTTTAAGGTATGATATGTTATGATACCTAGACCAGAACTTTCACTGCAAGTCCCTTGACTCCATGGCAGTTCTCTGGTAATAAAATGAACCTGAGATTGATTTTGTAATGTATAAATAATTTTTTGTAATATAATTCATGCACTAAGTATAATGTTGGTTGATAGCTATTTTTGATCATTTCCATTGTACATTTCATAATAATAGTAATAGATGTTTATAATACTTTTTGTTTGCAGTATAATTACCGGAACTGTTTTTGCATTCTTTACAGGATGGGTGTTAATGATTTATGGCCAATTCTAGAATGTGTTCGGAAACGCCAACCCTTGGAGACTTTGTCAGGCAAAACATTAGCAGTGGATTTAAGTGGTTGGGTTTGTGAAAGTCTATTATGCAAAGGATTAAATAAAGTTAAGAAACCTCATTTAAGGTAATTGAGTATGCATAGAATTATAATTAATGAAGTATAATTACATTATAAAACTTCCATATATAGCATTGAGTGTGAAATTAAATTCCTGATCATTTTGTGTGTAATGTGGAGGGAGGGGGAACCTTATGATGTTGATTTCTTGTGCCCTGTATAATGTGCAGTTTGAACATTTGAGATGAACATTAAGATTGCTAGCTGAAGTTTTGTTTTATTAGGAATCTTTTTTCTTTATCAACAACTGCTTGAACAAAAACTCTCAGGTCAGGCAGATCAGCACTCTCTTTCTTTCTTTATGAACACAGTTCAAACTGAAGTATCTTTGTTTTTATAAATCTTCTCTTATCTGGTCTCTTCACTTTTCCTCTGGGCTTCCTATTGGTCTTTGCATCAATTTTCATTTCATACATTTTTGGTATTCGTTGTAAATTTATTCTCACTGTATGTACAATGAGAGAGAGAGTTCACGAGTATTTATAGTCTTAGAATGGTCCTGTCTACATTTCTTATTCTATCTTTCCTTGTTTTTGCCAACATTGTTCTGAAGCTTTCATTTCTCTTGCTTTTCACTTGGTAAATGGTAGTGAAATTAGTAGGGAATGCTTGGTGGATGAAAATTCATTAGGAATCTGGAAACGAGTTTTTTATTTTTAATGGTTTTAGTTTACGACACAAGAGAATAACAAGAAAATAAATAATATATTTGTTTACTTAGTTGCTGATTTTCATTGGTTTTATACCCAGAATCTTCAGAGCACAAACATTTTGTCACAGTTCACAGACAGTAACAATTATTTGATATTGGGAACAGTTTAAAATTGTAAAAGACAGCATAATCTGTTGTTGAATAAAGTGAGAGGTTAACAAGTATTAAATAGATCCTAAAATGACTGTCTCCCAGATTTATAGCCATTCCCAATAAGTATGGCTGTAAATCAATACAGCCATACTTATTGAGGTTTAGGAAATATTTTAAAGCAGCTGCTGATTCCATAAACAGTCTCTCTAACCTATAATGACTTCTGTGTAGCCCTTCAGATTTTTCCATCTAAGCCTGTGTAAGTGAGCATCCAAGCATGGCTTGCCAATCCTGACTTGCCATAACAATAGTATCAAAGTGGAAATTTTAACATATGGGGGTGGGGGGTTACAGTCATTAACAAAAAGTGTGGTGAAGGAGAAAGTAGTGGTAAGAGCTGCCTGTTTCAAAGATACTGCTCTTTGTATATGTAGGCTTTCTATAAATAGAAAAAGATAATGATTTTGAAGGTTCAAGTGTATCCTAGGAAGGACAAATGATTATTTAATTCCTTTTCCATTGTGGAGTTGACTTTAGGATGTTGGCTGCTGTTTACATGCACCTAAAATTATTTAATGTATCTGTACCATGTGGCCAAATAGCAGACACATCATCTACATAACACATTAAAATCACTAGGTTGAACATAGATGTTGAGTGCTTGGCTCCCTAAGTGTTCTCTGTAGAAAAATCATAGGATGTTCAGAGTTTGTTCTTAAGTGAATCCCATTCACGTAAAGACAAATTCTTTCCTTTATCACATCCATGAGTACATGAAGTGCCCTGTATTTGTCACTTGTGTTACTACAGATAGGAAGATGTGTTGGCTTCCACCTCATAGAACATGAGAAATGCATTTGGCACTATTGTTATGTAAAGTTGGGACTGGTAGACCATGCCTTGGACACCCTTTCATGCAGGATTAAAAGAAAACAAGAAACCAAAGTGCTACACAGAAGTCGTTACAAGTCAGAGATCTGTTTTTAGAATCAGTGGCAGTTTTAAAACATTTCCCAAACCTCAACAATTTGATCTTAAAATGACTCTCTGGGAGAAAGTCATTTTAAAATCAAATTAATACCTGTTACCTCTCTCTTAACAGGAGATGGCCTCAATTATGACCTTAGTTTTAAAACTAAGGTCCTAATAAAAGGTCTAAATAAAGTTTTTTTTTTTAAAACTTGTGTTTTAAACTGTTTCCCCTATTAACTGGATAAGGGAGTGACTGATTCGCATATCAGAGGGTGGTGTATGGTGACGTGGAATCAAGGCAACAGGGGTGACTAGTGGACTGCCCCAGGGCGCTGCACTAGGATCACTGTTCTTTAATTTGTACATTAATGATATAGCAGAAGATTTGGGAGGGGATTATTCAGTTGTTCGCTATGCAAAACTGAGGAAGGGCAATAGTTGATAAAGGTGATGTAGATATCTTACAGGATACTTTAAATAAATTGGAAGTGTCATGTGTGGAGAAAGGACATGTTTGTCAATTTAATGTTGTAAAATGTAAGGTAATTCACTTTGGGATGAAAAGATTACATGCTTTGTATCATATTGATGGTACTAGTTTACAGGAAATTGATGAGGCTAGGAATTTGGGGGTGATGGTGGATTGAGATTTGAAATTCAGAGGACATATTGCAAGAGTTGGCAAAATAACTTAGAGCATTACTTGGATGGTGAAGAACACATTGACAAGTAAAGATAGGAAGCTTATTATACCTCTTTATAAAGCTATGATTTGTCCACATATTGCCTACTGTGCAGAGATTTGGTCACCTGCATTTCTTGGGGATTGGGAGGTGGTGGAGAGGATTCAGAGATGAGTGACCAAGCTAGTGATAGGTCTGTGGAATGTTCCCTATGAGGATAGATTGAAGGTGTGTGTGGGTTGCAGAGTTTAGCTAACAGGTGGAGAAGAGGGGAGGGAATATGATTGAAACTTATAAGTTACTAAAGGGATTCTATAACATTGACATAAAAGAAAATTTTCAATATGTGGAGAGTAGATGGAAAACAAGGGGTCATACTTTGAAGTTGTCCAACAGTGTGGTTAGTAAGGGTATGCAAACTAGGTTCTTTATTCGGAGAGTGGTGAATGAGTGGAATGGATTGCCAGAGGTGTTTGTGAGCACCCCCACGATGTCTTGATCCCATGGAGGTACTTGTATAAATAATAATAATAACTAATTGTTGGTGTTTGTGTACTGTGACAAACCGTTTGTGATTTGAAGATGCTGGGTAGAAAACCAGTGAAATATGAGCAACTAAGTAAATAAATATATTATTTATTTTCTGTTGGTGGCTTGTGCTATAAATTAAAATCTTTAAAAAAGAAAAAACTCAGCATGAATTGCCAACACATAAGCTTTTGTACACTTCATAAATATTCTGAATGTTCTAGCTAACAGGACCTTTCAAAGATGCACTTATCTAAGAGAAAGGCAGATCCTTTAGGAATAACAGCTGTAATTTTGATGATAGTACATGGTGATGTGCATCATTTATATTGTCATTAAGGTTATGAACTTTTATGAAGTGGATATGTTATTGCATAAAAGCACCCCTGAGATTTTTATATTTACAAAGTACATATATGTCACAAGAAAATGTTAATTTATTTAATCACATTAACAGATATTAACAAAATTTAATCACATTAACCAATATGTGTGCGTAAAACTAGTAAAGCATGCTGAAAAAGCTGTAAAGTAACTAGAAAAGCATATGACATGGTGGCAAAAGAAAAACTGTTCAAAACATTACAATTATATGGTGTAAAAGGGACATATTGAGTGATTCATAATCTATACTTAAGCTCTAAGTCAAAGATAGAATTGAAGGAAACGTAGGAAGATGATTTGATGTAAAATGAAGTGTATGACAAGAGTACATACTATTTCCATGATCAATATTGATGTTATTCATCGTCCATATTGATCATATTATGAAGGAAAGTGGCATTAAACCTGATACCGAAGTAGGAGAATTTTTTCCTAGGTCTTTAAGGAGATAATTTTAATACTCCTAAATAAGTCAGCAGGGAATTCCTAAACAAAATTGAATAACTGTTGTAACAAATTTGGCATAAAAGACTGTTAAAACAAGATGAAACAATGAAAATGGGTAAGAACGTTAAAATGTCATCAGCATCCATGATGGAGAACATATAATAAAAGAAAAATATTCAACTATATATTTTGGCACAATTTTTAATGAAAATTACAAATTGAAAATGAAAATAGGCAACAGAATTAGCAAAGCTGGTTTGCTGGGGATTGAACTAGGTCAGAAATAAAGCATTTGATCTAAAACTAGGGACTACAGATATGAGTAAAATTAGGGAAGTGAAAAGTTAGCATCAGTGGCAGAATCATATTAAAAATTAAGATATTAGGAAGGAACGTGACTTTGTTAGCAATCAGGAATTAGTGTGAGAACTATTTTCAGGTGGCATAGTTGCTTATATAGTATAAAGGAAACATTAGCAAAGAACTGTTTGATGCTAGGATGGCAAGGAAAATACCCAGAAGACCAAGATCTAGGTGGATTGATATAGTTAGAAGTGCCATAGAAGACCAAAATGTAAGATCTTATAGTGTTGAAGTTCTGACAGATTATGGACTAATTTGGAGGAAAATTGTTGATAGGAAGTTAGTAATAATGTAAACTTTTTATGTTGTCATTGTCTCATCACCTAAAGATAAGCTGACTTCCTGGCATCATTCTACTAATTCAAATCCTGCTTAATCAAGAATTTGATTAGTAGACCAAGGCAAATCATCCACTTTACTTAGAACATTGCATAGTATGTTTCCTGTAGGCTTTTGCATCAATGTTGTCTAAAGTAATGGAGAAGTTCATCAACAATAAACTTCTTCAACAGCTGGAGAACTGCATTCTAATTAGTATCTGCCAATATATATTCTCTCAATCAAATTCACAGAAGATCCCCTCACCCAAATCACTTCAAACCTTCTCATGTCCAGAGTCACCTCTGGACATGAGAAGGTTTGAAGATACTTGTGCTGCTATACTTGAAATTTTGAAAACATTTGATAGGATTTTTCATCAAGAGCTTCTCAGTAAATTGCCATTTTATAGTCTGCCTTCCATTCTTTGTAATTGGATTGCTAATTTTATTTCCAGTAGTTTACTGTTTGTTATGGTGGAGGGCATTCTCTCTATCTCTTCATATTTTCCTATTAATACAGGTGTTCCTCACTCTCATTCTCATAAAAAATAAATGATATTCTTTCACTGACCTCAAACCCTGTTTGTAGTTTTGCTGATGATCTCACTTCCCATTCCTCATACTCTTATGACAGACATTGTAGTGCCCAAACATCTCAAGCTTCAAGATTATCTCCATGCCATCCTTTGATTGGATGATGACAACCTAGCCACCTTTAATTTTTCCAAAACACAATTTTGTCTTATTTTTTTTTCTTGCAAAAAAGACTTTAGTTCTCCCTCCCTTACTACTTTGATATTGCTTAGCTTAACAGTTAAGATGATTTCACTGCTTGGATTGACATTTTCTCCTATCTTTCTTGGTATAACTGCATTACTTCTGTAGCATCTTCAACTTTATAGTAATAATTCATTTTGGATGGAAGCTACTAAAATTTGTCCAGTCTGTTCACTTTTTTTTTTTAAATTCAGAATGATAGCAGTATTACTGCTGCTGCTGAGTGGAATTTAATGAATATCATCATCATCATCAAATTCCTGCCATATACCCTCAAGGGGTATACAGGATATGATAGTACTACATGAAAAAAATTACACCATTACTAACTTCCTATCTGCAATTTTTCTCCAAATCATTCTGTTACTTGTCAAGACTCCAACATTATCAGATCTTATATTTCTGTCGTCTAAGGCACTTTGTACCGTATCAATTCACCTATATCTTGGTCTTCCTCTGGGTTGTTTTGCTGCCAACCTGGCAGAGAACACTTGTTTTGCTAATCTTTCTTCACCCATTCTGTTCAAGTGACCATATCACCTGAGATTAGCTCTGCTAACGCATTCCTGGATGCTGACAATGTCAAGTTCTTTCCTAATATCCTTGTTTTTACTATGATATTGCCATTGATGCCATCTGTTCATGCCTCTAATCTTTCTCAGGACTCTCATATCTGTGGTCTCTAGTCTTTGGTCAAGTGTTTTACTTCTGACCCAGCTCTCAGATCCATAAGTTAAAACTGGTTTGAACTCTGTCTTGTATACAGCTAATTTAGTGTTCCGACTGATTTCTCTCTTATTCCATATGAATTTATTCAATTGACTTCCCACCATACCAGCTTTGTTGATTCTGTTGAATTTACCATCTTCACTAAACATCTTGTCTAAGTAACTGAAATGTTTTACTTGTTCCACAGGTTCTCCATTCACAACACAGTTGACATTTTTAACGATTCTGCCTATTTTCATTGTCTTAGTCTTTTTATTGCTGACCTTCATACCATATCTATTACAACAGTTATTCAATTTAGTCAGAGAATCTTGCCGACTTGTAGCAGATTTATTTAGAAGTATAACATCATCCGCATAAAGCAAAGAGTTGACATTAACATCTCCAATTTTGATATCATGTTTAATACCACTTTCCTTCATAATGTGATCCATATAGATAATGAATAACAGAGGGGATAATGTACATCCTTGTCTGACACTAGATTTAACAGTAAACCACCTTCCTGTACTTCCTTCAATTCTAACTGCTGACTTACAACTCAAATAAAGACTAAGTATTGCTTGATATAATGCCCCATTTACACCATATAACTGTAGCGTATTGAATAGCTTCTCTCTCTTGGCACCTTGTCATATGCCTTTTCCAAATCAACAAAACTTAAATACAGATTTTGTTATATTCCCATGCTTTCTCGAATATTTGTCGTAAAGTGGAGATCTGATCCTGACAGCCTCTATTTGGCCTGAATCCAGCTTGTTCTTCACCCAGCTTTTCTTCCACAATTCTTCTCAATCGTTTCTCAAGTATACTTGCATAGATCTTGCCAGGAACACTTACTAGGGAAATACCTCTGTAATTCTCACATTCAGTTTTATTTCCCTTTTTACATATGGGCACTATGAGAGCTCTACTGCAATCATCGGGAATTCGTCCCTCTGTCCAGGCTTTCTGAACTATGCAGTGCAGCCACTGTAAGACTTTTACACCACCATACTTCAGCATTTCTGGTCAAATATCATCTACTCCTGCTGCCTTTCCACATTTTAAGTTTTTGATGTCTTTTTCTACTTCAAGTATGGATATGTATTCCAGACTACATGCCTGGTCAGTGTTTTTTACCACTGTGCTGTCATCACTGCTTGTTTCATTTAGCAGTTTTTCAAAGTAATTACTCCATACTTCAAGGATATCTTTTTCTTCCGTTTTCATGTCACATTTATCATCTCTAATTCCTTTTACAGCACTCTTTCCTCCATTCCTAAGCTTCTTCCACAACCTCCAGAATATTTTGCCAACTTCTTGATGTTTATTTTCTATATTCTTGCCAAAGTCCTCCCATGACTTTTGTTTAGCTAGTTTTACACAGTGTTTAACATTCTTGTGTTTGTCTCTGTATTCTCTAAGAGCACAAGCTGACTTATTTGCCAGAAATTTTGATATGCTTTCTTCTTTTCCTTCAATGCCTCTTTAACTTTCTGTGTCCACCATGGAGTTCTAATTTTTCTATCCTTGCAGACAACTTCACCACATGCCCCTCTAGCTGAATCAGTCAGGGCTTTCTTCAAGGCTTGCCACTGAATCCCAAGGTTTGATTCCTGTTCTCAAACTCTTTCATTTTTTTCTTCAATAATCTTTCTGTATTTTAGTCTACAGTTCACATCTGAGAGCTGCTCAACTTTTATTCGCTTTAAAACGTTCTTACATGTTATTCTTTTCAATATGAAATTCAATTTTATCCTGCTGAATAGTGATCACTTCCAATTTCAAATCCTCTGTACACTGGTGTCCTGCACCAGGGAGAAAACATCACTATCAACAATAACATAGTCAATGAGACTTTTCTTATTCCTTGCCTCTTCTCTCCATGTGAATTTGTGCACATTTTTATGTTGGAACATGGTGTTAGTAATAACCAGTCCATGTCCTGAGCAGAAATCCAACAGGTATTTGCCATTATTATTAGCTTTGCTCTTTTCTCGAAATTTTCCCAAAACATTTTTGTATGTCTGACAATCACTTCCTACTCTGCTATTTAGATCCCCAACAAGGACCAACTTTTCCTTTTTCATAGTGTCAGTTGCTTTTTCTAAAGCATCAAAAAATTCCTCCACTTCTACCTTAGTGGAACCTTCTGTGCGACCATAGGCACAAATAGGTCTCATTGTCCAGTTCCCTATTCTCACATTTGCCCACATTACTCTACTTGAGACCGACTGCCATTAAAGAAGATTAGCCTCGTATTTTGTGTTGAATACTATAGCTACTCCTTCTTTTCCTTGATTGTCATTGCCTGAATATAACATTTTGTATTTATTGCTCAGAAAGATCTCACCAGTTTTTGTCTTTTTTGTTTCAGTCACCCCTATTATGTCGATCTGGTACTTATCTAATTCCTCAGCTAGCTCCATTTCTTTGCCATTCAGGCTTCTTATGTTGATAGTACTGATGTTTAATTCTGGTGATGTTGAGTTGGGGGTGTGCTTTCAGATTTGTTCCAGTAGCTGACTTTTCACTGTTCAGTCTGTTTCCCTGGCGAAAACAACGGGGCCTTTGTTTAACCGGGTGATGCCCCAGCCGACATGAAATTTTGTCATGTTGTACCATCATTTTTTATTTTGGTTTAACCAGTAAGAATACAATTTGGTCGACTAAATCCCAAATTGCCAGCCTTGTTCGTTCAGTATCCAAGTTCAGTTCCATTCTTGTTCGTTCAGTATCCAAGTAGATAACCAACAGAGTGCACCACGAGAAGGTGAGGATTGGACATTAGGTCAGAAGCCCTTGTCCGTTCTCCGCATTCCTTTGAAGGCTATGTGGAGGTCTCCTCTCAGTTATACAGCTTTGACCTTTAAGCACCCCTTTTAATGAATATTGGTATGCAAAATTTGACTCATCACAGTATTTTTTTATTTGAATCAAACTGTGTTTATTAACAAAATTAGGCAAAACAACATTATGTTCATGGTATATTTGTATAGGTGAAAAAACCTCTTTGTCTGGTTTCTTCAATAATGTTATTGTATGAATGCTATCATGAAATTCATTTCTTTACTTGAATTTTGTATATTGTAATGTTTTCATGGTTTCATCAGTTTCTTATTGAATTTCTTTCACTACATGGCTGAGATCATGACTGGAATAATGCATTGATAGAACAGCATTTTTGTTTTTACTTGTACTTTTGCATATATAACCCCCCATAGTTATTTTCCATCCTAAATAGATATACTTGTACTTCCACTGTTAATTATCTCTGTAGTGTATTCAGAAGCACAAAGCAATGTTTAATTCATTTTAAAAACTTGAGTTTGAATTTCATCTAAGACACAAGGAATCTTGTTTCTTAGATGGAATATAATGTCTTTTCAGCTGAAGTTCAGTTAGCCAATACTGAGGTGGTGCAACAGAATAGCAGAATGCTGTCTCATGGCATTCTCCTGTTCTACGCATCTTTTGGAGAAAAACTAATGCATTTCAGCAGTTGTTATTTAAACATTTTTGATCATCATCATCATCAAATTCCTGACATGTATGTACCCTCAAGGGGTGTACGGGATATGATAGTACTACATGAAAAATTTACATCATTACTAACTTCCTATCTACAATTCTCCTCCAAATCAGTCTGTTACTTGTCAAGACTCCAACATTATCAGATCTTATATTTCAGATCTAAGGCACTCTATACCGTATCAATCCACCTATATCTTGGTCTTCCTCTGGGTCGTTTTCCTGCCAACCTGGCAGAGAACACTTGTTTTGCTAATCTTTCCTCGCCTAAGTGACCATACCACCTGAGATCAGCTCTGCTAACACATTCCTGGATGCTAACAATGTCAAGTTCTTTCCTAATATCCTCGTTTTTAATATGATATTGCCATTGATGCCATCTGTTCACGCCTGTAATCTTTCTCAGAACTCTCACATCTGCGGTCTCTAGTCTTTGGTCAAGTGTTTTACTTCTGACCCAGCTCTCAGATCCATAAGTTAAAACTATTTTGAACATTGTCTTGTATACATTTAGCTAATTTAGTGTTCCAACTAATTTCTTTCTTATTCCATATGAATTTATTCAATTGACTTCCTATCATACCAGCTTTGTTGATTCTGTTGTCTATTTCTATATTTAATTTACCATCTTCACTAAAAATCATGCCTAAATAGCTGAAATGTTTTACTTGTTCCACAAGTTTCCTATTCAAAACACAATTGACATTTTTAACGATTCTGCCTATATTCATTGTCTTTGTCTTTTTATTGCTGACCTTCATACCATATCTATTACAACAGTTATTCAATTTAGTCAGGGAATCTTGCAAACTTTTAGCGGATTTATTTAGAAGTATAACATCGTCTGCATAAAGCAAATAATGACATTAACATCTCCAATTCTGATATGTTTAATACCACTTTCCTTCATGATGAGATCCATAGAGATCAGGGTGCTCAACCTGTCAAACACGATCGACTGGTCGAATGCGAAGCGATTTTTGGTCGATCTCTTGTGTATTCCTCCTTACTTACAAATTTAATTAAAACTGAAAACATAATATTTTATTTATCATTATTTTGTATTATTTTTAATTCGCTTGAAGTGTATTGCTATTGTTTATTTATTTTTCGTTAAAACTGCTAATAATAAGACTAATAAGTCTGGGTAAATGAATTAATTTAAATCAGTGGAAGTCAAACAGCGAGCCGACTGAATATGATTATAAGCAAAGTGTAAAAACTCAATTGTAGCTTAAATATTAAATATTCCAAAGCACATTACATCGATTTTTTACTTAGGTTAAGTCCCTTGTGAATATTGTAAAAAAAAATAAACTTTGTTTGTCTCGATATAGTTTGTATTAGATGTTTTGGTAAATAACTCTTTTGAAGCTAACTGTATATACTGCTTTAATAAGAATATGTTAGAGTTGCCCAAGTTGCACGTGATCCAAGTACTACGTGCTTGGACCACGTGCATTAGCTCACGCTAGTAGTCGCCGATACTTTTATAGTTTACTATACTATATTCGGCATGAAACTCTCTGATTCCAATCTTTGAGTTTCTTATTCGGTTTTAAAACAATGTGGGATTTAATATGCCCTGAATTTAAATAATGTTTATATCACCGAAATGAAGCCTATTGGCTCTTTATATTTAAGTAACTTAATGGGTGCACCTTTTTGACATATAGCAGAGTATATAAGTTCTTTTCGCTATACCCTTTGGTATTAATTTGGTCTAGCTACTCACTGATGAAGCCTCAATAAAGGCTGAAACCAGTCTGGGTAGTGACCTCCCACTATAATGTAATAACAGCATACATTTCCTAGGAAATGTGTTTTACATTATGGAAAATACCAAGAATAGCAATCAGAACTTTACCACTTTTGCTGTGAGTTGCCCGAGTTTGTACTATGGGATTATGTGCATTAGCTCACGCTGGTAGTTGCCGATACTTTTATAGTTTACTATACTATACTATATTTGGCATGAAACTCTCTGATTCCAATCTTTGGGTTTCTTATTCGGTTTTAAAACAGCGTTATAAATTTATTCAACTGAATGCCCTCCATGCCAGCTTTACTTATTATGTTGTCTATTTCCACATTCCAAGTTTTCCATCTTCACTAATCACTGTACTCACTGAAATGTTTCATTATTGTGAACATTTAGGAATGTGTGATAATCTCTAATCTCAGGTGGTATGGTCACTTAAGTAGAATGAGAGAGGAAAAATTAGCAAAACAGGTATTTAATTATAGGATGGTAGAAAAAAGACCTGGAGGAAGACCAAATTCTAGGTGGATTGATATGAAATAAATTTCATATCAGCCCTCCTAGAAATGCCTAAGAAGAGCAACATATGAGATCAGACAATATTGAAATCCTATCAGATAACAAGCTAATTTAGAGGAAATTTATAGGAAGTTAGTAATAGTGTAATCTTTTCATGTATTAGGAATTTGATGATGATGATGATAAATTCAGATAAATAATAATAATTCAGATAAATAAATAAATTATAAATATATATTTACTGAGATAAATAACAGTTAAATAATAATGCAAACTGATATAAAGATAAGCTGAATGTGATAATCCCATTTCTAAATGAGATTATCACATTCAGTCTATCACATTGATAGACGACGTAAAACTTAATGAAAAGATGAATGAATAATGTCCTAACAGATTTTAGTAAAGATCCTTAAATATCAGATTTCATTAAAATCCATCCAGCTAAAGTGAAGTTAATTTATGCTTAATGATGTATATACAAGGTGTGATCAGCAAATGGAGACATTCTGGCATCACTAGTGCAGGAAAACACCCAGGACAGCTGCTGAAAATGACTGACAGGGACAGGAGGGTGTTAAAATGGGTGTGCACGCAAAAACTGGCTACAGTTGGCACAGACTCCCTGATGAGTTTCAGAGCACCAGTAACACCATGGTGAGTACTAACACTGTATGAAAAGAACTCCATTTACAGGGTTTCCACAGAAGAGCAGCACACAAGCCGAACATCACAACAACATGGCAGCTCATCTGGCCTGGCCTGGTGCAGAGAGCATGTGACTAGACACTTGACTAGTGGAAAACAGTACTTTGAAGCGATGAATCAATGTTCACCAATTTTCAGTCTGATAGCTGTGTGTGGTGTGGAGGCAGCCTGGTGAATGCTTGTTACCACAGCATGTTGTGCCCACAGTAAAGTTTGGTGGTGGAGTAATGGTGTGGGATGCATTCAGCTGGTTTGGAGTGGGACCACTGGTTGTTGTTCCTTGATATTCTGGATAATCAGGTGCTGCCTACACTGTGGAGTTTTTATGGAATGGAGCCATGTTATTATCATGACAACAATGTCCCATGCCACAAAGCTGCAGCTGTTATGGAATGTTATGAAGAGATGGGTGTTAAACGACTGTCCTGGCCTGTGCAGAGTCCTGACCTCTGCATATCCTCGATCTGTCACTGAACTCAGTGCTGTGTTGATGGAGGAATGGAGACAAATTCCACCTGATGTCTGCTACACATTGGTGGAAAGCCTATCTCAAAGGGTGCAGGAGGTGATCAAAGCCAAAAAGCTGCACATATCTAATATTAGGGTTTGCCTGCTGGTATCAATTGTAAATTTTTAAAATGTCTGGACAATTATCGGTAGATAGTGTATATACATGTTTAATTACTAAAAAATTAAAAATTCATAGTAAAATTATATCTGAATTTGGACATTTTATTGTTATGTTGTTGTCTTATTGTTGTTGTTAATTGACAGAAATCTCTTTTATCGAGTTTCTTGCTTACTGAAACTTGGTGTGAAATTAGTTTTTGTGATTGAAGGAGTTGTTCCAGATCTGAAACAGGATGCAATGTTTGAAAGGATGAGAATGTTAAATCATAGCCAGGACGATGAAATTCATATGAAGAAATATGATAGAGCAAAATTTCAACAACTGCTTAATGAGGTATTTTTTTAATGATTTTTGGGCTGAAAATTTGATATTCATTGGTAACAATAGTTTGTTTCATTGGTAATGATATTTTAGAATTGGTTTTTGAAAATTAATGAGATTATTAATGAGAAGAGATTATTATATGACCTTCTTTTAATATGATAATTAGCTGCTACAAAAATATGATTTTCTGCTGCAGTCATCATCACTTCTTTTATCCTGATCCATTTGTTAGGGTCTTCTTTCTTTTCAGTATACTGTGCTATATTATGTTGAAATAAAGTGTTACTGTTATTTAATTTAGCTGTGTTCCACTTGAATGTCCTAAATCTGGTAGTTATCTCTATTAACTTTATATTTATTGTAATTCTCACAAGTCTGTAGTCTGATCACGTTCAGCACTTGGCATAACTTTTGCATTTGTTATTTCTATATCTCCGATTGATCACAATAAAATCTGTTTGATTAGTATATGTTCCATCAGGAGATCTCCATATGTATTCTGCTTTTTTCTTTTTGTTCATAATACATGTTTGCAATTATCAGTTTATGTTTTACAAAATTCAATTCATCTGTCACCTCAATCATTTCTTATGCCATGTCCATATGAGCCTACAATAGAACTTATTCCTTCCTTTCCTATTTTGGTATTCCAATCACTCATAATGAATATCCAAAATTCTTCACTTTCTTCATCAGATGTGGTTGGTGCGTAGATCTGTATAATCATCATTGATTTTGTTTCTATTAAAATCGATATTCTTTCAGATTTTCTATTAGCATTAATGGCTGAATGTGAGAATTCCTTTTCTGTAATGAATACTTATATCTTTTATTTCTAACTTCACATGACAAAGTCAGATCACATGACAAATTCTCCTTACATCTCTGACCTATCATAATTAAATATTGGGGCTAGTACTATAACTGGGTCCCAAGAACCCAGTGTTCTTGGGTCCCAGTTACAGTGTTCAAAATTAAGGTGGGACCAGTACCTGGAGAGAGAGAGAGAGAGAGAGAAAGCAATTATGCCACAAGTTATATCTCAAGTAAAAGAAAGAATCAAAACGGAAGTATAACTTCACTATCTTTGCAGATGGTGCCCTAGTATCAGAGGCAGATGAGGTGGTTCATATAATGAGTGCTCACTTCACTAAGATTTATCAACTTGGGTATGTACACAGTCTTACCATAAATATTGTTACAATTTCTGCACACCCCTGTGCTGTCCACAGAATGGCACAAGGCCAGTTCCCTTGATGGCACCGTGTGCAGACAACACCTGTGTGCATATCAGTGGAGAGGGTTGTCTGGTTGTACGAGTTAAAATGCAGTGGGGAGATTATGAGACCTGTGTAGTTCTAATAACACTTCACAAAGTTGGAATGCATCCACCTGTTATTTTCATCATTCTAAAAATACTGTCTTAGGCTGCCCAAAGATAGACTTCAGTTTACATCTATTTGCCAACTGGAGGAACTTTTTCTAAGCCTATCTTTGACTGGTTACTGAGTTAGTTGATCTCTGGCATGGGCAAGTGGATTTTTTTCTCCCAGAAACTCAAGTTTTTCTTCCCGAAAACTCAAGAAAATTGACTGTAGAACTCGCATTATTTCAGACAGAAACATATATGGGTAAGGTTAGGTACCAAGAGATGGCAGCACTTGTTTTCCCGTCTTCTTCAGTTAAAAGGCCTTGCCTATAAGAGAATAAAAGGCGTTAGCTGATTATTATTATTGTGACACCTCCAGGGAGTCCAAAGACTCATCGAAGGAGAGTGTGCCAACAGCATCGAATGATTGAACTTCTTCCAACTACTAACTGCGCTCAAACTTGCTTAACTTTTTGCTTGAGCCATTAGTAGCAGAGGCTCTACCAATCGACCAAAAAACATTCAGGATCAGTAGGATGTTTATGTATTGGACTATTAACCATTATAACGATAAATAGAAGATGTATATCTTACCACCAAAGAACAGGCCAACTGTTGTGTTAGGACGCAACAGCTTATGAGGACTGTGAAGGCACACCTCTGCCATAATCCTGTGAGAACACAGAAAGTGATGTTGCGATAGATGGATGTTTCGTAAAGATCAATCACATATACTAGCTGATGACTGGGGTGAGAGTCTGTCGTCGTTCTATTGGGCACTTCCCAACACCACAGCTTATGCAGCAGAGGATGATAAAATCAAAGGCACTTCTCTGGCAGTACACAAACAACAGACAGAGATATCCGTTTCAGAGATGAGAAAATTTTCACCATTGAAGAGTTGTTTAATCCCCAAAACGATCGGATGTATGCCCCAGATGATCACACAGCATGTACCATGGCACCCAGGATTCAGAGAGGTCATCACCCTATCAACGAGTTTGGTGGGGTGACGTATTAGGGTATCCAAGTTGCATTTCTGCAAGAAAGTGGTCAAAACCTCCACCAAAGTGTATCAAGACACCATGCTGGACCTGGGATATGGCCCCTGAACAACACCTTGTTTCATGGTAGGCAGTGAATCTTCCCACAGGACTCAACCCCTGCCCATAAGGCAAGGATCACACAAAAGTCATTGGTGGCAAATTTGCCCAACCACATATCACCATCTCATTGGCTGTCTGGATCCTGATCTGAATCTG
Organism: Typopeltis vanoorti; assembly: GCF_054136105.1. NCBI lineage: Eukaryota > Metazoa > Arthropoda > Arachnida > Uropygi > Thelyphonidae > Typopeltis > Typopeltis vanoorti. The sequence goes on along the minus strand of NC_143551.1, from coordinate 175,805,517 downwards.
TTGGTCATTGTGGTCAGAGCTTGAGAGACTAGCCTGCAAGAAACGACACCTGAGCATTGCCAGCCTGAAGGTGGATTTGGAGTGAGCAGTTGCAGCATTTTGGTTTGTGTACCGCCATCAGCATGTGGCCTCACAGACTTGGAGCATGTGTGAATGCAACAGGAGGACATTCGATCATTGAGTGCTATATGCATATTATACATGTGGTTTGTATGCACTGAAAACTGTAAATGATTTACTGATAAATTAAAGGTTTATGTGCTGTTCATGTTGTAACAGTATTTATGGCTGGACTAGGTAACATGCTGCACAGTGTTACTATTACATTGGACGAACAGCTAGAGGTGCGTGAGAATGAGGTTTTCCATTCCATTCGGGTGGAATGGAAAACCTCATTCTCATCTTGGCTAGGCCTTTGACATGTTTGTATAACTTGAGTCAGCTCAGGAAAGATACCACAGGAATGAAATCAATGTATGATATTTCTGTTGTACAAGGGTAGTGCAAAAATTGTATTGCAAAAACTATTGACTTATCAGTATCTTTAGTGAGGTGGTCAAGATTTTAGAGAAGTCGGTAAGAACTCGAATACAGAAATGGGTAGACAGACAAGCTATACTCTGCAAGGTAAAGCATGTTTTAACAAATTGCTCATATTTCATAATAATGTTATGGGTGACTCAGAAGAAGGTAATTGTCACACTGTGAGACTTTTGGATTTTCTAAGGCATTCCATAGGATACCACATGAAAGGCTGTTGCATAAACTGGAGAATATGGATTTTCAATATAAACTCTTGAATTCGATAAGTGGATGGTTGTTAGACAGGTATCAAAAAATTGGTATATGGTGGGTGTGAATCTGCCAGATTTAAGGTGACCAGTGGCGTATCTGAGGTTTTAGTCCTTCAACCATTGTTGTTCAATCTATACATTAATGCCATTAGGAAGGATCTAACAAATGTCCGATTGTTTGCTGGTGATGCAAAGATAAGGCAGAACAATCCCAGATGCTACTGATATTCAGCACTTGCAGAATGATTTGAATAGGCTGGAAATTTGGGCAAATGAAAATGGCTATAAATTCAATGTTAGTGAGCATAAAGCTATGCATTATGATGAGACTTTCAACTGTATAGTATAATAGTTGGGTTATGTTAAAAGGAACTGATGAAGCTAGGGATTTTGGTGTAATGGTGGATAGGAATTTGAAGTTCATTGGTCACATAGCAAATGTGCAAATACAATTCAGAGGATAATTTCAATGTTGAAGAGAACCTTGACATGTAAGGATAAGGAAGTTATTTTGCCTCTTTATAAGGCAAAATAACTTTAGTAACTCTGCAACTGGTTTAGTGTGCACAGATTTGGTCTTCTCAATTCCAACGGGATAAAGAAACTGTGGAAAGTATGCAAAGAAGAGATACAAAGATTATATCAGGAATTAGAATTTAGATTATGAGAACAGATTGTATGTGGACTACAGACTCTGGTTAACAGGAGAAAGAGCAGTGATATGACAGATACCAACAAACTTATGAATGGATGTTATAGTAGATATCATCTGATGAAGTTTTTCATTATATTGAAGGTGAGGAGAAAAGTTAAGTTTCTTTGCTTATAAGAAAGAAAGGGCAAGAATTAGATTTTTCTCTCATAGAGTAGTGAGTGAGTGGAATTGCTTGCCTGTTGAAGCAGTGAGTGCATCTACTGTAAATGAGTTTAAGGGAAGGTATCTGGTTTGGGTGATATATAGTCTCTATTGATGAGTCCTTGACTCTCTAGATGTTTCAGATAATAATAATATTTGACCATTTCTGATTGAATATCATTTAAACCAGCTGCCTTTTCACATTTCAGATTTTTTTTATGGCTTTTTCTACCTCAGGCATTGGTGCACCCAGAGAGGGGGCCAAGGGGTCCTGGCTCCCCCAAAAGAAAAAGGAAAAAAAAAACACTAGAAAAATTTCCAAAAAACTTTTCCTAATTAAAATTATTTTATTTTTTTAAAAAATGTATGTTGTGTCGTATCTTCTATTTCTATGCTACTTATGAATTAGCGGTCACATAAGGTGGGAATACCCTATAGCTCTCGGGTATCCTGGTTGCTGTGAACGCAAAGTGAACAAAATAGTGGTTGGCCGCTACTTCCTTTGCCCGAGCCGAGCCAGAGGAGACCATGGGTATCATGTATTGGCGATCACTGCAGATGCTCAGTCATAGCTAATATGCAATGTGTAGTATGCATTCTCAAATCGTCTACTCAACTAGGCCCCCCCCCCCCACCTGCCAAAATTAAATCTTGAGTTCTCGGCCCCCTCCAAGATTAAATCCTGAGTGCGCCACTGACCTCAGGTATTGATGTGTAGTCATGATTGCATTTCGTTCAATCATGATTGAACGAAATGCAAACTATTTTTGACTATGCCATCTAACTTAAGCATATTTTCTCCTTTGAATTAAATAGGTTCCATCACCAGGTCTATATATTTGGTGTTTCTGTTTCCCCATGGCATGTATATATATGTTACCACTAAAGTGCGAAAACCGTTAATGTGCACATTACCTAGCTAATCTGCAGATTAACTGATTTGCTCCGTTAACGTGTAGAATCAAGAGTTTTCCGCATTTTACCTAGGTAATGTGCACATTAACGGCTTCCGTATCATTAAAGTTCAAAAGTTTGTTTCTCTCATTTCCTTTCCCTACTCCTTCCCCCCCCTCTCCCTCCACTTTTAGTTTGGTTTTTTAATAAGTAAACATAATTTTATCATATGTTTTTTTTCTTAATTGTAATAATATTTTAAACCGTTTGATTCCTTGTATTATATTAATTGATTGATGATTGATTCTATCAACTAATTTGTTGATTGTTTGATTGTATTAACTTGATTCTGTAGATATCGAAAAATAAATAAATCTTCTTCTTATTGTGCTATCTTCTATCGAAGGTCAGCGACCATCTTGGTGAACAAACCGTGCTCTTGTGCTAATCTGAGCAGTTGTGCACTGCTCTTTCCTGTCCACGTCTTGATGTTGTCAAACCATGATATTCTTTTTCTTCCTCTAGTTCCTTTGCCATCAATTCTTCCTACCAAAATAGTTTGTAGAAGTTGTTATTTGCTGTTTCTCATGATGTGTCCAAGATATGATGTTTTTCGTTTCTTGATTACTTGTACAAGATGTTTAGCTTTGCCAATGGATTTTAAGACATCTTCATTGGTAATTTTTTCTGTCCATGATATCTTTAGCATTCTTCTGTATAGCCACATCTCAAAGGCTTCGATTTTCTTGATGGTTGTCGCCTTCAGTGTCCATGTTTCAACTCCATAGAGCAGAATAGACCACACGTAACATTTCAGCATTTGGCATCTGATTTCCATGTTTAGGTCTTTATTGCAGATTAGTGTTCTCATTTTCATGAAGGACTGCAGTGCAACTTCAATCCTTGTCTTTATATCTATTTCTGGATCCCACCGTTCATTAATCCAGCAACCAAGATATTTATATCTTGACACTTGATCAATATTTTTCCCATTGAGTGTCAGTTTCATTGATGAGGCTGGATGTTTGCTGATGATCATGTATTTTGTCTTGTTGATGTTTATATTTATTCCCATTCTTTGGCTTTCTATGTATACTCTGTCAACGAGTTTTTGGAGATCCATAATGTTATCTGCAATTAGCACGGTGTCATCTGCATATCGTAGGTTGTTAACAATCTTTCCATTTATTGTGATTCCCTCTGGACATTCTTCCAATGCTTTTTTAAACACATCCTTGTCTCACTCCTCTTTTGATGTTAATATCACTGGTTGGTAATGTTGTCTAATTGAACGGTAGCTGACTGATTCCAATACAGATTTGTTATTAGTCTTATGTCTTGTTCGTCTAGCCTTATTTGTTGAAGGATTTCTATTAAGTTGGTGTGTCTGACTTTGTCGAATGCTTTTTCAAAATCTATGAAACACGTAAAGACAGATTTCTGTTTTTCTATGCATTTTTGTATCAATATTTGGGTACAGAAAAGGGCCTCTCTAGTACCAAAACCATTCCGAAAGCCGAATTGTGTTTCACTTAGAGTTTCTTCACTTTTTCTATAAATGCGATTATTCTGAATTACTTTCAAAAATATTTTTAATGTTTGGCTCATTAGACTAATAAGTCTGAAGTCACCACAGGAATTCGCTTTGGGTTTCTTTGGGATAGTGATAAATGTAGATTTGAGCCAATCTGATGGAAATTCATCACTTTCATATATTTTATTAAATAGTTTTTCAAGAAGTTTGATGTTATCTGGTTCGATTAATTTTAAAAATTCTGTTTGCACACCATCTGGTCCACTGGCTTTTCCTGTTTTACTTGTTTGTATAGCATTCTCTATTTCGCATTTCATGATTGCTGGTCCTTGAATGTTATCTTTTATATTTATAGGCTTCTGTCTAGTATCATTGAAAAGTTCTGTTACATATTTTATCCAAATCTGTGCTTTATTCTCTTCTTCTAGAACTATTTTTCCATTTTCGTCTCTTAGAGACACTATTTGCTTTTTCCTCAGTTTTCTGGAAATTTCGTTGATTTTCTTATACAGATTGAAATTATCATGTTGTTTCTGAAGCAGTTCAATTTCAGTACATAAATTTTTCATCCAATTTTCCTTGGCTTCTTTTATTTTTTTCTTGATGATGTTATGTGTTTCTGTATACCTGGCTAGGTCTTTGTTTTTATACATTCTTCTTGTATCAATAAGAGAAAGAATCTCATCTGTCATCCATTCCTGTTGTTTTATATTATTCACATAACCTACTTCTTCAATACTTGTTGTTACGATGGCATTCTTTAAGCTATTCCAAAGAGATTCCACACTTTTATTTTCTTCTATGTTAATCTGTTGTAATCGCAGGTTAAGCTGTGTCTTGGCACTTTTATTTATGTTCGGGTCTTTCAGTTTTTCTACATCAATTTTCTTTTTCTTCTTTTGTGATTTTTTAGCTGATTTTAATCTAAGACGTACTTCTGCAACTATGGGATTGTGGTCTGATGAGATATCTGCTCCAGGATAAGTCTTTGCACTCTTTATACTACTGTGGAATCTTTTATTTATCAGTATATAATCAATTTGATTTCTGACAATATTATGTTGGTTATCTTGAGGCGATTTCCAAGTGTACAGTCTTCTTGGTGGAAGTTTAAACCAGGTATTTGCTATTGTTAGATCTTCTTCCTGACAGAATTGGACTAGGCGATCTCCTCTGTCATTTCTGGTGCCTAAGCCATGTTCGCCAACAATTTCTCCATCACCCCCTCTTCCCACTTTTGCATTGAAGTCACCCATCACTATGTTTATATCATGTTTCTTTGTTAGGTTTTTAATCTCTTTTAGGTGTTCATAAAACTCTTCAACATCTTCTTCACTTTTGTCAGCTGTGGGTGCATAAGCTTGGATGATATTTATGTTAACGGGGTTTCCCTTAAGTTGTGACAGCATTATCCTTTCAGAAAATGGAATCCAATTTATTACTGATTTATTGATTTCTTCATCTACTATTACAGCTACACCATGTCGATGTTTGTTCTCATCATTCCCAGAGTAATACATTGTCATATTATCTTGTTGACACTTTCCAGGTCCTGGCTATCTTGTCTTGCAAATTCCCAAAATCTGGATGCCCAGCCTCTTCATTTGTCTTGTGGCATTTCTTAATTTGCCAGCTTCATACAGAGTTCTGACATTCCAAGTTGCAATTTTAAAAGTGGACACCATTTTGAGCCCGGAGATTCTTCGCACCCCTGTCCCATTTAAGGGACGCCGGGAACTTGGGGCCAATTGTAAGGGTTTGCTCGCCATGGTGGTTGTTCTGGAGATAAGGTAGAGCAGTAGTTTCTCCGTTTGCTTTCTGCTCCGCAGTATTACAGACGTACACAATATAATCATATTGCCATCTGCAAATCTCTGATCACAAGCTTTTCCGTCATCATTTGGCTTCAACCTTGTGTCAGTACTGACAATGCTGCTTCCCAATGTCAGGGGCGGTGACTCCAGCAGGTACTTATTTAATGGTGGCACTACTCGCCATGTCACTGAGTTGTCATTGGGCTTTGTGAGGTTTTAAGTGAGACAGAGTTGCCACTTCTGCTCCCCCCACGCCCTGATAGCTCAGTCGCTGTTGGTCCATGGCTGCTTATTCGCCAGATTGCTCTGCTTATATCGCAGCTAACCTCCATAGCTGAAGGCTGTTCCCCGATCCGCCACCTGGGGACGCACCCGGTAGTAGTCAGCTCTGCCCCGGGAATAAATAAATAAATAAATAACATTATGTTAATTTAAGCGTACAGAAACGTTGCTGTTGTTCCAGCAAAGATCTTATTTTCACTTTAACGAGTGCCTAGTAGGTAATGCAGATTACCTAGGTAATTTGAGAAATGAAACAATTTCCGCACATTAACGGATCACCGTAGTTAATCTGCACAATACGTAGATAATCTGCAGAATAACTGATTTCTGCACTTTAGTGGTAACATATACATGCCACCACACACATATATATATATATGTGGTGGCATGTGCGAAGTGTGCAATATACACAGGCACCTAAAAGATGTCAAAAAATATGAGATAAGGGTTTAAACGAACAACGAATGGTAGTACAGAATGGTACATATAATTATGAATGTACGTCGTCTTCTGTTCGGGCCCCTTCAGATCTTCCCAGAAACCAATGTTTCTCAACGTGGGTTGTATACCCCACAAGGGGGGGGGGGCAATTTGAATATGTTGGGGGGTAATTAGAAAATGATGTTGCATTCGTCACTTCTTCACTGATATAGTCAAGAAATTGACTTTGTCTGTGATAAATTATCGATTTTGCAACCCTGACTTTCCGAGAAAAAAAAAGTTGGCAACACTAGTATAGTATGAAAAGCCAAACGGCTATTTTTCTGGCGAAGTTGATAAATTAAGGGGATAAAAACCCCTTATTGTTTTTCAGCCAGTATGCAAAACTCTAAGATCGAAAACTATGATCTAAGCGTTTCATGCCGACGAGCTATCGGCGAATCCAAGCGTAAGTGACCACTTGGTAGTACCACACCAAGGCAACTCGATGCAAAGGTGGAGCAAGATCCCTCACTATTCTTGATATTTTCTCATAATGTAAAAACACACAGCTCCTAAGAGATGTAATACTGCTTTACATTATGAGGAAAGCTCCTAAGAGATGTAATACTGCTTTACATTATGAGGAAAGGTCACTACCCAGACCGGTTTCAACCTTTTTTGAGGTCTCATCAGTGAGTAGCTAGATCTAAATGATATCAAAGTTTAAGTGAAAAGAACTTACATACCTTCGCTATACGAATGCCAGAAAGGTGTGCCACTATATTATATTATAACATATTATAACTAAGATGAAAAGCCAAACGGCTATTTTTCTGGCGAAGTTGATAAATTAAGGGAATAAAAATCCCTTATTGTTTTTCAGCCAGTATGCGCAACTGTAAGATCGAAAACTACGATCTAAGCGTTTCATGCCGACGAACTATCGGCGAATCCGAGCGTAAATGACCACTTGGTAGTACCACGCCAAGGCAACTCGATGCAAAGGTGGAGCAAGCTCCCTCACTATTCTTGATATTTTCTCATAATGTAAAAACACACAGCTCCTAAGAGATGTAATACTGTTTAAAATTATGAGGAGAGGTCACTACCCAGGCCGGTTTCAACCTTTTTTGAGATCTCATCAGTGAGTAGCTAGACCTAAATGATATCAAAGTTTAAGTGAAAAGAACTTACATACCTTTGCTATACGAATGCCAGAAAGGTGTGCCACTATATTATACTGATTACACTGATGAGACCTCAAGAAAGGTTGAAACCGGTCTGGGTAGTGACCTCTCCTCGTAATGTAAAGCAGTATTACATCTTAGGAACTGTGTGTTTTTACATTATGAGAAAATATCAAGAATAGTGAGGGAGCTTGCTCCACCTTTGCATCGAGTTGCCTTGGTGTGGTCACTTACGCTTGGATTCACCGATAGTTCGTCGGCATGAAACACTTAGATCGTAGTTTTCGATTTTAGAGTTTAGCCTACTGGCTGAAAAACAATAAGGGATTTTTATCCCGTTAAATTATCAACTTCGCCAGAAAAATAGCCATTTGGCTTTTCATCTTAGTTATAATATGTTATAATATAATATAGTGGCACACCTTTCTGGCATTCGTATAGTGAAGATATGTAAGTTCTTTTCACTTAAACTTTGATATCATTTAGGTCTAGCTACTCACTGATGAGACCTCAAAAAAAAAAAAAAAAGGTTGAAACCAGTCTGGGTAGCGACCTCTCCTCATAATGTAAAGCAGTATTACATCTCTTAGGAGCTGTGTGTTTTTACATTATGAGAAAATATCAAGAATAGTGAGGGAGCTTGCTCCACTTTGACTTGGATCACATTGACTTGGATTTTATTTTCCCGAGTTGAGTTCAATTTATGTTTATAATATACAAAGCGTAATATAAAATTTATATTCATTGAAGAGAGTCAAATTAAAAACAGTTTTACCTATGTTTCTTTTTTATTTGAAGTACCTATTCATATTATGCTTTTTCAGAACTTGGTTGACTATTATGCTAGAGGGGAGCATCAAAATCTTTGAGGCGTTGAGGTGGGGTACAATCTAAAAAAGGTTTAGCAACACTGCCGGAAACAAACAAATAAATTCTGAAATTGTATCCTGGACCCGATTATATCACTGAAATTTCATCATCATCATCATGCATATCAAGAGTTTAGGCCTAGCATAGCCTCTTCCGGCCTTAGAAGTCATTGTTGAATCGTTTAAGAGGACGTCCTGCTTTTCTTTTTCCTAATGGCTCATATTTTAAGGCTTGTTTTGGTAATCTTTCTGTTTTCATTCTTTGAACGTGTTCCATCCATTTATGTTTATATTTTTTAATTTTTTCTATTACTGGTTCTTGGTTTAATTTTTTTCATAATTTCTTCATTTCTTTTATGATTAAATAGGGTATACTTTGCAGATTTTCTCATAAACTTCATTTCTGCTGTTGTTAATCTTTGTCTTTTTGTTTTATTGTCCAGATTTTGCTTCCATACATTATGACTGGTAGGTCTAATGTAGTGTATACTTTTAGTCTGGTTTGTTTTTGAACTAGGTTTGGTTTAAATATAGAGTTAATTACACCTGTTATTTTTAAATATTAAAACTGTAATTTTTGATTATAATTTACGAAAATATACCTAAAATAGTTCTTTATTTTTTGATGTATCATAAATCAACTTATGATTAATTGTTGAGTTCCATGTAAGGGCTGGACCACATGCATCCGATCTGATTAAAATCCAGATTCTAAAAAAAAATAGACTTGGCACTAATTTCAATAGAAAATATTGTTGCTCAGTCTATCAACATTGATGTACTATGACATGATTTTGCTAAAATGAAAGCCAGACGAGTCCCTTTTAGCAAAATTAATGTAAAGAATATTTGAATAAATCTCTTAAACTTTATGTTACTGTTTTATATTATTTTGAAAATTTATATAACTTGAAAAAATTTCTATAAGCAGGACTAATCTGTAGGTAACATTATACTGTAATGCAGTTTATATTTGTTTATCATTTCCTGTTCGTTTTATTCACACTTTATTCAAAAAAACTTTTGGAAAGGTGCCGAACATTAATCGCACACCCAAGAAAAATACTATGCGCCGGTCCTGTGTGTATATATATATATATATATATATATATTCATAAAAATCAGAAAAATTGGTGTATTAGAATGTGGTTTTCATGAAGGAAGAGGTTTTTTTTTGGCAGGGAAAAATTTTAGTTCAAATTTTCACTGAGAGGACAACAGCAGTGATGACAGTCAGAATGGCATTTGAAGCATATTTATTCATATTCAGGAAATCCATTACATACCACTACAGTAATTGTTCAACATGTCTGTTGGCACAAGAAATTACATGCTGCAAGCAGGTGAGAATGCCGTTTACAGAAGTGTGGAGCATATCCGGGTGGGTGCAAGCAACTTTGCAGTGAATGGCATCTTTTAATTCCACTAAGGAAGGTGGCTATTTGGGTGCACTTGGGACTTTAAATAGCCCCACAGCCAAAAATCTACTGGTGTCAAGTCCAGGGACCGAGGGGGGGGGACATGTGGAGTTGCAATTACAGCTAATGAGTCGTTCTTGACCAGATGGGCTGAAGAAAAACTGCTTCATGGGAGATGTGATATGATGTGGTGCCTTGTTCTCCTGCATGAACATGATTGGATAAAGAATATTTTTTTTCTGCAAGCATGGTAAACTACTATTTACTACTTTAATAATGCTACTTGCAATTGCTATGCAATTGCAAGTAGCACTGTGCATTTACTGAGCACCTCTTCCAGCCCCTTGTTGCACATGGCTCTTCAAAATAAAAGGGACTGACAGTGATGGATGCAGTGAAGCCACACCAAACAGTGGTGAGTTGTGGTGAATGCATTGGCTCTTCTGTGTAGGCTTGTGGATTGTCCTGCATCCAAATTCGATGCAGGAATTTAGGTGTAGGAATCATGCAACGAAAAAATGCACTTCATCAGTCCAGAAAATGTTGTACAGCCATTGTGTATCTTCTGTGACTTTTGTCAAAGCCCATGTGAATTCCTCCCACTTAGTGGTATCACTTGGTAATAGCTGGTGAAGAGATTGCAGCTTTTATGAATACAAGTTTAACACACTGTGAAGGATGTAGAATACAGACATTTTCACTATGCCCATTATTCTTGCAGCTTTCCATACACTGCTTACACTGCCCATTGATGCTAGGGCATTCATTTGCGATACCACAGCACTGGTATTAGCTTTGGATAGCACTGGTCTGCCAGTGATCTGACAAATTTCCAGTTTCCTCAAAACATCGTATTAGAGATTGTAGTCCAGCAGGAGTGATAGGACCTTGACGTTTCTTCATTCTTTTCTGTGTTTGAAACTTTCATAAAGCTTCCGCTACTGATTCTCTGCTTACGTAAAACAACTTCACTAACAGTATGTTATCCACCAATGTCAGTATCAAAGCAACAAACCTTTCTTTTCACAGAAAGAATTCTGTTTGTTTGTTACGAACTGCCAAAGGTACACCCTGCATTTTATAGCTCATTTTCACATTGTTGTGTCGCTTTCTTCCTTATCACAACTATTTTAACCTTTTATGCTATATCTCCGTAACACACTCTATCGGGTAGCACATGGTACCTCTGAGGGATAATGGAATTTCCTCGAGATCGAGGCAGTACCAGAGTGTCTGAGATTTACCTCTCGTAAAATGCCAAGAAATTTATTTGTTTTGCTGTGCCACTTAGCACTATTAGATTAATTAATATTAACAACCAAGGGGTAATCTCAGGACAGTACTTAATGATACCTATTAACTCTGCAGATGTGACCAAAATTTTCTCTTTTCTAATATCCTGCATAGGTTCGCATTAATATTTTATAAGCTGTGCATCGGATTCCAGAAATCACAGAAAGTCTTTGTTAGAATCAAAGGCAAGGTTTATTATACTCACAAGTTGATACACATAATAACATAATTTAGAATCCCATCTTAAGGGAGTTCCAGACAAGGTATATAATATTCAAACACTACTATTACACTTATAAAATATTATACAGTAGCTTCCTAAAGTAAGAATTACATTAACCTTCGCTAATGCATTAGTCATGTACTATTATCACAGTCAATCTAAAACTCCGTAGCTCTGTCAGACTACACAAGATAACATTCATATCTTTCACAATCTCTTTATATTATGCCAATTCTTTACTCTAACAAAGCGAACTTAAACACAACGACAGATAGTAAGATTAAATTCAATATTCCTCTAAACTGATAGCAATACAATCTTATCCTATATCATTAATGTTCTTCTTCTATAACGTATTAACGTGACACAAATCTTTCATTCATAATCAGTGTAACACATACAAAGTTTACTTATCTTCCCTTTTCAGCTCTCTAGTGCTTCATAGGTTCACAGGAAACTGGCCTTCTGTGGACAGCCGGACTTGCTTCTTTTCGCAGAGAATACGGCCGCCGAGAACCGCGACTGCCTTAATCGAAATCCCTCCAGTACGTGGGGGAACTGGCACCCCTTTGCCACCACGAGAGGGGAACACACAGGAGATCCAGGAACAAAAAGCCTTGTTACAGGGTCGCATGACCCTCATATTTCCCTCTTTCCTTTTCGGCGATTCTCGCCCTTTTCGATGTCCAGCCAACTCACACGTGCTACTACGTCATGGCGTCCATATCTCTCCCCCGCTATCGCACGTACGCTGACGTCACGTTGTTTGCTTGGGGCGAGCCGCTTCCTCGTGTATGGCTCCGTGACCTTTGGACTTCACCCCCCCCCCCAACTGTTGAATTTGTGCTTACATTCTATACTTCTTTTATACATGAACTTTTATAATGCTCTGTTACTGTTTTATACCTTCAATATTAATTTAATCACATTCGTGAATGGCACAAAATACATACTTATTTACCCTTTCATAGCAGAACATGCTTGATACATATATACATATTACTTATTTTACACTTAGAGGCAATTTACTGGATTTATCTCATTCTTTTGCTTGGAAAAGCATGTTAGACTGTGATAAGATAGGAGTTCATAAATTTCCACTCTATCACAATCTAACAACATATCTTACAAATAAGGTATGTGGTACAGCATCTTCTATAGGTGAAAATTTGAACTAACCTCCCCACCCAAATCCTCCTCCTTGTGATTCACTTTCATGCAAACCACACTCTAATATACCAATTTTTCTGATTTTTATGAATTATTGAAATATTTACAAATTTATGGGACACCCTATATATATGTAAACAAAGTAATTTTTCAATCCATCCATCCCTTATGACAGGTAGTATTCCCAATTAGAGGTCACAATAAATTAATGCAGCCTACACATCTCTCCTTTGTTGCATCCCCTAATGGCAAGTATTTATTATTATCTAGGCCTCCATGGAGTCAAAAGACTCATCGTGGGAGGTTGTTTTTAGGACACACAAAGTTTATCATACCACTTCTTGAACCCATTGACTGTTCCTGCTCTAACCACTCTCTCAGGCAATGCATTCCACGGTTCAACCACCCTCCACGCAAAGAAACACTCCTCATCCTCTTGCTCACAGCCTCCTTTCATAACTTCCAGGGATGGCCCCTTGTCATCACTCCTTCCCGCCATTCCACCAAGTGAAAGAACTCTCCAATGTCTACCCTGTAACTGCCTCTCAACAGTTTAAAAGTCTCGATCATATCACCTCTCCTTCTTCTATCCACCAAACTCTGCAGTCCACATTCCCTCAGTTGATCCTCATAACTCATATTTTACAGTCCTGAAAACATCTTTGTTTCAGGACTGTACACCTTTACACCTTTCCACAGTCAATTTATCCCCTTCAAATCCTGGGGACCAAATCTGAGAACAATGGTTTAAGTATGGTCTGATCAGGGCCTTATGCAATGGAATGATAACTCTTTTATCTCTGCAGGTCAGCATCCTTTTCAGTATTGCAGCAATCCTCTGAGTTACCCTCACCACCTTTGCAATATGCTCCCTGAATTTCAGTTTTCTATCAATCATCACCCCCCAGACCTCTTGTGTCCCCCACCTCCTCCAGTATGTATCCTCCCATCGATGGATCCCAAACTTCAAGACTTTACATTTTGCTGCATTAAATCATCATCCCCATTTATTTTCCCATCTGTCTAGTTTATTCAAATCCTCTTGCAGGGCTGCCACATCTGCACTATTACTGATAACTCTTCCCAGCTTCATATCATCTGCAAACAACTGAATGTCCCCTTGTAATCCATTGACAATATCATTGATATATAGGTTGAACAATACAGGTCCAAGTGCCGAGCCTTGTAACCTTCTGCTTCCTTGAAATTGCCCCACCATACACAACTCTCTGATACCCATCAGTCAGCCAATCCTGAATCCATTTGACTAACCCGAGATTTAAACCCATGTGCTGCAACTTAAATATCAGCTTATCATGTGATACCCTGTCAAACGCCTTTGCAAAATCCCAAAAAATGGCAATATATGCCTTTCCCTCATCAACTACTCTTGTCACTTTATTATAAAAGGCAATCATATTACTAAAGCAAGAGCGCCCCTTAACAAATCCATGTTGATTCTCACAGATAACATTACCTTCATCTGCCCAACACTGTATATAGTCCCTCACTAATTTCTCCAAGACCTTAACAACTACTGATGACAAACAAACAGGCCTATAATTAGACACTTGCAGTCTGCTACCGCCCTCATGCAGTGGCACTATCTTACCCTACTTCCATTCCCTGGGTACCTTTCCCACAGCCAGACTTTTATTGAAAAGCCAGGTCAACGGAGCTGTCGGTTCTTTAGCGCATTCTCTCAAAACCCATGGTGAAATACCATCCAGTCCAACAGCTTTACTGGTATCCAGAGTACTCAGTATTTGGAACACACTCTCCTCTTGCACCTCTAAACTCTGAACCTGCCCTATCCTTCTAATATTAAAACCTCCTCCAGGATGAAATATTCCAATAAAGTGCTCATTGAACAACTCCACTATGTCCTCTGCATCAGTCACTCTATTCCCATTTTTATCCCGCAATGTCATTCTCCACAGTCGTTTCTCCGCCTACTGGCCACATAGCTAAAAAATTACCTAGGATTTTCTTTGGATTTTTATTCATTTTATTAATAAACAAATTTTTCTTGCTATAAAAGGCACATTTTCCTTTGTTAAGTCTTTCTTTTATTTCCATGTCACATTTTCCATTTTCTTGTATTATACTACCAAGGTATTTGTATTGTCTCACTTGCTCTACACTTTGTCCATTCATCATCACCTTGATACTTTCTGGAGACTCTCATCACTTTTGTTTTCTTTGCGTTAATTTTCATACCATATTTCTTGCATATATTTTCAAATCTTTGCATTAGGTGCTGTAGTTCATCTTCGGTATTAGCTAATATTGCTTGATCATCTGCAAATCTAACATTTTGTATTGTTCTTCCTCCAATAGTGATTCCTCTTTCCTCTTCATAAAATGCTTCTTTTATCATTTCTTCTGCAAATATATTGAAGAGTGTCGGTGACAGGCAGCATCCCTGTCTTACACCTCTGCCAATCACACATTTTTTAGTTTTTCCTACTTTTGTCTTTATTATGGCCATCTGGTTCATATATAATTCAGCTATTAACCTTCGGTCTCTCCAATCTAAACCTATTTTGCGTAATATTTCAATCAGATTTTCCCATTTCACCATGTCAAATGCTTTTTCAAGGTCGATGAAACAAATATAAATTTCCTTATTTACTTCTATATTCCTTTCGCATATGTCCTCATTACTCTAATTGCATCTCTGATTCCTCTGTCTTTTCTAAGTCAAAATTGATCATCCCCCAGAAAATACTCCACTCTCTTATACAATCTTTGATTTAATATTCTTAGCAGTACTTTGGAGGCATGTGAGAGTATGTTTATAGTTCTGTAGTCACTGCACTTAATAGGATTGCTTTTCTTTTCAATTGGTATAAGAATACTCTCTATGAAATCTTTAGGCCATACTCCTGTTTTGTAAATGAGGTTGCAGAGTTTCCATGTTTCTGTTATACCTTTGTTCTCTAGTTGTTTTAAGATTTCACTAGGTATTCCATCCATTCCTTCCATCTTTCCACTTTTTAATTCCTTAATTGTTGTTTCTACTTCTCTCTTTAGTATTTCAGGACCTCTTTCTTCTGTTGAGATTTTATTTTGCTCTTCCAGTTCAATTTTTGTTGGTCTTTCATTTTTTTCTGTAAAGTTCTTTGATGTATTCTTTCCATCTTTCACCTTGTATTTCAATATCATAAATCAGTTTTCCTTGCTTACCTTCTAATGGCAGATTTCTTTTTTTAATATTTGTAATTTCTTTTGCTTTTTCAAACATTTTATCATATCACCCCCTTTTTTCCATTTCTTCAATTTCTTTGCATTCTGTTTTCAACCATTCCTCTCTTGCTTTATCAGTTTCTCTTCTCAGTTCATTATTTAATACTTTGTATTTTCTTCTTCCCTCTTCAGTGTTTACATTTTAACATCTTCTTCTTTCTTCCATTTTTCTTATCATTTCATTTGTAATCCATGGCTTTTTAATTCTTTTCCCTTCCACAAAACCTCTCTTCAGCAGCTGTTTCATATATCAAGTTTTTCAGTTGATTCCATTTTGCATTAACATCCATAGTTTCTTCAGATATGTTCTCTTTGTTCCTTATTTTATTTTCCAGTTCTTCTCTGAATTTTCCTACCTTTGAGTTTTTCTAGGCTCCACCTTTTCTTGTTTTTACCTTTGTTTATTTTCTTATATCGTATTCTTAATTCCATAACAAGCAAATTATGGTCTGAGTCGATATCAGCTCCTGGATATGTTGATATCCTTTTTATGCTGTTTCTGTACCTGTTTTGTATTAACATATAATCAATCTGGTATCTTGCGATATCACCTGGCATTTTCCATGTATATCTTCTTCTTCTCTTTGGAAGTTTAAACCAAGTATTACCAATGATTAGTTTGTGTCTTTTTCAAAACTCTATAAGACTTTCACCTCTCTCATTCCTTTTTCCAAGGCCATATCTTCCTGTTATTCCCTTCTCTACCTTTTCACCTACCATTGGATTTCAGTCTCCCATCCAGATGGTATGCCTTTTAGTCTGTCTTCTTCCATTATCTCTTCTATTTGATTATATATCTCTTCTACTTCATTTTCATCATGGTCACTTGTGGGCATATATATCTGTATAATCATTATGTCCACAGGCTTTGCTTTCAGTTTAATCATAATCACCCTGTCACTTTTATATATTATTTTTTCCACTGAATTTTTAACCATTTCATTCAAAACAAACACTACTCCATTTTTCCCCCATGTTCTCCAGGAATATATAATTCTATAACCATCACTTTCAAAATCTCCTATATCTTCCCATCTGACTTCACTTAGACCAACCACATCCAATTTATTCCTCTCCATTTCTTTCTTCAAGTTCTCTAATTTACCAGCTCTTAACATTGTTCTTACATTCCAAGTTGCAACATGTATAGTTTCTGTCTCTCTCTCTCTTGTATGTCTTATTTTCTTCCTATTTTCCTCAATACTTGGGATCCCATTCTCATTGTCCATTTGAGGATTTTGTAGGGTAACAACCTGAGAAGCTTCATTTCTTCTTCTGCCGGGCATGACATCCATCGTTTGCCGATAGACCCCCATTTTTGCCAGTTGTGGAAACTAAATTTGCCGAGTTCACCATATTTTCTTGGAAATAATACTGAGGTGGTTTCCTGTTGCCTTCCTGAGGAAACCATTATGGTATGGTTTCAAACCTGGGAGAGCAGCAGACTCCCACTGCTTAAAATAGACTACTCCTCTCACTACTAAAGGTAGAAAATCAAGTAAATAGAAAAGATTCACCCCTAGCCCTCGATTTACTCTAATAGCATTGGGGGGGGGGGGGAGGAACAAGAAGGAGAGAGGAAGTATAAAGAAAGAAGATAGGGACCAGTCTACAGATAATATAACAGATGTACATTACATGAAGTAAGGCATGGTCCAGCATCAGGTACCTCAGGCTTGCCATTCCCTTACTCACTAGAGAAGAGTTGATACCTAAGACTATCATAATCACCTGCCATATAATTACACATACGTTCCCTTTTCTTTGATACACCTGCGTGTCTGTTCATCTTCCAAGTCAAAACCACATGTTCACTCTCTCCAACTGGTGGGAGAGATGTCATCTCACTTATTATCAGCCCTTCTGATGCTGTGACCAAACCAAAACTCTTGAACTTCTTGTTCCCTCTATTACATGCTGCTGAAGACATTTGTCCCTCAAGAATTCCAGAAATTCTATCCCCTTCTTACTACTTGCATTTATTATGCCTGTAGATCTGTGTTTACAGGATCAATTTGTCTGTTTTGTGGGGGGAAAAAAAAAAGAAAAAAAAAAAAGTTTCTAGGAGGAAAACTTTCTACCTTTGTGTGAGACTGGCTGCCTCACTATTTGATTGAAAAGACTTGATAAAGGTTCCTCACGTCATAGACAGGATTCAAACCCCTAGTGTTTCCATCTGAAGGGCTTGTCTATATCAACTCAGCTATAAAAGCTCACTCTCTCACAACACACACACACACACACACACATACATATATATATATATATATATATATATTCAAAAGCAGTCAGATCTGCTCTGACATTAATTACAAACAAAGACAAAAGGCTAGGATATCGATATCCAGCACCTTTAACTTCAAAATTCACACTTCTTGGTGTGAATCATGATAATATGAAACTGTGGAAGTGTTCTAAAAGAAACAAAAACACCAGCAGCAGCGGCAAATATTCTTGTACACAATTATACCAAAGAAATTACAACTTTACTATGTATATTCAACTATGCTTTACTTCATGCAAGCATGTTCAGTTTCCATTTACTTCAGGTATCAAATCATTAATAACATATTACATACACTTCAACTATTCAGCGATGAAATCAAAATATAACTGTTTTGGAATGTTAGTGTTGATTTATTTGATGGCAGTTAGTTTCATAAACACAATATATGGTTTTCTATCCATTCTTTAATCACAAAAGGAATTCACAACACTGAAAATAAATTAACTTCTCGCTATCAATAAAGATCTGCCCAAAATCACCATACATTTCTTATATTTATTTCTTAAAGGGAATCCTTTACAACACTTCCTTTTCTTCACTTCTACGTATTCCTTTTTGACAACAAATCTCCTTCCCTAGCTATTATTTTTCACATGTCCATTAGCTGTTTGCTTCATACCGCAGTATAGCATACACGCTGTTTCCATAACTTGTGAATGTGTGAATAATGTTGCAACATCTGAGTATCAGATACAACAAAGAGCAGTTCATTAATGGCAGACCAGATATGTTTATCCGTGGTGCTGTGACATTGAAGTTTCCTCTTGATGTCTGTTTCATATACTTGGCATAAAAACAATGGAGAAAGGTATGTGCATCTTGCCAATTCTTCTTGTTGCTGCTAGAATTGATAACTGTTTCTGTCAGTGACTTTAACCATGAGATGTGATTAGGCTTAACAGCTAGTCATCTGATAAAAGCAAAACCACATGCATTGTTGCTATATTCTTCTTACATCAGAATATAATTTTGACAGACATAATTTTATAATCAACATAACAATAGTTGTATACAACTTTTATTCCAATTTTAATTAACTAAATAACAATCAACATTTTTTGTACACAAAATTGATGTCAAAATTTTGCAGGATGATTTGGATAGATTGGCAGACTGGCAAAGGGGTAAGGTTATGCATTTTGGGGTGAAAAGATTGCCAGCTGTATATACAGGGTGTTCGGGATAAATTTGACAGTTTCGTAAGGAAAAAGAAAATCTTCTTTGTATCTATTAAATTTAATGAATTGACAAAAAAACATTACAGGCAGAGTTAATTACAATACTATCAACAAGATTTACTCAAAATAACCACCATTAGCATCGATCACAGCTTCAATTCTGCTTCGGAACCTCGAACAAGCTGATGCTACAGTCTCCCTGGGAAGGGCCGCAAAAACTGTTTTAATTTTATCCATTAACTGGGCTTTTGTATTACTGGAAGTGCGATTGGTGTCTTTTTCAACTGCGCCCCATACAAAATAATCCATGGGGTTAAGGTCTGGGGAGTTTGGAGGCCAAACATTTGGACTGGTGAAGTCGTAGAAATTTTCAGACAACCATTTTTAACTTTTCCCAGAGGTGTGGCAAGGGGCCGAATCCTGCTGCCATACATACGGCCTACCATTGGCTACCCTTGTTATCCAGGGCTTGACTACAGTTAGCAACTCCATGAACAAAGCCCGAATTCTGGAGTTTTGATTTTTCTATCTTTGAAGGCAACGTCACCATGTGTCTCTCTTGCTGAATGAAATCACTGATTTCTTCGGGGTCTCCCCACTGATTCTTCAAGATATGGTTCTTGTTTTCAAAATCTTTCATTTTTTTCTTCAATAATATTTGTGTATTTGAGTATAAAGTTCACCTCTGAAGGCTGCTCAACTTTGATTTTTTTAAAACTTTCTTGCAGACTTTTCTTTTCAATATGAAATTCATTGTTATCCTGCTCAATACTAAATGGATTACTTCCATTTAGTATTGAGCAGGATAACAATCCTCTCTTGTGTCCTATACTTGTGTGTCCTAACAAGTGGGAAAACATGCTGTCAACAATAACATAGTCAATGAAACTTTTATCATTTCTCGCATCTTCTCTCCATTTGAATTTGTGCACATTTTTATGTTGGAACATGGTGTTAGTAATAACTAGTCCATGTTCTGAACAGAAATCCAGCAAATATTTACCATTATTGTTAGTCTTTTCTCCAAATTTTCCCAAAACGTTTCTATGTAACTCTGCTGTTTAGATTTCAGATTTCCAACAAGGATTAACTTTTCCTTTTTCATTGTGTCAATTGCCTTCTCTAATGCATTGAAAAATTCCTCCATTTCTTCCTTAGAACCTTATGTGAGACCATAGGCAAAATAAATCTCATTGTCCAATTTCCCATTCTGATATATGCCCACATCAGTGCTTGATGTTGCCTTATTTCAAGATTATCCTCATATTTAGTATTGATTCCTATAGTTACTCCTTTTCCCTGGTCATTATTACCTGAATATAGCATTTTGTATTTGTTATTTAGAAGAATCTCATGTTTTTGTCTTCTTTGTTTTTCAGTAACACCTATTATGTTGATCTTATATATATATATAACTCTTCTGCAAGTTCCATTTCAATTTCATTGATACTTCTTATGTTTATGGTGCCAGTCTTGAATTCTTCTGGTATTGAGTTGAGGTATGTTCTAACAGCTGACTTTTTGCTGTTTGTGTTGGTTCCCTGATGAAAACAACGGGGCCTGGTTTAACTAGGTAACATCCAATTAATACATACCCTTATCCCCAGTAACACAAATCACCAGACAATATCAGATCTCTCTGCTTGGACTGTTTACCTCCAGTCTATCCTGGCATAAACACATCACATCAATAGCCTCCTCAGCTTCCAAGAAACCAGGCATTCTCTTTTGTTCAAAAGGCTGTTTTACACCCAACCAATTCCTAACTATATACAAATACCAAATCCACCCATGCTTAGAATACTGCTCACATGTTTGGGGTGGTGTACCTCTAACTTCCCTTAAAATCCTTGATACTGTCCAGAGATGAATATCATTGATGATCACTCTCTTACAGATTCACTTCAACCTCTATCTCACAGATGCAGTGTTTCAACACTGTGTCTATTCTACAGGTACTTCCATGGTCACTGCTCCCTGAATTGTCAACTAACATTCCTTCACTTTCAGTTGCACTTGTTAATACAAGAGCAGCAACTGCCCAGCATTTCTTTACTGAGCACCTGCAAACACACCGAACCTGCTACCTCCTCTTCCTCTTTTATTCCATCCACCTCTGTCCTCTGGAACAGCCTTTCTCATGAAGTATTCCCAAACAATTACAACTTACAGTTCTTCAAAAAAAAAAAAAAATCAATAAACTTCTATCTCATTCCTCATCTTCACACCACACAGCACTGATGTGCTTATAGGTCTCTTGACGTCTCGTGTATGAGATCAGTATATATATATATATATATATATATATATACAGGGTGGCCATAAATTAACTTCCCCTCTTTGGAGGTATCTTAGCTAAAACTAATACACGGAATGAGACCACATTTTATATTGAGAATTTCGAAGGCATGGGAAGATGAATTCCTCGAAAAAAAGATTTAGTACCAAAAGTCGCCGATAGGGGAAATTTTGGGGCTGGCAGAGCCGAAGCATCAAATATTTGCAGTAAACACAGGTTAAAAGGATTATGCAAATTTTACTGTGCGTACGTGACAGCAGCATCACCAATTCCACTTAAAGAGCGATTGGGAACGTTCAGGCAGTTATTCGAATGAGCGATGAATTGTACTCAATATGCATCCTACCTTGCCTCAGCGTGCTTTACTTGTTAAGTTATTTTACCTTAAATAGTGCAATGCCGTAGCGGCCCCTTTGGGAATTTAGAAGGCTTCATAACCTGCGTTCAGGTCCTATGTCAGCTGTAGCACTGAGAGCTATGATTAAAACGTTTGAAGAAACTGGATCACTAGGAATTAGACCTAGCAGAGGACGGAAAGCAGTGCAAGAAGAGACAGTAACAGACATTGCTACGTCAGTGTTTGACGACACAGGGACCAGTACTGGTCCAAGCGCTCGTGTCATAGCTTGCAAACTTCATATGGCTTATGGTATAGTCTGGAAAATCTTATGGAAAACGCTTCACTTCTATCCATATAAGTTCAGTCATGTGCAAGCACTAACTACTACAGATTATGATAAGCACATGACCTTCGCGCTAACATTTCTTACCTGAATGGAGGTTGACAATGACTGGCCTTGGAGAATATTGTGGGGTGATGAGGCTCATTTTTATCTGAATGGGTCGATCAACACTCACAACTGCAGAATTTGGGCATCTGAACATCCCCAAGCGATCCAGCAAGTACCACTGCATTCTCCAAAAGTAACCGTGTGGTGTGTCTTCACAGCTGATTTCATAATAGGACCATACTTTTTTGAGCATATTACCTCCTGCAGGTCCTGTAACCTGTTCCATTACTGGAGAGATTTATCGACGAATGCTGGAAAATTTTGTCATTCCTGCATTTCAGCAAAGACAATGTTTGGACTCCATAAGTTTTATGCAAGATGGCATGGCCACACATTGAACGTTCAGTACAGCACCTTTTACGCCAGCATTTCAGTAATGAGAGGGTTATCAGTCAGTTGTTTCTGACGGCATGACTGCCTCGATCCCCGGACATCACTCCACGTGACTTTTGGCTGTGGGGATATTTCAAATTCATAGTGTATGTTGGTGGTGTTCCCAACTTGCATGTCTTGAAAGAGAACATAAAACAGGCTGTTATGAACATGCAATCCGACTCCTTATGGTCAGCTGTAGAGCATGTCGCACACCAGATGCAATTTGTTGTACACAAGAAAGGTCAGCACATTGAAAATTGTTTTTGTGGTCCAGGGGACCCTGATTCTGATGAATAAAACATTATTTCCTGTGAGTTCAATCACTACATTAATTTCTGTGTCTCTCGCAAGTTGTTGTTTTAGTTTAATTATTATTATTATCATCATTTAACATGCCAACATACCCAGCTGGAATGAGTGACGCGGCTATCGCTTACACCATCGAAATGTTATTATTCCATTTTATCTGCCTTTAATGTAATTATCTGCTTGTTTTTGGCTCTGCCAGTGCCAGAATTTCCCCTATTGGCGACTTTTGGTACTAAATCTTTTTTAGTACTAAATGATTTCATTACCAGATGATTTCCACGAATCATCTACCCATGCCTTCAAAAGTCTCAATATAAAATTTGGTCGCATTCTGTTTATTAGTTTTAGCTACAGAAGGTTCATTCCAAAGAGGGAAAGTTATTTTATGGCCACCCTATATATATGTATATATATTATTATTATTATTATTACGGGCAACTCCAAGGAGTCGATAGACTCATCGAGGGAGGCCCTAACATCATGTCAAGAACAACGATTCGACATTTGCACAGTATCTATCATACCTCACCTTGAACTCATTCACAGTCATGGCACCCACAACACACTGGCAGCTTATTCCATTCATTCTCCAAGTAAAAAACCTAGCTCTAACACTTTGCTAATCACACTCTTGCCCAGCTTCCATGTATGGCTCCTAGTCCTCCCACCACCACTCCTATTCTCAAAAATATCTTCTGAATTAATCTTATAAAAACCCTTCAGTAATTTGAATGTGTCAATCATATCACCTCTTTTCTGCCTATCAACCAGTTTCTGCAACCCACAAATCTTCAACCTGTTCTCATAAGGTTCATTCCATAGACCTGCTATCATCTTAGTCACTCATCTCTGGATCCTCTCCACCTCCTCCCCATCAAGAAGAAACCCTGGTGCCCATATCTGGGCACAGTAGGCTAGATGGGGTTTTATCAAGGCTCGATACAGAGGAATAACCTGTTTGTCTCTGCTTGTTAAAGTATTTTTCAGCAACCAAGTGATGAGCTGATTTAGCCACTTTTGCAATGTGCCCCCAAACTTCAACTCCCTAACCACCAACACTCCCAAATCCCTGGCCTCATCATCTCTTGGAGTACGGTTCCATCAATGTGATATACTTCTGATAATCTTTTCACCACAAAATGCATAAGTTTACACTTTGCCACATTAAATTGACATCCATTCTCCTTAGCCCAGTCCTCCAAACTATCCAAATCATCCTGCAAAATTTTGACATCCTGTGCACTCACTATTGCTCTACCCAACTTTGCAAACAAATGAACACTTCCTCTCAGATCCTTTCCTATATCGTTAATGAACAAACTGAACAGTAGTGCTCCAAGAACCGAACCCTGCGGCACACAACTAGTCACAGGCCATCTTTTGGACTCTACTCCTGAATAAACCACTCTCTGATATCTCTCCATCAACCACCCTCCTATCCATCTCACCAACCCTATATCCATCCCCATATGGCTGCAGTTTACTGATTAGAATTTCATGTGGTATCCTGTCAAAGGCCTTAGCAAGGTCCAGTAGAATCACTGTAAACCCATTACACTTATCCAGTTCAGCCGTCACTGTGTTATAAAACGTGAGCAAGTTACTGAGGCATGATCTACCCTTCGTAAAACCATGCTGTCCCCCATACAGTATCCCATTTTCATCTATCCAATCCTGTATTTTCCTCTTAACTATTTTCTCCAAGACCTTGACAACAATTCCTGATATGCTGATTGGTATGTAATTTATAACAGCAGTCTTGGAACCTGCTTTATGCAGTGGGACTATTTTCCCCTCTTTCCATCCCCTTGGGACTAACCCAGACCCGAGACTCAAATTAAACAAAATGGTCAAGGGCACTGACAATTCTTTAGTCGCTTCACATACCACACGAGCTGTTATACCATCCAATCCTGACAGGTGTATTGACACTGAGGTTTTGTAATAGACTATTCACCTCCACTTCATTCGCCACAATTCCCGTATAAGCTTTTGGTTCATTCATTCCTGCAATGTCACCACCTGGATGATATACTCTTGCAAATTGCTCGCTCAGTAATTCCACTATATCAACTGATTGGGTTACCTCCCTACCATTGACATTGCTTAAAATTATTCTGCCATATACATTTTTTCTTTTACTTGCAACATATCAAAAAAACTGTTTGGGATTCTCTTTAGCCTGCATGGCTAATGTTCTTTCATAATCCGCTTTTGCTTTTCTTACCACACTCATTGCCCTTCTGGCCTGCACTTTATACCGTTCATGTGCCTGCCGGTCACCTTTCTCCTTAAATTCCCTCCAACAGTTGTTTCTTTTTTTGCAGCTCAACTTAATGGTGTTATTTATCCATTTAACTCCTACTTGATTTATTATTCGGACTGTAGGTATATAGTCAGCCATTGCCTCCAATGCCTCCAACAAACCCTTCTTAACCGCCTCCCATGCACTATCAACATCCAGCCCTTGCAGTTTTACATGCCATGGCACTGAACCAATCAAACTCCTAAGCTTGTCATGCTTAGGTCAAGCACTCTCTACCCCTAGTATTTTCCATTACATGCTGTCGCAGATAGTTATCCCTTAATAACTGCATAAAATCCAATTCCTTTTATTCACCCTTTTTTATTCTTTTTATTCACCCTGTCACTCCTGAACATGCTGTACCTATCACATTCAATCCCACTAGCTTTATCATCTTCTGTCAGCCATGTTTCACTAATACCAACAACCTGTGGCCTGGAAGTGCCAACCAAGGCCAAAAACTCTTCCTTCTTGTTCCTAATCCTCCTGGCATCAATATACATGAAGTGCAGAAGCCCGTTAGTCCCACCCCTATCTTGATGCCTTATACTAATTATCCCATTCTGATTTGTTGTCCTTCGTACTCGCTCGGGCATATTAAACACATTCATACACTCTACTGTCTCCCTAAAGTCTGCATATCTACTTCTCCACTCCCCCCTTTAGTAACCCTAGTTTCCCTGATTCTGCACATCCACTTCCACTTCATTCAACAACACCTTTTCAAGTCTCCATACACCAAATCCATTCAAATGTAAACCATCCATCTTATATAAATCCTTTCGCTCATCGAACTCACTCCACACATCCACAAATTCCATACCACTCCTCCTGCATAATCCGCACATAAAGTCATTAGCAATTTTGGCTTTCCTTCTATACTCTTTACTGTCATACTGCAGTAACAGACTCACCATCCTAACTCTCTCACTCTTATCTTTTGTTACCTCAAGTAATTCCTTCAAATCCTCTCTCATAGCCATTTTGTCTCCTTTCAAATCATTCGTTCCTACTACTACTATTACTATCAATTCTTTCACCCTCTGCTTTTGCATTCTAATTGACTTGCTTACATCCGTAACGTTCGCAGCAGGTTGGTACGATTTTGTCAAACTCTCATCTATCACACCTCTTACTAAAGAATCTCCATACAACATTCGCTCTTTCATTTTGTTTACACTCACTATCATACTCTTATTTTACTTATCATACTTTTGCCGTTTATTAGTTGGTACGCTCGGTAAACATTTTTGGCAACGCTCCAGCTGCCGATTTGCCCTATGTATTGCTCTGCGTAACCGTGCGATCTCACTCATTGCATCTGTCTCATCATTTTTATTATCCGTTAATTCATTCATTCGTTCTGTATTTATACCTTCATTCTCACTTTCAATGCCACTCTCACAGCTACTGGTACTACCCCGCATATCACTATTTTCTACATTCTCATTTTCAACAATGATATCACTCTCACGACCTGAAACACACTTTAAATCCTCACATTCCTTACACTTTCTGCACACATTCACTCCACTAGCATTGTCTAACCAGACTGCAACCGCTCTCCTCAAATCATACATTTCACAAACGGTACACTGAATCCGTTATATTAAAATTTTTGAAGGTGGTGATCTGGACGCCATTTTATTCTTTGTTATCGGCGCCATCTGCTGCTAATAATTATATCTATCAAATTACTAATTGAAATAACTCAGAAAACACACAAAAATCACACAGACACGCTAAGATACGAAAAGTAAATAATACTACGTAAGATTCAAGCAAAATTACCAATTATTAAATTACCAGGAGCTCTCTACAAACACTACACACCATGTAGCCCTCTAGTGCAAATGTATATATATAAATAGTTGGCATTAAACTCAATCATGTTGTTACATAATTTTATTTTGGATTAAGCCAATAAGAATACAATTTAGTGTGCTAAATCTCAAGTAACAAACAAGTCATTCAGGCAGGATTTATCAAGGAAATGAAGGAGTTGCTCTAATATTCAACACTAAACATGAGGATAATCTTGGATGTCAAACATTGTCAATTACAGTGTGTCCACTAACATCAAAATGAAGAAATGGACAATGAAATTTATATGTGCCTATGGTCTCACAGAGGATTCTAGCAAGGAAGAGGTGGAGGAATTTTTTTAAGTAATCAAAGAAAGTGGTTAACATAAAGAAATGAGAGAAAAGTTGGCCCTTGTTAGAGATTTAAACAGCAGAGTAGGAAATGAATACTGTTTTAGGAAAATTTTGAGAAAAGAACAACAACAATAATAATGTAAGTACTTGCTGGATTTCTATTGAGGACATATTGGGTTCTGCCATAAAGATCTGTACAAATTCACATAGTTATTGTTGACAGCATCATACTAGTTCAGATCACAGGATTATATAGGCAATTTGAAATAAGTAGTAAACACCATTTATTTCTAAGTAGGATGAAAGTGAATATCATATTGAAAAGGGAAGTATACACCCTCTGTCCAAAATGAAACCGAACTTTTGATAAAAAATAAAACACAGGCCAATTATAATTATTCAAATCATTTCTTTCAATCAATATACTCTCCCTCAGTTTCGATGCAGCATTTGGAACGGTAAATTAATTCGTTAAATGAGTTTTTTATATCAGTTTTTGGGATACTGTTGAGGGTTGTGGTTACTGCCACTTGAACGTTTTCAATAGTGTCATATTGCTTTCCTTTCATCGGCAAATGAAGTCCGGGGAAGAAAAAGAAGTCACAGGATGCTAAATCAGGTGAATACAGCGAGTGATCCAACACACAAACTTGGTTTTTGCTCAAAAACTGTCTCAATGTTCGAATGATGAGATGGTGCATTATCGTGCAAAAGTGACCAGCTGCCTGCATCACGATTTTCATGCCATAAGCGACAAATTCTCGCTATCAATCGCTTCAAAACTTCGAGATAAACTCACCATTGACCGTTTGGCCAGGCAGAATGAATTCTTGTGGATAATGCCCTTGGAATCGTAGAAACAAATCAGATTATCTTTACTTTTGACTTCTCCAAGCGATTTTTTTTTTGGATGCCCCTCTTCTGATGGTCAGCACTATGATGCTTTGTTTCAGGCTCGTACTCAAAATACCTCGTTTCGTCACCAGTAATGATCATTTCAAGGAAGTTTGAGTCCTTACAAGCGGTTTTAATGAGGTGCTTGCAGTGTTCAATTCGATACATTTTTTGGTCGTCGGTCAACTTGTGGGGAACAAATCGCAAATTCAATTTACGAAGGCCCAAACTCTCGGTCAAAATGTTGTACACAGTTGATTTTGGAATCCCTAATTCAAGTGGTTAGCGTATCAGCTCTCCAGCCAAAAGGCTGCGGGTTCGAATTCTGCTGTGGGCATGAATGTTTGTGTTGTCTGTAAAAATACTAGTGGTGGTGATGGTGTAGTTGTGGTCAGCTGGTGGATTGAGTGGTTGAGACAGTTGTAGAGCCGATGCCCTCCCTCGATGAGTCTTTGGACTCCCAGATATGTCAAATAATAATAATAATCTTCAATCAATCTCACAGACAATTGATTTTTGGATGTTAACTTCGCTCAGTCCAGTTTTTGGATGGCTCGTCTTTTTGTCGTCCTCAAGCTTCTCATGACCACTTTGAAATCGCTCAAACCACTCGTAAACTTGAGTACGGGATAAGCATGATCATCACCGTATGCTTTTTGAAGCATTTGATACATTTCGGCAAACCTTTAACCAAGTTTAACTCAAAAGTCAATCGCAGCTCTCTGTTTGAAACTCATTTTCCGACCGTTCGTCAAAACACACTCTCCCTTTTGGCACTATAACTCTGCTTCTAATGAAACAAATGTCATAAACAGTTGACACAACACTAATGAAGGTTGCTACTTTGACAACAAAAAAAGATACAACAGGTGGCTCCACTAGTTTCAAAAAGTTCGGTTTCTTTTTGGACAGAGGGTGTATAAGAGAGCTTTCAAATGAATCAAAGTTAAGCTCTTTTCAGAGGTGAACTTATATACTCAAATGCACAATTATTATTGTAGGAAAAATGAAAGAGTTTCAAAACAAAAACCAAACCTTGGAGGCTTAGTGGCTGATTCTGAAGAAAACATTGACTGACTCAGCCAGAAAAGAATTTGTCAAAATTCATGGTAGACTGAAGAAGTTAAAGAGGCAGTCATCCAATAAAAGAATAAAGCTTATTGAAAATTCCTAGCAATAAATCAGCAGATATTTTGAGAGAATACAGAGAAAAATGTAAGAAAGTGTGGGAAAAGACTTTGATAAGAGTATAGATGATAAATATCATCTATATGGGGAGAATGTTCTGAAGACTGTTGAAAAAGCTTAAAAATGGAGGAAACAGTATTGCTACAGGAATCAGAGATGATAAAGGTGACATGAAAAGTGAAGATAAATATATTCTAAATGTTTGGAGTAATTACTTTGGAAGATTTCTAAATCAAAAACAAGTAGTGACAAAACAGCATTGATAGAAAATATCCACAAGGAATGCAGTTAGGAGTACATATCAATACTTAAGGTAGGAAAAGCCATCAAAAACCTGAAATGTGGGAAATCAGTGAATAGATAATATTTGAAGTGTTTTCTGTGTAAACACTTTTGAGTATTATCTATTTGCTGCTTCAGAATTTATAGTATTTGCACAGCATAATAAGGTCTGGTTAGAAGATCAAATTTTGGATGAGTAGAATTGTCAATAGCACTCATATATAAGAAAAAAAGGAAATTAAAAATGTGAGATTTATGGGGAAATTTCTCTACTTAATGTACCAGGTGAGATTAATTCAAGCATAGAAAAGAGGCTAAGAAAAATTATGCAAGTAAAACCCATAGAAGAACAAACTGGGTTTAACATGTTTAGGCTTAGTTGATGGTTTACACTCATAATAAAATTGAAGTGAAAATGGAATAAAATAATGAAATGAATACAGCACAAAGAGAAATAATTACACAGCAGGTTTAATTGTTCTGGTTTTTAGTCTTAAAAGAGGTAAACCGTGAGTAGACATATCGGTACACAATAAATAACGGAAAAAAACTCACGTAGAAAGATTATTTATTAGTATAATTTTTGCCTGTGTGTCACAGGCATCCTCAGTACATTAAGCTCAAAATTAAACACTAACTGACAATTCCAAAAAGCACCACCTAAGTATTACTTAAATTAAGGGGATATTAAATCCCGCATAGTTTTAAAACCGAATAAGAAACTCAAAGATCAGAATCAGAGAGTTTCTTGCCAAATATAGTAAACTATAAAGTATCGGCGACACTAGCGTTAGCCAATGCAAGTGATCCTAGTACGTAGTACAATACTGGGCAGCTCGTTGCAATTATTTCTCTTTGTGCTGTATTCATTTCATTATTTTATTACATTTTCACTTCAATTTTATTATGAGTGTAAACCATCAACTAAGCCTAAACATGTTAAACCCAGTTTGTTCTTCTATGGGTTTTACTTGCATAATTTTTCTTAGCCTCTTTTCTATGCTTGAATTAATCTCACCTTTGCAACGAGCTGCCCGGTATTGTACTACGTACTAGGATCACTTGCATTGGCTAACGCTAGTGTCACCGATACTTTATAGTTTACTATATTCGGCAAGAAACTCTCTGATTCTGATCTTTGAGTTTCTTATTCGGTTTTAAAACTATGCGGGATTTAATATCCCCTTAATTTAAGTAATGTTTTCATTGCCAAAATGAAGCTTATTAGCTCTTTATTCTTAAGTTAACCACCTAAGTAGTTCTATTGTAGTTCTTTCTTTTACAGAAAGAACTACAATACATAACTTCTTCCTTTCTATCTAATGGTTATAAGAATTGCTTCATTGAAAGAACTTTGAGTAGTTTTAATATGTCTTCCTCTTCAAACACAGAGGAAATAACGCGCATTACTATCCCTTATGTACAAGGCATCAGTGAACGTATAGCAAAAGTTTTAAAACCACTAAATATTTTTGTTGCCTTTCGACCATTTAGAAAAATCTCCACCTTTCTCACTTCTCCTAAGGACAAGCTTCCACATCTTAATCATCCAGGTGTCTACCAGATTCCATGCTCTTGTGGATTATCTTATTTCGGACAAACGGGAAGATCTGCCTCTATTCGGCTAGAAGAACACCAATCTTATATTGAATACTTTAAACCTGAAAAGTCTGGACTTTCTGAACATACCATCTTCACTAGACACAGAGTTCATTGGAGAAAGACAAGAGTTCTTCACAAAAGTCAGTTTCTCATGGAACGCCTTTATAAAGAAACATGTGAAACTCTACTTCATTCTCCTAACTTAAACAGATCCGACGGCTTGCGTCTGTCCCCTTTATGGGAGATAGTACTTTACAAATCAGCTAATCTTTCCTAACTTTTTATTATATAATTTTTTTTTTTTTTTTTTTTTTAGGAAAGTTATTGACCTTTTTAGTTATCTTACGCCAGCTACTTAGGTGGCGCTTTTTGGAATTGTCAGTTAGTGTTTAATTTTGAGCTTAATGTACTGAGGATGCCTGTGACACACAGGTGAAAATTATACTAATAAATAATCTTTCTACGTGAGTTTTTTTCCGTTATTTATTGTGTACTGGTTTTTAGTCTGTATCACAGACATCTTCAGGAATACAATAGTAAAATTGTAAATCAGAGAAAAATAGCCAGAACTTTAAAGACATATAATCTTTGCACTGCTTTCAAGCCTCATCTGAAGTTGGCTTTCCCTTTCTGCTTTCCTAAGGATCCACTGCCTCCAGTCTCTATCCCAGGTGTTTACAAGATTCCTTTTTCTTGCAATTTAGCATATTATGGTCAGATTGGAAGATCTGCTAACATCTGCCTAGATGAACATAAAAAATACATATCCCACCACTACAATGATCAATCAGGTCTAGTTGACCATGCCTTGAATACCTTGTACAAGATCATATGGAATAAAACTATTATGCTTCATCATAGTAGATTCAAACGTGAAATACTGTTTTAGAATCAGCAACAGATTATTATTATTTTTTTTTATTATTTAAAAAAAAAAGCCTAATTGTAATAAATATAGTTGTGTTAAATGTCCCAAGATTTGGAAAACTTTAATTTTTCGACCTCCGACTCAGCTAATTCTAGCCCACAGCATCCATAGAAGATACTCCTTATCCACCAACACTCCCATATGGGAGTGTTGGTGGATAAGGAGATGAAGTTTAGGGGGCACACTGCAAAAGTAGCTAAATCAGCTCATCAACTCACTTGGTTGTTGAAAAATACCTTGACGAGCAGAGACAAGCAAGTTATTGTACCTCTCTACCGAGCCTTGATAAGACCTCATCTCGATTACTGTGCCCAGATTTGGTCACCTCGGTTCCTTCTTGATGGGGAGGAGGTGGAGAGGATCCAGAGGCAAGTGACTAAGATGATAACAGGTCTATGGAATGAACCATATGAGAACAGGTTGAAGATTTGTGGGTTGCAGAAACTAGTTGATAGGCGGAGGAGGGGAGATATGATTGAGACATTCAAATTGCTAAAGGGATTCTATAGGATTAATTCAGAGGATATTTTTGAGATCAGGACTGGTGGTGGGAGAACTAGGGGACACCTATGTAAGCTGGGCAAGAGTGTGGTTAGCAGGGGTGTTAGAGCTGGGTTCTTTACTTTTAGAGTGGTAAATGAGTGGAATAAGCTGCCAGAGTCTGTTGTGGGTGCTATTACGGTGAACGAGTTCAAGACAAGGTATGATAGATACTGTGAGAATGTAATCGTATAGTTGTGTGGACATGATGTTTAGGACCTCCCTCGATGAGTCTAAGGACTCCTGGAGTCGCCCGAAATAATAATAATAATAATAATACTCATAGGACTTTAGGCATTAGTTTAATTCTTCCATTTATTGTTTTGTGTGTGTTATTACAATTTTAATATTGTATTCCTGAAGATGTCTTTGTGACAGAGATAGAATATCAGAACAATTAAACCTGCTGTTTAATTATTTCTCTCTGTGCTCTTTTTAAAAAAAGTTTTCATTCTATTAAATTTTAGTATGAGTGCAGCTGGATTTCATCCATATGGAGGTGGTCTGGATCAGATTTTCATTTTAAGATAAATGAGAAATGAATATAATCTGTATTTAAGTTTTGTAAATCTGGAAGATGCATATCACAGAGTGTTAAGAGAAAAGCTGTTCTAAAGTCTACAGTTGCATGGGGTAAACAGACATTGTATCTAGCAATACATAGTCTGTATTTGAGTTGGAAGTCAACAGTTCAGATTGATGAAGGTATAGGAAAATGGTTTGGTGTAAAATCAGAATTGAAATAAAGGTGCACACTATCTCCACTGTTATTTATCATTATTATTATTATTACTACATAACACCTCCAAGGAGTCCAAAGACTCATCAAGGGAGGGCACCTACTCTACAACTGTTCATCTCCACTAACCGCAAGTACCTTCATCATCTACACCAATGTCATCTACCACCGACCGCTACCACTAGTATTTTCACAGACAAACATCCATGCCCACGCTTGGATTTGAACCCTCAGCCTTTTGGCTGGAGAGCAGATATGCTAACCACTTGGCCAACCAGGCCAGCAATCATATATATGGATTTCATGAAAAGTGACATTAGACATCAAAGTTGGAGATGTTAATCTCATCTCTTTTCTTTATACAGATGATATGAAATAAATCTGATATGTCTGTAGATTCCTTAATTTCTGTAACAAAATGGGTATGAAAATCAATAGTAAAAGGACGATGAAAATGCAGTAAGAAAGTTTGGAAACATCGGCAGAAAATTAGGAGAGCAAACAGATTTGATTAATGGCATTTTTATTTAAAAATGAAGAAATTAGGAATGTGCTGCAGAGCCAATCTTAGCTGGTGCAGTCACACAGAATGAAAAGCAAAGGTTAGCTAAACAGATGTTTGATGCTAGAAAAAATACTTTGAAGAGAACCAAGATCTAGGTAAATTGATACATTTAGAAGTTCCTTAGAAGATCTGAAAATTTTGAAGTGTTGACAGATAACAGTCAAATTTTGAGGAAAGTCATTGATAGGGAATTAGTAGTATAAACTTTCGTGCAGTAGTATCAGGTTTTCAGTACATCCCTTGAGATTACAAATCAGAATTACATGGTGGTAATTCTGGATAATGAACTATACAAAAAATAATGTTTTTCATTCAGTTGATCATGTGATTGTTAACAGATTAGTGTGTGTGTGTGTGGGGGGGGGAGATGAGAGAGATAGTTATGAATGTGAATAAGTACAACCCATCCTATTAAAGTAAAGGAAGTGTGTGTGTGTGGGGGGGGAGATGAGAGAGATAGAGATAGTTATGAATGTGAATAAGTACAATCCATCCTATTAAAGTAAAGGAAGTAAATCTTATATTGAATATATTGGTTTACTAGACAACAGTAGTCAGATGTTTTTGATTATTATTATTGGTTGTTATTGTTTATTTTCAACAATTTTTTTTTTTTTTTTTGTTTGTTTGTTTTTACCTGTACTGGATTCATGTGCTTTATAGTACAGTTATTCAAGTGAGCGAAAAAAAAAAAAAAAAAAAAAAAAAATATTATATTGAGTGGATTTTTCATCTAGTAAGCTAATGATATAAGTAATGCACAATATTTGAAATAGACTGACATTGTTCACTATTCACGTTGTATTATGTCTAGTATGCACGAGTATGCTTTCATGAAATCCATATACATGATTGCTGGCCTGTTTGGCCAAGTGGTTAGCATATCTGCTCTCCAGCCAAAAGGCTGAGGGTTCAAATCCAAGCGTGGGCATGGATGTTTGTCTGTGAAAATACTAGTGGTGGTGGTCGGTGGTAGACGGCGTTGGTGTAGATGATGAAGGTACTTGCGGTTAGTGGAGATGAACAGTTGTAGAGTAGGTGCCCTCCCTTGATGAGTCTTTGGACTCCTTGGAGGTGTTATGTAATAATAATAATAATAAATAACAGTGGAGATAGTGTGCACCTTTATTTCAATTCTGATTTTACACCAAACCATTTTCCTATACCTTCATCAATCTGAACTGTTGACATCAATCTGAACTAGGGGCCATGCATGGAAGCTGGGCAAGAGCGTGGTTGACAAGGGTGTTAGAGCTAGGTTTTTTACTTGGAGAGTGGTGAATGAGTGGAATAAGCTTCCAGAGTCTGTTGTGGGTGCTACGACCGTGAATGAGTTCAAGGCAAGATATGATAGATACTGTGTGAATGTTGAATAGTTGTTCCAGACATGACGTTAGGGCCTCCCTCGATGAGTCTGTCGACTCCTTGGAGTTTCCCGGAACAATAATAATAATAATAATAATGCACACACACTTTTTAGATCTGCCTGCAGCAGGTTTCTAATAAAAGATGATCATGTAGGATCATATCTGATTTCTTGTTACATTGATTAGGATTTAAAAAAAAAAAAATTTCTGCATGCCCTGATAAAGAAATTGTAATCAGCAGGTATTTTTGTATGTTACATAGTACATGATGATTTGTCTCTGTTGTATTTGCTTCTAATCCATAGATTTATTGTTATTACAGTCATTTACCATTCAGCTGACGAAAACAAATGACCCTTTGATTAACCCATGTATGTCAACTGAATATGCAGTTGT
The DNA here is from genome assembly GCF_054136105.1 of Typopeltis vanoorti. Taxonomy (NCBI): domain Eukaryota; kingdom Metazoa; phylum Arthropoda; class Arachnida; order Uropygi; family Thelyphonidae; genus Typopeltis; species Typopeltis vanoorti. The sequence continues at coordinate 175,769,307 of NC_143551.1, read as the reverse complement.
TCTTCAGTTATCTGACCACCCTTCAATTATCAGAACAAGCAAATTGCCTTCCCACTATGGTTAGATAAATGGTAGATTATACGCAGGCATATCACCAACTCTAGTGATATACCTATCGTTATTGCTCCTTAAACTACAGTAGTCCCCTGTTATCATTCCAAGATCCCACGAATAGTACTGAACCCTATATATACTGTTTTTTCCTATACATACATATTTACAATAAAGTTTAATTTATAAATTAGACACAGTAAGAGATTAACAGCAGTAACTAGTAAAAAATAGACCATTTGTAACAATATACTGTAATAAAAGTTATTCCATTCATCTTAGCAACCTCAGCATATGTTTTTATTATTTATTTATTTATTTATTATTTTATGAAGTAGAACTTTCACCTTTTCACTTAAAAGGAAGCTCTTTATGGCTTCTTTTTGGCATATCCAAATTGCCTGCATCACTCCTCTTGCACTTTGGAGCCATTATTAAGTAAAATAAAGGTTACTCGAACACAAGCACTGCGATACCATGACAATTGATCTGATAACCAATAACTCAGAATGGCACACAATTTAAAACATGGAATTGTTTATTTCTTGAATTTTCCATTTAATATTTTCAGACTGGGGTTGACTGTGGATAACTGAAACCACAGAAAGTGAACCCCCAGATAAGGGGGGGTGGGGGCTATAGTAATTCACTGCCAAGTGACTCACAATCATCTCTGGAAGTCCATTTCAGTTATTCACCACTCTCCAAGCAAAAAATTTAGACCTCGCACCCTTACTAACTACACTCTTATTCAGTCTCCAAGGGTGATCCTTTTTCTCTAATTACTCATTGTGTATTGATAAATTTCTTTTGTATCAGTCTTATAAAACCCCTTCAGTAACTTATAACTTTCTATCATGTCTCATAACTGAACTTTGCAATCCACACACCTTCTGTCTTTCCTCATTACGTGCATTCCACAAACCTTTCACCATGTTGGTCACTCATCTCTAGATCCTCTTCATTACCTCCTTATTCCCAAGAAACTCAGTTTATATAGTAGTCAAGATGCAGTCATCTTGACTTCTATTTCTTCTATTCCAGTACCATCTATGTAATACACAGTATATAATCTTTACATCCCAAAGTACATAATCTTACATTTTGCCACATTAAACTAACAAACATTATTCTTTGCCTGCTGTGCAAATTTATCATCATCGTCAGTTTCATGATATGCACCCCAAGAGATGTTTAGGCTACTATCACCGCATGTTTAAGTTTACTTATAATCTCCTATCAACAATTTTCCTCTAAATTAGTCTGTTACATGTCAGCACTCCAATATTGTCATATCTAACATTTCATGCTTCTAAGGCACTTCAGACTGAATCGGTCCACCTAGACTTTGGTCTCAAACCTTTCCTCACCCATTCTATTTAAGTCGCCATACCACCTTAGATTAGCCCTGCACACAACACATTCTTGAATGCTAACAATGCCAAGTTCCTTTCGAATATCTTCATTTTTAATACGATTCTGTCATTGCTGCCATCTGGTCACTCCCCTAATTTTTCTCAGAATGCTCATATCTGTGGTACTCTAGTCTTTGATTAAGTGCTTTAATTCTTATCTAACTGTTGCATAACTTAAAATTGGTTTGAACACTCTCTTGTATACTGCTAGTTTAGTGTTTGGCTAATTCCTTTCTTATTCCATATAAATTTATTCAGTTAGCTCCCCACCATACCAGCTTTGCTTATTCTGTTTTCTATTTCCAAATTTAATTTTCATCTTCACTAAAATAACTTTGCCTAAATAGGTGAAATATTTTACTTGTTCTGTAGGTTCTACATTCAGAATGCAACATAATTTTTCTATGTTCCTCCCTGTTTTCATACTTTCGGTCTTTTATTGCTGATTATCATGTCAGTGTTGTTACAGCTGTTATTCAATTTAGATAGAGAACCCTGGAGGCTTGCACTGGATACTGGATGTGTTTAGGAGTATGACATGATCTGCATTAAGTAAATAGCTAAGTTTTGATATCTCCAGTCTTAATATCAGGTCTAATGCCAGCATTCTTTCATGATGCAATCCATATAGATGATAAATAAGAATGGAGATAATGCGCATCCCTGTCTTACCCCTGATTTTACATCAAACCATCTTCCTGTATTTCTTTCAGTTATAACTGCTAACTTATAACTTAAATATAGACTATGTGTTGCTCTGTGTAATATTCCATTTACCTCATATGATTGTAGTGTTTTGAAAAGCTTTTCTCTTGGCACCTTGCCATATGCCTTTTTCAGATCTACAAAACAAGTGCAAATTCTTGTGATATTCCCATGATTTCTCAACAATTTTTTGTAAAGGGAAAATCTGATTTTGACAACCTCTATTTGGCCTGAACCCAACTTGTTCTTCAAGTTTCTCTCTCACAAATTTTCTCAACCCCTTTTCAAGTATGCTTGCCAAATCTTACCTGGAACTTAGTAGAGAAATTCCTCTGTAATTCTTACATTCATCTTTATTCCCTTTTTTATAGATGGGAACTCTGAGAGCTCTACTCCAATTATCTGGAATTCAACCTTCTGACCAAGCCCTCTAAATTATGCATTGTAGCCACTGCAAAACTTTTATACCTCCATACTTAAGCATTTCTGGTAGAATATCATCTGCTCCTGCTGCTTTTTCACATTTCAAGTTTTTGATGGATTTTTCTACCCCAAGTATTGATATGTACTCCTATTTGTGTCCCTCTTGAAAATTTCCTATTGCTTTTCCATCACTGCTTGTTTTGTTTAACAATCTTTCAAAGTAATTACTCGATCTAGGATATCCTTATCTTCAGTTTTCCTGTCACCTTTATCATTGATTTCTTTAAACTACTCTTTCGTCTATTTCTATGCTCTTTTTAATAGCCTTATCTCATATATCTTATATTCTTATCAAACTCGTCCCATGACTTGTTTAGCTACTTTTAGACATAGCTTAGCTCTGTTACATTTTTTTCTGTATTCTTTTAGGACATCTGCTGACTTATTTCTTAGGAACTTTCGGTATGCTTTCTTCTTTTACATGACTGCTTCTTATGTACACACCATGGCGTTCTTATTTCACTATCCTTGCTGATAACTTTACCACATACCTCCCTAGCTGAATCATTCAATGTTTTCTTCAGAGCTTGCCACTGAGATTCCAAGGTTTGCTTCTTGTTTTTAAACTGATTCATTTTTTTATGAATAATACTTATATAGTTGGTCTTCAGTTTACCTGTGAAAGCTGCTCAACTTTAATTATTTTTTAAAACTTTCGTACATACTATTTTTTTAAATATGATATTCATTTTTATCCTAGTTATTGCCAAGTGATGGTCACTTCCAGTTTCAAATCCTCTGTGCATTCTTGTATCCTGAACCAACATGAAGATATCACTGTCAACAATGACATAGTCAATGAGGCTTTTCTTATTTCTTTCATCCAATATAACTATGTTTCAACTAAGTTGGAACATAGTTATATTGGAACATAGTGTTAATAACGACTAATCTGTATTCTGAGAAGAAATTCAGCAGATACCTGTCATTCTGTCAGCTTTGCCCTTTTCTCTGAATTTTCAAAATATTCCTATATATATATTGCTGGTAGGATTCATTTCCTACTGTATTGTTTAGATCTCCAACATGGACCACTTTTTTCATTTTCTTTATGTCAGTTGCCTGATCTAATGACTCAAAAAATTCCTCAACTTCTTCAAAAGGAGAACCTTCTGTGGGACCATAGGCACAAATAAGCTTCATTGTCCATTTTCCTGTTTTGAAGTTTACCCACATAACTCTGCTTGAAATTTCCTTCCAATCAAAAAGTTTATCTTCATGTTTGGTGTTCAATGTCACTGCTACTCCTTCCCTTTCTTGATCACTATTTTCCTTACTGCAACATCGTATATTTATTATTTAGTAAGATTTCACCTGTTTTTGTCTCCATAATGCCAATTATGTCCATGTGGAACTTTTCCAGTTGTTTTGCATCCTCTTTAGGTTGCTGGTTCGTATTCTTCTGATATTGAGTTCATTTGTCTTCTTCTTCCAGATGTTGAGTCGGAGTTTGTTCCAATAGCAAACTTTTTACTGTTTGTCTTGGTTCCCTGATGAAAACAGTGGGCCTTGTTTAGCTGGGCGACTCTCTCCAGCGGGAATGAAATCTCATCATGTTGTATCATCATATATATTTGTGATTTAAGCTAATAGAGTACAGTTTGGTCAGCTAAGACACAAATTGCCAGCCTCTCGTCATTTGTTCAGTACCAAATAGATACCTACTAATGGGGCATACCATGTGAAGGCAAGGATCGGACAGTAGGTCAGAAGCCCTAGTTGGTTCTCTGCATTCCTTAAAGGCAATGTGGAGGTTTCCTCCCAGTTCTTTGGCTTTGACCCTTAAGCAGCTCCATGTGAAAATTTATATCACCTTTATTAACTATAAAGGGTTTTTATATTGCTTCTATTACCTATAATGATTTAAATATCACCTTTATTAACTATTTCTCTGTTAAACTCAAATTATCTCAAGCAGTTTAAAAATGGCATACTTGCTGAGCTCAATTATTCTCAAGTGCACTTTTGTTAAAAAAAAACTTCAGAACAACTTTTAAACAAGTTTGAATTTTGTAGACACATGGAGACATCGGTTATGAATATAATTCAGCTAAACTTCTTCAAACACTTCTCTGTCTATATTTACTATCTTGAGGAAAATATTTACATTTTTGCCTATAGCAGAAGAAATCTCTGCCAAATATTTCACATGATTATTGTTTTCCCCATGGATAGTAAAAATAGAAATTGCCACAGAAATTGCATGAAATCATCAGGAAAGAGAGACATTCCAATCAGCAATAGTGAAGCTCCCTTCATGTCATATAATACCATAAGAATAACATGAGTACATGAGAAGTCGGACATGTGAGTAATTCTGCTGAATGTTTTTGTTAAAACTTGAAGTGGTGCAGAGAGTTCTGTTTTTACCTCCTTCACATAACAATAAATTCTCAGATGTTGTGTGCAGTAAACGCAGAGAAAAGCATAATATTTGCAGATTTTCGACTGATTCTCATAAGAAAAATTTATCAAACACAGATAGCAACCACTGAAATGGAACATGCATTACCTGGTGACCAACCCACCAGATTGAAATGAAGACACTTACTAACACTGGTTCTTCCTGCTTCAGACATTTGAAGAAGAGAGAGAGAGAGAGAGAGAGAGAACAGATATATATATATATATATATATATATATATACTCACACTCAATGGACAAAACATTAGAGATAGGGGTGATGGGAGGTCGACACTTGCACCCCTCCCCTGCACAGAGTGAAACATACCCATATTGAACAAAGACAATAAATAGGCAGACATTGGGGCTTCCCAACAGTGTATTGCAATCAACGAACGTGGGCAAATGGGTCATTCTATTGCCTAAGTGGTAAGAACCATAGGGTTCTCGAGGACAACCGTATCAAGAGTCTACTACAAGTATACCATCAATGGATATACCAGCACCCAACAAGCAAGTGGTGGTTGACCACATACCATTGATGACTGGGTTCGATGTAGACTGTCCAGGCTTATACGGACCCACAGGGCAATATAGTATGCTTAGTAGTGTATGGAAATACTGACCAAGAAACAATTTATGTATCATAATTTTAGTTAACTTTGAATTTCAAAAAACAGCTTAAAGTTTTACATGTGGTTTTGTTAATTTAAATGAAAACAAAAAAAAATTAGCAAGAAGAGTTTGGCTAGTTTCTGTATTCTTAGTTGTGAAAGGGTTAACTATATAGGATCTCTATATCACCTTTATTAACTATTGCTTCCCTCCCTGTTTTTGCATTATCAGCAGACAGTTGGATACCTTCCTCTTCCAATCATTCCTTATATCATTAATATACAAATTAAACAGCAGTGGACCTGGTACAGAGTCCTGTTGTACTCCACTAGTCACCCTCATTATCCTGGATTCTCTTCCATTATATACTACTCTCAGGTATGTCAGCCCTTTCCAATTCATGATGCCACCAGCTTCATATCCGTTATCATTTGTTCCAACTTATATAATAGTTTTCCACACAGTATTCTGTCAGATATGTTTGTAAAGTCTAGCGGTATGATGTTACGACCATTATCCAACTCAACAAGTCATTCTATTATGAAAACTGACTAAATAACTAATACAGGACCAACCTTTCAACCATAGAGTATCATATTCACCTATTTCTGATTTCTGCCTTTAACTAACTTTTCCAATAACTTAACCACTACTCCTGAGATACTAATTGGTCTGCAATTGCTATATCTGTCATGGAGTTTCCTTTATGTAATGGAATTATCATGCTCTTTCTTTCCACTCCTTGAAATTTTTCAAGAGCTGAGACTTAAACAGCTTGATCAGAGGCATTGCCAGTTCTCTTTTACATTTTCATAACACATTGGCCAACATACCATCCAATTCCTGTTTTGTTCACATTGATATGTTGAGTATATTAATTCTAGCAGTTCATTCCACTTTTATTATTGTTAAAATCTTCATCATGTTCATTGCTACTTTAGATGGACTTCTGTCTCCAGATAGAAGGTTGAAATCATAATAATAATATAGTACTACTGCTATATATGAGACTCATTAGAATAATAAGAAAAATTTCTGCAAGAAGAGAAGAAATAGAAAATCAGTGTTAACTCCCCCCCCCCCACACACACACTGCTTCAGGACTACTTAGATAAACTTCTAGTGAATCACACCACACAAGAAATTATATTCTTGTTTTAATCCTTGATCAAACTTTGTTTGTTTTAAATAAACAAAGTTTGCATGTTAAGTACCTTTTATTTTATTTTCATGGCACAAAGACCTCGAAGGTCATACTGCACCAGGACACATGTCACAGTAGTGCATATGGTAATTGATTAGTAAGACAATCACAAACATCCATACTCTTGGCAGGATTTGAACCCACTGCTTCTTGGATGGAGAGCAGATATGCTAACCAGTCGGCCAACCAGGCTTTCAAGTCTTCATGACTATGCTACTAGTGTGTGTGTGTATGTGTGTCTGTACACACACACACACACACACACCCCTATTCTGGCCATAATGCTATTACAACTTGAACAGTGCATAAACCTTTAATCTATCAGTAAACCATTTACACACAGACCATATGTATAACATGCATATAGCACTCAGTGTTCGAAATGTTTAAATGCTCCCCTTTGCCTTCGAGATCACCAGAAGTCTGTGAGGCCACATATTGATGGTGGCACACAACTTCCAGCGGAAACACTGCCACTGTTTGAAGTCCATTGTTCGGTTTGGGATTTCCAGACAGCCAATCACATGGTGCTATGCAATAGGGCACATTCACCTCCAAACACTGTTCTGTGGTCCTCTTCTTGTATGCAGGAGCTGTGAAACAAGGTGTTGTTCAGGGGGCCATACCACAGGTTCCAACAGTGTCTTGATACACATTGGCATAAGTTTTGATCCGTTTCTTGCAGAAATGCAACTTGATACCTGAAATACATCTCCCCCACCAAATCATCACTGATGTGTGTGTGTGTGTGGGGGGGGGGGGTGATGACTTCTCTGAATCCTGGGTGCTATGGCATGTGCTGTGCATCCATCTGCAGCATATACTTGGCAGTTTTGGCAGTTATATGACTCTTCATTGGTGAAAACGTTCATCTGTGACGAGGATATCTCTGTTGTTCACATACTGCCAGAGAAGTGCCTTTGATTTTATAACTCCTCTGCTGCATAAGTTGTGGTGTTACGAAGGGTCCAGTAGAACGACAATAAGCTCTTGTCTCAGGTCATCACTTAGTACATGTGACATCATTCTCTGTGAAACATTCATCTCTTGCAACATCACTTTCCATGTTCTCAAAGGATTACGGCAGAGGCATGCATTCACAACCCTCACAAGCTTTTGCATCCTAACATAGCATGGTCAACTTGTTCTTTGGTGGTCAGATTCATCTTCAGATACAGAAGATGTATCTGAAGATATCAACACACTAAAAACACTTGGGATCAGTAGGATGTTTGTGCATCTGATGAAAATAACGGGGCTACATTCTAATCTTGTGAAGCACCATTACAACTACACAGTTCTCATAATCTCCCCACTGCATGTTAACCCATACCTAGACAACTTTCTCTCTATTGATAAACACATGAATGTTGGCTGTGCGCAGCACCATTAATGGAATCAGGCTTTTCCGACTCTGTGGTCAGCGCAGGGTGTAGAGAAGTTGTAACAGTATTTATGGCATGACTGTGTGTGTGTGTGTGTGTGGAGAGAGAGAGAGAGAGAGAGAGAGGGGCTGTGGACTTCGTGTCATTTGCCTTGGTATATCATAATACTTACCACCTTTCTTTTCATACATGTATATTTCTTTTAAAGTTACATGCTGATCAGCATTTATTTTGACAAGACTACTACCATGTTAAGAATAATTACTTTAATTTCCTGGTATTTCAACCTTCATATTATGGTCTTCATTTGGAGTGTACTCATAGATGTATGCAGACAAGCTACATTACTATTGAAACAGTATGCCAAAGTGACACTAATTTCATCATTCATTATTCTACTGGCCTGACCTCTAGTGGGGAAAAAACCCACATTCAAGATATTTATCATGAGATCTGTGGGTTCAATTTGCTATCAGCTGAAAGAAACTGAAATCTGAAATGATTGAAATAGCTGAACTGCACTCATTGAAAGAGCAGGTGTGTTCCAATGTAAGGCATATTAGCATTAATTGCAATTACCTTTTATTTACATGCAAATTTTATATATGATTTGTTAGTGTTAGAACAGGTAAATATTCATTCTAATCTGAATATGTTTCTAAATTTCCATAAATCACAGTACAAAAGAATTAGAAATTGTTGCTTTACAATCTGACACCTGCAGTTTCTCTTTTGAATTGTCAATATGTGGCATCTTGTCGTATTTCCTTTGTTTAGAGTGCCCTGAAAGCCAAGTTGTTCATTTAAAAAAAACTAGCTATGTTACTTAGAAATTGAATTAGAACTAGATCATGTTGTGGTATTAATTAGACTTAAGTTAATTTTTTCCATAAATATAAGTTATTTTGTATGGTAAAATACATAGTATGGCACCAATGTGAAGAAGAACAGTGGCATCCAAAGTATCATTGTTCAAGGAATTCAACCTTGAGGGACTTTGTGCAGTGCATTATCTCACCACTCTTGCTTTCACAGAGTGGAGAGAGAGAGAGTGTGTGTGCGTGTGTGTTGAAATATTATGAAAGCAAGTCTATAAGAGATTGGATCAGTAGAATATGCATGAAAATGTACATGACAGTGGCACTGGAAGCTAGGATTTAGACAGAGAGAGAAAGTAAACACTATAGGATTTAGAGAGAGTAAGCAGGATGAGAGAGAGAGAGAGTAAGTGTGATAGGGTTGAGAGAGAGAGTAAATGTGATAGGATTGAGAGAGAAAAAACATGATAGTATTGAGAGAGAGTAAGCGTAATAGGATTGAGAGAGAGAGAGAGAGAACATGATAGGATTGAGAGAAAGAGTAAATGTAATAGGATTGAGAGAGAGTAAATGTATAGGATTTGAGAGAGAGTAAATTTCAATCCCATCATGTTTATGATAGAATTGAAAGAAATTGAGGGTAAACATGATGGGATTGAGAGAGTAAACATTATAGGCTTGACAGAGACAGGGTTAACATGATAGGATTGAGAGAGAGAGAGAGAAAGAGAGTGATTGAATAAATGTGATAGGATTGAGAGACAGATTGAGAGTAAATATGATAGGATTGAGAGAGAGAAATTGAAAGTAAATGTGATAGAATTGAGAGGAGAGAGAGAGTAAATGTGATACGATTGAGAGAGACAGAGTAAACATGATAGGATTGAGAGAGAGAGAGAGAGAGACCGAGTAAACATGATAGGATTGAGAGAGAGAGAGAGAGAGTGCATGATAGGATTGATAGAGATGGAGTAAACATGCTAGGACACAGAGAAAACTATTAGTACTGAGAGAAAAATTGAATAAATGTGATAGGATTGAGAGACAGATTGAGAATAAATATGATAGGATTGAGAGAGATATTGAAAGTAAATGTGATAGAATTGAGAGGAGAGACAGAGTAAACGTGATAGGATTGAGAGACAGATTGAGAATAAATATGATAGGATTGAGAGAGATATTGAAAGTAAATGTGATAGAATTGAGAGGAGAGACAGAGTAAACGTGATAGGATTGAGAGAGAGAGAGAGTACGTGATAGGATTGAAAGAGAGAAACATAGGATTGAGAGTAAACATGATAGTATTGACAGAGACGGAGTAAACATACTAGGACACAGAGAAACGTTATGAGAGAGAGAGAGAGATTGAATAAACGTGATAGGATTGAGATAGGTTTGAGAAAGAGAGAGTGAGTAAATGTGATCGAATTGAGAGAGAACGAGTAAATATGATAGGATTGAGAGAGAGAGAGAATAAATGTGATAAAATTGAGAGTGTGAGTAAATGCGATAGGATTGAGAGAGAGTGTAAATGTGATAGGATTGAGTGAGTGAGTAAATGTGATAGAATTGAGAGAGAGAGAGAGAGTAGATGTGATATGATTGTGAGAGAGAGTAAATGTGATAGATTTGAGATAGATAGAGTCAGAGTGGTAAGTAAATGTGATAGGATTGAGAGAGAGAGAGAGAAAATGTGATAGAATTGAAAGAGAGAATAAATGTGATAGGTTTGAGCCAGAGTGAGTGAGTAAATGTGATTGGATCGAGAGAGACAAGTAAATATGATAGGATTCAGAGAGAGAGTAAATGTTATATAATTGAGAGAGAGAGAGAGGAGCGAGTAAATGTGATAGGATTGAGAGAGTGTGTGTGTGTGTGTGAGTGAGTGAGAGACAAGAAATTAGCAGTGTAGGCCAAAGGTAATTCCAAACAGTTCTTTTGGTATGTGGCAATTTAAAGGAAGAATAATTTTGATGATTGTTGATGGTAGGAAAGTAATTAAAGCAGACAAAATAGTTGAATTACTGAGTGAACACATTGCAAAGTTATATCATCCAGGTGAAGATATTGTAGTAACAAGAGAGGCAAGGGCTAATATGGAAATAGGGCAGATGAACTGGAGCGACATAGGATATTATATAACCTTGATGTGCATATTAGTTATGGGATTAAATACGATAGGATTGAGAGAGAGAGAGTCGATAGACTCATCCCTCGATGAGTCTATCGACTCTTTGGAGTTGCCCTTAATAATAATAATAATAATATTAAATGTTATATACCACCAGCTTGAGTATTACAAAGATGTGTTAGGTAGTTAGTAACACCTTTGACTACATTGATTAAGTCTCAGCTTTGGGTTGGTCCCAAGAGGATGGAAAGAAAGGGGAAAATAGTTCCATTACATAAAAGAAGCTCCAAAACTGAGGTAGCAATTTGCTGGCTGATTGCAGCTCAGGAGTGGTGGCCAAGGTATTGTAGAAGTTGGTTGGGGGAAAAATTCAGTGATGATATACTATATAGAGGGCAACTTGGTTTTATGAAGCATAGGTCATGTATCACTAACTTACTCACCTTTTATAGTATAGTGACAGCTGAGTTGGATAAAGATAATGGGTATATGGTAATACTGCTGGACTTGGCAAAAGCTTTTGACAGGATACAGCCTCATATTCTGATAAATACTTGCCAGCAAATGAAGATGGATATGAAGTTGGTGATGAGGATAAGAGGGTGGTTGATGTAGAGATACCAAATAGTAGTTTATTCAAGAGAGAATCCAGTAGAGCCTGTGGTAGTGGCATCCTGCAGTGCTCTGTACTTGGGCCATTACTATATGGTGTACATTAATCATATAGGATATGATCTGAGGGAAAATATTTAGTTGTTTGCTGATGATGCACAACTGGGTATGATTTAAATAGGCTGGTAGTATGGGCAAAGGAGAATGGCATCACTTTAATGTAGCAAAGTGTAAGGTAATGTATTTTGGGGTGAAAAAAGATTACCAGCTCTGTACCATATTGATGGAACCGTACTCTAGGAAATTGATGAAACCAGGTATTTTGATGTGTGTGTGTGTGGGGGGGGGCTAGTATTAGTGGATAGAACACCCTGATGAGCATAGATAATCAGGTTACTATACCGCTTCATAGGACCTTGATGAGAACCAATCTTGACTACTGTGCATAGATCTAATCACCTGGGTTTCTTGAGGATGATGAGAAGGTGGAGAGGATCCAGAAGTGAGCGACCAAGATGGTAGCAGATCTATAGACAACTTATGAGGATATACCTTACGAGGGCAGGTTGAAGATTTGTAGGTACAGTAATTGGTTAATAGGCAGAAAAAAAAAGATAATATGGTTAAGACATACAAATTACTGAAAAGTTTTTACAGAATTAATAGAAATAAAATTTTTCAGAATAGGTCTGGTGATGGGAGAACTAAGGGCTATCCTTAGAAATTGTGAATGAGTTCAAAGCAATATATGATAGCTGTTGCACAATTATTGGATAATGCTTGACATTATGTTTAGGACCTCCCTTGGCTAGTCTACAGACTTCATGAAGTTGCTCATGTAGTAATAATAATAATAATAATTAATAGGCAGAAAAAGGATAATATGGTTAAGACATACAAATTACTGAAAAGTAATAGAGCAGTTTTTTTTCCTCCAAATTTTCTGCTTGCAGCCCTTTAATTGTGCATTTATTACTGTACTTTTAGTGTCAGGAACTATTAGAATGCCTTGGTGTGTCATATGTTCAGAGCACAGGTGAAGCTGAAGCCATGTGTGCATTTCTCAACAGAAACAAGGTAAACATTTTTCCATATTCTGTTTTTTTGTTATGTAGTTATTTGGATAGTTTTAAGGAGCTAAAATGCAGTAGGTATTGTATGTATTAGATTTTGAATGTTCTAGTTATATAAAGTTTGTATTGATGTATTGGCAATATTTACCCAAAATACAAGCTGACAGATATATAATCTTATATCCTTTATTTTAGTCTAATTCATAATTTTTTGTGCTGATCCTAAACATATGATTGCTCTGGAGAGGGGAAGTATTTTTACTTTTTCTTTTCTTGGATATGCAGTCCTGTCAATTGCACCATTGGTAAATTACTCTCTCCATTCTGAGTGGTTTAACTCTTAATTCAAAATAAAAATAAAATACCTGAAACTAAACTAGTTTAGTTCAACTAGATTCATATCTCAGGATATTACATATATAATCTAACTTCTTAATTAACCTTAATAACAATTTAACTCATTAAGAAATTTACTTTAATTTACAAAATATATTGATATATATATTTTTACAGACATAAAAATCTCTTAACGATGCAAGCACCAGTGTTTTCTTCAGATCGCAACAAGGAAAACACTTTAATGCATGTCACTTATGTGCTTGTGCATGTAATTTCAGTTACACAAGTAGTAGTTGTTAAGATCTTGCAGAAATTAGTTAGGGACTGTATACAACATTGGGCAGATGAGGGTAATGTTATTTGTGAGAGTTAACATGGATTTGTGAGGGGGCGCTCTTGTTTTAGTAATATGCTAGCCTTTTATAATAAAGTTACAAGGGCAGTAGATGAGAAAAGGCATTTACTGCCTGCCATTTTCTTGGATTTAGCGAAGGCATTTGACAGGCTGATATTTAAGTTGCAGCACATGAGTTTGGATGTCAGGTTAGTCAACTGGATTCAGGATTGGCTGTCCGATAGGTATCAGAGAGTTGTGTATGGTGGGGCAGTTTCAAGGAGGCAGAGGGTTACAAGTGGGGTCCCACAGGGCTCAGTACTGGGACCTATATTGTTTAACCTTTATATCAATGACATTGTCAGTGGATTGCAGAGGGATATTTAGTTGTTTGCAGATGATGTGAAGCTGGGAAGGGTTATTAGTAATAGTGCAGATATGGTAGTCATGCAAGAGGATTTGAATAAGCTAGACAGATGGGCAAATAAATGGGGTGTTGGTTTAATGCAGCAAAATGTAAGGTCTTGAGGTTTGGGACACATCGATGGGATGCTGCATACTCTATTGGAGGAGACATACTGGAGGAAGTAGGGGAGACAAGAGATCTGGGGTTGATGATTGATAGAAACCTGAAATTCAAGGGACATATTGCAAAGGCGGTGAAGGTAACACAGAGGATTGCTGCAAAAATGAGAAGGACGCTGACCTGCAGAGATAAAAGAGTTATCATTCTGTTGTATAAGACCCTGATCAGACCACACTTAGGCTATTGTTCTCAGATTTGGTCCCCAGGAATTGAAGGGGATAAATTAACTGGAAAGGTACAGAGGTGGATAACAAAGACAGTTTCAGGACTGTACAATGTTAGTTATGAGGATTGGCTGAGGGAATGTGGACTGCAGTGTTTGGTGGATAGAAGGAGAGGTGATACGATTGAGACTTTTAAACTGTTAAGAGGTGGTTACAGGGTTGACAGCAGGAGTTCTTTTGCTTGGTTGAACAGCAGAAAGAAGTGATGACAAGGGGCCATCCCTGGAAGTTACGAAAGGAAACTGTGAGCAAGAGGATGAGGAGTGGTTTCTTTGCATGGAGGGTTGTTGAACCGTGGAATGCATTGTTAATAGAGTGGTGAGAGCGAGAGTGGTCACTGAGTTTAAGGAGTGGTATGATAGACTTTGTGTTTCTTAGGAAGTACCTCCCAAGATGAGTCTTTTGACTCTTTGGAGGCCTAAATAATAATAATAATCTAACAATTATTATCCTTTATGAACAAAGCATTCTTAACTTAAAGTTTCTTGTTTCCTGCAGAACTTCCATTCACTTGAATTCACACAGGATAAACAGTAAAACAAAAACTTCTTCTTACATAATAGCAGTGTAAGTCAACCAGATTATTCCTACATCCTTAATCATACAACACTGAAAAAACATATCTTGGATTTTTCAAATAATTCAAATCTTCACTTTCTATATGGAAAGCCATAACACGTTCCACTGGATAAACTACCATATCAACAGTTCACCACTTTAGAATGACTTGACTTTCTATGTGAAAGTCTCAACATTCTTCATTGAAACAATAGTTAAAAACATATCAATGGCTTCAAATCACTTTTCATATTGAGACTACATTATGAAAAATTATGGCGACAACTACTGTGTTAGAGCAAAACTTTAGTTTAATATAAACCAAAATGAATGCTTGACGTTTCAACTTTTATATCAAGGTCATCATCTGGAGCATACACATATATACAAAGAAACAAGCTGCACTACAATCTACATGGATTGCAAAAGTTACTGACCAACCATTACAACAATTATTGGCCTGCCCTCTGGTGAAAAAAAAAAACCTTCACTACATCAAAGCTAGAGTCCTATTACTATTATTATCTATTAGGTTACAAAATTAAATTTAGCCTGGAGAGCAACAGAAAGTTTTATATATATATATATAAATAAACTGTGTAAGTATACATATAAATTCCAACCAACTGGTATGGAATAGTTTCCAATAAAAGCTGAAAATTGCTTCAAGTCCTAAAGTCAGGGTATGCTGGAAACTAAGTAGGGCTGAATATGTGCCATCCAAATTCTTTGAATTTTTATGCCACCATTATTGTTGAGATTAGGATGGTTAATCAGAATTTCACATGCTTCTTTAAATTTTCGTTCATACCAGGTTTTTGTATGATGTAAAGAGCAGGTACTTTTCCAGTCAATTTGGTGTAGGGTATTGAGAGTGTGATGTGAGAGGCCTGCTTCACCAAAATTGTTATATTTAATGTGTCTTTAATGTTCTTTTTTACATATAGGGATTGTGCATCCAGTTTCACCAATATAAAATATTAGAATTAAACAATTCTTGTTTAAGCACTTGTTCATTAGAGCAAATTATTATAGCTCTGTTTTTAAGAGAGTTAATTTTTGCGAATGGTGGTGATATGAGTTAGCATGTATATATTGGCCAGTATGTGTCGGTTTGTGGTAAACCACGAAGAATAGACTGCTTGAAGGAAGACGTGTGGCCAGTGTATCCAGGAATGGGAGCGAGTTCTGATTTTCAATTTTGTTAGTAAATTGTATGCGTTCATGTTGTTTGTTCAGGTGGCTATGGAATGTGTTTAAAGTTTGTTGACTGTGTGGCCAAATAACGAAAATATCGTCATATCTAAGCCACACTGTAGGTTTTAGAGGAAAGGAATCAAGAGCACTTTGCTCAAAAGCTTCCATATAAAAGTTAGCAATTGGGGTGGTTAGTGGTGAGCCCATGACTGTAACTTTTTTTTAGGTAAAATTTATTTTGCCACATGAAGTAACCAGAACATAGTACTTGGACAAAGAGGGCCATAATGTTGGGAGGAAATTTGTTCTGTAGGAGAAGAATTGTGTCACTGATTGGGACATTTGTAAAAAGGGCAGAAACGTCAAAAGTGACTAATAAATCATCTTTGCTGAGTGTTATGTTTTTAATTATGTTTATAAAGTGTTGTGTTTTCTTTATATGGGAGGGGGAATGACCTACCAACTCATTGAGTGTTGATGCTAATTTCTTGGTTAGGTGATAATTACAGCTGTCTGTTCCTTCAATTATCGGCCGAAACAGAACGTTTTGTTTGTGTACTTTAGGAACACCATATATTCTGGAAGAACGGGCATAATGGGGTATAAGTTTTTTTAACAGTGTCTGACGGCCAAGAAGTGATGGACTTAAGTAATTTTTCAGTTTTTTTCTTTATTCTGTTAGTTGGATTATAGTTTACAAGTGACAGGTGCTGTTATCAGAGACTAGTTGATTCATCTGATGGATGTAAGTTGATCTGTCAAGGACGACAGTAGCATTACCTTTGTCCGATTTTGTTATAAACATATCTTGATTATCTTTCAATGACTTCATTGCTGCTAGTTCTGTTTTTGTAAGATTGCTATATAAGGTTTTCTTTTTATTCAGAACATTGCTGGTTTCTAAATGAATTTTATCAGCTATATTAATAGGAAGAGATTTAATGCCGCTTTCTATGTGGTATATAAAATCCAGTTTATTAACAGTTCTAGGTGCTACTGCAAAGTTAAGGCCTTTATCAAGTAATGCAAGTTGACCATTATTTAAGGTGTAGCTTGATAAGTTGATCACATGATTATTGATTGCAGGTGGTTGGTCGCTCCTTGTCTCACTTGTTTGTTGTTCACTGTTAGAGTTGTTTACTGGAGAAGAGATATCCTGATAAGTTGGATTCATACTATTAGCATTCAAATTTCGCTGTTATTTTAAAATATGAAATTTGGCTTTAAGTTTTTCTTTATTACTTTCCAGAATATGTTTAGCCGAATTGTCAGTGATTCTTTCAAGCACATTCAAAATATCTTGATTCATATAACTAGGGAGTTCGGATTGTAAATTTAAAACCTTGGGTAGGGCTCAAAATAGTGGAGTATAACCAGACGGAGGAAGCAATTCAAGCTTGGATGAATATTATATATATAATGAACTGTGTAATTATACATATAAATTCCAGTCAACTGGTATGGAATAGTTTCCAATAAAATCTGAAAATTGCTTGAAGTCCTAAAGTCAGAATATGCTGGAAACTAAGTAGGCTGAATGTGTGCCATCCAAATTCTTGAAATTTTTATGCCACCATTATTGTTGAGATTAGGGTGGTTAATCAGAATTTCATAGCAGGTTTTTGTATGATGAAGAGCAGGTACTTTTCAAATCAATTTGGTGTAGGGTGTTGAGAGCATGATCTGAGAGGCCTGCTTCACCAAAATTGTTATATTTAATGTGTCTTTTGTGTTCTTTTTTATGTATGGGATTGTGCATCCAGTTTCACCAATATAAGGTAAGTTACAGATGTAATGTAAGTAAATGCAATAAACTCCAGGATGTGCCAGTGGGAGGAGAGGATCCTTAAGAGGACTTGAATATGTTTTTTTAATTTTATAGGTGGTTTAAAAGTGGCATTAAGATTATAATGGTGTAGGATTCTATTGATTTTTTTTGATAACCCTTTAATGTATGGGATAGCTATGGTTTTATTGTAATCTCAAATCTCAAAGAAAAAAACTGAGAAATTACTTAAGTCCATCACTTCTTGGCCATCAGACACTGTTAATAAACTTATATCAATTACACCTGTTCTCCCGGAATATATGGTGTTCCTAAAGTACACAAAGAAAACATTCCGCTTCGGCTGATAATTGAAGGAATAGACAACCGTAATTATCACCTAGCCAAGAAATTAGCGTTGACACTCAAAGAGTTGGTAGGTCATTCCCCCCCCCCCCTCCTATATAAAGAACACACAACATTTTATAAGCAAAATTAAAAACATAACTCGGCAAAGATGATTTATTAATCAGTTTTGATGTTTCTGCCCTTTTCACAAATGTCCCAATCAGTGACACAATTCTCCTATGGAACAATTTCCTCCCAACATTATGGCCCTCTTTGTCCAAGTACTACGTTCTGGTTACTTCGTGTAGCAAAATAAATTTTACTTACGAAAAGACGGTATGGCCGTGGGCTTACCACTATCCTCCCCAATTGCTATGGAAGCTTTTGAGCAAAGTGCTCTTAAAACCTACAGCGTGGCTTAGATATGTTGACAATGTTTTCGTTATCTGGCTACATGGTCGACAAACTTTAAACACATTCCTTAGCCACCTGAACAAACAACATGAACACATACAATTTACTATCAAAATTGAAAATCAGAACTCGCTCCTGTTCCTGGATACTGGTCGCACATCTTCCCTCAGGTAGTCTATCCTTCATCGTTTACTGCAAACTGACACATACTGGCCAATATATACATATTAACTCATATCACCACCCTTTGCAAAAATTTGGAGTCATTAACATCCTTAAAAACAGAGCTGTAACATTTGCTCTAATGAACAAGCTCTTAATCAAGAATTAAAGATTATTAGTAACACATTTATAAATAATGCTTATAACAAAAATACTATTAATAAAGTTCTTCATAAAACTTCATCAAAAAAGTATATAGATTACAGTAAAACCATAAAGTAAAACCATATATTAAAGGGTTATCAGAAAAAATCAATAGAATCCTACACCATTACAATCTTAATGCCACTTTTAAACCACCTATAAAATTCTTCTTCTGGTTCCCATCTGCCATACGGCCGGGGGAGGGTAGCTGTATGCTACCATTCTAGGGAGAGATGATTATGTGCAAGGTGGTTTCCCGTTGCCTTCCTTGCCGTAAGTATTTATGACTGTAACCTGTGTGTTCACGGGGCCGGTTTTCCTGCTTGCGGGATGAAAAACCCCAGATAACCTGGCGGAAAAAACCTTGCTGCCCACGCCCAAGACCAGCTAACTTGGCTATGGCTGAGGAAGATCCTTAAGCTCCTCACGTCGTGGACAGGAATCGAACCTAGGACACTCCTTCCCCAGGCATATGGGTGCGAAGCGCAAAGCCACTAGGCTAACCACGTGGACTATAAATTAAAAAACATATTCAACTCCTCTAAGGATCCTCTTCTCCCGCTGCCACATCCTGGAGTTTATTGTATCTACTGCACCTGTAACTTACCTTATATTGTGAAACTGGATGCACAATCCCTATAGGTAAAAAAAAAAAAAAAAAAGACATTAAATATAACAATTTTGGTGAAGCAGGCCTCTCAGATCACGCTCTCAACACTACACCAAATTGATTTGAAAAGTACATGCTCTTTACATCGTATACAAAAACCTTTACTTTTTACTTTGTAGTATGATAAAGTTTTTGGAACAAAAACAGCAAAGTTTATAACACACATTTATTAAGCAATATAAATGCACAAGTAGTATATAAAAATAATCCAAAGAAAGATATAGAGATATAGGTTAATTAAAAAAATTACATAGTTAATATCTTACCAATGCACTGAAATATTGAAATTTCATTAAATTACTAAGCTTATTTGTATAGTAGGTAAAGGTGTAAAAAATTACCACATGTTACAAATTTTTAAATGTATCACATCTATAAGTCACACACTTCACCATTAATAAAGGTGCTGGTATGTTGTACTGTTGCATATCATCCCAACAAAGCATTGCTTGTGGCCATGTTCCCTCCAAACTGTGTGTGTGTGTATGTACTGATGCACACCAGTTATAAAAGGAGCACATATGCCTAGTAACTGTAAAAATGGATTAGATGAAAAGTCATACTTGTCACTTATTGTATTTAGTAATTTCTCTATTGTCTCCACTCCAATATCACGCTAGCCCATTCAAACTTAATACAATCTAATTAATTACTTTTAGCCTGTGCCATGTGTGCAAACTGATACCGTGTAAGCAAACTACTACTTAAATTTAAGTGAATTAATTTAGTGCTTGCAATTTTACAAGCTCTAATTAGATGAAAAAGGGCAACATTAATATGAGGAATATTACATTAGCAGTTTTAAACCCTCAAAAGGTAACTATCAAAGTTAAAGTGGAAAAGAACTGCAAATTCCTTTAGGCTGCTCAAATGTGTTGAAATGGTAGTGCCAACATTGCTGTCAAATTAACAGTTTGTGACTTTTGCTATTATGAGCAGAAGCTACCACAGACACATTGAATCTGAGACTGGAAACTTGTATACAAAATGTTTTTCATGCACACATAGGCTGCGAAAAAATAGAGGAGAACATTGCTTGGTAGAATCCACACTAGCTATCGTTTATTAGCAGAGAAGTTTTTCAGGTAGTGTATAACTCGACTGTTATTAGATTTCTGTATTATTTTTCAAAAAAAATAAAGCAAAATTATTTTGTTCACAGAACAGAGAGGTGTACAGAGAGAGAAAGCAAGAAGCCAAGAGAGGTGGCACAGGCGAAGGTCATGGCATATCAAGATCTGTATGATCAATTAGAAACAAAGGAAGGACAGAGAAAAATGTATCAACTAGCAAAATGTAGAAATACAGCAGCAAAGGACATCTTACATGTGAGGCAAATCAAAGACGCTGAAGGAAGAGTATTATGGAGGGATGTGGACATAAGAAACAGATGGAAAATATACTTTGAGGGACTTTTGAATGAGGAAAATGCAAGGACTCACAGAGAAGATGGGCAGCCTTCTGAGGGGATGGGGCAGAACATCAGTAGAGTGGAAGTGACGAGGCCATGAAGAGGATGAGGAATGGAAAATCAGTGGGCCCGACAGAATTCCAGTGGAGGCATGGAAGGCACTGGGGGAAGAGGGAATTGACCTGCTGTGGGACCTGTTCATGAAAGTTTGCCAACAGGAAAATATACCCGAGGAATGGAGGGAGAGTACTCTTGTCCCCATTTACAAGGGTAAAGGGGATGCACAAGACTGTAAAAATTACAGAGGAATAAAGTTGATGTCCCACACAATGAAAATCCTAGAAAGGGTTCTTGATGGTAGATTGAGGAAGGAGGTGGAGATTGCAAAGGAACAATTTGGCTTCATGCCTGGTAGATCAACAACAGATGCTATCTTTGGGTTACGGCAGATGATGGAAAAGTATCGAGAGAAACAAAGGGAGCTACACCTGGCATTTATTGATTTGGAGAAAGCATACGATAGAGTGCCAAGGCAAGAAGTCTGGAGGTGTCTGAGGGAGAAGAAGGTTCCGGAGAAATATGTCAGGTTGGTGCGGGAAATGTACAGAAATGTGAAGACAAGTGTTCGGACCTGTCTGTGACAGACAGAAAGTTTTCAAGTAACAGTTGGCTTGAATCAAGGGTCAGCACTAAGTCCATTTCTGTTTAATATTGTGATGGAGGTGGTGATGGAGGAGGTGAGAGAAGATGCACCTTGGACAATGTTGTATGCAGATGACATCTTGCTGTGTGAAGATTCAAGAGAAGAAGCGGGAATTAAACTGGAAAGATGGAGAAAAGTACTGGAAGAAAGAGGTATGAGATTGAGCAGAAATAAGACAGAGTATATGTGTTGCACAGTGGGCGGCAGACAGGAGACAGATCTGGAGCTGGAAGGAAATGTCATCAGGAAGGTGAGAGACTTTAGATACTTAGGTTCAACAGTGGAAGAAGATAGAGGAGCTAAGAAGGAAGTGGGATGCAGGATACAAGTGGGTTGGAGGAACTGGAGGGAGATGGTTGGAATGTTATGCAATATGAAGGTACTGATCAATCTGAAAGGCAAAATCTATAGGACAGTAGTGAGGCCAGCTATGACATATGCTATAGAAACTGTGCCCTGAGGAAAAATAACATCAGCAGGATGGAAGTAGCAGAGATGAGAATGTTTAGGTGGATGTACAGTGTGACCAGAAAGGATCGTCTGAGAAATGACTATGTCAGGGGAACAGTGAAAGTTACGAACTTAGGAACGAAAATACAGGAGGCAAGGTTGAGATGGTTTGGTCATGTGATGAGGAGGGAGGACAAATATGTGGGAAGAAGGGTCATGTAGATGGATGTGCAAGGAAGGCAGAAGCGTGGGCGACCAAAGAAGAGATGGAGGGAGCTGGTAAAAGAGGACTTGAGGATGAAGAACTTGGATGTGGTTGACAGCCCAAGACAGGAAGGTGTGGAGGAGACTCATTATCAACAGTGACCCTACTTAAGTTGGAGAAGCTGCAGAAGAAGAAGATTTTGTTCACAGGCAAATGTTTGTTTTCCTTCTTAAAATTTGTTGAATATGAGATAATTTTAAGTATATGATAAATAATGTTATAACAGGAGTGTAAGTAAACTTTAAAAACATTCAGAGAAAAAATATCAAGAATCTTTCAAAACCGTCAGTATCTTTTTTTTTTTTTTTTTTATCATCATTATCATCAAATTCCTGATATGTACCCTCAATGGGTGTACAGGATGTGATAGTACTACATGAAAAACTTACCTCATTACTAACTTCCTATCTATAATTTTTCTCCAAATCAATCTGTTACCTTTCAAGACTTCAACATTATTAGATATTATATTTCTATCTTCTAAGGCACATTTTACTGTATCATTCCTATATCTTGGTCTGGAATGGTGCAAATAACACCATCCTTGGACTGTGGATCAGTGGAAGGAGGGTCCCATGGAGCAGTGAATCACAGTACACGATCTGTCAATCTGATGGATATGTCTGGACCTTGCGGATTCCTGGTGAAGATACTTATGAAGAAACGCATAATGCCTGCTGTGACATTTTGAACAGTTTTGTTCTTCCTGCACTGTGGCAACAATTTGGAATAGGCCCTTTCCTGTATCAGCACAATAACACACCTGCTTGCAAAGTAAGTGCCCTCCATGTTTGAAGACATGGAGCAAAAGTTGTATGCCAGACCCACTCGCCCAACTAACACTCATTAGCTGTTCACCATACTACAGGAGGAATGGAAACGAATTCCAGCAGCAGTTTTCCAAAACTTAGTGGAGTCTACCCTGAAGGGGTAATGGCTGATAGCAGCAAAAGGAGGCCAATCTCTTTTGACAGCAGCACTGTAGTGATGGGAAATACAAATAGTTGCTGTCTGAACACTTTTGGCAACATAGTGTATGTGTTGGAGTGGATTCTAGGAGAATGAGTGAAGGTGACTAGCAGAGTGCCTGAAGGCCCTGTATTAGGGCTTACTCTTTAATTTGTATATTAATGATATAGGGAATGATTTAAGGGGGGGATATTCAGTTGTTGCTGAAGATGGAAATCTGGAGAGGACAATAATTGATAAAGCTTATGTAGATATTCTGCAAGATGATTTTAAAAAATTGGCAGAGGATAATGGGTCTAAATTTAATGTTGCAAAATGTAAGGTTATGCACTTCAGCATGAAAAGATTACATACTGATGGTACTGAAATGTAGAAAACTGATAAGGAATTTGTGGATAATGGCAGACAGGGAGTTGAAGTTCAAAAGATATGTTACAAAAGTGGGCAAAATAGCTCGCATTACTTTTACTTCTCATTTATTTAACCAAAATAAAATTAATGTGAGCTTACTTGGATGTTGAAAAACATCTCACACTTGACAAAAATGACTAAAATCAAAAATTTAATTCATTAATATACAAATCAGCTGTTGTCTTGCTTTTTTTTTTTTTTTTTTTGCAATGCCTTTTAATATTGCTCTCTGAGTTTAAAGACTGTAAGAAAACTGAAACGAACATATACAATACAAATACTACAAGCACAGAACTTCTACAGCAATTTTCATACATAAAAGCCACAGTTAATTAACCAGACAAACTTATCTGAACTTGCATCTTACATGTCTGAGAAGTATCATACTTGTCCACAAAAATATCAACAAT
The DNA here is from genome assembly GCF_054136105.1 of Typopeltis vanoorti. Lineage (NCBI taxonomy): Eukaryota > Metazoa > Arthropoda > Arachnida > Uropygi > Thelyphonidae > Typopeltis > Typopeltis vanoorti. The sequence goes on along the minus strand of NC_143551.1, from coordinate 175,744,992 downwards.
ATAAAGATCATACTGGGGAGGGGCAGAATGATGTCTCATTCTGTGGGGAGAGAAAGAAAGAAAGAAAGAACAGCAGGTTATCCCTTGAAGTTATATGAACAGTGAAGTGAATGGTTTTTACTTTGAGAGAGAGTTATGAGTGAGTGGAGTGTTTTGCCAGAAGATGAAGAGTGACTGAGTTTATGATTACATGACAGCAGTGTTGATGTTTAAGTGCAATCTATATGATGAGCTTATTGATTCCATGGAGTCTTTTAATAATAATAATAGTTGAAAAAAGAGAGAGAGAGAGAGAGGTTTTTAAATGCTGCCCATACATATGATATGTTTTTATCCTTTCTTTAACACTGTAGTACGTTGATGGATGCATTACTCAGGACAGTGATACTTTCCTATATGGAGCTGAAGTTGTATATAGAAACTTTACCATGGATGTTAAGGTAATTGTTATAGCATTAAACATTCATTTGTATTTGATTTAGTATGTTTTTTTTATTTTAATAATTTCATATGGCAAATTTGATTAGTATTGCAACAGTATTTTATTTTCTCTTGTTTTTACTCAGTCATTCTAAATATCTGTATCAAATAATAAATTATATGGATAATTCCTAAAAATTCCTTAATCATTTGTTAGTGAAACTACTAAATAACCAAATCTTCAGTTAACCAGTCCTTAAATGAGTTAACATATTCATTGACTCCTGAAAGATCACTATCTATCCAGACCTCATATTTAGTTAACTGAAATGGAAAGATCACTTTGAAATAAATTATTTGATCTACTGTTTGGATTTTTACCATAGATATTTGTTTCAGTGCATTTCTGTTCCCAGAGGCAGATTGCTTAGGCAATATATAAAAAGGAATCTGTTCCAAAAGACATTAGTAGAAGGAAGGAATGGATGAATGTATAGGAATAAAACTTCATTTTCTGAATTTGAAGTCAAATTTGAAAGGATGGTGACTAGCCAGTGCCTCAGTCTTAACAGTTTAGAAGTGATTAGAGAATTACTGATGTCATTTGTGGTAAATACTGACCATGGAAATATCTTTAGAAAATGATGTAGCAAAATTATATGTCTGTGGGAAAAATAGTCCTTAATCAGTCTAATTTTGTTTTCCTGTACTAAGCCAAGGATTTTTAGAGAGCTCAGATTAAATGACATCATCATCATCATTATTGTTATTATTAAACACTCACAGCCACATCTGGAACCCATTCCACCCATTTATCATCCTCCAAGCAAAAAAATTTAGTCCTAACACCCTTGCTAATCATAATCTTCTACAATTTGCAGGAGAGAAATTGTATAAGATTGTTATTATTCCCTTGTACATTCTCTTAATACATAGGCTGATATATGAATTAAACTCATGGTCATGTTCACATTAATCTTATTCTATTTATTTTATGATAAAATAATGAAATTTTACATTTTAACCTTTTCATCTTCAGGAATATATACATCTGTGTACACATGACTACATTATAGAAATAGCAACATAGAGCAGTAATCTACATCACATTAAATCTACTTAACCTGTCTGGCCTTACCTTTTGTGGTAAATAAAATTAACGAATTAAAAAAAAAAATTCAAGTAAGATTAATAGTTAATCCATGTGTTAAGGCTTAAGCTGGGAGAAACTCATGTTAGAGGCTTAATGGAGTGAAACAGCACTGAGAAAAGATTAAAAATAATATTTAATTCTTCCAGTATTTCATCCCAGTCACTGAGACATCATCAGGGAGTACAATATGAGACTTATAACACACACAAAGGAACATAATAAGTGAAACATACTAACTAGGTGGGTCGCCCTCTGTGGTACCATCATCACAGGTGGCCTTCATCGAAGGCCACAAAGTATTAGTGTTTCCCATATTTTGATAAGTTTAGTGCAACCATATTTATTCAAATTAGGCTGATTTCTGAGAGTAGATTAAAAATTTCAAATTTTTAATCTACTGCAGATTCCAAAAACAGTCTTTCTCTTCTAAATTTACTGCATGGAGTAAGGTGTCTTTTACCAGTCGAGTCTATGAGCTGTATCCAAAGTAAGACCAAATTGACCATAGTCGTGACTGCAGATGTATTTTTTGTGTTCTTCCATGTGGATGCTGGCTGATCTTTTTATCTGTCTACAGTAGTTGAACTTGCAGGAACAGAGCACTTTATATACTCCAGGCACTGAAAGAGGGAGCTGATCTTTAGTAGAATGGATAAGGATAGCAAGTTTTTGGTGGGGCTTGAAAGCCATGCAGAGATTGTATTTCTCTAAGATTATTATTATTATTATTGTTATCATCATCAGACCTCCATGGAGTCAAGAGACTCATTGCCAGAGGTCTCACTCTCACATGCACAGTTCATCATACCTTGACTTATTATTATTATTATTCCTGATACCTCCAAGGAGTCCGAAGACTCATCGTGGGAGGACACCTACAACTGTCTCAACCACTACACCAAACCTCTACTACGAATCATCTCCATCAAAGCCATCTACTGCCCACCTCCACCACCACCACAACTAGTATTTTTTGTCTGTAAATTGCGTGTTTTCTGAAGTTGACTTAAGTGCATTCCGTGTCGTTGCACTCACCACACTTTCAGTATATTCCATTTACCCACCACTCTCCATGCAAAAATTCTATCCCCCTCCCTTTACACCCTCCTATACAGCTTCCAGGGATGGCTCCAGACAGCTTCTACCTGTCTCTATGAAAAATCTCACTCACATTAATCTGGTAATTACCCCTTACCAACTTATATGTCTCGATCATGTCCTTCCTTTTCCTTCTATCCATTTGGCTCTGCAGTTTTAAAATCTTACACAAAATTTGCTGTATTAAACTGACATCCCCACACGCTCATCCATTCGGATAGTCTATTCAGGTCCTCTTGTAATGCTACAACATCTGCTCTACTTCTCATAACTCTCCCCAACTTTGCATGATCTCTGTAAACAATTATATATCATTATTTAAGCTCCTTCCATTGTCATTTACATACAAATTAAACAATAATGGCCTGGAAACAGTACAACTAGTGACTTTTGCTCTTCTAGGATATCACTCCCCATACACAACCTACTGATATCTATCACATAGCCAATCTCCAATCAATGCACTGATCTGCTATTCAAGTCAATCTGTTTCAATATAACTGTTAATTTGTCATGTGCAAATTTATCAAAAGCCTTTGCAAAATCTAAATATACTATTGTATATGCATCTCCCTTGTCCAGTGTATTCATCGTCTTGTTATAATAAGTAAGCAGATTGCTAAAACGTCCTTTAGCAAACCCATGCTGTTTATCAAAGAGAATTCTGCTACTGCTGTCAAGTCAGTTCTGAATCCTTCTCCTCACTAGTTTCTACAACACCTTGACCACAACTCCAGACAACAGATTGGTCTATAATTCAAAGACTTAGTCGTATTATCCCATTTATGAAGCAGAACAGTTTTGTCCTCTTTCCACTCCTTTAGAACTTGGACCAATCTCTTTCCACTCATGTTAATAAGATAAGTTAAAGCTCTACTTGGAACATTTCCTCAAGACGCATGGTGATACACTATCAAGTCCTATGGTCTTGTTGACATCAAGTTTGCTCAATACCGCATATATCTCCTACACACTTGCCATCAGTGGTTTCTATCCTATTCCCACTGCTCTCAAGTTCTGCATTATGTAACAATCACAAAGATGGAATACTTTAATGAACTGCTCATTTAACACCTCTACTATATCCTCCTCAATGTTTATCATTCTTCCATTATCACTGACTAATGTCATCCTCCTATAATCATTCTTCCTTCTGCTGGCCACATATCGAAAAAACTCCCTATGATTTCTTTTAGTCTCATTTGGCAATCTGAAAATATGTATCTTGTCCAAAACATGGAGATTTTAGCTGATCGTTTTTGTTTAAATTTTTGTTTGTTTGAAAGGCACTCTCAACTTTTGCACCACACAGATACATGGTATGAAAGAAAATTTAAAGAGGCATGTGAAACATTCATAAAACAGCCAAATTTAAAAACAATAATGATGAGCTAAAAATCTCCCAATACATCCCTGACAACAGTATACTTCTTCAGATTGCCTGGAGTACCTGACAGGTAACACTGATCTCAAAAAAAAAAAATAATAATAAATAAAATAAAATAAAAATAAACAGTAATAATGGAAAATAAGTAAATAAATATTAATAATATCAGAAATAGCAAGTTAAAGTAAAAATAACTTCAAAAAGCTAACAAGAGATCCTAGAGATTTTTTCTTTAATATATATATATAGTATTCTAGATGAAATATCATAGGTCAACCAGTAAATGATTATGGTGTGTGTGTGTGTGTGTATTCTTTCTACGGTAATATGAAGTATCAAGACTAAAAATGAGGTGCAAGAACCAGATGACATTAATAAGAAAATTCTGATTGGCTGATGTAATTAATTATTAATCTTACTTGCATTTTTTTTGTAAAAAGATTTATTTTATTCTTATTTTAGTTATTTTTTATTTTAACTACAAGAAGTCAGACTTCATTGAGTTAAGCAGATTTAGCTACATAAAACAGTAAGTTGGTGTAATGTAGTCATTTTATAGAGAGATATATATTTCTGAGATGATCTTAATATCAAAATGTAGAATTTTATTATTAAAGCTTTTATCTCAGATGGTAGTAGACTCATAAATCGAATATAATGAATACTGTTCATCATTTCACTGAATGAAAGTATTCACATTACAGTTTTGTGATACCCTATGCACATCCAGTTCATCTATCTCTATTTTCCCATCCATCATCATCACATCTGGCAGTGTAATATCACTCATCACCTGGATGGTACACCCTTTGCAAAACGAACAGTCAGTAACTCAGCTATTTGGTTTCCATCTGTTACCTCCCCACCATCGGCACTTTTTAAAGTCATCCCTCTACATTCTTCTGTTTACTTGCCACATAGTGAAAGAGCCCTTTAGGATTTCTTTTGTCCTCATTAGCTAGCTTCCTCTCATAATTCATGGGCATGCTGATCACCTTTTATGTGTGTGTGTGTGTGTGTGTTCTTTCTACAATGTTGTCTTTCTGCAAGTCCTGTTTAATGATTCTATTCATCTATCTAACTCCAACCTGATTTATCCTCCTGACTCTGGGTATGCAGTTTGATACTGCTTTCTTATACGCCTGGCATTAGTATACACAAACTGCAATATCCTCTTCATCCCACAACCTCCCTTATGTCTTGCCTTGATTATCTCACTAAAGTTAAGAACTTGGGGAGCTGCATTTAGCATCATGTGGTCATTCTCTTATCTACTCGGCTCTAGGTTGCCTGGACCCACACCACCTTCACTCCCCTAAAACATTCTAGCTTCCATAACTCTGCACTTCCAAACTCCCCATGAATAATATTTTTTCACGGCACCTTACTCCAAATCCATTCAGATACAAATCATTCACACATCCACCTACCTGACATTAGTCCTTCTGCACAACCAGCACTCTGACTCATTCACGATCATAGTTCTTCATCTCAGTTTGCCTCTATCATACCATGCCAGAAGGTTCACAACTTTTACCTTCTTACTTTTCTTATTCTTTTGTACCAACAAATTCTTTTATACCACACTTGTCTGCCATACTGTCATCTTCTTGATCATTAATACTAATCAAAATAATCATCTCTCACCTTTCCTCTCTGCATCCTAACAGTATCAGTAACATCATTAATTTTGGTTCCAGGAAAACATGATTTTGTTACACACTCTTGAAGCATTCCTCTTATCATGGAATAACCAGACAAAATTCTATTCTTATTCTCTCCCATTTTTTTGCTTCCATGTCATACCACCCACTAAGCATTTCTTTGACTATTTTTTTTTTTTTTATGTTGCTCTCCTATACAAAAGGCAGAAGGGCCTATAGCAAATAAATTTGTGTTTGCAGAATCTCGTGTTTTGTTCTGTGGAGAACCTTACATAAGTATGCCACCCCCCCCCCCCTCTCTCTCTTTCTCTCTCTCTCTCGTTATTATTATCTGGTCTCTTCATTTTCCATCATTTCATTTCATTCTTGCAGACACTCTTATCATATGCATGCTCGCTTGCTTCCAACACTTTAGGTGCAACATCAGTCTTGCTATTCACAATTATATTTTTTTACATCCCATCTTTCAATTCACTGTTATCATTCTTCTTTCTTTTCCCACTCTTTTGGCACTCACTCTCACTACACTTGTGACACATGCAGTTATCAGTTTCGTTTTCTCTTTCCATGCATCTTTCATTCTATGAAGCGAATGAAATCACACATGTTAAAATCATCCACCATTGTTTGCATTGGTGCCATGATTTACAGTACAGTATATTTATAACAAAATAAAAGCTTTTAAAATCACAGACAAACAAACTTCAAAAGTACAAACAAATGACCCTTATAAGCAAGCAAACACACATAAAAATAATAATCCAGAAAAAATGAACCAGTTATGGCTGAATATTTTCAAAAACAACTAGTCTTTTTGCTCTAAAAATCTCAACGCATAGTGCCTTGCATGTTGGCAATAATCATTCATTGCCATCAGATCCTTAATTTTTAAGGAATCGTTGTCTATGATTCCTTACAGATTTGAAGTACAGGCATACTTGGTGACATGACTATGTAGATTCCAGGCCAGTGTTGTATAGTGAATCACTACCCCCCCCCCCCCACACACACACTTGTAGATGCATACAGTGGTTTAATAACATTTTTAAGCAGTCATATATATATATATATATATGACAGAATGATCATTGACTCGGTTAACATACATAGTTTTATGAAAAATATTGAATGACTAGAACCGAGATTTAATTAAAAAGGTTTTAATATAAACACACTACTAGTTTCGGCCTGTAACAGCCTTCTTCAGGTGACATTATAAAAGAAAAAACACTAAACATTGAGGGTTAAAAGACTATGAACATCATAGACAGTCTTTATACATAATTAGCATTAAAACGTTGTAGTTGTATTTGAAGCTGTTCTTTCATTTGTTGCATTGTTGGGAGAGTGCGTGCTTGCTGCATCACGTGAACGCCAGTACATGATTACAGCTGAATGACTATCCGGGAGGTTGTAGCTTAAGTTGTTATTTAGATGAACAGGATTGAAGATGATTTCTCTCGATTCCACAGTTTTTCTCTCTATTTCGTCACTGCAACGGAAGATGTTTGTAGATTTTTCCCAGCAGACTTTGTGACTTTGGTTATTATCATTAGGATTAGCCGAGAAGAGGATATGACTTGATAATGCACTTGCTCGCTGTCTCTTGTAAGTAATGTCTCTCATGTGTTCTTCCATACGCATTTCGACAGATTTGTCTGTCTGCCCGAAATAAGGAATATCGCAGTCACATAATATTTTATATACGCCAGGGTATTTGAGTTGATGATGACAAGGTTTTGGGTGACTAATTAAGGAACGGATCTTTGGAAGTGGAGTGAACAAGGTTCTGATATTGTATTTTTTTAGAACTTTTGCTAATTTATGTGAAACAGTACTTATGTAAGGAATAGATATATTGCTTTTGAATCTATTTGTTTCTTCTGAGTGATGTCTGGGAGGATTACGAAGGAATTTGTTAATGATTTTCTTGGAATATCCATTAACTTCGAAAGAAGTTTTCAGATGGTTTATTTCTGTAATCAGTTCATTTGGATCATCAAGAAGAGAACGGGCTCTATGTCCCAAGGTGGAAATTATTCCAAGCTTATGAGGAGGGAAATGATGGGATTGACTGTGCAGATATCTGTTGGTATGTGTGGGTTTTCTATATATCGATATTTTTAGTTTACCAGCAGAAGAGCGAGTCAGTTTGACATCAAGAAAAGGCAAGGAATTATGGTTTTCCTCGAACATCTCAATAGCCGACATCAAAGTATTAAGTTTACTGCTGAGCTTGAAACGGATAATTCCTTGCCTTTTCTTGATGTCAAACTGACTCGCTCTTCTGCTGGTAAACTAAAAATATCGATATATAGAAAACCCACACATACCAACAGATATCTGCACAGTCAATCCCATCATTTCCCTCCTCATAAGCTTGGAATAATTTCCACCTTGGGACATAGAGCCCGTTCTCTTCTTGATGATCCAAATGAACTGATTACAGAAATAAACCATCTGAAAACTTCTTTCGAAGTTAATGGATATTCCAAGAAAATCATTAACAAATTCCTTCTTAATCCTCCCAGACATCACTCAGAAGAAACAAATAGATTCAAAAGCAATATATCTATTCCTTACATAAGTACTGTTTCACATAAATTAGCAAAAGTTCTAAAAAAATACAATATCAGAACCTTGTTCACTCCACTTCCAAAGATCCGTTCCTTAATTAGTCACCCAAAACCTTGTCATCATCAACTCAAATACCCTGGCGTATATAAAATATTATGTGACTGCGATATTCCTTATTTCGGGCAGACAGACAAATCTGTCGAAATGCGTATGGAAGAACACATGAGAGACATTACTTACAAGAGACAGCGAGCAAGTGCATTATCAAGTCATATCCTCTTCTCGGCTAATCCTAATGATAATAACCAAAGTCACAAAGTCTGCTGGGAAAAATCTACAAACATCTTCCGTTGCAGTGACGAAATAGAGAGAAAAATTGTGGAATCGAGAGAAATCATCTTCAATCCTGTTCATCTAAATAACAACTTAAGCTACAACCTCCCGGATAGTCATTCAGCTGTAATCATGTACTGGCATTCACATGATGCAGCAAGCACGCACTCTCCCAACAATGCAACAAATGAAAGAACAGCTTCAAATACAACTACAACGTTTTAATGCTAATTATGTATAAAGACTGTCTATGATGTTCATAGTCTTTTAACCCTCAATGTTTAGTGTTTTTTCTTTTATAATGTCACCTGAAGAAGGCTGTTACAGGCCGAAACTAGTAGTGTGTTTATATTAAAACCTTTTTAATTAAATCTCGGTTCTAGTCATTCAATATTTTTCATAAAACTATATATATATATATATATATATATGTAAATGGCATAAATAAAGCATTTAAGCAAAACATGAAATCATAGAGAGATGCAGCAAGAAAAAATGTTGTAAATAAACGTGTTCATGAATACTGCACATTCACTGCTTCACAGGAGATTTGTGTCACTACAAATGTCATATTAGTGAATGTGGCATTATATAAATAGACATTCATCATAATTGAAAAGTGTTATATGAGTGGATCGTCATAAAGCAAAGCAGGCAGGGTATTACTGTAGTTATCTGAAAGACTAATATGTAATAAATTTGATTACTTTTCTGTGACTGTAATTAATTAATGATTAATAGATGTGATTTCCTTCTAAATGTGAATTTTTATATTATAAAAAAACTGTTACATTGTTATTACCTTGTGAAAGGTGGCTCTGATGATGTTAGTTTAATAGTAGAGAAATATTAGCAGTGAGTTTATAAATAAGTTCTAATTGATTTTGTTAAACCATGTTCATCATCATCATCATCATCATCAAATTCCTGCCATGTACCCTCAAGGGGTGTACAGGATATGACAGTACTACATGAAAAAATTACATCATTACTAACTTCCTATCTACAATTTTCCTCCAAATCAGTCTGTTACTTGTCAAGACTCCAACATTATCAGATCTTATATTTCTATCGTCTAAGGCACTTTGTACCGTATCAATCCACCTATATCTTGGTCTTCCTCTGGGTCGTTTTCCTGCCAACCTGGCAGAGAACACTTGTTTTGCTAATCTTTCCTCTCCCATTCTATTTAAGTGACCATACCATCTGAGATTAGCTCTGCTAACGCATTCCTGGATGCTGACAATGTCAAGTTCTTTCCTAATATCCTCATTTTTAATATGATATTGCCATTGATGCCATCTGTTCACACCTCTAATCTTTCTCAGGACTCTCATATCTGCGGTTTCTAGTCTTTGGTCAAGTGTTTTACTTCTGACCCAGCTCTCAGATCCATAACTTAAAATTGGTTTGAACACAGTCTTGTATACAGCTAATTTAGTGTTCCAACTAATTTCTTTCTTATTCCATATGAATTTATTCAATTGACTTCCCACCATACCAGCTTTGCTGATTCTGTTGTCTATTTCTATATTTAGTTTACCATCTTCAGTAAAAATTGTGCCTAAGTAGCTGAAATGTTTTACTTGTTCCACAGGTTCTCCATTCACAACACAGTTGACATTTTCAATGATTCTGCCTATTTTCATTGTCTTTGTCTTTTTATTGCTGACCTTCATACCATATCTATTACAACAGCTATTCAATTTAGTCAGAGAATCTTGCAGACTTGTAGCGGATTTATTTAGAAGTATAACATCATCCTCATAAAGCAAAGAGCTGACATTAACATCTCCAATTTTGATATCAGGTTTAATACCACATTCCTTCATAATGTGATCCATATAGATAATGAATAACAGAGGGGATAATGTACATCCTTGTCTCACACCAGATTTAACATTAAACCATCTTCCTGTACTTCCTTCAATTCTAACTGCTGACTCACAACTCAAATAAAGACTAAGTATTGCTTGATATAATGCCCCATTGACACCATATAACTGCAGCGTATTGAATAGCTTCTCTCTTGGCACCTTGTCATATGCCTTTTCCAAATCGACAAAACTTAAATACAGATCTTTGTTATATTCCCATGCTTTCTCGACTATTTGTCGTAAAGTGAAGATCTGATCCTGACAGCCTCTATTTGGCCTGAATCCAGCTTGTTCTTCACCAAGCTTTTCTTCCACAATTCTTCTCAACCGTTTCTCAAGTATACTTGCATAGATCTTGCCAGGAACACTCAGTAGGGAAATACCTCTGTAATTCTCACATTCAGTTTTATTTCCCTTTTTATATATGGGTACTATGAGAGCTCTACTCCAATCATCGGGAATTCGTCCCTCTGTCCAGGCTTTCTGAACTATGCAGTGCAGCCACTGTAAGACTCTTATACCACCATACTTCAGCATTTCTGGTCGAATATCATCTACTCCTGCTGCCTTTCCACATTTCAAGCCTTTGATGGCTTTTTCTACTTCAAGTATGGATATGTATTCCTGACTGCATGCCTGGTCAGTGTTTTTTATCACTGTGCTGTCATCACTGCTTGTTTCATTTAGCAGTTTTTCAAAGTAATTACTCCATACTTCAAGGATATCTTTTTCTCCTGTTTTCATTTCACCTTTATCATCTCTAATTCCTTTTACAGCACTCTTTCCTCCATTCCTAAGCTTCTTCAACAACCTCCAGAATATTTTGCCACCTTCTTGATATTTATTTTCTATATTCTTGCCAAAGTCCTCCCATGACTTTTGTTTAGCTAGTTTTACACACTGTTTAGCTTTCTTACATTTGTCTCTGTATTCTGTAAGAGTAAAAGCTGACTTATTTGCCAGGAACTTTTGATATGCTTTCTTCTTTTCCTCCACTGCCTCTTTAACTTCCTGTGTCCACCAGGGAGTTCTGATTTTTTTATCTTTGCACACAACCTCACCACATGCCTCTCTGGCAGAATCAATCAATGTTTCCTTCAGAGTTTGCCACTGAATCTCCAAGGTTTGATTCCTGTTCTCAAACTCTTTCATTTTCTTTTCAATAATATTTCTGTATTTTAGTCTACAGTTTACATCTGAGAGCTGCTCAACTTTTATTCGCTTTAAAACTTTCTTACATGTTATTCTTTTCAATATGAAATTCAATTTTATCCTGCTCAAGACTAAATAGTGATCACTTCCAATTTCAAATCCTCTGTACACTCTGGTGTCCTGCACCAGGGAGAAAACATCACTATCAACAATAACATAGTCAATGAGACTTTTCTTATTCCTAGCCTCTTCTCTCCATGTGAATTTGTGCACATTTTTATGTTGGAACATGGTGTTAGTAATAACCAGTCCATGTTCTGAGCAGAAATCCAACAGATATTTGCCATTATTATTAGCTTTGCTCTTTTCTCCAAATTTTCCCAAAATATTTTTGTATGTCTCACAATCATTTCCTACTCTACTATTTAGATCCCCAACAAGGACCAACTTTTCCTTTTTCACTGTGTCAGTTGCTTTTTCTAAAGCCTCAAAAAATTCCTCCACTTCTACCTTAGTAGAACCTTCTGTGGGACCATAGGCACAAATAAGTCTCATTGTCCAGTTCCCCATTCTCATATTTGCCCACATTACTCTACTTGAGACTGACTGCCATTCAAGAAGATTAGCCTCGTATTTTGTGTTGAATACTATGGCTACTCCTTCTTTTCCTTGATTGTTATTGCCTGAATATAACATTTTGTATTTATTGCTCAGAAAGATCTCACCAGTTTTGGTCTTTTTTGTTTCAGTCACCCCTATTATGTCGATCTGGTACTTATCTAATTCCTCAGCTAGCTCCATTTCTTTGCCATTCAGGCTTCTTACGTTGATAGTACCGATCTTTAACTCTGGTGATGTTGAGTTGGGGTTTGTTTTCAGATTTGTTCCAGTAGCTGACTTTTCGCTGTTCGCCCTGGTTCCCTGGCGAAAACAACGGGGGCCTTGTTTAACCGGGCAACGCCCCAGCCGGCATGAAATTTTGTCATGTTGTACCATCATTTTGTATATTGGTTTAACCAATAAGAATACAATTTGGTCGGCTAAATCCCAAATTGCCAGCCCATCCTCGTTCGTTCAGTATCAAAGTAGATACCCAACAGGGTGCACCACGAGAAGGTGAGGATTGGACACTAGGTCAGAAGCCCTGGTCGGTTCTCCGCATTCCTTTAAAGGCTATGTGGAGGTCTCCTCTCAGTTAAACCATTAAACATGGTTTAACAGATTAAACCATGTTTAATCTGTTAAATCAATCCAGTTCATTTAATATTTTTCATCTTTTTTCTTCTAATACATACCATTTTTAAATTGGATAATTCAAGTGTTTACTTATTTTATACATATATTAGATGCATTAGATTGAATCTTATATTGTTATTTTAATAATTTTTAGGATTCTCATGTTGATTTGTACATGATGAGTGACATTAATTCTGAACTAGATCTGGACAGAAGAAAATTAATAGGGATGGCATTATTGCTGGGTTGTGATTATAAAAGAAAAGGTGTTCCTGGAGTGGGAAAAGAAACTGTAATGAAGTTAGTGGGGAAATTGAAAGATGTGGATATTCTTAAAAGGCATAAGATCCTTGTTTCACTTTATACAGTATTTACTTAAACCTTTTGCAATATATTAATCATGCTTTTTTAATTCAATGAGTATAGTTGCATGAATTATAAAACAAAAATATTTGTTATTATATAGTGTTTACTAGGGTGACTCCCCCCCCCCCCCCGATGCCTAACCCCCCCTCGAGTTCCGGACTGGTAGGCCAGTTCTCCTTGAATTTTGAAAACTTGAAAGCCCCTGAGTTTCAAAACGTTTCAAATAAATTGACAAAAAACATGACACAAAAACGTTACAAAAAAAGCTTATCATTTTATATTATAGAGTAGATAAAGAATAAATATATATATATATTTATTCTTTATCTCCTCTATAATATGAAATGATTTACCTCGGAGCCATATATAATTGACGTTTTGTACTTATTTTTTATATTAATCCCGCCGATGAAAGTTTGAAAATTTATAGTGCATTTTGGGTGGACTAAGGGTTAGATAATCTGAAATCTCTGCTCTAGAGACCAAATATGTACTCTTTCAAGCCTCAAATAAGCAAGATGGTAGCATTGCAATTATGATGAAAATTGCCACCTAAATTGCATAAAAGGATTATGACTTACATATATATATATACAACTTACATATATATATATATATATATATATGACTTACATCACATCACAGTAGCCTTGAGATCTCAAGGCTACTGTGTCCAACACAATTAAAATTTTATTCATACTATCAACAGTTACCCTTTTCGTTTTGTTTTTTTTATGTGAAAAGTTGCAGGCTTATAGCACATCAGTACCATGGGGAGGGGGGGGGGACTAAGAATTTTTATTATTTTCTTATTTTGAATTTTTTGCATTTTTTATTTATTCTTATATAATCTGAAAACCTGTTCTAGAGATTAAATGTGGAACTATGGAACTTTTCATGCCACTTCAGGCCACCTATAAGCAGGGCAGTTATCTCACACTAGGCAAGAAAATTCATCTCCTGCCTTAAGTACAAACATTCATGTCCATAGTGTTTTGAACCCCCAGCCTGTTGATTTGGGAATAGGTACATTAACCACCTGGCTAACTAGACTGAGTAATTGGTCTGTTGTTTGGGTTGTTCGGTTAATATTGTAATAAGCTTGTGATGATGACTATATTTGTTTGTTGTGATCTTATTACAGAAGTTATCATGGTGGAATAAGGGACCTTCATTACTCACTGTGATCAAAATTCCCATCCTATATCCAGTGATGGTTTTCCAAAAAAAAGTGCCAAGAAAATATAATAACAGCTTATTGCAAAGTGTTATGGGCTTCAGTTTAGGCTGTGAATGAAGCTGAAGTTTTTGTCTAAAGCTGTTTTGTTTTTCCCTTATATTAAAAGAGCTAGGTTTGATTTTGAAATGGTGAATTTGCCACCTGTGCCAGTGGCATTTGTGCTTTTGGTGACATGCTAAAACTATTGGGTCCACCTCTTCATCACCAAGATGGTAGTATTTCAACATTAATTAAACATAAAGGCATCATTCTTCTTATTCAACTCCAGAATAGATGACCAAATCACTTCTGTCTTTATTTAAACATTGAATTGCATGCCTTCTGGGACCTATTGCCAGAAAGACAGAAGAATTTTGAAAAACCTGGATACCAAAAAGGTTTTGATTCTGATGGAATCCCACCAGTTGTGCTCCAGAACTAACACCTGTTCTTTATCATTTATTTATACACTGTATTATACTCAGCTGTTATCCATCCTACAGCATGGAAGCAAGCCCATATACAGCCAAAAAAGTGATGTGTCTACCTTCAAAATATCGACCTGTTGCTCTTGCTTCGGTATTTGTTTAAAGCATAGGTTCTCAAACTTTTTTGGGCCACTGCTCACTTTGCAAGACATAAATTTTGTAACGTCCCCATTATAATAGTTTTCCGTGTTCAAGCCGTTTGATATTTTTGACGTAAATAGCAACTAATGATACATCACTGCTTATGCCGTTAAATTTTTAAAAAGAAGTGGCCAATATGTGCTTCATCTTGAACACAGTTATTGCTATACCGATTTTGGTGAAACGTAGCCCATATGTAAAGATTGTAAAATGTATGCTCGAATAACATTATGCACAGTTTCATACAATTGTTTAAATGTGGAATACAATTAAGAGATGCATTGCATTAGTAAGAATCTTATTGTAATAATTAAAACACCATTAAATATATTACAAAATTGTTTATTTCTAACTTATAAAGTAAAAATACAAAGCAAAAATAACAAATTAATGTGAAGTTTCATACAATGGTTTAAATATGAAAATTCGGAATACATATTAAGAGATTGCATTACATTAGTAAGAATCTTATTGTAATAATTAAATCACCATCAAATGTATTAGATGGTTTATTTCGAAACTTACAAAGTTAAAATACAGAGAAAAAATAAGAAATTAATGTGAAGGATAAGCCTGGTGCATTTTTAAAACTTTGTTAATATCGGGTTCAACGTTCGTTAAAAACAGTCGTAAATTGCCACAATCAGTATATGCAATCGGTTCCTTTTCTTAGATAGTAAATTCACTACAGCACTAAACCCAAGCTCAGCCAAATAAGAAGATGGAAATGCAATTAAAAATTTCTGCGTTATTTCCCATAATCCAGGGTACAGTGTCGGTTTTGATTTTTGAAGCCAGAACTCTCGGTATCCAGTTTTGAATGTTATTTTTAGTTCTTCATTTGTTGCGAGTTCTATGAGTTCCACTTCTAAATTTGATGCCCGCTGTGCTTACATATGAGAAAGGATCTAGAACCCCATTTGGTATATTCATGTTTAGAATATCCTTGAATCGCTCATTGAAATCAGCATGGAGAACCTCCAAGTGTTGGCAGTATGTAAGTAAATCTTCCTTTTTGAGAGACACTGCTGATAAATTTGAAAAGTGGCTATATTCCCCTCGGCCCATATTCCGCTTGAACAGAAAAAGTTTCCCTACAAAAGCGGCAATAACGTTTTTTGTTTTAATTCAATTCAATTCATCACCTTGTAGTTGTAGATTGACTTCATTAAATATTTTATAGAAGTCTGTCAAATAAGCGATGTCATTTTTGGATGTAATCAGGTTGGCCTGCAAATCCGTCGTCTCTGTTTTCTACGAACTCTAGTACTGAATCATACAAATTGTAAAATCGATTCAGACAAATACCTTTTGAAAGAACTTCTGTGTGAAGCAGCAAATGATTGAAATCTTCATCGTTTTCACTACAAAGTTGGCTAAACAATCTGTCACTCAATGAATTGCTTCTAATCTTGTTGACTACTCTAATAACGTAATGGAGCGACATGTGCAGGCGTTCACTTAAATTTTTCGCAACCAAATGTTGACGATGAAGTACACAACGTATAGCGAGTACATTTGGTACTGCTTGTTTCAAATGCGCTATGAAACCCTTGTGGCGCCCTGTCATTGCTGCAGCACCATCAGTAGCAGCAGACAAAATATTACGAATAGGAATGTCTTTCTCTTGAAAAAAATTATTCATGATATTAAACATAGATTCTCCCTTTGTATATGCTTCCAAGTTTTTAGCGAATAATAATTCTTGACAAACTTTTTCTTCTTTTATGAATCGTACGTATGATAAGAGTAGTGGTTCATTATTTGGGAGAGTTGATTCATCGAGTTGAATGGAAAATTGGCATGTCTTCAAATAATCGCACAATGATTTTTCAACGTCTTCAGCCATTTCATCGATTCTTCTTTGCACTGAATTATTGCTCAAAGGAATTTTCCTGATGATATCTGACGCTGGCTTATGAAGCACAGTGTTTATTACTTCTTTTACCAATTGTGTGTGATTTTCCCACTTTTGCGATTAATAATGAAATATTATAAGAAGCTTGTAATCTGTCATTATCTTGTTTAGTGGACGACTTAAAAAGTTTTGATATAGTTAGATGTTTAAAATTTTTTTTTCTAATACTTGAAAATAGGACAAATCTTTATCCTTTTTGTCAGCATGCATTTTAGTCAAATGCTCTTGTAGCCTAGAAGGCTTCATTTGAAAACACTTTTTGCCAAATCAAGCACTTGGGTAATAATTGGTTCATAGGAGACTGAATAAAACCATATTTCAAATACTCAATACTGTACTGTCGACATTCCTTCTTATATTCAGACATAATGAAGTAATAAAATTTGCAAAAATATTCACAAAATAAAAAATTTAATTTACACTTTGTATGACTCCACTTATCTATCACACTTTCGACTGATGATTGTTGGCAAAGCACACAAAAAATAATGAAACTTATTCCTAATCCACTGGTATTTATAAATTTGAAATCTAGCCAGAATCGACTTGCATGCATCGACTTGTTTGCGATACCATCGTATTCGTGCTTTGAACAAGTCACTGCAAGCACCCATATTCCTGTCAAAACATACTGAATTGAGTGAATTACCTACGTAATAGTTGACCAACATACTAGTTAAGACTCGTCTGTTGCTTGAATAGACTAAAGCCTGTATGGCATGCTCAATTTTTACAATAGCAAAACATGAATAAATTTTTTAAGTATATAAAAAATAGAAGTTAAAATATCCTGTATGACACATTCAATTTTTTATTTTGTACACAAACGCATTTTGTTTGTCCGACCACAACATTGTCCAAATAATTATAAATAATAATTAATAAATAAAATAATTACACAAGATTTAAACAACAAACCTACAAGACAACCACAGAAAACAGTATAATAAGTTTCGAATAATATTTGCTTTGTTTTTTCCCTCTAGTTAGCAAAATAAGTGAGTACTAACTAGGCTAACTAAAATTTACGATTTTATTTCTTTCTTGCCATTATTATTTTTACTCGTAATATTAAATTATATAAAATTGGGTTTATTTTTTTACAAATCAATTAGAAAAGTGGTTTTATATATTTTATATATATTTTGAAATGAAATATAACGAATATATTTGCTACTATAAACATAACCTATTATACACACATATATACATGCTCTATTTTCTCATTGACATCTATTTCTATCTGACATGGTAAATTTTCAAATGATTAAATAATTGAAATAGAAAATTGATAAAAAAATTTATCATGTAAGATGGGCATAAGATGAATTAAAATGCAATATTTAAATTTTAAATGATTATCTAATTGCAAAATCACGAAAATAATTAATTTTTAAATATATATTATTAATTTCTTTTATTAAGAGCCACTGACCCCTAGACTGCCTGAACGCCCCAAAATGCTTCTGATCTGACTATAGCCCCTTAGAAGGCTTCAGCTCCCACTGTGGTGGGCGGTACTGCCCACTTTTGGAACCTATGGTCTAAAGTAATAGAGAAGGTTATCGATAGTCAGCTTCTTTGATACCTGGCAAACTATCAACTAATTAGTGACTTCCAATATAGGTTTCACCAATCAAGATCTGCAGCAAATCTCATCACCTACCTCTGAACACGTCATGGAAAGGTTTGGAGAAACCTGTAGTGTTACACTTAACATTTTCAAGGGATTTGATAGAGTTTGCTGCTGAGGACGTCTCAGAAAATTGCCATCCTGTGGTTGACATGCTTCCTTTTAGCAGTTGGATTGCCAGTATTCTCTCAGGTCATTCACAGTGTGTAATGGTGGTGATCTCTTTTCATATTTTCTTATTAATGCCGGTGTTCCTCAAGGTTCTGTTATTTCATTCACCTTCTTCCTCATACAAGGGTTGTTTGAAAAGTTTGATAAATTTCCAATGGACAGCAACACAATTCGTTCATTCATACCAATGTCGACACATATCATCTTTTTCATGATCCCTGGCAAAATTTTAGCCACTTGTGACACATAGTTCTCATTTGAGAAACATTTAGAATGACCATGTTCGCATTTTTCATAAACATGGAGAAAAACAATTTTCGTGCAGTGATAAAATACTTTTATTTGAAGATGCAGTTCATGGGAACTCTGCACCAGGATTAAAGACTATTTATTTTTGGATAAATGAGTTTAAATGTGGTTGTAAGTCCATCAACGATGAAACACGCTCTGGATGCCTGACTGAGATCACTATAAAGGAAATAATTGACAAAATCCATGGTATCATTAATGAAGACCACCGAGTGAAAGTGCGTGAGATTGCTGAGATTGTAGGCATCTCAACTGAACAGGTGTATAGTTTTGTTGACTGGTGATCAGAAATGTATGTGAAAAGACATTTCAACGCAGTGTTTGGCAATGTTTAATCACAATTTGCAGGATTTTTTGCATCGATTCATGACTGTAGACAAAACTTGGATCCACCACTACACACCTGAGTCCAAGCAGCAGTCAAAACAGTGGACAATGCCCAGCGAAAGAGCTCTGAAAAAAAAAAAACAAAGACCGTTTTGTCAACTGGGAAATGAATGCCACTGTTTTTTGGGATTCCCAAGGAATTATCATGATAGATTATTTGGAAAAGGATAAGACAATAACAGGAATCTATTATGCATCATTGTTGGACCGTTTAAAAGAAGAACTGAAGAAAAAACGGCCAAGATTGGCTCACAGAAAAGTGCCCTTTCATCAAGACAATGTACCATCCCACACATCAGCCATCGCAATGGCAAAATTGCATGAATTCAGGTTCAAATTGGTTCCACACCCACCATATTCTCTGGACTTGACCCCGTATGACTTCTTCTTGTTCCGAAACTTAAAAATTTGGCTCAGTGGGAAAATATTTTCTTCGAACAAATATGTCATCAAGGCTGTCAATGAGTGTTTTGCACAATTTGACAAATCTTACTTTTTAGATGGGATGAAAAAATTGGAAACTTGCTGGACCAAATGTGCAGATCTCAATGGAGACTATGTTGAGAAATAAAGATGATATTTTTCAAAAAAATGTGTTTAACTTATTTTTTTACCTTTTTACAACTTTTTACAACTTTTCAACCCTCATATTCATGAACAATCTCCATTCATTCTACTCATATGACAAACCTTGTAGTGCCCAAAATTTCAAGCTTCGAGATCATCCTTCAATAAGTACTCTAAATACTGATCTCCACAACATCAGACAATAATAACTGAGTTGCCTTCAATGCTTCAAAAACACAATTTTTGTCTTTTTTTTTTTCCTCTCACAAAAAATACCTTAGTTCTTTTTCTCCTTACCTTTGACAGTAGTCAAGATCAGATATCCTTTCTCAGACTGACTCTTACTCCTAGGCTTTCCTGGCATCCTCTTTTGCTTAAGATATTACATTTCATATGTTCAGTTATTTACTCTGTACAAATCTCAAATATACCCGATCTAACCTTGGACTACTGCTTTTACATATGAGGATAGTGTACATAAAACTTCTCTAAAAATTCTTGATGATATTCATAATGGAGCAGTTTAGTTGATTAGCAACTGTCCCAGTGACTCTCTTCAGTTGCTGTCTCACAGATCAGTTTCCACATTTTATCTCTCTACAGATATTTCAATGGGCACTGTTCAACAGAACTAACATTCATTATGTCCCCCATTTTTGCTAGAACTACAGCAATGTGACCAACAGCTGCCCAACATTTTTTTTTCAGTTAAACTACTGAGTTACTGAACCAGCTATTCCTAGTCATCTTTCATTTCATCTACCTCTGTGGGCTCTTAATGCATTTACATGAATGCCAGGATTATCAGTAATAAAGGAGATAAGTTTTGCTGAATGAGCTATTTCCAGTCATCATTCATTTCATCTACCTCTCAGTTTTATGGCAGCCTTCCTCCACAAAGTATTCCTTGCAATTATGACCTCCAGTTCTTTGAAAAGAATATTAATGAATTACTTTGCTCTTCACTCTAGTCCAGACACACAGTGTTTATTTGCTATGCATGGGCTTGAGTCGAGTAAAGGGCTCAATGTGTGGGAGTTATAGAGTGATTGAAAAAAAAAAAAAGATGGAAAAGATCATTTTACTCCAGAGGAGCAAATATGGTGCTGCATCTGAAGTTGATGGACATACTAGCTCATTCAAGGATCAGTTATTTAAAAGTTGGATAATTGAGAATTCACTATATTTACTAAGTACAACAGTCAGTTTGGCATTTCTTAAAGTAATGTCATAGTAGTGAGTTTCTCAGATTATGTTTCAGAATTAACTTTGGAATTCATTTCAACAAAGTTAAATTCTAAGTTCTAATACAGGCTGAATTTAATGTATAATCAGCAAGACTTCATAGGTCAAATAAAAAAAAAATTCCATCACAAAATATCTTGCTCATGGCATCCAGTTGACATATATACAAAAATAATATATCCATTTCATTAAAACTTAAATAAAAAAAAAAAAAATCAGCTAATGCCTTTTAGTTCCTTATAGGGAGTAGGCAAGGCCATTTTAGCCCTGTCAAACTTTGAGAGACTGAGTGGGCAGTTCAATCTCCACTAGTAGCCAATCAGAGACAGCTGGCCCAAGGTTATCACTAATTAATCAGTACACAGTGAACAAGACGGCTAACAAGTAATGCCTTCTCATGGTCCCTAACACAATATTTTTAATGTCTGAAAATAGTGTGGGTTCGACTGCCAATTTTTTGAGCTTATGGGACGAAAAACCCGAGTTTCTGAGAGAAAAAACCTACTTGCCCATGCCAGAGATTGACTAACTCAGATACTGGTTGAAAAAAAGGCTTAGAAAATCTTCCTCTGCTCAGCGACTAGGTTTGAGCTCAAGTCTTTTGTCATGTGGTCAAGCACTGTAGAGTGCAGTGCTTGACCTTCTACTGAGCTACACAGGCTACTTAATATATAACATTACTTTATATAATATCCATATAATAAAAGGCACAATTTCAATTCCTTTTTATTTTATTCTGCAGTGTGGGGTGTTGAACACACACAGTATTGCACTTTGTAAATGAAAAGTAGTATTTACTCAGTTTCTCTTTATTCATTGTAATATTCTAATTGTATAATAAGCAAAATTATAATGTAGTTTGCTGTTTTTGAAAATGGCAGCATTTTCTCTTTTTAATTTCATTGACTAATCAAGTTGAATTCTTTTACATATAGGTTTGAAGAATGGAAAAATAGTCACCTTTTCCCCTCACTGAATCAGAACTCAATCCGGAAAAGAGTTCATTGTGATACTTGTAACCACCCAGGTAATATTATCAGTTAAAAAATATATTGTAGTGTTTATAATATGAGGTATCTACAGATTTTGAGGTATAACTTCTGATAACACTTCCAGTATGATAAGGATAAAATTGACTTTGAAATACTTTTCTGATGTTTTAACTATATTTGGGATGAACAATCCCTTAAGATGCATAATTTAAACTGATTTCATTACATAGACAGTGAAGAAAGAGCTTAGTGGCATGCATATACTGCCACTAATTTCTCAAAAGGACAGTTGCTGTCATGACCAAATATATGCAGTTTTTATATAAAATACAGTCAGCTATTACCATAGCATATTAGAGAAATAGTTCATTATAGTTAATAATTTGCTATAATGAATGTTTTAAGCATAGTAGTACCCAGGAAGCTTGGTGGGGACTTTTCTGTAGTTTATTGCAACAAGCAAATTTGCTGTAGTAGCAGTTGCTATAGCAAAAATCTTGCTGTACTAAATTCTATGAGGTGATTTTAATGCTAGAGAAGAAAAAGTAAAAAAAAAAAAAATAAATAATTTTCAAATAGAAAAAAAAAATGTAATAGTAGAGAACTTTATTGACTGTCCTATTGATTTCAATCAGGATTTTTTACTAGTTGTTATAGTGAGGGATTTTGCTGTAGTGAGAATATATAACCTTTGAATATACTCCTTGATGGTACATACCAGGAAATGATAAATGGCTTGCATTCAGAAAAATTGAAAACCTAGCATTAAGACTAAAATAAAGAGCCAAAAGGCTTCACTTCAGCGATTTTAAGCGAACACTCGGTCAATATGTAAATACTTTATGTATCGACCGAGTGTTCGCTTACAAAAAATACACCTCTCCAATGCTTTGAGTTCCTTAGCACAGGGAGTTTTTGCTCTCTAGGTTTCTACTTAGTCTCTGACGAAAACCAATGAGTTTGAAACAGCTGTCAGACTAGTGAAACCTTATAATGAACCAATAGAAAGCAATATACGGAAACTTTAACGGCCGTGCTTTCCTATTAGGTTCGGCAAGGGCAATTCATAGTATGCCGACGGTGTATTCCTGTTAGCTCTCTGGTCAATCCCCACACGACACTTTTATAGTTTCTGTATTCGGCTTTGAAATGATGTTGGATGTAATATCCACTTAATTTCAATAACTAGAATTAGAATTTTTTGTTTGAATCACTCCATCCTAAAAAAGATTAGAAATTTTTGTATGTATGAGTACATTGTGTGTATGTGTACACACACAAGGTATTGATGTATTTTTTAAAATTTATTATTTATTTATTTATTTTATTTTATTTTATTTTATTTATTTATTTTTTATTTTTGGAGCCTTCATAGCTCAGTAGATAATGACAGTGCTCTTTGATGAGAAAGACCTGCATTTGAATCCCATCTAGAACATGAACAATCTTTAAACGAGCTGATTCCATGTGGAGGTGACAGGATTTTTCTTTCAGAAACTTGGGTTTTTCATCTCAAAGCAGATATACTAGTCACACTGTGTAGATAGGATTAACTGCCTCACATCATTAATTATTATTATGTATGCTCTTCTGGAGTCCAAGTGCTCAATGAGGGTGAGTCATTTTTAATCACTCATACTTAAATGCCATCATACCTCTCTTTGAATACATTCACTGAAGATGCACTTGCAACATTTAATGGGCCATCAGGGGGCCCATTCCACAACTTGCAATGAAAAGAATCTGGATCTCACATGCTTCCTAGCCACACCCTTAACCGTTTTTCAGGAATGTCTTGAGTTCTGCCTTCATCAGGCCTAAGCTGCAATATCTCACTTATATCTATACTTACAGTATAGATATAAGATGAGTGGAAGTAAAGGGAGATAAGTGACAATAGTGAGATAAGTGTGATATAAGTACTTCTTAACCAGTTCTCCTGATAAATGTCCTATGGATATTGACACTTCACTTGGTAACTGAAATCATAACCTTATCAAAGTCTCCTTTCTAGTAGAATGCCCTTCATCCAACCACTCTTAGTCCTGTTTCCTTTGGCATTATAATAATAACAAAGTCAAATGTGATTATCTGCATGTCTTATACTCCACCTTTCTTTGAGTTGACTACTGTTTTCATTCTTCATATCCCAGGCACCTGCATCAACCAAATATCAGAAATAATTCTTACTAGAAGAGAGACCTTCGTTCCTCACTTTACCCCAAAATCCAGACAACTGTCTGAATGTTGGTTTTGCAAGTGCGCCAAAGCAATTCAAGAAAAGAATTCTGCATATCACAAGTGGCTTGAAACTAGAATGCCAGCACCCTATTCAGTCTACAAGGCAGTACGCAGCAGCTGTAAAGATCACCTGCCAATCAAAATCTGACTTTGAAAGATCCAAGAGCCACAAACTTGCCTCCTATTCAGTTGGCAAATGAGCCTTTTGGCTCTTGCAAAAACCATTGGGTGCATCTTTGTCCATCCATGTTTCCACCTCTTTCACATCTAGCTGGTTTAATTATAACATCATCCAAAGACAAGTCTGACATCCTAGCATCATTTTCTTCTCCTCCAACTTTCACATCAGTGATCAAAGCAAAGTACCTCAAGCATTATCAGCAACTCATAATTAGTGTTTAATGGAATAAATACAGCCTAGAAAAATAATTAAACACAGGTTTAATTGTTCAATTATTTTGTCTGCCACAAAGACATCTGGGATACAATAGAAAAATTGTAATAATGCACACAAAACAATAAGTGGAAAAAGTTAGATTAGAAGCCTAATGTCCTATTGGGATGCTATCTGGTACTGGTGACTAACTTTGTCTATTGGGCAGAAGGTCTAAGAATTAATGTCTCCAAATCTTGGAAAGTTTAACACAACCATATTTATTTAGATTTGCTTTTAAGTTTATCTGTTGATTGTAAATCATTCAAGTATAGATTTGCTGCAGTGAAGCACAGCAGTTTATTATTATTATTATTATATTCTATGCAAGGTATCCAAACATGATCAGCTAGATCATTGCAAGATAGCATCTGCCAACTTGCAACCATAATATGACAAGTTGCAAGAACAGTGAACACTGTAAACACCAGGAACAGAGAAAGGAGCAAGTGGATCTTTAGGAGAGCAAATAAAGGCAACCAGCTTCAAATGAGGTTTAAAAGTGGTGCAAAGATTACATTTCTTGAAGGTTATTTGAGGGTTCCAGCTATTTTTTTGCAGGTCCTCTGGATTTAGGAAATAATAATAGCATTACTGTAATCTTTGAGAGGGATGCGAGGTGATGGGAAGAACTATTTCATTGATCCTTATGGCAATTTTTTTTGGCATTTAGTCATAATTAAGACTTAATATTCAACCACTGGTAGTTTTCTCTTGTACTTCCATTTAGCAGAGAAAGAATAAAAAAAGACAGTACTGACAATTTATGACACCATATATATAAAGTCTGATTATTGTGTTTACCATATTATCCTTTGAATGATGTAGAATGCTTTCTTTGCTGAACATCTTTTAAGTATATATTTAAGAAGTAAGCCATAGTACCTGTAAAATTAACAGATATAAATAAATTGGTACTATGCTGTAGTTATACTGTGCAGTCATAGATAACATGGAAAACAACCACAGAAGCTTGAAGATCAAATGATTGTTAAGTAGCAATCTTAGACATTAATCCTGATGTTCAAAGATATAGAGAATACCAGCCCTCTACCACCAAGTTTTGGGTTAAAATTCCACCATGTTCATGAATGTTTGTGAATAGCTTTTAGTGGGAGAAAAATATTATGATCCATTGTGAGGCCACTGTTCCATTTATGGGAGGCCTGAAGTGGCTGTTCAATGTTTGGTCTTTAGAGTAGAGTTTGAGATTATGTTAAAAAAAAAAACATCTCATCAAATTCCTGATACATATCCTCAAAGGACATGCAGGATACTGCAAAAGATGCATCTATTATTACAGTTGCAATTGACAATTTTCCCCCAAATTAGTCTGTTATCTGTCAGGACACCAATATTATCATATCTTATATTTCAATCTTCTAAGGCACTTCTTAAAATGAAACTTCAGAGAACAAAGAAAGAGTTAGACAACTGAGTGCAGAGTTCTAACCAAAAGATGCAAGGGAATTGAAGAAAGCAACATTACAGATAGAACAAAAGATCTTTGTAGAAAGATAAATGAAGTTACAGGGAAGTTTATTCCCCTAGATTAGGAGTTGTAAAAAAGTAATTTCGGAAGATGTATGATGGAAGAAGAAGAAACAGTGAAGAAAAGATGGAAAGAGTATGTAGAGGATTTGTACAAAAATGATATTAATATTGAAAGAAAATTTGTTGAGGAACCCGGAAGTGATATCAGCAATAGAATGACTGCCAAAAGGAAATGCTCCTGGAGCTGATGGTCTGTCGATGGAATTATTGAAAGCGGCTGGGGATGAAATAATGAATATATTAATTGAAATTTGCCAAGAGGTTTGGAAGAAAATATACCCTAGAGATTGGAAGACATCAATATTCATCCCAATTCTTAAAAAATCAAATCCCAGAGATTGAGAATTATACGAGGTGTGGCTATTAAATAACGAGACTGGTTGCAAAAATGTAGTTTATTATTACAATTGTACAACTTAATTGTTATACCCTTCAACATACTTCCCTCCTCTACACCATTGCTGGAAGCAGAGATGCAAGTCATCAGGTGTTATCTGCTTCAGTAGTGCTGCTGTTTTCTTCTTTTCCTCATCCACTGACTGAAAACGGGTGCCCTTCAATGTGGATTTCAACTTTGGAAAAAGGTAAAAGTCGCATGGAACTAAGTCCACCGAGTAAGGTGGATGGTCCAACACTGGAATCTTCTTATTGGCCAGATACTGCTTTACAGACAGTGCACTGTGGGCTTGAGTGTTGTCCTGATGGAGAATCCAAGCGTTGTTCTTCTGCAGATCGGGTCTCTTCTTCCTCACTCATTCTCTCAGCTTGGCGAGAACCTCGAGGTAATAATGTTGGTTAACAATCAGCATTGCCTTCAGTTTTGACTTACTCATTCTTGCTGGCGTGGGAGTTTTCTAGTGCATCAATTGTGCGACTTCACATGTTTCTTTTATAACTGCCTACCGACTAACCACAAGTGACAGCAAACATTGCTTATCTCAACTGCTTCTAAAACTTTCAAGGTCATTCACAGTGCAGGTGCATCCCACTGTTACAAGTACATGATTCACAGTTCACCTTGTCTCATTATTTAATAGCCACACCTCGTAGAACCATCACTTTAATATCACATGCAAGTAAAGTTGTGCTAAAAATGATCCAACAAAGGCCCAAAGAACAGGCTGGCTTTAGAAGAGGTAGAGGAACTAGAAACCTGATAGCAAACGTGAGATGAATTATGGAAAGAACAAGAGAATTTCAGAAGGAAGTGTTCATCTGTTTTATTGATTATAAGAAAGCTTTTGACTGCATGGATTACAACAGACTGTGGATTGTAATGAGATCAGTGGAATACCTAAGCATCTAATTCTCTTGATAAGAAAGCTGTGTGGCAACCAAGAAGCTTCAGTAAAAACAGTCTTTGGAGAAACTGTTCAAGTGGGAAAAGGGGTTCGGCAGGGTTGTATACCTGTCGCCCTATCTTTTTAATATTTATAGTGAATACATTATGAGAATGGTAACTTAGACAAAGACCCAGCTTGGATTAAGATTGGTGACAAAAAGATGAATAATTTAAGATATGCAGATAATACAGCCATCATAGCAGAAAGTTAGGAATGTCTGGAGCAGTTGATTCTTTTGTTTAAGAAGGGAAAACATCAAAACTGGGCTTAATTTACACAACAGCAACAAAAGTGATGGCTTCTGGTAATTTTTATTATTATTATTATTATGTGACACCTCCAAGGAACTCAGAGACTAATCTTGGGAGGGCATCTACTCTACAACTGTCTCCACCACTCAATTCACCAACTACAATGAACTGCAACTACAATCATCATCATCATCATCTACACCATCTACTGCTCACCACCACCACTAGTATTTTCACACACAATCACAAACATCCATACCCAGAGCAGGATTAGAACCAGCAGCCTTTTTGCTGGAGAGTGGATATGCTAACCACTCAGCCAACCAGGCTGGCTAATAAATTTAGATGAATTTATGATAGAGAGAGAGAGAGAGAGAGAGATAAAATAGAGATCATTGAAAGTTATGATTTACTGGGGTCCAGAATAAGAAATGATGGTAAATGTGAAGATGAAATTAAAAGAAGGATAATCATGGGAAAACATCATCATTATCAAATTCCTGACATGTACCCTCAAGGGGTGTACAGGATATGATAGTACTACATGAAAAATTTACATCATTATTAACTTCCTCTACAATTTTCCTCCAAATCAGTCTGTTACTTGTCAAGACTCCAATATTATCATTATCAGATCTTATATTTCTATCGTCTAAGGCACATTGTACTGTATCAATCCACCTATATCTTGGTCTTCCTCTGGGTCGTTTTCCTGACAACCTGGCAGAGAACGCTTGTTTTGCTAATCTTTCGTCGCCCATTCTGTTTAAGTGACCATACCACCTGAGATTAGCTCTGCTAACGCATTCCTGGATGCTGACAATGTCAAGTTCTTTCCTAATATACTCGTTTTTAATATGATATTGCCATTGATGCCATCTGTTCACGCCTCTAATCTTTCTCAGGACTCTCATAACTGCGGTCTCTAGTCTTTGGTCAAGCGTTTTACTTCTGACCCAGCTCTCAGATCCATAAATTAAAACTGGTTTGAACACTGTCTTGTATACAGCTAATTTAGTGTTCTGACTAATTTCTCTCTTATTCCATATGAATTTATTCAATTGACTTCCTACCATACCAGCTTTGTTGATTCTGTTGTCTATTTCTATATTTAATTTACCATCTTCACTAAAAATCGTGCCTAAGTAGCTGAAATGTTTTACTTGTTCCACAGGTTCTCCGTTCACAACACAGTTGACATTTTCAACAATTCTACCTATTTTCATTGTCTTTGTCTTTTTAATGCTCACCTTCATTATGTCATATATATTTGCTATTATTATATCGATGCTCTATATTTAATTATATCCTTTCTTACTTCAACCTCTTCTATCAAAATACTACCGCTTGTGCCTTTTGTTATGTTGGCTGCGCCATTGTTATGTGGCCTTCTCTTTGTTTTATTTTTATCATTTTGTTTCCTTTTTATTCTTTTATTTTCTTATTTTTATTTTAATTTTAACTTTTATAATGTCTTAGTGTTAATGTTATCAAATCTTTACAATCCTTCTTTTATTCTATACTTATCGTCGGGTCTGAGCCTTTGTTCTATCATACTATTCTTAATTCATTTTATTTTATTCCTTACATAATTTAACTTTCTAAGGGTTGCCAGAAATACCTATTCCCTGAATACTATGAACTATCCTATTCACTCAGGCAAATTTATTTACTGTGCCAGCCTGGGCCTTAAGGGTAGAATTAAACTCAGCCTAAGAATAGTCATAGGATATCAGGTGCTACTAATAATCTTAGCTAAAATTCAGAAGCTTTAGGTTTTCTAGTTTATTGCAGTCGTGCCCTACTACTCTTAATTGGGATATCCCCGCATACACATACAATCACACACAATCACAGGTTCGTATTTTATGAAGGGTCAGGGTCAGTCAGCATGATCAGAAACACAGACATGTAAAGCATCAAATAAATTTAATGAACTCATTATGCAATGCAACACAAAAATAAAACAATTATTAATTCTAATTTAAACTTCTACTTTTCTCTCACTCTCTCGTTCTTAAAATAATTAAGCATTGATTTCTAAATGTTAGCAAATTAAATATTTCAACATATTTTACATTCTTATCTACAGCTCAATTGGTCATTTAGGCATTTAGCACATTGATAATCATTCTCGAATGAATCACAACAAAATCTCTATCTAACTGAAAATTCTTAAAATTCATTTTTAAAGGCATAGAGTCATTTACATAAATCTCAGTTCTTCACACTTCCTTCTGTTACAAGTTTAAGATACACTCTTTTCGCACTGTTAGTCAATTCTCAAATGGGCTAGAACATGTGAAAGTACTTATCTACTCTTTATCGGTTTCTTTCTGTCCTTCCTTCTTTGTTATGATTCTGGCTATCTCGATTTTCTTTGCCACGTGGGATACACGTGTTCTCCTGAGCCAAGCGCTATTTCTCTGCTAAGGGTTTACGTCAACAATCCTCATTGATAGCCTATGTTCGATCCTGCCGAACTCTGCTGCTATGCCATGCCGGAACTTCTCGAAAGTCGGCTCTTAAAATAAGAGCCGAACTGCGATGAACACTTGTAGCACACGGAGAGAATGCCGGAACAAAAAAACAGGGCAGAGTCAATTCCGTGTCGTGGGTTTTATACACTCCCCAAGAACGCCACCTTTCCGAGTTTGAATTTCTCTTATCGTCCCACCTATTGGTCTCCGACTGGGTGACTTCACCGATCAACATGCAGGACTTTCTATTTCTGAGAATGTATGCATCATGATATCTTCTCAGATGTGATGCCCGCGGGTGCTTACGCTGCTTTTTTAGCGTTAGGGCGATAAATTGCTGACTTACATTTATATTTGACACACAGATATATTGATTTTATTTAACATAATTCAAAGTTTAATATACAAGATGTTGTTTACAAAAAAAAAAAAAACATAGTTATACTGTGCTAAAAGATAAGTATGCATATTTATTTTATGTTTATTGTTAGATTCTGGAATGGTGACGTCATGTAAAAATGAGGTTCACCTATTTTAGATCTAACAATACCATATCTATTACAACAGTTATTCAATTTAGTCGAGGGAATCTTGCAAACTTGCAGCAGATTTATTTAGAATTATAACATCATCCGCATAAAGCAAAGAGCTGACATTGACATCTCCAATTCTGATATCATGTTTAATACCACTTTCCTTCATAATGTGATCCATATAGATAATGAATAACAGAGGGGATAATGTACATCCTTGTCTCACACCAGATTTAACATCAAACCATCTTCCTGTACTTCCTTCAATTCTAACTGCTGACAACTCAAATAAAGACTAAGTGTTGCTTGATATAATCTCCCATTGACACCATATAACTGTAGGGTATTGAATAGCTTCTCTCTTGGTACCTTGTCATATTCCTTTTCCAGATCGACAAAACTTAAATACAGATCTTTGTTATATTCCCATGCTTTCTCAACTATTTGTCGTAAAGTGAAGATCTGATCCTGACAGCCTCTATTTGACCTGAATCCAGGTTGTTCTTCACCAAGCTTTTCTTCCACAATTCTTTTCAACCGTTTCTCAAGTATAGATCTTGAGAAATGGTTGAAAAAAACTTGCATAGATCTTATCAGGAACACTCAGTAGGGAAATACCTCTGTAATTCTCACATTCAGTTTTATTTCCCTTTTTATATATGGGTACTATTAGAGCTCTACTCCAATCATCGGGAATTCGTCCCTCTGTCCAGGCTTTCTGAACTATGCAGTGCAGCCACTGTAAGACTTTTATACCACCATACTTCAGCATTTCTGGTCGAATATCATCTACTCCTGCTGCCTCTCCACATTTCAAACCTTTGATGGCTTTTTCTACTTTAAGTTTGGATATGTATTCCTGACTGCATGCCTGGTCAGTGTTTCTTACCACTGTGCTATCGCTGCTTGTTTCATTTAGCAATTTTTTAAAGTAATTACTCCTTACTTCAAGGATATCTTTTTCTCCTGTTTTCATGTCACCTTTATAATCTTTTACTCCTTTTACAGCACTCCTTCCTCCATTTCTAAGCTTCTTCGACAACCTCGAGAATATCTTCCCAGCTTCTTGATATTTATTTTTTATGGTCTTGCCAAAGTCCCCCATTGTCTTGTTTAGCTAGTTTTATGCAGTGTTTCGCTTTCCTACATTTGTCTCTGTATTCTCTCAGAGCACAAGCTGACTTATTTACCAGGAACGTTTGTCCAAATTTGTCTCCATCTGATTTTTCTATCCTTGCAGACAACTTCACCGCTGAATCAATCGGGGTTTTCTTCAAGGCTTGCCACTGAATCTCCAAGGTTTGGTTCCTGTTCTTAAACTCTTTCATTTTTTCTTCAATAATCTTTGTGTATTTTAGTCTACAGTTTACATCTGAGAGCTGCTCAACTTTTATTCGCTTTAAAACTTTCTTAAATGTTATTCTTTTCAATATGAAATTCAATTTTATCCTGATCAAGACTAAATAGTGATCACTTCCAATTTCAAATCCTCTGTATACTCTGGTGTCCTGCACCAGGGAGGAAACATCACTATCAACTATAACATAGTCAATGAGACTTTTCTTATTCCTTGCTTCTTCTCTCTGTGTGAATTTGTGCACATTTTTATGTTGGAACATGGTTAGTAATAACCAGTCCATGTCCTGAGCAAAATCCAACAGATATTTGCCATTATTATTAGCTTTGCTCTTTTCTCCAGATTTTCCCAAAATATTTTTGTATGTCTGACAATCATTTCCTACTCTGCTATTTAGATCCCCAACAAGGACCAACTTTTCCTTTATCATTGTGTCAGTTGCTTTTTCTAAAGCATCAAGAAATTCCTCCACTTCTTCCTTAGTAGAACCTTCTGTTGGACCATAGGCACAAATAAGTCTCATTGTCCAATTCCCCATTCTGATATTAGCCCAACATCACTCTACTTGAGACTGCCTGGCATTCAAGAAGATTAACCTCATATTTTGTGTTGAATACTATGGCTACAGAGCCTGTGTAGCTCAGTGGATGTGGCGTTTGCATACCACCGCGCTTGGCCGCACGAAGGAAGTCTTGGTTTCGAGTCTAGTCGGCGACTAGAGGAAATTTTTCTAAGCCTTTTTTCGACCGGTTCCCGAGTTAGTCGATCTCTGGCACGGGCAAGCAGGTTTTTCCTCCCGGAAACTCGGGTTTTTCGTCCTGTAAACTCAAGAAAATCGACCGTAGAACCCACAGTATTTCAGACATTAAATATATTGTGTTAGGGTTAGGGACCACGAGATGGCGGCACATTTGAGCCGTCTCTCTTCACTGCGTACTGCTTAATTAGTGATAGCTTTGGGCCATCTGTCTCTGATTGGGTACCAGTGGAGATTGAACTGCCCACTCAGTCTCCAAAAGTTAGATAGGGCTAAATGGCCTCGCCTACTCCCGTATACGGGAATAAAAAGGCGTTAGCTGATTTTTTTTTTTTTTTTTTTACTATGGCTACTCCTTCTTTTCCTTGATTGTCATTTCCTGAATATAACATTTTGTATTTATTTCTGAGAAAGATCTCATCAGTTTTTGTCTTTTTAGTTTCAGTCACCCCTATTATGTCGATCTGGTACTTATCTAATTCTTCAGCTAGCTTCATTTCTTTGCCATTCAGGATTCCTATGTTGATAGTACCAACCTTTAACTCTGGTGATGTTGAGTTGGGGTGTGCTTTCAGATTTGTTCCAGTAGCTGACGTTTCGCTGTTTGCCCTGGTTCCTGGCGAAAACAACGGGGGCCTTGTTTAACCAGGTGACGTCGCAGCCAGCGTGAAATTTTGTCATGTTGTACCATCATTTTGTATATTGGTTTAAGCCAATAAGAATCCAATTTGGTCCGCTAAATCACAAATTGGCAGCCCATCCTTGTTCGTTCAGTATTCAGGTAGCTACCCAACAGGGTGCACCATGAGAAGGTGAGGATTGGACATTAGGTCAGAAGCCCTGGTCGGTTCTCCGCATTCCTTTAAAGGCTATGTGGAGGTCTCCTCTCAGTTATACAGCTTTGACCCTTAAGCACCCCTCATGGGAAAACAAGCTATGTTAAACCTGACAAAAATTATAAAAGATAGAGGTGTGAGTAAGGCTACAAAAGTTTGTCAAAGCAATAGTATTTCCAGTAGTGATGTATAGATGTGAAAGTTGGATCATTAAAAAGAAAAACAGAAAGCAAATTGATTCATTGGAATAATGGGCATGGAAGAGACTTAGGAATCTCATGGATTGTAAGAATGACTAATAAGACGGTTTTAGAGAATATAAAGACAGAATGCTTCTTGGAGGCAGTGATCACTAAACAGACGTTCATGTACTTTGCATATATTATGAAAGAGTAGATGAATCATTGGAAACAGCAGTTATGTTGGGGAAGATTGAGGATATGAGGAGGAGGAGAAGACCACAAAATAGTTGGATTGACAACATAAAGGAACTTACCAACTTGAACTTACAATTATTGAAAGAAAAGAGAAGACCGAGTGGGATGGAGAGCCTTTGTTCACAAGATCACTAAGAATCGAAAACAGCTGGATGGCACATAACAACAAAGCACTACTAAACTGCATCAGTCCACTTAGATCTTTGTCATCATAACATGATGAATAGCAACATAAGCTATAAATAAATAAATAATGAGTAACAGAATAAATTACATTACACTTTATTTAGATTTTCACCCTTGTGTCTAGAGCTGCATTTCTCAACCTTTCTAAGCCCAAGGAACAGTAAAATGCCTAAAACAATTCTATGGACCACTAATTTTTTTTTTTCCCCAATAATTTTTACTTACTTATTCAATTTTAATTTGTTTTGTTTGGATAATTAAAATATATATATTTATTTAATTAATTTAAGTCTGCTTGCAGACCACCTGTCCCATTCGTCGCGGACAGGTTGAGAAACACTGGTCTAGAGCAATATACTTTTAAATTAAACAAGCAGAAGAGAAAACTGGATGACTGAACAATGAAAATGCATGAGTTATATGTGCATGATATAGAGTGGCATGGTCTAAAATACATTAAAGTCCTTACTACAAGATAAAAGCATTAATTACTTAATTTGAAAAAAAAAGAGGGAGGGGGAGTTGTGAAACCTTGTTCACAATCTAGATGTGAACATAAATGATTGTCTAAAGTTATCCTTATTATCAGAAATAGTTTTCCTTTATACATTCTGTATTCAATAATTTTTAATTACTTAATAGTTTATTTCTTGTTTATGTTTTTTTTTTATACTAAATAATTTAAGGAAATTACAACATCAACTAGGATATACATTAAAATAAATTTTAATATACTTCAATATTTCGGAAACGTCACGTTGCCATTTTCAAGAAACTTAAGAACAAGACACGTGCACACAGGCATAACAAACAGTAAGTGAGGAAGAAGCAGGAAGCTGTTATTTCTCCTAAAGTCCTGATGGTGCCCTTAGTGAGCAATGTTGGTATTCTTGGTGATTGGGCTGAAGGTCTTCTGATGTAGGTTTCCCAAATTTGAGGCAGTCTCATGTAGCCACATTTGTCGAGGTTTGGATTGTTTCTTAGGGCTGAAGCTGATTCCATGAAAAGCCTTTCATATTTGTATTTACTACGGTGTATTATTGTGGCTTTCTTCCACCGTATTCTATGGCAGGTATCCAGCGCATGGTCAGCAAGACCAGAGTGGCTGTATTGGTGAAACTGGATGTAGTCCTTATGTTCTGAAATTCTGATATTTGCTGTCCTGCCTGTTTGGCCAAAGTCGGACAGCTTACAGCTGCAAGGGACCTGGTATACACCAGGTAGGTCTATGGGGGGAAGTTGGTCTTTAGTAGAGCAAATAAGGGATGCCAATTTTTTATATGGTCTGTAACAAGAAGTTAAGTCATGTTTTTTTAGGATTTTTGTAATTTTTTCCGAGGTGCCTCGGATATAGGGTATGGTGATGGATTTGGAGTAATCCTTGTTGTGTGGGGGGAGGAGGGTTGTGGTTTACTGGTTTCAATATTTTTTGGATTTTTTTTTGGGGGGGGGTAGCCATTGGCTGAGAAAGTGTTGAGAATGTGGTTTAGTTCTGTGGTTAGGGCATTGTCATTTGAACAGATAAGTTTAGCCCTGTTGTGTAGTATCTTAATGACTCCATATTGTTGCAAGGAGGGGTGGTGGGATTTTTGGTGAATGTATCTGCCTGTATGGGTGGGTTTTCTATAGACTGAGAAAACCAAGGTTCCATCAGGCTGGCGGGTGACCAGTGTGTCTAAGAAAGGAAGGCAGTTGTTTTTTTCTTCTTCCAGGGTGAATTTGATTCTGGGGTGTTAGTTGTTTAAGTGTGCTAGGAAGGAGAGGAGTGCATCGGAGCCATGTGCCCAAATAGCGAAAGCCTTAAACTCTGGCCCACAAAAACCAACCAAATGGTTGGTTTTTGTGGGGCAGAGTTTAAGGCTTTCTCTTCAAAAGTCTCCATATAAAAGTTGGCCAAGGGTGGGGAGAGTGGAGAATTTATTCTGTTACTCATTATTTATTTATTTATAGCTTATGTTGCTATTCATCATGTTATGATGACAAAGATCTAAGTGGACTGATGCAGTTTAGTAGTGCCTTGTTTATGTTTTGTAGTTAGTACCGTAATACATTTTAAAATATGCCACTCTATATAGTGTATGAGTAGCTGATGAGTTTCATTGTTGAGTCTTCCAGTTTTCTCTTCTGTTTATTTAATTTGGAAGTGACTTGTGTGGCTAATGTGGCTTGCTAAACCAGATTTATTGGACTTCTTAAGTGAAATAATATTATGTGCTTTCAGTTTAATTGTTGTTCTTTCTTTTTAGTGGTTTAGTCTTTAGAATATTTTACCACCTTCCTAATATTGTTCTTCTATGTGTTTTCCAGTCTTGCCATGACTTTTGTTTAGATACTTTCCACTTTGCTTTCTTTCATATTTCTTTGTATCTCTCTGAGCACAATTTTATTCCTAATTTTTCTATTATCTGTAAAATCTAATATTTTAGAGCTTATATTTTAGTATTCTAAGGCACTACTAACCATTAATCTCCCAGATCTTGATCTTCCTATGGTTTTTTTCCTACTATCAAACATCTGTTTTATTATTATCATCAATCCCTAGACTTCCTTGAAATCAAAGATTTATTTTGAAAGTTGAAGGTCCTATTATGTACAAAGCCCATTGAACTGCATTTCAGTGGTACATTCACTTTTTCTTCGCTCGCCACATTCTCAGGTTCATATGATGGTGACTTGAGTTTTTCTTCCATAAAATCAAATATATATCTTCCCTGTTAATCAGGTAACAATTCCTTATTAACTTACATGACTCAGTCATATCACTTCTCCAACCCCTATTCACTACACTCTGCTAATAGCATTCTTTCAATCTGTTCTCACACCCAAAATTCCAGAGACCTAACATTATTAGTGACCATTATTGGAGCCTTTTCTAGTACCGGCCCACATGACATCCAAGTTATCCATTATCAAGCAAATCCTTTTTATCTATTTTGCCCACCACGTTCTGTTAATGATAACAAATCTTGTAATCTGTTTATCCCGAAGTGCTTAGCATGTTCCTTTTCCTTTACGCATCCCTTACTCATTAAATTGATAACGTTATTCTTTGTCACCACAGTTAGTTTCTTTAAATCATTGTGAAGGATCACTTTTATAATCTGCTACTGTCTGTAAATTACATAATGCTTTCAGGAAGAGGGGCAACAAAGAGCGATATTATTCTCGTGACAATAGACCAGTTGTAGATTAGATTAGATTACTTATATAGGTTATTGATTAAATTGTATTATTGTATATTCCACTTTCTTCATAATGTATCTATACAGATGATCAATATCAGTGGAGATAATTTGAACCCTTCTCACACATCTGATTTTAATCAAATCATCTGTCTGTACCACCTTCAATTCTAACTGCTTATTTGATTTACAACTTAAGTATAGCCTCTGTATTGCTCAAAATAATATCCCATTTTATTATTATTATTATTATTAAGAGAGACCTCCAGGGAATCAGGAACTCATTGAAGGAGGCCATGCTCTTCATGCACCAGCTATCATACTTGTTCTTGAATTCATTCATACTGCTTGCACACACCATTCTATGTAAGAAAAATCTTGATCTCATCCCTTGCTTAGTGGTATTTATTCTTACCTTCCAAGGATGCCCTCATCCTTACCCCACCCTCCATAAAGTTCAAAATTACCCTTTCAGAAGTTTGCAAGTCTCAATCATATCACCCCTCTTTCTACTCATTGCTAGCACCTGCATTCTACAAATTCTCAATCTGTTTTCATAATCAGTATTCCACAATTCTGATATAATTTTTACAACATTCTTTTGCACTCTCTCCACTGTTCAGAATCACAGTGGAAACCAGGATATCAGGAAACCAGACCTGTGCACAATAATCCAAATGACGTCTTATCAAGGCCTTGTAAAGAGGCAAAATGACATCCTTATCTTTACATGTCAAAGTTCATTTCAGCATTGCAATTTTCTTTTGAGTTGTAATTCAGGGGCTATTTAATGATTGTTTTATAGCCCCTGAACTTCAACTTCCTATCTACTAACACTCCAAGATTCCTAGCCTGATCAGTTTCTTCTAGCATAATCCCACCAATAAAATTCTACACTGGATATCTAATCATGTCAAAGTGCATAACTTTACATTTACTGACATTGAACTAACATCTATTTTGCCATTTCAACAGTTCCAGGCTATTCAAATCATTCTGCCAGTACTGCATATCAGCTGCATTCCTCATTAC
The DNA here is from genome assembly GCF_054136105.1 of Typopeltis vanoorti. Lineage (NCBI taxonomy): Eukaryota > Metazoa > Arthropoda > Arachnida > Uropygi > Thelyphonidae > Typopeltis > Typopeltis vanoorti. Next base: position 175,706,037 of record NC_143551.1, on the reverse strand, counting down.
CCTACTATCTTTCCATCAACAGCAAATAGCTGTATGCTGCCTGTCAAATGCTTCCCAGTGTCATTGATATACAGATTGACACTGGGAAGCATTTGACAGGCAAATGCTTCCCAGTGGTGTACCAAGGAATGATCCTGTGGTACACCACTGGTTACCTTAAATTTTGTAGACTCATATCTCCATATACAACTTTTTGATATCTGTCAGTCAGCCATCCTCTTATCCATGCTAATATTTTATAATCCAAACCATATTCTCCAGTTTATGCAGCAGTCCATACTGTATTCTGCAAAATCCTCAGCAAAATCCAAAAGTATCATTGTTCCATTTCCAATTATCCATTTCCCTCGTCTAGTTCAGTGTTAATATTATTATAGGATGTTAGCAATTGTTAAAACATGATCTTCCCTTAGTAAACCTATGCTGGTTTGCAAAGTAGACATTCTCTATTAACCCATTTCTGAATGCGAGATCTAATCAACTTTTCCAAAATCTTCATCAGCACTCCTGAGATATTGATTGGTCGATAGTTGGATACACCAGTCTTTGCACTTCCTTTGTACATTGAGATTACCATGCATTCTTTCCACTCCTGCAGAATTTTCCTTGTTCTGAGACTCAGATTATACAGCCTGGTCAAACTAATAGCCAGTTCAGCTGAACACTCTTTTAGCATCCGTGCTAACATCCCATCAGTACTTATTTTTGAATTCTTATTCAATTTGTACATCAGCTCTAATACTATAATAAATTTAGTTTAATCCTTTATCCGAGTGTATGCAAACAAAGTTTGCGCCTGAAGTATCTTCAGGACTGAGGCAACTCGTAGTAAAGGTGGACCAAGCTCTCATCACTCCTTGTCTCAGTATCTCCCATAATGCAAAGCACATCTCCTTGCAGATATGTATAATGCTATGCATTAGGGGAAGGGCCATTACCAAGACCGGTTTCAACCTTTATCGAGGTCTCGTCAGAGAGTCAGACCCAGAAGTGGTGATACTAAGGCAAAAGCAATGGAGAGTTTATATTTATTTATACAAGTTGCCAAAAGGTGTACCACCTTATTATTAAATTACTCTGAATTTAGAGAAAGATGTTGTAAGTTTATTTTCCACTTGGTTAGAATATAATAAATTTAGTTTAATCCTTTATCCAAGTGTATGCAAACAAAGTTTGCGCCTGAAGTATCTTCAGGACTGAGGCAACTTGTAGTAAAGGTGGACCAAGCTCTCATCACTCCTTGTCTCAGTATCTCCCATAATGCAAAGCTAGTATCACTACTTCTGGGTCTGGCTCCCACTGACGAGACCTCAATAAAGGTCGAAACCGGTCTTGGTAGTGGCCCTTCCCTTAATGCATGGCATTATACATATCCGCAAGGAGATGCTTTGCATTATGGGAGATACTGAGACAAGGAGTGATGAGAGCTTGGTCCACCTTTACTATGAGTTGCCTCAGTTCTGAAGCTACTTCAGGTGCAAACTTTGTTTGTGTACACCACTTGGATAAAGGATTAAACTTAATTTATTATAGTCTAACCAAGTGGAAAATAAACTTCCAACTCTAATACTGTCTCCTCATACCTGGGTTTCTTTATCCAGTGAGGAGATAGCAGTGAGCTCATTGTTGCATACACCGGGTTGATAGTTTTTAGCAAAATGGGCACTCATTACTTGAACAACCTCTTCTGCATCTGTCACCCTAACACCATCTGCATTCACTAGATTTATTCTTTGAATTTCATTCTTTCTTTTACTTGCAGCATATCGATAGAATTCTTGTGGGTTGTCTTTATAACGCAGAACCAATTTCTTTTCATACTCAGACTTAGCTTTCTGTACAACAGTTGTGACTCTTCTGTCCTGCTGCTTGTAATTTTCATAATGGACATCACCCTTATGCACATGGTATTCCTTTCACATCATCCTTTTCTTACGAAACTCTTGCTTGATAAGATTACACATCCATTTGACTTCTATTCTATTGATTCTTTGAACTCTCAGGATACATTCTGATATTGCATTATTTAAGTATTTTTTTAAATGCTTCTCATGCATTGTCAGCATTCTTCCCATCCAGCAACCGATACCATTGCACTGAACCCAGTATGCGCCTTAGTTTCTCATAATATCTTGCTTTTAGTTCAGCATGTAACCTTTCCTGAATGGAACATTCATAAACTTAGCCATTTTTGAAGTGAGTACCGCATGATTGATCACTGTCACCAACTGGAGGAAGAATAGTTACGTCTTTAACTGAAACACTTTCTGACACTCTAATGAAATTTAACACTCTTTGACTTAGAATTCCTTCTGTAACATGCTGCTTAAGAAAGTTGTCTTGCAACAGCTCAATAAATTCAGTTTCATTCTTCTCATGAGATTTTACTGTTACTCAATCAATGTTTGGATAATTAAAGTTCCACAATATGATTCCTCTTTTCACACCCATTGTCTTTATTTGATGATGCATTTCTTCATATCTTTATTTGATGATGCATTTCTTCACTAGCAACCTATCCACCAGGTCTATAACAACACCCCACTATGTATTTGATCTTGCCAGATTCCTCCTCACATCACATGACTTCATACTCGCTGCCACATGAAAAGCTGTAACTATCTGTGTAACAAAACTGTGTCTATCCTTCATAAAAATACTGCACCCTTTATATTCGATACCCTTTAATATATCTGATTCTGATAGCCAGGTCTCACTAATGCCTATAATCTGAGGCTCCAACATATAGACCAAGGGAACAAACTCTACCTCTTTGTTTCTGATACTACTAGCATTCGTGTACAGACATAATAAGCTACCTGCATGTTCTTTTGTATATATACTCTTGTCTGTAGCTACACGACACAGTTGGACAACTAGCAGATCTCCCTTCTTCTCTAGTGCCTTATATATGTAGACATCTTTGCACACAATTGGTGGGTCCAAACAGGACCCACCAATTGTGTGCAAAATCATTCTGTCAAAAAGTCTAAATTGTTCTCTCCTAATCATTCCATGATGAAGAAAAAGTGATGTATCGTTTTGGTGATGCACTCAGAATCTGAACACCGTCATTATGGAAAATTAGTATTTTATGAGTTGGTTAAGTATTCCATATAATGTAAGTAATGAACTTGACGGCATATTAAGACTTGTAGTTTATGTTTTTTTTAATTACAGGGTCATTAAAAAGTCATAAAAGAACTGGATGTAAATTTTGCAACACTGTAGTTTCTTGTTCTTATGATGAAAGCAATGATCAGTGCCCCTGCAACTATCATGTACAGCTTAAATTAAAAGAAAAATGGGGTGTAGAGCTAGAAGTTCGTGAAAAAGCTATAAAAGTTCCTGATTTCCCTTTTCAAAAGGTATAAATCATTGCAGCATTATTAAATATGTCTTTTTTTGTCTGATTCTGATATGAAATGTAGTATTGAAGTAACTTAAGCATATTTTTTAATAATTTGTTAAAAATCATATACCTAGCCCTGTAGAAATGGTGTTTGCATTCATAGTACCAGATTGCCAGAAGAAAGTTTGTTATGGATTCAATTCTAGTAGCCAATGAGAGGAACTTTCTCTTGAGCATTTTTTTTATCAGGTTGTTGAATTAGTTGAATTTTGATACATAAAAGCAAAATATTTTTCCTCATAGAATCTCATGGTTTTATCCTGCAAGAGATGGTGACAGTTGTCTGTCATACATTCTTTCCTGATGCCTATGAAGTTATTGACAACCTTGCATACTGCTATTAGTTATAGCTGAAGCTTGAGTCTGCTTGTCTCAGTCTTCAAAAAAATGTTTAAATGGAGCTCTTCTGGCTCTTATATTAAAGGATTTACTTTGTTTTCTCAATCAGATAATTGTATGCATTTAAAGTATGCATTTAAAACCGAAGCCAAGAATGGCTTCAGTTTTAAATGCATACTTTAAATACTGGAGGAGTATAAGACAAGAAATTTATGCTAAATATTTTTAATTCTGTTTAGATTTTTGTACTATGTAGGCACAAACCAACACTTTTTTTTTTGTCACATATGTTGAAATAACAGAATTTTCATTATGTTTCTAACACCTAAACAACAAATAACGCAACAATAAAACAATAGATAACAAATAAGATATTTATTATCTGGCTAATAAATACTTGTCATAATACATAAGTGACAATGAGTATAGGAAACAATTCATATTGTAATGGACAAAATAATTAATGACCTAACTTTCTAACTTGTTGTCCTCTAACATTGCATAAATAGAAGTTTTTATAATTGATTAACTGGAATAAGATATTTATTATCTGGCTAATAAATACTTGTCATAATACATAAGTGACAATGAGTATAGAAAACAATTCATGTTGTAATGGACAAAATAATTAATGACCTAACTTTCTAACTTGTTGTCCTCTAACATTGCATAAATAGAAGTTTTTATAATTGATGAACTGGAGTTGATTTTAAAATGACTGCCTCCCAGATTTTAGGAAAATTAATTCAGTCTTACTTATTATGATTTAGAATGTGTCATTGCCATTGTTCACGCTGAAAAATAGTCTATTCTTGTAATCACGTTAGTTTACTTCCATCTAATCTTGTGTGAAGGACTCCCAAGGCATGGTCTTCTACTTCTGATTTCCCATAATGATGGTAGTGAATGTATTTCTTATGTCTTCTAAGGCTTATGTTATCAGATCTTTCTGTCTGTCCATAGTAGACCAAGTTACAGTAACAGGACACTTCATACGGGGTGCTTAAGAGTCAAAGCTGTATAACTGAGAGCACACCTCCACATAACCTTTAAAGAAATGTGGAGAATTGACTAGGGTTTCTGACCTAATGTCCAATCCCCACCTTCTTGTGGTGCACCCTGTTACATATCTACCTGGATACTGAACAAATGGGGATGGGCTGGCAGTTTGGGATTTAACAGATAAATTGTATTCTTATTGGCTTAAACCACAATTTAAAATGATGGTACAACATGACAGAATTTCATGCCGGCTGAGACATCGCCTGGTTAAACAAGGCCCCCACTGGAACAAATCCTAAAACACACCCCCAACTCACCAGAGTTCAAGATTGGTACTATCAACATAAGAAGCCTGAATGGCAAAGAAATGGAGCTAGCTGAAGAATTGGATAAGTACCAGATTGACATAATAGGGGTGACTGAAACAAAAAAGACAAAAACTGGTGAATCTTTCTGAGCAATAAATACAAAATGTTATATTCAGGCAATAACAATCAGGGAAAAGAAGGAGTAGCTATAATATTGAATACTAAATATGAGGCTAATCTTCTTGAATGGCAGGCAATATCAAGTAGAGTGATGTGGGCAAATATCGGAATGGGGAACTGAGACTTATTTGTTCCTATGATTCCACAAAAGGTTCTACTAAGGTAGAAATGGAAGAATTTTTTGAGGTGTTAGAGAAAGCAACTGACAGGTCCTTGTTGGGGATCGTTTCCTAGCAGGGCAGGAAATGATTTTCAGACATACAAAATATTTTAGGAAAATTTGGAGAAAAGAGCAAAGCTGATAATAATTATAATGGCAAATACTTGTTGGATTTCTGCTCAGGACATTGACTGGTTATGTTCCAACATAAAAATGTGCACAAATTCACTTGGAGAGAAGAAGTAAGGAATAAGAAAAGTCCCGTTGAAATTGTTATTGTTGATAACGATGTTTTCTCATTGGTGCAGGACACTAGAGTGTATAGAGCAGTGGCGGCCCATAAGCACTGCAGCACCCCTAAGGAAAAAATTAAAAAATTAAATTTTGTTTATGTTTATAAATAATAACAATGCTTGCAACATTATATAAATACAATACAACATGTTAAAGGTTACAGCTTATGTTTTGACATTGATTGAATAGTTAATAATTGGAATTCTTTGATTAACGCTTTAGATTACGAAACAAATGCACTGCGATCTAACGCCGATATTCATTTGTGCTTGTGATTGCACGTTACGTCATTCTCACACTGCTCAAATGGCAGTGTATCTTTAGTATGCTTACGTGCCTTATTTCTGTGAGATATGAAACATTTATTATTGGTGCGTGTGCATGGTGAACTATTTTTTGTAAATCTTATTTTATTTTGTTAAAATAACATATAATTATTTATTTATTATAGATACAAGGCTGAATTATGATGAGTGTCACTGTTGAAAATATGAAAAGAATTATATTTTTTCAATTATCATTACATGAAACAAATGCACTGCGATCTAACACCGATATTTGTTTGCGCTTTTCATTGCTATTGATACGAAACTTTCATTATTGGTGTTTGTTCATGGTGAGGATGAAATATTTTTAATAAAGCAATTTTTAATATGTAAATTTATTTATTAATAAATTCGTTACTGATTAGGAAAAAAAATTTTTTTAAATTTATTTATTTATATATATATATATATATATATATATATATATATATATTTTAAAAGAATTGAATGACTAGAACCGAGATTTAAGTAAAAAGGTTTTAATATAAAAACACGACTAGTTTCGGTTTGTAACAGCCTTCATCAGGTGACATTATAAAAGAAAGAAAAAAAGAAAAAACACTAAAAGACTGAAGCTTAAATAAACTATGAACATCATAGAGAGTCTCTATACATAATTGACATTAAATCGTTGTGGTTGTATTTAAAGCTGTTCTTTTGTTAGTTGTATTGTTGGGAAAGTGCGTGCTAGTAGCATCTCGTGAATGCCAGTACATGATTACAGCTGAATAACAATCTGGGAGGTTGTAGCTCAAGTTATTATTCAGATGAACAGGATTGAAGATGATTTCTCTAGATTCCACGATTTTTCTCTCTAGTTCATTATTGCAACAGAAGATGTTAGTAGATTTTTCCCAGCAGACTTTGTGACTTTGGTTTTCATCATTAGGATTAGCCAAGAAAAGGATATGACTTGATAATGCACTGGCTCGCTGTCTCTTGTAAGTAATGTCCCTCATGTGTTCTTCCATACGCAAATCGACAGATTTGTCTGTCTGCCCAAAATAAGGAATATCACAATCACACAATATTTTATATAAACCAGGGTATTTGAGTTGATGATGACAAGGTTTTGGGTGGCTTATTAAAAAAAAAAAAATATTGTGTGATTGTGATATTCCTTATTTTGGGCAGACAGACAAATCTGTCGAATTGCGTATGGAAGACACATGAGGGACATTACTTAGAAGAGACAGCGAGCCAGTGCATTATCAAGTCATATCCTTTTCTCGGCTAATCCTAATGATGAAAACCAAAGTCACAAAGTCTGCTGGGAAAAATCTACTAACATCTTCTGTTGCAATGACGAACTAGAGAGAAAAATCGTTTAATCTAGAGAAATCATCTTCAATCCTGTTCATCTGAATAATAACTTGAGCTACAACCTCCTAGATTGTTATTTAGCTGTAATCATGTACTGGCGTTCATGAGATGCTACTAGCATGCACTTTCCCAACAATATAACTAACGAAAGAACAGCTTTAAATACAACCACAACGATTTAATTTCAATTATGTATAGAGACTCTCTATGATGTTCATAGTTTATTTAAGCTTCAGTGTTTTAGTATTTTCTTTTTTTTCTTTCTCTTTTATAATGTAACCTGATGAAGGCTGTTGCAAGCCGAAACTAGTCGTGTTTGTATATTATAACCTTTTTACTTAAATTTTGGTTCTAGTCATTCAATTCTTTTTAAAAAAATATGTACGTTAACCGAGTTAATGATCATTCTTTCATATACAGGGTGTTCGGGATAAATTTGACATATTTATAATTAATTATATTTTTCCGTAAGTTACATGTATTAACACACACTTCTCTTCATTTAAAAGTTTGGACCCTTCTTCATTCATATACAAGATGTCAGAAAGGATGGATAGCTGGAACCCACCTGAATCATGGAAGAGAATAACTTGTATCATGATGATTCGTGCCCGCCATCAAAATAAGGATATTACGACTGCTGCCCAATGCTCCCTGAATACAGTAAAAACAATCAGGCATGAACTAGAGACTTGCAATGGTGACTACGAGGATGTAGCAAGAAGAAAGATCCCTAGCAGACGATCTGATTGCGTTCGTACAGCAGAATTCCTCGCAAATCTGCAGGAACAGGTGTTGAAGAACCCTGGCATTGGAATTCGGGCTTTGTTCGTGGAGTTGCTAACTGTAGTCAAGCCCTGGATAACAAGGGTAGCCAATGGTAGGCCGTATGTATGGCAGCAGGATTCGGCCCCTTGCCACACCTCTGGGAAAAGTCAAAAATGGTTGTCTGAAAATTTCTACGACTTCACCAGTCCAAATGTTTGGCCTCCAAACTCCCCAGACCTTAACCCCATGGATTATTTTGTATGGGGTGCAGTTGAAAAAGACACCAATCGCACTTCCAGTAATACAAAAGCCCAGTTAATGGATAAAATTAAAACAGTTTTTGCGGCCCTTCCCAGGGAGACTGTAGCATCAGCTTGTTCGAGGTTCCGAAGCAGAATTGAAGCTGTGATCAATGCTAATGGTGGTTATTTTGAGTTAATCTTGTTGATAGTATTGTAATTAACTCTGCCTGTAATGTTTTTTTGTCAATTCATTAAATTTAATAGATACAAAGAAGATTTTCTTTTTCCTTACGAAACTGTCAAATTTATCCCGAACACCCTGTATATATATATATATATATATATATATATATATATATATATATCACCATTTAGTCTTGAGCAGGATAAAATTGAATTACATATTGAAAAGAAGAACATGTAAAAAAGTTTAAAAAAGTGAATAAGAGTTGAGCAGCTCTCAGATGTGAACTATAGATTAAAATACACAAACATTATTCAAGAAAAAATTAAAGTTTGAGAACATGAACCAAACCTTGAAGATTCAGTAGCAAGCCCTGAAGAAAACATTGATTGATTTAGCCAGAGAGGCATGTGGTGAGGTTGTCTGCAAGGATAGAAAAATCAGAACTCTATGGTGGACACAGGAAATTAAAGATGCAGTGAAAGAAAAGAAGAAAGCATATCAAAAGTTCCTTGCAAATAAGTCTGCTTGTGCTCTTAGAGAATAGAGAGACAAATGTAAGAAAGCTAAACACTGTGTAAAACTTGCTAACAGAAGTCATGGGAAGACTTTGAAAAGAACATAGAAAATAAATATCAAGAAGGTGGCAGAATATTCTGGTGGTTGTTGAAGAAGCTCAGAAATGGAAGAAAGAGTATTTTAAAAGGAATCAGAGATGATAAAAGTGACATGAAAACTGGAGAAAAAGATATCCTTGATGTATGGAGTAATTACTTCGAATAATTGCGAAATGAAACAATCAGTGACAGCACAGCAGTAAAAAACACTGACCAGGCATTCAATCAAGATACATATCCATACTTGAACCTGAAATGTGGAAATGCAGCTGGAGGAGGTGATATTCGACTAGAAATGCTCAAGTATAGAGATATAAAAGTCTACAATGACTGCACTGAATAGTTCAGAAGGCCTGGACAGAGGACCCAATTCCAGATGATTGGAGTAGAACTCTCATAGGACCCTTATATAAAAAGGAAAATAAAACTGAATGTCAGAATTACAGAGGTATTTCTCTACTGAGTGTTCCTGATAAGATCTATGCAATTATACTTGAGAAATGATTGAGAAGGATTGTGGAAGGGAAGCTTGATGAAGAACAAGCTGGATTCAGGCCAAATAAAGGCTGTCAGGATCAGATTTTCACTTTACGACAAATTGTTGAGCAGTCATGGGAATAGAACAAAGATCTGTATTTAAGTTTTGTAGATCTGGAAAAGGCATATGACAAGGTGCCAAGAGAGAAGCTATTCCAAATGCTACAATTATATGGTGTTAATGAGGCATTATCAAGCAATACCTAGTCTTTATTTGAGTTGTAAGTCAGCAGTTAGAATTGAAAGAAGTACAGGAAAGTGGTTTAATATTAAATCTGTTGTCAGACAAGGATGTACATTATCTCCTCTCTTATTCATTATCTATATGGATCACATTATGAAGGAAAGTGGTATTAAACCTGACATCGAAATTGGAGATGTTATTCTCAGCTCTTTTACTTTATGTGGGTGATGTATACTTCTAAATAAATCCACTATAAGTCTGCAAGATTCCCTGACTAAATTGAATAACTGTTGTAATAGATTTAGTATGGAGGTCAGCAATAACAAGTGAAAGACAATGAAAATACGCAGAAGGATTGAAAATATCAACTATTGTGAATGGAGGACCTATAGAACAAGTAAACCATTTCAGCTACCTAGGCACAATTTTTAGTGGAGATTGTAAATTAGATATGGAAATAGACAACAGAATCAACAAAGCTGGTATGGTAGGATGTCAACTGAATAAATGTATATGGAATAAGAGAGAAATTAGTCAAAACACTAAATTAGCTGTATACAGGACAGTGTTCAAACCAGTTTTAACTTATGGATCTAAGAGCTGAATTAGAAATAAAACACTTGACCAAACACTAGAGACCACAGATATGAGAGTCCTTAGAAAGATTAGGGGTGTGAACAGATGGCATCAATGGCAATCATCATCAATTTCCTGCCATGTACCCTCAAGGGGTGTACAAGATATGATAGTACTACATGAAAAAAATTACACCATTACTAAATTCCTGTCTACAATTTTCCTCCAAATCAGTCTATTACTTGTCAAGACTTTATCAGATCTTATATTTCTATCGCCTAAGGCACTTTGTACCGTATCAATCCACCTATATCTTGGTCTTCCTCTGGGTCGTTTTCCTGCCAACCTTGCAGAGAACACTTGTTTTGCTAATCTTTTCTCTCCCATTCTATTTAAGTGACCATACCACCTGAGATTCGCTCTGCTAATGCATTCCTGGATGCTGACAATGTCAAGTTCTTTCCTAATATCCTAATTTTTAATATGATATTGTCATTGATGCCATCTGTTCATGCCTCTAATCTTTCTCAGGATTCTCATATCTGTGGTCTCTAGTCTTTGGTCAAGTGTTTTACTTCTGATCCAGCTCTCAGATCCATAAGTTAAAACTGGTTTGAACACTGTCTTGTATACAGCTAATTTAGTGTTCTGACTAATTTCTCTCTTATTCCATATGAATTTATTCAATTGACTTCCCACCATACCAGCTTTGTTGATTCTGTTGTCTATTTCTATATTCAATTTACCATCTTCACTAAAAATCGTGCCTGAGTAGCTGAAATGTTTTACTTGTTCCACAGGTTCTCCATTCACAACACAGTTGACATTTTCAATGATTCTGCCTATTTTCATTGTCTTTGTCTTTTTATTGCTGACCTTCATACCATATCTATTAACAACAGTTATTCAATTTAGTCAGAGAATCTTGCAGACTTGTAGCGGATTTATTTAGAAGTATAACATCATCCGCATAAAGCAAAGAGCTGACATTAACATCTCCAATTTTGATATCATGTTTAATACCACTTTCCTTCATAATGCGATCCATATAGATAATGAATAACAGAGAGGATAATGTACATCCTCATCTGACACCAGATTTAACATTAAACCATCTTCCTGTATTTCCTTCAATTCTAACTGCTGACTTACAACTCAAATAAAGACTAAGTATTGCTTGATATAATGCCTCATTGACACCATATAACTTTAGCGTACTGAATAGCTTCTCTCTTGGCATCTTGTCATATGCCTTTTCCAAATCGACAAAACTTAAATACGGATCTTTGTTATATTCCCATGCTTTCTCGACTATTTGTCGTAAAGTGAAGATCTGATTCTGACAGCCTCTATTTGGCCTGAATCCAGCTTGTTCTTCACGAAGCTTTTCTTCCACAATTCTTCTCAATCGTTTCTCAAGTATACTTGCATAGATTTTGCCAGGAACACTTAGTAGGGAAATACCTCTGTAATTCTCACATTCAGTTTTATTTCCCTTTTTATATATGGGTACTATGAGAGCTCTACTCCAATCATCGGGAATTCGTCCCTCTCTCCAGGCTTTCTGAACTATGCAGTGCAGCCACTGCAAGACTTTTATACCACCATACTTCAGCATTTCTGTCGAATATCATCCACTCCTGCTGCTTTTCCACATTTTAAGCCTTTGATGACTTTTTCTACTTCAAGTATGGATATGTATTCCTGACTGCATGTCTATTCAGTGTTTTTTACCTCTGTGATGTCATCACTGCTTCTTTCATTTAGCAGTTTTTCAAAGTAATTACTCTATACTTCAAGGATATCCTTTTCTTCTGTTTTCCTGTCACCTTTATCATTGCTAACTTCTTTTACAGCACTCTTTCCTCCATTCCTAAGCTTATTCAACAACCTCCAGAATATTTTGCCACCTTCTTGATATTTATTTTCTATATTCTTGCCAAAGTCCTCCCATGACTTTTGTTTAGCTAGTTTTACACAGTGTTTAGCATTCTTGCATTTGTCTCTGTATTCTCTAAGAGCACAAGCTGACTTATTTGCCAGAAATTTTGATATGATTTCTTCTTTTCCTTCACTGCCCCTTTAACTTTCTGTGTCCACCATGGAGTTCTAATTTTTCTATCCTTGCAGACAACTTCACCACATGCCTCTCTGGCTGAATCAATAAGGGTGTTTCTTCAAGGCTTGCCACTGAATTTCCAAGGTTTAGTTCCTTTTTTCAAACTCTTTCATTTTTCCTTCAATAATCTTTGTGTATTTTAGTCTACAGTTCACATCTGAGAGCTGCTCAACTTTTATTCGCTTTAAAACTTTCTTACATGTCATTCTTTTCAATATGAAATTCAGTTCTATCCTGCTCAAGACTAAATAGTGATCACTTCCAATTTCAAATCCTGTAAAATAAAATACCAATACCAATAAAATAGAATACACAGAAAATTGTAAAACTATATGTAAAAGGATGAAACATGAAATTAGATCATATAATACTAGGAAAATTAAAGAAACAATAGTAATATGAAGGTCCTAAGACGAACATTATCTGTTGGAACAAAGGAAATAGCTGCTGTAAGAGGGGAAAAATGGTGAACTTATAAAAAATAGAGATACAATAATCAAAAGAATTCAGGAATTTTATACTGAACTCTATGAAAACAAAGACTGAGACATCCAAGAATCATCACTGGATAACTCGAGTGAGGAAGAACATGATGCCCCTGAGATCTTACAAGGTGAAGTGGAAATGGCACTGCAGGAAATGAAGAATGGAAAGACCCCAGGAGAAGATGGAATTATCGTAGACTTCTTGAAACTGGGAGGAAGCCCTGTTATCAAACAGCTGACTAAACTCTTTAATTAATGCCTAAACAGAGAAAAATTCCAAAAAATTGGAACAATTCACTTCTAATATTAATTTTTAAAAAGGACAATAAGGAAGAAATTAAAAACTACAGACCTATAAGCCTACTCCCCACCATATATAAAGTCTTCACAAAAATTATAAATAATCGAATAAAATCTAAACTAGAGGGAATGCAATCCTGTGAACAAGCTGGATTTAGAAAGAAATACAATACTTTGGACCATATTCACACATTAAGACAGCTCATTGAAAAATCAATTGAATACAATAAACCCTTATGTCTGTCCTATATAGACTGCGAAAAAGCATTTTTGATTCAGTTCTGCAACATCTGCAACACTAAAAGCACTTGAAACCCAGGGAACTAAGAAACCATATATTGAAACACTAAAACATATTTACAATAATGTAACTTCTTTAATTAAATTATATAAAAACAGTGAAAAGTTCCCAATACAAAAAGGCATCTGGCAAGGTGACACCATATCTCCCAAATTATTTACAGCTGCACCAGAGGAAGTCTTTAGAAGCCTTGATTGAGAAACAAAAGGAATAAACATAAATGGAGAAAGGCTGCATCATCTGAAATTTGAAGATGATATTGTCCTAATAACAGATAATCTTGAAGATCTGGAAGCAAGACTAAATCAGCTAAATGAAGCCCACAGAGTAATTGGATTAAAAATAAATAGAGAAAAACAAAAATAATGATGAATAAATACATAAACCATATAACTGTCAAAGTTGAAAACCATGAAATAGAACAAGTTACTTCATATGTATATTTGGGCCAATTGTTATCCTTTGAGGATTGCCAAAGAAAAGAGATTGAACGAAGAATTCACTTTGGATGGATGGCTTATGGGAAAAGACATTCAGAAGTAACATCCCTATGAGTCTAAAGAGGAAAGCTTTCAACCCAGTGCATACTTCCTGTCCTAACATATGGAGGAGAAACATGGACTTTACCAGAAGCCCTAAACAAAAAGCTTAGAACAACACAACATCGCATGGAGAGAAGTATGCTAAAAATAACATTAAGAGATAGGAAGACAAATACCTGGATAAGATCTCAAACAGGTGTCATGGATATTGTAAAATACATTAAACAGGCTAAGTGAAGATGGGCTGGCCATATTGCCAGATGCAGTGATGGGAGATGGACTAGAAAAACAACAGAGTGGAGACCAATGGATGGAGCAAGACAAAGAGGAAGACCGAGAAGAAGGTGGAGGGTGGAACAAATTGCACAAGTGAGATGAATGGGAGAGGCAGAAATCCGAGTGGTCTGGAAAATTGTGGGGAAGATCTTCGTCCAGCAGTGGACAGAACCAAAAGGTTGAAGAAGAAGAAGAAGAATACTATCAAAAGCTTTGGTAAAGTCGATGAAGGTAAGAACGACAGGTACCTGTTTGTTCCTGGAGCCTTCTAATACAATGGATTTGTTCTATAGTACTTCTTACTCTGAGGAATCCTGCTTGGCTTGTAATTGTAATTGGGGCACACCACTAGTCACCCTCATTCACCTTGATTCCACTCCACCATACACACCTTCTGATGTCTTTCTGTTAACCCCCCTCTCCCCCCCACACCTGGCCACCCATCCATGCCACCAGACTCATATCCATTCCTATTTGCTCCAACTTATGTAATAGTTTTCCATTCAGTATTCTTTCAAATGCCTTTGCAAAGTCAGCAGTATCATGGTATAGCCATTTCCTTTATCCAATTCCATTGTCACTTTATTATAAAATGTGAATGAAATTACTAAGTCAGGACCTACTTTTTATGAAGCCATGCTGCCCCTTATAGAGTATCTCATTCCTCCACCCATTCCTGAATTATAATTTAACCACCACTCCAGCAATACTAATTGTCTGTAATTTGCTACTTCTGTCTTGGAGCTACCTTTTTGTAAGAACTATCTTACCTTCTTTCCACTCCCTTGGAACCTCTCCAGAGCTGAGACAAATTACATAACTTCATTAGAGTTATTGCCAGTTCTCTTGCACATTCTTTCAACACAATGCAAGCAACCTCCCAGGACAAGATTGCAGGTCATTTTCCCTGATCAGTGGTAGAGTTTCTGCTGTAATTATAGATCGATATACTATTACCGGATCCAACAGACTCAAATCCTTGATCTTCTCCATCATGTGCTGTTTCATGTAATTATCCCTTAACAGCTGTATAAATTCCATTTCCCTCCTTCCAATCTATATTCCCATTGTTGAAATCTCACATGATAATTGATTAGCCTGCACTCATAGTGCTAATTTGCTGATGTATGGCGCTCACATCTTCCTCTGAAATCTCAGGTCTATAGCTGCAACCGACAATATATTTTGTCCCTATTGACCTTGATCTCACACTAGACCACCTCAAATGAACCATCTCCTTCAGATATACTATACTCTTTAACTTCTATTTTTGTTGGTTGAAGTTCTTCAACTGTCATTAATAATACCCCATACATCATGAAAATTATGGAAGCAACTACCACGTTAAATTAAAACTTTAGTTTAATATAAACCAAAATAAACACTCGGTGCTTTGACCTTCATATTAAGGTCATCATCTGGAATATATACATTATTACATAACATAAAGAAATTTTTCATAATTATTAGCTGATGTGCTGGTATCTCCTTAATTAGTAATATTTATCATGTTAAATCCTGAATGAATGATTTCTTTGTAAGATTCCTTCATTCAGGATCTAACAGATTAAACAAAATATATAATTGTTAGAGTCCTGTGATTATTATTATCTATTAGGCTACAAAATTAAATTAAGCTGGAGAGCAACACATTCACACAAATAAAATTACTTATATATGTATACATATAAATTACAACAAACCAGTATGGATGGATAGCTGAATGTGTGCCATCCAAATTCTTGAGATTTTTATGCCACCATTATTGTTAAGTTAGGGTGGTTAATCAAAATTTCACAGGCTTGTTTAAATTTCTGTTCACACCAGGTTTTTGTATGATATAAAGAACAAGTACTTTTCCAATCAATACATCATACAAAAACCTAGTATAAACAGAAATTTAAAGAAGCCTGTGAAATTTTGATTAACTACCCTAATCTTAACAATAACGGTGGCGTAAAAATCTCAAGAATTTGGATAGCACATATTCAACCCACTTAGTTTTCCAGCAAACCCTGCCTTTAGCACTCTTAAGCAATTTTTCAGCTTTTATTGGCCACCATTCATACTGGTTTGTTGTAATTTATATGCATACTTATATAAGTAATTTTTTTTGTGTGTGAACATGTTACTCTCCAGCTTAATTTAATTTTGTAACCTAATGGATAATAATAATAACAGGACTCTAGCTTTAAGTAAGGTTTCTTTTTTTTTACCAGAGATCAGGCCAATAGTTTTAACGTTTGATCAGTAACTTTAGCATACCATGTAGATTATAGTGCAGCTTGTTTCTTTCTATATATGCATGTACTCCAGATGATGACCTTAATGTCAAGGTTGAAATGTCAAGTGTTTATTTTGGTTTATATTAAACTTAAGTTTTACTCTTCCATTTTTGAAATTATGGATTCTACAACTGTGTTTAAATTTTTTTTTTTATTATCCCGACGTTTCGATCTTCATATCAAGATCATCATCTGGAGCATACATTCAAACCATAAGCTAGAGAAACAATGATTTGATCACATGCTACTCACTGGCATGACCTCTAGTGGAAAAAAAAAAAAATACACCAAGCTAATTTAATTTTTGATTACATGAATAAACATTCTTGCTTACAGATGGTTTTCCTTCCAGTAACAGTGATCCTATTTCTATTATTACAATTGTTATTTTTGATTTAAAAAAAAAAAATAATAAAATTTATAAATTACAACATGAATAAACTTTCTTGTAGATTTTTTTCCTTAACAGTGATGTCCTATTTTTCAGTATTAAAGTTGTTATTTTAGATTGAGGATCCTGGATTTTCTAGAGTCCTGTTTATTGTTGTTCTTAGAGAGGAAGGATTCGTGCGACAAATATATGCCTTCCATATGTATGGGAATTTTAGACCATCATTATTGTTTAGATTGGGGTGGTTGATAATGATCTCACAAGCTTCTTAAATTTGCATTCATACTATGTTTCGGTGTGATGTAGACAACTAGTGCTTTTCCAGTCAATTCTATGTAAGGTGTTCAGAGCATGACCAGAAAGGCCAGCTTCACCATAATTATTATATTTGATGTATCGTTTATGTTCTTTTTGTCTGATCGGAATTGTGCATCCCTCCCGTTTTTCCTATGTATGGTATGTTGCAGGTGCAGTAAATATGGTATACTCCAGGGTGGGCCAGCGGAGGGAGTGGGGTCTTTGGATGAGTTGAATAAGCTTTTTAATTTTGCAGGAGGTTTAAAGGTGGCTTTGAGGTTGTATTTTTGTAGTACTCTGTTTATTTTGTCCGATGTCCCTTTAATGTAGGGAATGGTTATAGTTTTACTACTGTAGTCTGGTTTGTCTTTGTTTTTTATTGAGGTCTTGTAGAGAATTTTCTTAATAGTGTTTTGGCTGTATCCATTTTTTTTGGAAAGTATTACTGATCATTTTAAATTCGTTTTTCAGTGCCTGTTCACTGGAGCAGATCTTCAGAGCCCTGTTATTTAGGGTATTGATGACACCTAGTTCTTGTGTTGGGTGGTGGTAGGAGTTTATGTGTATATATTGGCCAGTATTCACTATCGGTGAAGAAAAGATTGCCCGAGGGAAGACGTGTGACAAGTGTATCTAGAAATGGCAGTGTGTTATGCTTTTCAATCTCAATTGTGAACTGTATACATTTGTGTTGCTTGTTTAGGTGGCTGAGTAAAGTGTCTAGTGTCTGGCAGCCATGTGACCAAATCGCGAAAACATTGTCAACGTATCTGAGCCAAACTTTGGGTTTTAAAGGGGAGGAACTCAGAGCAAGTTGTTCAAAATGTTGCATACAAAAGTTTGCAATCGGGGGGGGGGGCAATGGCAACCCCATGGCTGTGTCTTCTTTTTGTAGGTTTGCCATACAAAATAACCAGAATGTAATACATGCGTAAAGAGCACCATGATATCTGGAGGAAAGTTGTTCTGTGTCATTGATTGGGACATTCGTAAAGAGGGCAGAGACATCAAAACTGACTAATAGATCATTTTTTTCTAATGTAATGTCTTTGATGATGTTTATTAAGTGTTATGTGTTTTGATATAGGAGGGCAATGGCAACCCCATGGCTGTGTCTTCTTTTTGTAGGTTTGCCATACAAAATAACCAGAATGTAATACATGCGTAAAGAGCACCATGATATCTGGAGGAAAGTTGTTCTGTGTCATTGATTGGGACATTCGTAAAGAGGGCAGAGACATCAAAACTGACTAATAGATCATTTTTTTCTAATGTAATGTCTTTGATGATGTTTATTAAGTGTTATGTGTTTTGATATAGGAGGGGGAATGACCTACCGACTCCTTGAGTGTTGCCGCTAATTTTTTGGCTAAGTGATGTCGGGCTATCAATCGCTTCCACTATAGGCCTTAATGGTGTGTTTTCTTTGTGAATTTTCGGTAGCCTGTAAATTCTCGGGGAACAAGCATAGTGTGGAAATAGTTTTTTGACCATATCTTTGGGCTATGTGGTAATTGACTTAAGTAGATTCTCTGTTTTCTTTTTGATTCTATTATTTGGGTTATGGTTAACTAATTTGTATGTGTTATTGTCCGAGACCAGCAGATTCATTTTTTTCCACATAAGTGGTTCGGTTTAAGATAATGGTGGCACTTCCTTTATCTGCTCGTTATTAAGATATTCGGATTTGACTTTAGAAATTTTATCGCTGTTATTTCGTGTTGAGTTAGGTTGCTTGTCATTGTTTTGTTATGATTTAAAATGCTGGCGGTTTCTAAACATATTTTTTCTGCTATGTTATTTGGGATGAATCTTAGGCCTCTTTCAATATTACATCGATTTGGGTGCTATGGCATAATTTAAACCTTTGTCAAGTATCGAGATTTCATCTTTGTTTAAAGCATGGTCGGATAGGTTAACTATATTATTGTTACCTGTCAGTGATTGGTGGCTCCTGTTGTTTCTTGCTTCTGGTTGGTTGTTATTGTTCATCGTGGAGAAATTTGAATATGGCAGCTGGTTCTTTTGATCTTTTAGTCTTTGGAATTTGGAAATTAGATTTTCTTTCTTTGTTTGGAGGATGTGGTTCACCATGTCGTCAGTAATCTTGTCCAGGATCATTAGCTTGGTGTATTCCCCCCCCCCCCCCCCCCCCATAGAGGTCATGCCAGTGAGTAGCATGTGATCAAATCATTGTTTCTCTAGCTTACAGTTTGAAACAAACGCAGCTTGGCTTGTATATTTATGTATACTCCAGGTGATGTGATTTTATTATCCCGACATTTCGATCTTGATATGAAGATCGAAATGTCAGGATAATAAGAAGAGTTATTTCAACATGGTTGTAGAATCCATAATTTCAAAAACGAATGCTGATCACCGTGTAACACTAAAAGAAAGGAAAGTTTTACTCTAACGTGGTAGTTATTTTCCATAATTTTCATGATGTATTCTGATCACCGTATAAGCATGAAGGAAAGGATTAATAATATCCCTTATATTCTATCCTTGTAACTACATCATCTGCCAACCATGTCTTGATGCAAATAATTTTTGGACAAGTTGAGCTGACCAATGCCCTAAACTCCTCTCCTTCATTTCTGATATAGCTGGTGTTTGTGTACATGCATTTCAACATCCCCTTGGACTCACAGTTATCCTTGCATAATGTCATTACACCTATTTAGATTTGAAGGCTGGGAAACTGCATCCAGCTGTTCATGGTCATTTCGGCACTTTGTTCATTTATCTAGAGGATGGCTATTTCATCACAGCTATTCCTATGTTCAGACTCATTTGTTCCAGGGGTAGTCAGACACATGCTTGATTGCATTTCCCCTAATATCTCTAGTTTCTTGTCGTGGTAATTCCGAGAAGAGAAATTTCATCTTGTCTGGGAATTTGAGTGTTATCAAAAATAATACTGGGGGAAATGGGTCTTTTTTTGTGGGAAATAAGACAGAACTGGGTTTGACCAACGTTGAAGTTGACGAGGTTGTCTGAGACCCATTGGAGGATGTTTTGGAGGTCTGCATTAAGGGAAGTTGTGGTTGATGTTCTATGGGTTGAAGTGAGTTGTGTAGGGTAAAGTTTATCAAATGAAAGGGAGGAGTGCAATGTGCTGTCATCTGCAAAACTGTGTATTGGGTTGGAGGTCAACTGAAGTAATATTGTGTCCCAATTTACGATTATTAGGTTTTCAACTCTCCTTACATGTGAAACTCTACTTGTCTTTATCCAAATCTTATCTATATATGAGATATCACCCAAATACAAATATTCAAGCTTCTTCTCCCCTTAGTGTCCCTAAATATTTATTTTATACTGCGCCTTTCGGAACACTTAGTTTAAGATATAAGATTCAAAAACAAGAAGTAATTACCAAAATATGTCTGATATGCAGTGGTGACCTTTATCTCGTAATTTGACAAAATCCCCCCCCCCCCCATGTGATTAGGTTCGTACGTTGTTACAAGTGGTGCATTGAGCAGTAATCTCAGACAACTGTATTTTCAACAAAAGTTTATTGAACTCTTAAACATGATACAGTTCATTCTTTATGAAATAAAACTCAATTCAATACTAAGAATATATAATACAAATTAACACTAGCTAAACACAGGTATTAGGTTAAGATCCTATATAAGAATTGTGATCATACTGCCATAATAGATTCTAACATGTATAATTCTAGAACTGGTTGGCCTCTTTTGTCTAACCCCTTACTGATCTGATCACGCTATGATTCCGTATTTTCTAGGACATACATATTCAGTTACTCTAATTTTCTTACTAAGACAATATGGATTAAATTTATCCTTTCACTGAGCTAATACACACTTTTCACCTTTAAAACTCTCTTAAATAAAATACAATGTACATGCATAAATCTCTAGGCACATGAATACTTATTAATGTATAGTAACAAGCTCATTTTCATTCTAGTCTGACATGTACTAAAGTCCTAGTATAATTCTCATTAATCCCTTCAACTGTTCAGTAATTGAACAATGATTACAGTTACATATGATTTGAATTGACACGAGATTTTACAGTACCTTTTGACTTGGGTCTTCTACACTGGTCTCTATCTTTTTCCGATTTTTACCTTCCAAGGACGAACTCTTCTATAACTTATCACTCCTAAGTTCTTTTGGCACTAAGATGGGCTTTCACAATCTTTACCTTACATTCTTCAATCAAGGACATACATAGGATCATCTATTTTATGGCTGTGAAATTCACCACGTGGGCACTGACTTATTTAAAGAATTTTCTTTCTCTTGTTACGATCACTGGATGATGAAACACATTGACATTATCTTCTTTCTTTTTAACTAAACGGCGTCCCTCATTTCTTACAATAGGAACACGGAATCGAAATCCTGCACACTTTGTTTCCTTATTGTGTCGGACAGAGAAAACTCCTAACCCATCACGCAGGAAAACCACGTGAGATCTATACGAAGACTCGTAAAGAAAACTCTGAGGGGGAAAAAAAGCCTTGTGGGGGGGGGGTTCCTAACCCTTTTATACGATGACCCCTACCGGCACCTTCTTCAATTTTTCTTCCCACTCTAATTGGTCAGTGAAATTGACTCCATTACTGGAGTCAATTTCACTGACCAATTAGAGTGGCATTTTTCTGCCAAAACATCATGCGATCCGTGTGCACGCGACTGACACGTGACGAAGTCTCAATTCGGGAATTATGACCTTGAGCTTTAGTTTTTGTTTAAGCTAACCTCTATGTCATCTATACTAAATTAGTCCCTTTCCAAAATTTTCTAAGAATTAACTCGAATCTTTAATCTCTTATTTCAAGTGTAAAAACTAGCCTCTCACATACGAAATCCTATGACTAATCTTCTTTGCTTTACTTAACCTTATTTTATCATATCATAATTCCCTTCTTTTTTTTATTTAGTTCAACAAACAATTTCAGCTATATTTTTCACTTGGATGCAAGCATATTTTTTTTCTTTACATTTTTTTGTATTCGTTACTTTCAAAGCTCTTAACGATATCTGCTTAGGAACATGTTTGCTTACTTAGTTATCTATACAGGGTTTTTATTTCTTCTCTTGTTACATCATGGTAACTGAAATTTTTACATTCTTAAGTTATCAGGATGTAACAAAGGTCCTCCCTTTTAATAAAAAATTTTTTTCTTAAAATTTTTCTTGCAAAGTGTTCCTCTTTATATCCATTTTTTTTCCCCTCGTCCCTTTTATAATGTATGCATTATCCATTTACTCATGACTGATGTACTTATCTGTTTTTTATTTCTCCTTTCTCTTCTAACCTTGCAGTAATTTACCTCTGATTTAACCTTAACTACTTTTGATTTCTTTTCACTGATTAACTCCTCATTTAATGATCTCTTCACTTTATTCATGTGGGATTCATGGTTCATCTCCTGAGGCTCATTTACCCCTTCTATACGTAACTCTGGAGTTTCCCCCCTTCTTGTAATCTCTCCTTTCTAATAGGCATATTTCCTTCCTCATATAATTACATCTAAAGTCATACCTTGACAGGAAATCCCTACCCAGAATCAGCTTGATGTGTGGAAGAGAGGACCCTGATAGGACCAGAAACTTCACCTGCCAAACACATAATTTGAACTCAGGCAGATATAACTTTAGATTTACAGACCTAGAAGCACGAGTCGTGGAAGTTGTGACACCTGATACTCTCACTCATTGCTTAAGGTGAGTGATATTATCTTTGGCATAAGGCTCTATTATCTTAAAGTAATCCTCAGATATGATATTCAGTTGGTGTCGAGGCTAGCTGGTGAAAAGGCTTACTCAGAGAGCTCCTGAAAGATTTGTGATTTTGTTGATTTATTAAATATTTTGTTAGATTTAATTGTGTAATTTTAGTATTTTATTGTAGTTTTATTAGTGTAGTTAGTGTACTAAAGTGTTTTATAACATAATTTATGTCGGAAAGTCGCCGCTAGAGGGATTCATAGTGTGTAGTGTTCGTGCAAGCTCCTGATAAGATAAGCGTTATTTTCAGTTATCATTGATAAATTTACTTTAATGTTGCGTAGTTTTGTTTGCCTTGCGTCTGTTTGTTTATCTTAGTGCATCTGTTTGTGTGTTTTTTGGTATTTATAATTTGATAAAATACGTTACTAGTAAGTATGGCTCCAGTACGAAGGAAAATGGCAGCCAGTAATGATGGTTTGCCATCTTCTTTCAAGAACAATAATGTAAAGGAGATGATTCAGTGTACTATCTGCGAAATGTACGCTTTGCGGAGTGCGGTCAGAGTGTGGTTAGATGATAATAAAGGAGTGAATGTGTGTAGAAAATGTAGGGAGAATGAGGAATTGAAGTGTATTTCGGATCGTGAGTGTGATATTTTTGTCAAACTTCAGAATGAAGAAAATAGGGATATGACAAGAAACGGCAAGGTTGTACCAGAGAATTGTGAGAGTGTGAATGTAGAAAGTGTGAATGATAGTATTAATGGTTTTACAGAGAATAAAAAAGATGAGATAGATGCAATGAGTGAGATCGCGTTGTTGAATGGTGCGATACAAAGGGAAAAACAGCAGCTAGAGCGTATGAGCAAAAGTCGACTGAATGAACCAGCCAATAATAAAAAGTATGACAGGAAAAATAGGCGCATTAGTGCGAACATGAACAAAATGAAGGATAGAGTGCTGTATGGAGACTTGTTAGTACGAGGTGTGTTAGTAGAGGATTTGACAAAATCGTACCAACCTAGTGCGACCATAAAGGATTAACTGAGTCTATTAGAGAGCAAAAGGAAAGGGTGAAAGAAATGATTGTTGTGGCAGGTACAAATGATTTGAAAGGAGATAAAATGGAAATGATAGAAGACCTGAATGAATTGTTTGAGGTAGCAAAAGAAAAGAGTGAGAGAGTTAGAATGATTAGTCTTTTGCCACATATGACAGTGAAATGTTTAAAAGGAGGGCCATAATTGCGAATGACTTTATGCGTGGGTTATGTATGACAAGTGGTGTGGAATTTGTGGATAGGTGGAGTGAGATCGATGGGCGAAAGGATCTGTATAAGATGGATGGCTTGCATTTGAATGGTTACGGTGTAAGGAGACTTGAGAAAGTGTTGCTGAATGTAGTGGATGTGCAAATTCAGGGAAACTAGATTTATTAAGGGGGAGGGGTTAGATATACAGTGCTTAGGGAGGCAGTTGAATGTATGAATGAATATAATATGCCCGAGCGAATAAGGACAACAAATCAGAGGGGGATAGTTAATATAAGGCATCAAGGTAAGGTTGGGGCTAATGGGGAGTCTTAAATTCATGTACACTAATGCTAGGAGTATTAGGAACAAGAAGGAAGAGTTTTTGGCCATGGTTGGCACTTCCTGACCACAGGTTATTGGTATTAGTGAATCATGGCTGACTGTAGATGATATAGCTAGTGGGATTGAATGTGATGGGTATAGTGTGTTCAGGAATGACAGGGAGAATAAAATGGGGGGAGGAGTATTGTTGATGATAGCTGATGAGCTACAGCCAAGGAGAATAGAAGTTGAATTGCAGGATAGAGAAAAGAGCACATTTGAGACCATTTAGTGTGAGATTGTGACCAGCAGAACTAAATATACAATTGGGTGCTGCTATAGACCAGGTGATGGAAAAGATGGTGGTGACAGTTTGCACAAGCAAATAGAAGAAATGAGTGGAAGGAGGGTAATTATTATGGGAGATTTCAACTATGTTCGCATTGATTGGAGTGAGGAGAGGACACACGGGAGGAAGGAATTGGATTTTATGCAGTTATTAAGGGATAACTATCTGCGACAGCATGTAATGGAAAATACTAGGGGTCAGAGTGTGCTTGAACTAGTAATTACATCTGATGATTTGGCAGTAACAAATATGACCACATTGCCACCAATTGGTGAGAGTGATCCTAGGGTCTTGACTTGGGAGGTGGTTAAAGGTGTGGAATTTTCAATTAAGACAGGATACGAGTGGAATTATCGGGCTGGAAAGTATGACAAGGTTAGGAGTTTGATTGGTTCAGTGCCATGGCATGTACAACTGCAAGGACTAGGAGTTGATAATGCATAGGAAGCAGTTAAGAAGTGTTTGCATGAAGCAATGGCTGACTGTATACCTAGAGTCCGAATAATAAATCAAGTAGGGGTTAAATGGATGAATAACACTATTAAGCTTGAGCTGCAAAAAAAAGAAACAACTATGAAGGGTATTTAAGGAGAAAGGTGACCGGCAGGCACATGAACGGTATAAAGCGCAGGCCAGAAGGGTAACAAGTGTGGTAAGAAAAGCAAAAAAGGATTACGAAAGAACATTGGCCATGCAGGCTAAAGAGAATCCTAAACAGTTTTTTAGATATGTAGCAAGTAAAAGGAAAAATGTACATGGCAGAATGATTTTAAAGAATGCCGATGGTAGGGAGGTAACTGAATCAGTTGATATAGTTGAGTTACTGAGTGAGCACTTTGCAAGAATATATCATCCAGGTGGTGACATTGCAGAAACGAATAAACTAGTAGATTATACGGGAATTGTGGTGAATGAAGTGGAGGTGAGTAGTCTATTGCATAACCTCAATGTCAATACATCCGTGGGATTGGATGGTATACCAGCTCGTGTCGTACGAGAAGTGTCCACACAAGCTAAAGAGAATCCCAAAAAACTGTTTGGGATTCTCTTTAGCTTGTGTGGCTAATATCCTTTCATAATCCACTTTTGCTTTTCTTACCACACTCATTACCCTTCTGTCCTGTGCTTTATACTGTTCATGGGCCTGCAGGTCACCTTTTTCCTTAAATTCCCTCCACAGTTGTTTCTTTTTTGCAGCTCAAGCTTAATGATATTATTCATCCATTTAACCCCTACTTTATTTACTATCCGAACTCTAGGTATGCCGTCAGCCATTACCCCCTTCAAACTTTCCTCTACCGCTCCTTTACTGCCCTTGCAGTTTTACATGCCGTGCCACTGAACTAAGCAATTTCTTAAGCTTGTCATACTTACCAGCCCGATAATTTCACATGTACCCTTTCTTAATGGAAAATTCCACGTATTTAGCCACCTCCCAGGTGATGATCACTCACAGCAATTGGTGGCAACGTGGTCATATTCATTACAGTGAAATTCTCAGATCCAATTACTAGGTCAAGAACTCTTGAACCCCTAGTATATTCCATTACATGCTGTCTCAGGTATTTATCCCTTAATAACTGCATAAAATCTAATTCCTTCTTCCTATGTCCTCTCCTATTGTTAAATCTTGAATGAAAGAGAATTTATAATGTATTACCTTTCATTCAGATTTAACAAGCATCTAAATTCTCAATGTAATACTTGTATATTAATAAAAGGAAATTGAATGTAAATGAAATGATAATAACATCCTTGATTTGAAATTTGCTGAATATTGTATTGTCAAATGACTTATGTAAAAAAAAAAAAAGAGGGGGGGAGCAATTTAGGAATGGGTGAAGTATGTATTACTTGCGAACATTGGGTTAAAATCCCAGACAAGATAAGAAGATTAAATCATGACCTGAGGCCATCACATATGCAAAGGTCTACATTGCAGGGGGGGGGGTCTCCCGTGGGCAAGATCGATAAGCGTCAGAATGGAGTGCAAAGGAATTGAGGTGCCATGTGAAGGTCATTGAGGGAGTATATAGTTTTTGGCGACACAAAAACGAGGCCTTTTGGGTTTTGCCTTGGATCTGTTCCAGTCGTTCTAGAGAAAGGAAGTTCCAGTGAGGTCAGGGTGAGATGAATGAGAGCGGCTATGTGGCCAAGTAGAATGCAAACGTGCCTATAGGTCTCGGCATAGGAGAAGGAAATGTGGTACCTCGTGGACCAACATCGGCAGCAGTGCTCCGTGAACATCGTAGGCAACGAATTGTGATGTATTTGCATATCTACCGTCCAGAAGCAAGAACCTAAGGAACGTATCAGCCAAGTAACCTTGTGGAAAAGGGACCAGATGAAGAAAATGCAATCCGTATAATTCCAATTGATGATCGCAAGTATAAGCCAATGAGATCCTGATACCTCAGTAAAGTAAGAACCTTTTTTCAAAATTTTGTATACAAAGAAAGTTACATTGTGACGGTAAAAGAGACTAATTAGAATTGTGATTTATGAAGTGTTGTAGGACTTTAGAAGTTGAACCATGAATAGGGAATGATTGATCTGAGTCAGAAAACTTGGAAAAGTGCAGCGTGAAAAATATTTTAGTTTGTCATTGTCAGGTAGTTCTTGAACCATTAATTGTGTGAAAATAATCTAGGAGTGTTAAGTAATTAGAAGGACATCCCATTTTTTTTAGTATTAGATAACATTTCATTTTCTAAGGGAACTAGAATGTCCATATTATGTCGAGTTATCTTATTTTACCATTCATACCAACATTAGTTAAGTTAGTGTCTATGAAGATAATTGTAACTTGCTTTATTTGTAATGAATAAATTTTTCTTGTCAACCAAATAACTTGCCTGATCACTTATCTCAGTGCATCACTCATAAAGAGAACCTATGCATAAAATTATTGGGGATAGTCACGACTGTAGCGTGAAATAAGAATATGTTAGATTATTGTGTTTGGAAATAGAGAAGGAAAGGATACAGGATAGTGTGCCATACTAGGTGTTTGCTCTTAGATAAAGAAATTTCTCTTATCTATAAAATTTTGGTGGTGCAGCGTAAACAAATAAATTTTTCGAAATTTGAAACAGGGTTAACACTAGTATTCTAACAAAGAAATTGGCTCTAGCCAGAGGCATTTCCTTTGTCTATCGAGTTTTGTACATGTGGGCAATACACTTATAGCAGCCAAGGGTTAGAGGTAATAGTAAGGGTAGAGTCTGTAAGAATTGTAGGACAAAATTTTAGAGTTGAG
Organism: Typopeltis vanoorti; assembly: GCF_054136105.1. Classification (NCBI taxonomy): domain Eukaryota; kingdom Metazoa; phylum Arthropoda; class Arachnida; order Uropygi; family Thelyphonidae; genus Typopeltis; species Typopeltis vanoorti. The sequence continues at coordinate 175,677,689 of NC_143551.1, read as the reverse complement.
GAAATAACAAGCAAAGAATGAAAATAATACGCCATAGGCCACGATTTAAGGAAAGGATATAAGATCATAGAGGAGTAAACACAATCAACAAATAAATTTATACTCATTATATATCATAAAGATATATATAAAATTTTAGAATGGTGCAGCTGACAGGATTTGATTCACTCGTTAAATCAATCAGTGAGGTGAATTAAAGTGAGTAGGTTTTGAAATTGAGATCAGGCAGTTAAAGAGCATAATTTTGTAAAATCTTGGAAGAAAGGGAATTTTGTAGTGTAAGCTAATATACAAGTATGACTCAACCATATAGTTCTGGAATGGATGATAGTGAATTCTTCCGGACTATTAATCCACAGCAAGTTTTCCCACAATTTTCTGGAGAGGAGACAGGTGATGTTTTGGCTTTCTTTGGCTACGTCGAAGAGTTAAGGAAGATGGGCAGGTGGACTGATTTCCAACTCCTCATCTTGCTGCAAAGCAAGCTTATAGGAAAGGCCAAAAACTTACTATATTATTCTCCTATTTTGAAGGAAACTTTGGAGTATTCAAAATTTAAGGAAATGCTAATCTCCCAATTTTTAGATTATGAAGTTTAGGGCCCAACTTATGGAAACTACAGAGAAGCACTCAGAAAGATAAAGAAAGCGTAATGGAATTTTATAATCGATTACTAACCATTGTCAATAGTCTGAGCGTCTCAAGCGAGGACAAACCTCACTTCGACTGTGCGGTATTCCATCAGTTTAGACTAGGAGTAAAGCAAGAATTAAAAGAGACCACTTTCAAGAAAAGGTTAACTAATATCGAGGAATGTTACATCGGCGTGAGAGAGAAAGAACAGGTGCTCGGAGACATTCATCCCGCATCTGCGACTGGCTATATCAACATGATTAAGGAGGCAAATAATTCCGTTAGTGATACTCAGACAGAAACAGAGCCTAACACTTGTAAGGGAAAAACTAACGTCAAGGGAATAGTGAGGGGGATAGAATAGGATCAGTCAGCATCAATCGGTTGACTGAAAGTAAGCTGACATGAATGAGATTCGAACAATGGTCAAGCAAGAAGTAGAGCATCTGCAGCAGCCCATCATGGAATGCCTTGATGCTGTTCTGAGCCAACTGGCAGCAGTGTCCATGAAAACTTCGGAATTATTGTTCCCTTGGACCAAAAGGACTGCTGAAATGAAACGTCTAAAAGTTGAAAGACTACAACAATGTTAGACCATTTAGATGCTGTGATGCAGAAACTGGTGGAAGTAACAGCACAAAATCCCAAAGTGTCTCTACTGCAATCGGAAAGAGTCAGTGAACGAGAGGAAAGCAAGGAACCACCTCAGTGCTTCAATTGCGACAAGATTGAGCATTTCGCCTGCAATTGCTTTATCAGTAAGGGACGTCCCAATAGAGGAAATATTAAGGATTCAAGGTTCAATCAGCCTTCTCATATGTATGCTAACAGAGCATGGAGGAAAGGACAATGAAAACATGGGCAACACTCAATAATGATAGTTAAGGGTTAGATATGTGGAATGCATTGTGATGCTTTGCTAGACACAGGTTCCCAGACCTCTGTCATATCGGGAGATTACTTTCGAAGGATAGACTCCCATGTATGGAGAGGAATTTCATATTTTAGGAGACCGGTTAGATTATCTGGGATATCAACATCCACGGTTTATGCGAACAAGTCAGTTCGTTTAAAAATATACTTACCTGATTTAAGTTAAGGGATATTACATCCCATATTGTTTCTTAGCCGAATAAGAAACTCAAAGAGTTTCATGCCGAATATAGAAACTATATAAAGTTCGGCGATTCCAAGCGTAAGCAAATACCTGGATAGTGCAGCACCTGACCCATTTGGTAGTACAGGCTGAGGCAACTCATAGCAAGGGTGGAGCAAACTCCGATCACTATTCTTGGTATTTACCCATAATGTGAACTTAGCTCCTAGGAGCTGTATTACTGTTCTACATTATGAGAGAAGGTCAGTCACTACCCAGACCGGTTTCAACCTTTATTGAGGTCTCTATAAATTACTAATTATATGAAGAGCCAAAGGCTTCAATTTGGCGACATGAAGTTATTTAAGTTAAGTGTTTCTCTCCCTCCCCCCCCAATAGCTCTAGTTTCCCTGATTCTCCACTTTCAGTTCATTCAGCAACACTTTTTCCAGTCTCCGCACACCAAATCCATTCAGATGCAAACCATCCATCTTGTATAAATCTCCTTTCACCCATCAAACTCACTCCACACGTCTATAAACTCCACACCACTCCTTCTGCATAACCTGCGCATAAGGTTATTTGCAGTTATGGCCCTCCTCAACTCTTCTCTGTCATACCACAGGAACAGACTCACTAGCTTAACTTTCTCACTCTTTTCTTTTGCTACCTCTAGTAATTCCTTCAGGTCCTCTCGCATAACAAATTTATCGCCTTTTAAATCATTTGTTCCTGCCACTACTATCATTTCTTTCACCCTCTGCTTTTCAACTCTAATAGCCTCATTTATATCCTTAATTTTTGCACCTGGTAAGTACGATTTTATCAAACTCTCATCTATTACACTTCTTACTAGTGAACCACCGTACAACACTCGCTCCTTCATTTTCCTTTCACTACCGATTATGCTCTCATTTTTCTTATCACACATTCACTTCTTTCCATTAGATGATGTACTCGGTAAACAAATTTGTAATCGCTCCAGCTGCCACTTCGCCCTATGGATCACTCTGCAGAACCGTACGATCTAACTCGTTGCAACTAAATCTTCATTTTTTTTTTTATCACCCAAACCATTCTCACGCTCTGTACTTTTACTTTCACTCTCACCTTCAACACCGCTCTCAATGCTATCTGGCACTACATCGCAAATTTCTATCATATCACTATTTTTGATCACATTATGGCTTTCATCTGTTATATGAATCTTTTGCAACCTGATAAGGTTGCAAAAGATTCATATAACACTTGAAATCCTCTCATTCCTGATACTTTCAGCACACTTTCCCATCACTGTCATTATCGAACCAAACTCCAGCTGCTTTCGGAAAAGCATACATCCTGCAGACGTTACACTGAACAAACTCCCTTGGGTTAAATTTATTTAACAAAGACGGTGATGATTTGGACACCATTGCCTTTCTTCTCATTGGTGCCATGCGCTATGCTACGTATGTATCTTATCAAAATACTAATTTAACACCAATTAAAACAAACTTTTTATGGTAAACAGATTAACTCCGCAATAAACTATAATTCTAGCACAATTATTAACTGATAACGCTATTTTTTTTAAAACTAAATCACTTATCTTTCGCAGCTCTTCAAGCGTAGTCTTAATATCAACGCGCTCCCTAATGACTCTAAAAAACTCCAGAACTCAAGATATTCTCTCCAGAATATGTGAGAATTAGCCTAAATCCTAGCAATATACAAAACCTGTTCAAATCAGTTTTAAGTTATGAATCTAAGAGTTGAGTTGGAAATATTATTATTATTACAGCTCCATGGAGTCTGTAGAACTCATTGAGGGAGGCCCATTACATAATATTAGTTGTTAATACCTTTACGATGCCTGTCATGTTTTGCCTTGAAATGTGTCATTCACCAGCAAAGCACACACAACTGACTCTGGCAGTCTATTTCCCTCATTCACCACTCTCCAAGAAAAAAATCTTGACCTCATGCTTTTGATAACCACACTCTTAGTCAATTTCCATAGATGACCTAGTTTTCCTCACATTATTCATGTACCAATATATTTCCTCCTTATCAATCTTATAAGCCTCCCTAAGCAACTTCTATCTCTTTATCATACCCCCCCCCCTTCTCCCTTGAAGATTACAGAGGCTGATCAACCCGTCTCTATAATCCACAAATCTTCAATCTCTCCTCATATAGAGCATCACACAGATCTGCCACCATCTTGGTCACTAGCCTCTGAATACACTCACTCCACCTTGTCCACATCTCCAAGAAACCCAGGTGACCGGAAATGTATTCAGTAATCCAGATGAGGCCTTATCAAAGCTTTATAATGAGGAATAATAACCTACTTATCTCTGCATCATGTCAGGATGTTCTTCAATAACCAGGTAATCCTATGAACTGTTGTAGCCACTTTTGCAATATGCCCTCTGAACTTCAACACCCTCATCTCTCTGGTTTCATAAATTTTCTGGAATACATTTCCATCAACATGGTATAGCTAGTAATCTTTTCACTCCAGAATGCATAGCCTTAAACTTTGCTATATTAAATTGACATCCATTCTACTTTGCCCATACTGCAACTATTTAAATCATCCTGTAAAATATCAACATATCTTTATTGGCTATTATTCTACCTAATTTTACATCATCTGCAAACAACTGAATAATTCTTCTCAGATCATTTCCTGTATCATAAATGTACAAATCAAATAGCAGTGGCCAAATATTGAGCCTTGTGGCACACCTAGTCATGTGCCTTCTTTTGGACTCTGCTCCTGAATAAACTACTGCCCGGTATCTCTCAAATAACCACCCTCTTATCCACATCACCAGCTTCATGTCCATATCCATTTGATGTAATGCAGTATTGTTCAAATGCTTTTGCAAAATCCAATAGTATTAGTATCACTGTCTAGCCATTACCTTTATCCAACTCAGCTATCACTTTAGTATAAAAATTGAGTAAGTTAATGAAGCATAACTTATCTTTCACAAAGCCATATTCCCCCCCCCCCTAATATCTCATTCCTATTCACCAATTCCTGAATTTTTTGCCTTTAGCCAACTTCTCCAGTACTTTGACCACCACTCTTACATTGCTAATTGGTCTATAATTAGCTGCTTCAGTCATGGAACCAGCTTTATGCAGTGGAACTATTTTTACCTGTTCCCATTTTCTTGTCAGTCTACCTTAGCTGAGACTCAGATTAAGCAATCTAGTTAAAGGTACTACCAATTCCCTACCACATTCTTGTAATATATACAAGTTGATATCTTGTTCACATCCACATTCTGTAATATCCTATGTACCTCAACTCACATTAATCCCTGTCATACCTTTACTGTAATAACTTCATCTGGACTTCACTTACAAAATGATAACTAAATAATTCAACTGTTTTGTCTACTTCAGTCACCTACCATCTGCATTCATCAAAATGGTCATTCTTTCTTTTACTTGACACATATTGGAAAAAACTCTTTTGGATTACTCTTGGCTCATTCGGCTAATCCCCTCCCATGCTTTGCATTTGCCTTCCTTACCGTACCAGTCACTCTTCTGGCCTATGCTTTATACCGTTCATGGGTTACTGGTCACCTCTCTGTTTGAATCTCTTCCATATGCTTCTCTTTCTTTTTAACTCCTGCTTAATACTATAACTCATCCATTTAATTCCCAATTTATTAATTCTCTTAACTCTTTGTATGCTGTCAGATACTTGTTCCTTCAAACATCGCTTCATCACTTCCCATGCACTACTAATATCTTTTTCCTGAAATATATCCTCCCATGGTACTGCTCTAAGCAATTTTCTAAGTTTCCTGTAGTTTCCATCTCTGTAATTCCCCATGAAACCCTTATTTACCAAAAATTCCACATTCTTAGCCACCTCCCAAGTCAAAACTGAATGATTGCTCTTGGTGATTGGCAGCAGTATATCCATCTTAGTTATGCATAAATCCTCAGATGTAATTGCAAGGTCCAATACTCTTGATAGCCTAGTACTTACCATTACATGCTGCCTTAGGTAATTATTCCTATAAAGTTGCATCAATTACATTTCCTTCTACCCATATGACCTTTCCTCCTTCCAGTCACTATCCCCATAATTAAAGTCATCCATAATAATTAAATCTACTTTTTTGAATTTATTTATTGATACATATCATCCACATTGTCCTTTGCATTTCCTGGCGTATTGCAGCAGCCATCCAAATACTTTGTCCTTAGCCTGTATCTCATACCAGACAGCTTCAAATGCACTGCTTTCTATCTTACTGACCTCCTGTTGTCCTCCCACTCTTTTAAGCTGCTATTCATATTGACATTATCAGTAATATCCCCCCCCCCCCATTCTATTTGCTTTCTTCTCCCTAAAAATACTTTAACCTTCACTTTCTATGTTAATAATTATATCATCCTCAGTCAGCCATATCTTGCTAATACCAATAACTTTTGGCCAATAGGAACTAACCAGTACTAAAAATTTTTCCTTTTTGTTCCTACTATTTCTGATATTAGTATACAGAAATGATATAATCCTCACAGGCACATAAATAACCTTATGCTTTGTGTCCATAATCACATTCTTATATACTATCTCAGGAACCAAAGTCAGCATTTTCTTCCATTTACACACAGACACATTTGCTTTATTGGTGCTTTCTCCCATTTTTTTCTCCTTTCTCCCTAATAAGTTTAGTTTCCCTGATTTTGCACATCTAATCCTACCACAGTCAGCAGACTTTTTTCTAAATTCCTAACATCAGATCAATTCAAATGCAAACCATCTGCCTTATGTCTTTTCATCCATAAAACTCACTCAATACATTCAGAAATTGCACTTCATTCCTCTAACACAATGTATGCATTAAATTATTTGCAATTATGGCTTTTCTTTGCAACTCATACCACAACAACAACAGACTCACTATTTTTACACTCTCACTCTTTTCTTTTGCTACTGTCAGTAACTCTTTCATGTCCTCCCTCATAATATACTTTTCTCCTTTCAGATCATTTGTAGCTGCCAAAACAACCAGCTCTTTCACTTTTCCTTTCTGCATCCTAATATCATCACTAACATCATTAATCTCACCTGAGAAACGTGATTTTGTTATTTTCCCTAAAAGCACTCCTCTTATTTAATCTTCATACAAAATTCTGCCTTCTCTCACTATCCTATCATTCTTTGATGATCATTCCATTCTCTTCCTTGGTACCTCTTCTGTCTTTCTTTTTTCAGTAGCACCACTCACCAAACATTTATTCAGTTTATTAACGCTTCATCCTATGAACGACTACACACATAAGAAAGCTGTCTCTCTCTCATTATATCTAACACTTCATTTTCTATGCCATCCATGCTTTTATTTTTACCTATACCTAGCATCCTTCCCTCTTTCACATATTGCTGTCTGTCATTATTTCTTTCATTCATCCCTCCTTCACTTGCTTTCACATTTTCTTGGAACCTTCTCATTTCCTCTCTTACCATTGTATGTCTTCTCCCTGGTTATATATATGCGTGCGCGTGCACACACACACACACACCCCATAGTAATATGCCTGAGTAGTTCATTAACTTTTTAGTTCATGTCACAGATTATCCAAGATATTATTATTATAATAAGTTAACTTAAGAGATTGAGTGAGAGACCAAGAAAATACAAAATAATATCTTTATTTACAAACAATTATTTTTAGTGTAAATTTATGGTATTGCTTTAATAGTGTGTGTAAAATGTTTGTTTCACAAGCGCTGTATACAGATTTGTATGATAAATAAAACTTATCTCCTAAAGAGATAAGGGTCCACAAACTTAACAACAGTTAAAGAACATAAACATTGCACAATTTTTGTCTTCCATTCAAGAGCAGATCACAGGATTCGATAACAATATACAAACTTCAAACTTATAAGGTACAGTTTCTTCTGCTCTAAACAATAGCCATAGAAATCTAATGAGCTTTAGATTTCTGTGACTTTATACCTGTTTTTTTTTTAAAGCAAAAAAACTGATGTTTAGAGGGCATATTGCTAGTGTTGCAAAGGCTGCACATTGTAGTGCCTATGATAAGAAATACTCCAACATTTAGGGATAAGGAAGTGGTTGTGCCACTGTATAAAGCACTGGTCAGACCACACTTGGACTATTGTGCTTAAATCTGATCAGAGACAAGTGACTAAGACAATATCAGGACTTTGGAATGCTGGCTATGGAGAGAGAGAGAGAGAAGGTTGAAGAAATGTGGATAGGAGGAAAAGAGGTGATATGATAGAGACATTTAAGTTAGTGAGAGGATTTTATTGGATTAATCCAGATGGAATTATAAAACGAGTAGAAAGTGAGAGAGGAAAAACAAAAGAGGCCATCCCTGGAAGGTGTGTAAGAATGTGAAGAAGGGTGTGAGGAGTAGATTTTTTACATGGAGAATTGTCAGTGAATGGAACATTACATGAATGTGTTGTTAATATAAGGAGTGTTAATGATGTTAAGATTCTTTATGATAAATATATTGTCAATTAAATGAACCTCCCTTTACATTTGATTAGTGCATTGACTAGCATGATATATGATTACCTCGCGCTATCAAAATGTGTTTGCATATTGCTCTCACTTCAGTACTCTCAAAAGTGATGGGGAAGGTCATCATCAACAGCCCGCTTTTTCGCTACTACCTGGAGAACCAGCAGTTAATTCGTAATCACCAATATGGATTCTGCCATTCTTGTTCTACAGCAGATCTCCTCTCTAACCTTACCCACCTTTGTACGCAGACCATAGAAAATTTGAAGAATCCCATGTGGTTGCTCTTAATATTTCCAAGGCATTTGATTGTCTGGCATTGCAGCCTCCTGAACAAGCTACCTTCTTATGTTCTCCCTGCTGCTCTTTTTTTTTATTAGATTATCAGCTTCTCTCTGGTTATTCATTGTGTGTCATGGGTAGATGGATTCCTTTCCCATAGGTGCTATTACTGCATTATGCCTTTTTTATATGTGCTTTCATGGATATTGCTCGGAGGAACTGGTCACTGCTGTTTCTCTACTTTCTTTTAATCATAAAAACTGGAATAGTCACTGGTCAACACCCGTACACTGTCCATTTCCAAACATATTAAACTTCTCATCATCTTCCTTTATTCCATCCACCTATGTTCTTTGAAACAGTCTTCCCCATAATGTTTTTCCCAATGAGTACATTCCCCAACTATTTAAGAAACACATTAATAGATTACTTCTTCTCCTTAATCACTTGCCCACCCATCATGCTGTTATATTATAGGTCTTGTAACTTTTTGTGTGTGGGGTCCTTGTAAAATGCGCGTACACACACACACACACACACACACACACACACACACACACACACACACACACACACACACACACACACACACACACACACAAAACAGTTTGGCTGGCTAAGTTCCAGATTGTCAGTCCATCCTCATTTATTCATCATCCAATTGCATACTTGATTATAGAACATGCTCCATGAGAATGAAGATTGCACATTAGGCCAGGAACTACTGTAATTAGTTCTCCACTTTCTTTATAGGTATTGTGAAAGTCTTCTCCTAGGGATTTAGAAAGACATGCAGTCAGTGGCAGACTGGCCAGGGTGTCATCTAGCCTGATGGCAAGTGAATCCCTGATGAAGTGGGCCTCCTTAAACATTAGACAATATGTTAAAAATGTTAATGACCTTTTAGTGGATTGAAAATATAATAGAAGTTCCAATATTATTACTGTATGCAACTAAAATTTACGTTGTATTACTATTTCAATAAAAAATTTTAATGAAATCATTTTTTGAGGATACTGTATATGTAAGAATATAATAAATAACTCTGAAAAAATAATTCTGATTCGGGTTATGTGAGGCCGACACACCTTATGTAGTTATTTACCGGCCTGGTTGGCAGAGTGGTTAGCGTATCCATTCTCCATCCAAAAGACTGCGGGTTTGAATCCCGCAATTTTTTAGCTACAGTGCAGTTGATGGCTAAATATGACCCCATCATGGCAGCTAAGCTCATGTTTCTGCAGTACAAAACAAGTCTACACAAAAAATAAAATGATTAGAACAACAAGCAAAGTCTCAAAGTAAAGGCCGTAGTGGACTTGTTACATACCTGAGTAAAACAACTATTAGGATGTTAATCCAAATTATGGAGAATATGATAAAAGAAAGAATTAGTTATGAAGTTTCTCAAGCAAAATATTATTCTATTCAAGTTGATTCAACACAAGATAATTCATCCATCAATCAGTTTAGCATTATTATTCGGTATGTGCTTAAGGGTGTTGTCTGTAAGCATCTACTTTCAGTTGTGCCAAGTAATGATGGTACAGGACTAGGGACTTCTTGATCTATTGACTGAAACATTACAGCATCTTAAAATTGATCCTAAAAAATGTTTATCTGATAGTACAGATGGAGCTACAAGCAAGCTACCATGGCCTGTATAATGGTTTACAAAGTAAAACTACTGATGTGACTGATCAACATGCTCATATATGGTGCTATACCCATGTTTTGAATTTGGTGATAACTGAAACAACAAAATGTTGCATGCCTGCAGTTTCTTTTTTCAATTGCTCCAGAATTTAGCAACTTTTGTGAAGTATCATACACAAGAATGGCTGTATGGATAGAAGTTGTTGGAAAACATCTAGGACAATAAAAAATGAAACGATTAAAGCTAATTGGTGAAACAAGATGTTCAGGAAAATCCATTGCAACAACAACTATATTTGGACGTTTTGATGATGCCGCTGTCAGTACTTTTGTAAATCTATTGACATGCTTATCAATGATACAAGATTCAGACAAGTTTGATGCAAAAACATAACAAGAAGCAAATGTTTTACTTCAGAGTCTTCTAAAGTTTGAAACAATATTGACAGCATTTACTTACTTCTACATTATATTTGAAACTACAGCCCCATTATCAAGTTATTTACAGACAAGTGGTTTAGATATGTTTACTGCATGGAGTTTAATAGATTCAGCTACAACAAAGTTGAAGGAACAGACCAGAACATTTGAAAACATTCACAGCAAGACATTGGAATTTGTAAATAAATGTAATGACAAGATTTCACAGTTGAGTATGGATGAAAATCAAACATTGGAAATTGAATCTTTGGAAACAGCATTGCCAGTAAAGAGGAAGAAGAGGAAGAAAAGAATGGCAGATGAGCTTATAGATGATGAAGGAAATTCCTCAGATTATCTAGCTGAATTTTGAGTAAATGTGTTTAACCTAATAATGGGCCGCATTGTCTAGTTACTAAATTCACGCTTTGTACAACACAAAAAGTTGTATAAAGATTTTTATCCTGCTTCGACCCAGCAAAGTTTAAAACTGTTGCCTTGAAAATGAAGCATTGGAAGGTATTATTAAGCTGTCTCCACAAATCAGCAAAGATCAAGTAATATTGGAATTGTTTTCTTTTGCTTCAAATGCTGATGCATTAAAGCTATTGCTTAATGATGGTGAAAATATGGATTCCAGTTGCAACAAGTGTAACATTTGTAGCACTTTCCCATCACGTGTACTAAAAATTCTGGCATCCAACAGACTTCATGACAAGGCACCTGATAACATTTATGAACTTTATAAAGTCATCTCAAGTCTAATGTGAGAGGACAATTTCAAAGCTAAAGATCATAAAGACAAGGCTAAGAAATTCACTATCTGAGGAGAACTTGGAATCATACATGTTGCTATCCATTGAAAAGGAATTGTTAGATGAATTGGATGCAGAACCAATTATTGACAGATTCACACAATCATCTAGTGCATCGGTTCCCAACCGGGGGTACGAGTAATTTATAGCATAGTAATTTTCCTTTCCCAACTCATTATCTCATTTCCACTATTTTACATTAAGATAGCCACTGAACAAAAGTGTCAGTATTTAAAAACAGCTATTTTAGAAACAGGTACAATTTATGGAAATGGGTTTAAAAGGGGTACACAAGTGAAAAAAGGTTGGAAACCACTGATCTAGCGAATTCAAACGATTGCTCTTAATATAGTGACTGCATGAAATATGCTTTTGAACTACCTGTTAATGTGTAATATGTTCAGTACAAGCAACAGTGGCAGCTTTTACGTGAGCACTGCGACACTGCAGCACCCCCCCCCAGGGCCGGTTTTATCATTAGGCGAACCTAGGCAATCTCCTAGGGGTGTTAAGACTTGTGTACGTGTACTTGTGTGAGTATGACAAAATATATATAGAGAATAGAGAGAGACGATGTATAGGGGCACCTAATTTTCTTTGCCTAGGGGCATCAGATACTCTCGGACCAGCCCTGAGCACCTCCAAGGAAAAAATAAAAATACTAAATTTGGTTTGTGTTTATAAATAATAACAATGCTTACAACATTATATAAATGCAATACAACATGGTCAAGGTTACGGAATATGTTTTGACATATAGTTAATAATTTCAATTGTTCGATACCGCTTTAGATTACGAAACAAATGTACTGCAATCTAACTCAGTGTCGGAATTATCACGTTTGGTCAGTTCCAGCTAGACTCACCGATATTTATTTGCACTTGTCATTGCACGTAACAAATGAATCTGACACTGCTCTCTGAGCAGTGTTGCTACAGATAAATTGTATGCTTCATTGTCATCATCATCAAATTCCTGATATATATACCCTCAGGGGGTGTACAGGATATGATATTACTACATGAAAAATTTACATCATTACTAACTTCCTATCTAGAATTTTCTCTCCAAATCGGTCTGTTAAATGTCAAGACTCCAATATTAACAGGTCTTATATTTCTGTCTTCTAAAGCACTTTTTGCTGTATCAATCCACCTATATCTTGGTCTTCCTCTGGATCTTTTTCCTGCCAACCTGGCAGAGAACACTTGTTTTGCTAATCTTTCATCTCCCATTCTGCTCCCATACCACCTGAGATTAGCTCTGCTAATGCATTCCTGGATGTTGACAATGTCAAGTTTTTTCCTAATATCCTCGTTTTTAATATGATATTGCCATTTATGCCATCTGTTCATGCCCCTAATCTTTCTCAGGACTCTCATATCTGCAGTCTCTAGTCTTTGGTCAAATGTTTTACTTCTAACCCAGCACTTAGATCCATAAGTTAAAATTGGTTTAAACACTGTCTTAATACAGCTAATTTAGTGCTTCAGCTAATTTCTTTTTTATTAATTGTATGCTTGCGTGCGTTATTTCTGTGAAATATGAAACTTTTATTATTGGTGTGTGTTTGTGGTGAAGGTGAAATGTTTTTGGTAAATCTTATTTTATTCTGTTAAAATAACCCAATTATTTATTTATTATAAATACAAGACTGAATTATGACCAATGTCACTTCGTGTTGGAGGCTTAATGGATTTTTTACAACACTCACGAAGAATTAAAATAGAATTTAATACTTCCTATATTTCGTCCTAGTCACTAGGACATCTATGGGGATTACAAAAACAATTAATGTAACATATACACAAATAACAAACAATACTAAGCCCAACCACGTGGGTGACACTAAAGTCCTATCTAGGTAGAGCGCCCTCTAAGGGCAGTAGTAGGTGGCCTGGAATGTAAGGTGGGAACTCTGGTGATGAGTGTTTCCAAAATATTCGGAAGCTTAATGCAACCGTATTTATTGAGATTTGGTTGGTTTTTGAGAGCTGCTGCTGCTTCTAAGAAAAGTCTCTCTTTCTTGAATTTGCTGTGGTGGAGCATGGTGGTTTTCTTCCATGATACCCTGTGGGTGGTGTCCAAAACATGGTCAGCCAAGCCTGAATGGCCATAGTTGTGTTTGAAGATGTAAGACTTGTGTTCCTCTAGACGGATGGATGCTGATCTGCCTGTCTGTCCAAAGTACGCCAGCTTACAGGAACAGGGTACTTTGTAAACTCCAGGCAGAGAGAGAGGAGGGAGCTGATCTTTCGTAGAACGGATAAGGGTAGCAAGTTTGCGGTGGAGCTTATATGCTGTGTGTAGATTGTACTGTTTTAGTATCTTGGCTATTTTTTCGGATGTGCCATGGATGTAGGGTATGGTGATGGCATTTTTAAAATCTTGTTGACGAGAAGGACGGGGAATGGGGGAGGAGTTGATTATTTTTTTGATACTATGATCGCTGTAGCCATTGGAGAGGAAAGTGCTGTGTATGTGGTTAAGCTCAGTAGTGAGGGCGGTTCCACTGGAACAAAGATTGTGGGCTCTCTTGCTAAGAGTTTTAATAATGCCATATTGTTGAGAGGGGTGGTGGTGGGAGAGTTTGTGAATGTATCTGCCTGTGTGTGTGGGTTTTCTGTATACGGTGAAGGTAAGTGTATCATTAGGCAGGCGTGTGACTAAGGTGTCTAGGAAGGGTAAGCAATTGTTCTTTTCCTTTTCCATAGTGAACTGGATTCTTGGATGTAGACTATTGAGATGACTGAGGAAGGAGTCTAACGTGTCTGGGCCATGAGGCCAAATAGAGAACACATCATCTACATATCTTAGCCAGATAGAAGGTTTGAGTGGGGCTGAGTCTATGGCTCGTTTTTCGAAATCTTCCATATAGAAATTGGCAAGGGGGGGTTGAGAGGGGGGAACCCATGGCAGTTCCCTCTATCTGCTTGTAGATTTTTTTGTTCCAAGAGAAATACCCAGAGTTAATGGCAAAGGAAAAGAGATCTAAGATGTCAGAGGGAAAAACGTTTTCTAAGAGAGATAAGGTGTCAATTAAGGGAACGCCGCCATTGGCTCCTTACATTCAGAGCTCTCCACCGTTCTTAACCCTGAACTTTGGTCGATTCTCTCTGGCATTTCGGAAACTTCCGCACAGAGAGAATTCCAAAAAAATAAAAAATAAACACATCAAGAAATATAGCAACCTTGTGAAAAACAAACCACAACCACAAATTCAACCGCTCCAGACAGTAATAAACCTCTCTTCCAAAAGGCTCAACGACGATGCCATCAGCGCCCTTTGCCTCGGCCGTAATTTTGCCGTCGCTCCGAAGGAAGTGCGAACATCGAACACGGAATTGGTCGCTTACCGTTGGAGATAACTAACGACATCAGACTTGACGTAGCCAACATCCTCGCGCATTCTTTGCCGCCAAAAAGTAATTTATCATATGCCCAACGCACGGCTCTCCTGAAACTACGTAAAGAAAAAAGTATCGTCATCACCAGAGCGGATAAGGGTAATGCCACAGTCGTCCTTTATACCAGTGAATACAATCGTAAAATGAACATTATCCTCTGCTATCGCGCTACCTACATACCGCTAGAACATGACCCCACAAAAACACAAGAAGTTAAGAAACTAAAAATCTTACTCAGAAAAGTATCTTCCTGGCCCCCTGACGTCACGAAAAAACTTAAACCTTTCCGCTCCCCCCCCCCCACCCCCGAATATACGGTTCACAAAAAATCCACAAACCCAATTCCCCACTCAGGCCTATAGTAAATGCCACCAATGCACCTTGCTATAGACTATCTAAACAACTGGCCAACTCTCTGATCCCCCTCACTGGAAGGTCCCCTTCCTATATAAAAAACTCGACCCACTTTAAAGCCCTCACAGAAAATTTAACCTTGAATAAGACAGACATATTGGTAAGCTTTGATATCTCCTCTTTGTTTACCAATATTCCCTTAATTGACACCTTATCTCTCTTAGAAAACGTTTTTCCCTCTTACATCTTTGATCTCTTTTCCTTTGCCATTAACTCTGGGTATTTCTCTTGGAACAAAAAAATCTACAAGCAGATAGAGGGAACTGCCATGGGTTCCCCCTCTCACTCCCCCTTGCCAATTTCTATATGGAAGATTTCGAAAAACGAGCCATAGACTCAGCCGCACTCTAACCTTCTATCTGGCTAAGATATGTAGATGATGTGTTCTCTATTTGGCCTCATAGCCCAGACATGTTAGACTC
This sequence comes from Typopeltis vanoorti, assembly GCF_054136105.1. Classification (NCBI taxonomy): domain Eukaryota; kingdom Metazoa; phylum Arthropoda; class Arachnida; order Uropygi; family Thelyphonidae; genus Typopeltis; species Typopeltis vanoorti. The sequence continues at coordinate 175,662,019 of NC_143551.1, read as the reverse complement.
CTTCCTCAGTCATCTCAATAGTCTACATCCAAGAATCCAGTTCACTATGGAAAAGGAAAAGAACAATTGCTTACCCTTCCTTAGACACCTTAGTCACACGCCTGCCTAATGATACACTTACCTTCACCGTATACAGAAAACCCACACACACAGGCAGATACATTCACAAACTCTCCCACCACCACCCCTCTCAACAATATGGCATTATTAAAACTCTTAGCAAGAGAGCCCACAATCTTTGTTCCAGTGGAACCGCCCTCACTACTGAGCTTAACCACATACACAGCACTTTCCTCTCCAATGGCTACAGCGATCATAGTATCAAAAAAATAATCAACTCCTCCCCCATTCCCCGTCCTTCTCGTCAACAAGATTTTAAAAATGCCATCACCATACCCTACATCCATGGCACATCCGAAAAAATAGCCAAGATACTAAAACAGTACAATCTACACACAGCATATAAGCTCCACCGCAAACTTGCTACCCTTATCCGTTCTACGAAAGATCAGCTCCCTCCTCTCTCTCTGCCTGGAGTTTACAAAGTACCCTGTTCCTGTAAGCTGGCGTACTTTGGACAGACAGGCAGATCAGCATCCATCCGTCTAGAGGAACACAAGTCTTACATCTTCAAACACAACTATGGCCATTCAGGCTTGGCTGACCATGTTGGACACCACCCACAGGGTATCATGGAAGAAAACCACCATGCTCCACCACAGCAAATTCAAGAAAGTGAGACTTTTCTTAGAAGCAGCAGCAGCTCTCAAAAACCAACCAAATCTCAATAAATACGGTTGCATTAAGCTTCCGAAGATTTGGGAAACACTCATCACCAGAGTTCCCACCTTACATTCCAGGCCACCTACTACTGCCCTTAGAGGGCACTCTACCTAGATAGGACTTTAGTGTCACCCACGTGGTTGGGCTTAGTATTGTTTGTTATTTGTGTATATGTTACATTAATTGTTTTTGTAATCCTCGTAGATGTCCTAGTGACTAGGACGAAATATAGGAAGTATTAAATTCTATTTTAATTCTTTGTGAGTGTTGTAAAAAATCCATTAAGCCTCCAACATGATGTCCTCACAGCACTTAAGCCTCTACACACGTAGACCAATGTCACTGTTGAAAATATGAAAAGAATTATATTTTCTCAATTATTGTTACCCAAAACAAATGCACTGCGATATAACACAGTGTAGAAATTTAAATTATACATATTTGGTCGTTTTATAATAGAAATACAATTTTATTAATACAGACCAGTTTACAATGAAACTTATATTAAAACCTACCAGTTTCGCCAGCAAACTGTCTGGCTTTTTCATGGCGTTTACAGAGATATGAAAACTAGTAAATGCAAATTGAAAGGAACATAAAAAACGTTGTAAATCAACGTTTTTTATGTAGCTTTGGTTACACATTTCGTGTGACAGAGAGGACTTATTGTTCTTATTCATTATCAAGCATGCATTGTAGATGTGTAATGTGAATACTGGCTAGCTGTAGTTCAGATTGATTGAGAGAGAGGATCAAGTTTTTCCACGAACTGATTAGAATTACACCCTGATTTCTGTTGAGGTTTCCGCCGGTTATTGATACTATTGTGGCTTCCTTAAATAAATGATGCCTGTAGTCGTCATCGAGATATGACATGGAGCTGTTTTGCCAATCTATCGTGTGGTTAGACGTACAGAAATGATGTGCTAAGCCGGAAGAGATGCTTCTGTTGTAGTTTACATCACCAACATGCTCTTTTTGTCTAATTTCTAAACTTCGTGAAGTTTGTCCGATGTAGGCAAGACCACAGGAACAGGGAATGTAATATACTCCTGGATATTATCTTTTTCACTTTATCTTTTGGGGATCCTAAAACTTGTCTGATGTTGGTGGTTGGTTTGAAGACCACTCTGATGTTATAGGCTCTTAGTATTCTTGCTATTTGATAAGAAATTGACTTGATGAAAGGTATCACTACAGTAGAAATGTGCTGACAGTGGGATTCTTCTTGTCTGGGGTTGTCATTGTATAGATATTTTTTGATGATGTTTTTGAGGATATCCATTTTGTGATGATGTGTTGGTTATTAGTGAGAGTTCATTCTGTGTATCCTCCTCTTCTGATATAAATTTTTTGGCTCTATGTTTCAACATGTGGATAATGCTCAGTTTCTGTGTCTTGTGATGGCTTGAAGTATAATGAAGATATCTTCCAGTATCTGTGGGCTTTCTGTAAATGGATAATTTGACACTGTTAGGTTGTTTTTTTATCAAGATATCTAAAAAATGCAGTTGGTTGTTGTTTTCCACTTCCAGAGTGAATTTTATCTTGCTATGTATTGAGTTGATTTTATCCACAAACGATTTTAGGTTATTTAAGCTGTCTTGCCATATGATGAAGATATCGTCAACATATCTCCACCATGTAGATGGGCTCGGAGAGATTGCAGAAAGAATTTCTTTTTCAAGTTTTTCCATGAAAAGGTCTGTACAAGATGGTGATAGTGGGCTTCCCATTGCTAGGCCTTCTAATTGTTGGTTATATGGTGTTGTTAACCTTGAAGAAATTAGATTGAAGGCAGTGTCTAAACATCTGTGTGATGACTAGAGGAAAGAGATCTTGGATGATGTTTATTACCTCTTCTACTACTAGTTTTCATATCTCCGTAAACGCCTTGAAAAAGCCAGACAGTTTGCTGGCGAAACTGGTAGGCTTTAATATAAGTTTTATTGTAAACTGGTCTGTATTAATAAAATTGCAGTGTAGAAATGTCGAAACTGACACTGTCATTGAGCAGTGTCTCTGCAGATATATTATATGCTTGCGCACATTATTTCTGTGTACAAAACTTATTATTGGTGTGTGTTCATGGTGAGGGTGAAATATTTTCAATAAAGAAAATTTTGTAATATGTAAATTTACTTATTAATAAATTGGTTACTAATTAGGAAAAAATGAATTCTTTTTTCTTATTTTGTATATGCATCACCCCCCACTTAAAATTTTCACCGGCCGCCACCGACAAGCGAACTATTTTAAAATATCCACTTTATTTAAAAAAATAAATAAAATTTTAAATTCGATTATAACAATCTGTAATTGCATTTAGTATATTTACTGTATACTGCCAATAATATGTACAATAGATATACACTGTAATTACTAAAAATATACATTTATTTTGCAAAAATTTTAATTGTGCCTTTTTTTCCACTTATGTATTTTTTGAAAATTTTATTTATTTCTTATAAAAATTAAATGATAGCCTTATAGTTGTGAGTGGACCTCCCTTTGTCTCCTGGCAACCATATTTTTAGACCAAGTCCACCTCTGCATTCAGCTATGATCATTAATACTTTCATTCATTCTGATCAAGAGTTTCAAATATATTTCTCATGGAGCTATTATTGTTTTTTGAGTTCTCTGATACAAGCTGACTAAGACTAGTAAATCAGCAAGTTCGAAAAGGTAAAATCAAGAAGAGTTTTGAGAACATTTCGATAACTGCAATCAGCACCAGGAGAATTTTCAGTTAACCAAGAATAAAGCCTTTTATTATTATTATTATTATATATATCTACCTTATACATATAAAATGATATGCCTTTTTATGTCACGTTTTTTGAAACGTTTTGAAACTCAGGGCTGCCCTGAGTGTCGAGTCTTCAAAATTCGTCATCAGAATTCAAGGGGAAAATGGCCTGCCAGTCTGGAACACGGGGGACTGGGCACTGTAGCCCCCCCCAGTGTGTGTGTGTGTGTGTGTGTGTGTGTGTGTGTGTGTGTGTGTGTGTGTGTGTGTGTGTACATGTGGGCGGTCTAAAAAGTTCTCAGCCTCAACCATAAATGGCAATACTATCGGTAAGATTTTTTTCTAAGTTGGTACATCGTCATGAGTATCCATGTGAAATTGCAAGTAATTCTATTTTTTTATATACACCTGTTGAAAGCCAAAGTGTTGTCTGTATCCCTTGAAATTGATAAAATTGAGTATCGTGCGGTTATAAAACTCTTTGTAAAAGAAGACTTAACGAAAAAAAAATTCATTCGAAGTTCATAAAAGTTTATGGGCTACTAAGTTTAAATGTGGCCGTACCAGCCTTGAAGATGATCCACATGAAGGACGTCCAAAAAGTGTAATAACAACAGAAATCATTGATGAAGTGCACAATATAGTATTGGCTGACCGCTGAGTCACAGTGTGTGAAATTGCTGAGACTATAGGCATTTCAAAAGAACTTGTAGGATATATTTTGCATGAAGAATCGCAAATGAAAAAGCTTTCCACAAGATGGGTGCCACGCTTGCTCACAGCAGATCAAAAATGCACTCGCATGAAAATCTCTGAACAGTGCTTGGAGCATTTTATCAAGAATAAAACTGATTTTGTGCATCGATTTATTACTATAGATGAGACTTGGATTCACCAGTATACACCAGAATCCAAACAGCAGTCAAAACAGTGGACAGAAGCTGGTTGTTCAGCACCAAAGAAGACAAAGTCAGTTCCATCTGCAGGAAAGGTCATGTCATCGGTATTTTGGGATGCTAAACACATTTTGTTTATTATCTTGAAAAGGGTAAAACAATAACCGGGGAATATTATTCTAATCTTTTAACCAGACTAGACAAAAACAATCATGAGAAAAGACTTGGTTTGCAGAAGAAAAAAAATCATCTTTCATCGGGACAATGCCTCTGCCCAAAGAGGTGTTTTGGCAATGGGAAAATTAAGGGATCTTGCACTATGAATTGTTGGAACATCCACCCTATTTCCCAGATTTGGCTCCCTCTGACCTGTCTCTTCCCAAAACTAAAACTTTCTTGCTGGTCAGCTTTTTTCTTTGAATCAAGAGGTGATTGCAGCTGTAGAGGGGTATTTTGCAGATCTTACTGAGTACCGCTACAGAGACGGTTTAATTTTTAATGATATTATTTATTTCTTTGTCCTCAATATATCTCTCAACTGTTTCACTTTTGTATTAATTTTACTCTTTTCCCATTATCTTTCCTATGTATATCTTAACTTCTAATTCTCTGTTAAGTACTTTTGACCTTGTTCTAACTTAAGCCGATTAATTTAGTCCCTGCTTGTGATCCCTTATACTTCCTACAAGTATTAGCACTGTTAATGAAAAGGCCTCTAGAATAGGCACCTCACAGTTACAGTGAGGTGCCTATATAATTCACCACGCAATATAATTCAGGGAAAATTTATTTGTTTTTCGACTGCACCTCATATAGGCACCTCACAGTTACAGTGAGGTGCCTATATAATTCACCACGCAATATAATTCAGGGAAAATTTATTTGTTTTTCGACTGCGCCACCCTGAATTAATGTTATAGCGCCACAGGATCTCCTGGGAAAAAACCACCATGCTCCACCATAGTAAATTCAAAAAAGAAAGGCTCTTCTTTGAATCTGCATCTGCACTCAGGAATCAACCTAATTTAAACAAATACAGTTGCATTAAACTTCCTAAAATTTGTGAAACGTTAATTATCAGAGATCCCTTTTTACATCCTAGGCCACCTTGTAATGCCCATAGAGGGCGCACCACCTAGATAGGACTTTAGTTTCACTCACTGTTGTATTGTGTGTGTGTGTGTGTGTGTGTTGTTACAAAAAGTTTTTTGTAATCCCTGAAGATGTCTCTGTGATGGAGACGAAATATTGGAAGTATTAAAATTAGTTTTAATCCTTTCTCAGTGCTGATAATATTCCATTAAACCTCCAACATGAATTAAATACACTCCATTTAATGTTTTGTCATGGTGAACTTCCTCTACCGAGGAATCGGATATGGGGCTAGTCTGCTCAATGTGACACATCCCTTTCTTTTGATTGTTTATCACTTCTACTATTGTTGTTGTTCACTTGTTCCCTTCTAGTATTAGTTTTTCTTGTCTGAACTTTCTGTGTGTTACTCCCTCTACTCACCTGTCTAACTCACATCAGGGAAATTTCTTTAGTGCCAAAATCGCAGGTGAGACGTCCCTGGGAATCAATAAATCTTGCAAGACACTCAAGCAAAATTTAGGCAACCTCATACCGACTCTCATCTTTCTCGGAGCATACATTGTGGGATTTGAAATACCTGTTATCTTGATCCGTCTCCTTAGCTTAGTCACACAATTGGAAACACAGGAGCTTATTCTATCGAAAAATGTCCCGGTTATTACAGACACCTGGGAACCAGTGTCCAACAGAACATTTCAAGGTACTGTAAAATCTCGGATAGAGAAAAATTAGAAATTATTTTTTTCTATATCGATTTTACATAGGAATTAAAATTTACATAAAATACTTGTAATTAAAATAATGTTTAACTCACTTTTACTGTATTAAATCTGGTAACAAATTGTTAGAATAATTTTATAAGAACCACTAGAATTGTAAAGACAAAAAATAAGCTCAGACAGGATTAGATAAATAGACCTGAAGCAAATGACAAGGTCACTGGATTAAGAATTTTCCTGCCCAAATTCAACGATAATGTGGGTGGCGGAGAAAAAACCCTCCAGTAAATCCGGGGGACTTAATTTGAAGAAGCGCCAAGGTCAGGAGAGTGAGATAAAAGGCAGAAATTGAGGGAACAAAAAGCTCTCGCTTCAAAGTTCTTTTGTGTGCCAAGTCTTTTCTGAGGACGGGGAGAGTCGCACTCTGTGATAAAGAGTTCCGACGATGATGGGAAGTTAGATAGCAGCGGAGACAGTCCTACCATATGATTCTTTGATGATTTACGTGTGTGCTGTGTAATTGCTATCATAAACTAGTACCCGATCGGAAATTTTTCGGAAGCTGAACATGCCCGTATACCTTAGGATCTAGGACTATATGTAATCAGCTGGCAAGATAGTAAGTAAGATGAATTATGTAAAATTCCTAGATTGTGAAATTTAAGTGACGAATGTTGGTTGTATTGTCTGTTAACATAGAAGGTATTAGTGAAGTTGGAAGGCCATACTTCTGTTTGAATGTGAATAAGCAGTATATAGAGTTCTAAGGAAATTGCTGATGTTGTGTAATGCAAAAAATTGAATGTAGATTAAGTTATGCTTCTTTCTGTTTATAGCTTGAGTTAAGTTAAAGTATGTTTAAGTCTATCCACATGTCTGAAAAGCTATGTGAATATATATTTTCTTTGTCTTAAAGCTTAAGTGAAAATGCTTATATAATCGTGTGGAGAATTAGACACATGATTTGTATTGTCTCCATTATTATCTAGTTGAATTAGTCAGAACCAGACACTTGATATGTGCAGTTTAAATTTTGTATTTACTTGATCTTTGAATGAATTAACATGTTTGTTTTGTTAATAACTTGCCTGATCTTGTCTTACCAGTGCACTGTTCTCATAATAATATAGAACCTGTGTGTCCTGAGAATAGCAATAACTGCGACTGACTGATATTAAGATTTAGGAGTTGCTTGAACTAGAGTTAATTTAAGAGATTTTTCGTGCTTAGCTGAATATTTCTCTTGCATGTAAGGGAAAGAAAAACAATCCTTTTATGCGATCCTTAATGGTGCAGTCAAAATAAAAAAATAAATTTTTTAGGATCAATGCAGGAAAAATACAGTCAGGTAGATTAAGGAATTGGTTCTAATCAGAAGCTTTTCTTGTGTCTACCCTTGGAGCACATGAAATAGCATACTCACGACCTTGAGAGAAAGGGGGAGTAAAACTATAGACTAAAGGGGTTAAGTATAATCACAAGTTTTGTGCATGAAGAAATAGCTCATGCAACGACGATAAATTTGGTATTACAACTGATAAGAAAAGACATTACAAAGGTGCAGTCCGACAACATTAAATAAATTAAATAAATAATATCAAAATTAAAAGATAGATATTATTACAGTACCCCTTTAATTTCACCTCGAATTATCTTCATGGATTTCGTAGGTAGTTCGCTGATTTCCTTCCTTATTATTTTCCTTGGTCTGTTTATCAGATAGCAGTGAGTAAGCACAACATTAGACTCGTACTGCATATCTCTAGTGGAGGATCTCCTATTTCTGACTTTCCCTTTGAAGTATCTGGGTCCTACTTGTGCTTAGCAAAACAGAATTATTTTCTTCTTTACAGCATGTACTTGACTGGTGTTAGAGGCAGGATGGAGGTCGCCTAGCCTCTTCTCTTTTCTTTTACTGCAAGGTAGCAGTCTTCTAGATTCCTAACCTTTTTTGTATGCAGTCTCTTTAAGCTCTTTTCTTACTCCTATCTTAAATTGTTGGAATATAGCCTAGTCAAGATGGGATTTTTCTTCCTTGGAGACGCTCAGACTATTTGCCAGGTTTAATAACCGATTGTAAAAGTCTGAGACAGTCTCCTTCCTCTCCTGAGTGCATTTTTGTAGTTTCCATAAGTTAGGACTCACATTTCATACTTTGGAAAACTAGGAAATCAGGGTATCCTTGAACTTAGTGTATTCTAATTTGTCTCAGAAAATAGGAGATGAATGCAAAAAGTTCTTGGCCCTTCCAACCAGTTTATTCCGCATCAGAATCAGAAGTGGAAAGTCCAACCAGTTTCCTAAATGTCTTAACTCTTCAACAAAATTGAAAAAGGATAAAACATCATCATTGTCATCCCAAGAGAATTGTGGAATGATGAGGTGAGGGTTAATCGTTCTGAAAAATTCCCTGTCATCCATCATGGCAGTAGTAGTAGAGTCAGAGTTTACACTATCCACATTCATGTTTCACAAAAATTTGAGAATTTCTAAATATGTTACACTTCTAACACCTTGACCTTTGTCCAAAACTGTCTCAGTCCACAAATGCACAATTTAATTAATGTGTATTACATCCTGTCAACTGCACCATTTGTAACATTTAATGATAATTATTTATTTCTTCGTCCTCAATATATCTCTCAGCTGTTTCGCCTTTGTATTAATTCTACTCTTTTTCCATTATCTTTCCTATGTGTACCTTGCTAGCAAAGGTTGGTCGTTTGGTAGAGCCTCTGCTACTAATGGCTTGCAAAAAATTAAAAAAGTTTGAGCGCAGTTAGTAGTTGGAAGGGGATCAATCGTCCGATGCTGTGAGCACACTCTCCCTCGATGAGTCTTTAGACTCCCTGAAGGTGTCACATAATAATAATACCTTAACTTCTAATTATCTGTTAAGTACTCTTTACCTTGTTCTAACTTAAGCCAATTGATTTAGTCACGTGAGCCATTTGTAATTTTATTATATTTAATTATTTCTTAGTTTATGATATTTAATTATTTCTTCATCCTCAATAATATCTCAGCTGTTTTGCCTTGGTATTAATTCTACTCTTTTTCCGTTATCTTTCCTATGTGTACTTTAACTTTTAACTCTCAGTTAAGTACTCTTTACCTTGTTCTAACTTAAGCTGATTAATTTAGTCCCCACTTGTGATCCCTTATACTTCCTACAAGTATTAGCACTGTTAGCGAAAAGGCCTCTAGAATAGGCAGCTCACGGTTACAGTTAACTATTTCCCACGTGATATAATTCGGAAAAATTTATTTATTTTTCGACTGCACCACCCTGAATTAATGTTATTGCACGGGAAGAATAGTTATAACACTTATAGAATATAATAATACCATAAATAGTCAATCATGGCAATTTCTCTAATTTAAGCACACAAGTATAGTTATTTTTTTGTGAGACAGTGCATTGGTCAAAGATCAGGCGATAGTTATAAACAAACAAAATGTTTATTTTACCTTAAGCACTATACAATATTATTATTATTATTATTATTATTATTATTATGGGAAACTCCAGTAATAATAATAATAATATATTATTAGACTCATCGAGGGAGGTCCCAAATCGTATTCATCACAACTATTCGACATTCATACAGTATCTATCATACCTCGCCTTAAACTCATTCACTGTCACAGCATCCACCACAGACTCTGGGAGTGCATTCCACTCATTCACCACTCTAAAAGTAAAGAACCCAGCTCTAACACCTTTGCTAACCACACTTTTGCCCAGTTTCCATGAATGTCCCCTAGTCCTCCCACAACCCGCCCTGTTCTCAAAAATATCTTCTGAATTAATTTTATAGAAACACTTCAGTAATTTGAATGTCTCAATCATATCTCCCCACCTCCGCCTATCAACCAATTTTTGCAACCCACAAATCCTCAACCTGTTCTCATAAGGTTCATTCCACAGACCTGCTATCATCTTGGTCACTCGCCTCTGGATCCTCTCCACCTCCTCCCCATCAAGAAGAAACCTAGGTGACCAAATCTGGGCACAGTAGTCAAGATGGGGTCTTATCAAGGCTCGATACAGAGGAACAATAACCTGCTTGTCTCTGCTTGTGATTTGATGAGCTGATTTGGCCACTTTTGCAATGTGCCCCCTAAACTTCAACCCCTTATTCACCAATACTCCTAAATCTCGTGCCTCATCAATTTCCTGGAGTACAGTTCCGCCAATGTAGTAATCTGCTGCTAATCTTTTCACCCCAAAATGTATAACCTTACATTTTGCCACATTAAATTGACATCCATTCACCTTAGCCCAGACCTCCAATCTATCCAAATCATCTTGCAAAATTTTGACGTCATCTGCATTCACTATTGCCCTACCCAACTTTGCATCATCTGCAAACAAATGAACTGTTCCTCTCAGATCCATTCCTATATCATTAATGAGCAAATTAAACAGCAGTGGTCCAAGAACTGATCCTTGTGGCACACCACTAGTCACAGGCCGTCTTGTGGACTCTACTCATGAATAAACCACTCTTTGATATCTCTCTGTCAACCACCCTCCTATCCATCTCACCAACCCTATAGCCATCCCCATATGGCTGCAGTTTACTGATTAGAATTCCATGTGGTATCCTGTCAAAGGCCTTAGCAAGGTCCAGTAGAATCACTGTAAACCCATTACCCTTATCCAGTTCAGCCGTCACTGTGTTATAATACGTGAGCAAGTTACTGAGGCATGACCTACCCTTCACAAAACCATGCTGTCCCCGATACAGTATCCCATTTTCTTCTATCCAATCTTGTATTTTCCTCTTGACTATTTTCTCCAAGACCTTGATAATGATTCCTGTTATGCTGATTGGCCGGTAATTTTCAACAGCAGCCTTGTAACCACCTTTATGCAGCGGAACTATTTTCCCCTCTTTCCACCCCCTTGGGACTGATCCCGACCCGAGGCTCAAATTAATCAAAATGGTCAAGGGCACTGACAATTCTTTAGCCGCTTCACGCACGACACGAGCTGGTATACCATCCAATCCCACAGATGTATTGACATTGAGGTTCTGTAATAGACTAGTTACCTCTACTTCATTCATCACAATTCCAGTATAAGCTGTTGGTTCTTCCATTCCTGCAATGTCACCACCTGGATGATATACTCTTGCAAAGTGCTCGCTCAGTAATTCCACTATATCGACTGATTCGGTTACCTCCCTACCCTCAGCATTTTTTAAGATCATTCTACCATGAACATTTTTCCTTTTACTTGCAACATATTGAAAAAACTGTTTGGGATTCTCTTTAGCCTGCATGGCCAATTTTCTTTCGTAATCCGCTTTTGCTTTCCTTACCACCTTTGTTACCATCCTGGCCTGAGCTTTATACTGTTCCTGCGCCTGCTGGTCACCTTTCTCCTTAAATTCCCTTCACAATTGTTTCTTTTTTTGCAGCTCAAGCTTAATAGTGTTATTCATCCATTTAACCCCTACTTGATTTATTATTCGACTCTTGGTATACAGTCAACCATTGCCTCCTGCAAACACTTCTTAACCACCTCCCATGCACTATCAACATCCAGCCCTTTCAGTTTTACATTAAGACAGGATACATGTGGAATTAAGACACATGTACCCTGTCTTAATTGTAAATTCCACTCCTTTAGCCACCTCCCAAGTCATGACCTTATGATCACTCTCACCAATTGGTGGCAACATGGTCATGTTCGTTACAGCCACATTCTCAGTTGCAATTACTAGGTCAAGTACTCTCTGCCCCCGTGGTATTTTCCATTACATGCTGCCGCAGATAGTTGTCCCTTAATAACCGCATAAAATCCAATTCCTTCCTCCTGCCCTCTCCTCTTTCCAGTCAATGTTACCATAATTGAAATCACCCATAATAATTACCCTCCTTCCACTCATTTCTTCTATTTGCCTATGCATACTATCCCCACCATCGATTCCATCACCTGGTCTATAGCAGCACCCAATTGTATATTTTGTTCTGCTAGCTTCTATCTCACACCAAACAGCCTCAAATGTGCTCTTTTCTCTATCCTGCAGTTTAACTTCTATCCTCCTTGGCTGCAACTCATCAGCTATCATCAATAACACTCCTCTCCCCTTTTCATTCACCCTGTCACTCCTGAACACGCTATACCCATCACATTCAATCCCACTAGCTTTATCATCTTCTGTCAGCCATGTTTCACTAATACCAACAACCTGTGGCCTGGAAGTGCCAACCAAGGCCAAAAACTCTTCCTTCTTGTTCCTAATACTCCTGACATTAGTGTACATGAATTGCTGAAGCCCATTTGTCCCATCCCTACTTTGATGCCTTATACTAATTATCCCATTCTGATTTGTTGTCCTTTGTACTCGCTCAGGCATAATATACTCATTCATACACTCAACTGCCTCCCTAAAGTCTGTATATCTATTCCCCCCCCCCCCCCCGCTTAATAAATCTAGTTTCCCTGAGTCTGTACATCCACTGATATGCATTAAACAATTTCTCTCTAATGCCTATTTTTTAGCTTAAATTGTAACCATGCAATTTAGACCTGCAATTCACAATGCTTGAATAACTTGCTTTGCAAACTCTAGGTAATTACTGGCTGTTACAATCAATATCATTGGCTAACATTCTTCTCAATAAATATATTAGCTAATTTTCAGCCTCAATTACTTCTTATAGCGACTTATACCACTATGTTAACAAAGCTACGTTCAGCAGACATACAATCACCATCTGAGTGTTAATATATTAGAATCTCCTCACAAATTCAGAACTCACTGCTTTCCTTGGTCGTATTTCCTAGCCTTTGCTTGAACAGCTTTTGACAGTTGTCCTGGAGTAGTCCTCTTCTGGGGATATCTGGGCAGATCTTCTGGTAGCATAGCTCACTGTCGGTTTTAGGCCTATTGTTGGCACTGCATATCTTGTCACACATGGCATGTTCTGCTACTGAAAATACATCTCCATAGAATGATCTGCCTCTCCAGGGTTTCCCACGTGCCTCTAGGGGTCACAATCCTATGACGAAATACAGAGGTCCGAGCAGGCCAACTGACTGCAGCAAGACGAGAAAAAAAAAAACTTTATCTAGATTCTTAAGACTTCTTTTATATGATTCAGAAGCTCCTTGTTTTTAGGGTCAGAGACTCACGAATCTTCTGTAAATAACTGACGTCACTGTTTTCTTGACCTTCAGATTTGGCGGCAACAATCTCTACATCTGAATGGCCTTCAATTACTTTGTTTACTTTCAAGTTGCTAACATAATCTTGTCTAATCCCCTTAACTTAAGGCAGAATTACTTTTAACATTCTGTTACATCAAATCAACATAATTCACAATTTTAACCTTTACAATATTTTTATAATTTGTGAACAATTTCTATATCATTCTTGTTGTTAGTTAGCTTTACAAGTTTACGATCAGCACTTCTCGTTTAAAATACAGTAATTTACAATTTATTTCTTTCCACATGATTTATGACATCTGTAAAAATCGATGTTGAAAAATCTTTATATAAAATTTCACCGCATCAAATTTTGCAACGGGATAATGGTGCTAGAGCATCACTGGAATAAATGTATTAGTCTTAAAGGAGATTATTGAAAAATAAAAATAATTTTGAAATTATAAATTCGTTTTTTTTATTGTTAGGCCAAGAACTTTTCAGACCACCCACTTACACACACACACACACACACACACACACATATACAGTGGTGAGCTATATGGGGCTCATGCGAGCCCTTTGTTAAATTTTTCTCAAATTTGTGAGCTCCTTGTTCTTCTTATTTAATAATCTTGTAGAACTAGAAAATACCACCGTGGAATGTATACATGCTACTATAATTGCTACTTTAAATTCATATGGATTTTCTGATAACTATATAAAAAATCATCTCATTGCATTTTGTTCTAATGTAATGTTAGGAAATGTTAGGAAGTTAGGAATAGTGTAATGTTACGAAACAAATCAGGTGTTGCAATCAGACTTCTACAAAAATTTCCCAATGTTGTGACTTGTTATTGCGCTCATCGTTTACACTTTATACAATTCGATAAAAAACATTAAAGAAATAAATCATTTTGAAATATTCATGGACGAATTATATGCTTTTATCATCGATCATCAAAAAATCAACGAGAATTAAATACAATTGCAAAAGACCTTGGTATCAAAATTTTAAATATCAGCTGTGTATTTGGACCATGATGGGCAGCTTGCAGTTTATGAATGGCTCTTGCTTTGTGGAGAAATTACCCAGCTTTATGCAAGCATTTTGCATCGAACTATAAATATAATGGCTTTTTAAACCGACTTCTCAGTTTGGAATTTTTAAAAGATCTAGCATTAATGATTGATATCCTACAGGAATTATCATATCTGTCAGAAGCTCTACAAAGTCGCAATATATATAAGGGCTAAGTTAGGCTTTTTTTTTTTTTTGCTTGACGATGCGAGCCCTTTGTTAAAATTTCCATAGCTCACTGCTGTATATATATATATATACGGTCCAAATAATATTAAGATTATGGAATTTTGGGTATAAAACAAATGGGGGACAAGGAGATATGAATGAAAGAGTAAAGATGGTAAAAACAAAAAGTAGATAAAGAGTAATTTTATGTATGAAGTTTTAGTGAAGAGAGCTTATGAAAAACTTCATCATCATCATCAAATTCCTGCCATGTACCCTCAAGGGGTGTACAGGATATGACAGTACTACATGAAAAAATTACATCATTACTAACTTCCTATCTACAATTTTCCTCCAAATCAGTCTGTCACTTGTCAAGACTCCAACATCATCAGATCTTATATTTCTATCGTCTAAGGCACTTTGTACCGTATCAATCCACCTATATCTTGGTCTTCCTCTGGGTCGTTTTCCTGCCAACCTGGCAGAGAACACTTGTTTTGCTAATCTTTCCTCTCCCATTCTATTTAAGTGACCATACCATCTGAGATTAGCTCTGCTAATGCATTTCTGGATGCTGACAATGTCAAGTTCTTTCCTAATATCCTAATTTTTAATATGATATTGCCATTGATGCCATCTGTTCACGCCTCTAATCTTTCTCAGGACTCTCATATCTGCAGTCTCTAGTCTTTGGTCAAGTGTTTTACTTCTGACCCAGCTCTCAGATCCATAAGTTAAAATTGGTTTGAACACAGTCTTGTATACAGCTAATTTAGTGTTCCAACTAATTTCTTTCTTATTCCATATGAATTTATTCAATTGACTTCCCACGATACCAGCTTTGCTGATTCTGTTGTCTATTTCTATATTTAGTTTACCATCTTCAGTAAAAATTGTGCCTAAGTAGCTGAAATGTTTTACTTGTTCCACAGGTTCTCCATTCACAACACAGTTGACATTTTCAATGATTCTGCCTATTTTCATTGTCTTTGTCTTTTTATTGCTGACCTTCATACCATATCTATTACAACAGCTATTCAATTTAGTCAGAGAATCTTGCAGACTTGTAGCGGATTTATTTAGAAGTATAACATCATCCGCATAAAGCAAAGAGCTGACATTAACATCTCCAATTTTGATATCAGGTTTAATACCGCATTCCTTCATAATGTGATCCATATAGATAATGAATAACAGAGGGGATAATGTACATCCTTGTCTCACACGATTTAACATCAAACCATCTTCCTGTACTTCCTTCAATTCTAACTGCTGACAACTCAAATAAAGACTAAGTGTTGCTTGATATAATCTCCCATTGACACCATATAACTGCAGTGTATTGAATAGCTTCTCTCTTGGCACCTTGTCATATGCCTTTTCCAAATCGACAAAACTTAAATACAGATCTTTGTTATATTCCCATGCTTTTTCGACTATTTGTCGTAAAGTGAAGATCTGATCCTGACAGCCTCTATTTGGCCTGAATCCAGCTTGTTCTTCACCAAGCTTTTCTTCCACAATTCTTCTCAACCGTTTCTCAAGTATACTTGCATAGATCTTGCCAGGAACACTCAGTAGGGAAATACCTCTGTAATTCTCACATTCAGTTTTATTTCCCTTTTTATATATGGGTACTATGAGAGCTCTACTCCAATCATCGGGAATTCGTCCCTCTGTCCAGGCTTTCTGAACTATGCAGTGTAGCCACTGTAAGACTCTTATACCACCATACTTCAGCATTTCTGGTCGAATATCATCTACTCCTGCTGCCTTTCCACATTTCAAGCCTTTGATGGCTTTTTCTACTTCAAGTATGGATATGTATTCCTGACTGCATGCCTGGTCAATGTATTTTACCACTGTGCTGTCATCACTGCTTGTTTCATTTAGCAGTTTTTCAAAGTAATTACTCCATACTTCAAGGATGTCTTTTTCTCCCGTTTTCATGTCACCTTTATCATCTCTAATTCCTTTTACAGCACTCTTTCCTCCATTCCTAAGCTTCTTCAACAACCTCCAGAATATTTTGACACCTTCTTGATATTTATTTTCTATATTCTTGCCAAAGTCCTCCCATGACTTTTGTTTAGCTAGTTTTACACACTGTTTAGCTTTCTTACATTTGTCTCTGTATTCTGTAAGAGTAAAAGCTGACTTATTTGCCAGGAACGTTTGATATGCTTTCTTCTTTTCCTTCACTGCCTCTTTAACTTCCTGTGTCCACCAGGGAGTTCTGATTTTTTTATCTTTGCACACAACCTCACCACATGCCTCTCTGGCAGAATCAATCAATATTTCCTTCAGAGTTTGCCACTGAATCTCCAAGGTTTGATTCCTGTTCTCAAACTCTTTCATTTTCTTTTCAATAATATTTCTGTATTTTAGTCTACAGTTCACATCTGAGAGCTGCTCAACTTTTATTCGCTTTAAAACTTTCTTACATGTTATTCTTTTCAATATGAAATTCAATTTTATCCTGCTCAAGACTAAATAGTGATCACTTCCAATTTCAAATCCTCTGTACACTCTGGTGTCCTGCACCAGGGAGAAAACATCACTATCAACAATAACATAGTCAATGAGACTTTTCTTATTCCTAGCCTCTTCTCTCCATGTGAATTTGTGTACATTTTTATGTTGGAACATGGTGTTAGTAATAACCAGTCCATGTCCTGAGCAGAAATCCAACAGATATTTGCCATTATTATTAGCTTTGCTCTTTTCTCCAAATTTTCCCAAAATATTTTTGTATGTCTCACAATCATTTCCTACTCTACTATTTAGATCCCCAACAAGGACCAACTTTTCCTTTTTCACTGTGTCAGTTGCTTTTTCTAAAGCCTCAAAAAATTCCTCCACTTCTACCTTAGTAGAACCTTCTGTGGGACCATAGGCACAAATAAGTCTCATTGTCCAGTTCCCCATTCTCATATTTGCCCACATTACTCTACTTGAGACTGACTGCCATTCAAGAAGATTAGCCTCGTATTTTGTGTTGAATACTATGGCTACTCCTTCTTTTCCTTGATTGTTATTGCCTGAATATAACATTTTGTATTTATTGCTGAGAAAGATCTCGCCAGTTTTGGTCTTTTTTGTTTCAGTCACCCCTATTATGTCGATCTGGTACTTATCTAATTCCTCAGCTAGCTCCATTTCTTTGCCATTCAGGCTTCTTATGTTGATAGTACTGATGTTTAACTCTGGTGATGTTGAGTTGGGGTTTGTTTTCAGATTTGTTCCAGTAGCTGACTTTTCGCTGTTCGCCCTGGTTCCCTGGCGAAAACAACGGGGGCCTTGTTTAACCGGGCAACGCCCCAGCCGGCATGAAATTTTGTCATGTTGTACCATCATTTTGTATATTGGTTTAACCAATAAGAATACAATTTGGTCGGCTAAATCCCAAATTGCCAGCCCATCCTCGTTCGTTCAGTATCAAAGTAGATACCCAACAGGGTGCACCACGAGAAGGTGAGGATTGGACATTAGGTCAGAAGCCCTGGTCGGTTCTCCGCATTCCTTTAAAGACTATGTGGAGGTCTCCTCTCAGTTATACAGCTTTGACCCTTAAGCACCCCTATGAAAAACTTTTCTTAGTGTTTTACTTAATATTGAAATATTCAAATTTAAAAAAAAAAAAAAGAACAGAAACCAAAAGGAGTAAAATATTTATTTCTGGAAAAGAAAATTAAACATCAATTATGATAATGACCAAAGATATCAATTACCAATTATCCAATAGTAATTGATATCTTTGGCAAATTTCTAGCAAGAATGGTTCAGCATGACTTTCTTTATCTTTTTCAACTGTGCAGGGTCAACTGTGTCTAAGTTTTAATTCCATCAGTGATGGAAGAAACTTTTTGGGATTGTTTCATTTGGCCCCTTTTCTTATCCCACTGCATTTTAAATAATGCAGCTTGCAGCCATCATGTGCAGATGCATTGCATCCTGGGAAGCCTTAGTTGCTTTTGCACTAATATGAAACAGTCTAGTACTGCATATTTAGAATGTAAATAATCAACTGATCTTTTAGTTAACTTTTTTAAATGTGTTATTGTTTCTGAATTCTAGATATGTTGATACTCATACAGTATTATTATTTTTGCATAGGTTATCGAAGAATATTTGAATTCTAATAATGTACTACCAGCTGTTTCAGTGGAATGGTCTATGCCCAACAGTTCTGGATTTCAGGTATTTAAATAGTGATTTAACACTATTTAAACACAACACAACAAAACAAATGTGACATAACAGACTTCAGTTACTCCACATTTGAAAAATATGGGTCAAATTGCTAATATAGCTTAAAGTAGACTGCAGATATTTTTCTTGGAGTAGCTGAGATACAGCGTATGATTTATATAATCTAATTAGGTTAAACCCTGGTAGTCAAATAGTGATTTATTTTTCTGCTTGAGAAGTTAATGTGGCATGTAATTTCAACATTTTTTGACCCTTTGTGCCTCTACAAATGGTCTGAAAAATTTTGATACCAATACCAAATTTCAAGAAAATCCATCCAGCCAGAGTTGGAATAACTTGAGTACAGATGCAAAGACATTGAAATCTTCATTGTTATTTTCTTTTTATGCTGAAGCATAAAATTTTTAATTATTAATTTATCTCAAATTGATTTTATAATGCAAATAAATAGTTAAACACATGTTTAATCAATCTCAAATTATTAATTCATCTAAATTGATTTTATAATGCAAATAAACACATGTTTAATTAAGCCTATATTCATCTCAGTCACTGAGACATCATCAGGGAAACAATGTTAAACTTGTAAAAACACACAGAAATGCACAAAACAAAACAATAAGTGAAAAAGATTAGGCTGAAAGCCTAAAGTCCTATGAGTGGTGCTCTGTGGGTGCTGTTGCTAACCTTAGTTGTGTTGGGCAGAAGGCTTAATAATTAGTTTCCCAAATCTTGAGAATTTTAATACAACCATATTTATTAAGATTAGGGTTGTTTTTTAAATATCCTGTTGATTATAAAACTAGTCTTTCAAACTTGTATTTGTTGCAGTGAAGCATAGTAGTTTTTTCCTATTTGATTCCATATAAGGTATCCAAAGCATGAGCAGCCAATCCAGACTGACCATACTGCAGAGATTGTACTATTTTAGAGTTCTAGCTATTTTTTTCTGAGGTGCCCTAGATATAAAGAACAATGATGGCATTACTACACTGGCATCCAGAAGCTACATTTTTACCTGTATATACCAAAATTTTCATAACTACATCCAAATATGAACATAAATTTATTTATTGCCAGCATACTAATAAATTATATTACACAAAAAATAAGTTAGAAATTTTGTACAAATTAAATTGATATGTTTCTGGCAATATTTGCAAATTTCCTAAGAATGTAATTAAGGAATTAATGTACAGTGCTTACAGAAAATTATGCGTAGAGACATTTCAGTATAGAATATGTCCACCCCAAACTGCGATGTAGCTCTCACGACATCATACCATGCTTAGCACCAAATGATTCAGAAGTTCTTGGGACGAACTGGTCTACTCTTCTTGAGAGCAAGGATTAGGCCTTGTTTGTTTTCTGGAAGGGAATTTCGAGCAGCAATGCATCTCACTCTTGCTTCCCAAACATGCTTTATGGGGTTGAGATCTGGGGAGCTTGCTGGCCACTCAATTTGATTAATATCTTCTTCGGTCTCCAGAAGTATCTCCGCTGCTTGTGTATTGTCATTCATAAAAATGTGGTGTGGCATTGTCATTCATAAAAATGAATTCTTCACCTTCAGCACCATGAAACAATTGAACATGACATTGAAGAACTTCATTGCAATATTGTTCACCAGTCATAGTTTCTTTTTCTAGCATTTGTAGCTCGGTGCATTCATTAAGCATATTGCATCCCCACAATATATCCACAGTACTGCCACACATATCCCTTTCAAGAATATCACATGCCAAATCAAGTGTCGTCTAGAATCACATGAAGATTTAAATGACTTTTATCTGTTGAGTACATGAATCCCATTGATGTCTTGTCCAATTTTTATGGATACAACACCACTGAAAATGTGTTCTACGATGAGCTGTGGATGCAGACTACAGGCCTTCAGCATATAGGCCTACTTGTTGCAGATGTCTTGCCACAGTTTGTAGAGATATCTGCATACCTGTGCTTGAATGAAACTGACTTGTAAGCTAAGCTACCATGGTGCATCAATTACGTTTTGCTATTATAACCAAAAATCTTTCTTCGTGCTATGTGGTAGAGCAAGGGTGACCTCTTAGCAAACATCTGGAACAACATTCCATTGGTTTTGAAACGCTAGCCAGAGGCTGGAAAGAATGCTGTGTGAAATTCAAAACTCTCTGGCAATATCAGTAATTCTGAAACCTTCTTCAATCTTTCCAGTAATTCTTTTGCATGTGAAATCATGTAGATGATGTCTGTGAGGCATTACACAACATCCAAGTTTACAACTTTATTCCTTCAAAAAACGAGCTTTCTTTCAAAACAGTTTGCTTAGCACTACCGCTTTCCTTTTATCCTGTTGAGTGCTACCACACGACTCCTTTGCACGGGATTCAAAAATTTGAATGTGTTTTTTTCTTGAGGAAGGGAGAAACCAATGAACACTCACTTTCTATAATGCTTCGTAGCTTCTCAAACAATAAACAAGCAATGATATGGCTTCCACTACTGTTAATCGACAGGCTGTTTTCTTATTCTGTAAATTAAACTTAACAAGAAATTATATATTCTTGCTTTATCTTTCATTTTGGTGTAAGCAAACAAGGCTTGCATGTGAAGTATCTTCATGACTGTCTACTTATAGGTAGAGGCCATTGACTTCACATTAATTGCCTTAGTATCCCATAATACAAACCATATCTCCTTTCAGACATTTATAATGCTATGTATTATAGAAAAGGCCACTACCCAGACCATATTTGACCTTTATTGGCACATGTATTGTTCTCATAATATGTGTGCCAATATCACATCCAATCTTGCAACTGTATTTTGTAATATCTCAGACATTTCCAATTCTACTTCTCTGTTTTGATTCCTGTCACATTAGTCACTGCATTATATCCACCTGAATGATATGGAAAGCAATCACTTAGTAATTCAACTATTTCTTCTGCTTTTATCATCTCACTACCACTAGCATGCATTGAAGTTAACCTTCCATTTTACACTTTTCTTTTTTACATTATATATAGTGAAAAAAATTCCTTGGGATTTTCGTGGCTTTTATTTCTTGCCAAATAGCTTTAAATTCAGTGTCTTACTTTCCTGGAAATTTTTACTCATGAAGGTTGCAATTCTTCAGCTGTTAACCCTCACCATATATCCTGTTCTTCTTTCTGTATTCTCTGAAAATACAGTATGCCTTACATTCTATCCCTGTAACTATATCCTCCTCTGTCACCTAGTTTTCACTAATGTCCATAACCTTTGGTCAAGTTTGATAACTAGTGCTAAAAATTCCTCACCTTTGTTCATGATACTTCTTGCATTGACATACATTAATTGTAATATCCCTTGGACACATAAGTAACTTTGCTTCTTTTAGTGACCATCACATTATCACATTCACCTCCCCCCACCACCAACAGAGTAAATAAGTTCAGTAATCTTTTGTATTTGATTTTTACCATTTAAAAAAAAAAAAAAGTACTGCTTCCATTAAACTAGAAGCTGAAATGATCAGAAATGCCACCTTGAAATTTGTTTTAAATGATTTTTGAACAACAACAGCATTTCCTTAAAGTTTGTTTAATGAACATAAAAGTTTGTTCAGTCATTCAAGCTAGTGGTATTTACTTTTCCTAAAAACTTATCAGAATCATTTCCGCTATTTATTAATAGGAATTATAATTTAATTACTGATAAAAATGTCATCATCATCATCAAATTTACCTAACATGTACCCTCAAGGGGTGTACAGGATAGTATGATTTCATGATAGTACTACATGAAAAATTTACATCATTACTAACTTCCTATCTACAATTTTACAGAAGTTGGTTTGATATAAAATCAGGGATAAGACAGGATGCATATTATCTCCATTCTTATTCATCATCTATATGGATTGCATTATGAAACAAAGTGACATTTAACCTGATATTAAAATTAGACATATTAAACTTGACTATTTGAATTATGCAGATGATATTGTACTCCTAAACACATCCAATGCAAGCGTCCAGGGTTCTCTAACTAAATTGAATAACAGCTGTAACAAATTTGCCATGAAAATCAGCAGTAATAAAAACCAAAACTATGAAAATAAGCAGAGACATTGAATGCATCAACAGCATTCTGAATGGAGAGCATAAAGAACAAGTAAAATATTTCAGCTATTTAGGCACAGTTTTTAGTAAAGATGGCAAGTTAAACTTGGAAATAGACAACAGAATATGGTGGGTAGCAAGCTGAATAAATTTATATGGAATAAGAAAGAATTTAGCCAAAACATCAAACTAGCATTATTCAATACAATGTTCAAACCAGTTTTAAGTTATGGATCTGAGTTTTGGGTTAGAAATAAAGCACTTGACCAAAGACTAGAGATCACAAATGTGAGATTTGTGAGAAACATTAAGGGAGTGAACAGATGGCATCAGTGCAGAATCATATTAAAAATTAAGATATTAGAAAGGAACTTGACATTGTTAGCATTCAAGAATGTGTGAGCAGAGGTAATCCAAGGTAGTATAGCTACTTTAAAAGAATGGGCAAAGAAAGATTTGTAAAACAGGCATTTAATACCAAGATGGCAGGAAAGAGATCCAGAGAAAGACCAAGGTTTAGGTGGACTGATTTTTGTCAGAAGCACAAAATGTTAAATACAACAATATTGGAGTGCTGACAAGTAATAGACTAATTTGGAGAGAAATTGTTGATAGGAGATTAATAGTAATGTAAACTTAATCATGTAGTGCCATCATAGTATCTTGAACACCTCTTGAGGGAACATATCAGGAAAAGAAATGGAATCTGTGAAACACAAAACTATGTAATATCATAGTAGATTAAATAAGAAAAGGAAAAAGTGGGAATAGCAATAATATTAATGAACAGTATCAGTTAAATATAAATGTATGTAACTACGTATCCCTCCAGTGGCACCTGTGCCTTGTCATGGTGGAGGATTTGTACATCCTAATGACCTGAATAGCTGTGCTGGTGGTAATGTAGTTACCATCCCATGCTGAATAGGTCAGAAGACAAAGAAGACTGAGAGACATTCTGGTCCTTCAAGCTGTAGAGGTTGTTATGATGGGCTGACTACCTGTATCATGTAAAAAAACCCATGAGCTAAGACACGAAGCACTAGGTTTACAACCAGACTGTTCACAATGGCAACTGACTATTAATTTCAAGTTGAAATATGGAATATAAAAACTTTGTTTTAACCTGGATCTTTTAAATGTGTCATTGATACAATAGAAAATTACAATATTCAGATCTTAGCTATACAAGAAGCCAGATTCAGGTAATGGAAACCTACAGAAAAATAAATAACTTTCATACCAATAGATGATCAACATCAATTCATCAAACAGATTTTGGTCATCTGACTGTTGATGTTGCAATAATAATTGTAACATCAAAACCAGTTATAAATGGTTATGTGCCAACAGAAGATAAGATCGATTGTGTTGAGTATAAATTTTATGAGCAACTAGAAAGAATATATAATTCTTGACCTGGGCATTATATAAAAGAGCCTCCATAGCTCAGTTGGTATAGATGACGCCCTTTAGTCAGAAAGACCTGCATTTGATTCCTGTCCATGATGTGAATAACCTTTATCTGGTCTCTTTTGACTAAAGGTGAGTTAGCCGGTCTCATACAGAGATAGAAGACTTTTTTTCACCCAGAAACTCAGGTTTTTCTCCCTTGGAACAGGCAAACCAGCCACGTGAACACACGGATCTACAGCCATGACATGTGAAAGAGATAGAGTCCTCACCACATTATTGTTACACCCATAGTCAACCATGAGTCACATCACAGTAGTCGACCTCCTGGATGGAGACATCATATGATGATGATATGAAATTAGTTATGAATGAATTGAACACTAACATATAAAAAAAAACAAGATGCAGTTGGCCTAGATTGCATAACATTACTAATGACATGACTTAGCACTATTAGCTTTGTGTTCTCTAGAGGGTCTACAGTTTGTGGTACAGATGAAGTTTCTTCTCTTATGGATATTTCTTCTCTTACAGAAGAAATATCCATAAGCAAATTATTTATGTTACCCAGATGGAACAGAACCAAATAGATCATGTAATGATGAATAATAGGCACAAGACATATATAAGAAATTTCTATACCTACAAAGGAACTGTACAGATACCGATAATTACCTGGTAATAGCACATTTCAAGCTAAGACTTTTTGTCAAGTGAAGAAATGTTAATAGAAATACTAATTGATAAAATATTGAAAAGTGTGAGGATGTATACATACAAAGATGATATACAGAAAAGATAAAGCAGGAAATACAATATTCAGTCCCTCAAACCTGAGAGAGAAACATAAGATGCAAAACAAAAACATTATTACTCATTGTGCAGAAGAAATCCTTCAGTTTACAAACAACAGAAAGAAAGATAAATGAGTTGATAATGTATGTAAAGTGGCTGTAAAGAATGTAATGAGATGAGATTAAAAATTCTACAGGATCCATTGCCACAAATACTGAGAACTATAGGACCTGCAAAGATTTAACTAGTAAATACTGTTGAGTAAAATGACTGACAGAGAAAAAAATTAATTGAAGAAATTAAAAATAATACAAATAACCAGTGCTTTTTACTTTAAAAAAAAAAAAAAATTAAAAGAATATGAAAAGAGAATTAAAAAAAAAAATTGTGGTGTTGTTATTTCATAGTATGATATTTTTGAAATAAGAACAAAAATTAAGTATATACACGGTTTATTAAGCATAAATTTATTGAATATTAGCAATGGTATGGTATGGCACAAAAAAAAACAGTACTGAACTTCAACACTCCCTTCAGTACATGTGCTATAAGATATGCATTTCGACTGCATGCACATTAAAGAAGAGCATGTGTAGAGTCTACACCATTGCATTTAGATTTAGATGTAGTGATGGTGTTTATTGGTGAACATCACTCAACAATAAACATCTTTTATTGTTGAGTGATACTCAACAATAAAAGATGTTTATTGTTGAGCATCGTTTCATTTATACAGAGTTGGTAGAGCAAATTGTCGAAGCCTATGACATGTTGGTGAGCTGCTTGTTTGTTGTTTCCGTAAGCATGTCCCAATTGCATTGCCTTAATTAAGAGGTTTCAACATACCAGGAATGTACTACTGCAATGAAAAGGGCATTCGGGGAGACCACGAACTGTTAACTCAAATGAGAATCACAACGTGTGCTGGAGCAAGTGTCACAGTCTCCAAAACACAGTCAATACCATTGTTTGGTGTCAATACCGAATCCTTAAGGAGCTATTTAATTCAGGTGGGTTAGTCTTTAATGGCCACGGATTACGCTGCACAGCTGGAATACTGGCCAATGTTTATGAAGATCTGTCCTTAGTGTCTCTTTCTTCAGTGAAGTGCATTTCTATCTGAACGGTTTCTTGGTTTCTCATGACGTGAATTTGTCCAAGAGAAACCTCTTCACAGTAAGGTCACCGCATGGTGTGTGTGTGTGTGGTTTCCAGCCATGGCATAATGGGGCCCTACTTCATTGAAGAAAGTGGTCTAACCATGACCTTCAATAGCAAACGCTACATGAAGAAGGTGTTGGTTCTGTTCGCTCAGGATTTGAATAGGATGTGTTGTGCAAAAAACATTCCATTTCATCCATGGTATTCCAACAGGTAACCAAGAGATAACCAGCCGTATTTTCGGAACATTAAAAAAATATAGATTATACATAAACCTACAAAAAACAAAAACAACGATAACCTCAAAATCAGACATTAAATTCTTAAAGATACAAATTGGCAATAAACAGATTGAGAATGTAAACAAGCTCACTTATCTAGGAAGCACGTTGAGTCAAGATGGTCATTCAAAAACTAACATTAAATACCGAATTGCTAAGGCAACCGTGGCCCTTAGCAATTCAGTATTTTAAATTTTAAATGAGGCCTGGACTTTATTGAAAGAAGATGAGAGGAGACTCCTGTCTTTTGAAATGAAAACTTACAGAAGACTTTTGAGAATTCCCTATACTGTTCACGAAACCAATGAAAATGTCCGAAAACTGATTGATTCAATAGATGGGAGAAAAGGGGAAAATATTCTGATAGTCATCAGAAGAAGACAGATGAAATGGTTCGGACATGTGGAGAGGGCTAATGGCATTCCAAAGCAAGCACTAGAAGGAATCGTTCTGGGACCAAGGTAAGGGGCCGACCTCAATTAAAATGGACAAATTCCTCCCTTTCTCAACTGACATCACGAACAAGAGACCGAGACGACTGGAGGAGGCTAACCAAGACTATTACCTACCAGCCATGAATGACCCAACAGTCCATTTAGGACTATGGGAGAAGAAGAAGATTCCAACGGGATGGAGCAATCTGTTGTTACGTATTTCCGTGTGCGCCATTTTATGTCGTTGCTCTTCCTAAAATAATTTACTTCCCTTATGAATTTACCTCTCTACAATAACTACAAGACTTATAAAATTTCCCTGACTCTAATATCTGTATCACTTCTTACGTGCTCATTCTATAAGGAAAGCAAATTCTTTATCTGTAGTCAATTCCTAATTTTACTCACGTGCTTACCCTGACTATTAAAGGTCATTCCTTGCTAAAAGAAACGAATCCTCTAATTTCTTTCTGGGGCTCTCTCCTCTTCAGATATTGAGAAATTTATTTTTTAAAAGCTGCGCCAGTCAATATCCTAGAATAGAGGGGACTCTTATTCAGGGAGACTTTTCCATACTTTTGGTGCACATAGGTGAATAAATTTAGTGCTTAAATTCATAAATCAAACGCTTTACTGTGGCTACGTAAATTCTGGTTTGCAGCTGTAACCTCTATAACAACATGTTATGCCTTTCTTTCAATCCCCCCCCGCTATGGTTCAGATTAATGAGTGGTAGTTTTGGTTCATATCTCAGGCAAAACTCGGGTATAAAAGAAAAAAACATATTTATTGGAATCTAAAGACATAATATACACTTAGACCAATCTCACTTTCAAACAATAAATCCTTCTTTTGAGTTAGAGACTTAATATACACATTATACACTTCTACCAAATTTTCTACCTACTATTTTAGTCTTGCATAATAAACTAGTCATGATCATCTATAATCATTCCTAACAATTTGTCTTATGGATATCAGCCACTGCTAAATAATCACTTAAAGTTCTCAAATACTGTCCATACTCGATTAATACTCTACAATGATCTTCCCCTTTTTCCGACTGGGTAATTATACAACAAAATCTGTACTTTACCATTTCTTGGGGCAGGGTCTCCAGGTTCGTCTGAACTGTCCTTTGTTTGAATTCTCTTTCGATACTTCCATAAGCCTGCATCACGTGGTGGGTCACTATGGTCATCAGATTAAACTATGCTCTACACCTGGCATTTTTTTTTTCCTCGTCTATTCTCGATCTGTTTCTAGCTGCCGGTTCATAATATACGTCCACGATAGTATTCCGTCGGAACTTTCAGCGAAGGCAGCATGTGCCGACATCTCACGCTTTAGTATCGGCAGAAATTCAGATATCGAAGGGAAAGGTGCACCCTCCGATATCGAATTATCGCCAAGGAACACCATCAGGAACCACGAGAGAAGTCAAATCATCATCCGGCAAAACAGGCGAAAAAAGCCTTGACAAAGGGGTGCAAACCCTTTTTATTCTCTCTTCACTCCCCCCTTTTTAGCACCCTCTTACTACTTTCTGCAATCTTTTCCCACCCGCTACTTTCTTCGTCCGCGGCAACTTTGGCACATCGCGAGATCATAGCATCGTCTTCCGGGAAATGAATGTGCATTGCCTTCCGAGATTGCCAATGCCTCAGTCCCACCCATCACCTTTGGACTAATGTTTACATCTAATTTACCCATTCATTATATATATGATGCATTTCATATAATACTAATTTATCACGAAGTTCTTTACATTGTATTACAATTCTACTAAAAAGAGATAATTCTATTTCTATTTACAGTTAGTACTTTATTTCTTCTGTTCGAGTACAAGGTTTTTCTCTCAGCTGATTTTTCTGACTTGTTTCTTTAATAAAGTGCTTCATTCAGGATGTAACACATCAGAGCCTATTTATCAGAACACACTTCCCCAGGTGGCTCATTTCGAGGTTCACAGAATTCCTGTACCCTACACGTTCTCCTGATCTCACATCACTCAATACCTTCATTTGAGGTATAATTGAAGGAATGGATTTTCCACCATGACCCTGCCTTCAAACCTTGATGAACTAAAGAATAAAAGTACACGATATGAGGGTGGTCTGAAAAGTTCTCGGCCTCAACCATAAATGGCAACACTACGGCAAGATTTTTTTTTTTTTTTCTAAGTGGGTACATCTGTCGTAAGCATCTATGTGAAATTGCAAAGTCATTTTATCAAGTAGTCTGTTTTATACAGCTGTCTGGAGCAAGAGTGTTGTCCCTTGAAATGGATAAAATCAAGTATCGTGCGGTTATAAAATTCTTTGTAAAAAGGTTTAATGCCAAAAGAAATTCATTCAAAGTTCATAAAAGTTTATGGGCACTCTTCTCCTTCGTTTTCAACAATTAAGAAATGGGCTGCTGAATTTAAACGTGGCCGTACCAGTCTTGAAGATGATCCACATGAAGGATATCCAAAAAGTGTAACACCACCAGAAATCATTGATCAAGTGCATGATATGATATTGGATAACCAATGAGTCACAGTGTGGGAAATTGCTGAGACTGTAGGCATTTCAAAAGAACGTGTAGGATATATTTTGCATGAAGAATTGCAAATGAAAAAGCTTTCCACAAGATGGGTGCCATGCTTGCTCACAGCAGATCAAAAATGCACTCGCATGAAAATCTCTGAACCGTGCTTGGAGCATTTTAACAAGAATAAAATTGATTTTGTGTGTCGATTTATTACTATGGATGAGACTTGGATTCACCAGTACACACCAGAATCCTAATAGCAGTCAAAACAGTGGACAGAAGCCGGTTGTTTAGCGTCAAAGAAGACAAAGTCAGTTCCATCTGCAGGAAAGGTCATGTCATCGGTGTTTTGGGATGCTAAAGGCGTTTTGTTTATTAATTATCTTGAAAAGGGTAAAACAATAACCGGGGAATATTATTCTGATCTTTTAACCAGACTAGACAAAAACAATCATGAGAAAAGACTTGGTTTGCAGAAGAAAAAAAATCATCTTTCATCGGGACAATGCCTCTGCCCAGAGAGGTGTTTTGGCAATGGGAAAATTAAGGGATCTTGCACTATGAATTGTTGGAACATCCACCCTATTCCCCAGATTTGGCTCCCTCTGACTTCTGTCTCTTCCCATAACTAAAACCCTTCCTCACTGGTCAGCGTTTTTCTTTGAATCAAAAGGTGATTGCAGCTGTAGAGGAGGACGCGAATATATATACGTATGTTCGCGACACCCTTCAGGGTCATCATCCCGACCATCTAAATCTTACTCTTCTTATGTTAACATTATTATGATTGCTCAACCACTACAGGAACTAGATAATGTCGCTGGAGCATCGCTGGAATTAATGTATTAGTCTTAAGGGAGATTATGTTGAAAAATAAAAATAATTTTGAAATTATAAATATGTTTTTTCATTCTTAGGCCGAGAACTTTTCAGATCACCCTCATATATCCAGCAGATGTCCCAACCCTTGTTATCCAAGATGACACAGAACCTTCACATACACTATGAAACCTGTCTTGAAAGACAAGATTACGTGCCCATTTCGAGCATGGAATCTGTCTTTAATGCTTTATTCTACCAAGATTCTACTGGTGGTTGTGGGTGTGCATATCATCATGTGTAAACATATATTATTTTGTTAATAAACCTGTTGACTCCATAGCATATATCTTTGGAGTTATTTGGTACTGTTTCCCCCCCCCCTTCACCACACTGTATATAATAAATAAATAAAATGTAGATGATATTTCTATAAAAATTTCAAATTTTTATTAAGTTCTCATCAAACTAAATATGCAAACTTCTTGTTTTACTATTTGTGTCTGTTGCTGAATGATGTTACTTAAGCATCCACAGTCCAACATTTTGCTGGATGATAAATCTACAGGTCCACTGCTATTATAGTTTTTAAAATAGTAGCAAATTATTTTTTTTATCATTCTCAATGTTCTGGTTGGGTTGATAATTTAATTTATTTGTGAAAATCCTCATTCACTTGTTGAAATTTATGTCATACTCATAGCATTCATCAGATGCTTAAGTTATTTTGAACTCATCCATGAACTGTATCTCTTTCATTTAATTGAAGCCTAATTGACAATTTCAACTTCACTCTCACCAAATGTCACTTGAGAGATATTTTTGCCAGTCTTTCTTATCAAATACTCATGCCAGTACTGCTAAAGCAACATTTTTTCTATTCAACAGTAGCCCCGCTTTATGTTGATTGTTTCAAATTCTCTAGAAATCTTTTGGATTGATAGGAGAATAGTTTCTGTAATCTATCCTGTGAAGCGAGACTCTTTGAAAGCATAGATTTTCAGCATCTTTGTAAGATTGTCCTAGAACTGTCTGTCTTTCATGAAAAATTTGTACAACTTCTGCATTTTTATTTGCCTTGTATATCATGTTCCTGTAATTCCAGACTCAGGTCTGATAATTTTTGAAGAGCAGAAGAGCACCACACATTAAACCTAACTGAAATATACATTTTGTATTTGTAAATTTTTTGTAGTTAGTCATATGTTTCATCTTGCTTTTTGGTCTCAATTTGATCATTTTTTGCTTCTTGAAAATGATTAACTAACATCTCATAATTATGCCAAACAGCTTAAACAGATCAGAAACTCAATGCTACCCATCTTGTGTGCATAAAATTCTCCCAATTTTTAATAGTTCCGTATCAGGCAAGTTTGTGCACACACTTTGACTTCTGTGGCCTTTTCTTGACAGCATGCTATACATGGCATAAAGTTTTTCAATATATACTTTAAATCTGTCAACCTCAAACGGATTTCACAGTATCATGAACTGATTGCACTAATCACTGATTACAGCTATGTCACACAATTTTTCTTTCATTGGTTTGGTAACCCCACTTTTGTAACCTATCATAACAGCTACATCATTACAAGTGACACAAAGTGAGATTTTAAATAGTTTCCATTATACTGTATGATTGAAGACGGTTGAGCAGAGAATCCATATCCCTTTAAGTAACACTTTCCAGTCCAAAAACAAATGTGCTCTGAGCTCATTCCACTGTCCAATATGCAAGTTCAAACATACGTCATTAAAGTGGGTTTGTTCTCAGTGTGGTCGAATCATCAATGAAATTTTGTTTCATTAGCGAGTTTTCTCATTTCATCACTAATGGCTCAGGATGTTAATACATGCATTTGTTGAAAGAAGAATATGGCTCATTTCAATTCCATTTAATTCTTGTAGGTCAGTTTCTGATTCAAAATAACAAAAAGAGTGATTTTCATTGGCCACCTTATGTGCACTGAGAAAAATTTTTGCTGTTATTAATTTTTCATGAGATAAACTTTTTAATCAGGTTTTCAAGAGTCTCTTTCTCAGTTTCTTTTTCATTTTGATTTAAAATTTTCTTTCTTACTAGCTGTTACTGTCTACTTCTTCAGTAACTTCATTGTTTGTCTATTTTTTAGAAATCTTCATGCCTATCTGCCCATCTTCTTTTCCATTCCAAGAGTTCCACTTCATTTACGTAATGCACAGCCAAGTCTCTTATTCAGCCAGTTTTAATCCTCACAGAATTCTTTTGATCAAGATTCCAGCAACTTGACCAGTCATCTTTGCCAGTCATTTCTTGCTGTTGGAATTGGATACCATCAGGAACAAAAACCATTTTGATATAGCCTGTTGAGTGAAAGGGAAGAAAAAACTAATGGTTGGTTTCATTTTTTATTTTGTTTCAAGACAGCTTTTTTTTTTCTTTTTTCTTTTTGATATTACTGTTTAGATGAACAGAACAACTGCAAAAGTTGGATAAAAATTAGTAAAATGGTTTATTTAAATTCTGTTGCGTATTCTGTTTGCATATCATATATTGATAGCTTAGGACTGAAATGAAAAGCATCTTCCCCCTGTAGACATGATACTGCACAGCTAAAGTAAAAAAAAAAAAAGAGTAGTTTTACTGTAGCACTAAAAACAAAACAAAGAAAAATAGTATGCAGACACAATGAGTATATACTGTATTTAGTATAATTAGAGATAACTGGAATGAAATGACCCTATATAGTGAAAAACTTATAAAGTTTTTTACTTATAAAAGTGTATTACTTATAAAGCATATGTAATACATAGCTGCAAACCAAACAAATTAAAAGCTTTATTATGTGATTTTATTTTATTATATTAGAGTTAACAGTAGCTTTAACTTACATTTTTAACACAAGTCTTTGATTATCCCAAGTTCCAAAGGAGTGGAAAGATGGCAAAATTGTTCCACATCATAAAGGGGGTGATAAGATTAAGGCTTCAAATTATAGGACAGTCAACTTGTCTGGAATTGTGTTCAAGGTGTTGGAAAAGCTAGAGAGGACAGGGATTCAGAACTGGGTAGACAGCAGCAGCAGAATTCTCTTTAATGGACAGCATGGGTTTACTAAAAGAAGATCTTGTTTCAGCAATTTGTTGGAAGTTTTTCCACTGGGTTATATTATAAAAAGATACGAAGAAATTATATATTTGGTTTAATCCTTTATCCAAATGTAAGCAAACAAAGTTTGCACCTGAAGTATTTTCAGGGTGGGGCAACTCGTATATAGAAGTTAATGACTTCACATCACTTGTCTTAGTATCCCATAATGCAAAGTACATATTCTTATGGGTATGCATAATGCAGTGCATTATGGGAAGGATCACTACCCAGACCAGTTTTGACCTTTATTGAGGTCTCTTCATTGGGAACCAGACCCAGAGGTAATACCAAGCAAGACGCAAGACGTTACTGACTGTAAGGGTGAAGCAAAATGCTTTTATAATTCCTGCTATTCGATAAGGTTGCTGTGTAGGGAAATGTTTATGAGCTAAGTGCTCTGCCTGAGTGGGTGCGATTTAAAGATCTTCATTTGGAAGTAGGATGGCCTTTGGTCTCCTATATTTAGAGAAGTCTGTTTCATCATAATTTGCTGCTTGTTGCACTAATTCATTTGGATGTGAAGAGGATCTGAGAAGAACTTTACTGCTGAAGACTGCAGGAAAGAGTAGGTGTAGGGGATATTTGTATCCCGGTGGAGTTGGACATTTCTGATATACCATTTTGCGTTTAAGATCATGCAGAGACATTTGTTTTGCACTCTCTGTAGTTTGAGGATATTTGTACTTGAGGTGTGGCTCCAGGCTGGGGATGCATAAGTAATAATGGGTCGAATCATCAACTGATAAAGGAGCAGTTTTATTTTGGTATCCAGCTTGCTATTCCTATTGATAAGAGGGTAAAGTTGTGTGATTTTTGATGCTTTTGTACATGAGGCTTTTATATGTGGACTGAAGGTTAGTTTTCTGTCCAGCAGTACACCCAGATATTTAGCTTCTGCTTTCCAGAGAATCTTGATATTAAATAGGAAGATGTCATCTTTGGGAGATATTGAGTTTTTAGTGAAGAGCATGGCGATACCCTTCTGAGGGTTTACTTGCAATCTCCATTCCGAGAACCAATGCTCTAATCTCTGCAGGTTTTCTTGCAGTTTCTTGGTGACAAGATGCGGTTTAATAGATCTAGTTAGTATAGCTGTGTCGTCTGTGTATAGGGCAAAATGATAGATGACATTGGATTGTGCGGAATGTCCGCCATGTAAATTGTGAAAAGTATCGGCGCCACTTTTGTGTGCCCGCTAGAGGGCCAGACGGATGGTTGTGTTTTCAGAGAGCTCCCGAAAGCTAAGTACAATTTTTAAGTAAAAATTAGAATATAGGTTAAAATCATAACGTAATATTGCCTAATTTTGGTAGCTTGTTGTGTCTGTGGGATTTTGGTGTGAATTCCGTTATTTAATTTAGTATATAACGTTACGTTTCATAGATTTGAATATGGCGCCAATGCGATGTAAGATAATGGCGTCCAAAAATACGACGCCATTGTTCAAAAACTATAACGTGAGAGAGTTTGTCCAATGTGATGTGTGTGGGATGTATGCATTCCCGAATGAGTCTGGAATTTGGATTGAAAGTGATAGTGGTGGGAGAACGTGCAGAAAGTGTAAGCAAAGTGAGGAGTTGAAGTATGTGTCAGGTTGTGAGATAGTTATGGTTGAAGAAAGCCAGAATTGCTAGAATGTGAGTGAAAATAGCGGCTTGATAGGGAATTGCGATGTACAAGATGGCAATGAGAGCGGTGATCTAAGAAAGAGTGAAAGCAACCATACAGAGAGAGAAAATGGTTTAAATGATAAAAATAATGATGAATTATTTGTAGAAAGTGAGATCGCTAGGTTGCGCGCAGTGATACAAAATGCGCAGTGGCAATTAGAGCACCTGCAAAACTCTTTCCAGAGTGATTTGGCTAACGTAAATAAACAGCGTAAGAATGAGAGAGTTTCTGAAATGAAGGAAAGAGTGTTGTATGGTGACTCGTTATTAAGAGGGGTGATAGATGGCAGTGTAACTAAATCATACTTACCAGGTGCGAAATTTAAGGATGTAAGTGAGAGTATTAGAGTGCAAAAACAGAGGGTGAAAGAATTAATAATTGTGGTGGGTACGAATGAATTGAAAGGTGATAACTTTTTTATGAGAGAGGACTTGAAAGTATTGTTAAAGGTAGCGAAAGAAAAGAGTGACAGAGTTAGAATGGTTAGTCTGTTGCCGTGGTATGACAGAGAGGAGTTTAGAAGGAGGGCCATAATCGCAAATGACATTATGCGCAGGTTATGCAGATGGTGTGGTGTGGAATTCCTGGACGTGTGGAATGAGTTTGAAGGGCGAAAGGACTTATACAAGATGGATGGCCTGCATTTGAATGGACTTGGTGTGCGGAGACTGGAAAGAGTATTGCTGAATGAAGTGAAAATGGATGTGCAAAACCAGGGAAACTAGAACTACCAAGGAGGGGGGGAAATGGATATGCAGACATCAGTGAGACAGATGAGTGTAAGAATGTATATAATGTACCCGAGCCAGCACTAAGGACAAAAAATGGGAATGGGTCATTTAGAATAAC
This sequence comes from Typopeltis vanoorti, assembly GCF_054136105.1. Taxonomy (NCBI): domain Eukaryota; kingdom Metazoa; phylum Arthropoda; class Arachnida; order Uropygi; family Thelyphonidae; genus Typopeltis; species Typopeltis vanoorti. Next base: position 175,625,960 of record NC_143551.1, on the reverse strand, counting down.
ACATCAATATAGGGGTAGGACTAAGGGATCACTGCATTTCATGTATACTAATGCCAGGAGTATTAGGAACAAGAAGGAAGAATTTTTGGCCTTGATTGGCTCTTCCTGGCCACAGGTTATTGGCATTAGTGAAACATGGCTGACGGAAGATGATATAGTTAGTGGGATAGAATGTGTAGGTTATAGTGTGTTTAGGAGGGACAGAGAGAAAAAAAATGGGGGGAGGGGTATTATTGATGATAGCTGATGAACTGCAGCCAAGGAGAATTGAAGTTGTATCACAGGATAGTGAAAGGAGCTCATTTGAGGCTATTTGGTGTGAGATTGAGACTGGCAGAATAAAATATACAGTTGGGTGCTGCTATAGACCAGGTGATGGAATAGATGGTGGAGATAGTATGCATAGGGAAATTGATGAAATGAGTGGAAGGAGGGTAATTATTATGGGAGATTTCAACTATGGTAACATTGATTGGAAGGAGGAGAGGACACATGTGAGGAAGGAAAAGGATTTTATTCAATTATTAAGGGATAACTATCTGAGACAGCATGTAAATGAAAATACTAGGGGTGTGAGAGTGCTTGACCTGGTAATAGTATCTGAGAATTTGACTGTAATGAATATGACCATATTGCCACCTATTGGTGAGAGTGATCATAAGGTCTTGACCTGGGAGGTGGCTAAAGGTGTGGAATTTTCGATTAAGACAGGGTATATGTGGAATTACCGTGCTGGCAAGTATGACAAGCTTAGGAGATTGCTTGGATCAGTGCCATGGCATGTACAACTGCAAGGGCTGGACGTCGATAGAGCATGGGAAGTGGTCAAGGAGCATTTACAGGAGGTTATGGCTGATTGTATACCTAGGGTCCGAATAGAAAAACAAATAGGAGTTAAATGGATGAATAACACCATTAAGCTTGAGCTGCAAAAAAAAGAAACAACTGTGGAGGGAATTTAAAGAAAGGGGTGACCTGCAGGCACACGAACGGTATAAACTGCAGGCCAGAAAGGTAACGAGTGTGGTAAAAAAAGCAAAAGCGGATTATGAAAGGAAACTAGCTATGCAAGCAAAAGAGAATCCCAAACAGTTCTTTTAATATGCTGCAAGCAAGAAAAAAACTGTTCACGGCAAAATGATTTTAAGGAATGACGATGGTAAGGAGGTCACTGAATCAGTCGATATAGTGGAGTTACTGAGCGCGCACTTTGCAAAAGCATATCATCCAGGTGGTGACATTGAAAAAATGAAGGAACCATTAGTTTATACGGGAATAGTGATGAATGAAGTGGAGGTGACTAGTCTATTACAGAACCTTAATGTGGGATTGGATGGTATACCGGCACGGGTCTTGAGTGAAGCGGCTAAGGAATTATCAGTGCCCTTGACCATGTTGTTTAATCTTAGTCTCAGGTTTGGTTTAGTCCCGAAGGTGTGGAAAGAGGGGAAAATAGTTTCACTGCATAAAGGAGGATCCAAGACTACGGTTGCAAATTACCGACCAATCAGAATATCAGGAGTCGTTGTCAAGGTCTTGGAGAAAGTAGTCAAGGGAAAAATACAGGAATGGATTGATGAAAATGAGATACTGTACTTTCATAGCATAGCTTTGTGAAGGGTAGATCATGCTTCAGTAACTTGCTCAAGTTTTATAACAAGGTGACGGCTGAACTGGATAAGGGAAATGGGTTTACAGTGATACTGCTGGACCTGGCAAAGGCGTTTGACAGGATACCACATGGAATACTAATCCGTAAACTACAACATATGGGAATGGATATAGGGTTAGTGAGATGGATAGGTGGTTGGTTGATGGAAAGATATCAAAGAGTAGTTTATTCAGGAGTAGAGTCCAAAAGACGGCCTGTGACTAGTGGTGTGCCGCAGGGTTCTGTTCTTGGACCACTGCTGTTTAATCTGTTCATTAACGATATAGGGAAGGATCTAAGTAGAACAATTCATTTGTTCGCTGATGATGCAATGTTGGGTAGGGCAATAGTGAATGCAGAGATGTCAAAGTCTTGCAGGATGACTTAGATAGATTGGAGTTCTGGGCTAAGGAGAATGGATGTCAATTTAATGTGACAAAATGTAAGGTTATGCATTTTGGGTGAAAAGATTAGCAGCAGTATACCACATTGGTGGAACTGTACTCCAAGAGATTGATGAGACCAGGGACTTGGGAGTGTTGGTGGATAGGGAGATGAAGTTTAGGGGGGGGGGCACATTTCAAAAGTAGCTAAATCAGCTCATCAACTCACTTGGTTGTTGAAAAATACGAGCAGAGACAAGCAAGTTATTGTACCTCTGTACCGAGCCTTGATAAGACCTCATCTCGACTACTGTGCCCAGATTCGGTCACCTCGGTTCCTTCTTGATGGGGAGGAGGTGGAGAGGATCCAGAGGCGAGTGACTAAGATGATAACAGGTCTATGGAATGAACCATATGAGAACAGGTTGAAGATTTGTGGGTTGCAGAAACTAGTTGATAGGTGGAAAAGGGGAGATATGATTGAAACATTCAAATTGCTGAAGGGATTCTATAGGATTAATTCAGAGGATATTTTTGAGATCAGGACTGGTGGTGGGAGAACTAGGGGACACCTATGGAAGCTGGGCAAGAGTGTGGTTAGCAGGGGTGTTAGAGCTGGGTTCTTTACTTTTAGAGTGGTAAATGAGTGGAATAAGCTGCCAGAGACTGTTGTGGATGCTATGACGGTGAACGAGTTCAAGGCAAGGTATGATAGATACTGTGAGAATGTAATCGCATAGTTGTGTGGACATGATGTTTAGGGCCTCCCTCGATGAGTCTAAGGACTCTTGGAGTCGCCCGAAATAATAATAATAATAATAATAGTAGGGACCCTTGAGGCACTCCTGCCAAGATTCGTCGCTGGGTAGATAATATATCATTTAGTTTGACTTGCATTCGTCTGCCACTAAGAAATGACTTTATAATTTGGACTAGATCTAATGGAATGCCAGCTAAAATCAACTTGTATAGTAGTCCAAAGTGCCATAATTTGGCGAACACCTTTTCTAAGTCAAGAAAAACTGCTCCAGTGTATTGGTGCCAATTGTAACTTGTGGTAACGAATTCGATTAGTCTATGAATTTGTTAGGTGGTACTGTGAAACTGGCAAAAACCAAACTGTTCTGAAGGAAGGATGTTTAATTTTTTTACTGAAAGTTGAATTCTGGAAAGGATAGCTTTTTCTGCTATTTTACCCAAATTAGAAATCAGACTTATGGGACGATAACTTTGAGGCTACTGAGGATCCTTGCCAGGCTTGTATATAGGAACTACGTCTGCCAACTTCCATGCAGAGGGAAAGTACTTAAACCTGAACATGGCATTTATTATTGTTGTAAGATGTACGATGGCCTTTCGGGGTAGTAGTTTAATAACTTTGTTGGATATGCCATCAGGCCCTGGAGCTTTTTTTTATTCTTTAAGTTCTTTATAATGTCATAAATAAATTTCAGCTGGAGAAGTAGGTGTGAGTTGGCTGGTACGGGCCATTTTAACACATGTCTGACGTGGCAGCAAATTTTATAAATATGATTGAAGTTTAGGTTATCGTATGAAGGGCTACACTGTTTTTCTAAATTTTTAGCTATAGTTTCAGCTTTTTCTTCATCTGTGTAAACAATGTTCAGGTCAGATTTGAGAGTAGGAAGAGATTTGTTTTTGTTTTTGATGTTTCTCAGGAACTTCCAGATTGTTTGATCACCAGGTGATATGGAGGCTAATTTGTTTCTTCCCATAGTTTGTTTCTGTGGGCTTTAAGTGCATCTCTCACTGCACTGTTCATTTTATTGAGATATTTTTTGTCTTATGGTGCTCTGGTGTTGAGAGGAGGAAAAGATTTCTTTTTCTTGATTTATTTTTTCCCCTGATTAAGTTCATTATGTCATCTGGTAGTCGTTTAGGCTTAAAAGCAATTGAATTTGAGGAGATGCTATGGCTGTGATTAGTAAGTTTATTGACTGCAGAATCAATTTCTTCCTTGGAATTAATATGAAGGACGGGATCAATGTTGTTTGGAAGCATTTTGGATAGTTTTCCCCAGGGAATGAAGGTGTGAGGTGAAGGGGGAAGTCCTCCTCTGATAACCCAGTTGGAGCAGAATAGGATTGTGGTCTGATGATAATTCATTCAATGATTCCAGGGTGTACTGCAGGTTGACATTCTGAAGGACGGCTGTATCCAAGATGTCGGATGAGCCAGTCGGACTGTGGTGAGTTGGCACTGAGGAGCCAGTCACAGCTGCACAATTTGAGCTTGTGTAGTTAAAGAGGATGTGGCCATTCCTATTTATAGACCTACTGCTCCATGCGTGATGTTATGCATTTAAATCTCCGGCGATAATAACCGGTAGTTTAACTCCGAGGATAGCATCCATATCTGTGGTCAGCAGTGTTTTTGATGATGGGTTATAAGCAGCATAGATTTTTATGTTTCCGACAGAGTTTGTGATAACATTGATACCTATGACTTTGAGATTAGTGGTTGTAGGAATGGCTACAGCATGATGGTTGATGTGATTTTTGATGAGGATGGCTGTACCACCATGCCCTCTATAATCCAGCCTATCATTCCTGTAAAGTTGATATCCTTTATATTTAGGATTGTCAGCAGCTCTCAGGTGAGTTTCATTAATTAATAATATATCCGGATTATATATGTCATTGAATTCCTGCACTTCTAGTATTTTATTTTTAAGGCCATTGGCATTCCATGCAATAATCATTAGAGAATCTGGGGTGAATTTTTCCCTATGCATTGGAGAGTGCAGATAAAATGGACTGTGTTTGCTGCAAGAAACTTTCTGTAGTGCTTAGTGATGGATTTGCGTTACTGAAATCCTGTAACATATTTACAAGAGAAGAGGTGATGATGGCTGTTATATTTGAATGTGGATTTAGCATATTCTGATTATGGACTGCTTTTTTGGGGCAGGCCACTTCAGCATATGTTCTTGTTTTGTGTTGAAGATTTATTTTCTTGGGGGGGCTCAGTTGATGGTGGTTGAACACCTGTCATCTTGTTCAAACTAATGAGAGCCTGATGAACTTGAGCTTCTGAGGCTCTCGTTTCTGATAATGAGGTAGATTGACTGATTAACTCAATTTGCCTTTTTTTTGGGTGGCAAATGCATCCTCTGTAATTTGCAGGGCGGGGGCCACCACATTAGCGTGCTTAGCCAGGGTGGTTTTTGGCTTGGAGCAGGTATGTGTGGGGTGGGTGTCACCACATTTTAAACATCTGTATTGAGCTTTGCACAACTTCTGGGCATGACCAAATTTTTGGCATCTATGGCCACTGCCCAGAAGAGGCCCTCTTCCTAAGTGGCTCTGGTGAGACCTTAAGCCCACAGATTGTCTTCAAGTTATAAATATTTTTATAGATATTGTGTATTTCCACCAATACCAGAGTCATAGGGGTCTTATTTGATCTGTACATTTTACTGACCTTTATGGGAGGCAGATCTTGCATGTTGAGGTCAGCAGCTATTTCAGCTGTTTCAATGTCTTCTGATACTCCTCGGAGTACCACTTTTAAATTTTTTTCCGAGGTAAGTGTGAAGGTATGGTATTGTATATCTCTTACATCCAACTCCTTAGTTAAATTTCTATAGTAGTCAGTCACTGTAGCGGGCTGAATTTTGATGCCCTCCTCTGTGTTCTTGGCAGTGGAGTAATTTATCTGCAGGTTGGCCATGGTGGTTCTTAAGGCTGTCCATCTCTGCTTTTCCCTAAGAATGACTGGAGGCACCTTTTCATTGGTGGAGGCAGAGGAATCTGTGTTAGGGGCATCTTCATCCATGCCATTTTCGTTTGCTGACTCCCAGGGGAGAGTTATGCGCACGTGCGTCTCTCCTTGATCTGAATGAGTAGAGTCCGAGATTACTAGATTTAATTTTTCCTCCATTTGAGGACCGTCTTCATTTTGATCTTCATCAGTCTCGGGTAAAGAGTAAAAATTTAGGAAGCCGGGCCATTCAAGCTCGAACTTCTTAAGGAGTTTCTTTATGAAGCTGAATGCCAGCCCTTTATCTAGTGAGTCTATAATGATGTCAGGATCTATCATGTTTGATGGCCATTTGAGCTTAAACTTCCTTTGAAGTTTATTTACAAGAATAAATACTGGTCTTCATCCAAAGAATCTGTGAGGGCGTCCAAATCAAACACATTCATCAGTAATGATTTGCGTATAAACGCAAGTATACAGATCTGAAATAGATATACTAACAATGGCGATTCTAGCGGCTGTTAGGCCTAACGAATCGCCCTCGTTGCAATTACAGTCCACTTACCTGTGCTGCAGTTCTTAAATACAGTATAATCCGCAATTTAATAACTTTAATCACGTCTCTGCTAGTTAATCTAGCAACTACACTACAAAGCCAGAGTTTCTCATATTTGATTAACACATTCTACCGAGAAGAAAATCCACAACCATCATACATTCCCAACACCACCACCTTTGTTTTCGCTTTTTTTTCCTATCGTGATACCGAGGTTGAAGTAATGCAGAAGTCATATTTTCATATATGAGTTGCCAAAAGGTGTCACACCTTATTATTAAATTACTCTGGATTAGAGAAATTCATTGGAAGTTTTTTTACTTGTTTATACTAGAAATTAAAGATACCAAACTTTGTTTGCTTACACTTGAATAAAGGATTAAACCAAGTATATAATTTCTTGGTATCGTTAATTTAAAGTAGAAACAAGTGAAAAAAACTTCCAATAACTTTCTAACTTTCTCTAATCCAGAGTGATTTAATAATAAGGTATGATTTAATTACAAGTTGCCAAAAGGTGTAACACCTTTTGGCAAATCATATATGAAAATATGACTTCTGCATTACTTTAACCTTAGTATCACCTCCAGGTCTGGCTCCCACTGATGAGACCTCAGTAAAGGTCGAAACCAGTCTGGGTAGTGATCCTTCCCATAATGCATAGCATTATACATACCCATAAGGATATGCGCTTTGGATTATGGAATACTAAGGCAAGTGATGTGAAGTCATTAGCTTCTATATACAAGTTTCCCCATCCTGAAAATACTTAAGGTGCAAACTTTGTTTGCTTGCATTTGGATAAAGGATTAAACCAAATATATAATTTCTTTTGCCTTTTTGGCAACTTGTATATGAAAATATGACTTCTGCATTACTTCAACCTTAGTATCACCTTAGATCTGGTTCCCACTGATGAGACCTCAATAAAGGTCGAAACCGGTCTGGGTAGTAATCCTTCCCATAATGCATAGCATTATACATACCCGTAATGATATGTGCTTTGCATTATGGGATACATGATGTGAAGTAATTAGCTTCTATATACGAGTTGCCCCGTCCTGAAAATACTTAAGGTGCAAACTTTGTTTGCTTACACTTGGATGAAGGATTAAACCAAGTATATAATTTCTTGGTATCTTTAAATTATTGTTTTAGCAATCTGTTTACTTATTATAATAAGGTGACATATACATTGGACAAGGGGATGCATGTACAGCAGTATTTTTAGATTTTGTAAAGGCTTTCAATAGATTGCCACATGACAAACTAGTAGTTAAATTGGAACAGATGGAATTGGATAGTAGATTCATGCATTGGATTGGAGATTGGTTGTCTGATAGGTATCAACAGGTTGTATATGGAGAAGTGGTATCCCAGAAGAAGAATACCACTAGTGTGCCCAAGGGTCTGTTTTGCGGCCATTGTTGTTTAATTTGTACGTAAATGACATTGGAAAGGGCTTAAATGATATACATCTGTTTGCAGAGGATGCAAAGTTTGGGAGAGTTACAAAAAGTAGAGCAGATGTTGTAGCTTTGAAAGAAGACCTAAATAAAGTGTCTGAATGGACAAGTATGTGTGGGGATCAAATTAATGTAGCAAAGTGTGAGATTTTAAAATTTGGGAAACAAGGATTCAGAGTATAAGATTGGTGGAGATATTTTGGAGGAGGAGATGAAGGATTTGAGGATTGTGGTGGATAGAAAAACTTGAAATTTCATGGACATTTTGCTAAAATTGTGAGGACAACACAGAGCATTATATGATGTTGAGAACACTGACACATAGAAGTAAGGATGTTATGATTCCATCATACAAGTCTTTGATCAGACCACATAGGATTACTGTGCACAGATCTGGTCACCTGGTTTTCAAAAGGATGATTAGTTGTTGAAGAGGGTTCAGAGATGATTCACTAAGGCAGTTTCTGCTTTCTGGAATGTGGAATATGAAGACATGTTGAGAGAAAGCAAATTGCAGAGCATCTCATTTCATTTACTTCAGTCCCATATAATCCTTTGGTTCTCTCATTCTTTCAATATCACCACCTGGATGATATACCCTTTCAGAGTGTTCACTTAGTAATTCTGCTATTTCGACTGATTCAGTTACCTCCCTACCATCAGCATTCATTAAATCATTCTGCAATATACATTCTTTCTGTTACTTGCAGCATATCGAAAGAACTGTTTGGGATTATCTTTGGCACGTATTGCTAACTTCCTTTCATACTCTGCTTTTGTCTTTCTTACTACACTAGTTTTCCTTCTGGCCTGTGCCTTTAATGTTGATGTGCCTGCTGGTCACCTTTCTCCTTAAATTCTCTCATAATTGTTTCTTTTTTTGCAGCTCCAGCTTAATGATGATATGCATCCATTTAACTCCCACTTGATTTACTCTCCTGACTCTAGGTATACAGTATTACCACTTCTCATGCACTATCAACATCTAGCCTTTGCAGTTTTACATACCATGACACCTATTCAAGCAAACTCCTAAGCTTGACATATTTACCATCCCTGTAATTCCACATGTACTTCATCTTAACTGAAAATTCCAGATTTAGTCACCTTCCAGGCCATAGTGGTCACTCTCACCAATTTAGCACTCTGAAACCTCTAGTATATTCCATCATATGCTGACTCAGGTAATTATCCCTTAATAACTGCATAAAATCCATTTCCTTCTTCCTATGTGTCCTTTCCTCCTTCCAATCATTCAAGTTATAGTTCAAATCCTCCATAATAATTACCTGTCTTCCATTAATTGAGCCTATTTGTCGATGCATACTATCCCCATCATCTTGTTTATCCCTACTCCTTCCCCCATTCTTTTCTCTCTCTCTCCTCCCTGAACATACTATACCCTTTACATTCTATCCCACTAACTATATCATCTTCTGTTAGCCATGTCTCACTAATGCTAATAACCTTTCGTCAGGATGAACTAACTAATGCCAAAAACTTCTTCCCCCTTTTTCTGAATATGCTCCTGGCATTAGCGTACATAAAACAAAAGCCCGTTAGGCCCACCTCCATCCTGATGCTTTATACTGACTATCTAATTCTAATTTCTTGCTAGTGATATTAACTTAGGCATTTTATGCACATTCTTACACTCAACTGCCTCACTGATACCTGAAAATCCACTTAACAGCCTTCCTTAAAAGCTCTAGTTACCCTGATTTTGCACATCCACTTCATTCAACATATTTTCTAGACTCTGAACACCAAATCCATTCATATGCAAACCATCCTTCTTGTATAAGTCCTCTTGCCCATCAAACTCACTCCACACCACTCCTGCATAACCTATGCATTGAGTCATTTGCTATTATGGCCCTCCTTTTCAGCTCTACTTTCTGTCATACCCCAGCAACAGATTCACTATCTTAACTCTCTCACTCTTTTGCCATTTCCATATAATTCTTTCATATCCCCTCTCATTCCATACTTTTCTCCTTTCAAATCATTCATTCCAGCCAATACGATCATCTCTTTTACCCTATCCTTTTATGCTCTAATAGCCTCACTAACATCGTTCATTTTTGCACCTGGAAAGCACCATATCACACTCTTTATGATTGAATCATCATACAAGGCTTGCTAATTAATTTTTCTTTCTCTTTCTCTCTTGGTCAAGCCCTCATTTCTCTTATCTCACACCTCTTTCTTTCTATGATCAGCTGATCTACTCACCAAACGTTTCTGCATTCACTCCAGATGCTGCTTTGTCCTGTGTATCACTCCATAAACCCCATCCAACTCTTCATTCTTTACATCAGCCATGCTATTCTTTCATTCAGCACTTTTACTCTCTCTCTCTCTCTCCCCCAGTCATGTCACATTTAATCTCTCTCTTTCAATCCTTTCTACCATTACATCACACACATTTTCAAGCGTATTCTGAGTTCCATCCACTACTTCAATCTCGCAACCTGAGACACACTTTTGATACTTGCTCTCATAGCATTTTCGGCACACTTTCCCACCACTATTGCTTTCAAACCAAATTCCATCTGGCTTCGGTAATGCATACATTTCACAGACATGCACTGCACAAAGTCCCTTTGGTTAAATTATTTAAGCAATAACGCCTTGGATGCCATTCATTGTTCTATTTTGCATCAGTACCATGTGCTACACCACGTAACTTACTTTGTGAAAGACTAAATTAACAATTTTTAAAACAAAACTTTTAACTTAAAACTAATTAACTCCAGAATACAGTCTAATTCTAACACAATTTTTTAACTGATAACACTATTATTTTAAAACTAAACAACTTAGCTTTCAGAGCTCTCCAAACACAGTCGTACCATGATGAATACTACGTACCACATCCATATTCGCAGTAGAAAAAGTCATCAAAAAACCTGAAATGTGGTAAGGCAGCTGGAGTAGATGAAATTCAGCCAGAAATGCTCAAATATGCAGGTATAAAAGGGATAAGAGTGTAAAGACCTATCCTAATGCTGACATTGGTTCAGACTATAATCCACTCATAGTAGAACTCAAATTGAGACTAAAGAAAATCCAGAAAACAAAACAGATGAAAAAACTAAATTTAAAAAACTTAAAGAACATGAAAATAGAAAAATTACTTGAAACTCCAATGATGATGAACTGATGAACTAGAAGTGAATGAATTATGAAAGAAACTAAAAGAACAATTATTAAAATTAAGTACAGAAATATTGGGTTATAGTACATCACAAGCAGAAGGATTGGATGACTGCTGAGATCTTATCCCTTATGTACCAATGTAGAATGCATAAAGATAAAGATACTACAAAATATAAATAGACACAGGTCAAGACAAAATCTAAAATAAAAGAAGCCAAAGAAAAATGTAATGAAATTGACCCTGCCTGGTTGGCCAAGTGATTAACGTATCCGATCTCTTGCCAAAACGCTGCAGTTTCGAAACCCTCCATGGGCATGGATGTTTGTGATTGTCTGTGAAAATGCTAGTGATGGTGGTGGTAAGCAGTAGATGGCGTTGGAGTTGGAGAGTTGGTGCCCTCCCTGGAGTGTCATGGGAAAAAAAACATAATGACTTCAATCTTCACAAAAAAATTAAAGAATTCTCAGAATTTATGAAAAAACAACATCATATGATACTTACGACTAATGAAGAAGAGTTAATAATAGAAACATCTTATAAAGAACAAGTTTGGACTGAATACATTAAGGCACTATTTTCTGATAATAGACAAAACTTAACAAATTCAAGGAATATAGTCATAAGCCCACCTATCTTGAAGTCTGAAGTAGTAAAGATGATCAAATTATCATGAAATGGTAAAGCACATGGACCTTATGAATTACCAGCAGAAATTATTCAACAGAATTTATGACACCGGCAAACTACCCTCTGACTGGATAAACTGTCTTCATTGGATTGCCTAAAAAACCTAATACAAAAACTTGTGATGAGTTTAGATTGATTAGCCTAATGAGCCAGATTCTCAAAATATTCCTAAAAATTATTCATAACAGAATATACCAAAAATGTGGTGATCTCATTAGTGAAGCTCAGTTTGCTTTCAGAAATGGCCCAGGAACAAGAGAAGCACTTTTCTGCTCACATATCTTAGCACAAAGATGCAGAGAACAACAAACCGTCCTTAATATTTGTTTTTATTGATTTTGAAAAGGCTTTTGATGAGGTTCAACATAATAAACTCATAAACATCTTAGAACAACTAGGCCTATGTGATAAGGATGTTAGAATCATTAAAATCCTTTACTGGACCAGACTGCATCTGTCCTAATAGAGAACATCAGGACAAGCATATATCAAAATTGAAAGAGATATGAGACAAAGATGAATACTATCTCCACTTATGTTTAACATCTACTCCAAGTACTTCTCAAGACTCTAGAAGGAAGGAGTAATCATAAATAGCCAATTAATAAATAACTTACACTATGCAGATGCTGCTGCTTTAATTACAGCAAATATTCAAGATCTTCAACTGCTCCTAGATTGTGTCAACAAAGAAAGTACAGAAATGGGCCTAAAAATTAACACCAAAAAAACAAAACTTATAAGTTTTCTTTTTTTGACTTCATTCTAAATGGAAATAAAATCGAGCAAGTGAACAAATTCAAATACATGGTACCTGGCTAAATGAAAGTGCAGAGTGTGATATGGAAATAAGATCAAGAATTGAAATTGCAAGACAGTCCTTTATCAAAATAAAACCCATTTTATGTAACAACAATGAAATTTGAGTATGAATGATGAAGTGCTACGTATGCTGAAGTTTACTATATGAAGTTGAAACGTGAAAAGCAAATACAATAAAAAAAAAGTGGAAGCCTTTGAAATGTGGATATTTAGAAGGATGCTCAAGATCCCATGGACAGAAAAGGTGATGAATGAAGACGTACTGAGAAGAATAAATAAAAATCGAGACTTAATCAATATTGTGAAAAGAAGAAAACTCTGGCTAGAGAATATAAACAATTATAGAGCTCTTAATCAGAGCTACTAAAGACAGAAGTAAATTTGCAAAGCTGGTCACTGAACTCCATTAGGAAATTAAAGAAGATAAAAAGGGAAATAAAATTGAATGCGAGAATTATAGAGGTAATTCTGTATTGAGTGTTTCTGGTAAGATTTATGCAAGTATACTTGAGAAACAACTAAGAAAAATTGTGGAAGGGAAGCTTGGTGAAGATCAAGCTGGATTCAGGTCAAATAGAAGTTATCAGGATCATATTTTCACTTTAAGACAAATAGTTGAGAAATCTTAGGAATATAACAAGGATTTGTATTTAAGTTTTGTTGATCTGGAAAAGACATATGAAAAGGTGGCATATGTCTTTTCTGAAAAATCTCTGCAAAATGCTACAGTTATATGGTGTAATGAGACATTATATCAAACAATACATATTCTCTATTTAACCTGTAAGTCAGCAGTTAGACTTCAAGGAGGTACAAAAAGATGATTTCAAGTAAAATCAGGTGTGCTACAAGGGTGCACATTATCTACACTGTTATTCATTGTTTGTATTATTATTATGTGACACCTCCAGGGAGTCCAAAGACTCATTGAGGGAGAGTGTGCCAACAGCATTGAACGATTGATCTCCTTCCAACTACTAACCACACTCAAACTTGCTTAACTTTTTTCATGAGCCATTAGTAGCAGAGACTCTACCAATCGACCAACTTTTGCTGGCTGGATCACATTATGAAGGAAAGTGGTATTCAATCTGATATCAAAATTATTGATGTTAATCTTAGCTCTTTCCTTTATGCAGATGATGTTCTACTTCTGAATAAATCCAGTACAAGTCTGCAAGATTATTTAACTAAATGGAATAACTGTTGTAATTAATTTGGTGTGAAAATCAGCAGTACAAAGATAATGAAAATAAGCAGAAACATTGAAAACATCAACTATATCCTAAATGGTGAACCTGTAGAATAATTATTATTATTATTATTACGGGCAACTCCAGGGAGTCATTAGACTCATCGAGGGAGGCCCCAAATCATATTCATCACAACTATTCTACATTCATACAATATCTATCATACCTCGCCTTAAACTCATTCACTGTCACAGCATCCACCACAGACTAGGAGCGCATTCCACTCATTCACCACTCTACAAGTAAAGAACCCAGCTCTAACACCTTTACTAACCACACTTTTTCCCAGTTTTCATGGATGTCCCCTAGTCCTCCCACAACCATCCCTGTTCTCAAAAATATCTTCTGAATTAATTTTATAGAAACCCTTCAGTAATTTGAATGTCTCAATCATATCTCCCCTCCTCTGCCTATCAACCAATTTTTGCAACCCACAAATCCTCAACCTGTTCTCATAAGGTTCATTCCACAGACCTGCTATCATCTTGGTCACTCGCCTCTGGATCCTCTCCACCTCCTCCCCATCGAGAAGAAACCTAGGTGACCAAATCTGGGCACAGTAGTCGAGTGGGGTCTTATCAAGGCTCGATACAGAGGAACAATAACCTGCTTGTCTCTGCTTGTCAACGTATTCTTCAGCAACCAAATGATTTGATGAGCTGATTTGGCCACTTTTGCAATGTGCCCCCTAAACTTCAACTCCTTATCCACCAACACTCCTAAATCTCGTGCCTCATCAATTTCCTGTAGTACAGTTCCACCAGTGTAGTAATCTGCTGCTAATCTTTTCACCCCAAAATGTATAACCTTACATTTTGCCACATTAAATTGAAATCCATTCACCTTAGCCCAGACCTCCAATCTATCCAAATCATCATGCAAAATTTAGACGTCATCTGCATTCACTATTGCCCTACCCAACTTTGCATCATCCGCAAACAAATGAACTGTTCCTCTCAGATCCTTTCCTATATCATTAATGAACAAATTAAACAGCATTGGTCCAAGAACAGATCCTTGTGGCACACCACTAGTCACAGGCCGTCTTGTGGACTCTACTGCTGAATAAACCACTCTTTGATATCCCTCTGTCAACCACCCTCCTATCCATCTCACCAACCCTATAGCCATCCCCATATGGCTGCAGTTTACCGATTAGAATTCCATGTGGTATCCTGTCAAAGGCCTTAGCAAGGTCCAGTAGAATCACTGTAAACCCATTACCATTATCCAGTTCAGCCGTCACTGTGTTATAATACGTGAGCAAGTTACTGAGGCATGACCTACCCTTCACAAAACCATGCTGTCCCCGATACAGTATCCCATTTTCTTCGATCCAATCTTGTATTTTCCTCTTGACTATTTTCTCCAAGACTTTGATAATGATTCCTCTTATGCTGATTGGCCAGTAATTTTCAACAGCAGCCTTGGAACCACCTTTATGCAGCGGAACTATTTTCCCCCTCTTTCCACTCCCTTGGGACTGACCCCGAGGCTCAAATTAAACAAAATGGTCAAGGGCACTGACAATTCTTTAGCCGCTTCACGTACGACACGAGCTGGTATACCATCCAATCCCACAGATGTATTGACATTGAGGTTCTTTAATAGACTAGTTACCTCTACTTCATTCATCACAATTCCAGTATAAGCTGTTGATTCTTCCATTCCTGCAATGTAACCACCTGGATGATATCCTCTTGCAAAGTGCTCGCTCAGTAATTCCACTATATTGACTGATTCAGTTACCTCCCTACCCTCAGCATTTTTTAAGATCATTCTACCATGAACATTTTTCCTTTTACTTGCAACATATTGAAAAAACTGTTTGGGATTCTCTTTAGCCTGCATGGCCAATTTTCTTTCATAATCCGCTTTTGCTTTTCTTACCACCCTTGTTACCATCCTGGCCTGAGCTTTATACTGTTCCTGCACCTGCTGGTCACCTTTCTCCTTAAATTCCCTCCACAATTGTTTCTTTTTTTGCAGCTCAAGCTTAATAGTGTTATTCATCCATTTAACCCCTACTTGATTTATTATTCGGACTCTTGTATACAGTCAACCATTGCCTCCTGCAAATACTTCTTAACCACCTCCCATGCACTATCAACATCTAGCCCTTGCAGTTTTACATGCCATGGCACTGAACCAGGCACACACCTAAACTTGTCATACTTAACCAGCCTTGTAATTCCACATGTACCCTGTCTTAATTGTAAATTCCACTCCTTTAGCCACCTCCCAAGTCATGACCTTATGGTCACTCTCACCAATTGGTGGCAACATAGTCATGTTCGTTATAGCCACATTCTCAGTTGCAGTTACTAGGTCCAGCACTCTCTGCCCCCTGGTATTTTCCACTACATGCTGCCGCAGATAATTGTCCCTTAATATCCGCATAAAATCCAATTCCTTCCTCCTGCCCTCTCCTCTTTCCAGTCAATGTTACCATAATTGAAATCACCCATAATAATTACCCTCCTTTCACTCATTTCTTCTATTTGCCTATGCATACTATCCCACCATCGATTCCATCACCTGGTCTATAGCAGCACCCAATTGTATATTTTGTTCTGCTAGCTTCTATCTCACACCAAACAGCCTCAAATGTGCTCTTTTCTCTATCCTGCAGTTCAACTTCTATCCTCCTTGGCTGCAACTCATCAGCTATCGTCAATAACACTCCTCTCCCTTTTTTATTCACCCTGTCACTCCTGAACATGCTATGCCCATCGCATTCAATCCCACTAGCTTTATCATCTTCTGTCAGCGATGTTTCACTAATACCAACAACCTGTGGCTTGGAAGTGCCATCCAAGGCCAAAAACTCTTCCTTCTTGTTCCTAATACTCCTGGCATTAGTGTACATGAATTGCAGAAGCCCATTTGTCCCATCCCTACTTTGATGCCTTATACTAACTATCCCATTCTGATTTGTTGTCCTTCGTACTCACTCGGGCATAATATACTCATTCATATACTCAACTGCCTCACTAAAGTCTGCATATCTACTCCCCCCCCCTCTTAATAAATCTAGTTTCCCTGAGTCTGTACATCCAATTTCACATCATTCATCAACACGTTTTCAAGCCTCCGTACACCAACTCCATTCAAATGTAACCCATCCATCTTATATAAGTCCTTTCACGCATCGAACTCATTCCACACATCCACAAATTCCACACCACTCTCCATGCATAATCCACGCATAAAGTCATTGGCAATTATGTCCCTCCTTCTAAACGCTTCGCTGTCATACCACTTTAAAATACTCACCATCCTAACTCTCTCACTCTTCTCTTTTGCTACCTCAAGTAATTCCCTCACATCCTGTATCATTTCCATTTTGTCCTCTTTCAAATCATTTGTTCCTGCCACGATTATCATCTCGTTCACCCTCTGTTTTTGCACTCGAATAGATTCGCTGACGTCCTTTATGTTCGCACCCGGCTGGTACGACTTTGTCAAACTCTCAACTATCACACCTCTTAATAGCGAATCCCCATACAGCACTCGCTCCTTCATTTTATTGACGTTTACGAACATTCTATTATTTGTCGTCACAGACTTACACCAGTTATTAGTCGGTATGTTCAGCACACATTTTTCCATACACCCCAGTTGCCTTTTCGCTCTGTGTATCGCACCGTTCAAACGCGCAATTTCACTACTCGCATTTATCTCACCATTTTCATTATCAATCAAATCATCCATTCGTTCTGTATTTCTACCTTCATTTACACTTTCAACGACGCTCTCACACCTATCTGGCACTACCATGCAATTCTCTATCACACCGCCATTTTCTACATTCTGACTATCGTTAATGATATCACTCTCGCCACCCGAAACACGCTTGAGATCCTCATTCTCCTTATACTTTCTGCACATATTAACTTCACTATCACCCTCTAACCAGACTCCCACCGCTCTTCGCAAAGCATACATCTCACAGACAGCACATTGCATAAATTCGTTTACATCAAAACTCTTAAACAAACATGGCGAACTGGCTGCCATTTTTTTCTTTATCAGTGCCATATGTACGCTATCTTATCTTAAAAATAATACTTAAAATAACAGATAACACACAAAAATTGCACAGACACACCAAGAAACAAAAAGCAAACAATACTACTTAAAATTCTAGTAAAATTGCCAATGTTAACACAAAATACTACTAATCTTTTCAGGAGCTCTCTACAAGCCGACAATAAGTAAAACATTTCAGCTATTTAGGCACAATTTTAATGAAGATAGTAAATTAAATATGGAAATAGACAACAGAATTAATAAAGCTAGTATGGTAGGAAAGTCAGCTTCCTAAATTTATATGGAATAAGAAAGAAGTTAGTCAGAACCCTAAATTAGCTTATACAAGACAGTGTTGAAACCAGTTTTAACTTATAGATCTGAAAGTCTGGTTAGAAATAAAACACTTGATCAAAGACTCGAGACCTCTGATATGAGAATTCTGAGAAAGATTAGTGGTGTGAACAGATGGCATCAATGGCAATATCACATTAAAAATGAGGATATTAGGAAAGAACTTACCATTGTTAGTATTCAGGAATGTGTTAGTAGAGCTAATCTCAGGTGGTATGGTCACTTAATGGGAGAGGAATGATTAGCAAAACAATCTTGGTCATTTTCCTGCCAGGTTGGCAGGAAAAAGACCAAGATATAGATGGATTGATACAGTAAAAAGTGCCTTAAAAGACAGAAATATAAGATCTGATAGTATTGGAATCTTGACAGATAACAGATTAATTTGAAGGAAAATTGTTGATCTCAAGTTAGTAATAGTGTATCTTTTTTCATGTAGTACTATCATAATTATCCTATACACCCTTGTGGGTACATATCAGGAATTTGATGATGAGTAGAGAGGTTCTACTTAGTGACAGGTGTTTGCCTGTCACTGCTTGGAACTACCACCACTGAGTTTCCTGTCTGGAGTGATTGAAGTCAGGAGCAATGAGTTTAGTAGTGATTCTTCATAGAATCTCAGTGAGATTTAGAGTGATCCTGTAGATCACTCAGTTTTTGTAGTGGTATCCCCGCACTGAAACATCAATAAAGGTCGAAACTCATCTGGGTGATGTCCCTTCCCATAGAATTATACACACCCAAAAAGATGTGTGCTTTGCATTATGGGATACCAAGGCAATTAATGTGAGGTCACCTAGCCTCTATATACAAGCATCCTAGTCATAGATACTTCATGGTCAAACCTTGCTTGCTTACACTTGGGTAAAGGATTAACCAAGAATATAATTTCTTGGCATCGTTAGTTTAATTTTATGAATTTTGAAAATCTGTACAAAAGAAGGTATAAATGAATCCCTAATATCATCATCAAATTCCTAACATCTACCCTTGGGGGGGGGGGGGTAAGATATTATGGTAGTACTACATGAAAAATTACATCATTACTAAGTTCCAATTAACAGTTTTCCTCCAAATTAATCTATTCTGTGAAGACTCCAATATTATCGAATCTTATATTTCTCTCTTCCAAGATACTTTTTACTGTATCTCTCCACCTAGATCTTTTTCCTGCCAGTCTGACAAAGAACATTTATTTTGCTAATCTTCCCTCAACCATTTTGTTTATATGGTTATACCACCCCTGCTAACACATTCCTGAATGCTAACAATCGTAAGTTCTTTTCTAAAAATCCTCATTTTTAATATGAAATTTCCAGTGATGCCATCTGTTCATCTCCTGATCTTTCTAAGAACTTTCATATCTGTGGTCTCCAGTCTTTGGTCAAGTGTTTTATTTCTAACCCAGCTTATTGATTTCAACACTGTCTTGTATACAACTAGTTTAGTGTGTTGACTGATTTCTTTCTTATTCCATATAAATTTATTCAACTGACTTTTCACCATACCAGCTTTACTAATTCTGTTATCTATTTCCATATTTCATTTGCCATTTTCACTAAAAATTGTGGCTAAGGAGCTGAAATGTTTTACTTGTTCTGTAGATTCTCCATTCAGGATGTACAATTAATATTTTAATGCTTCTGTCTATTTTCATTGTCTTTTTTTTTTTTTTGTACTAAATTTATTATTTGTACTGGATGTATTTAGAAGTATAACATTATCTGCATAAAGTAAAGAGCTGAGATTAACAGCTCCAATTTTAACATCTGGTTTAATACCATTTTCCTTCAATGTACATCCTTGTCTAACACCTGATTTAACACTACACTATCATACTTCCTTCAATTCTAGCTGCTGACTTACACTGCGAATAAAGAGTGATTATATCAAGCAATACTTATCACTCTTTACACTGCGAATAAAGAGTGATAAGTATTGCTTGATATAATGTAACACTTATGTGGATATAAGATATATATATATATATATATATATATAAGAGGATATGTGGATATATATACAGGGTGTTTGGGATAAATTTGACATATTTATAATTAATTATATTTTTCCGTAAGTTACATGTATTAACACACACTTCTCTTCATTTAAAAGTTTGGACCCTTCTTCATTCATATACAAGATGTCAGAAAGGATGGATAGCTGGAACCCACCTGAATCATGGAAGAGAATAACTTGTATCATGATGATTCGTGCCCGCCATCAAAATAAGGATATTACGACTGCTGCCCAATGCTCCCTGAATACAGTAAAAACAATCAGGCATGAACTAGAGACTTGCAATGGTGACTACGAGGATGTAGCAAGAAGAAAGATCCCTAGCAGACGATCTGATTGCGTTCGTACAGCAGAATTCCTCGCAAATCTGCAGGAACAGGTGTTGAAGAACCCTGGCATTGGAATTCGGGCTTTGTTCGTGGAGTTGCTAACTGTAGTCAAGCCCTGGATAACAAGGGTAGCCAATGGTAGGCCGTATGTATGGCAGCAGGATTCGGCCCCTTGCCACACCTCTGGGAAAAGTCAAAAATGGTTGTCTGAAAATTTCTACGACTTCACCAGTCCAAATGTTTGGCCTCCAAACTCCCCAGACCTTAACCCCATGGATTATTTTGTATGGGGCGCAGTTGAAAAAGACACCAATCGCACTTCCAGTAATACAAAAGCCCAGTTAATGGATAAAATTAAAACAGTTTTTGCGGCCCTTCCCAGGGAGACTGTAGCATCAGCTTGTTCGAGGTTCCGAAGCAGAATTGAAGCTGTGATCGATGCTAATGGTGGTTATTTTGAGTAAATCTTGTTGATAGTATTGTAATTAACTCTGCCTGTAATGTTTTTTTGTCAATTCATTAAATTTAATAGATACAAAGAAGATTTTCTTTTTCCTTACGAAACTGTCAAATTTATCCCGAACACCCTGTATATAGGAGAGATGTAGATATAAGAAACAGATGGAGAATATACTTTGAAGGACTTTTGAATGAGGAAAATGTGAGGACTCACAGAGAAGATATTCAGCCTGAGGGGATGGTGCAGAACATCAATAGAGTGGAAGTGAAGGAGGCCATGAAGAGGATGAAGAATGGAAAATTGGTGGGCTGTGACAGGATCCCAGTGGAGGAATTGAAGGCACTGGGAGAATAAGGTATTGACTTGCTGTGGGACCTGTTCATAAAAGTTTGTCAACAGGAAAATATACTTGAGGAGTAGAGGGAAAGTACTCTTGTCTGCATCAAGGTTAAAGGGGATTCACAAGACTCTAAAAATTACAGAGGAATAAAGTTGATGTCCCACACAAAAATCCTAGAAAGGGTTCTTGATGGAAGATTGAGGAAAGAGGTGAAGATTGCAAAGGAGCAATTTGGCTTCATGGCTGGTCGATCAATGACAGATACTATCTTTGGGTTACGGCAGATGATGGAAACGTTTTGAGAGAGAAAAACAACAGGAGCTACGTCTGATGTTTATTGATCTAGAGAAAGTGTACAATAGAGTACCAAGGCAAGAAGTCTGGAGGTGTCTGAGGAAGAAGAAGGTACCAGAGAAATATGTCAGGTTGGTGCAGGAGATTTACAGAAATGTGAAGACAAGAATTCAGACCTGCCTGTGACAAACAGAAAGTTTTCAAGTGGCAGCTGGCTTGCATCAAGGGCCAACATTGTTCGTTCCTGTTTAATATTGTAATGGAGGAGGTGAGAGAAGATGCACCTTAGTGTTCTATGCGGATGACATCTTGCTGTCTGCACAATCAAGAGATGAAGTAGCAGCTAAACTGGAAAGATGAAGGAAAGTACTGGAAGAGAGGTATGAGACTGAGCAGAAGTAAGACAGAGTATATGTGTTGCAAAGTGGATGGCAGCCACAGATCTGGAGCTGGAAGGAAATGTCATCAGGAAGGTTAGGGACCTTAGATACTTATGAGGGTGCTCTGAGAAGTTCTCGGCCTAACAATGAAAAAACAAATTTATCATTTCAAAATTATTTTTATTTTTCAACTTAATCTCCCTTAAGACTAATACATTAATTCCAGCACCATTATCCCGTCCCATAGTGGTTCTCAGTAAGATCTGCAAAATACTCCTCTACAGCTGTAATCACCTCTTGATTCAAAGAAAAACTCTGACCAAAGAGGAAGAGTTTTAGTTTTGGGAAGAGACAGAAGTCAGAGGGAGCCAAATCTGGGGAATAGGGTGGATGTTCCAACAATTCATAATGCAGATCCTTTAATTTTCCCATTGCGATAACACCTTTGTGGGTAGGTGCATTGTCCTGATGAAAGATAATTTTTTTCTTCTGCAAACCAAGTTTTCGTCTAATCTGGTTAAAAGATTGGAATAACATTCCCTGGTTATTGTTTTACCCTTTTCAAGATAATTAATAAACAAAATGTCTTTAGCATCCCAAACACCGATGCCATGACTTTTCCTGCTGATGGAACCAACTTTGTCTTCTTTGGTGCTGAACTACCAGCTCTTTTGACTGCTGTTTGAATTCTGGTGTGTAATGGTGAATCCATGTCTCATCCATAGTAATAAATCGACACACAAAATCAATTTTATTCTTGTTAAAATACTCCAAGCACTGTTCACAGATTTTCATGCGAGTGCGTTTTTGATCTGCTGTGAGCAAGTGTGGCACCCATCTTGTGGAAAGCTTTTTCATTTGCAATTCTTCATGCAAAATATATCCTACACGTTCTTTTGAAATGCCTATAGTCTCAGCAATTTCACACACTGTGACTCACTGGTTATCCAATATCATATCGTGCACTTGATCAATGATTTCTGGTGTTGTTACACTTTTTGGACATCCTTCATGTGGATCATCTTCAAGACTGGTACGGCCACATTTAGACTCAGCAGCCCATTTCTTAATTGTTGAAAACGAAGGAGAAGAGTGCCCATAAACTTTTATGAACTTGGAATGAATATTGGCGTTAAACCTTCTTTTACAAAGAATTTTATAACCGTGTGATACTCAATTTTATCGATTTCAAAGGATACAGACAATACTTTTGCTTCAGATTACTGTATAAAACAGACTACTTGATAAAATGACTTGCAATTTCACATGGATGCTTATGACAGATGTACTAACTTATAAAAAAACATTTTGCCAACAGTGTTGCCTTCTATGGTTGAGTCTAAGAACTTTTCAGACCACCCACATAGATTCAACAGTGGAAGAGGATGGAGAGGCTGAGAAGAAAGCAGGCTGCCGGATACAAGTGGGATGAGGAACTGAAGTGAGAGATGTTTGGAGTGCTATGTGATAAGAGGGTGCTGATCAATCTAAAAAGAAAAATCTATAGGACAGTAGTGAGACTACCTGTGACGTATGCTATGGAAACTGTGGCCCTGAGGGAAAATAACATCAGCAGGATGGAGGTGGCTGAGATGAGAATGCTTAGGTGGATGTGTGGTGTGATCAGAAAAGATTGTCTGAGAAATGACTATGTGAGGGGAACGCTAAAAGTTACGAACTTAGGAGTGAAGATACAGGCAGCAAGGTTGAGATGGTTTGGTCATGTGATGAGGAGAGTGGACGAATATGTGGGTCATGCAGATGGATTTGCAGGGGAGGAGGAAGCACAAGTGGCCAAAGAAGAGATGGAGGGAGGTGATGGTGGAGGAGGACTTGAGGATGAAGAACTTAGATGTGGTTACAGCCCAAGACAGGAAGATGTGGAGGTGACTCAGCATGAACAGTGACCTGCTTAAGTGGGACACTTAAGTAGGTCCTACTTAAGTGGGAGAAGCTACAGAAAATCTGATCCCGGTAACCTCTATTTGGCATAAATTCAACTTGTACTTTGCCAAGTTTTCCTTGCACGCTCCTCTTTAGTCTTTTCTTAAGTATATTTGCATAAATCTTATCAGGAACACTCAGTAGGGAAATACCTCTGTAATTCTCACATTTAGTTTTATTTCCCTTTTTATATATGGGTTCTATGAGATCTCTACTCCATTCATATTGAATCCATCCTTATGTCCAGGCCTTCTGAGCTATGCAGTGCAGCCACTGCAAGACTTTTATACCTCTATACTTGAGCATTTCTGGTCAAATATCATCTACTCCCACTGCCTTTCTACATTTCAGGCTTTTGATGGCTGTTTCTACTTGAGGTATGGATATGTAATCCTGGTTATAGGAATATATAGGAATAATCCTTCCCACTGAAAGAACTCCCCAGTGTCAACCCCTCTCAACAGTTTAAAAGTCTCAATTATATCACCTCTCCTTCTATCCACCAATATCATATGTTGATATTAGAATATGGAAGATTTTACAGAGATGTAATATTTGCAGGGAAACTAGAAATAGAAAAATCAATAAACATAACAATCCAGTTTTTTTGTGTTTAATAGATGTACATAGATATTTATACAGATGGTAAATGTATAATAAGATTCTGCAAAAATGAAGCAAAAGAAATTAAAAATAACAAAGGATCCAGACAGAGCGACTCATTAAGTCAATTACTGTTCAGCATTTTAATTAATGATATAATAACAGGGCTAAAAGATAAGAAGCGAAACAAAGCAAAAATTGATGATATATATATAGTAAATCTAATCTGCTATGCAGATGATGTAATAATGGTAGCAGATGCAGAAGATAATTTAATAAACAGCCAATCATGTGTAAGTTAGAAATAAACAGAAACTTAATTGAGCAAGTGATGATTTTTAAATTATTATTATTATTATTCAGGCCGCCATGGAGTCAGAAGACTCATTGTGGGAGGTCCTTCCTAGGAAACACAGTCTATCATATCCTTAAACTCGTTGACCATTCTCGCTCTCACCACTCTATTA
The DNA here is from genome assembly GCF_054136105.1 of Typopeltis vanoorti. NCBI lineage: Eukaryota > Metazoa > Arthropoda > Arachnida > Uropygi > Thelyphonidae > Typopeltis > Typopeltis vanoorti. The sequence goes on along the minus strand of NC_143551.1, from coordinate 175,601,031 downwards.
GGCAATTCATTCCATGGTTCAACCATCCTCCATGCAAAGAAACCACTCCTCACCCTCTGCTCACAGTTTCCTTTCTAACTTCCGGGGATGGCCTCTTGTCATCACTCCTCCCCGCTGTTCAACCAAGCGAAAGAACTCCCCAGTGTCAACCATATAACCACCTCTCAACAGTTTAAAAGTCTCAATCATATCACCTCTCCTTCTATCCACCAAACTCTGCAGTCCACGTTCCCTCAGCTGGTCCTCATAACTAACATTATACAGTCCTGCAACCATCTTTGTTATCCGCATTTGTACCCTTTCCACAGTTAATTTATCCCCTTCAAATCCTGGGGACCAAATCTGAGAACAGTAGTCTAAGTGTGATCTGATCAGGGTCTTATACAATGTAATGATAACTCTTTTATCTCTACAAGTCATCCTCCTTCTCATTATTGCAGTAATCCTCTGTGTTACCTTCACCACCTTTGCAATATGTCCCCTGAATTTCAGGTTTCTATCGATCATCAACCCCAGATCTCTTGTCTCCCCTTCTTCCTCCAGTATAGCTCCTCCAATAGAGTATGCAGTGTCCCAAAACTCAAGATCTTACATTTTGCTGCATTAAACCGATAACCCCCAATCATTTGCCCATATGTCTAGCTTATTCAAATCCTCTTGCAGGGCTACCCATCTGCACTATTACTAATAACCCTCTCCAGATTCACATCATCTGCAAACAACTGAATATCCCCATGTAATCCACTGACAATGTCATTGATATAAAGGTTAAACAATATAGGTCCCAGTACTAAGCCCTGTGGGACCCCACTTGCAACCCTCTACCTCCTTGAAACTGCCCCACCATACACAACTCTCTGATAGCTATCAGACAGTCAATCCAGAATCCAGTTGACCAACCTGACATCCAAACCCATGTGCTGCAACTTAAATATCATCTTATCATGTAGCACCCTGTCAAATGCCTTCACTAAATCCAAGAAAATGGCATTATATGCCTTTCCCTCATCTACTGCTCTTGTAACTTTATTATAAAAGGCTAGCATATTGCTAAAACAAGAGTGCCCCTTAACAAATCCATGTTGACTCTCACAGATAACATTGCCCTCATCTGCCCAATGCTGTATACAGTCCCTCATTAATTTCTCCAAGATCTTAACAACTACTGATGACACACAAACTGGCCTATAATTAGATACTTTCAGTCTGCTACCGCTCTTATGTAATGGCACTATCTTACCTTCCTTCCATTCCCTGGGCACCTTTCCCGTAGCCAGACTTTCATTGAAAATCCAGGTCAAAGGAGCTGTCAGTTCTTTAGCACATTCTCTCAAAACTCGTGGTGAAATACCATCCAGTCCTACAGCTTTACTGACATCCAGAGTACTCAGTATTTGGAACACACTCTTCTCCTGCACCTCTAAACCTCTAAAGTACTTGGTTGGGACCCTAACAAAGTCCCAACCAAGTACTGATAATATAGACACAGCATATGGAAACAGAAGTAAGAAACAAAAGATATCGGATACTAACAAAAATGTACCAACCCTTTTAATCATTCATGCAACAGGTGAAAAACCAATTGGGAAAATGTCACCCTTCTTTATCCAAAAAGGTTTAGAAGGACTGGCAGGATCTCCCAAAACTGTCAAGAAATTACGTTCTGGTGATATCCTCGTGGAAACAATGTACAAACAACATTCTAAGAAACTACTGAGAGCAACGACAATGGTTGGAATACAAATTGCAGTAACACCTCACAGAACACTCAATTCCAGTAGAGGAGTGATATCAGAATGGGATCTCCTTGTGGTTCCTGATGAGATATGGTCAGAGCTTAAAGATCAAGGAGTGATGGGTATGAGGTGCATCCTGATACGCAGGGATGGTTGCCTGGTCTCAACCAAGAACATCATCCTTACCTAGGCCTCCGACATCTGTAAAAGCAGGGTATCTCTGTTAGAATGTACATCCCTAACCTGCTGAGATGCTTTAAATGTCAAAGATATGGACATGCCCAAACTGCCTGTCGTGGTTCTACTACCTGTGCTCAATGTGGTAATAAAGAACATGAAAATAAATCTTGCTGTGAAAAAAAAGCTAAATGTGTCAACTGTCAGGGAGATCATCCAGCATACTCTCGTGCATGTCAGAAATGGAAAGATGAAAATGAGATACAAAAATAAAACTGGAACAAAACAACATATCAGGATGCAAAAAGAAAGCTAGCCACCACCATCTACGATCCTCTTATGCTGAAAAATTAACAATTGAAAAAGTGCCAACAGCAACTCAAACATGTATGTCTATTCCACCATTTGATAATTTCACCATATCTGAACTTTACGATCGCAAGTGCTTCTCTGTTGAGTGCATTAATCACAAGACCTATAGCCTTACTCCAGAGACAACTTCAAAAATGGTCCCATTTAATGAAAACTCATCTGTCAAAAAAATTACAGTGGAGACTTCACTCAAAGATTAACCACCAGACACTTGCACAGAAAAAATGGATACCTCTATACCCACTGAAAGTAAACTAAGCATACCAACACCCTAACACATTTGATGTTTTGAACACTCTACCAGAGGAAGAGATGGACACTGGCCGTCCATACTTCCCTAAAACAGTGGATAAATATAAATCTGACAAAGGTAATCTCTCGACCTCTCGAAAACCAGAAAAGTCAATAAAATCAAAACAATAGGAACATTTTTATAATGGAACTGTCGTGGGATCTGCCAGAAATATTGACGATATCAAGATGTTGTTGCAGAAACACAAACCTTTCTGTTTCTGTCTACAGGAAACTTAAGACCCAATGAGGACCGTACCTTTTGGAATTTCACTGTTGTACATAAGGATAGAACTGGAGATGGTCCTGCTCATGGAGGAGTAGCTATCCTAGTGGCCAGTCATACTCCTTTCCATCAGATCCAACTTAATACTTCTCTGGAAGCGGTAGCGATTCGCTTCTCTGTGGGATTCCTTATTACAGTATGTTCAATTTATTTACCACCAAATGCTGATTTAAATGAAATTGATCTTGATAACCTTATCTCGCAACTGCCTGAACCTGTACTTTTGATGGGTGACTTTAACGGTCATAATACTCTATGCGGTAGTGCCAACACTAATAGACGAGGTTGAAGCATTGAAAAAAATTCTTGATAATAATAACCTTTCCCTTCTAAATAATAAACTCAACACTTTCTTCCATATGCCAACCCGCTCATATTCTGCAATTGATCTTACAATCTGTTCCCCTTCCATTCTTCCACTGCTTATGTGGGACGTTTAAGAGAACATATATGGAAGTAATCACTTTCCTGTTCTTTGTACAATGTCTTCACAGGAACCATCTTCACCCACACAGATACCTATATGGAAAATGGACCAGTCTGACTGGAACACTTTCTCTCATCTTGCAAAAGTTAATGCTGATGCCATCAGTCAAATAACCTATCAATGAAGCTGTAAAATATATAACAGAATGCATTGTCCAGGCAGCAACAACCTCCATCCCAAAAACATCATCTCGATTTCCAGTCTATCCAAAGCCTTGGTGGAACGCAGAATGTCAGGCAGCCAAAAAAGATCAACACAGAGCATGGAGCATATTTCATAGATACCCCACCACATCATATTTAATAACTTTCAAGCGTGCTCGAGCCAAAGCACGTTTTGTAAGACGTCAGAGTCAAAAACAATCATGGATCCAATTTACTACATCAATTAATCAAATGACCAGTCCAAAAATTGTATGGGATAAAATCCGGAAAATGAAAGGCAGATATAGTACACATTGTTTGTCCATCTTAGACTATAATAGAAGTGTTCTTGCTGATCCCAAAGCTATTGCAGATACTTTAGGAGAAACTTTTGCTAAAATATCAGCAACAGCTTCATATTCTCCGGAATTTTTAATACTGAAAGAGCAGCAAGAGAAACAAAGGCTTAATTTTTCTACTGACATTCTTCAGCCATATAATCAGCCATTTGTCAAGGAGGAACTAAAAAGAGCTCTCCTGCAATCTTACCCTAGTGCAGTAGGACCTGATGACATCCATTATGAAATGATAAAACATCTACCATCATCTTCTATGGATCTTCTTCTCTTATTATACAATAGAATACTTGCAGAGGAAGAGTTTCCAAATTCTTGGCATAAGTCAATTGTCATTGCTATCCAAAAACCAGGAAAAGATCCAACACAAGCAAATAATTATCGACCCATTGCTCTGACCAGCTGTCTTTGTAAGATACTAGAGAAAATGGTTAATGCCAGACTTCTCTGGTATTTAGAAAGCAACAGTCTTCTTTCCAATACACAATATGGTTTCCGTAGACATCGATCAACTTTAGACCATTTAGTTCGGTTAGAAACTTGTATAAGAGATGCATTTTTGAAGCAAGAACATCTTGTCTCTGTTTTTTTTGACGTGGAAAAAAGCTTATGACACAACCTGGAGATATGGCATATTAAAAGACCTCTATAACCTAGGTCTCAAAGGACACCTCCCTATATTTATTAAAAACTTTCTGTCCTGGCGAACTTTCCAAGTCAGAGTGAGAAGTATGCTATCTCGACCATATCTTCAAGAACAAGGTGTTCCCCAAGGCTCTGTCTTAAAGTGTAACCCTTTTTGCTATTAGAATCAACTCAATTACTGAACAGCTTCCTCACACTGTAGACAATGCTCTATATGTTGATGACTTCACAATTTACTCTCACTCACATAACATGAGGGTAATTGAAAGACAACTTCAGCAAGCAATCGATCATGTCTCTCTGTGCTCTTAATAATGGGTTTAGGTTTTCAACAGAAAAAAGTGTCTGTGTACACTTCTGTCAAAAACGCACTCATCACCCAGATCCTGAACTAAGAATTGGACCTACTGTTATTTCAGTAACTACAGAAACCAAGTTCTTGAGACTCATTTTTGACAGAAAACTCACATTTCTAGCACACATTCATCAACTAAGAGAAAAGTGCAAAAGAACTTTGAACCTCCTTCGCACTCTATCCTCTGCTGGGTGGGGTGCTGATCGAGCTTCATTGCTCCATCTTTATCGTGCACTTATGCGTTCAAAGCTGGATTATCTATGGTTTGGCAAGACAGAGTAACCTACGATGGTTGGATTCCATCCATCATCAGGGTATATGGATAGCTACTGGTGCCTTTCGCACCTCACCCACTCCAAGTCTCTATGTAGAAGCAAATGAACCGGCTCTATCACTTCACTTCGACGAAAACAATTGTCTCTTAATTACGCCCTAAAAATAAAATCTCTCCCAGATCACCCCACATGGAATAGTATCTTCTCTCTGCATTGGGAAGCTCAATATCACACACGTTAAACTGCTATACATCCTTTTGGTATGCATATTAAAGAAACTGTGCAAGCTGTTAGTATAAATGTTGACAACATTAGCTACACTAAACATAACAGCATTCCTCCATGGCAGGTTTGCACACCATCCTGCAACCTCTCACTTTGTCAGCTACAGAAATCTTATACCCATCATCCATCTACCTGCAATTGTTTAATGCACACAGAGCAGCACACGCTGATTTCTTACCCATCTATACTGATGGTTCAAGAACTAACACCTCTGTTGGCTGTGCTGCTGCTGTGTTTCATGACATTATTATCTCAAATCAGATCCCGCCTGACTGCAGTAATTATATAGCAGAGTTACATGCCGTTCAGCTTGCACTTGTGCATATAAAAGAAAACTGCTACCAAAAGTGTATAATTTATACAGACTCATTGAGCTCTTTACAGGCTATCTGTTCTCCTATGTATAATCTTCATCCAGTACTTTTTGAAGTGTTACAAATGCTTCACAAAATGAAAATCCTTAATTTTGATGTTCATTTCTGCTGAATTCCCAGCCACATCAGAAGCGAAGGAAATGAGGCTGCAGATGCAGCTGCTAAATAAGCCCATACTTATCCACATACTGTTTTACAGTTCCATATACAGACTACAGACAACGTATAAGATCAAAGCTAATTGCTCAGTGGGAGTTAACATGGCAAGAAACATAAACAAACAAATTATATAACATTAAACCTGAAATTAAACACTGGCATTCTAGTCAACATATAAAGAGAAGGGAGGAGGTTGTCCTTGCTAGGCTCCGCATAGGTCCCAGTCACCATATGCATTCTCATTTACTGAGAGCTGATGACCCTCCCATATGTGAAAAATGCAACACACATCTCACTATTCATCATATTCTGGTAGATTGTCAAAAATTTACACAAGAGAGAGAGAGAGGAATAAAATTTTCACCTATCTAATCAAGCCATATACACTCAGGGAAATACTAGCAGACTCAGGCAAATTGCATGATGTTTTTAATTTTTTAGAAAGAATTAATTTGTACAAACACATTTGACCATAAATTTGTTTATATGTAAATACTTTTTTGCTTAACTTAACTTTTGTACATACATATTATGTTGTGTTAAATTCATTATGTTAAATCTAACCAATTATGTATTACTATAGGCCTTGATCTTGTATATTTGTATCACCCTGCTGTAATTTTGTTAATATGTAAATACCATAATGCTAAACTTAAATTTTATACATCAGTGCTGTATAATAATTCCTTTCTGACTCTTTAAGTATTAATATAATAATGTTTGTTGTAATCTTACTAGATGTAGACACTGCTTTCCTTGACTTGTTTTGTATATGCATATGTTAACCTATAGTTATCTATTTATGTACTGCTGAAACCTCTGCAGTAATTTTGTTTATATGTAGATACTGCATCACTTAACATGCATTTATTTACTACTTTATTTTTTATTAACTATTTTTGCACTACTGTAATAACCTCTGACCTTGTGTGTTGCTGTGCCCTCTGCAGCAGTTCTGTTTACCTAGAGATGCTGCTTTGTGAAACTAATTTTCTGTAAATGCCAATGTTGTAACCTTTAGTATGACACAGTATGACCTTTGTAGTTTTTTGTGCCAAATAAACTATAAACCAACCAACCAACCGCATTCAAATGCAAGTGGGCTCTCGCATACAATTCCTCTCTGTCCTCAAATGCCCTCCAAGTATCCACATATTCCAATCCTCTCTTCTGACTCATTCTAGCTATTATGTTATTCAATATTACTGCTCTTCTGCTCAGCTTGTCACTATCATACCTAGGAAACATGCACATTATCTTTCCTCTCTGCGTCTTCTTTCATACAACTTCAAGCAATAATCTTATATCTCTCGCTGCCCAATTTACATTACCTCTCAATTTCCTCTGTTCCTACCATCACAATCATCTCATTCACCCCTCTTAATTGCCATAGCCACACTTTTTATCATTCCTCCAGGCAAACAATCCTCTCGCATCCTATCTTGCACACCACAGATCATTGAGTCCCCATACATTACACCTCTTACCACCCTGTTCCTCGACTGCTCACATACATCCCTCACTCTCTCTCTCCTCTCCTCTGCTCTGCTCTGCTCTACTTTCTCTCTGTGTTCCCCTACTTACCTGACATCCCTCTATCGCTGGTTCCAGTGCTCCCTCGCATTCTTCTCATTCCCTCTTGCCTACTGTTTCCATTCTCTCCTCTTCTATCATTCCCATATCTCTCTCTCATTCTCCCTCTTCTACCTTTCTTATTCTCTCCTCTTCTATCATTCTCATAACTCTCTCAATCATTCCCTCTCTTCTACTGCTCTATTCTCTCCTCTTCTATCATTCTCATAACTCTCTCTCTCATTCCCTCTCTTCTACTGTTCCTATTCTCTCCTCTTCTATCATTCCCTCTCTTCTACTGTTCCTATTCTCTCCTCTTCTCTCATTCCCTCTCTTTTACTGTTCCTGTTCTCTCCTCTTCTATCATTCCCATAACTCTCTCTCACTCCTATTCTGATTCGCCTTGCATTTGTCTCTTCCATTCGCCTAATCTTATCTTTCACTCTTCTCATCTCATTCCCTAGACATTCCGCCTGCTCTTTCAGCTCAACTATTTAAGCAAGAATCTCATATCTCTTGCTGCCCAATTTTCATTACCTCTCAAGTCATTTCTTCCTACCATCACAATCATCTCATTCACCCCTCTAAATGTTTAGGAATTCAGATTAACTCAGAAATATTAAGAGAAAATGAAGTAAAAGAATCAAGTGTTTAAGGCAAGCTAGACTAAGACAAGAGGAAAAAAACAAAAGTGCACAAGTTAAAGTATAATAAAACCAGTTTTTACTTATTCGTGTGAAACAGTTAAAATCATTCAGCTAAATACTAATACAGGAATAAAAATTCTCAGAAAAATTGTGGAAAAAGAATAATTGGACAAATAGACTAAAAGACCATTTGGAAGCCCACAAAAATGGTGGAAACATGGATTGCAATAAACATTGTTGCAAGAGGTCTCAATACCTAAGGTGGAAGAAGAAGATAAAAAAAAAAAGGTTAAATATGTTAATTACATTATTACATATTTTCATATTTTTTATAAGGTGATTGCTTATTTTATTATTAGAATTCGAAATTGATGTATTTTTTAATTAAGAGTAATCTACAGTATTAGTATAGTAAACTTTCATGGCTTGTTATAATTTCTGATGTTTAGGAACTGGCAATGAAACAGTTTGGATGGATCATTGAACGCAGTTATGAGAAGATAATGTTATTGCTTGCCATATGGCAGCTATTTGCTATGTCAAAATCGCATCCAACTCACGAGTTTCCTTTACAGCCAGTAAAGTAAGTTGAAAGTTTTTATTCCAGTAACTTTTTAGATTATTTATTCATCTCAACACCAAATGAACTATTTTATAAAAAGATGCTTTACTAACTTGCTTATATTTTGCTGAATAGCATCATCAGAGCACAACACAGCATTTTACGCAACAGTGAGTAAGTGAAACAATACAATTGTAATGGACTAAAGATCTAACGTCCTATTTTGGTGCCATCTAATGTTGTAAAAAAAAAATACAGCTATGTGGGAGTTGCTCTTAAGATAACAGTCTCCCATGTTTTTTTTTTGTTTTTTTTTTTCAACATTAGAGGGTGCCAAAATAGAACTTGAGATCTTTTTTCTATTACAATTGTATTGTTTCACTTACTCGTTGTCGCATATACATGCTGTGTTGTGCTCTGATGATGCTGATTTGAAATTCAGCAAAATATAAGCAAGTTACAGGTGAAAAACTGGAGTTTCCATGAGGGAAAACTGTACTTGCCTGTAGCCAAGATCAAATAACTCTGGAATCAGTTACAGAAAAAAAATTCGCAAAAAATTCTTCTAGTTAGCAACAAGAATCAAACTTTTAAAGGTCTTTCTTCAGATGGCCTAGAGCTATGTGCATAGTTTCAGTATGATAACGAAGTTTTCTGCATAGTAAGGAATATAAAATTAATTAAAAATCCCCTAATATCTTTTATCCTCCAAAGGGAGTAGGTGCAACCTTTTGGCCTAACATTTTGAAGACAGGAGGCAATTATTACTGTCCTAGGCCATTAATGATCTGATAAATAAACAATGAACACTATTGAAGAGATGATAAAACCTTTCTTAATTGCTCCTTTCTTTAAAAATATTATGAAATTCCTTTGTCCAGACCAGACCATACAGTTCACAGAGACACATTCAATATGAAGATATGAAGTACAATTTAACAAGAGAATTAAATGCAGAATATGATTGGGGAAAAAAAAATGCACAATATGATTGGGAAAAAAAAACAAAACTAATAATGTCAACAATAATCTGCCTAATATATGTAATATGTTCATTTCAATTACTATGGCAAATGTACATTATGAATTGTGTGTGTGTGTGTGTGTTATTAAGGCACGTATCCTCATCAGCACTTGACCGGCAAATATTATCTGCGTTCGTCGGCCGTTAAATAGAGGTCATCTCCAATCATTCTTTGTTCCGAGCTCTACGGGACAGAGCTGTTCCATCTGCCAAGCGGGTACCCGTGGACCGCGGGCTAAGCACACAACGACTGCCAAAGAGATAAGAGAGCGAAAGGGGGTTTTGCTGACCCTTTTATACTTTCACCCTTATCAACAACCACTGCCACCTACGTAGCTTGCCCAACGCACAGCACTCCTCCCTTCTGGGTCTTGCTCAGCATTGTATTTCTCTTTCACATCACGGTACTCCACGTGGCTTTGAGCATGCGACAGCCTGGGGGTTTTCTTCTTTCTTCAGTCAGCACTCCCGTGACCTTTGAGCTTTTGTTTACAGTGAATTTTTTCAAGTCAATGTACAAACATATAATTCCAATTCTAACCAAAATAAAATTCTATTTATACGATACTACTGGCCTTACATAATATATTTCTTTTATCATCTATTTTTTTCAGTTATCCAGATTGACCATAATTCATATGGTATTACTGGCCTTACGCAATATATTTCTTTTATCATCTAATTTTTTTACAATTATCCAGATTAACAATAATTCATACGGTATTACTGGCCTTATACAGTATATTTCTTTTTATAATTTTTTTTTTTTTTTTTTTTTTTTTTTTTTTTTTTTTTGTGTGTTTGTAATTCATACCTTGAAGCAAGCACTTTTCAAATGAGAATCCCCTTTTTCCTTCCTCTCTCTTTTTTTTTTTTCTTGTTAAACGATGATGAACTAGGGTTCCTAGAAATCCTCTTCATTCAAAGTTGAACAGTTCAATGTCAGTAAATGTGGTCATTCACTTTGGTGTGATTAGATATCAAATGTTATATTATATTGGTGAGATTATGCTAAAAGAAACTAATCAGGCTAGGGATCTTGGAGTGTTAGTAAAGAGGAAGTTGAAGTTTAGGGGCCATGTAGCAAAGATTGCAAATACAACTCAAAAGATGATTGCAATGTTGAAATGAACTTTGACATGTAAAGATTAGGATGTCATTTTGCTTCTTTAGAAGGCCTTGATAAGACCTCACTTGGACTGTTGTGCACAGATCTGATCTGGTTTCCATTGTGATTCTAATACAGTGGAGAGAGTGTGTAAATGAAGAATTGCAGAATATTGATTATGAAGACAGATTGAGAATTTGCATACACTAGCAAACAGGAGAAAGAGGGGATGATATGATTGAGACTTACAAAATTCTGAAAGGGTCATACAGAATTTCAGTTCATGGAATTTTTCATTTTATGGAGGGGGGGGGGGAAGGACGAGAGGGCACCCTTGGAAGCTGAGAATGAATGCCACCAAGAACTTTTTAGCAGACAAAGGAGAAATGATACGGACTTTTTTATGCTGTTAACTTGATTTTATCAGATTAATACAACAGGATTATGCATGGACTGGAGAGTTAGGTTAGAATAGAAATTGATCATTTGTTGCCAAAAAGTATGGTGTAGAAGGGAGTGGAGCAAGTAGTAGATTTTTTTATGTGGAGGGTGATCAACAGTGAATAAAATGCATTATGAATGTGAAGAGTAATTGAGTTTAAAGTATAGTTTGATGTACATGTCACTGGTTGAATTAAACTATCTACAATGAGACTTTTGATTTGAAATCCTTAGAATAATAAAAGTAATATTGTTGAAAATGACATCATTTATATTATTCACATGTATATTTTTGTTCAGCAATTGTTTTGCTTATAGGGATATTTTAAAGTATTTTGAAAAAGAAAAATGTTACTCTGACCATAATGCATATTTCTCTCCAGATGAAAAAAAACAAGTGTTTGTCATCAGCAAAGAATATTCATTTTGGAAAGTTATATTTATGAACTTACCAGATAATTTAAAGAGAAATACAAGATTGAAGAAATTTACATGCAGTAGAGATTTCAGTATAATTTTATTAAGGTTATATTAATAATAATAATAATAATATATATATATATATATATATATATATATATAGTAAAACCCCTTTTTTACACTTTCCAGAGGACTGATGGAAAAAAGTGTAAATAGCAGGAAATGTAAAAAACATTAAGAAAAGACTAAAAGATGACTTACTGCTAGTATGTGACTCTACATACTAGATTAAAAAATTTAATAACTGAAAATAAATGAATTTACAATTACTTACATTTATCTGTTTAAAAAAATCTTTAATTGTTGATTGTTTTCGCTTTTTCTGCACTCTTATAAGTTCCACCTGCCTCTCCACAGTGTATAATGCATTAAATGCCCCATCGTCTCCTGATGCACCTGCAATATACCGCCTCAAAACAGAGATAGCTTCCATTGCTTCTTTACTAGTAGGGACGGTAGGTCTTGATCACAGTCTTCTTCAACCATTTCTTCCTCTTCTTCTTCACCAAGGTGGTTGGAAAGGATGTCTTCTACACTTGGTACCATTGATGTGATCACACCAGCATCAACATAGTCTTGAAATGAGGAAGACTCATCCATCACATACCAGTTGTTGGTCTCTGACATTTTTTCTTCTTCCTCCCGTAGTTGTTCCTCCTCTTCCACAAACATAACTCCTGCCTTCTGAAAACAGTTGGATATGGTTTCAGGAGTAACATGCAGCCATGCTTTGGCCACATAATGCATGGCATCAAGGATTGATATGGTTATTTGTTTTGGGTCCATACCATTATCATGCATAAACACAGCTTTTTCAACAAGCATTTTTCTATATTTCCATTTAAATGCATGGATGATGCCCAGATCTAATGGGGTAAGAACACTAATGTTCTTACAATTAGGGGTAAGAATACTAATCTAATGTTTCTGACTGCAGGTCTTCAGGATGTGCAGGACATTTGTCTAGCAGTAGTAGTAGTATTTTGCAGTGATTTGAACCCATTTTAGCATCCACATCATGCATGGTGGATGTGAAGATGCTGCTGGTCATCCATGCTGTGCTGTTGGCATTGTACTTAGTAGGCAGATTTTTCACGTTCTTAAACCACCTTGGCTTTTTAAAGTATAGCCAAGCAAAAATTACCTCCACTGATAATTGACCCATTATCAGTGGAGGTAATTTTTCTGATCCATCAGCATTGACCATGAGCAAAACAGTTATCCTCTGCTTGCTGAGTTTTTCACTGTGACACTTCTCTCCTTTAAAACACAATGTTTTACTGGCAGAATGTTATAAAAGAGCCCAGTTTCATCAACATTGAAAATATTTTTCAGTTCGTAGTCCTGAATAATAGTCTTTAGTTCATGTTTCCACTGGTTTACAGTTTTCCCTGCAACACTATTACTTTCTCCACAAACTTGATTATGCACAATATTGTGACGAGTCTTGAAACAATCAATCCATCCATTTGACGCAGTAAAACCATTTATCCCCAACCGCACAGCAAATTCAAGGGCTTTCACTCAGAGTTTAGTACCATCGACTGGAATTCCCGACGCTCTCTTAGAAACAAACCCCTCCGCCACAAGTTTATCCAATTCATATGTCGATGTCCGGATATATTTTCATTTTTTTGACATAGCGTCAGATTGCTTTGCATTGAGTTCAATGCTTGACCTGTTTTTTGCTATCGTGTTCAAAGTGGACATGAAGAGTCCAAGATCTTTTGCTAATTGCACACATTTTCCCACATGCAAATTTACACATTGCAGAATTGCCATCTTTTCTTCTACCGAAATACATTTTCTGTCTTTTTTCTCCATGTTACTAACACTGCATGGATGATCCATGTTAGTAACACTGCAACTTGAAAGCAACTATCACACACTAAATTACGTAGCAGAAATTCTGTACTATACTACATGCTTCTGAATTGTGACTACTAACACGAACACTGCAAGCTAGTGAAGCGATATTTCACGAACTGCGGTTTATTCACCGATATCTAACATTCACGAGTAACAATGTTACTTGGTAGAAGTGTGAATGTGATTTCACAATTAGTGTATGATCCTTGTTCGCGATTTCAATACAGCACTGTGAATGTGAAATTACATCATAACATGTTACAGGTGCCACTAGCTACTGACAGTTTAAAATTACTGATATGAAAACTTCACAGTATTAATTCGTACTGTGATTGAAAAATCATGGTATCGCTCATCACTGCTGCAAGCATGCAAGTCACTGTGATGGCAGAAACGAAACTACAGCCAAAAGCAATGCCATCTGGGAACAGAAATGCACAGATTTCTGCAGAAATCGATTTGTTGTTAATGGTGGGAAAACAATATATCATAAGAATAGGTCTTAACCCTTTCATGACCATGGGACATATGTGTCCCCACATAAAATCTTGATTGTGTACGTAAACCAAAATAATGTCAATATTTTTTTCCAGCAAATGCATAATCTAGAACGTATTTTTGATAATTTTATTACTGGAAACCCTATGTTAGCACCACCTGTCAAAAGAAAGTTTTGCAGCAAAGCGTACATTCAGAGCACAGCATATTCAGAACTTTTCATAAGTGTTTTTGCATAGAATATTGTTTGTTATATGTTTATGGTGTAATATTTTCATTTGATGGTAAGTAAATAATAGTATTATTATGTTTTTCAATAAAATTTTGAAATAATATTCCATAAAAACTAGTAAAAACATAAAGGGACACCGTTGTCCCTGTGGACGTAAAGAGGCGCATTTTACAAGTAAATTACTTGTTGTTGTAATCGGTATTTTTTTATTTATTTTACCCACTTTTGTATTTTATTTGTCTTTTTATCATTACAGACATGTCGAGAAAAGGGTGTAAGCAGTTTGAACTTAAAGATAACGAAATTTTGCAGTGTTTAGTAGCAGAAAATAGTGATGAGGAAGACCAGGTATTTATAACTCAGGATGTGGATGCAGGGGTTTCTATGATTGAAATTGAAGACCTGGCACAAAACATGTTGGAATTATCAGCAACAGAACCTGAAACAGAAAATAAACCACAAGTAAGTGGCCCTACATTCATATGGGAAAAAAACTTTTCCATATGAATGTAGGGAAAGTATCAAATAGCTTTCCTGATGTTGATTATATCTTCAGAGAAGTTCAGATTTGCGGAAACAGAGATGAAGATTCGTTATTGACGCCCATTGAAATTTTTTATTTGACTACCAACTTCGAAGATTTAGTTAGAAAAATAAGAGTTGAATCCATACGGTACACACTGAGCACAATGGAACACAATATACATTCGATGATGATGACATGAAAGCCTATCTCAGTATGAATTTGGTGATGGATTATCATGTTTTGCCATCATTGAGAGATTACTGGTTATTGATCCAGATATGGGCATTCCCTAGATTGCAAATGTAATGCCTAGAAATAGGTTTGAAAATATCTGCAAAAACTTGCACTTTTTTTTGCAACAATGAAGACCAACCAGATAGAAATAGCACTAACTATGACAGAGCATATAAAATCACGCCTGTAATGGATCATCTAAACAGTTCTTTTCAAAAAGCGACAAATAACACCAAAACAGAATCCATTGATGAGCATATGATAAAATTCAAAGGGCACAATATTATGAAACAGTATATCAGAAATAAACCTATAAGATGGGGTTTCAAAATGTGGTGCAGAACTGATGCTAAAATGGGCTATTTGTTTGAATTCAATCTGTACACAGGAAAAAAATCATCAGAAACTGAACATGGGTTAGGCAAATCGGTAGTGCTGGAGCTTACAAAAGCCATTTAAGGCTTAGGTTGTGAGGTGTACTTCGATAACTTTTTTAACTCGCCCATGCTGCAATTCGAGTTGAAAAACCGAAACACCAAGGAATGTGAGGCTGTTCGCCCTAACTGAAAGCATCCGAAATCTGTGCCATCAGATAAACATATGAATCGAGGAAATATTTATACCGAAAGTTTCAGTGGTATATCGTACATAAAGTGGATGGACAACAATTTGGTACATCTTTTGACAAACTTTATATCACCTATACTTACGTCCACTGTAAAGCGGCAAATGGCAGGATCTCTTGAAAAGATTGATGTAAAGTGCCCTGAAATTGTCGTAAAGTACAACAAACACAAGCGTGTCGACCTTATGGATCAGCACAAGGTGTGATACAAATTGGATCATAAATCAAAGATAAAGTACTACCTTCATCTATTTTTTGATCTTCTGGATATAACTGTCAATAACGCCTATGTCATTTACACAAAGTTTTACAAAAATAAATGTGCTGCGGGCCCTTTACTATCCTGCCTCGAGTACAGACAGGTCATAGCTCGATCTTTCATTGGCAATTTCTCTTTGAAGAAGAAGAGGGCCATACCTACAACGGTGACAAGTACAAAACATATATTTCTGAAACGTTCCATGCCTTCACATCCCATGGCAAAAGCGAATACATGTAAAAGATGTGTAAACTGTGCTAAAAGTAAAATTGAAAACTGCACTAATAACACTTGCACTACATGTAACATTCACCTATGCTATACAAACAACAGAAATTGCTTTGCTGAATACCATAACTAAAAGACTTTATTTGCTCATTTTTATTTATTTAATTATAGTTTTATCTTTTTTATGTCTATTGTTGTTTTTGTTGATTTATTACTGTTATATTTAGTAAAATGTAGTCAAAGCCAATACATAAATGTTAGTAATTTTAATTTATTTGCAACCCTTTACATCCATTGGGACACGTGTCTCATGAAATTCTCTAAAATCTATGATTTTTTCCTACATAATGATGATGTTTTATGTTAAATAGATACTTAATAAAGTCATTTTAATATCTAAAAACTTTGTATTACTTCATAAGTCCTTCTGGTCCTGAAAGGGTTAAGATGGGACCAACAGAAAATGACGTAAATGGCAGTAAAACGTAAATTGCAGGAACGTAAAAACGGGGTTTTACTTTATATATATATATGTATACACACAATAGAATTAGAGCCTCTGTAGCTCAGTCGGTATAGACGGAGCCCTTTAGTCTGAAAGACATGGGTTTGATTCCTGTCCAAGATGTGAGGAACCTTCATCTGGTCTCTTTCGAGTAAAGGTGAGTTAGTTGGTCTCACACGGAGGTGTGTGTGTGTGGGGGGGGGAATTCATCCCGAAACATGGTTTTTTTTCGTCTCCCCAGAATATCCAAAAACCAGCCATGAATGAACATACACGGATCTACAGTCATAAAATACATACTTAATCCCTCATTGGGGAGGGGCTCAACCCATCCTAAGGGATGTGGGAGGAACCCCATACAAAATAAATAATAAATAAACAATTTATATTAAAAATCTGTTTCTTAAAAATTCATAAATTGTTTCTTAAATGAAATCACAGATATGTTTGAAACTGTACAGTACTAGGCTGCTAAACACCTGCATGCAGTCAGTATTGAAGGCTTTAGCCCCATAGAAGCATTCTGTGAGAGTGCAGTATATCATTTTTCTTCTTAAATTATCAAACCATTTGTTTTACTAATTTCAAAACAGAATTTGAACTTGAAAATAGCACTCTTGTGTAATGTCATCTTTCATTATTACAACAGTTATACAAATGCATAAAGAAGATATCTGTAATTTAAAGTGTAAAATATAATTTTGTGTAATTTATTTCTGAAACTTATCCAGTTTCAGTCAGAACTGAAATAGTGGTTAACTAATTTTAAAAATCCCAATTTCATTAAAAATCAACCAAATAGTGTTAATGTGCATACATGATGTCTATTATGCAGATTATATATGCATAGTAGACATGTTGCAAAATGTACATATGCTCATGAAGTCAACTCAAAAATTTAATAAAAATGTTATACGTTTTTTGGGCATGTGCCAGAAGTATGAATAATTTGATAAATTTCATAATAAGTTTTAATTGTAATGGTTTTCAAGTTTTATTTACTGATTATTATGTTTCTGAATTTTTAGGATTGTTGCTGCTAGGACTAAGAACAAAGTAAAATATTTTGATGTGGAATGGCTTGAAAGTGGTAAGTGTTCTTTAAAAAAAAATGTATGTATGTGGCTGTTAACTTATTGTATATGAATTACTTTAAAAGGTAGTTAAATAGATACATACAAACCCTATTAACCTTGGAAATGTCAAGTGCAACAGCACATGAATTATAAGAATCCTTCTTTCAGTGTTACATAGTGTTGATCAGCATTCATTTTAGTAAAATTATGGAGGCTACAACCATGTTAGGAATAATTATTTTCATTTCTCGACGTTTTGACCTTCATATTAAGGTGATCATCTGGAGTATAATAAACATGTATGAGGGTGGTCTGAAAAGTTCTCGGCCTAACAATGAAGAAACAAATTTATAATTTCAAAATTGTTTTTATTTTTCAACATAATCTTCCTTAAGACTAATACATTTATTCCAGCAATGCTCCAGCACCATTATCCCGTCTCTGTTGTAGTTCTCAGTAAAATCTGCAAAATACCCTTTTACAGCTGCAATCATCTCTTGATTCGAAGAAAAACACTGACCAGCAAGGAAGAGTTTAGTTTTAGGAAGAGATAGAAGTCAGAGGGAACTCTGCCATTGCCAGTCCCAAGCCTGGATGAGAAAGGAGGATGGTTGTACTTGTGGCTAGCAACCACAATATGGAAAAAATATTTGCTACAGAAATCTCAACCATTGTTGGAAAACCAACACAAAAACCAAGAGGGAGAAGTACTGGGGAAAATGAAGCAAGCTAGTGAAAACTCCATTGGGGAAGCTGACAGGCGGAAAACTCCAAGAAAAAAACTCTTTAGCCCAAAACTTTTAACCAAAATTGGATGCTGGAATATTAGGACTTTGTATAAAAGTGGAAAAGCTAATTTACTAACCAGAGAAATGGACAGATACAAAATAGAAATACTAGGTCTAAACGCGACAAGATGAATGGTAGTGGAGAAATCCAACTAACAACAAACAAATCCATTTTAAAAAGTTGTTTATTATATACACTTGATCAATATAATCCCAATAAAAGTTTTTCCAAACAAATACATTGTATATTCTGGAAACAAGAACGAAGATGACACACATAGCAAAGGTGTAGCTTTCATGCTAACAACAGATGCTAGAAGAGTACTAATTGAATGGAAACCAGTTTCTGAAAGAATCATCAAAGCTAGATTTAAAACTAAATACAGAAATGTGATTATAATAAACAACAAACAATGCAAAACAGAAGAGAACGAAGTCTTCGATGATATGCTGCAAAAAGAAGTAGATGAAGTAGAAAGAAAAGATATGCTTTTAATTATAAGTGACATGAATACAAAAGTAGGGGATAATAACGTGGGATATGAACGAATAATGGGGAAAGAAGGTTTAGGAAACTATAATGAAAATGGGGAAATCCTAAAAGACTTATGCACTTTCAATGATATGATTATAGATCAAAAATGAAAATGAAACTAAGAAAAATATTTAAAAGCAAGAACCAAAGAATTAAATACAATATCCAAACGGAAAAACAAGGATACAAAAGACAAATATAAAGTAACATTAAGGAATAAATATGGAAGCCTTATAAAACAACATAAGGAAATAGACATTGAAGAGAACTGGGAAAAAATAAAGAATATATTTAACAGTATACCACCGAAGAAGTTCTGGGAAGGCAGAGTAGGAATCACAAACAATGGATCTCTGAAAAAAAACATCAAATTATGTGAAGAAAAGAAAGCTTTATGGAATACACTTCTATAAAGTACAGAGGAAAACAATAGAAACAGGATAAATGAAACATACAAACTTAAAAACGGACAGGTTAAAAAAAGGCAAGGAAAGATAAATGCGTTTTCATGGAGGAAATGTGTAAAGAGGTCGAAGAAGCAGCAAGTAAATTTGATCAAAGAGGTTGTTTGAGATAACAAGAAAGTCAGCTAGGAAGAGTTCTAAAAGAGACGGATCTGTAAAAAATAAACAAGGAAAGTTACTCGCAAATGAAGCAGATATAGAAAAAAGATGGGTAGAACATTTCCAAGCAATTTTAAACGGAGAAATAAGCTGCTGGGAGTGACAATATGTAGGCTTAACTACTTAAAGCAGATATAAATACTGCTGTTGAAATGCTACACCTGCTATTTAATCAAATATGGGAAAAAAAGGAATGGCCAGAAGACTGGAATACAGGACCTCTGGTGAAATTACCAAAAATGGGAGATATAATAACACTTTGTAAAAATTGGAGAGGGATTTCACTTCTAAATGTTGTCAGTATTTATTAGAATAGTGCTAGAAAGAATGAAACAAGAAATTGAAACTAAATTGAGGAAATAACAGGCTGGTTTCAGGACAAACAGATCTTGTATTGACCAGATAATAACATTAAGAATAATTGTTGAACAATCAATAGAGTGCCAGAGTAGCCCATATTTGGGATTCATCAACTTTGAACGTTCATTTGATAGCATAGACAGAAAGACTATATGGAAGTTAATGAAGCACTATGGGAATACTCAGAAAATCATAATTATAACAAAGAAAACTCATGAAAAATACAAAATCTGAATAATAAATAATGGCAAACTATTAGAACCATTTACAACAAACACTGGAGTAAGACAAGGATGTATACTCTCCCCGATAATCTTTCTGATTGTTATCAATTGGGTGATGAGGAAACATCTGAAGAAAGAACTGGCATTCAATGGGGATGGTCAAATAAAATCAGTAACCTGGATTTTTCAGACGATATATGCCTTTTGGCACAAAAACATCAATACCTCCAAAAGAAAATAGATAATTTAAACCAGGAAGCAAATAAATGTGGATCGAAAATAAATCATAACAAGACTAAAGTAAAGAAGATAAACCCCAAACAAGAATTAGTCTTTGAAATACTAGGAAAAACACTGGAACAGGTAGATAACTTTATTTGCCTGGGATCGGTGATCAGCACACAAGGAGGAACTAAATAGGACATACAAAATATTATTATTATTATTATGTGACACCTCCAGGGAGTCCAAGGACTCATCGAGGGAGAGTGTGCCAACAGCATCGAACGATTGATCCTATTCCAACTACTAACCGCACTCAAACTTGCTTAACTTTTTTGCAAGCCATTAGTAGCAGAAGCTCTACCAATTGACCAACCTTTGCTGGCAAAGGTTGGTCAATTGGTAGAATCCAGAAAACACAGATTGCCTTCAGTATGACGAAGAAAATTTGGGGATCCAAAGAAATAAAATTAAAAACCAAAATTAGGCTCTTCAACACTAATGTTAAACCAGTTTTACTATACAGAGCTGAGACATGGTCGCTAACAAACAAAAACATAAATAAAATACAGGTCTACATAAACAAACGTTTGAGGAAGATACTAGGAATATATTGGTCAAATAAAATAACAAACATAGAACTTTGGGAGAGAACGGGTCAAACCAGCATCAAAAATGAAATCACTAAAAGAAAATGGAACTGGATAGTCATACAATCAGGAACCCAGATAAAGAAATAGCAAAAATTGCACTAGAATGGAATCCCCAGGGCTAGAGAAAAAGAGGTAGACCCAGGATAACATGGAGAAGAGAATAGAAACAGAGGCAAGAAGGCTGGGATGTTCCTGGAAAGAGATCAAAAAAGAAGCATTGAATAGAGTCAGATGGAAGTCAATGGTTGAGACCCTTTGCTCTGCAGGGAGCGAAGAGGATAAGTAAGGTAAGAAGTCAGAGGGAGCCAAATCTGGGGAATAGGGTGGATGTTCCTAGTGCAGATCCCTTAATTTTCCCATTGCCAAAACACCTTTGCGGGCAGGTGCATTGTTCTGATGAAAGATGATTTTTTTCTTCTGCAAACCGGGTCTTTTCTCACGAATTTTTTCATCTAGTCTGGTTAAAAGATCGGAATAATATTCCCCTTATATTGTTTTACCCTTTTCAAGATAATTAATAAACAAAATGCCTTTAGCATCCCAGTCATGGATGCCATGACCTTTCCTGCTGATGGAATTGACTTTATCTTCTTTGGTGCTGAACAACTGGCTTCTGTCCACTGTTTTGACTGCTGTTTGGATTCTGATTTGTAATGGTGAATCCAAGTCTCATCCATAGTAATAAATCGATGCACAAAATTAGCTTTATTCTTGTTAAAATGCTCCAAGCACTGTTCAGAGATTTTCTTGAGAGTGCATTTTTGATCTGCTGTGAGCAAGCGTGGCACCCAACTTGCGCAAAGCTTTTTCATTTGCAATTCTTCATTCAAAATATATCCTACACGTTCTTTTGAAATGCCTATTGTCTCAGCAATTTCACCCACTTTGACTTGCCGGTCATCCAATACCATATCATGCACTTATCAATGATTTCTGATATTGTTACACTTTTTGGACGTCCTTCATATGGTTCATCTTCAAGGCTGGTATGGCCACATTTAAACTCGGCAGCCCATTTCTTAATTGTCGAAAATGAAGGAGAAGAGTGCCCATAAACTTTTATGAATTTCTTTTAGCATTAAACCTTCTCTTAGAATGAATTTTATAACTGCACGATACTCAATTTTATCCATTTCAAGGGAATACAGACAACACTTTTGCTTCAGACAGCTGTATAAAACAAACGCTTAATAGAATGACTTGCAATTTCACTTGGATGCTTATGACAGTTGTACCAACTTTTAAAAAAAAAAAAAAAAAAGTGCTGATAGTGTTGCCATCGATGGTTGAGGCCGAGAACTTTTCAGACCACCTTCGTATATATACAAAGACAAGCTACATTACATTTCTAACAGTAAGCCAAAGTGACAATGATCTGATTAATTGTTATTCTATTGGCCTGACCTCTAGTTGGAAAAAAACACTACATCAAAGTTATATTCTATTTATAACATTATCAGAGAACAAATTCATATAGATAGTTTTAATACAACAAAGTAGTGGCCTATTCCATAACTTAACGAGAGCTTTATATTAGAGTTAAGATCCTGGATTGCTTACAGTCTTAATTACAATTAACTCTTAGACCAAAAGTTTAAGTGGATAAAATATGTGTCATCGATATTCTTGGGATTTTTAGTTAAGATTAGGATTAAGGATTAAGATTAAGATTACCATTATTGTTAAGATTAGGGTGATTGATAAGAATTTCACAGGCCTCCTTAAATTTATGCTCATACCACGTTTTGGTGTGATGTATACTGACTACTTTACATGGAATTGACTGGATAGGCACCTCCATGTAAAGTATTCAGGGCATTATCAGAAAGGTCAGATTTACCATAGTTATTAAATTTAATATGCTGTTTATGTTCCTTTTTTTCTGATAGGAAGTGTGCATCCTGTTTCACCTATATAGGACAAATTACAGGTGCAATGAATATGGTATACTCCAGTGTGGGCTCCTGGTTTTTAATTTTTCTGGAGTATTCTGTTTATTTTATCTGATATACCTTTAATGTATGGAATAGCTACAGTTTTATTATAATCTAATTTTTTTTTATTTTTAATTGGAGTCTTTTGAAGAATTTTGTTGATGATATTTTGGCTGTAGCCATTTTTCAGGAAGATATTGCTGATAACTTTTAATTCATGTTTAAGCTTGTTCACTGGAGCAGCTCCTAAGCCCTGTTTTTTAGTGTGTTAATGACACCTAATTTTTTGTGTTGGATGGTGATAGTAGCAATTTATATATTGGCCAGTATGTGTCTTAAGTTAGTCTTAAGGTAAACAGTGAAGGAAAGACTGCCAGAAGGAAGATGTGTGAGAAGTGTATCTAGAAAGTGAAGTGAGTTCTGACTTTCAATTTCAGTTGTGAATTGTTTATGTTTGTGTTGTTTGTTTAGGTGGATGAGGAAAGTGTCTAATGTCTGGAAGCCATGGGACCAGATAACAAAAATATTGTCAACGTATCTAAGCCAGACTTTGGGTTTTAAACTACAAGAATGTAGAGTACGTTGCTCAAAAGCTTCCATATAGAAGTTAGCAATTAGAGGTGGGGGGGGGGGATAGTGGTGAGTCCATTGCTGTGCCTTCTTTTTGTAGATAAAAAGTATTTGGCCACACAAAATGGCCAAAACGTAGTACATAGGCAAAGAGCATTGTGATATCAGGCAGGAATTTATCCTGTAAAAGAAGAATTGTAACATTGATTGAGGCATTCATAAAATGGGAAGACGTCAAACTGACAATAAATCACTTTTTTCTATCTTGATGTCTTTAATATTGTTTCCAAATTGTTGTGTGTTTTTAATAAAGGAGGTGTAATGACCTACCAACTCCTTGAGTGTTGACACTAGTTTCTTGGCTAGATGATAATTGGAGTTGTCGATACTTTCAACTATTTGCCAAAGCAGTACGTTCTGCTTGTGAATCTTGGGTTAAACCATAAATTCTCAAGAAACAAGTGTAGTGCAGAAGTAGCTTTTTAACTGTATCCGCAGGCCAGGATGTGACTGATTTAAGCAATTTTTCTGTTTTCTTTTTAATCTGATTAGTTGGGTTATAGTTTACAAGTTGATAGGTGCCGTTGTCTGAGACTAATTGATTCATTTTTTCTAGGTAAGTTGTTCGGTTTAAAAAAACAGCATCACTGCTGTTATGGGAGATGAATGACTTGCTTCAAGCAAGTCTTGAAAAAAAAGGGAGCTGTTTAGAGTTATGGACAGCCTTACAACCATAAATTTGATAACCATACAACCTTACGAAAGTGGTGTAAACAAAAAGACATAATAGAAGTGAAATACATTGTGGTTTACAAAAATCACTAAATCACCTCTGAATTATTGTATGTTTTATCTACAAGATATTAAATAGAAAATGTTTTATACATGAGAATATTTATCCTTATCCACAATGTCTTTTAATTATTACAGAAGTTCTTGCAAATCTTCTGCAGCTTACAACTTTCCTGTAAATTTTGTATCATGAATCAAACCTTTGATCTTATACAAAATTAATGCCTTTGTTGTTAGGATATTTTATTGATTCATTTCATCACCTGAAAACACAAACTTTCATCTTCTCCATCCTAAATTTTGAAGGAAAGTCAGTAAGTTACAAATGGTTCTATAAAATAAAACAAGTAAAATACGAACCTCAGAAAAACATTTATTTCTCTGTATAATTCCCTTCAACATTCATATACTTTTTCTATTGGTTTATTGGTCCTTCATAACAAGCAGCATAGAATTCTTTTGTCTGCTATCTCAGCCAATAACTTATTTTCCCCTTGTTTTTGAGCTATAGCGTATTTGAACAATCATAGACTGCAGAGGCACATTTTTTAGAGAACTGCAGATTGGATAGAGGTTGGGAGGAGTTGCAATGGGGTGGGGAATGAAGGCTTTCATTCCAGTAAGATTAGTTTGTGATCTGACCATGGAAAAGAGGGATAGAAATTCATACATCCCTTCTGTAAAAAGGGCAGCATGGTTGTCTTAATTAAGAGAGCAGTAGAGGCAGCAAATGAAAGGTCTAAAGTGAGATAAGGAAATCTTGAGCCAGAGTAAATTGAAAAGTGGGAATTCCAGGTTTGATAGGCTTTAACAAAGAATGTCTGATTTGACAAAAGTACATGTTCCTCCTTTCTTGCGGAACACATCACACAAAATATAGTTGGAATAGATGAGGTGGACTGTCATTGAGGATGTCATTTAGGGTTCAATTAAGAATAACAGATCAGATTTTGCTACCTATAAAATGGTGTTGGTGTATATATGATATTCTGGATGTTGGATGAAAATGTTTTTTTACTGGGTTAAATTTTGGTGTTATTTTGACTTTTCAGGAGGGAGGGGTTGGTATTTGTATATTTTTGATTTTTTTTTGTTGTATGCCAGATTTTTTTACATCCACAGTGATATATGATTATCTTTCATGGTTGAGTTGGTGCAGGAAATTTGAAGAGGTGAAGAACTTGTGCACATAACTACCATGCCAGCCTGATTGTATGAGTGGATAGTGTACCTGCTTTCCAACCAACAGGTCACGGATTTGAATCCTGTGACTTGGTGTGTGGGGGGGGGGGATTTTTGTAATATATGTGGTTTCCCTCCCCCACTTTTTTGTCATTTGGCATGGGAACTTTTTTTTTCACATCCACAGAGATATATATTTATCTTTCATTGAGTTAGTGCAGGAAATTTTAAAAGCAGGGGCTCTTAGCTGAGGTGAAGGACTTGTGTACATAACTGTCATGCCAGTCTGGTTGGCCAAGTGGTTAGTGTATCCTCTCTCCAACCTGTTGAATCCCACCATGGGTATGGATGTTTGTGATTGTCTTTAGATGGAAGATGAATTTCATTTCCTGATGTGAGACCATGCTTATTGGAGGCCTGAAGTGGCTTGAAAAAGTTCCATGTTTGGTCTTTAAAGGAGGATTTCTGGACTATGTAAAAACAAATATAAAATTACAAAAAAATATATGTAAAAATTGTTAAAAATGGAAAAAAAATTTTAGCCCGCCCACAGTACAAATGTACTATAGGTTTACTAATAACCTTACGTGGGTGGGAACCACACATTAAAAAAAAAAACACCCATGTAGGTAGTTCTCAGACTAAGTGTGGCTTTAACAGTGCTCCCTGTCTACTTCTATTCTCGGACTCATTCCGAGTCCGAGAATAGAAGTGACAGGATTGTTCACCAGCTGGTCTTGGGAAGCCTTTAGCAGATTATTACCATTAAGTTTGTTTCCATAATTTATTAATAACAGTGTGTTGAGCTTGCTCAGCAAGGCCATCTCATCTGCTGAGCTGAACAAAAACCTGAGACCCTTCTCTGGAAATGAAAAATGCAGCAACCACTTCACAATAACTAGGCAGTGAAAGCCTAAAAGTCTAGTTGGCATTTTCTCTAGCTCTGGAAGATATGCATATAAGGCAGCATTACTTGCCTTACTAGAACCCTATTTGTGGATTCAGGCCATATTGCGTGGGACTGGCCTGACTCTGAGAGGCTATGTATTTCATAAATCACCAGCCCATTAATGCCCCAAAGCATGGCTGCATTAATATGCTAAAGATTTGGGAGCCAGTCATGTGCTCACCACATTTAGTCTGATGTTCTCAAATTAACTTTGTTGTTAGGACACATCTTAGGACATTAGTTCCTCATCAGTTACAATTTGAACTGCTTTTGCAACAACCTAATTGAGTGCTGTGTGTTTAGCACAGTTGTAATTTGTGCTATGATGATGTTAGTTAGATAACTAGCCAAGTCTTCGGTAAGTTCAGTAAATTAATTATTATTTTTTGATATGGTTTTACTTTAAACCACTGTTATGAACTGTTATAACTACCAACACCTAAGCATATCTGTACATAAACTCTCTGGAGCATTCCTTTAAGACAAGTACTGATATGTTGTCAAGTCCTGCTGCTTTATTAATGTCAAGTGTACTTAATTCCTCGATATATCTCCTGCTTGCTTACCATCAGTCCCTTCTCCACTGTACTCATGATAATGCTTTTGTATGGATGAAATATCCTGATAAATTACTGTTAAATACCTCAACTATATCCCCTGCAGCAGTTAAAAATCTACCATTTTCATCCACTAGCATCATCCTCCCATAAGCATTCTTTCTTCTTCTTCTTCAATGCAGCAAGCTAGTGAAGAAATGTTTATCATCAGCAATGGCAAATTGAATTCCTCAAGTGAAAAAGATAACTCAGTTTGGTAAAGTGGATGATGAATATATATAGAAAGTTTTTTTACGTTGGGTTTATTATATGTTAAAGATACTAAGAAAACACGCCCAAAAGTGGGTGCGCTTTGCATTTTGGGATACATACTAAGGCAAGTGATAAGAAGTCTCTATATACAAGTAGTTCAGACGTGAATATATTTCATGCACAAAACATTGTTTTGCTTCTTGGGAAAAGGATTAAAACCAAGCATAAAATTTCTTGGCATCTTTAACGTATGATAAACCCAAGGTAAACAACTTTCTACATTTTTCTCTCATCAGAGATTTTTATTAATAAGCTCAAGCACCTTTTGTCTATTTGTATATGAGATATATATGACTTCTGCATTACTTCAACTTTCGTATCTCTCCTGGGTCTGGGTAGTGGCCCTTCCCATTATGCATTACATTATACACACCCAAAAGGGGGTGTGCTTTGCATTATGGGATACATACTAAGGCAAGTGATAAGAAGTCATTAGCCTCTATATACAAGTAGCTCAGACGTGAACATATTTCACATGCAAAACATTGTTTTGCTTCCTTGGGAAAAGGATTAAAACCAAGTATAAAATTTCTTAATGGATGATGAATAGAAACAAAGGAACTGCAGCTGAAAAAGAGGTTAAGGAGAAAGTATAAGGAAAGGTTGAGATTTATTATTTATTTATTTACCGTATGGCTCACACATGAAAAGTTACATTACATTAATCCTTAATATATATGGACATAATAATAGACATATGTACAATAAGAAGACATAATACAGTCATAAAACAGACATCAAGAATAGGCTACAACTGAATTAGGTTGATTATCCAGTTGACTGCACTTTGTAGCATGGATGAAGTCTGACAGGTTTCTACTGTATGCACATAGGACACATTCTGCTATAATATGATTAATTGTCTGGCGGGGTGATCCACAGTCGCACCTGGATGAGGCAATCATGCCCCATTTGTAAAGGTGGTCTGCCTGCACATCTGCCATGGTTGGCGTGGATTCGGTTAAGGGCAGACCAAGTTTTCCGAGGTAGGTCAAAATCCAAAGGTATCTGTGTCGGGCCACTAAATCATGGAAGATCCCTGTTGAAGTGTTACACCAGGACTCTTTCCACTTCTCCTTCATGTTGAAATTTGTCTCTGCAAGATTTTTTGCTGTTAAGATTGGAGAGCGCCTTGACTTTAGCCTATTTCTAGGGATGGGATGTCTTCATGGATTGGAAGAGTTTGGATTTCCAGGATTTTGCTGTATTCGTTTAGAAGAAAGTTAGATCTGCGGTTGTATAGAGGCAGGATGTTGCTTAGCACTGGTAGGTTGGGGTTGATTTTACAGTTCCAGAAATAAGGCACATAGTGGTGTTAAGCTGGGCATCAACCAAATGCACATGGGTGCTGTTCAGCCATTCTGGTGAGCAGTATTCATCTGTAGAGTAAACGAGGCCAAGAGCAGTGCAGCAAAGTATTATTGCTGAGGCACCCCAAGTTGTTCCACATAGTTTTGCAGTATATTGTTTCTTGTTTTTAGCTTGGATGCTGTGTTAATGAGATGTGCTTTAAAAGATAGTGTTCTATCTAGAGCCCAGATATTTCGGGAATCTGTTGTAGTGTAGCGGTTTGTGGTTGAAGTAGACCATGAGTTCTTTGTTAGCCTGGTTATTGTTCAGGTGGAAGCATGAAACTTGTGTTTTGCTAGGATTTGGACTTAATCTCCATTTGTTGAAGTATTCATCTAGGACTGCAAGGTCGTTTGTTAGTGTATCTTCCATTGTAGTAAAATTGGTGTGTCTGGTGGCTAGATCAATGTCATCAGCATAGCAAAACTTCTTAGAGGCTGTATGAGGCATATCTGTGATGTATAAGTTAAAAAAGGAGGGGAGCCAGAACTGACCCTTGTGGTAATCCATTATCCAGTGTTCTTTGTTCACTTTTGTTCTCGTCCATACAGACTTGGAACAGGCGGTTGCTTATGTTATCAATTAGTTTTGCTATTGTTTTGCATGGGATTGCACGGAGCAACTTGCAGACTGTGTCATAAGCTGCAGTAAGATCTACAAAAGATACAGCTGTTTTCCGGCGTTGTTGGCAAGGTTGAGAGCAGTTGCATGAGGAATGTAAGACTCAAGAGAGGAAAGTGATTAGTATAGTAAGGAAGATAAAAATTGAATATGAGAAGGACAATTAGCACTGCAGTCCAAAGAAAATCTGAAGGAATTCTTTATGTGGCCAGTAGTGGGGATGTGGAGATAATTGTGGACAAATGACCCTGTTAGATCAATACAAAATTAATAACGGAAAAAACTCACGTACAAAGATTATTTAATAGTATAATTTTCGCCTGTGTGTGTCACAGGCATCTTCAGTACATTAAGCTCAAATTAAACAATAACTGACAATTCCAAAAAGCGCCACCTAAGTAGCTGGTGTAAGATAACTAAAAAGGTCAATAACTTTCCTAAAAATTAAAATAAAATAAAATAAAATAAATTTAAAAAAAAATAAAAATAAATAAATAATAATAATAAAAAAATCAATACAATAAAAAGTTAGGAAAGATCAGCTGATTTGTAAAGTACTATCTCCAATAAAGGGGATAGACATAAGCCGTCTGATCTGTTTAAGTTAGGAGAATGAAGTAGAGTTTCACGTTTTTTTATAAAGGCGTTCCATGAGAAACTGACTTTTGTGAAGAACTCTTGTCTTTCTCCAATGAACTCTGTTTCTAGTGAAGATGATATGTTCTGCAAGTCCAGACTTTTCAGGTTTAAAGTATTCAATATAAGATTGGTGTTCTTCTAGCCGAATAGAGGCAGATCTTCCCATTTGTCCGGAATAAGATAATCCACAAGAGCACAGAATCTGGTAGACACCTGGATGATTAAGATGTGGAAGCTTGTCCTTAGGCGAAGTGAGAAAGGTGGAGATTTTTCTAAACGGTCGAAGGGCAACAAAAATATTCAGTGGTTTTAAAACTTTTTTGAAATTGTCAGTTATTGTTTAATTTGAGCTTAATGTACTGAAGATGCCTGTGTGTCACAGGCATCTTCAGTACAGTTATTAATTTTGTATTGATATGTCTACTCACGGTATACCTCTTTTAAAACTTATGACCCTGTTAGATGGAAATAAAGAGCCTCCATAACTCAGTCAGTATAGATGAAGCCATTTGGTCAGAAAGACCTTGGTTTGATTCCCATCCATGATGTGAGAAACCTTTATCTGGTATCTTTCGACTAAAGGTGAGTTAGCCAGTCTCATATGGAGGTAGAGGTTTTTTTGCCTGGAAACTCAGGTGTTTTGTCCCTCAGAACAGGAAAACTTGACACTGTGGACACACACTGATCTGCAGTCATTAATACTTGCCCTTAGTGGGATGCAGCAGAGGAGTGGCTGTATTAATTCGCCATAAACCCCTCATTAGGGGGACTCTCCACTAATCTACCCATCCTAAGAGACAGATGGAAAGGGAAGATGGAAATGGGGATCAAGTGATGCAGATGACATAGTAGAACTGTTTGTGATCAGTTCATTGGATCATTTCATCTAGGAAAAGCAGGTGCATGAGGAAAATGTGTTTCAAATATTGAGTACTCTAGAAGTCAGTAAGACTGGGTGGGATTTCACTGCATTTTTTAAGAGAATGTGCTGAGGAACTGATAGCTCCATTGACATGGCTGTTCATAAAAATCTGTCTACTGGGTGGTGGTAAAATGCAGGCCATAAACTATAGACCAGTTTGTATTTCTTCTGTAGTTGTTAACATTCTGAAGAAATTAGTGAGCGATTGTATAAAAAATTGGGCATTTGAGGGTGATATTATCTGTGAAGGTCAGCATGGATTTGTTAAGGGGCTCTCTTGTTTCAGTAATTTTTTTGCCTTTTATAAAGTGACAGGAGCAGTTGATGTGGGTTAGACATATACTTCCCTTCTTTTTTCCTTTTGATTTTGCAAAGGCATTGAATAGAGTGCTGCATGATAAGAAGTTGATATTTAAGTTGCAACACATCAAGATTAAATATCAGATTTCTGAATTAGATTGGAAATTGGCTGTCTGATAGATATCATGAGGTTGTGTATGAGGAGCAGTATCAAAGAAAAGCAAGGTTACAGGTAGAGTTTCATGGGGATCAGTACTGCAACCTTTGCTTTATAACCTTATCTAACAGTGATAATATCATTGACACTGAGTTTCATGGAGATATGCAGTTATATGCAGATGGCATAAAACTTGGAAGAGTTATTAGTAATAGAATCAGTGTAGTAGAACTTCAGGAGGATTTAAATAAGCAGGAAAGATGGGCAAACGAATAGGTATGTCCATTTAATACAACTAAATCCAAGGTCTTGAAATTTAAGATCGAACAATAGGAGACTGCATACTCTGTTGTGATATCTATACTAGAAGAAGGCAGAACAGGCAAGGGATTTTGGGGCGATAGTCAATAAAAATTTAAAGTTTAGGGGACATATTACTAAAGTAGTGATGGTAACCTGATTTGAATAGGATAAATTAATCTTTGGAGGCAGATAACAAAAATGATATCAGGACTTTATAATGTTAGTTATGAGGACTGGCACAAATTATGGAGTTTGGTGGATAGAAAACAAAGGGGTGATATTTAAAACTGTTGAGAGATATTTACAGGATTGATATTGGGAAAGTTTTTCATACAGTAAAACAAGTGGAAGGGAAAAGGACAAGAAGGTGAGAGTGTGAATGTGCAGACACTGAATGGATTTAGGAATGGTATGATACACTATGGTTGGTCTAGGACGAGTTTCCTGCAATGAGTCTTGTTACTCCTTGGGGATCCAGAATATGGCGAATATTACCCAGTTTGTACATCTTTAGGAAGTACATTGGAATCCAAATATAACATTGTAGTTTTTCTTTTAAGATTACATGGTGGTCAGCATTCATAGTGAAGAATTTATGGAGACACAACATACGTGTTAGAATAATTACTTCTAACACTTATTTTACTGTGTATAATTACGGAATCCAAATATAACATTATAGTTTTTCTTTTAAGGTTACATGGTGGTCAGTATTCATAGTGAAGAATTTATGGAGACACAACATATGTGTTAGAATAATTACTTTATTATCATTAAGAAAGTAACATTCGACGTTTCGACCTCTATATTGAGATCATCAGGCATTGAAAACAAAGATATGTACAGGATACAAGCTACATAACAATACACTAGACCTAAGATGAATCCAAATGTTTGTTAATCATTTACCCTAGCCTGACCTCTGGTGGAATTAAAAAAAAAAAATATATATATATATATATATATATATATATATATAATAGTAATAATAAAATTAAATTAAACATAAAAAAATAGAAACTACATTAAACAATTCTAAAGTTCTCTCGTATTAAGATTTTCTTCTGTTTGGGGTTGTTCTGGATGATATATAGCTTGAAGATGGGTCCTCCAAATTCTTGGAATAATTAATCCATCATTCTTGTTCAGATTTGGATGATGTTTCAGCATTTCACAGGCTTCTTTGAATTTTCTTTCAAAGTAGGTTCTGGTGTGGTGTAGGGACTAGTGCCTTTCCAGTCAATTCTGTGACATGTTTGAAGTGCATGGTCTGACAGGCATGTTTTACCATAGTGGAGGTATTTAATGTGGCATTTCTGCTTGTCTTTTTTAATTGGGATGGTGCATCCTGTTTCTCCTATGTAAGGTAAGTTACAGGCATATTGAATTTTGTAAACCCCTGAGTGGTCAAGGTAAGGAAGAGGATCTTTGGAGGAGCTAGGTAAATGTCTTAATTTTGCAAGGGGGGTTTGATGGTTGTCTTAATATTGTATTTAAGAAGTGGTCTATCTATATTTTTCTGAAATGCCTCTAATGTATGGTATGGTATTCTTGTAATCTTTTTTGCTTTTAATGGCATTTTTTTGGAGGATTTTGTGAACTTTTTTTTTTATTGTAGCCATTTTTTACAAACGTTTGGCTAATAATTTCAAATTCTTGGTTTAGAGCCTGTTCACTGGAGAAATTGTTAGGGCTCTGTGTTTGAGGGTGCCCATTACCTCTATTTTTTTGTGGTATGAATTTTTATGTACATACATAAAAATTGGCCTGTGTGTGTGTGTGTGTGTGCAGGTTTGTAGTAGACTGTGAAGGAAAGGCTACCTGAGGGAAGACGTGTCTAGAAAATGAAGAGAGATTGTTTTCGATCTCAAAGATGACTTGGATGCATTTCTGTTGTTTGTTCAGGTGGCTTAGGAATGTATTTAATGTTTCGCAGCTGTGGGGCCAAATGGTGAAAATATCATTAACATATCTCAGTCAGACTTTGAGCTTTTGGCTGGCAGAATCTAGAGCTCGTCGAATTCTTCCATGTAAAAGTTAGCTATTAGGGGGGTAAAGTGGTGAGCCCATGAACATACCTTCTTTTTATAGGTAAAAATTATTTTGGCACGCGAAATATCTGGAGCAGAGTATGCGGGCAAAAGAGGGCCATGATATTGGATGGAAATATGTTCTGTATGAGAAGTATAGTACCATTGATCGGGACATTAATGAAAAGGACAGTTATGTGAAATCTAATAAATCTTCACTGTTGAGTGTGATGTTTTTGTTTATGAAGTGTTGTGCATTTTTTATTTACATAAAAAATACACATTTTTATGTAAATAAAAAATGCACATTTTTATGTAAATAAAAAATGCACATTTTTATATACATAAAAAATACACAACACTTCATAAACAAAATTTTAATTATATATAAAAATATATATTATTTGTTAATAATAATAATAACCTATATATCATGAGTTTCTGTAAATTGTGCTCTTCTGAACAGTTTTCCTGTTTTGCCAGATGGAAACCTATGTTTGTGGGGGATAAAAAGCTAAATCTTTCTACCTCCATATAAGATGGTCTAACTCACTTTCAGTTGAAAAGTCCTGAGAAAGGTTGTTCACATCCTAGACATGATTCACACTCAAGTATTTCTAACCAAAGGTCATCATCAGTACTGACCAAGATGCTGAAGCTATTCGGTTATCTCTATTTATTTTATTTATATTTAGTATATTTTTTAAAAAGCCTTGAGTGTTTTACATTATAGTTTTTATATGGATTTTGAAGTCATTGCACTGTCAAGAGTAAAAATATGATTTATCCTAATTGGTCACTATAAAAATAATAATAATTGATTAATATTAACGTATAGTTGCATGACTAGTTATTAAATTGCATGTTGATTAGAAAAAAAAGGGGGCCTAGCAAAATCTGGTGCATTCAGCAGGATTGGTTTTGTAATGTCCTTATGTTAGATTCCTGAAAGGATAAATAACTAAAGAAGAGAAAAATATGGATTCTGAAAATGGGGGTAAAGATTTTGATAAAACAGATCATCTGACTGTAATTAGACAATGGATGAATTTTTTTAAAAAAAATCAACCTTAATTGTGTAGTTCCTGGTCGTTTGGGAAATTATAATGAAACTATTGAGCCAATTTTAAATATGTAGAAAAACAAAGAAAAAAAATGCAGAATTTCATCTTTTGATTAGTCTTAGAAATTAGTTGACAGGAAAAACATAAACCTTTCGGAGTACTCTACTGTAGTAAATGACACTATAAATTATATCTTTAAGCATTTATTAATTTCCATTTTTTAAATGATAGCAATCCATGTCCAGATTTGTGACATGGATTGCTATTGTTCCAACAAAGAAACAGGCAATCAGTATTATGATGCTTAATTATCTCATGTTAAGTGCCTTAAATGAAGGGAAATCACACACTTAGTGATCTGTATTTATAATTGGTTTAAAATATGAATTAAAAAACTTAGTATATAGGAGAATAATTAAAAATGAGAAGCATGTACAGATGTAAGAGGAAATGAAGTACCTATAA
The DNA here is from genome assembly GCF_054136105.1 of Typopeltis vanoorti. NCBI lineage: Eukaryota > Metazoa > Arthropoda > Arachnida > Uropygi > Thelyphonidae > Typopeltis > Typopeltis vanoorti. The sequence goes on along the minus strand of NC_143551.1, from coordinate 175,565,652 downwards.
GCTTTTAAGTTTATGTTTGTTTTAAATATATATATATATATATGTTACGGTTAAAGTGATATATCCGGTTATTATTAATAATTACCAGTTAAAGTGAATAATTCCTAGAGGAGTCTGGTAAATGTAATAAAAACATGTTTACAGGTTTTATATTTTTCATTAAATTTCTTTGCCTAGGGGCATCAATAATCTCCGACCGGACCTGTAGATAACCATAATTGACAAGTCCTGGAAGAAGTACTGATTACTATGTTAATAGGAGAGGTTGCTTTTTTTTCTTATTTACATCAGTCGCTACTAAGTGTGTGCATTTCTCCACATTTTCATTGATTTTATGTACCCATAAGCATAATGGGAGATTTAGAAATAATGAGAACATGATTTAACAACCAAATTAATATGTTGAGATCGAAAAAAGGAAAAATAACGAAAAAAGTTAAAAAGAACAAAGATAAGGTTTCCGGCAAAACATCCGAAGGTTATCAACGGTTATCGAGATTTGATATCGTAAAAATTGGAAATGTTGAAAAACTCGTCGTACCTGTTAAAAATGAAAGAGATCCGATTATGTATTACACTTTCTTGGAGGAAAATTTTCAGTTAATTCATGACACTCATATTGCCATCGGCCATGGAGGACGAAACAGAATGATGAAAGAGCTTAAAGAGAAGTATAAGAACATCGCAGTTGAAATTGTTATGATATATTTGAATCTTTGTGAACCCTGCCAAAAGAAATTGAGCATTCCAAAAAAAAGGGCTCGTTATTAAACCAATTAAAAGCAGCGAATTTAATTCTACATGTCAGATTGATTTAATTGATATGCAGTCACAAACTGATGCCAATTATAAATTTATAATGGTTTATCAAGACCATCTTATGAAATTTGTTCAACTTAGAGCTTTGAAAACAAAATGAGCTGCAGAAGTTGCACATCATCTGTTGGATGTATTCACAATATTTGGAGCCCCATGCATCTTGCAAAGTGACAATGGCCGGGAATTCGCGAATAAAATTATTGAAGAAGTCTGCGCAATGTGAATGAGCTTAAGATTGTTCATGGGAAACCACGGCAAAGTCAATCACAAGGCTTGACTGAAAGAGCAAACCAAGACATTGAAAAAATTTTATCCACATGGCTTGAAACAAATAAAACAACAAAATGGTCGGAAGGGATAAAATTTATTCAGTTTATGAAAAACAGAGCACATCGCTCTGGAATAGATCACAGTCTCCTATAAAGCTATGTTTGGCTGTAAAGCTAAGGTAGGTTTGAAAACATACTTACCAGTCAATACCTTGTCAGAAATCACGAGTGAAGATTTCAAGATGATATTAAAAGATCAAACTAATAAGGATGTTGAATGTGAGAAGATAATCTCAGAGAGGGAAAGCGGTATTAGGACAGAAAATGGTGACAATGTGGAAGTGGAAATAGATGATACAAGTGATGACTTATCTTGGAGATCCAAACAAAAACAGAAATAAGAGTGTTAGCCAAATCGAAAGAAAACAACATTTTTCTGAAACAGGAACGATCGATAAGGAAGATAACAAAATAAAAAAATATAACTAATGTTGAATTAGAAAATAATGAAAAAAAGTAAGGAAAGTACTTCTTTTGCACTCAATGAAATCACAGAAAAAATTCAAGAATCTCGAAACTCTGCTAAGCAGTCACTTAAGAAGCAAGCTGAAAAAAATGTTAAGGCTTTCAATGACTAAGTTTCCAATTGCAAATGTAGGAGAAAATGTTCGGATAAGAATTCCAGAAGTAGACAGGGCTAAGACCGATAACCGGAATATTATAGCTGTTATAATTTCTATTGAGAATGAAAACCTATGTAAATTAGGTACAAAATATGGTATTTTAAACCAACTCTATTCGAGGAACGAATTTACCGTTTGTAAGGAAACTTTTATTTCAGTTAATGAAGTTCCTGATATTGAGATAAGTCTAAGAGAATGTGTCCGCAAGAATTCTAATTTAGCTGGCCAAGGTTTACAGTATTGCAATTGTACAGCCCATTGTAACTCAAATCGCTGCAAATGTAAAAAGTCAGAAATCCTTTGTAATTCCAAGTGCCACAGAGGCTTTTCCTGCAAAAATAAGTAATTTGTTTTTTACTGTACAACAATATAATATATATAAAAAATATAATAATGTATTTATCCCCTTTTCTCTCTGCTATTAAATAAAATATTTTTTATAAAACGTTTTTATTACATTTACCAGACTCCTCTAAGAATTATTCACTTTAATCAGTTAAAGTGATTAATTCTAATTATACGCTTTAACCAGTAATTATTAATAATAACCGGCTTTATCACTTTAACCGTAACATATATATATATATATATATATATATATATATATATATATATACACACACACATACACACGTTGCTTGGAAAGAAGTCACACCCTATGGACAATGTACATCTTGTCATTTAATGAGTCACATGTTTATAGCCTGTATAAACTGGAGGCAAATGAAGCTCTCAAGTCAGTACAACTGTATCCAAGTAAAATGGCTGAGAGAAGGGATTTGATGAAGTTTGAAAAAGGCATTGTGATAGGATGCCATGTTGCAAGCATATCTGTTCATAAAATTATTGACAAATTGGGTCATCCCAGTCAAGTGCACGTGCTGCTTGCAGTGGATGACCCACCACGCTCACCAAATGTGACCATAGGATGCTACAAAGAATAATATGTAAAAACCACCATTCGTCAGCTGACACATTGAGCGTGGATTTCTGGGCATCGACTGGAACATGAATCTACACAAAAACATTCAGAACTGAGGCTCACAACATGGGTTTCCCATAGTGGGACCGCAGGATGCAAACCCCACATTACTTGAACCAACATGCAGCATCATCTTCAGATGAATCATGCACCCCACTGAGCAGATGGACGTGTGTAGGTGCGGAGGATGCCCAGTGAATGTCTCTTACCAGAGTGCATAACCCCAACTATGAAATTCAAAAGTGGCAGTGTGATGCAATGGTACTGTTTTTCCTAGTTTGGTCTTGGATCTCTGTTTGTGGTGTCATGAACATTGAACTCTGAGAGGTATCTGAACATTCCGGACAATGAAATGCTTCCTACTTTGTGGCATTTCTATGGAACTGACTGTTGTCTCTTTCAGTAAGGCAATGTACCATGTCATATGGCTACTGCTGTAACTGTGTTTGCAGATGTAAATGTCAACACATTTGACTGGCTTCCACAGAGCCCAGATTTTGACCCTATTGAACATCTTTGGGATGAATTAGAGTGTCGGGTGAGATCAAGGAACATCATTGGAGAATTAAAAATCTTAGTCCAGGACCTCATTACATGCCTACAAGAAGAATGGTCCAAAATTCCCATTGATCACTATCGTATGCTTGTGGAAAGTATGCCCTGTAGGATTGCTGCAGTCATCGCAGTAAAAGGTCCTACATCATGTTAAGGTGGGTGCCATGGCTGTTTATTCCTCTCACACTATGGTGTCCATTGACTTCTTTCCAAGCAGTGTGTGTGTATGTGTATATTATTTTTATTTTCCTTATTTGACATTTATATATAAAAATTATATGCAAGTACTAGAATTTTGTCTATTTACATTCATTTTTGAAAATGCATTGTTTTATCTCTAAGTGGTAAGTATGATTTTTTTGTCAGTGAACAATACATCATTATGCTTGGGCATACTTTTAACAAAGAACTGTGCTGAGCTGGAGAAGTTCCATTTTTAAATTTTGTGCCCTAAAATCTATAGACTCCATTTGCAATCATAGTGGCAAAAGTAGCTCTGTAAAACCAATTTTATAATATTATTGCAAGCAATTGATTTTCTGTTACTTAAATTGTCCATTTTTAATCTTCCCTTCATTTTTTGCACACTTAGATAATTGTGTCTTAAAAACTTGTTATATTTCATTGAATCCTAAAATTACACAAATGTGAAGCTGTGATAACATGATATATAATATAAATTAATAAATTTTACAGTTAGTTAATCCTTTTAATTTTATAGATTGTGAAGCTGAAATACCAGTAGTTATAACCGTACCAACGAATTTATTTACTCAAGTTTATGACAAAATCACAACCAAGTTTCTAGAAGAAAAAGAGAAGAAAAAGAAGAGGAAAAAGATCAGCAACTGTATTCATAGTTTTTATATACTTTTTTTTGCTTAAATTTTGCCTTACAAATCATTAAAGTAATATTTAAGAGTGTAATATCTTAAATATTATCTGATCATTTATTTATTTTACAAACTTTAAAATTGTACAAATGATGAATAATTTGATATACTGATGAATTTGAATACTGATGACTTGTATGAGTCTATAGCAAACCTGTAAGGACCACAGGAATGGTTTGTTATAATGGATAGTTTGCTATGGTGAATTTTCTTTAGAAATGTCTTTCATTAGAACTACTTTCATCTCTGACACCATCACCAATTTAATTGATAAATTTTACTTTCACCCCAGTTCTTCTTCAGAGGATATATCTACAGTGTTTATTACATATGTCAAAGGTGTGTGTGACAAGCTCACCAGATTAACCTTCATATCTCCTTCCATCAGGTTTACAAACTAAGTTCATTCTTACACTCTCCAAAGAAATAATATTCTCATCTTTAAAGGAGTTTACAGAATGCCTTGCTCATACAGTCTCTCTTATAATGAGCAGACAGGTCAGTCTTCTCAAGTACATCTGCAAGAATACCAAGACTGCATCCAGCTCCATGATTCTGATAAGTTGGGTAATTGGGATATTGTAACCTCTTTAAGTTTGTCATGAACTCTGAATATTGCTGCTACAATTGTTCTAATTTCCCAATTCTTTCTGGTACACTGACAGCAGTTTAAGAAACCGAAGCTGAAATATTTGTATAATTAATTACAGTTAATTAAATACATTTCTTTTCACTGTGTTTGTCTTTCTTTTAGCAATCCTGTTTGTTTACTGAAATTCTCTGGGCCAACTTCTGTCTGTTAATTAATAATTTTAGTTCAGACCCTTGGAATATTAAGGGAACGCATTTCTTCTTTTTATGTTGATCTCATACATGAAAGATTAGTTGGTCAACCTATAGTATATTAGTACCATGAATGTGTAGAGTTGAAAAAGGATACATGTTCACATTTCATTTGAAGACCTGTGTATTGCATATTCCTTTGGGAAGCATATGAGGGAAACTTTTACAGAGTACAGCATTGAAAGAATTGGAAGAGGAGGAAGAGAAACTTGCTTTATAAGTTTGGAGTTGAACTGTGAAGTAGTGTTGGATGGCAGTAGTTGCAGTTTCAATCACCATGAAAATATTTATAGAAGATGTATGCAGAACCTGAACCTGTGTGAAAATAGGTTGAGTGAATTGGTGAGAGATGAGTCATTGATTGACCTAATTGCTCTCTTCTGTATTGAGTTCAGTATTTTCAGAGTACTCTTAGGAACACTACCTCAAATGTGAGAGCAATGTTTAATAGCAAATTTGTGATTTGTATAGGGTTAATAGCTCTTCAGAAAAAAACATTTATCATGAATGGACTTGATGGGGAAGTCAAACGAAAGGTGCGTAAATTAGAACAGCTCAAATGTAAGAGAGCAAAACTTCTGAATCCACTTACGTTTCTAAAAAAGTGCAGAAACAGCAATATAATTCAAAAGTTCTTACTTACTAGATAGCGTTTCCATTCTAGAAGAGCCAAACAAATCTCTTGGAAAATGTCTTTAGTGTTATTACACAAGAGGATACAATACACAAGGTTTGCCTAAGCCAGGTTGATTCATTGTGCCTTAATTTACACTACGTTATTTCTAGCAGCATAGATGCTCACCTGTGGTCCCGTTTGAACATTTAACAGAACATTCTTAAATAGCAAGAACAGACATATAAAAAATTCAACGCCCTATATGAAAAGAGTTTCAATCGAGACCTAACCTTCCTGACAATGAAGTTGTTTTCAACCTTTCAGATCACAACTTAACATCTGCAGAAGTTAGCATCCTAAAAAAAAGTTTAAATTTTGCAGTCACTCCAGAGTTTATACCTAAAATAGACATTATGTGCAATGTCGAGAAGGCACTCCATTTTTTACCTAAACCTGTTGCAAATGATATGAGATTAAAGACTGTGATCCTTCTCTTATCTTCTGGACCTCCAAAAAAGAAATAACTCCTTTAGAAAAAAAAAGAGCACTGACTAATTTAAAAAAGAACAAAGAGATAATTATCCTTAAAGCTGACAAAGGCAATTCCACCATCATTTTAAATATGAGAGATTATGTATCAAAAATCTTGTTTTTACTTTCCAACACATCCACTTACTGTCAATTAGACTCAGACCCTACTTGGATGAACCATATAGAAACCAATAACCTTCTGCGTAACATAGACACATGGCCAACAGACCTTAAAAGGAAACTGAAGTCAATGCATCTGCTAACTCCACGTTTATATGGATCGCCAAAAGTACACAAAACCGATATACCTCTTCATCCGATTGTAGATGGAATAAACTTCCCAACTTATTTGTTATCCTAACATCTCGCACGTCTTCTAAAAGCACACTTTAGAAATACAGACACATATATCAAAAATACACAACACTTTATTGAAAAGCTAAGAAATATCTCCATATCAAGAACAGACATTCTAGCTTTTAGATGTTGTCTTTGCTTATGAATGGTCCAGTAAATGAAGTTATGACTCTCATAGATGATGTTTCCTCTAAACATTGCCCAACTTTATAGACATTGCCCTAATTCAAATTTCTTCAAGTGGAATGGAAATATCTACAAACAACTTTCAGGTCTTGCAATGGGAAGTCCACTATCTCCTCCATCTGCAGACTTATTTATGGAAAAGTTCAAAAATGACATTTTACTACATACGGATCCAAAACCATCAGTGTGGTAGAGATATGTTGACGACATGTTTATAATATGGAAACATAGTGAGGCAGAACTATATGATTTCCTAACTTCCTTAAACTCGTTTCACCCAAAAATCTAGTTCACCTTGGAACTTGAAAATGAAGGGAAATTACCGTTTTTGGACATATTAATTACAAAACAAATGGATGACAGCATTGGTCTAAATGTATCGCAAGTCGACCCACACAGGCGTTTCACCGTTACCTGCATTTCACCTCATCACACCATGTTTCACAAAAATTAAGCATTATACATATGCTAAAAAACAGGGCAACCTCTATAATAAGAGTCAACAGAGTATTAACAGACAAATAGATTTTATTCTCCAAACATTAACAAACAATGGATATCCGAAAAAAATAACAAAAAGAATACGAATTTTTTGCAATCAGAAACCACCTTTGCTTCGAGTTGCCCGAGTTTGTACTACGTACTTGGACTACTTGCATTACCTCATGCTAGTAGTCGCCGATACTTTTATAGTTTATTATACTATATTCGGCATGAAACTTTCTGATTCCAATCTTTGAGTTTCTTATTCGGTTTTAAAACAATGTGAGATTTAATACCCCCTTAATTTAAATAATATTTATATCGCCGAAATGAAACCTATTGGCTCTTTATCTTTATATTTAAGTAACTTAATGGGTACACCTTTTTTGAAAACTCGTATAGCAGAGTATATAAGTTCTTTTCGCTATACCCTTTGGTATTAATTTGGTCTAGCTACTCACTGATGAAGCCTCAATAAAGGCTGAAACCGGTCTGAGTAGTGACCTCCCACCATAATGTAATAACAGCATACATTTCCTAGGAAATGTGTTTTACATTATGGAAAATACCAAGATTAGCAATCAGAACTTTACCACCTTTGCTGCGAGTTGCCCGAGTTTGTACTACATACTTGGACTATTTGCATTAGCTCACGCTAGTAGTCGCCGATACTTTTATAGTTTATTATACTATATTTGGCATGAAACTCTCTGATTCCAATCTTTGAGTTTCTTATTCGGTTTTAAAACAATGTGGGATTTAATACCCTCTTAATTTAAATAATGTTTATATCACCGAAATGAAGCCTACTGGCTCTTTATCTTTATATTTAAAAAGAATACTTTTCTCCAACCAAATCCAAGAAACTCATCACAGGACTTCTATTTCCATTCCTTTGGCTGGCACGCTTTCACAAAAACTTACCAACCTGCTAAAGCCTCATGACATTTGAGTTGCCTTCAAACCAATAAAGATAGTGTGCAATATGTTATGTTCACCTAAAGACAAGAATCCTTTCAATAAACATCCTGGAGTTTACAACATTCTTTGTTCTTGCAGCCTGAATTACATCAGACAAACTTCTAGAAGTCTAGAAATAATACAAAAGAAGCACATTAGAGACATAAACAACAACAGAGAGGACAATTCTGGTTTAGCTTTCCATTTTTCCAACACTAACCACAACAGTGAATGGGATAAAAGTACTATACCATAGTACTTTTACATAGAAGAGGACTACAGCTCCTGCAACATAAAAGAAGCCGCAGTAGCCATCCGTTTACAAAGCACCCTGAACAGAAACGAAGGGATGATCCTTTGCGATATCTAGAAATATCACACAAGATCATCTTTCATAAGATCTCTCAACACATCAGAGTTCAACTTCGCAGCCAATTATAGGATGCACCTGCTTAACAATGACTGACCAAGTGCTAACATCCATGCTCCACGCATTTGTGTAACGGTTTCTATGAATTTGATATTTTACATCCTTCAGTTATGTATTAATTCGTAACTTAAGCTTGTTTTTGTTTTTAAGCTCTTATGTGTAGATTTATCTGGCCCAGAAGAAGCCACCAGTTAATGCAGCGAAACTAGTAGGCTAATAGTTTGTATCAAAATCTCTGACCTATTAAACCCAATTTTTCTGCCATCTTATGTAACATATAGTGGTCGAAAAAAACATTTATCATAAATCTCATCTTGTCTAGAGATTTGAGTGTTGTTGAAGATAAAACTGGAAGAAAATAGGTGTTTTTTTTTTAGGGGGGGGGGGGGATAAGGTGGAACTTTGTTTTGCTAGCATTGAAATTGACAAGGTTACCGAAACCGTACTGAAGAATAGTTTGTAGATCAGTATTAATAGCAGTGGTAGTTGATGTTCTGTAAGTTGTGGCAATTTGTTTAGTGCAATGTTCAGAACAGGATTTAAGATTGTTGTGACTCCTAAGTTGTAACTTTTAAGAAGTATCCCCTTTACTGGGTTAATTTTAGGTTATCTATACTGAAGCAGAGGTCCTTGTAATATGAGGTCCCAAGCTGCAGCTTTTCTAGCTTATGCATTAATTAAGTCCTGGCAAGGTCTGTCAACAAGGACAGTGAAGTGTACTGTCATTGTTGAAGCTGTGTATTGGATTGGTGGTCAACTGGAGTAAGTCATTGATATGCATAAGAAAGAAGGTAGGTGAGAGAGCATAACCTTGTGGAAACCCAGCATTAATTGCATAGTTAAAAGATAAAGAACACTTCGCCATAATATGTGTCCAGTCAGAAAGCTGGTTATCCTAGCTGCAGAAGTCAGACAGACCAGATGATGGGTGTTAATTAGGCTTTGTGCCAAACACAGTAAAAGCTTTCAAGAAATCAAGTGCAGCTACTTGAGTTTCATCAACTAATTAGTGACTGTCTATATGGATTCCACTGCTGCCATTTAACAGAGGATCGTATTCTTCTTTAGCCTCTTTCCATCCACTGCTGGATATCATATCCCCCCCCCTTAAACTTTCCAGTTCTGTCTGTTTTTAGCCAGTGTCCACCATCTCATGTTAAATCTTTATAGATCATCCCTCCATCTTGTTCTTTGACAACCTTTCCTTCTCATGGTATCCACCCAGTGCTTAATTTTGTCCACCTTTCATCTGGCAGTCTACTAATATGACCAGTCCATCTCCACTTACATCACTAGTTCCCAACCTTTTTTGGATCATGCCCCACCTCAATGCCTCAAAGATTTTGATGCCTCCTCTAGCATGATAGTCAACCACGTTCTGAAAAAATATAATATAAATTAGGTACTTCAAATAAAAAAGGAACATAAGTAAAACTGTTTTTAATTTGACTTCCTTCAATGAATATAAATTTTATATTATACTTTGTATATTATAAAACATAAATTGAATTCGACTCGGGGGAAATAAAATCCAGTTAATTTGATCCTTGAGCTTGATGTCTGCTGCAAAGAGTTTTTATTTGCAGTACTAATTTAGCCAATTTCAGTTCTCAAATCCCCATTGTTTATGATATCCAGATGATTTCTTTTTTTCAGTAACAAGTCATTTACAGCACTAAAGCCACATTCAACTAAATATAATGATAGGAAGGGCAACATTAATTTCTTGCAAAACTAGTTGAATTTGGGTATTTATCAGCAGTTTTATCCTCACAAAATTGTTTAAAGATATGCTCACATTTGGCATTAGCTTTGATACATTTTATAACTGAATTCAATATCTCATTTAGAACAGGCGAAAGTTTTTTGGAAACTAAATTTTCTCTGTGAATAACACAATGCACAAGCATCATTTCAGGATTGTCATCCTTCATTAATTTTAAACAGCCATGTTTCTTTCCCATCATAACAGGAGCACCATCTGTAGTACAAGATGTAATATTTTTCACTGATATTTGAGCTTCATCTAAATAATTTTTGAGCTTATTGTATATATCAATGGCAGTAGTGGTGGTTTTCAATGCTTTACAGAACAATCTTCAGTAAATTCACCATTGTCAATATATCTTACATAGGCTATCAATACAGCCTCACTGTCTCTTATAGTTGATTCATCCATCGGTATTGAGAATTTCCTTGATCTCAACTTTTCAACAAGTTGTGTTTCTACATCTTTAGCCATCTCATCTATTCTTTTGATAACAATGTTATTGCTCAATGGCATTCCTTTGACATTTTTGTCATCTTTCTCTAGAACTGTTTTGAGAAATGTTGATATTGCTAGCTTAATTAAATCCTCCCCTATAGTATGATTTTTTCCTGATTTAGCAATGAGCAGAGAAATTTCATAACTAACTTCAAGAGTACAATTTTGGGTAGCAGTTTATACAGAAAACAATGAATCTATTGTTGATCTTTTCTCAAACTTCTCCTTTAGAGACTTAAATTGGTTCAAATCATAGTTCACGTAAGTGCTATGTTTTGCCTTCAAATGTGCTTTGAGATGATCTTTTTCATTGATTCATGGTCAAACAGTCTTCGCACAATAGGCAGAATAGTGACCATTCATCCTGAGCAGTGGTTATGAAACCGAACTTCAAATACTCGTGAATACTGACGAACTTTTTTCTTGCTTGCACTACTCATTTTATGCATGGGGTTAGCAACTGAAAAAAAAAAAATTTTTTTTTATAAAGCATACTGTAAGCATGTGCAGATTATACAAGGAAAGAAATTAATGGCATTATAATATATAATTTATACTACTACAGATACGTATAATAGATCAAAAGTTAAAATAATAAAAAGTAAAATTTTAAAAGTCTACCGTCATAAGCAGAGAAAAAGAAACAACGATATATGAGAGATTATGTTTTCAACTGTCAAATGAATCTAACACAATTGTGGCAAAGTGTTCATTTTATTTAAATTGATAGTAGCGCAACTTTTGGGTAACCAGAAAACTAACAACATGTAAAAAAATGTTACTTAAAAAAATGCCTGATGGCATAAAAAACATTCAATATGCATAAAAAAAATTAAACAAAGGCTCTTGGGCTACATGCAGCCTGTCTTCCTGTTTTTTAGTTGTCGCCCATGTCTCACCTCCATAGGTAAACACTGGAATAATGCATATATTAAAGAGCTTTCTTTTTAGGCATATAGGTAAATCTCCTAACAAGTAATCTTTATATAACCAAAATGCTTTATTTTCTTGTGATTCTTCTACTTATTTCTTTATCTTATTTTTTCATAAATAATTAACACACAATTTCATTATTATTATGTGTTAATTTTAGTTCAGTATGATCTGAATTTGTTGATCAGTTTCATTTTAGTTAAATCTTTAGATTTTTTTTTCCTGCTTTCTCTATCAAGGTCATTTAGCATTTCATGAGCTGCTTCTTTATTTTGCATACATATATCACTCATTATTTCCTTTTTGTATTGTCCAGAGATGGGCAATATATATATTCACTTACTTAATAGGCCCTCATGTCAGACCTAGCCAGAACCCTTGGAGATATCAAATGCAACCACTTGAGATTCAGCAACTAATTATTAACTGCCAGTATATATGTCACCCATCTTTTCTGTGGCATTTGTCCAGAAGTGCATGATATATGTAAGCAGATTCTGTGTTATTGGCAGTAACATAGAATCCATACAAGTGGTCATTAATTAGTTGGGTTATTTCAAAGTAGCATAGGAGCTGGAGGTTGATGATTTTCTCCATTACTTTAGAAAGGATTGAGGTGAAAGTGATTGGGTGGGTAGTTTGATGTATGGATTTTTCACGCTTCCTGGGAATGGGTTGAACAAAAGGATAATTTCCAGGCATTGGGTAAATACCAGTGGAATGAGAGAGAGAGAGAGAATAAAAAGGTCGCATAGAACAGGAGTCAACTCCAGAGTGCAAACCTTCAGAACAATTGGAGGAATGCCTGCACCACCGAGACGTTTTGCGGGTCTAAGTTGGACAAGATCCTTCTGATCTCTTTCTGACAAAAGGCCAGAAGGGGCACTGAGAGTTGAGTGTTTTTTTGCAAGGGTGTGAGATTATGTGAGTGTTGTTGAATGTATCTACTTTAGCTCACAATACAATCTTATCTGCTTTTATATAATGGGAATGCCTGGAGTTCTTAACCAACATGATTACACATACAAACATAGCTCTGTGCTTAAGGATCACTCCACCTACTACTCTTTGGACTATGATCATGCCACACACGGATCAGAACCCTAAACAGGCTCCTTAAAATGGTTACCTTCTGACTTGTAGAAATTACCAACAAACTTAAAAAAACACTAAGCCAAAGTGCTCACCTAATATACTGGCAACACTTCTTCATGCATTCAATACTCTGCACATTTTAAGCCCAGTGTCTAAAATATTACTTTCCAACACAGTGATATGTTGGTCAGTTTTTACATCTATTCACAAATATTCTTCTTAAAGACACCTTAAACCATCCAAGCAGAATTTCCTCCTGATATTCATCCTTGTTCACCATGAACTCAGGTTATTGATAAGGAAAATTTTATAAACAGATAGAATTTTCTATAGGGTTTTCACTCCCTCCCCTCTGGCAAAACACTTCATGGAGAGACCTTTGAAGAAAAAAAACCTTAACCTCTGCCTTGCACAGATCTACAGTTCTGCTATGCTATGTAGATAATGTGTTCTCTTTTCCATTTGGCCATATGATTCTTAACACTCTTAACCAACATCTCAGAATCCAATTCACATTAGAAAAATCAAAAAACAACAAGTCTCTCCTTCCTAGATACCTTTACTACACACCAATCCGATCTGATATACCCTTGGCAGTCTCAGTTTACTGAAAACTCACACACACACACACACACACACACACACACACACAGGCAGATACATTCAGCAACACTCATCCCTCTTGCCTCCCAACAGCATGGGATTATTAAAACCTTATACAGCAGAGTAAAATTGATTAGCTCCAGTGATAACTACCCAGTGCCCTCAGAATGTGTTCACTGAAGTGGAACACATTCACAATGCCTCTTACATAATGACTAAGAAGGAATTGGGAAGGCATTATCCCCACCAAATCCAAAAAATATTAAAACCCCCCCAAAACTACACACTTCCCCCTTCTCATCCAGAGCAGAAACTACACCAAATCTGTCACCACCCATATATCTGAGGCATGCCTGAAAAACTAGCAAAAATCCTAAAAAAATACAACCTTGTAACCACTTACACACCACATAAAAAAATTGGCATTCCTATCCACTCTCCCAAATATCAGCATGGAAGACACACCTGGCAGGTCTTTAGACCTGCTAGGTGTGTCTTCCAGGTACCATGCAGTTGTAAGCTGTCTTGCTATGGCCAAACAGCCAGGACAGCAAACATCAGAATTGCCAAACACAAGGACTACATCTGGTTTCACCATTACAGCCTCTTAGGACTTGCTGACCACTCCTTGGACATCCACAATAAGATCTGATGGAAAAAGCCACTTTATTTTACAGGAGAAAATATAAATATGAAAGACTTTTCCTGGAATCTGCTTCAGCCTTAAGGAACAATCCAAACCCCAACAAATTTGATTGCATGAAACTGCCTCAAATCTGGGAGGCACTCATCCGTAGAAGTTCATCCCAACAACTTGAAACACCCATCCCAGCCAGGGGGCACTCTTTAGGACTTCAGGCTTGCTTTTGTTATTCTGCTTCGGTCCTACTTTCCAACTTGGATGAAATATTGGAAATAATTAAAATTTCTCATTAATATATAGTGTACGTTGTAATTTCCTTAAGTATCATTATATACAACCAACGTATAAGTTTTATTACCAGAATGATCTGCCATTCATATTCTTCAACTTTCCTCTAAGCCAGTAATAACATAATCAACTGCTCATATCCATTCACAGTTCACTACAAATTCACTGAACTTCCTCCTCTGCCTCTTTCATTCCATCTGATCTTCTTTGTTCTCTGAAAAGTTTCCTCATCCAGAGGACTACATCCTCCAGCTATTCACAAAGAATATCATTAAGTTCCTTCTCTAGAAGAGGATTAAGTATGGGAGAGTCTTTGGTGATTGATGAAGTAATAAATAGTATGGGAGTGATTGGGAGTCAACACAATGAAAGCACAAGAGGTCTAGAAGAAACGAGATGTCATGCGAGTGAGGGAGTAAGTAAAAGAGCGTTGAGTAATAACTGGGAGAATCACTGAACAATAGAGAGAGTGGTTTTAGCAATAAAGAGAGGGCATGATGCAGAAAAGATGATAGTTATGGTGGGTACAAATCACCTGAGTGGTAGTCAGGTAGCAAAAGAGCTAAGAACATTGTTAGATATCATGAAGAAGAAAAGTGTCAATGGGGGATTGTGTGTGTGTGTGTGTGTGTGTGTGTGTGTGTGTGTGTGTGTGTGTGTGTGTGTGTGTGTGTGTGTGTGTGTGTGTGTGTGTGTGTGTGTGTGCTGCCTAGTTTTGACAATTATGAGTTAAGTAGACGAACGATGATAATGAATAATATGATTGCAAGAATGTGCAAAAAAAGAGGTCTAGAATTTGTTGATGTCTGGAGTGTGTTTGAAGGCAAAAGACAGCTGTATGCAAGAGATGGGTTGCATCTGAACATGGAAGGTCATAAGCAATTGAAGAAATTACTGTTTTCTGAACAGGTTGAAGTAATTGGGCAGGGGAACTAAAATTGAAAAGTTTGAGTGTAAGAGGAAGAAACTTAAGCAGTGATTGTATATTTGTTGATCCTTATTCGTGGAATAAATTGCAGAATAGAGTGGATAAAAATCGGCATGGGACTACTGAAATTAGTGACATGTATATCAGTTCTAATGCTAGTACGATAACTAAAGGGAATCTGCAGTTTTTGTATACTAATGTAAGAAGCATTCAAAATAAGAGGGAAGAATTTTTGGCATTAGTCAGTGCAGTCTCACCAAAAATTGTAGGCATTAGTGAAACTTGGTTGTCAGCAGATGTGGTCACTGGAATTGAATGTGATCAGTACAGTATTTTCAGGGAGGATAGAGAGAAGTACTGTTGATGATAGCTGATGAGTTGCAGCCAAAGAAAGTAGTATATCAAGATGATAGACGTGTGAATGATAGTTCATTTGAGGTGGTTTGGTGTGAAATAGTGACCAACGCAACCAAATATACAGTTGGTTGCTGCTGTAGGCCCCAGGGGATACAGGGGGAGATATTGAATTCATGCATCAGCAAATTAATGCAATGAGTACAGGGTTAGTGATTATTATGGGGGATTTTGATTATGGTGATATCAATTGGAAGGAGGAAATATCATGTGGCAAAAAGGAAATGGAATTCATACATCTTCTACAAAATAATTACTTGAAACAGCACATAACTGAAAGGACATGTGGTGTGAGAGTGTTGGACCTGGTCATTGGTTCAGAGGATATATGCATAAGTAAGGTGTCCTCCTTACCTCCAATTGGTGAGACCGATCATGTGATATTGATTTGGGAGGTTTCAAAATTTGTGGATTTCTCTCTTAAGAAGGGGTATATACGGAACTACAGATTCGTCAATTATAACAAGCTTCGGGATCAGCTTGCAGCCATCCCATGGCAGAACATATTGCAGGGGAAAGATGTTAACAGTGCATGGGATAAAATCAACGGGTATCTAAGGAAGGCAATATCAGATTGTGTCCCCATGGTCAGGAAGACAAACAAGGGAGGCATTAGATGGATGAGTAGTAGTATCAAGCTTGATCTGCAAAAAAAAGAAAATGTTATGGAGAATTTACTAGGAGAAAGGTGATTAGTACACCCACGAGCAGTACAAGGCCGAAGCTAGGAAGGTTACCAGCATAATAAGAAAAGCTAAATCAGATTACTAGAAGACCTTAGCCAAGGAGATCAAGAGTAATCCCAAAGAGTTCTTCTGCTATGTGGCAGGTAAAAGAAAGAATGACTTCTGAAGCATAACTTTAGTGGGTGCTGGTGGTATTGAGGTGACAAATTCAGATGTAATAGTAGAGTTACTGAGTGATCACTAAAGTGATGATATCTCTGTACTTGTAGCGATAACTAATGTGAGAATTGAAGTTAAGAAATCAGAGGTACTTAGTATATTGCAAAATTTAAATGCAAACACTGCTGTTGGTTTAGATGGAATATCAGCTCGGGTGTTGCGTGAATGTGCAAAGGAATTGTCAACGCCTCTTACTTGGTTATTTAACTTAAGTTTGAACTCTGGTGCGGTCCCTAGGGAGTGGAAAGAAGGCAAAGTAGTTCCTTTGCATAAAGGTGGCTCCAAGACTGTGGTAGTTAATTACAGACCAATCACCATCTTGGAAGTGGTGGTAAAAGTATTGGAAAAGTTGGTTAAAGACAGAATTCAAGTATGAGTGGATCAGAATATGATACTCTATAGGGGCCAACATGGTTTTGTTAAAGGTCAATCCTGACCTAGCAATTTATTTACTTTTTATAATAGAATGACATCTGAGTTGAACAAAGAAAATGGCTACACAATAGCACTTCTGGATTTTGCTAAAGCTTTTGACAGGATACCCCATGGAACACTGTTACGCAAATTGGAGCAGATGGGGATGGATACTAAACTGATGATATGGATAGGTGAATGGCTCAGAGAGAGAGAGAGAGATACTAGAAGGTGCTGTATGGAGGAGCAGAGTCCAGGATGAGGCAGGTGACTAGTGGTGTGCTTGGGCCATTGTTGTTTAATTTGTATATAAATGATATAGGAAATGGCTTAAAGGGAGATATTCAGTTGTTTGCTGATAATGCAAAGTTGGGTAGCGCAATAAAAAAATCGAGCTGATGTTGAGAGTTTACAGGATGATTTAAATAAGCTTGCAAAATGGGAAAAAGGTAATTGATGTCAGTTCAATGTGGAAAAGTGTAAAGTCATGCATTTCGGGATTAAAAGATTACCAGCTGTGTACTACATTGATGGTACGGTACTCCAAGAGATTGATGAGGCTTGGGACTTAGAGGTGTTGGTGGATAGGGGGATGAAGTTCGGGGGACACATTGCTAAGGTGTCCAAGATTGGACATGGGATTACTTGGTTATTGAGGAACACACTAACGTCCAGAGATAAAGAGGTTATTATTCCCCTTTATAAAGCATTGATACTTCCACATTTGGATTACTGTGCTCAGATCTGGTTTACCTGGATTCCTTGGAGATGAGGAGGTTGTGGAGGGTTCAGAAGAGAGTGACTAAGTTGGTGAGTGATGTAAAAAATGCTCCCTACATTGATAGATTGAGAGCTTGTGAATTGCCAAGGTTGGTTGATAGGCAGAGAAGAGGGGATATGATAGAAACATTTAAATTAATAAAAGGTTTTTATAAGATTGATGCAGGGGAAATGTTTCAGCTGTGTGATAGTTATGGAAGAACAAGAGGTCATCTTTGGAAATTAAGGAAAAGTGTGGTTAACAAGGATGTGAGAACAAGGTTTTTCGCCTGGAGGGTGGTGAATGAGTGGAATGCATTGCCTGACTCAGTTGTGAGTTCTTAGTCTGTAAATGAATTCAAGAAATGATATGATAGATATTTTGATAGTTTCGGTCTCCCATGATGAGTCTACTGACTCCATGGAGATACCCGTAATAATAATAATTAAGATATTCTGTAGGATCTGAAATCTTTCATTTATGCCTGCCTATTCTCTGAAAAGGTTTCCTCATCCAGAGGACTATATCCTCCAGCTATTCATAATGAATATCAGTAGGTTCCTTCTGTAAAAGATTGCAGATACTTACGATCTGCAATCTTTCATTTATGCCAGCCTAGTATGTGTGTGCGTGTGTGATGTAATTATACTAGTTGTAATCTTTTTATCTTTTTGTGTCTCAAGTTTTTTTTCCTGATATGAACATAACCAAAAACCAAATGAAATCTTATTTTTAATCCTTTTTCGGTGCTATTTCACTCCATTAAGTATCTAACTTAAGTTTTTCCTAGCACTTAAGCTTCACACAAAATTTTCATTAATCTGTACTATATCAGATATGCAAGAGGAGTGGCATTGGGTACTACTGTCTTGAATGAAAAGTAATTCTAGTAGCAAGGCTTATGCGTTGGTCATACATAACTGGTAATTAGCTTACGGAATTAACAAAGCATATAAAGTATATTAATTAAAGGCAACTTTAATGAATAACTTCTATATTTTGGCAACGTCACATTGCCATCTTCAGGAACATAAAAATATGGTATGTGCACGCAGGCACTAACAAAAGCAAATGAGGAAGAAGGCAAGAAACTAATATTGTTCCTAAAGTCCTAATGTGCCCTCTGGCAGGCTAATTTGGTTGTCTTGGCCATTGCGCTGAAGTTCTCATACTGTAAGTCTCCCAAATTTGGGGTAGTTTCATGCACCCAAATTTGTTGAGGTTTGGAACATTTTTTAGAGCAGCTGATGATTCCTTGAATAATCTTTCGTACTTAAACTTGCTGCAGTGTATTATTTTAGTTTTCTTCCAACAAATTCTATGGTGGGTATCTAAGGCATGGTCTGCCAGCCCAGAGTGGCTGTACTGGTGAAACCGGATGTAGTCTTTGTGTTCTGAAATCCTGATATTTGCTGTCCTTCCTGTTTGGCCAAAGTAAGACAATTTGCAGCTGCAAGGGACCTGGTATACACCAGGTAGGTCTAGGGGAAGTGGTTGGTCTTTGGTAGAGCGGATAAGGGATGCCAACTTTTTATATGGTCTGTAACAAGAAGTAAGGTCGTATTTTTTTTGAGGATATTGGTTATTTTCTCAGAGGTGCCCTGGATGTAGGGGATGGTGATAGATTTGGTGTAATCTTTATTGTGGGGGGGGGGGGGTTGTGGTTTACTGGTTTTTGTTATTTTTTGGGGATTATAGCCATTGGCTAAGAAAGTGTTGAGGATGTGGTTTAGTTCAGTGGCTAGGGACTTGTCATCTGAGCAGATTAATTTTGCCCTGTTATATAGTGTTTTTATAACCCCATATTGTTGTGAGGGGGGGGGGGGTTTGCTGGTGAATGTATCTGCCAGTGTGGGTAGGTTTTCTGTAAACAGAGAAAACCAAAGATCCATCAAGCTGGCAAGTGATTAAAGTGTCTAGGAAGGGGAGGGTGTTGTTTTCATCTTTTTCTAAGGTGAACTGGACTCTGGGGGGGGTGTTGGTTGTTTAAGTGTGTTAGGAAGGAGTGGAGTGTATCTGAGCCATGTGGCCAAATAGCGAACACATCATCCACGTATCGAAGCCAAATAGTGGGTTTTTGTGGGGCAGAGTTTAAGGCTTTCTCTTCAAAGGTCTCCATAAAGACCTTTGAAGAGAAAGCTTTAAACTCCACTTTCCCCACCCTTGACCAAAAGAAATTGGTCAAGGGTGGGGAAAGTGGTGAACCCATGGATGTCCCCTCTATCTGTTTGTAGAATTTTCCTTGCCAAACGAAATAGCCTGAGTTCATTGTAAACTGAAATAGGGCTGAGATATCGGGAGGAAACTTGGCTTGGATGAGCGGTAGGGTTTCTTTGAGTGGGACATTAGTGAATAGGGAGGAGATGTCAAAACTGACCATTATGTCAGTGTGTTGAAGTGAGAGGTTTTCTATACTGGCTTTAAAGTGGGCTGAGTTTTTTATGTGTGAAGGTGTGTTGCCAGTATAGTGTGTGAGCGTTTTGGCTAATTTATATGTGGGGGAATCAATGCCAATGTGGGACATTCACTTGGCCACAATTTCGCCCTAGCTCCTAAAAGAATATTTAGGAGCTAGGGCGAAATTGTGGCCAAGTGAATGTCCCACATTGGCATTGATTCCCCCACATATAAATTAGCCAAAACGCTCACACACTATACTGGCAACACACCTTCACACATAAAAAACTCAGCCCACTTTAAATCATGATCCAAATGGATCATGATTTAAAGTGGGTGCCGAGGAAATCATGATCCAAATAAAATGTGGGATTCGCAACCTTCCTAACCATATCGCCAACAACGTCAGACTGGACGTAGCCGATGTTCTCACCAAAGCAAAACCTCCAAAAACCAACTTATCCAAAGACGAATATGCAGCCCTACTAGAAATGAAGAAAAACAAAAAAAAAAATAGTAATCACCAAAGCGGATAAGGGAAATGCCACTGTGGTGCTCAATCAAAAGGACTACAAAGGTAAGCTTAATGATTTAGTACTAGACCGTACTACTTACCTCCCTATTGAATATAATCCTACCAGCTCTCAGATTAGATCTCTCCACAGACTCCTTAAGAAAGTCACTTCTTGGCCTGTGGAAGTCACTAACAAACTAAAACCTTATAACTCTAGATCCCCCCCCCCCCCCTCGATTATATGGACTCCCAAAAATACATAAACAAAATGTGCCATTACGTCCCATAGCGGATGGCATTGATTCCCCCACATATAAATTAGCCAAACATTTAGCCAAAACGCTCACACACTATACTGGCAACACACCATCACACATAAAGAACTCAGCCCACTTTAAAGCCAGCACAGAAAACCTCTCACTCCAACACACTGACATAATGGTCAGTTTTGACGTCTCTTCCCTATTCACTAATGTCCTACTCAAAGAAACCCTAGAGCTCATCCAAGCCAAGTTTCCTCCCGATATCTCAGCCCTATTTCAGTTTACAATGAACTCTGGATATTTCGTTTGGCAAGGAAAATTCTACAAACAGATAGAGGAGACATCCATGTGTCACCACTTTCCCCACCCTTGGCCAATTTCTTTATGGAGACCTTTGAAGAGAAAGCCTTAAACTCCGCCCCACAAAAACCCGCTATTTGGCTTCGATATGTGGATGATGTGTTCGCTATTTGGCCACATGGCTCAGATACACTCCACTCCTTCCTAACACACTTAAACAATCAACACCCCAGAGTCCAGTTCACCTTAGAAAAAGATGAAAAACAAACACCCCTCCCCTTCCTAGACACTTTAATCACTTGCCAGCTTGATGGATCTTTGGTTTTCTCTGTTTGCAGAAAATCTACCCATACTGGCAGATACATTCACCAGCAACCCCCCCCCCCCCCCCTCACAACAATATGGGCTTATGAAAACACTATATAACAGGGCAAAATTAATCTGCTCAGATGACAAGTCCCTAACCACTGAACTAAACCACATCCTCAACACTTTCTTAGCCAATGGCTATAATCCCCAAAAAATCCAAAAAATACTAAAACCAGTAAACCACAACCCCGCCCCCTCCTCCACAATAAAGATTACACCAAATCTATCACCATCCCCTACATCCAGGGCACCTCTGAGAAAATAACCAATATCCTCAAAAAATACGACCTTACTTCTTGTTACAGACCATATAAAAAGTTGGCATCCCTTATCTGCTCTACCAAAGACCAACCACTTCCCCTAGACCTACCTGGTGTATACCAGGTCCCTTGCAGCTGCAAATTGTCCTACTTTGGCTAAACAGGAAGGACAGCAAATATCAGGATTTCAGAACACAAAGACTACATCCGGTTTCACCAGTACAGCCACTCTGGGCTGGCAGACCATGCCTTAGATACCCACCATAGAATTTGTTGGAAGAAAACTAAAATAATACACCGCAGCAAGTTTAAGTACGAAAGATTATTCAAGGAATCATCAGCTGCTCTAAAAAACGTTCCAAACCTCAACAAATTTGGGTGCATGAAACTACCCCAAATTTGGGAGACTTACAATATGAGAACTTCAGCCCAATGGCCAAGACAACCAAATTAGCCTGCCAGAGGGCACCATTAGGACTTTAGGAACAATATTAGTTTCTTGCCTTCTTCCTCATTTGCTTTTGTTAGTGCCTGCATGCACATACCATATTTTTATGTTCCTGAAGATGGCAATGTGACGTTGCCGAAATGTAGAAGTTATTCATTAAAGTTGCCTTTAATTAATATACTTTATATGCGTTGTTAATTCCGTAAGCTAATTACCAGTTATGAATGAAAAGTAGATATTATTTTTAGATTTTTTTTCCCTAGTGTTTTGAATATTTGGATTTTTTATAGGTAAATTTATGCATTTCTAAATTATTTCTTATTTTTATTTGTTATATTTTACAGCTAAACAGAAAAATATTTCTTCTTACACACTTAAAATGGATATCACTAAGGAGAAGGAAACAGTGCAACCTGCAGATTGCACCAGATATAAAGAATCAGAGATACAGGAAACTAAGGTAGGAAGGGATAAATATGCAAAGCAATTTTCTCTAGATATTCATTCACTGAACTCAGTAAACAATATTGATACTTCATATGATAAAACAGATATCTTCGTAAATGAAGATGGCAACTTTAGTTGTGGTGCTCTTCAAAATGCTTTTGATGATTATGTTGATATTCCACTCAATCAAAGAATAGCAAGAAAAAAACATTCAAACCCAGCATTTTTGTTAGTTAATCCTCATTCGGAGTATGATAGCAGTACAAGATCTGTAATACATAAACAGCAGCAGCTAGTAAGTGAAGTTTCCTTTGAAAGTTCTCAATCATCACCTGTCTTTTCATTATCTGATAGCTTTCTTGATCAAATGAATTCTCTGTGCATATTAAATGATGCTGAATTTTCAGCTAACAAAGCAGATAATTTCATAAACAATGACAGAAACTTTACCTGCAGTCCTCTTGGAAAAAGTTTTGAGGATTTGGTTGATATTCCACTTTCTCAAAGAATAGCAAAAAGAAATCATAAACAAGGAGCATTAGAAATTCTGATTTCTAATGCTCCTTCAGGATATAATAAGGTAACTAACTCTGTAATATGCAAAGAGCAGGAAAATCTCAAGTGATTCTCTTTCACCACTTTGTTTATTATCTGGTGGTTTCTGGATAAAATAATAATTATAGCTCCTGAAATAGATGACAACAGATAATTTCAAAAACCAGTACCTGCATTAAATGTAAATGGACTTTTCAGAATATTATAGAATTCGGTAACAAATAAAAATTCTGCAGTCTCCAGATTAGATTGAGGGGTTGGAGAATTCTTGGTTCTGGAAGTTGGTAAAATTAAAATCTGTGAACAAAATAGTTTGATGTTGCGAGCTTGCTATTCTTTGATTGTGATGCATCCTGATTCTTCCCCCCCCCCCTTCAGACAGCATTTTGGATGAGCAGATGATAACTTTGGAAACTGGCTTCTTCGTTGTTACTAATTCTATGATTAAAAAATTAGCAATACTGTTGTTAAAACAGAATTTACTTGAAATTATTAAACATACTGCGCACTGTTATCATTCCATCTTTTATGTTTGCATTTTCTGTAGAAACTTCCATTTGTTTGTGTTTTTATTCTATGTATAAATTTCTTTGAATAATGTTGTATTTTAACTCTGACAAAAAAAGGAACTCCTGTAAATAATTTACACTCTGTAAAATGGAAATTTTAATCGGCATAATTTAAAATGACTCCCACATGTACCTATCTAAATCATAGTTGACTGTACCGTGATATTTTGTACTTGAATTTGTTTATAATATATTGACATTTGACCTTGTTAATTGATTCTTGTTTGAAGTTAATATTGGTTTTGTTAAAACAAAATTCAAATAAGATAAAAAAAGAAACATTTTATTGACAAATAACATTCGTAGAGAGGGATGTTCCCTATCTTCAACATTGTTTAATGTATATTTCATCGAAACTGAAATGAACCATCAATATATTGAACTATCCACAATAAGTCAAATATATTCCTTTTCATGGATGACTGGGTAATAATTATCTAAACAAGCAGTCAGCTGTCAATCAAAAATGCCAGTGTGAATTCTGATTAATATGTGTAATTCCACAGAAAGTAATTGGTAGACAGTTATTTTACTTGGTAGGTAAAATACTTAATTAGCATATTTAGAAAGGAAAAACCAAAAGATTTTGTAACAAAATTGATTAGTCTGACATGCAGAAGAATGGAATGCCATTCCAATAAGGTGTGAAACACCTGGAATCAGATGAACATAGTTTTGTTGTGAGCTATGGTAGATTAGCTAAAATTTTGTTATAATTTATCATTTGGTATAAATGATAATTATTAATACTGTAATGGAGCTAATAGCCTCATTGTGGGAGGGCCCTGCTGTCACATGCAATGTTCAACAAACCATGCCTTAAACTCATTCAGTGTTTCTGCACTCACCATAGTCAAGCAATGCTTCTATTCTCCACACAAAGAACCTGTTTGTCACACTCCTACTTGCTCACATCCTCCTTGTACAGTTTTCAGGGATGGCCTCTTGTTCAACCCTGTCTCCCTCTATATTCTGTGAAAAATCTCTTCCATGTAATCTGGTAGCAATCCTTTACCAACCTGTTATGTTTCAATCATATCACCCCCCCCCCCTCCTCTTCATGAGACTCTTCAAATGACATTCCCTCAGTTTATCTTCATATCTTACATTCTGCAATCCAGAAACCACCTTAGTCTCTAGACCCTTTCTTCATCCCTCTGATGAAAGCCTTATACAGTGCAACCATAATCTCTTCTGTATGTCAAAATCCTCCTCATCATTGCCATAATCTGATGTAATGACTTCACAACTCGAATAATTTTACTTATTTCTTATGCAAACTACAGATTAAAATGATTTTTAAATGATTAAAATCATACATTTAAAAAAATAGATATTAAAAAAAAAAAAACAAGAGTAACATAAAAATGCTACTTGCATAAAATACTATGCAAAAACGTAAAATGTCAAACTTTACTCATCCAGTGATTAATATACTTTAAAACTGTTTCATTACACTACATTAAATCTTCTCGGGCACATATATTATTAATGTCTATTAGGCAGCATTGCAGAAGATGTTCCATGGTTTGTGTTTCACCACATGAGCAACTGTCATTGTTTGTGTTGCCCCATCTGACCATATTTTGCTTTAATCTGCCCATTCAGAAATGAAGTCTATTTAATGTTTTCCATCTTTGCCAGTCTAGATGTTCTTCTAACTTGAATAATGTGATCCCTAAAACTACTGGTCCCTTGTCTTGACCCACTCCAAGATCTCTCATCTCCTCCACCTTCAAAATTTCCTCACCAATTGTATACTTTGCATCCCATCTTCACCTACTAAATTGCAAAACCTTACATCTTGCAACATTGAACTAATACTTTCACTCACTCCGACTTATACAGTCTATTGAGTGACTCCTGTTTGGCCATAACATTTGCTTGGTTCCTTATCGTGTCCTCAACTCTGCAACCTCTGAATACAGCTGCAGTAAAACCTATCCCACTGTCATTAATATACGAGTTAAATAATAATGTTCCCAAAACCAACATCTGCAGCCTACCACAAGTGACTTTCCTCTTTTGGATACTGCACTACCGTACACAACTTGCTGATACCTATCTGACAGCCATTCGCCTATTCAACTCACTATTCTCTCACTATTTAACCCCATATGTTCCAGTTTAGTTACCTCATGACTATGAGTATAGACCAAAGCAATGCAGTCTTCAAAGTTTGAAAAATAAAAGGAGGAGAGACAATATGATAAAAACAGATATGTTGTTAAGGGGATTTATAGTACAGGTATAAGGAAAATTTTAAAACTCTTGGCAGGTGGAGAGAACTCAGGATCAACTCTGAATGCTGAGTAAGCATGTAGTCAGGAAGCTTGTTAGATCTAGGCTCTTTACATGGTGTGTGAATGAAATGGAATAAATTTTAGGTGGGCTTTGTGAGTGTACCTTCAGTGAATGTTTTCAAGGAGTGGTATAAGTATTTAGAAATTTTATGAGTATGTGTAACTGCTCCCATTACACTGTGGTGAATATTTGGTATATAAACTTGAACAATGGTTGCAGGAAGTTTTTTCGCTTGGTTTTAAAGTACAGTCATACCCCGACTTACGCAAATCCGGAGTTACGCAGTTTCTTATATTACGTATTCCCGACCCGCTTCATGCCTCACCACTAGTTGTACTTTCCGGTGCCAGCCGAATTCGACAGTGTCGCACATGCTGTGAACAAGTACTGACGGGTTTCGCGTGGTCTCCATTCATACATGATTTTTATAGTCTACAAACCTTGCGATTGTTTAATGTTATGTTCTTGATAAAAATTTTATTCGCAAAAAAAAGAATAATGTCGTCCAAAAGAAGCAAGTCCGATTCTTCTACAGCTGGCAAGAAAAGAAAAACATTGACTTTGGAAACAAAACTCAACATTATTAAGGATTTTGAAGGCGGAATGAAAATTTGTGAGCTAGCAAAGAAGTTTGATCTACAGGAATTCACAGTAAGAACAATCATAAAAGAAAGGTTTACAGATTTTGGAGGACATAGATTCTAACGAGGAACAAATTGTAGCCACAAGGCAAGGAATAAAAAAATCATTAGCTTGCTATGAAGAAATTTTGCATGACAAGAAAAAGACATTATGCTGTCAGAACGAATCTATTAGATTTTATATATACAGGTAGACTAATTGTGAAGATACTTTATGTGCAGTCTTTGTTTGCTTACACTTGAATAAGGATTAAAACAAGAATATAACTTATTGTCAAGTGTATTAAATCAAACCACGATTACTTTTCTTTAATGAGATTTTAGTGTAGAATTTGCCTCACTGTTGATTGTATCTTAATAAAATACAAGCTAAATGGATTTTTTAAAATTAGATTTTAAAAAATATTTAGAATTAGCAAAAAGCATGGTGAAAATTTGAATATAAACATGTGAAAGGAACTTTATATATTTCTTTATACTGATTTTTTCTTATTATAACATGAATTATTTAAAACTTTGTGTTCTTCAGATAATGAAGAAGAAGATTATTTGTAATCATGCCATATCAGTTGCTGGTAGTGATATTTCTGCTGATATGAAACAAGAAGGGTTCCAAGAGCCACTAGCAAAGAAGAGTAAGATTACTGATTACTTTGGAACTACAGATCATACATTTCTCACATAGCAAGAATAATAGCATGATAGCATAAAAGCAAGAATGAACTTTGTCATTGGTTTGCTCTTAAAGTTTTCATATCTTTTGATCTGTGAGATCTGTTTGAAAATCAGAATTCTTCATACTGCCTACTTCCATTGCCATTCGGAAAATTATAGTTAAAAAAATTATAATGCAGTGGTAGATTGTTAAATTGAAACAACGGATATAATCAGATTCATCTCTAAGGAAGTAGACTTTATCTTGTTACTGTCACTACTTAAATATCAGTGTTTATGTGTAATGGCAGCATGTTCTGAGGCCTATGAGTAGATCACACGAGTAAACTGATGCTGTCTAAAATTATTATATAGCTGCACCTAATACAGTAAATTACATAATAATCAGCTTTTCCAAACTGCTGGCCTTCTGATTATTTTGCTTAGGTTCCTAGTTGGTCACCAAAAGTGTGATGGGCATTGCTACCATCTTTAAATTCTCCCTTCCAGCTACATTGTGTCTGTAGCCATTCAACAAAGCATGAATAAGAAGTGCATATCATGAGTTAATTTGATTATAAGGTGTGATACTTCTTCACATTCACAAGACCACTTAATTGGATTAGCTCATGTTCATAAATACATTTTAGAGCCAGTCTTATTGAAAGCAAAAAACTTCTTTACAGTGTACAGAAAACTACAGCATTCTGGGTAACTTGATAAGCATATTTATATAAACGAAACATATATAACATGTAACTTTTTAATTTCTGGGCTTTTTATCATACTTTTATAATCTGTTTTAGTGACAGAATAGGAGACAGAGAGAGACACTTTGATGTTGCATGTGTGTGTGGTCTGAAAAGTTCTCGGCCTCGACCATAGATGGCAGCACTGTCAGCACGATTTTTCTTTCTTAGTTGAAATTGCAAGTCATTCTATCAAGTAGTTTGTTTTACACAGCTATCTTAAGCAAAAGTGTTATCTGTATCCTTGAAAAATGGATAAAATTGACTATCATGTGGTTATAAAATTCTTTGTAAAAGAAGGTTTAACGCTAAAAGAAATTCATTCGAAGTTGATAAAAGTTTATGGGCACCCTTCTCCTTTGTTTTTGACAATTAAGTCTCCTTTGTTTTGACAATGGGCTGCCGAGTTTAAACATGGCTCTGCCAGCCTTGAAGATGATCCAAAAAAGTGTAACAACACCAGAAATCATTGATCAAGTGCATGATATAGTATTGGATGACTGGCAAGTCAAAGTGCATGAAATTGCTGAGACCATAGGCATTTCAAAAGAACGTGTAGGATTTTGCATGAAGAATTGCAAATGAAACGCAAGTTGGGTGCCGCGCTTGCTCACAGTAGATCAAAAACGCACTCACATGAAAATCTGTGAAGAGTGCTTGGAGATATTTTAACAAGAATAAAACTGATTTTGTGTGTCAATTTATTACTATGGATGAGACATGGATTCACCATTACACACCAGAATTCAAACCAGAAGCTGGTTGTCCAGCACCAAAGAAGACAAAGTCGGTTCCATCAGCAGAAAAGGTCATGGCATCGGTGTTTGGGCTAAAGGCATTTTGTTTATTAATTATCTTGAAAAGGGTAAAACAATCCCAAACACTGGTGCCAATCTTTTAACCAGACTAGACGAAAAAGTTCGTGAGAAAAGACTCGGTTTGCAGAAGAAAAAATCATCTTTCATCAGGACAATGCACCTGCCCACAAAGATGTTTTGGCAGTGGGAAAATTAAGGGATCTGCATTATGAATTGTTATAAAATCAACCCTATTCCCTAGATTTGGTTCCCTCTGACTTCTGTCTCTTCCCAAAACTAAAACTTCCTTGCTAGTCAGTGTTTTTCTTCGAATCAAAATATTTTGCAGATCTTATTGAGAACCAATACAGGGACAAGATAATGGTGCTGGAGCATTGCTGGAATAAATGTATTAGTCTTAAGGGAGATGATGTTGAAAAATAAAAATAATTTTGAAATTATAAATTCTTTTTTTTTTTTTTTTTTTTTCATTGTTAGGCCGAGAACTTTTCAGACTATCCTCATATATATATATATATATATATAAGTCCGCGTGGTTAGCCTAGTGGTATGCGCTTCGCAACCATATGCCTGGGGAAGGAGTGTCCTAGGTTCGATTCCCGTCAGTGACGTGAGGAGCTGAAGGATCTTCCTCAGCCATAGCCAAGTTAGCCAGTCTTGGGCGTGGACAGCAGGGTTTTTTCCCCAGTTTATTCTGGGGTTTTTCATCCCGCAAAGCAGGCAAACTGGCCTTGAGAACTCAACACTACAGGCCATAGGATACACCGGGGCATAAGGCTGACCACCTTATCCTGTAAACGGAGTTAGGTCTGATGATCAATGGACCCTCGACACCGCAAGGTAAAAGAGGGTATAAGGAAGATGAGATGAGATGAGATATACACACATACACACAGGGTGGTTCAAAATTCCATGTACAAACTTTGAGGGGAGGTTGGTTGGTTGGTTTATAGTTTATTTGGCACAAAAAACTACAAAGGTCATACTAAAGGTTACAAACATTAGCATTTACAGAAAATTGTTAACAATATGTCTGTACAAGAGTCTAGTTTCATAAAGCAGCATCTCTAGGTAAACAGAACTGTTGCAGAGGGCACAGCAACACAAAGGTCAGAGGTTATTACAGTAGTGCAAAAATGATTAACAATATAAGTTAATACATAATATATGAAACACTATGCCAAGAAATGCTGTATCAAATATGTGTAAAATTATAACAGATGCCTTTATAGCAGCACAAAAATAGGCAAAAAAAGATTATCATACAATATGCATGGATGAAAATTAAATTTAGCAATGCAGTAGAAACAGAATTTAGGATACATATAAACATAATTACTAGAAAGTACACAAATAGGTAAGATGTCCTACAGCACTACATGATTATTCTAAAAATAAACTAGTAAATAAGATGCATACACAAAATGTATGTTAAGTGATGCAGTATCTACATATAAACAAAATTACTGCAGAGATTTCAGCAGTGCATAAATAGATAACTATAGGTTAACATATGTATATACAAAACAAATCAAGGAAAGCAGTGTCTACATTTAGTAAGATTACAACAAACATTATTATACTAATATTTAAAGAGTCAGAAAGGAATTCTTATACAGCATTGATGCATAAAATTTAAGTTTAGCATTATGGTATTTACATATTAACAAAATTACAGCAGGGTGATACAAATATACAAGATCAAGGCCTATAGTAATACATAATTGGTCAGATTTAACATAATGAATAATATGTATGTACAAAAGTTAAGTAAAAAGCTATTTACATATAAAGAAATTTATGGTGAAATGTGTTTGTACAAATTAATTCTTTCTAAAAAATTAAAAACATCGTGCAATTTGCCTGAGTCTGCTAGCATTTCCCTGAGTGTAGATTAGATAGGTGAAAATTTCATTCCTCTCTCATGTAAATTTTTGACAGTCTACCAGAATATGATAAATAGTGACATGTGTGTGCTGAATTTTTCACATATGGGAGGATCATCAGCTCTCAGTAAATGAGAATGTGTAAGGTGACTGTGACTTATGTGGAGCCTAGCAGGGACAACCTCCTCCCTTCTCTTTGTACGTTGACTAGAATGCCAGTGTTTAATTTCAGGTTTAATGTTATATAATTTGTTTATGTTTCTTGCCATGTTAACTCCCACTGAGCAATTAGCTTTGATCTTATAAGTTGTCTGTAGTCTGTATATGGAACTGTCAAATAGTATGTGGAGATGGTATGGGCTGATTTAGTAGCTGCATCTGCAGCCTCATTTCCTTTGATTCCGATGTGGCTGGGAATCCAGCATAACTGAACATCAAAATTAAGGATTTTCATTTTGTGAAGCAGGTGTAGCACTTCAAAAACTACTGGATGAGGATTATACATAGGAGAGGAGATAGCCTGTAAAGAGCTCAATGAGTCTGTATAAATTATACACTTTTGGTAGCAGTTTTCTTTTATATGCACAAGTGCAAGCTGAATGGCATGTGACTCTGCTGTAGAATTACTGCAGTCAGGTGGGATCTGATTTGAGATAATAAATGTCAGGAAACACAGCAGCACAGCCGACAGAGGTGTTGGTTCTTGAACCATCGGTATAGATGGGTAAGAAATCAGCATGTGCTGCTCTGTGTGCAGTAAACAATTGCAGGTAAATGGATGATGGGGTATAAGATTTCTGTAGCTGACAAAGTGAGAGGTTGCAGGATGGTGTGCAAACTGCCATGGAGGAATGCTATTTTGTTTAGTGTAGCTAATGTTGTCAACATTTATACTAACAGCTTGCACAGTTTCTTTAATACGCATACCAAAAGGATGTATAGCAGTTTAACGTGTGTGATATTGAGCTTCCCAATGCAGAGAGAAGATACTATTCCATGTCAGGTGATCTGGGAGAGATTTTATTTTTAGGGCGTAATTAAGAGACAACTGTTTCCGTCGAAGTGAAGTGATAGAGCCAGTTCATTTGCTTCTACATAGAGACTTGGAGTGGGTGAGGTGCGAAAGGCACCAGTAACTATCCATATACCCTGATGATGGATGGAATCCAACCATAAGACTACTTTCCTTCATAATGTGCACTCTTGTAATTCTTTCCATTCTAACTGCTGACTTACAACTCAAATATAGACTATGTGTTGTTTGATTTAAAAGTCCCACTTATCCCATATAACTTCAGTGTTTGAACAGCTTTTCCTTTGTCACCTTGTCATATGCCTATTCCAGATCTACAAAACTTAAATTCTCATTCCCATTATATTCTGATGATTTCTCAACTATTTCTCTTAAAGCAAAATATCATCATCACACACTCTGTATGGCTGAAATCCAGCATCCTGAAATCATGTTCTTCTCCAGATTTCCTTTCTGCAGTATTTCTTAGACTTTTCTTGAATATGCTTGCATAAATCTTACCAGGAACACTCACTACGAAAATTAATCAGGAAATCAGTTCTGTGGCTAGGCCAATCCTTCTGAATTATGCAGTGTAGCCACTGTAAGGAGCAGTTATAATCAAATATCTATTCCAACTGCCTTCTGATGGAATAGTTTTGAGTCAAGAGCATAACTCAAGTTTTGAGATATGCTCTTGACTGCACTTGAATGTTTTCGTCTGCCATGATGTCATTGCTTGTTTCATTTAGTAGCCTTTCAAAATAATTACTCTCAAACATTTAGAATACCTTTATCATCTCTGATTCCTTTTACAGTACTCTTTCCTCCATTACTAAGCTTTTTCAATATTCTCAAGAATATATCACCATATTCTTGATATTTATTTTCAGTGTTCTTACAAAGCTTAAAAAATTCCCATGAATTTTTTTAAGAAGTAATTGACTTGTTAATTTTTTGCATGCTGCTGCACTTTCTTCTTTTGCATGACTGCCTCTAGCTTCCTGAATTCCATGAAGTTCTGATTTTTCTCTCTTTATAGACAACTTTACCACATACCCTCTCTGACTGAATCAAATAGTTTTCTTAAGTGTCTGCCACTGAATCTCCAAAGTTTGGTGCTTGTTTTAAAACTCTTTCATTTTTTCTTGAATAATTATTTGTGTATTTGAGTCTATATTTTTAGTCTTTGTGAAGGGCAAGACCTACCTTTCATGAAGCTGTAGTGTCTCATAATTACCCTGCCGTCCAAAAGCTAAGGACGAACTACATTTTTACCTGTATACATCTCCTAAGGGTGTAAGTTGTAAAATCTCACATGATTAATGTTGTATCATGTTCAGTTTACAAGTTTTGTCTAAGAAAAAATATATATAAAGAATTGTCATCATTTGTATAATTGCTAAAATTTCTTTGTATGTAATAATTTTATTACGAAACTGTGTTAATTAAATGTGTGTTGCATGAATCATCATGTTCCAATTTTAATGCATTTCCAAATATGGGAATTTCAAGAGAAGTACATGCATACTATATGAAGTCCAGGCTACGTAAGCTTTTGCATCAGTCAGGAAATCGTCTTAGAGTTTTAGTCCTATCTTCCCTGGGTCCACTGCCATGTGAAGTCTACTGTCAGCAAGTTAAATGTTTGGTGATTGGGAATGATTAGTAAATTGTCCTAAGTTGTATTTAGGTTATAAGATAGAATTGTAGGAGAATTAAGCCTAAAATAAAATTACTTGTAATTATCTATGACTTGTAATTTCATTGCATCCATGTTCATATGTGGATTGTGAAGTCGAAATAGATTTCTTAGTTCAATTAAATTAGTTTGTGAAGTGACATATTGAGACTGGCTTATCAATGCATGTATCTGAAAAAAAGAGTGTTAAGATATTTTTAATATGGTAAGTAATAAGTTTAAGCCATGACTGATATAAGGTAAAGGTCAGAGTTAACGTGAAATAATATCTGCTTTGTCTTTGTTTAAGTTTCTTACAAACTCACACTCAGTGAGTAGTTTAACTAGTGCAGTCGTAAATAAAATAAATTTGTTAAATTACACAGCGTGAGCAAAAGTAAGAAAGCCAAAAGCATAAAATAAAGTAAGAGTTAAATATAATAAAAAGGCACAGATTAAAATGAAGACATTAACATAGTTAAGGAATTAATGTACAGTGCTTACAGAAAACCATGTGGAGAGACATTTCAGTATGGAATATGTCCACTCTGAACTGTGATGCAGCTCTCACGACATGATACCATGCTTAGCACCAAGTGATTCAGGAGTTCTAGAGACCAACTGGCTCACTCCTCCTTCAGAGCAAGGATAAAGGCTTGCTTGTTTTATGGAGGGGGGGGGTTGAGCAGCAGTGTGTCTGCCTATTGCACCCCAAATGTGTTCTATGGGGTTGAGATCTGGGAAGCATGCTGGCCACTTGATTCATTTAATATCCTTGCTCTCCAGAAGTATCTCTACTACTTATGTATGATGTGGTGTAGCATTGTCATTCATAAAAAATGAATTCTTCGCCTAGAGCACCACAGAACAATCGAACATGATGTTGAAGAACTTGCAATATTGTTTGCCAGTCATAGTCCACTTTTCCAGCACTGCAATATCTATCCCTATCAAGAACATTCTAGCGATGGTAAGCAGTACAGCAGTACTACTTTCATGCCAGATCAAGTGTTGTTTAGAATCGGAGGAACGACTACAACGACTCTCATCTGTAAAAAAGTACATTAGTCCACTGGTGTCTTGTCCAATTTTTATGGATACTACACCATTTAAAATGTGCTCTACAATGAACTATGGATACAGGAACACAGACTACAGGCCTTTGGGCATATAGGCCTACTTGTTGCTGACGTCTTGCCACAGTTTGTCGAGGTATTCACATACCTGTGCTTAAATAGAGCTAATCCACCACCATAGTACGTCAATTACATTTTGCTGTTATAACTGAAAATCTGTCTTCATGTTCCATGATAGAGTGACAGGCAACATCTTAGCAAACGTCTGGAACACATTCGATTAGTTTGAAACACTGCCCAGATCGTGATGTGAGAGTTCTAAACTCTCTTGCAATATCAGTAATTCTGTGGCCTTCTTCAAGCTTTCCCATAAAATCATCTAGATGATGTCTTTGAGTTTGCATCTTTATTCCTTCACAAAAAGTGCTTGCTTCAAACACAATTTGATTAGCGTAGGCTCTTTTTCCTTTTTATCTGTTGAGTGCCACACATGACCCCTTTGCTCAGGATTCGAAAATTTGAATGTGTACCTGCTTTCTACTCAAAATTATCAATTATACAAATTGCCACAAGCCAACCTGGTTGGCCGAGTGGTTAGCGTATCCGCTCTCCAGCCAAAAGGTTGCAGGTTCGAATCCCGCCGTGAGCTTGGATGTTTTTTATTGTCTCTGAAAATACCAGTGGTATTGGTGGGTGGCAGATGCCGTCGGTGTATTGTGGGTGGTGGAGATAGAGAGTTGTAGAGTAGATGCCCTCCCTCGATGAGTCTTTGGACTGCCTGGAGGTGTCAAGTAATAAAAATAATAATAATTTGCATGCTGCTGTTTGAGATGGTTATATCAAAAAAAAGCTGATAGTGAGCCATATTTTTTTTAAACAATGTCTTTTAATACCAGGATTAGAGCCGTAATAATTTATCCTATCTTCATTCATCCAATCTAAATCTCAGTTCAATTCACGGACTTGGATATCCAGGACAACGATGCTTCCATTTCTTGTTGCCAATAGATCAGGCTTTATTATGCCTACCTCAGTCCTGATGTTTGGCTTTTTTTTTCACCACCCATCCTTTCTGTTCTAGTCAGTTCTTTCAGATGACACATATTTCATCATGTCTTTTAATTCTAATGTTGTTGTTGTTGTTCTAAAAGAGCATTGAGATATATGTGTCTCACTGAACCAGCCCTACATGAAATATCTATATGAGCCCTGGTAGGAAGGGCATTTATCCTAGCCCTAACTATCCTCTCCTTCCCATCTGAGTAACATTCTTGTTCCCTCATATATCCAAAGATGTTGAGACAGAACCCTCTTCAAGCCACTGAAGGGCTTCCCATCAACTGCAAGATATAGAAGTCTTTCCAGGCTCTTCCTTTCAAGAGATAATAGAAATAATATGCACTCCATTATTAAAAGTCCATCATAATGTTTTAATTATTTCTTATTGAATTAAAGAATTATTTGATTAATTCCTATGAATTATTATTTTATATTTAGTTCAATGTGCAACAGAATGTTTCTACTAAAATAGTTTAAAACAGTTATGTATTCAGAACGAATTTATCACTATTATAAATTCCATTTACATCTTGATTGAACATCTTCATTCTTTTCATTTCATGTATTAACAAAAAATATAGTTAGGGTTAGGATAAATGCTCTTCCTACCAGGGCTCATATAGCCCAAAGTTGGTATAATATAGATATTTCATGTAGGGCTGATTGTTGGTTCAGAGAGACTATGACACATATATCTCAATGCTCTGATGTGGTTTTGATGGTGCTAAACTTGCACCATCAAAACCATATCAGAACATTACACTATATATAAACTGCATATCTTTATAATCTGCAGAATGAAAGTTTATTGTCCTACATATGAAATTATTATCTAGACTTTGTTCTTCCCTAACACCTGAGATTCTACAAATTCTTAGCATTCTTCACACTTTGGTAACTTCTGCTTAAAAAACAAAATTGGTGAATACTAATGATGTTTCTCTCCTTCTATCCTACAACTGTAACTCAACAAAAAAAATAACTTTATCTGCTATAAGTTTTTTTTTTTTTTATTGTCAGTCTCATCCAAAAAAGGTTTTTAATTTAGTGTATTGCATACTGTGGATAGCTTAGGAGTAGGGCTTTTGAATTTCCATTATTTTTTTCCCCCAAATACCAGGAATTCCCAGAACAATATAATTTTGCCTTCTTGATGTCCTCTTAAACGATTCAACGATAACTTCTAATGCCGAATTAGAAGTTATCGTTGTTGTCGTAAAAGATTTAGGCCTAACTTCTAATAGGCCTTAGAAGTTAGGCCTAAATCCTTGAAACACATGATGATGATATAATTTTGCTCATGAAAAAAATTTTTAGAACAATATATTTATTTTAATGCATTTTGCAACTTTTTTTACATTTTATTGTCATTAATATATTTATGCAATGAATAAAATAGCTTTAAAATTAAAATGAAAAGTTTTATTATAACAAATTTTATTTTGAATTAATACACACAAACTAAAATAGCAAAAATTATAATATTTATTATTAATTACATGTAACAAAAATATTTCAAAATATGTAATAATATAAAACAATTATGAACGAAAAAAAATTCATAAAAGAGCATTTAATTAAATATTTCATTTGCAAAATAAATTTTAAAATATTTTAGCATTTACAGCTTCATCAATTAACAGTTAACTTCAGGAACTAAAGGACTAATAATTGGTTTTGCATTTTATTGTCAAAATTACTGCCACTGGAAATGTTCTTTAACATTCTGTACTACTGAATGTTAAAGAACTGTGTAATAGCCACTGTAAATTGTGGCTATTACTTATGGGTAAGCCACCATTATTATTAATTTTATATATATTCCTTCTTACTATTGCGTACTTAGTTTATCTACTTTTTGCACTAGAAGTTTTATGCCTATAGATACTAGAAAATTTATTTGATAAGACTGCGCCACTAGTATCTTTTAATTGCCATAAAACAGTAATACGGCCAGTTGATTTCTCTCTCTCTTTCTCTAACACAAATTCTTTCAGTAAAACTTTACACAAACAGTCATGGTCTATTTGCACTTAACTATATGCTTTAGCTCTCTTACTTGGTTTCCCGCTCTTAAGTTCACATTTATTTAGGAACAGTGCATAAAATAAGCAATCAGGTGGCACTCTATTGACATATAATTAAAACACATTTATTTACATAAAAAAACAAAGTACAGTGGAACCTCGGTTGTTGAACGCCTCTGTTCTCAAACAATTCGGTTCCCGAACATGTTTTCCGAATATGTTCGGGAACCGAAATTCTGTTTGGTTCCCGAACAGGCAAACGGTAACGACGTGCTCCCCATGCTGAGCTATAAGGCGGGACAGTGTTACGTGGCAGCATTTGTTCAGTGCAGACACCTGCTCGAATTTGCAGTGAGTTTTCTTGATTTTCTTTGTTTTGTTGTTTTTTTTTCATAAATTATTATTAGTTAAGCCACCATGGGGCCGCAGAAGAATAGTGATAGCAGCAAAGGGGAAAAAAAGTTGTTAGAACCACGATAGAGATGAAAAAAATCATATCCAAACATGAAAATGGTGTTCGTGCCTCGGTTCTTGCTATGCCGAAATCAACGATCTGTACAATACTCAAAAATAAAGAGGCGATCAA
Source organism: Typopeltis vanoorti (assembly GCF_054136105.1). Classification (NCBI taxonomy): domain Eukaryota; kingdom Metazoa; phylum Arthropoda; class Arachnida; order Uropygi; family Thelyphonidae; genus Typopeltis; species Typopeltis vanoorti. The sequence continues at coordinate 175,527,181 of NC_143551.1, read as the reverse complement.
TTTTCGTTTATTCTTTTTATGTAAGATTTTGTGCATTTTCATTATGTTTGTATACGATCTTATGCATGAAGTTCTGTTGTAAAGGTTTAAATAAACAATCATCTGGGGTTTGGGAACGGATTAATCCATTTTACATTAATTCTTATGGGAAAATGGTTTCAGTTTTTGAACAGTCTTCAGGAACGAATTAAATTTGACAACCGAGGTTCCACTGTACATTAAATAAGCAATAGGGAGGTTTCTCTCTCTCTCTACCTATCCTTATATACTTTTGATATAAAGAAACAAACTTTACCTTTTTCAATATTAAATGACTATACAATATAATTACTCTGTTACTCCTCTGCTTAAGAAAATCAAATTGCTGAAACTAATTTACTCATAAAGAGATTAGCTAGCTATGTCAAGTCATCTTACAATTTATATTCCAGTTAACAACAAATCAGAGTACCCTCTTATAGATATTTCTTATCAGTCTATCTATGACATATCTCTTAGATTGCAAAAGAATGTACATAAAAAGATGGGACACATTTACAGAGGCTCTTTGTCATGACACCTTCCAAAAGTCCTGCATCAAAGTCTCTATGGTTTTTCTCTCATCTCAGGCCTTAGGTTTCCGTCTGGAGAGTCTTGTTTCAGGGGGCACTTCGTCGGAATATTTGGCGGGTCTTGGACTGCAAACTTCCTGGTACTCAAAAGCTCAGGCAAGAAGTTTCAGCATACAGGCTTGAAGATCACTCTGTGGCTTTTGGCTTCAGTTGACTTCCCGCAACACTAGGACGTTCGACCGGCACTTGGCATCGGCTGTTCTCATTTTTTCCTCTGGTGTGGGTTCGCCGTAAAGTCTGGTCCTCTGGGTCTGACTGCTTCTGTTTCTCCACCGACTACCTCTGGCTCTCTTCAGAAACAGTGCTTCGCCTCTCCTCTTGGTAACTGCACCTTGCCTCCCTTCTTGATAACTGCACCTTGCCTCTCTTTTCTTCAGTAACTGGACCTCGACTCTCCTCACGATGTTCAGCTCAGTCCCCTTTTATTTTCGCCTTCTCGGGACCTTGCACCAAGGGATGTAAACCCCAAAGAAATAGGCAGTTCTCCTTGATCATTTTTTAGGGCTGACTCGTTCTTTCATCTCCTCCCTGCACTCTTTTTTCCTTGTCTTGTCGGGCAGCGGAATTTCTCTGAAACTAGTGGATCTCTTTGATACTAACTTTGAAGGTGTTAATGCACAGCGTTCGCAAACAATTTTCTCTCACTTAATCGTAAACAACTTTCTTGTGCTCTTATACATAGCTATTATATAAAATTCCGATGGCAAAGCATTGCCTTTGTTTTTGACATTCAAGAAACTTTAGTAAAAAAACAGTAAATACATTCAATTCCCATAAGGTTATTTACATTTAATATTTAACATAAAATACAGAGACAAACAAGGTTATTTTTGTAACATTTCTCATGAGACTTGATCTTAATAAAAATTGATGTAAAGCACTTTGGTATTTCTAAGCTACATTGAGTTTTACACTACTCCATTTAAATGACTACAGTGCTTTATATAACATTTCTAAATTATTGGTTCTTTCTCTTTCCAGTTGATTTCAAGATACTAAATTCTGTTTTATTTGAGTATTATTACTGGTAGTAATCTTTTGTTTCATTCTTTTTTTCTTCTGTGAACTAACCAGCTTGGAGCAATGAAATGTAATAAAAATATTTATTGTGTATGGCTGTTTCGTTGCACTTAATTTATAACCATGTTATTCATTATGAGGTGTGGCTAAATAATGAGGCTGTTGCGAAAATGTGGTTTATTATTACAATATTGTACAACTGCCGGCCTGGTTGGCCGAGTGGTTAGCATATCCACTCTCCAGCCAAAAGGCTGCAGGTTCAAATCCCACTGTGGGAATGGATGTTTGTTTGTGAAAATACAAGTGGTAGTGGTGGTGAATGGTATTGGTGTAGATGATGAAGGTAGTTGCGGCTGGTGAAGTGGTGGAGACGGAGAGTTGTAGAGTAGGTACCCTCCCTCGATGAGTCTTTAGACTCTCTGGAGGTGTTATATAATAATAATAATTGTTATCCCCTTCAACATACTCCCCTCCTCTATCTATACACTGTTGCATACGAATTTTCCATTGTTGGAAGCAGTGCTGCCGTTTTCTCCTTTACCTCATCCACTGACTGAAAATGGGTGCCCTTCAATGCGGATTTCAACTTTGGAAAAAGGTAAAAGTCGCATGGAGCTAAGTCCAGCAAATAAGGTGGAATGGTCCAACACTGGGACCATTCCACCTTACTGATAAGAAGATATTCCACCTGAGAATATCTTCTTATCAGTCAGATACTGTTTTACAGACAGTGCACAGTGCCGTAACGAGGGCATGGCGAAAGAGGCGCCCGCCATGGACACAGCTAGGTTTGGGGTGCAAAACGTAAAAAATGTTAAAAATAAATAAATATATATAAAAGTCCGCTATTTTATATTGTATTTTTAAATTTCAGCAATATGCCGCTTTAGACACACAAATTCTGCAACACACTGCAACTCATTTTGATGGGGGTTAATGGTAAGTATTTAACATATTGCATTTAGTAAAATTTAACTTGTTACATTTAAATTTTTCAAAATTTTTGTCATATTTGGGTTGGGGGGGGGGGGGGGGGGGAAGCGCAAGTTAGACACTTGCCACAGGCGCTTCATACCCTCGTTACTATACTGCTGGAGCATTGTGCTGATGGACAATCTAAGCTTTGCTCTTCAACAGATTGGGTCTCTTTTTCCTCACTCATTCTCTCAGCTTGGTCAGAACCTCAATGTAATAATGTTGGTTAACTGTCTGAACCTCTGGTACCCATTCAACTATTACCACGCCATTGATATTAAAAAAAAATGGTCAGCATTGCCTTCAGTTTTGACTTGCTCATTCTTGCTTTTTTCATTCTCGGTGACATGGGAGTTTTCCAGTGCATCAATTGTCTCTATGTTTCTGGATCGTACTGGAAAATCCACGTCTCATCACATGTGATGATCTTCCGCTGTTAGCCGTTCCATGATGTCAGTGCAAATTTGTTTCCAGGCATTAGACATTATTCTGGTAAAGCGACTTCACACATTTCTTTTATAACTGCCTACAGACTAATTCCGAGTGTCAGCAAACAATGCTTATCTCAACTGCTTCTAGAACCTTTAAGGTCATTCACAGCGCAAGCGCATCCCACTTCTATGAGTACACGATTCCCAGCACACCCTGTCTTGTTATTTAATAGCCACACCTCGTACATTAATGTATTATATTTAAAAGAAACACAAATCAACATATAAAATAAATAACAGTATCTTTATTGGAGTCATTATATAAGTTTTCATTAATTCGTGAAAAAGTTTTAATCATCATCTATAATCTGTGTGATACAGTACTCAATTTACAAAAATTAAAAATTCAACACTTTTCTGTTTTGGATTTGTGATTTACATTTATGAAAGGTCTCGAGCTTTTTTTTTTTTCCCAGGACTCAAGAAAGATTGAAAATTTCCCTGGAGAGAAACACTAGGTTAGAAGCTGACCCATGAATCCCACTCTAGACACAAAATATGGCTCTTTTTCAAGCTACTTCAGGCACTCTGGAAGCAGAGCAATAGTCTTACTCTGAGCTAGAAATGATGAGCCCATGGCCTATTATTACTTGCCACATCCATGTCAGGTAATAATAGGCCATGGGCTTCTTTATGGATGCCCAAGACCCATCATGGGAAACCACTCCACTATTTGGTTTGAAGTCTCCTTTTATAATTATCAAGTAGTACCCATTCACATTCTTTAACATTCCTGTTTTCATCTTGTGGCACTAAGCTTCTTGCCTCTGTTATATGGATGAAAAGTCTTTCTGTTAAATTAGTATAAGATTAATTCATGTGGGAAAATCATTTGGAAAAGTTTTTAATCATGATCCATTAATGCAAACAAAATAGAAATCAGCTCTGCAGAATAAACCTTCATAACATTGAAGAAAATCTATCAGTGCTGATGAATTTTATTTTTAGTATCCAGATTGGACAAGATTTTACATTTTGTTCTGTAGAAATTCAAAGGAAGCATTGAAAGGTATGTGTTTGAAATGATAAGAGGACAAATACCTAAACTATCAAATTTAGGAGTCGGATGAAAATTAAAAATCTAGACGTTTTTTTTTTTTATGAGTAATAAAGAAGCAGAGCAATTGATGAAAATTTTTTTCACCTGATTATAAATTAAATTAAAGATGCCAAATTATACTCTTGTTTCTTTTATCCAAATGTAACTAAACATAGTTTGCATGTGAAGTATCTTCATGTCCAGACTAATTGTAAATAGAGGCTATTTACAATTAGCCTCTATTTACAATTACACCTTTTCACTACTTGTATATGACGAATTTTCTTTCCCATCTCTAACATTCTGTGTAAAGCCTCATCAACATTAATTCAATAAGTTATCAATTTATATGTAACCATCATATCACCCCTCCTCTTCTCACCAACTAGACTCTAAATTGCATCTTCTCAACTTTTCTTCATACTCAACATTCCACAGACCATAAACTACCTTAATCAATTGCCTCTGGACCCTTTCTAATACCTGGTAACCAAATCTCTACATACTAGTCTATATATGGCCTAATCAGCACAATGAAACCAGAATCTTCTGACTTCTACAAGTTGGTTTATCCTTTGCATCATTGCCAGAATTCATTGTGTTGTCCTCACAATTTTAGAAATGTGTCCCTCGAATTTTAGTTCCCTGTCCATCATCACATCATATCTCTTATTTCTTCCACCTCCTCCAATATATCCCCACCAAGTGTATACTCCACATTCCACCTTTGTTTTCCAAATTTTAAAATCTTACACTTTGCAAAATTGAACTGTTAACCTTACTCCTGTGTCCATTCACTCAGTCTATTCAAGTCCTCTTGTAAAGCCACATCTGCTCTAATTCTCATAGTCTTTCCAAATTTACATTGCCTGCAAACAACTGATTATCCCCATTGAAATCTTCAGCAATATCATTAATCCACTAGTGACTTTCCTTTTTTGGGATATTGCTTCCCCATACACAACTTGCTGATACCTATCAGAGAGCCATTCTCGAATCCAATGCAGTAATCTAATATCCAACCCCCACCATTCTAGTTCAACTAGCAACTTATTATGTGGCAACCTACATATTTAGATTTATATTTAGATAAATAGTATATTTAGATTTTACAAAAGCCTTTGTAAAATCTAACTATACCATAATAAATTTAGTTTAATCCTTTATCCAAGTGTGAGCAAACAAAGCGTGCGCCTGAAAGTATCTTCAAGACGGATAAGGTGGTACAACACTGGAAAACTCGTTGCAAAGGTGGAGGAAGCTGACATCACTCCTATCTCAGTATCTCCCATAATGCAAAACACATCTCCTTGCGGATATGTATAATGTTATGCATTAAGGGAAGGGCCACTACCCAGACTAGTTTCGACCTTTATTGAGGTCTCTTCAGTGGGAGCCAGGTAGAGATGACCTTGCTAATGCTTCTGCCTGGTATCTCCACTTGGGCCTGGCTCCCACTGAAGAGACCTCAATAAAGGTTGAAACTAGTCTGGGTAGTGGCCCTTCCCTTAATGCATAACATTATACATATCTGCAAGGAGATGTGTTTTGCATTATGGGAGATACTGAGATAGGAGTGATGTTATCTTCCTCCACCTTTGCAATGAGTTTCCCGGTGCTGTACCACCTTGCCCCAGTTCTGAAGATACTTTCAGGTGCAAACTTTGTTTGCTCACACTTGGATAAAGGATTAAACTAAATTTATTATAGTCTAACCAAGTGGAAAAATAAACTTTCACCATCTAAATATACTATTTTGCATTCATCTCCCCTGTCCAAAGCATCTGTAACCTTATTACTTAAAACATGACCTTCCTTTAGCAAATCTGTGTTGTCCATCAAAGAGAATGCCACTGTTGATTCTGAATTCTGGTTCTCACTATCCAACACTAACCACAATTCCCAACACCTACAGATTGGCCTATAATTTGAAGCTTGAATCTTATTACCTCTCTCATGAAGTGGTAAAATCTTGCCTCCCTTCCACTCCTTTGGAATTTGATGCAGTGTGAAACTCATATTAAACAAGTATGCCAAGGCAGATGTCAATTCCCTGGTGCATTCCCTCAAAACATGTGGTGATATATCATCAAGCCCAACTGCCTTATTAACATCAAGTTTGCTCATTTCCCCATATACCTCTTTTTCACTCAGTCAGTCTCCTACTCCATCCTGCTTCCATTGCTCTCAAACTTCACATGATCTCACATTTACAAGGATGAAATACCTTATGAACTGCTCATTTAATATCTCCACTATATCCTTTGCAGCAGTTATCTTTTTACCATTTTCTTCAACTGATATCATCTGTCCATAGTCATTCTTTATTCTGTGGCTACACATCAAAATACTCCCCCCCCCCCCGGTGTTTTTGGCACTTCATTAGCTAACTGATTATTATCACTCATCTTATATTGATTCCATGATATAAAATGAGTGATAACACTCTGTGAACTGTATGGTCTGGTCTGGACAAAGGAATTTCATAATATTTTTAAAGGAGGAGCAATTAAGAAATGCTTTATCATCATCTGTAATGTAAAAAAAAAAAAAAATTACAGCTATGTATATGTAGGAGTTGCTCTTAAGATAACAGTCAGCCATATTTGTCCAGGTCAGGAGAATTTTTTATAGCCATGGCTAACTCAAAAAATAATCTTTTGGATCTGTAATGACTTCTAAATAGCACAGGACTGGAAGACCATGCTTTGGACACCCCTTCACACAGAATTAGATGAAAGAAAACTAATGTGCTATTTAGAAGTTACAGATCCAAAAGATTATTTTTTTGAGTCAGCCATGGCTATGAAGAATTCTCCTAACAAATACGGTTGCATTAATTTGCCAAGAATTTGGGAGACTGTTATCTTAAGAGCAACTCCTACATAGCTGTAATTTTTAAAAAACATTAGAGGGCGCCAAAACAGGACTTTAGATTAATCAATTAAAGATTTAATTCTGTATGTTAGTCAAGTAAATATTAGTTTAATATCCAACGTTTCACTGACTGATATCTGTCAGCATTTTCAAAGGAATACACTGGTAAGCAATAGAAACTAACAAAAACTAAGAAACTAACCGACAATTCTAAAAATTATATAAAGTTATCACTGTGCGTGATACAATGATATAATATAATACGCGTGTCCCAAGCGCAACGTTTTATTTGTTGAGATATTTAATGTATTTTTCATGAAAGTTCATTTCTTTTTGGTTAAATGATCTGCGTAGAGTTTTCCATATATCTGGTAAGATTAGGCCTTGATTCTTATTTAAGTTACCTGTTGAACGGGCGACTGTAGCAGCTTCTTTAAATGTTCTGGAATGGTATCGGGCACTTTGCCTCTACCAACCATTATATTGAATGGGATATAAGTCATATGCCCTACATAGAAGACAACTACCATTCCAGAACATTTAAAGAAGCTGCTACAGTCGCCCGTTCAACAGGTAGCTTAAAGAATCAAGGCCTAATCTTACCAGATATATGGAAAACTCTAATCAGATCATTTAACCAAAAAGAAATGAACTTTCATGAAAATTACATTAAATATCTCAACAAATAAAACGTTGCGCTTGCAACACGCGTATTATATTATATTGTATCACGCACAGTGATAACTTTATATAATTTTTAGAATTGTCGGTTAGTTTCCTAGTTTTTGTTACTTTCTATTGCTTACCAGTGTATTCCTTTGAAAACGCTGACAGATATCAGTCAGTGAAACGTTGGATATTAAACTAATATTTACTTGACTAACATACAGAATTAAGTCTTTAATTTATTAATACTAGTAGTCAAGAAAAGGGTCTTTAGATTTTTTGTCCGTTACAATTGCATTGTTTCACTTACTCACTGTCGCGTATACATGCTGATTTGAAATTCAGCGAAACATAAGCAAGTCAATAAAACATCGTTTTATAAAATAGTTTGTTTCGTGTTGTTAATACCGTTAAAAATAAGTCATGAAGATTGTGACCACGAAGTATGCAGTTCGTATTTGTGATTTTGGTTTCTATGTAATCATTTATAAATGTTTTCTAGTATGCGTTACTAAACTTCAAATTTCAAAAAATGATTGAGGTAGGGAAACACACCACATCAAGTTTTCAATGTTGATGAGACAACGTTTATTTCAAGAGATAGAAAGAGGGAAATTACATGATAAAACATGCTGGTGTATGAATTCTGTAATCCTCGTATAATGAAAGGTCTTTATAAAACCGCATTACCAGAATATTGGAAAGCGGGGAAAAAAAAAAACTTTGGGTAAGTGCTTATTTATTTATTTAAATAGTTGATTTTAAAGTATCAGTTGTTACTGTTTTAATAAAAATCAAGTTGCGACAGTTACAAAAAAAAAAACGGTATTTTTTGTGTCCTGTATAACACGGTTTCGTAATTACGAGATTGTATTGGAACCTTATTATACAAAGGTCAGCTTTGTGTGTATACAGTGATCTTAAAAAAAAAAAGTGCAAATACTTATTCTTTGCTAACCGGAGAAATTGAAGACTTAAAGGATATAAGAAGAAAACTAAAAAGTATTTAACTATAGTGTTACTTAATAGTGTAACAGTTTTCTTTATAGTGGCTTTCTACCGTCACCAGAATAGGCAAATTCATATTTGCTCACTCCTTAGAAATCTTCATGCCTATTTTCTTTTCCACTCCAAAAGTTCTTTCCATTCGTTTACATAATGCACATCCAAGCGGGACCATTGTAATCCACTAAACTACTAACGCAATTTCTAGGATCGGTCTTAAAGGAAGGAAAAATCTTGCAAAATTGTATCTCAAGCATTAAAAAAACACGTTTTCTTGAATTTAGGGATGGTATACACTAACAACCATCCTGAATGTAAGTCTTATTTTGATAATTTAGCTAATTACATGTCATACACAAGTTTTTATTTTATTATTTATTTTTATCAACTGTCCCAGCTTGGCCAGCAATGTCAGTATTCCTTGCTGTTGGACGCTTACCGCATTCATGTCACTCGTCAATGTTTAATACAGGTGCCAGTATATCGTACAGTCCCAAAAAGTACTATGTGTGGGTGTGTGTGCGCGCGCTTAAATATATATACATATATTATATATTATATATCTTCCTGACCATACTAAAATTGCAAATATATGACTTGTTTTATTCGTAGATGACAAATGCTGATTCAAGATCAAGGTATAATCTTCGGAAAAGAAAAATACCAGATGCATTGATGAACAGTGTTTCGAAGTCAAGATATAATCTTTGCAAACGAAAAATACCAAATGCGTCGATGAACATAAATTCTAACTCAAGATATAATCTTCGGAAACGGATGTGATAAAATGAAACTAACACATGGTCTCTATATAATCTTCCACAATGGAAGAGAGAGAGAGAAAAGCAAGCGCATCTTAGTAAATTATCAGAGCATATCCACGGTAATTGATATGCAAGGCTCCTCTCTTTTTTTGCAAGAAACCGGCATGTAAAATAAACATATTTTTATATGTGCGAATTATCAGCAATTCACTTATCCTCAGAATAGAAATCAAGATGTTATAAACGTCTGTATTTCTATTACCCTGTTTTGTCTTTATTTTCTTTACTTAATATGTGAATGGTCGGCTGCCGCCATTTATTTATTTCTACTAGATCCTATGTTCTCACGCTCCATAGTCTTAACAAATTTGTTTTACGACTACGTCAGGCTATGTATTGAGTGCGAGATTATAAGATTTTAAACTAATGACAAGGCAGATATTGTTAGCATTCCTCGCTTATGTTAACCTTTAATTAGTTGTGGCTGGCTTTATCTTATGCAAGTTCCAAATTATCAGGATAGTGCAGTGATAGAATCAGTCCAATGTGTTGTTTACAAACCGTTTAAATCGAAAAGGAATATTAACATGTATACAATTTCATTACAATTCTTTTGCTATTCTCAATTCTTCCTAATTCAAACTTGGTTCTAATTTTCTTCCTTTAAAGCTAATTCACAATCTAGAATATCCTGCCGGTTATAATACATTAACTGACAATAAAGCATACCTTGAGATAAGCCTAATTCAATATCAATGTACGTTATCTCATAAACAGGCACAGATGATGTACATGCATTTTTGGAATTATCACATATATGACTACTTACAATTCTCGTTCAGCACTGCCTTTTACATTAATCTTGTTCACACTTAAGTGCTTCTTTTCTTCTGGCACGTTCTTGATTTCCCACCAATTTCTTTTGTCTGAATCGTCGATTATTCCTTGCCCTATAGAACATGTAACGACGAAAATCCTAAGACCCCTTTCCATAACTAGAACATTACTGTTTCAAAGAGTGAAGCAAAATGCTGTTTATACTCCCCATTGTCTGATATCTACGATACAATGAAGGGGAAATTTTTATGAGCTATTAGCTTGCCCTGTGAAGGAATGGGGGGGGGGGGGTTACGTATCTTCACTTAATAATTAAGATGGCTTTAGGTCTTTTTCATTGTAGTTTGCAGCTTGTGTCAATTCATTAGGGTGTGTAGTCGTTTTCGAGAACTTAATTGCTAGGAGAGTAAGAAAGATATGTGTCCCGAGGAATTTGAACGTTTCTGACGAACATGAGCATTTAGAATCATTTGTAAATATTTGTTTTGCACTCGCAATTTAAGAATATTAGTATATTGGAGGAGCATATGTAATTATAGGAAGAATCACTGTTCGGTAGAGAAGCAGTTTTGATTCTTGTGTTTAATTTGCTGTTTTTATTAATCAGGGGTAGAGTTGGGCAATGGTATTAAACAGAAAGTTGTCCCCTTTGGGAGGTGCTAATCTAGTGTAGAGCATACCTACACTCTTCTGAGGGTTAACTTTTAATCTCCAGTCAGCAAACCATTGTTCTAGTTTTAGGTCTATTATTGTTATTACGGGGAACTCCGAGGAGTCCTTAAACTCATCAAGAGAGGCCCTGGACATCATATCAAGAACTATTTAGCATTCGCACAGCATTTATCATACTTTGCTTTGAACTCACTGACAGTCATGGCATCCACAACAGACGCAGCTTATTCCACTCTCCAAGTAAAAAACCTAGTTTTAACACTCTTACTCAGTTTCCATGGATGGTCCCTAGTTCTCCCACCACCACCAGACCTGTTCTGAAAATTTTCCTCTGAATTAATCTTATAAAAACCTCTCAGTAATTTGAATGTTTCAATCATATCACTCCTTTTCCGCCTATCAACCAATTCCTATAACCCACAGATCTTCAACCTGTTATCGAAAGGTTCATTCCATAGACCAGCTACCACCTTGGACGCTCGCCTCTGAATCCCCTCTACCTCCTCTCCATCAAGAAGAAACCTTTGTGTCCAGATCTGTGGTCAAAATGGGGTCATATCAAGGCTTGAAAAGGAACAATAACCTGCTTGTCTCTGCTTCAGTTACCAAGTGATCTGATAAGCTGATTTAGCCACTTATGCTATGTGCCCCCTAAACTTTAACTCCCTATCCATCAACACTCCCAAATCTCTCGCTTCGTCAATTTCCTGGAGTACTTGAAGTTTTTTGGTTACAAGGTGTGGCGAGGTGATAAGACCCCCCTTTCCTTCTCGACGTCTTGCCTTATATCCACTCGGCCAAGCCAGTCTGGTTTGCTGAGTGGATAGTATCTGCTCTCCAGCCCAAAAGGCTGCGTGTTCGGATGTTTGTGAAAATATCAGTGGTGAACGGCGTTGGTGTAGTGGCAGTCAGTTGGTGATTGAATGGTGGAGATCGAGTTGTAGAGCAGGTGCCCTCCCTCAATGACTCCTTGGACTCCCTGGAGGTGTCAAATAATAATATACGCCCGGACTTTCCTTGTACACATGCGCGCGTTTCTTGAACTTTCCATATACAGTATAGTTCATGCATCTTTTGAAATTGCCATATACTCGTATGTCAATTCTGAGAATTCTTCGCTATTCTTAGAATTAGACAAGAGTTAACACGTTATATGATGACGTCATGCACCACATTATTTTAGCAAAAGCTCATTTAAGTTATTAACATTTCTCTAAGTACATTCCTCTTTAAAAAACATGTAAAAGCGAACATTATGAGTTACATATCAAGAGAGAGAGAGATTTTACAACGTGTTCTATGTAATTTGCATTTCTTCTCTAAAGTCTAGAAGGGGAAATAGATGTGCAAATTTTATATTCAAATATTTCATTATTTTTAGAAACAATTTATTTTTTTATTAATTTCCTGGAAACTTGCAAAAACTAATTCTTGTATAGTAAGTAGATCCGTCTTTTTTTTTGGAATATTTATGGTAAAAATATTTGATTTGAATATAAAAATTTCTCGCAAAATTGTTTTTATAGTAATTCTGCCATCGACAGCAAAAGAAGTAAGCCTTTCTTAGGCATATAAGAAAATATACATATAGAAAGTTTTTTTTTTTTTACCTTGGGTATAAAACACGTTAATGATACCAAGCTATTTTATAAACTTGGTTTTAATCCATTTCCCAAGTAAGCAAACAGGCAAGTAAGTCAAGTTTGCGCCTGCAAGTAGTGCAAGTCTTGGGCAAAATATACATATATGCAGTGTGCGTATTTACAGCTAAGACGAAACTTTCGTTGATAAGTGGATCCTCCTCCAAACTTTAGAACTGCTTCAGATCTGACTATCTTGCAACTCGATGCTGTAATATGTTTATTCACCTAAATAGTATAGTATAGTGTAATTATTCTGCAAGTGGAGTTCTAGAGGATGGCAAAGGAATCCATAATGACCAAACAGCACAATAATACACTGGTTCCACAAAGTAAAGAATGGGGGAAAATAGTCACGATAATTCTAAAACTGTACGATGAATTTTTATGCAATTCGGTAAAAAGCAGTGATAGATATAAGATGTGAAACAATAATTGTAAATATAATTTAATTCAGTACAAATGGCTACATGGAAACTGGTCAAAAACAAGAGATCAGAATGAAATTGAAGTGTCTCAATAAGGAATATGGATTATATAAGCTGTATTGCTTCACAGCAATAGAGCACTCACAAAGAGTGAGTGCTGTATTGTTGTGTATTGCTGCATTATAAAATTACTGTTTATAATGGTATCCAGGAGTTGTGAGCAGTTGTAAGCAAGGCCAGGAGACCTAGCTGGCAAGTCACATACAGTAGTCTCTTGTGGAAGATATTGGTCCACGAGCTTCATCCTGCAACAACGAACATTATCGCCTTGTAGGATAAATATGTCCTCTATTGCACTTGCATACGGACGAAGATAGGGGGTCTAAAATTTCTTCTGTATAAGTTGCAGCATTCATGGTTATGCTAAGCACATACAGGTTGGTGCATCCACTCAATGAGACGCCTTCCCAAACCACAAGTGTCCCTTTCACTGATATTGGAGAGATCACAGTTTGCCTGGGATCTATGTAGGGCAAATCAGGACGTCTGTAAGTACCGAATCTCATTTGTCTTGGGTTCAATTGATGGGAATCCTGGTCCAATCGAAACGTTCTCTCCCGTGGCATGGCAAAAGTGAAACACACATTACCTTCCTGAAACTTTCTTCACACAATGGAAGAGATGTTCCTGTAGCCGACCCGAAGCCAGATAGCTGGTTCGAAGTAACCAGTTATCTGGCTACTATTTCGGCGAGCATCAACTGAGATTTCTGTTGCAGCCCGTGGTCTTCACTGTATCTCTGGGATGCTGTTTCTGTGTGATGGAATTGGTTCTACTGTCTGAACCACGGCGTCTCGCATGCAATTTTCTGCTTCACTGGCCGGCCAGCCAGCCTGTCTTACGATGGCTCGCCACCAGAATTCATCTGTTGCATGATCTCTTGCTGCCATATCTAAGAATTTTGCTAACACGAAATATCTTGTTCCATTACAGACACGAAATGGAAAAGAAAGCACCACTCATTTATATATAACCAGACTCAATGTCAGTTATTACATATCGTATCTGATTTTCATGTTCTTCCCCCCCCCCCCAGGTTATCGCGATTTTTCTCTTTGTTCCTTAATTTTTGAAATCAGTTTTCAAATCAGAAATCAAATAGTTCAAGGGGTATAGCAACGTCCTAACAGATAATTCCGGCATGAATTCCATCAAACACCCTGATGAATATTATACATCTCTTTGGAATACTTCCACAAAAGGTTTAATAGTATTCAATCCACAGATATGTGTTTAAACTTTGTTATGCTTTCTAAACTACGTTGGTCATCCTGTAGATATCCATCTATAGGATAATTGCCTCATAGAATTTATGATGGGTAAACAGGTGCTTCGTTCATAATTTTGAATGAAGTAGTTCACACTATGATAACCAGTTCTTCAGAGTACGCCGACATGTGTTTGTGCCGGAGATATGTACTGATACTTTGTCGTGATTTCTCATCGATTATTGGACTCACTAATCTTGATGGACTGCGGTTTATCAAGATTGAAGGTTTCGTTCCGACACCAGGAAAACCGGCCAGGAGAACATGGAGTTTACACAAAATAAAAATGTGTTTATGCATAAGATTAACCATCTTACACTAAAATTGTTATAGAAGCATGTAACCTACCTATCACCCTTAAGAAACTGAATACAGAGGTTTATTACTATAGTTAATTTAGTCAGTGAGGAAAATTGAACATAAAACAAGCCTGCAGATCTAATTTCACTGATGCCAATATGCGGTCAACACATTTCGCAAATTTTGTTCCTTATTTTCCTGTTATGTCACTGATCGTGATATTTCGAGGCAGATTATTGCGGTTTGTTTTAAAAAGTATTTTACTGAATATGTTCCATTTATCGGAATTAATTGTTTGCAAAGATTACACATGCTGTTCAAAATACTATGACCATTACTTCAAAAACAACCATTCCACTTTTGGTGGCATATCAGGATGAAAGCCAATGCACATAATACTGGGAGCGTGTGGCATACTGCTCATAAACTAGGGACGTGATGTGACTGATTTTAGAGTACCAGTGGAAGGGTGACGGCATCCTGGAAACCGACAGTGTTATAGGCTGTTCACAAAGTGCTATAGTGAAGATGTTCCTCCAAGAGGGAGAATATTGAGTAGAACAGCAGTCACTGCGCTAGTGATTGCTGAGATGAGCGCAACTTATCACATCTGTAAACCATGAAAAAAAAAACTGGAATGACAGACCATGGAATTTAACTGGGAGCAATACAATCCAACCTACCTACCCTCTGGCCTACAAAATAGCTACTCAGTCAAGGTGTCCACGCTTGTTCCTAAACATTGACGACTGGAAATTGCTTCTAGCCCTGATGGTTGTAGACTGCTATGAGTGCGACAAAATGATTTTTTTTATGGCTATTCAAGATATTTCGTCATGCCCACATTGCCGTGATCGTTTGAGAATAATTCACTTAATATCACTGCGGCCTTCATGTGTGTGTGTGTGTAACCTTGATCACAATTCGAAACATATAGAACAGTGGTTCCCAAACTTTTCTGGTTCATGGCGCCCTTACTGTATCAAGATTTTTCAACAGTGCCCAAAGTCAAAACATAGACCTACCTAAGAACTGCAGTGCATAGTTAGGGTGGTTAAGCTAAAAAATAAATGAAACGAGTATTTCAAATTCACAAACAATTTATGTAAAAAGCGTTAAATAAGTATATATTTTGAACAATCAAATCATTGAATAAATAAATCGTAATATCAATGCACACTTTCTGAAATCTTGGAATCGAACTGGACATAACCATCCTCATTTCCTGTTCAACGTTGATTTTCGCACGATACTTGCTTTTTTTTATCACAGCGACCTAAGAAAACCCAGCTTCGCACAAATAAATATGTCACAAATGGGATTAAGAATTAAGATCGAGCGCCATCTACTATTACTAAAAGCGAAACAGTTAGTGGTTTGTGCAGTGTTCCGTTAGATGTCCTTCCTATTAACACGTCGATGGTACGATTCTAAACCCACGTGGGCTAAGTTTCATTTCAGTGAAAATAATGGAATATTTCGCGGTGCACAGTTTGGGAACCACTGCAATAGAACATATCTTGTGTTATGTGGATCGATAGATCCGAAGGGTGAATATTTCATGCTAAACATTCACAGGTCTACTGGAAACAAACCTGCGACATGGTACCATATACCATCTGCAATATTCGATGGTTATAAAGACTCATGCCACTCTGCATAGCAACAAAAGATGAGCCTACAAACTGTTAGAAGAGTGATCGTGAGAGTTTGACTGGAATATGTGAATGAAAATAATTTGCTATCCATTTTCCTACATGTGCAAGACCTGTGTAGCTCAGTGGAAGTGACGCTTATGTCCTCTGCACTTGGTCGCTCGAAGTTCAAGTTTAGTTGCCAACTGGAGAAACTTTCTCTAAGCCTTTCTTCAACTGGTTCCCGAGTTAGTCGATCTCTGGCACGAGCAAGCGGGTTTTTCCTCCCGGAAACTGGTTTTTCATCCCATAAACTCAAAATCGACCGTAGTACCCACATTTTTTCAGACAGTAACATATCTTGTTAGGGTTAGGTAAAAGATGGCAGCATTTGTTTGCCAGCCTCTTCATCGGTGGCTATAATTAGTGATAGACATGGGCTGGCTAGCTCTGATTGGCTACCTGGAGATTGAACTTCCCACTCAGTCTCCAAAAGCTAAATAGGGTATAAAGGCCTCGCATACTCCCTATAAGGGAATAGAAGGATCTTAGTGTTGATCGGGATCGGAGTTTTGGTTTCGTTCAGTACAGACGTATTTCTCAGCGCTCTTCATAGTTAATACAGCAGTGATAAAATACTGATGATTAGTTCATAGTTCCTTTCTACATTAAAATAGTGAATGTTTGATGTTTCTCCTGTAGCGTCAACAGCGTGCTCGATCAGCAGAGCAGGTAAGACTTTAATTTTCATCTCCAAAAAAGTTTTCAGTGGTGATTTCTTAGTGGTTGAAGGGACAAGGCAGGTCCTACCCCCATTTCAAGTCTAGATTTAATTATGGATTCACCATATGAGGATCTCCCTTTCAAGGAACTTGTAGCTATTTTTCGGCACACGGTAACATTTTACACACGAAAGGGCCAGGAAAGGTTGAAGTCCATCAGATTATGGAGGTCGAGACAGAAGACCCTCAAACCTCCGAACTTCCTCCTAACCTTACACATGACGGTGTCATTTTCCCCGCTACAACAACTGACGTAGATTCTAATGATTACCAGGAGGTCAGCAGAAAGAAGAGAAAGAAAGTCTCTTGCTGCAGAACCCGAATGGACACATCAGCACTATCTGGTGCAAGAACAGAGACAGATATATTGACACAGCCCAAAGAGAGGATTCCATCAGTAATCTTGAGATCTAAGGAAAAATGGTCGTCACTTGCAGAGACGATGAAGAACAATAACATCAAGTTTTCATCAGCCAAAAACACAGATGATGGAGTCCGCATAAAGCCCGAAGGAGCAACGGACTACCACCAGCTCACCAGACTTATGGATGAACAGAAATTCCCATATCACACATACCAACTGAAAAGTGAAAAAAAACGTCAAGGTAGTCATCAGAGGTTTGGTAGAAAACATAACATCAGAAGAAATAGCTACTGACCTCAGATCACAAGGCTTGGAGCCGATTAAGATTTCTCGCTTGTATCGAGCAGACAAGCGCCCTATGCGTCTGGTCTTAGTGGAGATCAGTAAAGATCAGAGAGAAATTTACGATCTTAGAATAGTCTGCAACTTGGTCATCAAGACCGAGCCACTGAGAAGAAAGGCATCGGCTGGTCAATGCCATCGCTGCCAAAAATATGGGCATGTGCAAATGTTATGCAGAGCAGATTACAAGTGTGTAAAGTGCGGTGGCAACCATCCCTCGCACACTTGCGTCAAGCCAAAGACTGCAGCGGCCCACATCCTGCCAATTACAAGGGTTGTTCTCTCCACCCATCCAACCTTCAAAAGTCTAGACAGGAGTTAGTCCCGCCCATTCAGAAAAATATCGTGAGATCAAATCAAAGCGCGGCTAGTTACACCAGATAAATCTTATGCTTCTGTGGTTTCCTTGCGTAACACCGAGGTACTCCCTGCAACTAGCAGTCATAACTCCTCAGCAATTCTCACTGCCTCACTAGGGGAGATGCTAATGGCCTTTATCAAAACAAATCTAAGTCAGGCCGACATCAACAAATGCCTTAGGAATACTCAAGTCATCTTCTCCATGATTAATGAATAATCCGGCTTCAACATCAAATTCTATGCAGATAGTATTCTGGAATGCAAATGGTCTCAACAACAAAATTTTGGAATTACAGGAACTTGCAGATCATTTACAAATTGATATTCTCCTCATTAACGAGACTCACCTACATCCCTGCGATAATCCCAAACTCAGAAACTACTCGTTACTTAGAAATGACAGACTCAATGCCAGAGGTGGAGGCACTGCTATCTTTGTCAGAAGAAACATCCGCTATAATGAGATTAATAAGACTAATACATCTAACCTCAAGGAGCCAGGCATAGAAATGCATACCAACGCAGGCAGCTTAAAGATTTATTCTGTATACAACTCCCCTGCCAAACCTCTCCTCCCCCTCTGATCTCTCTCAGCTACTAGATACAAATGAAGCAATAATTGTGGCAGGAGATCTCAATTCCAAGCATCCTTTATGGAACAACAAGAGTTTTAACAACAACAGAATGATCCTCTGCAATTTTGCCTTGAAGAGAAACATTGTTATTACAGGCCCGATCGACCGGCAGACCTAATGTTTTGGATATTGCTATATTTAACATTTCTCAATTCCAACTTCAAGTGGTTGACGAGCTCAGCTCAGATCACAATCCAGTACTTTTAACTTTAGGAGGGGATCCTGAGCTCATTCCCAGCCAATCCCACACTAACTTTGCAAAATTCAAGGCTAAAATGAACACTATCATAGACTCAGTACCTACTATCTCCTCCCGTGAAGAAATTGACGCGGCAGTCAGCAATCTTGAATGTAAAATCCATTCTGGCTTATCCCCAGCTTGTTCTATTTCCACTCCAGCTCAAGTAAACTTACTTCCTGAAGAAATCCTTGCTCTAATCAGAAACCAAAATAGACTCAGACACCGCTATCACAACACGCTATCTCCGCAAGACCGTCCAACCTAGTCCGTTATGCATTAAAAGATCACAGGAACCAGCAATGGGAAAGAAAACTCTATTCACTCAAAACTGAAGATAATTCTCTACGGAAATTGACTAAAGCTCTCCGTACGGATCGCTCTAACATCCAGCCCATTCACGGAAAAAGAGGCCTTGTTTACAGAGATGATGAAAAAGCAGACGCTCTTCAACTTCAGTGCCGTCCTAATTATGTGCATGCGGATTTGGTCTTCATAGAGAAAATACGCCGTCGAGTACGTACTGCGCTTCGGCAACCTTGTAGCCGTGAAAATATCTGTCCCACCTCGCCTAAAGAGGTCTATTCAATCATTAGGAAGCTTAACAACAAAAAAAACCCTGGTCCAGATGAAATTACCAACAAAACAAATAAAGTCCTCCCACACAAAGCTGTCATGCATTTAGTAGCCATTATTAATGCAATGCTGAGATTAATTCCTTATTCTGATATATTCCTTATTCTCAAGCCTGGTAAGGCACCTCAAATGCCACAGAGCTCTAGACCTATCAGTCTTTTATCATGCCTGGGAAAAATCGCAGAAAGAGTCATTCTCAACCAACTTAATGAGGAGGTGAATAAAAATAACATAATTCCGAAAGAACAATTTGGTTTCCGTACCGGACACAGTACTACTACACAGCAAATTCACAGACTGACAGAATTCATCACTACAGGCTTTAACTGGAAACAACACAGGAGCTATCTTTTTAGATGTTGCAAAAGCTTTCGATAAGGTGTGGCACAAAGGTCTCATCTATAAATTAATTTCAGCCAACATCCCTCTTTACCTTACTAAAATTATTGACTCCTTTCTAAAGGACCGTAAAATCCAGGTCAAGTTGCGCGGAATTCGATCCTCACTGAAAAAAATTACTGCTGGTGTCCCTCAAGGCTCGCTGCTGCTTTTTAACTTTCTGATGTTCCTAGCACATCACTAACCTCTATAGCTAGTTACGTGGATGATATGGCCATTCTTAGCAGATCTCTCAGACCGAATATAGTTACGCAGCGCTTACAAACTGCAGCAACAAATTTAGAAAACTGGTTCAGAAAATGGAGAATATCTGTAAATGCCGATAAAAGCACTGCCATTCTCTTCACAAGAAGACAAGCATCTCACTTTGGAGAAGTTAAACTTTTTAACACAGCCATCCCATGGAGATCTAGCACCAAATATCTAGGCATTCAACTTGATAACCATTTAAACTAACTCCCACATAGTTTATGCATGCAAAAAAGCAAACTCTGCAATTGTGCAACTCTATTCTCTCCTCAATCGAAGAAGTCAAGTCAGCACTGAAAACAAACTACGGATCTACAAAACAATTATCAGACCACCGTTAACTTACGGATCGCCGGCCTGGGTGCACACTTCCACCACCATCAAAAAGCTACAAGTTATTCAAAACAAGTGATTTTCAACGCTCCGTGGTTTGTCAGAAATGCTCTCGTACATCGCGATGCCGATATTCCCACGTTTCTCCATAATATTGCCACTGCTTATTTTGCCAAAGCAGCTGTTCATCCAAATCAACTCATTCAAGAGTCATCTAACTATGGCGAACACGCTTATGTTTCCACCGAAAGCAGCTCTGCTTATCGGTTCAGGTGCCTCCGTACAGCCCTAAAAGGATGAGCCAGGTGCTCGCTAACCTTTAATATAAGTCTATTTTTTAGAGATGAAGGGATCGGAAATGAATGGGATTGATATCCATCAAGCCACATCAGTCTTTAGCTGATTTATTTATTTTTCCCTATATGTATCTATAAGCAGACAAATAATATCAACTCTTCTGGTGAAGTTTCATTTCCGAGAGTTAAATGTTCAGAATTATTTGAGATTCTTAGTATTGCAAAACTTTAAAATGCAATTGCATAAGTCATTGTCACGTCGTAAATGTTTTCTTTAAGTATTACTCCTAAGTGAATTTTTAAGTCATGTTTCATCCCTATGCATTATTAAGAATTCCAAGTTTAGAGTTTCTGTGTAGTTTATAAGCCGTTAAAAAGCATTGTTCAAAACGAGAGTGTAAAAAATTAAATTATCGACGTGAATATATATATATATATATTTTTTTTTGATGACATTTCTGTATCTAACGTACCTGTGGAAATGAGTGTCTGGTTCAATAGCTTTAGGCTGCACGATCCTTGGCACGTAAACGTTTAACTCTAGTCGCCGACTAAAGGAATTTTTTCTAAGCCTTTATTATAATATATAAAGGCTTAGAAGATCCGAATGTGTACCATTGTATATTACAATGATACAAAAGACTTCGTGATAATATGAAAGCAGGGTGAATGCTGGTCTTGAAATTTACGCTTGCTCTTGTTATCATTCAGGGAGTGAGAGGGGCGATTGAAATCTGATTAGCAGAATAATGAATTACTGACCATTTAAAACTATATATTTAGAAATTTATGTACATTTAATCATACAAATACAATATTATTTTACAAATGATATTCTATCTTTTTCAGTTTAGCTACTTGAATACAAATTCTACCCTACGGTTCTTCTTTATGAACTGGTCAAGAACATCGTCATAAAAAGTTGGTTGTAACTTAATTTTTCCAAGCAACACGCACACTTGCAAAGGTAGGCTGAAGCTAAGTGGCTAGAGCTACTTTGACTGCGTATGGCCTTGTGTTTAAGACGGCGTGAAGGGAGTGGAAATAGCTATGCGCGAGCATGAATTCACAGTGTTGCAGCGAGGCCCTGGAAGCTCACACAACCGAGCAAGTAGCTTTGACTAAACGAGCAAACGGCCTTCGATACACAACTCAAAGCTCAATTATTGCCACGCAAGCTTAAGACATCTTCTCTTTACAAAAATAAAAGCCGAAATGGAATGCTTATAAATGCATGCATTTATTAACAAATAAATATTACTTCTTTCTCAAGTAATGACCTTGCGCAGTTAGGAGATTTCGCGCCTGTATGAAAGGGATTTTCAGTATGCTTTGTCAGCCGAATAGAAGACTCTTCTCCGTCACAACTTACCCCCAAATTTCAAAATCACAGATAGCATCTATTTTCATTACACGAAAATGGATGCGACCGTGTCATACGTGAAGTTTATGATCATGATCTATAAAAGAGATAGGTAATGTGATTTTTTTTTCAGAAGTCCTCATCTTGTGTGCTGAATAATAAGTGTAGAAAGGATTCGTATCGTTTCAGAGGGAAGTGATAAGCAGCAATGAGAAAAATGATAGTGCAACTACCCATTATTTCTTCGGATTCCCAAGCTCACATGCGGCATGCTGGACATCGAAATCTACAGCTGACAACACTAAACACAGTGTAATATTTCTCGTATACGTTGTCACACCCGTAAAGAATGTTTAGAAAAAAAGCAATATGTTTAAAGGCGCATTGAAATTCGTGCCATGGATTTTCTTGAAACAATAAAGATACACATTATCGATTAACAAAGCCTAAGCAGCAAGTACCTGGAATGTGCAGGAGCCAGACCAACAGAAGTATACCTTAAACCTGGTGAATTTATTTGGATATGGCGATACCCTGTGAACGCTTTTTAGTTGAATGTTTTGCCCTGACGAAGACGTACGAAACTAGTTATATTATTAGATCCATCTTATGATCTAATAATATCTTATGTGGTCTGGATTATGTTAATAACAAGTTGTAAACATAATCCAGGCCACAGAGTTATGACTTTCATCCTCTCGCATAGATGTCCTGGAAAACTAGTCGAGTACAGAGCCCACGTTACCCTAATTGAATGCCTATGCCAGTGCTTTCCAAACTTTTCATGTTAGTGACACACTTTTTAGACAAACATAATTTCGCGGCACAGTAATTCAGTCTGATGTGCCCCTCATGGGTCACGTGGCCAGATCAGATGTAGTTTAAGTATGTGCTTTTACAATTATATTTTGTACAACTTTTAGATTTAAAAATCTTTTCCTGTTCATCCGATACTGGGTTAATAAAAATTCACTATTTATAGCAAGTGATTAATCACTTACTCGTTTTAAAACTGATCCCATCATTACTATACCAAGCAACTCCTTTTGATATTTGATAAGATCAAATATATAACTCCTTTAAAGGTTGTGTGATATAGTTAGACTATACCCTTGTCTTGAGGACACGACAGTCTATTAGCAAACCAGAGATTAAACTTGTTTCACACCACAACCTATCTCATGAAAACTTTTCATTTTTATTAAAAATATATAATACAGTATGATCGAATAAAAAAGCACATCAAGTGAGCTGAAATGATTCTCTCTTCTTAATTTTTCAATGTATTTAATATAAGGAAAACAGATTTCATAGCTCGCTTGTTGAGTTTTTTTTCGATCATACTGTATTTTTATATATAATAAAATAATATACAAAATAAAAATATTATTATTATTGTTCCGGGCAACTCCGAGGAGTCGACAGACTCATCGAGGGAGGCTCTAGCATCATGTCAAGAACAACTATTTCGACATTGACACAGTATCTATCATACCTTGCCTTGAACTCATTCACGGTCGTAGTACCCAAAACAGACTCTGGAAGCTTATTCCACTCATTCACCACTCTCCAAGTAAAAAACTTAGCTCTAACACCCTTGTCCACCACGCTCTTGCCCAGCTTCCTTGCATGGCCCCTAGTCCTCCCACCACCAGTCATATTTTTAAAAATATCTTCTGGATCAATCTTATAGAAACCCTTCAGTAATTTGAATGTCTCAATCATATCAACCCTCCTTCGCCTATCGTCCAATCTCTGCAACCCACAAATCTTCAACCTATTCTCATAAGGTTCATTCCACAGACCTGCTATCATCTTGGTCACTCGTCTTTGGATCCTCTGCACTTCCTCCCCATCACAAAGAAACCCTGGTGCCCATAACTGGGCACAGTAGTCCAGATTGGGTCTTATCAAGGCTAGATACAGAGGAACAACTTGTTTATCTCTGCATGTTCAAGTATTTTTCAGAAGCCAAGTGATTTGGTGAGCTGTTTTAGTCACTTTTGCAATGTGTCCCGTAAACTTCAATCCCCTATCCACCAACACTCCTAAATCCCTGGCCTCATCAATCTCCTGGAGTACGGTTCCACCAATGCGATATACTGCTGCTATTCTTTTCACCCCAAAGTGCATAACCTTACACTTTGGCACATTAAATTGACATCCATTTTTCCTAGCCCAGTCCTCCAAACTATCCAAATCATCCTGTAAAATTTTGACATCCTGTGCACTCATAATTGCTCTACCCAACTTTGCATCATCAGCAAACAAATGAACACTTCCTCTCAAATCCTTTCCTATATCATTGATGAACAAATTGAAAAGCAGTGGTCCAAGAACAGAGCTCTGTGGCACTCCACTAGTCACAAGCCATCTTTTAGACTCCACTCCTGAATAAACCACTCTCTGGTATCTCTCTCTCCTTCAACCACCCTCCTATCCATCTCACCAACCATATATCTATCCCCATCTGCTCCAGTTTACTGATTAGGGTTCTATGTGGTATCCTATCAAAAGCCTTGGCAAGGTCCAGTAGTATTACTGTAAACCCATTACCCCTATCCAGTTCAGCCGTCACTGTGTTATAAAACGTGAGCAAGTTACTGAGGCATGATCTACCCTTCACAAAACCATGTTGTCCCCCATACAATATCCCATTTTCGTCTATCCAATCCTGTATTCTTTTTTTGACTAATTTCTCTAAGACCTTGACAATGATTCCTGATATGCTAATCGGTCGGTAGTTTACAGCAGCAGTCTTGGAACCACCTTTATGCAGTGGAACTATTTTCCGTTCTTTCCACCCCCTTGGGACTAACCCAGACCCGAGACTCAAATTAAACAAAATGGTCAAGGATACTGACAATTCTTTAGCTGCTTCTCGCACGACACGAGCCGGTATACAATCCAATCCCACGGATGTATTGACACTGAGGTTATGCAATAGACTACTCACCTCCACTTCATTCACCACAATTACCGTATATAATCTACTGGTTTATTCGTTTCTGCAATGTCACCACCTGGTTGATATATACTTGCAAAATGCTCACTCAGTAACTCAACTATATCAACTGATTCAGTTACCTCCCTACCATTGGCATTCTTTAAAATCATTCTGCCATGTACATTTTTCCTTTTACTTGCTACATATCTAAAAAACTGTTTAGGATTCTCTTTAGCCTGCATGGCCAATGTTCTTTCGTAATCCTTTTTTGCTTTTCTTACCACACTCGTTACCCTTCTGGCCTGCGCTTTATACCGTTCATGTGCCTGCCGGTGACCTTTCTCCTTAAATTCCCTCCATAGTTGTTTCTTTTTTGTAGCTCAAGCTTAATGGTGTTATTCATCCATTTAACCCCTACTTGATTTTTTATTCGGACTCTAGGTATACAGTCAGCCACTGCTTCATGCAAACATTTCTTAACTGCCTCCCATGCACTATCAACTTCTAGTCCTTGCAGTTGTACATGCCATGGCACTGAACCAATCAAACTACTAAGCTTATCATACTTTCCAGCCCGATAATTCCACATGTACCCTGTCTTAATTGTAAATTTCACACCTTCAGCCACCTCCCAAGTCAAGACCCTATGATCACTCTCACCAATTGGTGGCAATGTGGTCATATCTGTTACAGCCAAATCCTCAGATGTAATTAGTACGTCAAGCACTCTTTGACCCCTAGTATTTTCCATTACATGCTGTCGCAGATAGTTATCCCTTAATAACCGCATAAAATTCAATTCCTTCCTCCCATGTGTCCTCTCCTCACTCCAATCAATGCGACCATAGTTGAAATCTCCCATAATAATTACCCTCCTTCCACTCATTTCTTCTATTTGCTTGTGCATACTGTCACCACCATCTTTTCCATCACCTGGTCTATAGCAGCACCCAATTGTATATTTAGTTCTGCTAGCCACAATCTCACACTAAATGGCCTCAAATGTGCTCTTTTCTCTATCCTGCAATTCAACTTCTATTCTCCTTGGCTGCAGCTCATCAGCTATCATCAACAATACTCCTCCCCCCATTTTATTCTCCCTGTCATTCCTGAATACACTATTACCCATCACATTCAATCCCACTAGCTATAACATCTACTGTCAGCCATGATTCATTAATACCAATAACCTGTGGTCTGGAAGTGCCAACTATGGCCAAAAACTCTTCCTTCTTGTTCCTAATACTCCTAGCATTAGTGCACATGAATTTAAGACCCCCATTAGCCCCAACAATACCTTGATGCCTTATATTAACTATCCCACTCTTATTTGTTGTCCTTATTTGCTCTGGCATATTATATTCATTCATACATTCAACTGCCTCCCTAAGGACTGTATATCTATCCCCCCCTCAATAAATCTAGTTTCCCTGAATTTGCACATCCACTACATTCAGCAACTTTCTCAAGTCTCCTTACACCATAACCTTTCAAATGCAAGCCATCCATCTTATATAGATCCTTTCGCTCATCGAACTCACTCCACACATCCACAAATTCCACCCACTCATCACACATAACCCACGCATAACGTCATCTTTTCTTTTGCTACCTCAAACAATTCATTCAGGTCTTCTATCATTTACATTTTATCTCCTGTCAAATTATTCGTACCTGCCACAACAATCATTTCTTTCACGCTTTCCTTTTGCTCTCTAATAGACTCAGTTACATCCTATATGGTCGCACCAGGTTGGTACGATTTTGTCAAATCCTCTACTAACACACCTCGTACTAACGAGTCTCCATACAGCACTCTATCCGTCATTTTGTTCATGTTCACCCTCATACGCCTATTATTCCTGTCATACTTTTTATTATTGGCTGGTTCATTCAGTCGACTTTTGCTCATACGCTCTAGCTGCTGTTTTGCCCTTTGTATCGCACCATTCAACAATGCGATCTCACTCATTGCATCTATCTCATCTTTTTTATTCTCTGTAAAACCATTAATACCATCATTCACACTCTCACAATTCTCTGGTAAACCTCGCCGTTTCTGGTTATATCGCTATTTTCATTCTGAAGTTTGACAAAAGGGGGTTAAACAAGGCCCCCGTTGTTTTCGCCAGGGAACCAGGGCAAACAGCGAAAAGTCAGCTACTGGAACAAATCTGAAAACAAACCCCAACTCAATATCAGCAGAGTTAAAGATCGGTACTATCAACGTAAGAAGCCTGAATGGCAAAGAAATGGAGCTAGCTGAGGAATTAGATAAGTACAAGTTCAACATAATAGGGGGTGACTGAAACAAAAAAGACCAAAACTGTTGAGATCTTTCTAAGCAATAAATACAAAATGTTATATTCAGGCAATGACAATCAAGGAAAAGGAGTAGCCATAGTATTCAACACAAAATACGAGGCTAATCTTCTTGAATGGCAGTCAGTCTCAAGTAGAGTAATGTGGGCAAATATGAGAATGGGGAATTGGACAATGAGACTTATTTGTGCCTATGGTCCCACAGAAGGTTCTACTAAGGTAGAAGTGGAGGAATTTTTTGAGGCTTTAGAAAAAGCAACTGACACAATGAAAAAGGAAAAGTTGGTCCTTGTTGGGGATCTAAATAGCAGAGTAGGAAATGATTGTGAGACATACAAAAATATTTTGGGAAAATTTGGAGAAAAGAGCAAAGCTAATAATAATGGCAAATATCTGTTGGATTTCTGCTCAGGACATGGACTGGTTATTACTAACACCATGTTCCAATATAAAAATGTGCACAAATTCACATGGAGAGAAGAGGCTAGGAATAAGTCTCATTGACTATGTTATTGTTGATAGTGATGTCTTCTCCCTGGTGCAGGACACCAGAGTGTACAAAGGATTTGAAATTGGAAGTGATCACTATTTAGTCTTAAGCAGGATAAAATTGAATTTCATATTGAAAAGAATAACATGTAAGAAAGTTTTAAAACGAATAAAAGTTGAGCAGCTCTTAGATGTGAACTGTAGACAAAAATGCAGAGATTATTGAAAAGAAAATGAAAGAGTTGGAGAACAGGAATCAAAGCTTGGAGATTCAGTGGCAAACTCTGAAAAAAAAAATTGATCGATTCTGCCAGAGGAATGTGGTGAGGTTGTGTGGAAGGATAAAAAAATCAGAACTCCCTGGTGGACACAGGAAGTTAAAGAGGCAGTGAAAGAAAAGAAGAAAGCATATCAAAAGTTCCTGGCAAATAAGTCGGGTTTTACTCTTACAGAATACAGAGACAAATGTAAGAAAGCTAAACAGTGTGTAAAACTAGCTAAACAAAAGTCATGGGAGGACTTTGGCAAGAATATAGAAAATAAATATCAAGAAGGTGGCTAAATATTCTGGAGGTTGTTGAACAAGCTTAGGAATGGAGGAAAGAGTGCTGTAAAAGGAGTTAGAGATGATAAAGGACATGAAAACAGGAGAAAAAGATATCCTTGAAGTATGGAGTAATTACTTTGAAAAACTGCTAAATGAAACAAGCAGTGATGACAGCACAGTGATAAAAAACACTGACCAGGCATGCAGTCAGGAATACATATCCATACTTGAAGTAGAAAAAGCCATCAAAGGCTTGAAATGTGGAAAGGCAGCAGGAGTAGATGATATTCGACCAGAAATGCTGAAGTATGGTGGTATCAAAGTCTTACAGTATCTGCACTGCATAGTTCAGAAAGCCTGGACAGAGGGACGAATTCCCAATGATTGGAATAGAGCTCTCATAGTACCCATATATAAAAAGGGAAATAAAACTGAATGTGAGAATTACAGAGGTATTTCCCTACTAAGTGTTCCTGGCAAGATCTATGCAAGTATACTTGAGAAACGGTTGAGAAGAATTGTGGAAGAAAAGCTTGGTGAAGAACAAGCTGGATTCAGGCCAAATAGAGGCAGTCAGGATCAGATCTTCACTTTACGAGTCGAGAAAGCATGGGAATATAACAAAGATCTGTATTTGTTTTGTCGATTTGGAAAAGGCATATGACAAGGTGCCAAGAGAGAAGCTATTCAATACGCTGCAGTTATATGGTGTCAATGGGGCATTATATCAAGCAATACTTAGTCTTTATTTGAGTTGTAAGTCAGCAGTTAGAATTGAAGGAAGTACAGGAAGATGGTTTAATGTTAAATCTGGTGTGAGACAAGGATGTACATTATCCCCTCTGTTATTCATTATCTATATGGATCACATTATGAAGGAAAGTGGTATTAAACCTGATATCAAAATTGGAGATGTTAATGTCAGCTCTTTGCTTTATGCGGATGATGTTATACTTCTAAATAAATCTGCTACAAGTCTGCAAGATTCTCTGACTAAATTGAATAGCTGTTGTAATAGATATGGTATGAAGGTCAGCAATAAAAAGACAAAGAAAATAGGCAGAATCATTGAAAATGTCAACTGCATTGTGAACGGGGAACCTGTGGAACAAGTAAAACATTTCAGCTACTTAGGCACAATTTTTACTGAGGATGGTAAATTAAATATAGAAATAGACAACAGAATCAGCAAAGCTGGTATGGTGGGAAGTCAATTGAATAAATTCATATGGAATAAGAGAGAAATTAGTGGGAACACTAAATTAGCTGTATACAAGACAGTGTTCAAACCAGTTTTGACTTATGGATCTGAGAGCTGGGTCAGAAGTAAAACACTTGACCAAAGACTGGAGACCGCAGATATGAGAGTCCTGAGAAAGATTAGAGGCGTGAACAGATGGCATCAATGGCAATATCATATTAAAAATGAGGATATTGGGAAAGAACTTGACATTGTCAGCATCCAGGAATGCATTAGCAGAGCTAATCTCAGGTGGTATGGTCACTTAAATAGAATGGGAGAGGAAAGATTAGCAAAACAAGTGTTCTCTGCCAGGTTGGCAGGAAAACGACCCAGAGGAAGACCAAGATATAGGTGGATTGATACGGTACAAAGTGCCTTAGACGATAGAAGTATAAGATCTGATAATGTTGGAGTCTTGACAAGTAACAGACTGATTTGGAGGAAAGTTGTAGATAGGAAGTTAGTAATGATGTAATTTTTTCATGTAGTACTGTCATATCCTGTACACCCCTTGAGGGTGCACGGCAGAAGTTTGATGATGATGAGTTTGACAAAAATATCACACTCACGATCCGAAATACACTTCAATTCCTCATTCTCCCTACATTTACACACATTCACTCCTTTATCATCTAACCACACTCCGCAAAGCGTACATTTCGCAAATAGTACACTGAATCATCTCCTTTACATTACCGTTCTTGAAAGAAGATGGCGAACCATCATTACTGGCCGCCATTTTCCTTCGTACTGAGCCATACTTACTAGTAACGTATTTTATCAAATTATAAATTATAAACACCAAAAACACACAAACAGACGCACTAAGATACACAAGGCAAACAAAACTATGCAATATTAAAGTAAATTTATCAACGATAACTGAAAATAACGCTTATCTTATCAGGATCTTTTACAAACACTACAAATCCCTCTAGCGGCGACTTCCCGACATAGATTATGTTATAAAACACTTTAGTACACTAACTACAAGTTATATTTATTTCCAAGATTAATGTCACTGTTATGAGATATATGAGCTTCATGGGATGAACACAGCTTTTCAATATTTGGTGGAATAGTAGGCAGACAGACACTCGCATTTCGTCATCAAGCATTCTTAAGCCTCCACGTTTCAATGTCTTCAAGTTTGCCATTGTTAAAAAGGATACTTCACACATGTATGTAGTGGAAAACTGCAAAATAATTTTTAACGCTTTTTTACCTATGTTTGGATGCATTTTTGAAACACGAATCCAAAAGTTGTCTAAATCACCCTCTTCATATACATCATTAACAGACTGCGATCGTTTTTTATTTCAGCTAATTCTTCTTCTTCAATAAGTGACAAGTTAATCGTTGTAGTTGAAAAAAATGGATTTCCATTTTTTTAGTCTTGTATTTCAATATTTGGGAAGTAGTGAATTTTCTTTCCGAGCATTGTTAAATGGTCAACAATTAGCGAGCTGATATCACATTTTAGTTCACAGTCTGTAGTTTAGAAAACATTTCTAAATTTCCTTCTCCAAATTTCTATCTTGTCTCTCATAGCACAAATTTTATCCACCACTGTTAAGATATTTTCTCATTTTTCTTGCATAGTGGTGTTTATTTTATTCAAGTGTTCAAATATGTCAGCAAGATATGCCAATTTTGTGCACCATAATTTGTTTGAATTAGATCGCAGAATTCATTTTGTTGATTTTCCTCAAAATATTTAAGCATCACTTCCCTCAATTCATATACACGCAAAAGCACTCGACCTCTTGACAGCCAACGAACTTGAGTGTAGTATAAGTTTTTTAAATTTTGCCCCACATATCTTCACAAATTTTAGCAAATAATCTTGATTTAAGAGATCTAATTTTAATGTAATTGACCATTTGAACAACTTTGTCCATAACCTTTTTTAATTCATTACCAGTGGTTTGCGCGACTAGTGCTTCGCGATGTAAAAAGCAATGAGTAATTATAATATTTTCATTCTTTCTTTGCTAAAGCTGTGAAACCTTTTGTTGAACCAACCACTGAAGGAGCGCCATCTGTGCATATTCCTACACAATTTAACCATAGCAAATTATTTTCCTTCATGAAGCAATCTACTGTTTTAAATACTGTATATCTTCGCCTCTAGTTTTCATTAGAAGTTCTAGACAACACAAGAATTGCTCAATAATTCTGTTAGTATGAATGAAACGTATAAAAACGAGTAATTGCGTTAACCCACTGACATCTCTTGATTCATCTAACTGCAATGTAAAAATCATATTATCGTCTTGAAAAATATCTTTTATTTGCAGCTTAATGTCAACAGACATATCTTGAATACGTCTTCCAATCGTGTAATCTGCCAAAGGGATTTTATTAACTTCTATCTGAAATTCGGAACCAAACATTGTTCGAACAATAGCACAGCAAGATTCCTTTATAGGGTTTCGACAAGTGTGTGGCTCCTTGTTTTTGGCAATTATTTGAGCAACCAAGTAACTTGCCTTTTGAGCTTTCTCTGATGTCTTCATTCTCTTGGTGAACGATGTAGACTGCTCCTTTATAGATTTTGAAAGTTCAATAAACTGTTCTATTGGCTTTTCTGACAAATAACTGTTTTCGGATAAAATGGCGCTTTAATTTGTTTGGTACCATACTTTCATTTGCAAGTATCACCTCACAAACTAAACACTGGGGACAAGGATGGTTTTCATTACCAGAAAATGTGAACCCCAATTTCATATAATCTTTATTGTATAAACGAGGTGTGGAAAATTTTCATTTACACTTCGTAATTGGTGTTGAATTACCCGTAAAATGGATAATTAGAAACTTATCCATTTTACGGGTAATTCAACACCAATTTGATAAATAAAACTGTGCAAATTTATTGTAAAGCTTTACAGTAACTAAACATAAAATAAAAGCACCAGCTCTTCGTTTATCCACGTTGCAGTTAGAATAAACATCAATAATAACATTTGTATGAATAAGTGCGGCGCTTTATTTTTATTGGTCGAACGATAATAAAACCGAGCAACTACTACGTGACTCTGCACAATTTCGCTTCTGTTTACATTTACTGTCACTCATACTTGAATGAACTATAGAAAACCCCAACGAAAACGAAACTAATGGTTGCATGCAAGTCAGACTCAGGGAGAAGGCTTCCGAGCGGTTGGCCAAATATCTTCTTTAATGACGCTAACTAAAAGTCGTACCGGTACTTTGCGAAATGGATTCCGCTGTGGAAATTTTCAGCGATTATTCTGTTTAACGCTTTATGTTCGAGCGACACACCTTCACACTGCAGCTGACACGGTTTGGAAAGCTCTGGTGTAGTGTATATGGCTAATTCCAGCTGTGTGAGATGGCTCATTTGTGCCATAAGCTTTAACAAATTAAAGAAAAGAATGAATAACATACATATTTGAAAATTACAGGTGATCATCGGTGGCACCAGGCAATTTGAATACTATGCAGAACATGAACAGTGGATTGTTTAAAATAGTAACAGCTGTGTTGTTATACATAGAACAATGCAAATGGATAATAGAGGAAACATAGTACTAAAAATACTGTGAAAGAAAGCCAATTTAAATATTAATATAAATAAGAAATACACATAAAAAATATAACAAATTTCTAATTCTAGACCTCCTCAGTTCAGCTTTTACATTTCATCAGCTTTTCTTAAAAAAAAATGAAGCAGCCATTAGCCGCCACAACTTTGCTTAACAGCTGAAGTACCATCATTCGACTTGATATATTATAGAGAATGTGGAAATTGCAACCTTGCTAATAACAGGCTCAAAATTGCTATCATCATCAATTTACTGTTCATATTATTATCATCTTATGCAAGCTTAACCCCCCTCCCCCAAAATATAAGCTCCCTTCAAACCAACTCTATATTTGGAGGTCTACAAAAAAAAAAAAAAAAAAAAAATGATCAACACTTGAGTAGAAAAGGGACATGCTATTGTGAAGTCCTCAATACCATTCAATATAATTGTAAAATGGATTTTATGTTCAGCATAATGAAAAGCTCCTAGCACATAAGTTGGCAAATTTCCTAAAATACTACAGAGAAAAATGTAAGCACTACGCTGTGTAAAAGAAGCTCAACAAAGGACATGAGAAGACTTCAGTAAGAACAAAGAAGATAAATACCAGGAAGGTAGTAAATTCTTATGGAGCCTATTGAAAAAAGCTCCAAAATAGAAAGAGAAGTACTGTAAAAAAAAAAAAAAAGAAAGATAATAAAGATTACATGAAAATTGAAAATATGATATTCTAGATGTCTGGACTATTTACTTTGAAAGACTGTTAAACAGAACAAATAGCGACAGAACAGTAGTAGTACATATCAATACTTCTTGTAAAGGAAGCTATCCAAAGGACAAAATGTGGAAAAGCAGCTGGAGTGAATGAGGTATAAATATGGAGGAATGAAAGTTTTGCAATGGCTACACTGCCCAATTCAGAGGGCTTGGTAAGAAAGTCAAATCCCAGATAATTGAGTAGATCTCTTATAGTTCTCATCTATAAAAAGTGGGGAAAAAAAGCTCATGTGTGAGAATCACAGAGGAATTTCTTTACTAGGTGTTCGAGGTAAGATTTATATAAGCATACTTGAGAAGAGGTTAAGAAAAATTATGAAAGAGAATCTTGGAGAAGCAGCAGCTAGGTTCAGGCCAAACAGAGGTTGTCAATCAAGTTCAGATTTTCACTTTAAAACAAATAGTTGAGAAATCATGGGAATATGACAAGGATCTATATTTGAGTTTTGTAGATCTGGAAAAGGAATATTACTATTATTATTGCACGGACATCTATACCTTAACTCACTGAGGAACACCCAAACTAAATAAGCACAATATCTATCGTACAAACCTTCAATCTATCCACACACACAGGAGGCATTCCACAGACCCTCA
Organism: Typopeltis vanoorti; assembly: GCF_054136105.1. Lineage (NCBI taxonomy): Eukaryota > Metazoa > Arthropoda > Arachnida > Uropygi > Thelyphonidae > Typopeltis > Typopeltis vanoorti. The sequence continues at coordinate 175,492,421 of NC_143551.1, read as the reverse complement.
CCACCTTGGTCACTCACCTCTGGATCCTCTCCACTTTCTCATTCCCAAGTGACCAGGCCTGAGTATAATAATCCAGATGTTTTTGCATCAAGGGGGAATGAGCCCAGTAATATGCCCTCTAATCTTCAACTCTCTATCTACTACTACACCAAAATCCCTGGCTTCATCAATTCCCTCGATGTGGTACATACTGTGATGCTGCCAGCCTATTTAAATCATTCTGCAAGCACTTCTTAAATCACTCTCTACATCACCCTGATTAACTATTACCGTACCAAATTCTGAATCATCAAAGAACTGAATATCTCCCTTCAAATTATTTTGTATATATCATTTATATACAAATTAAACAGCAGCGGTCCTGGATTCTGTGCCTCCATATACCAATTTTTTTGGTATCTGTCCATCCCAATTAATTGCAGTTTGCATGATGGAGTTCCATGTGGTATCCTGTCAAAAGACTTTGCAAAATCCACAGTATCACAGTGTAGCCATTCCCTTTATCCAACTCAGTCAGCTGTCACTCTATTATAAAAAGTTAGTTTATTAAGGCATGACCATCCTTTCACAAAGTAATGTTGCCCCTTCATAAGAGTATCATATTATCATCTACCGATTTCTAAATTCTCTTTTTGACCAACTTTTCCAGTACCTTTTCAACCACTGCTGAGGTACTGATTGGTCTTAATTTTCTGCCACAGACTTTCCTCCTTTATACAAATAATTATTTTCCCATCCTTCCACTCTCTTGGGACTCCACAAGAGCTAAGATTTAAACAGCCTGGTCAAAGGCATTGTGATTTCTCCTGCACATTTTCTGAAAACATGAGCCAGTATCCCATTCAGTCCCACAGCTTTATTTGCATACAGATTCTGCAATGTCCTAAGTACCTCCAATTCATCACCCTCTGCCACAACAATTTTATCTGCCTCTGTCACCTCTCTACCATCTGTATACTCATTAAAGTTATCTTTCCATAGTCGTTCTTCGTCCTTTGCCACATAATGAACAAACTCTGAGATTTACTTTCACCTGCTGGCTAACTTCTCATAATCTGATTTTGCCTTCCTTACTGTGCTGATCACTTTTCTTGCCTGCTTCTTGTACTGCTCATGCATTAGCTACCTTTATCCTTATATACTCTCCTCAACATTGATTTTTTTTTTTTTTTTGCAGCCATTGCTTAATGATATTACTTATCTAATAACTCCTATCCAATTTACTCTCCTGACCTTGGGTATATGATGTGAACATCTTTCCCTTGCAGATCTTTATTATGCTATGGTACTGCTTCAAGCTGCTGCCCAAGTGTATCCTAATTACCTGGGTTGTAGTTCCACATACCTTTCTTAACTGGAATTTCCATATGTTTTGCAACCTCCCAAGTCAAGACAATATGATTACTGTTCTCCAATTGGAGGCCACCTTAGTTATGGACAAATCTTCTGATGCTATAACAAGATCCAACACTATCAAACCCCAAGTCCCATCTCTGACATTCTGCTTCAAGTACTTATCATTTAGTAAGTGTATAAATTCCATTTCCTTCCTGCTATGTGATTTTTTTCTCCTTCCGATGTCTCCAAAGTTGAAGTCCCCCCCCACCATAATAATTACTTGACATGCACTCATTGTACTAAGCTGCTATTGCATGTCTCCCACATCATCCCTGGCTTATACAAGCAACTACTTTTATATTTTGTCCTATTGGCCTAAATCTCACACCAGATATTGACTGAAAAGAATTACTACTACAAGATTAGCTCCTACTCTTGTTGGCTGCAATTCATCTGCTATCATTAGCAGTATCCCATGCGTCCTGTCTACTCTATCTCATCTCATCTTCTTTATACCCTCTTTTATCTTGCGGTGTTGAGGGTTTATTGATCATTGGACCTCAAACTGTTCACAGGATAAGGTGGTCAGCCCTACGCCCTGGTGTATCCTATGGCCTGTAGTGTTGAGTTTTCAAGGCCGGTTTGCCTGCTTTGTGGGATGAAAAACCCAGGATAAACTTTGAAAAACCCTGCTGTCCATGCCCAAGACCGGCTAACTTGGCTATGGCTGAGGAAGATCCTTCAGCTCCTCACGTCACCAACAGGAATCGAACCTAGGACACTCCTTCCCCAGGCATATGGTTGCAAAGCACACAGCCACTAGGCTAACTGCACAGACCCCATCTACTCTATCCTCCCTGGAAATACTAAATCCATCACATTCTATCCCTATAACTGTCATCATCTTCTCACTAATGCCTATAACTTTTAGCAAGGTTAACCAATGTGTACCAGAAAAACTCCTCTCTCTTCTTCCTGATGCTTCTATCATCCCCTTATCCTCCCTCTCCCCACACCTTTCCATCCTGTATTGACTATTCCATTTATTCCATTTGATATAATAGCCTGAGACTAGATTCTGCATTTTTTGTTCATTCCCACACTATTTGCTTTACACACACACATACTCATTTGAATCTGCCCTAATTTCTTTAGTTTTCCTGACTTTATGCTTCCACACTTTCAGTGAACAAAGGTCTCACTCTCTCTGTAGACACCTACTTCCAAATCCATTTAAATGCAGCCCATCAATATTGTATAAATTTTTCCATTCATCAAACTCAGGCCATGTTGAGTTTGGGACATCATCACCCTCCTCATTTGTTTCTATTATAGTATGGCAGCAGACTCACAAAATTCACCTTCTTACTTCTTTCAATAACTCTTTCACATGACATATAACAGGGTGCACAGAGAAAAGCTTTTCAAAATGCTATAATTATATGGGGCAATTAGAACATCAACAATGCAGTCTATATTGAAAATACAGGAAGATAGTTTAATGCCAAGTCAGGTGTAAGCCAAGGGTACATTATCTTCACTCTTATTCATCTATATTAGATTGAATTATGGAAGAAAGGGGAATTAAACCTGATATCAGAATTGGAGATATCAAACTTAGCCTTTTGCTTTATGCAGATCATGATGCACTCCTAATCACATCTCGTGCAAATCTGCAGGATTTTCTAAATTTGATAACAAGTGTAACAAAATTGGAATGAATATCAGTAATAAAAAGACAAACTACAAAAATTGGCAAGGATAGAAAACTTCAGCTGCATTCTGAATGGAGAGAGCCTATAGAAGTAAAACACTTCAGCTTTTTAGGCATAGTTTTTAGTGAAGATGGCAAGTTAAATCTGGAAATAGACAACAGAATAAGCAAAGCTGGTATGGTGGGGAGCTGGCTGAATAAATCTATATGTAATAACAGGAAAATTAGCCAAAACACCAAACTAGCAGTATACAAGACAGTTTTTAAACCAATTTTAAGTTATGGACCAGAGTTGGGTTAGAAATAAAGCACTTGATCAAAAATAAGAAAATGCATCAATGGCAAAATTGTATTAATTTTGCTACTGATGATTAAACTAAGACATTGATAGCATTCAAGAACGTGCCAGCAGGGTTAATGTAGATGGTCAGAAACTGTCTACTTATATTATTATTACAGGTATCATCTCCATGGGAGACTCAAACTATCAAAACAATATCTTAAAAGTTTATTTTTCACTTGGTTAGAGTATAATAAATTTAGTTTAATCCTTTATCCAAGCGTGAGCAAACAAAGTTTGCGCCTGAAAGTATCTTCAGGACTGGGGTAAGGTGGTACAACACCAGAGCACTCCTTGTAAAGGTGGAGCAAGCTACCAACACTCCTATCTCAGTATCTCCCATAATGCAAAACACATCTCCTTGCAGATATGTCTAATGTTATGCATTAAGGGAAGGGCCACAACCCAGACTAGTTTCGACCTTTATTGAGGTCTCTTCAGTGGGAGCCAGGTCCAAGTGGAGATACCAGGTCGAAGCATTAGCAGGTCATCTCTACCTATAGGAGTTGCCAAATGGTGTGCCACCCTTTTTTAATAAATTACTCTGGATTTAGAGAAAGATGTTTAAAGTTTATTTTTCACTTGGTTAGAGTATAATAAATTTAGTTTAATCCTTTATCCAAGCGTGAGCAAACAAAGTTTGCGCCTGAAAGTATCTTCATGACTGGGGTAAGGTGGTACAACACCAGGGCACTCCTTGCAAAGGTGGAGCAAGCTACCAACTTAATGCATAACATTAGACATATCCACAAGGAGATGTGTTTTGCATTATGGGAGATACTGAGATAGGAGTGTTGGTATCTTGCTCCACCTTTGCAAGGAGTGCCCTGGTGTTGTACCACCTTACCCCAGTCCTGAAGATACTTTCAGGCGCAAACTTTGTTTGCTCACGCTTGGATAAAGGATTAAACTAAATTTATTATACAAAACAATATCTATCATACCTCCTCTTGAAATTATTTACAGACGAAGAACTCGCAACTGAGTGAGGCAATACATTCCACTTGTTCACCACCCTCGGTGAAAAAAATCAGTTCTCAACCACACTTTTGGATTTTGGATCACTATCACACAGCTGAAATATTTCCCCTGCATTCAATCTTATAAAAAAACTTTTAGTAATTTACTCTGCAATCCACAAGTTCTCAATCTATCAATGCAGGGAGCATTTTTTTACATCACTCACTAACTTAGTCACTCTCCTCTAAACCCTCTCAACAACCACATCTCCAAGGAATCCAGGTGACCAGACTTCAGCACAGTAATCCAAATGGGGAAGTATCAATAACCTCTTTATCTCTGGATGTTAGTGTGTTCTTCAATAACCAAGTAATCCTATGTGCAATATTGGATACCTTAGCAATGTGCCCTCTGAAATTCATCTCCCTCTCCACCAACACCCCCAAGTCCCTAGCCTCATCAATCTCTTGGAGTACCTTTCCATCAATGTGGTACACAGCTGGTAATCTTTTAATCCCAAATTACGTAACTTTACACTTTTCCACATCGAACTGACATCCATTACCTTTTGCCAGCTTATTTAAATCATCCTACAAACTCTCAACATTAGCTTGATTTTTTATTGCGCTACCCAACTTTGCATCATCAGCAAACAACTGAATATATCCCTTCAAGCGATTTCCTATATCATTAATGTACAAATTAAACAATAACGACCCAAGCACAGAACCCTGAGGCACACCACTGGTCACCTGCCTCATCCTGGACTCTGCTCCTCCATGCACCATTTTCTGATATCTCTCCCCAAGCCATTCCCTTATCCATATCACCAGTTTGGTATCCATCCCCATCTGCTCTAATTTGCACAGTAGTATTCCATGGGATATCCTGTCAAAAGCCTTAGCAAAATCCAAAAGTATGCCTGTGTAGCCATTTCCTTTGTCAAACTCAGATGTCATTCTATTATAAAAAGTTAATAATTTGCAAAGGCAGGATTGACCTTTAACAAAACCATGTTGGCCCCTATAGAGTATCATATTCTGATCCACCCATACTTGAATTCTGTCTTTAACCAACTTTTCCAATACTTTTACCACCACTCCCGAGATGGTGATTGGTCTGTAATTAACTACCACAGTCTTAGAGCCACCTTTATGCAAAGGAACTACTTTGCTTTCCTTCCACTCCCTAGGGACCATACCAGAGTTCAAACTTAAGTTAAATAACCAAGAGGTGTTGACAATTCCTTTGCACATTCATGCAACACCAGAGCTGATATTCCATCTAAACCTACAGCAGTGTTTGCATTTAAATTCTGCAATATACTATGTACCACTGATTTATTAACTTCAATTCTCACATTAGTTATTGCTACAGGTACAGAGATATCCTTCACTTGGATGATAGACATTTTAAAAGTGATCACTCAGTAATTATACTATTACATCTGAATTGGTCGCATCAATATCATCAGCGCCCACTAAGGTTATCCTTCCAAAGTCAATCTTCCTTTTACTTGCCATTCTTTTAGATTACAATCCTACTAAATAATCTCAGGTTAAAACAATAAGTTATTCAAGAAAGCTTCTTGGTCTACTGAAAATACCAAAAAAAAACAATCTTTAATTCTACCCCCACCCCCAACTCACCGGATATATATGGGTAACTTAAAATCCACAAAGCTAATAATCCTCTAAGACCAATAGTAGATGCTGCTGATTCCCCTCATATACATTATCCAAACAATTAGCAAAACTTTTACTCCCATATCTGGGTATACCTCTTCTTACATTAAATATTTCACATATTTTACAGTACTACTGAAAATTTAATTTTATTAATATTATGGTCATCCTTGATATCACTTCTCTCTTCACCAATATCCCCCTTGAATGACTACAATTTTTAAGGAATATTTTTGTCCCATCGATATCACAGTTCTCTATTTCTCTGTCATTGATGCAAGTTGCTTCTCGATGATAAACAAAATATACAGAGTTTAGAGTAATTATTTGGACAATGGATCAAGTGTTAACTAATAAATATTTATTAAACCTACTAGTTTCACCAAACTTTAGCTGTTGGCATCTTCAGGTACAAGCACTTAGGTTAAAAAACATTACACAAATATGAATAACTGTAAAATTCTAACGATTATAGCTGCAAACTGAAATAGCATTGAACGTGAGTGATACACGTATCGCGTGTACATGATTAACTAGTTGTTGCTAAGGAACGTTCTGTAGGTTGCATTGAAGTTCATTTCCTGTGTGTTAAGAGATCTAATTAGGGTTTTACATATATCTGGGAGTATTAAATCTTGGCTCCTGTTAAGGTTATCAACAGAGCGAGTGACTGTAGTTGCTTCTTTAAACATTCGGGAGTGGTAGTCTTCTTCTATGTAAGGGGAACAGCTTTTATCCCACTCAATGACATGGTTAGTTATAGAAAATTGAGATGACAGGCCTGATGTGTCTTGTCTGTTGTTTTTGCCGTAACCAATGTGCTCCTTCTGTCTAATTTTGAGGCTTCTTGATGTCTGCCCGATGTAACTTGAACCACATGAGCATGGAATATTGTAAACTCCAGCATATTTATAGAAAGGATGGTTATCTTTTGGAAATCTTAGTAGTTTACGAATTGTTTCTATACAGAATTTACTTTCCAATATTACATGAAGAGTTTGAAAAGCAGGCTCCAGACATATGCCGACTTTAGACTTCTACATTGATGTGTTCTCAATTTTGCCTCATGGTCTAGACAAAGGGTCGCCAAACTTCTTTGACCGTCGACCCCTTCAGGAGTTTCTTGTATTTTTATCGACTCCCTCTATTTTACTATTACGTAATTATAATAGGATAAGCAAAAAAAGACGCTTGTTGGTAAATACGTCATTTTGGCCTACTTGATTGGCCTCCGTAACTATTTTCATGACCTTGCTCCATCTTACGGGTCCTATTTATGTCGCTGTTCCCACGATTCACTCTTAATTGTGTTGTCATTCAGGATGGAGATAATTCAAGTTAACCGAATTAAATATTACCTGTACAATGATGTCTTATATATTTCTATCGACCCCTGAGCCCAAATTGACTCCTGGGGGTTGATATCGACCACTGGTCTAGACACATCAGACACATTCCTTCTTAACCTCAACAGATCACCATTCAAATAATCCATTTTATTATATTATAGAAATAGAGATTAATAAGTCTAGCTGACATCTTAATAACACATCTTCCAAATGGTAACAGTTCTTTGGCAGTTTATAGAAATCTTACACTGGCAGATATATACCTAAACTTTATTATTCCTCCTTCTCAGCAGGATGGGCAGGGCTTGAAAAATATGCTCATTCTGCTTGTCATGACGAGAGAATTTTTAGTCGATGACTCAAACAAATCAGAAGAGAAGTTCAGTTTAATCATCATATAGCACACCCATTAAGTAATGATGATTCTGTTTCATCTTTTATGTAGAAAAGGTTTTTTTTATGTTTATTTTACTTATCACATATATTAGGTGCTAGTCATTATGAATGTTAGTTTTGTCAATTGTCATTGATTTTATTGCAATGGAAAAGGACCAGTGAGAGGATAGGATCCAGAAATGATATGCATCATTTTATGTTTAGAAAGTGCTCAGTCATACTGCATGGCGACCAGTAAACTGTAACATGTCAACTTGAAACAGATACGCAGCACAAGAGTAATTAGCTTATTTCTTACCCAGTGATGGAATATGCAGAAAGACAGTTAATCGTGAACATTAAAAGTCGAGAAAGAAATATTTATTTTCTGAAAATATTTTTTTAATATTGATTCTAATCTAAATGTTTTTCATTTGTTTCCTGAGTTGCTGCCATGTCATATAACACCACTGGCTCTCTCTCTTTCTGGCAACGTTTTGGAACTGATAATAATTTAGAAGCACATTAGTGTAGCTATGTGTAGACTTAAGCTTTTTTTTGCATTTTTTTTTTTTTTTATATAATACTGAAAGGTTTTCAATGTTTGTTTATAATGTCTGAGAAGAAAAGTTTTGATTTTTTTCACATAAAAATAATTCAAGACATAAGCTGTAAAAGCAAAAACATAGCGAAAAAATAGCATCATTAAAGAAAAATAATAATAGTAAACAGTCTTATAAGATGCATGAGTTTTTTTTTCATAGAATGATAAAATACTATTAATATATTTAAGTAGTTAACATCTTTGCTTCAACTGGTAATTATGGATTTGAATTCCATATAGGGTAAAAATTAGCCATAGCATTGACAAAAGTTTATAAATTAACCAGATTAGGATTAAACGTAATGCACTAGGTGATGGTGATAGAGAACACTCAGGCTGACATCTGACTAGTGAGATATTTGCCTCAATGCCTGACAATTCCAAAAGAATTAACAAAATATTTGATCCTCGACCTTTTCTATTCAATAGATAGAAATTATAGGATTGCAATCAATATTCCCTAGGTCCAGGGCATGTCAAACAAAACCAGAAATTTGAAAAAATACAATCTTAACACTGTCCTACTTGAAACTGGCTACTGTTACCTCAAGGAGACCAACTCCTTCTCTCAGTTCCTGGTGTATATACGGTTCCTTTTTCATGCCAGTTGGCTTATTATGGGCAGATTGGAAGATTAGCTAACATCTGCTTAGAAGAATATAAAAAATGCACCTGTAATCATGGCTAAGGACAGTCAGCTCCAGCAAATTATGCCTCGGATACCACACACAGAATCAAACGAAAAAACTACTGTGCTTCATTTGCAGCAAGTCCAACTGTGAGAGGTTTTTCTAGAATCTGCAGCAGCACATAACAAACAGCTTAATTTAGATAAGTATGGATGTGCTGAACTTCCCAAATTACTGGAAATAGTAATTCTTCTTCATTCCAAGTTACAACTTAGGTTTCCTACTAGTGTCCATTGAGGACACTCTTAATACTCCAGTCTACCAAGTTTCACTTTAGTTTGCATGTTACAATTTATATCGTACCCACCTGAGATGTCTCTATGAGAGATAATTATTAGATGACTTTCAAAACTTCTAAAAATATCTGCTATCTTAGTTACAGGGGGTTGGACAGATTTCTGTTTCACAACCAAGTAAGTTGTGGATTTGAATTCCATTGAAAATCTTTACTTGATAGATGATTAGCAAACTAATCATCAGTGTTAATTGGCGAGGTAAACCTCCTGCATTGATTGATATGTATGCAATATTTTAGGCTCTCTCTCTCTCTCTCAGATCTCATGTCTGAGGACTTATGACCTTTCTGATGATGCTTCGCCATTTCTTTCTCTCCTGTGCTTCTCTTATTGCTTGTTCTAGTTTAAGTCCAGTGATTCTTGATATTTGGTCAATCCACCTGTAGGGTGGTTTTCCTCTTTTTCCTTTCCCACATGGTTTACCCTGGATGATTATTTTTTCCAAGCAGTTGCCTTCCTCTCTGCATATGTGTCCAAAATATTGCACTATTCTCTTGTCAATTATGTTTACTAGTCTTGTGTGATATTCAGTTCTTCTAGGATACTTTTGTTCGTTCGTTTTTCTGTCCAAGACACTCTTAACAATCTTCTCCAGCACCAGAGCTCAAACGCCTCAATTCTTTTTTTGTCATCTTTCGTCACTGTTCAAGATTCAGAAGCAAAGAAAGAATGAATAAACTATGGTTTCTACAAGCTCAATTTTGGTCTTTTTGGAGATGTGCCTGTCTTTCAGATCTCAGTTAAATCTTATCTCTTTTTTACATCCATCTTTTTTTGTTATTATCACTCCAAGGTAATTGAAATTGTCAACAATTTCAATTCCTTCTACATCTATCTCTTCTGCATTGTTTAAAACCATTATTTTGGTTATGTCTTTATTTATTTGTAAACCATGGCTTAAGCTTTCCCATTCTAATTGATTTAGAATGGATTTTAATTCCTGTTCATTTGTTGCTATTATCACCGTGTCATCTGCGTATCGTAGGTTAGTGATTGTTCGGTCACCTAATTTAATGCCTCCATTCCACTTTTCTACAGATCTTTTCATTATAGTTTCACTGTAAAGGTTGAATAGTAACGATGAGAGTATGCATCCTTATCTCAACCTTTTTCAAATTGGAATGCAAGGGACACTGAGTTTTCAATTCTTACTGTTGCTTGATTTTGTATTTTTAGGCAGCTACATTTAAATTCAAACACAGATTAAATGAATGAACGGTTCATTAGAAATTTGAAAGATTAACACTGAGGGTGTTAATCTTTCAAATTTCTAATGAACCGATTATTAAAAGCCTTACAATCAATAACATATCAAGGATTTTATGCTTCTTCCCCTCCCTTCCTTCAATAAGCTTTCAGTTATCATGACCACTGCACTTACTTTTTGCAGCATGTTCTCCCCATGTCACTGAATCTGCTAACTCAGCATTTGGGTTAGGAAGCCAAGAACAAAGTTGAACATAACTTTGTTCAAAGCTCTATATTATTTATTAATTAAAATTGTTTAACAGCAGTTGTTGCCTCCTTCTCACTGAGTTGAGTAGCATTATAATTGATACTTTATACTCTTTTTTCATCTAGTTTTATCCCAGCATAAGCAGACAAGTCTGTGCTGGAATACTAAAAACAATTCATTTCACCCTATGTTGCTTAAGTATCCCATCCTATCCTATAATGTGAAGCATATTTCCTAGGAAGCAATAATGCCTTATAGTGACCTCTTAGCTATATCATCTCTAATCAATCCTATGATTCCAAAGCAGACTGTTATGTGGAGCTTAGTATGAAAAAGTATTAATTCTGTTCCTGCCAGTTTTTAATAAATTTGCTGAACTCATCTCCTGCTGTAATGTAGTCGAATAGTCAAAATGATACAGGCTAAGTTGCCAAATAGCTATATAACCTTTCAATGGTAAAACAATAGTAGTGGATATAAGGATTCTAAAATCACTTCGAACTCTGTTCTACATATCTTAGATAAATTAAATGGATTAATGTGCACTTAACCACAGCAAGAATCATTATAAAATTCACTCACCATAAACTAGTAAAAAGTCCTTACCCGATCTCCATAGGTATACACTGTCCTCAAGAAAATTCATACAGCAAACTATTCCTATGGTCCCTACAAGTTTGCTAAGTTTTTCCTCTTTTTTAATTACAAAATTAGGAGAGTAGCCTATAATTCCACATTCATCTTAATTAGCTACTAGTGTTCTGTACTAGCAATATAAAACATTAAGGACTAAATTACCACATCGACTTCGAATCAATTCAACAACTATCGGAACAAATATTTATTCAAACTACAAAAAGTGAATATACAAAAACTGACTATTTCTGTATTTTTGGTATAAAAATTGCAACTAGCAAATTAAATTACATTTAATTATTTTGTGACTCTTGAATAAACACTAACATGGAAGACCTATTATAAATATTATCAGAAAAAAGTCTGTAAAGTAATTTCTATAACCAATAAAGTCCGCTTGAAATCCTTACCCAATGATGACAAATTATACAGAAACAACATTAGCATAGTGTTTTAACTATTTACAGATATATAGATACATAGATTTAGTGACAAACTGTCACTAAATAACTAATTTCACTGTAAGCAACATACTGAAAAATACTTTGCTATGATTAACCATAAATAATTCTACATGCAAGTGTAAATTTTGAGCTTAATTTCGTTGCATGTAATCATCTATTTTCTGTCACTCTGCTGGAAGACTAGTTCAGACTAGGTTACCATTTCAAATAGCAAATATCTGAATATTTACATATCAACAGGCTTTTTGTGCATAAATTTATTAGTTTATTCAACTTTTACCAGCAGACATTTCTTCACATCCACCATTCTTGATATGTCTGTTAATTAGTGCATACATAATATCAATAATTACAATTGAATAGATTTACTCAAGATTAAAAATATTTGTACAGTTTTTAATCTTTTATGCAGTGATCATATTGAATATCCATATTCTATGCAACCATTAAATCCTATAATATAAACAGACTGTCAACAGTTTTTCAGAAAAAAAAAAAGAAGCCCTATTTAAGTCAGTTAATTACAAAATGTTAGTATTCCAAAAGCAATGATGTATAACAACAATGAACCAAATACTGGCAGTACAGGTAACCCTCGTATAATGTGGTATTGATACAACACAGTCTACAAATTGTATAGTAACCCTTTATCTTTTCATATATTTTTCACACTGCTACTTAAAAATCAAATTTCATCTTTGTTAAATTTGCGTCTGCCTGTATCGTCATGTAGTTATAAGTAATGAATTTATATTAGGGGAAATACTCTTTAGCATGCATGTACATCAATTGTTTACCGTATAAAATGTTTATGGTTGAAAATTGTCTTTGTTTTTTTTTTGCTGGGAAAGTGCATTAAACATCATAAGTGTGTTAATCTCAAGCTGAGCACTTTATTTTCTGGTGAGTTATATACATAATTAATATGTAATGCTTTTTTTTTATGTAAAAAATTAATTTTTATAGTAATGGCCACTTAGAGGGCTTTTGCGATATGGTGGAAAATGAAATTAGTGAATTAATTGATGGGGAAATAGAATTAAATGAGGAGGAAATGGTACAGTTAATAGATGACGTCAAACAAAATGGCAGGGAAAGTTCTCCAAAGATTCTGATTGTGATGAATCTGTTAAAGAATTCAGTTTAAAGAAATTAGCAGAAGGGTTGGAGTTGGCAAGAAAGTTAGGAAGTTATTTTACGGATAATGATCCCTCAATGGAGCGCGCTCCGGAAAATTCACGAGACAATTGGATATTTGTTTAGCTCCATATTATGAACTTAATAAAAAATTGCAGCATAGTGGTAAGCAAGGTCTTATTACTAACTTCTTGATAACTAAACAAGCTGAAGTATGCAATGACAATTATACAAATGATGTCCAAGAGATTAACTGATGACGACATCCGGCCACTTGTAAATAAAGAACATCTATAAAATGCTAGTTTTGAAGACAATGATGATGATTCAAATATGCACTTTATTTTATTTTGCCTAAAACATTTATGCATTATGTGCAATGAAGTTTATGAACAATTTGTAAATTTTATAATTTTATACTATGTATTTATTTCATAGTTTATGTTTTCCTAACTTACATGAATTACCTGAATTAAATAAAAATATATTTTTGTTGGATATGTCGTTGTTTATATAATTAAAAAAAAAAAAAAACGATTTTGGAACATTACCCTACTTTTTCTATGTGATCTGAGTCTCGTATAATGTGATTTATATAATGTACCGTTTCTGTGGAACCTAACATCCGCATTATACGAGGGTTACCTTTATTTCATTATTTACTAAAAAAAACTTAGTTACAGAAATGACAAACCCAATAACAAACCCAATTTTATCAGTCATAAAAAAATATAGCAAGGAAGGCAATGGGAAACCACCTTGCTCATAATCATCTCCTTACTATGGTAGCATATAGCTACCCCCCCCCACACACCAGCTGTATGGCTGAGGGAACAGGATAGGATAGTGGCACTCTTCATTCTGCAGATGATTTCTTTCTAGATCCTCAATTTGAGACCTCAGGTCGACAAACACTTGAGTCCAGATGGAACTCTGCTAACTGCAGCCATTGGAAATCATTTAATTTCATAGTAGTGTATACTAGTATACTTCATCTGGATAATTATTTTAATTGTCTGTTCTAAACTTCTAAATTGATTAAATCTTCTGCTAAACTGATCATTTAATAACATCAAATTAATATTTAATTATTATTTATTGTATTAACCAACTGCTTATTGATAACTATTTTTTTACCTCTGCTGCATGGCTGTTGAACTAGTACAAAATAATTCAACTTGCTTCTTGTTCACACAAATGCAAAAGCTGAACTGAACTCAGAGAGAATAGTTGGATGTTGGTGAACGCTGGCATGTCACCCAAAACATAGTGACATGTCACCATTGATACACGCATGTCATAGGTTCACCATCACTGACCTAACCCAAACCTACTGTTTCTTAAAAAACTCAAAAGACATAAAAATTCAATTTTTGTTTTAAAACTGCAAAACCCCACAAAAAAATATGGCTTACAAGCCCAATTTCTTGTAAGCCATATATACCACCACTTTCTCACACTTTGAAAGTATTAAAAAGCTACAGAAACACAGTACAAATATTTTGAAGTGATTGTTGATAAGTCTAACAAATACTTCACCAGTGAATTATTCAGTGCTCATTTAAAGATTCTATACATCATACCAACAATCATGCAAGTGTACATATATCAGATCTTATTAACTTTGAATGCTCCTACTTCTAGAGGGTGATGTAAACTATTAGAATTTTTAAAAATAATATATTGCCATTTGCATAGTCAAAGGTTTTGCTTTCCTGAGAAAAGAATACAAGTAACTATTACGGTGCAAATTAGAACTTTAAATGTTACTTTCGTTCAACTAAGTAGTAGCACTTAATTTGTCTCTGCTTCTCTTGCTCCAGTGTTTTATGATTCATTTGCAGCAATGAAAAATAAGTGAAGGACTAGAATAGAAATGTAATAGCATTTTCCCTTTTTCTATACCCCTCTCACTTAATGCACTTTCTTTTTAATTTTAAAGGTTGTTGCATAATCAATGTTATAAATTCTGCTGTGCTTTTTAGTTTCCTGCAGTTTAGAAATTCAACTGTAATTATGCTTCAATTCAGTACACTGCAAATAGGCTGCCTGCCTATCCTTCTACTAACAAGGAAAAGAAAATTTTAGTGAAACAAAGAAATCAAAATCAAGAAAATACAATGAATCACATTGTGGTTAATGTTTGGTTTTATGAATTGTGGTGACAAGAAAAGAACTCAAAAAGTATGATAGGCCCTGCTATATTATTATCTGACAGTATATGCTCTAATAAACTAATGCATTATCTTCATACCAAATTGCTGTAGTACAAAACATCTAAAATTACACAATAATCACAGTAATAAATTTGTAAAGTACAAATATTTTGTACTGAAAATAACAGTACATCATCAGTGTGTGTGGAAACAACAAGCACATCAAAGAATAGGAATATAAGGTAATGTAAAAAGGGTTTCCCAACTTTCCTTGAAAAGGCATTCATATTTGCAACCATTTCTATGGAGAAGATGAGCTTCATCGCATAGGATACTATGCTGTGTTGTGACAGACCAGACTTTTGAGGTTTCAGGTATTCAATGTGGTACTGATGTTCATTCTTTTTTTCCTGAAAAAAGTCAGGTCTGGCACAGCACAGATACTAACCACAGTATCCTGTGGGATGAAATGCATCTGCTCTAGAGGAGCAGTTTTACCATGCCTTTTCAAAGAAAACTGTGAAGTCCTTTTACATTTTCCTAACCTGAACTGGATTGATCCCCCCCCCCAAAAAAAAAAGTTTAGGATTCCCATCTTATGTAAACATCAAAAATAGATTTAATATTATTTATTTTTTAATATTAATTTCTAGCATACAGCAACTGTTTTTAATTGGTAAACCAATTGTTATATGTACCTTGTATTCCGATTCTTTGATTTGGTTGTTGTTCACACATGCTGCTGATGTATTGTTATTTTTAGTATGAAACATTTGTACTTTTCATTAACATTTATTACTGTAGTTATTCTGTAAATTTGTTGTTTTATAGTTGTGCCACAGGTGCCTTCAAAGATTGCTGTACTATGTCATAGAGTTGAGGAAACTCACTGAATTAAACAATTCCTATTTAATAGTATGAACAATACCAAGAATATATACCATAGAAGCTTAAAAGTTAATTCTCTGTAATAATGGAATTCACCACAAAGGCAGAAAAATAGAGTTATTATAATAGAATTTTGCTAACATTATTATGGCAGTGACAGGTACATTTACAGAATACATATTCGGAAACAGAAAACCAATTTCTTGGTATCTTTCTTAGCAACATTATCACACATAATGTACGTCCACACAGAAAGCTGGCAATCCAACTACAGAAGTCCTGAGAGAGACCAAACGATGGAAGTTTGCTTAGTAAGCCTTCGTGTCAGACCTGGACAAAAGCTTTGGAGATATCAAGTGCAACTACTTGAGATTCACCAAAATTCTCCATGGCATTTGTCCAGAGATGGATGACATATGTGAGCAGGTCTGTGTTGATCAGCAGCAATGGAATCAATACTGCTGAGGCAAGATAATTAATAAAGTGGCCATCATTAGAGATTTCAGTTCTACTCATGCAATTTCACTGCACAGTCCCCAAACTCAGTGGCGAGTGCATAATTATTTTGAAGATTAGGCCTCTCTGCTCAACTAATTGTTTAAGATTATACTAAGGCAACCGAGGAGATCAGTCTGTTAAGTTATTTAACAAGCTATTAAAATATTCTAAAAAAAAAAAAAAACTACCATGATCAGTTGCATAAGTAAATTAACATGCTTTAATAACCAGCAGATTTCTGGTTCTGTGCATATGAATTAATGTATATTAAATTATCCACATTTTAAAGGACACTAAATTGTATTTTCTCATACAGGATCTACTACTGGCTTGGAATTATGGTATATTAATTTGGACTAAACAATACTAATCTAGTGGAGTTTTACTGCAATTTTATGCTTGCAAAAGAGAATTCCAATGGTCCAAGAGCTTTCTGAAAAACAGAAGAAAATCAAGTGACTTGGAACAATGACTGTTACAAAGAAAGCACTGATATCACTGTGTAATGATCATCAAGTTACAATTGATTTTAAGTACATTACAGATATTTCATTTGGCAGGCCTAATGAAATAATTTCATCCTATGCCTTTATGGCATTGATATCTGTTTAGTTTTGCACTTATAAACTTCTAATTAAAATCAGATCTAACTTCATATTTGTTTAACATGCAAGTTGGAATTATATAACAATATAACAAATAAAGGTATTGTTTTGAAAATGCATTAGTGTTTAACTCTCTTGTAATGATATTCTCTCTCTCTAACTGCAACTATTACTTTTTTTGGTTATTCTTGTGGATCGTATCAAGATGCTAATGACAAATGTTTATAAAGTGACTGTTTATAAAGCCACACATGCCACAACAATGTGGTTTATTTTGTAAGCATTCTAACAAATCTTTACTAAATATAAAAACTGTCTGAAAACATCTGCTATACACCGAAGGTTTAATGATAAATATTATTTTCCTCAACTGAAGTCACATGAAGTTTTTTTTTCTTTCCATTCTGAAGCTGTTGTAAATTTCAGTGGGAACAAATTTTTATATAAATTTTCAAAAAATAAAAAAAAATAAATAAATAAATAAAAATAAATAAAAGATCAATAATGATAACAGACTACTAATAGCATTGGAATAAATGTATTATATGCAGAGGAGATTATTCTGAAATGGACCATTTCAATTTTCAAAATACATTATATATATATATATACTCAAGTAGTACACATCTTTTCTTTATATAATTTTAAGGAAATTATATAATTGGAAATTTAAAGGCTATTATATTATATATATATATATATAATATTCTTTTGGTCTTAACCTAATTCCTGAGTTATCTATAATATTAGTGTACCATAGGTTCTTAATCTCTAGTGATTAGAGCATAAGAACTCGAATGCTTGGAATATTATATAATACAAGAATTTTGAAAATAACATCTTCATCTAATAGGAGATCTAAGAAGCCAAGTTACTTGGCTGCAACAGGCCATTGAGCTTAACTCAAAAGAGAAAATGGATAGGAGATATAATTTTCAAAATTCTTACTTCATATTTATCTGATTGCTCATAAATCTTAGGCTAAATATTATTTTAAATAATCTAGCCTTAAGTACATTCAGATCATGCAAAACAATCCTGGAATATGAATCTGTGCAGTAATCAAGATAGTAGAGTCATGGTAGTCAGCCTAAGCTCAATACTATACAGTCAATGACTGATCTCATTATAGGAATCATTAAGCCCCAGATTCAATCTGCTGTAACACTATTTCCAAGTTAGATATTAGTGATCAAGCATTTTTATTCAATAGGACACACTGCAAAATTGAGTGTTAAATCCAAATAACAAAGAACTAGAGTTTTAAAAGTAGCAAAAAAATGACACACACTACTTCATCTTCCTACAAAGTCATCTCTAGCACAACTGCAATTTAATTGATTTGGTTCATTTTATTTATTTTTTAAAATGTTGAGGCCATACAGAAGATGTTGATGATCAACCTATAGAACTATATATGGGTAGCATACATTAGTACTATATATGGGTTGGGAAAGGAGGAGCTTGTTTACATTTGATTTAAAGGACTATATATTGTATTCCTTGGGAATCACATCAGGGGAAGACTGTTCCACAATACAGCAGTAGCAGGAGGAAAAGAAACTAGTGTTCTGTGAGTTTCAAGGTGTACTGTGAAGGGATGTTGAGCAGCAGCTGCACATGTGCTAATGGACTTAGTACTAAGTAGGGGAATTATTGATGCTATTTCAAATGAACATTTGCCATGGAAATATTTATAGAATACACATATTGCAAAAACCAAACATCTGTGCAAAAGTGGGAGGAGTGAGTTGGTAAGAAATGGGTCAATAATCAATCCAATTTCTCTCCTCTGTATTGGGTCAAGCATTTTGAAAGAGCACTTAGGGGCTCCCACTCCAAATGTGAGCAGTATTCAATAGCTGGACAGATTTGTGATTTGTATAAGATTAACAGATGTTCAGAGATGATTGAGCGAAAGGGAAATCCTAGCTTTTTAGAAGCTGAGGATGCAAAGGTTGTGATGTGTTTATACTAGGAGAGGCTTGATGTCAGGGTAATTCCAAGAAGAGAAATCTCATCTTTCTGGAAATTTGGGTGTTCTCAAAAATAATACTGGGAGAAAATGGTTCTTTTTTGTGAGAAATAGAACTAGGCTTTACTAGCATTGAATTTGATATGGTTTAGGGATCAGAATTGAGAGCAGTGGTAGTCAATGTTCTGCAGGCTGAGGCGAGTTGTATAGAATAAAGTTTATCAAATGAAAGAGGAGTGCAATGTGCTATCATTTGCAAAACTGTATATTGGGTTGTTGGAAGTTTTTCCACTTGGTTATACTATAAATTAAAGATACCAAGAAATTATATACTTGGTTTAATCCTTTATCCAAGTGTAAGCTAACAAAGTTTGCACCTGAAGTCAGGGGCAACTCATATATAGAAGTTAATGACTTCAATAAAGGTCAAAACCAGTCTTGGTAGTGACCTTCCCATAATGCATAGCATTATACATGTCTGCGAGGATATGTACTTTGCATTATGAGATACTAAGGCAAGTGACGTGAAGTCATTAACTACTATATATGAGTTGCCCCAGTCCTGAAAATACTTCAGGTGCAAACTTTGTTTGCTTACACTTGGATAAAGGATTAAACTAAATTTATAATTTCTTGGTATTTTTCTTAGCAATAGACCATCACATATAGTGTACACACAGAAAGCTGGCAATTCCAACTACAGAAGTCCTGAGACAGACCAAACGATGGAAGTTTGCTTAGTAAGTCTTGGTGCCAGACCTAGTCAAAAGCTTTGGAGATATCAAGTGCAACCACTTGAGATTTACCAAACTTCTCCATGGCATTTGTCCAGAGATGGATGACATATCTGAGCAGGTCTATGTTGATTAGCAGTGATGGAATCCATACTGGTGGGCATTTATTAGTGGGTGCCTTCAAGATAGTGTAGGAGTTAGGAATTGATGATTTTTTCCATTACTTTAGACAGGACAATTTTACATTAGATGTCAGTGATTTGTTGCTCTTCTTGGGAATGGATTAAATATAGGTTAATTTCCAGGCAGTTGGATAGATACCAGTGGAGTAAGAGCATATACAGGCGACACAGGATGGATGGGAGTCAGTTCTGGTGCACAAACCTTCAAGACAATTTGGGGGGGGGGGGGAATGCCATCAGGGTCAGGAGACTTTTTTTTTGTGTCTAATTTGGACAGTATTTTCCTGGTCTCTTTCTGACAAAAGGATATATGGGCATTGTATATTATGCATCTAGAATGGTTGGGAGGCATTTACCATTGTCAGTTACACATGCATTGGAAACAAAGTGTGGCACCAGGAGATTGGCTTTTTCTGTGGGTGA
This sequence comes from Typopeltis vanoorti, assembly GCF_054136105.1. NCBI lineage: Eukaryota > Metazoa > Arthropoda > Arachnida > Uropygi > Thelyphonidae > Typopeltis > Typopeltis vanoorti. The sequence goes on along the minus strand of NC_143551.1, from coordinate 175,471,917 downwards.
TGATGCAATAGAGACATCTGGGTATGATAGGGGTGGGGAATAGAGTTGGGCAGAAGTTACGACCAATTGCTTTGGCGAGAGACCAAAAGGCTTCACTGCTGTTTGGAGTAGTTTCTAGTTTAAAGTAGCTGCTAGTTTCCTAGTTTTTTGCTCTTTGAAACTCTGTTTTGGAAATGGTTTTCTTGTATCTCTTTTGGGCTTGAGTATAAGCACTAAAGGAGGATAGAGTTCTTGATGAGCCAGTTATGGTATGTTTGATTTTTCATTTGTACAGCCTTAGCATATCTTTTGGAGGACTATGGTTTAGTTAGAGAACAGAAGCACATGGGGAATATGTTTCCATGCCAGTGAATATTACTTTGGTGATACGTTCGGTGCATATGTTTGGGTTGGAAGGCCAGAAGCAATATTCTAACCATGGGAATGAAGAATAGAAGGTATGGAGGCTGTCCCACTTAGCACTGTCATAATGCCAAACTAGTCTTGTATGGAAGTGATTGTGTAAGCATTGTTGCATGGAGGAGGAGATGAGCACTAGGGAGGCCCACTACATTCACTGCATATTTTGAAGTTTGTTGGTGAGGAAAAGATCTAGGGTGTGGTTTGGGTTATCTGGTATTCTGGTTGGCAAGTGAACAAGTTGTATAAGATTGTTAGTGATGGCAAATGTTTCAGCATCTCTGCCTACAAGTCCCGTACAACTGGAGGAGGAAAACCAGTTGGTGTTGTGGACATTCAAGTCTCCTAGGAGGATGATTTTGCTGTTGGAAAAGTGGAACTGGAGAAAGTCAATTTTTTAGGAGAGGAAATTAAAGAGCTCAGAGTGGTTGGTGGAGTTAGGAGCTACAGAGACAGCAAATGAATCTGACTGATTGGAAAAGGGATATTTTCAACTAAAGAATGTCAAAGTCGGCAATTCTAGGTTGGGTGCTCTCTGGGAAGGTATGTCAGAGCAGATGCCATCCTTGGGTTGAATGAAATAGTCCTAAGGGGAGGTGCAGAAGAGGTGAGATTTGAGTTTCTGCCAAAAAGCAAAAAGAGTAGATGGGGTATGGCATTTTTCTTCTAGTTGTTTTCAAAGATGACGACTTTGTTCTCTCTGAGCAATGGCCAATTATTCCTAAGCCAGTTTAACTACCTCTTTAAAAAAAAAATAATAATGATATCTTAAGAAAAAAAATCCATATGTTAAAAAAAAAAAAAAAAAAATAAGCAGATACTCAGAAATTGGAAGTTGCTGCAATTTAGAAGCAGCTACTTGGCTAAATTGTTCTAATCCTTGAGAACATAAACGTCCTTCTGAATTTCCAGCAATACAATACAGTTGTTCCTCACTACCAGAAACTGGACCACAGGAACAGTATGCTATAGTGAATTTCCTTTAGTATTGTGCCTTGTGGAACTTGGGTTGTGACTTTTTGGTAGTTTGTTATAATAAGTGAGTTTGTTATGATATCTATTATAGTGAGAGTCAGCTGTACTTCTACTACCCCATCCCACCCTACGATTTCAATATTCATCTGTCACACATACAAAAAAAAAAATTTTTTTTTTTTTTTTAGGAGATTATAGCTACAATTATATATGCAACCTTCTTGTAATCAACAGGAAGATTCAGTGATGACACTTAGTCCTTTTCTGAAGCCTATATTTCGAGTGCACCTCCATAACTGTGCTAGCTATTCCTTCCATCTTAGAGTCTATATGTGTGTGAAAAAGTAATTCCGTATAGTGCTCAGTCATTCTTGCTCTCTTGAACATCCACTTCTAAATATTTTTTCAGCCTTTTTTTTGTTAGCCATAGCCTTTTCAGCACCTTTGCAGAGAATTCTTTTTACTCTGCAGGATTCTGTTTTTCACATTTTTTCCTGATAGATCATGAAAATGATGGCAGTAGAAGAGGATCAGCTATTCATAAATGATTTCTTTTTAATTCCTAGTAATTATACATTAATTTCATTCATTAGTAAGTCCAGTATTAAAAAAGTAATGTTTGCCAATTTAATATATAATCGTAATAGCAAATTTCCTATACACAATTAGCATACAGTTCTTATGACAGTGGCATATAAATATTTACACTTATATAAATTATAATAAATTACGTAAATAAAGACAACTGAAAAAAACAAATTCACTTTGATATATATATATATATATATATGCTGGCCATTTTTTTTTTTTATCTGTAAACATTATAACTAAATTATATGATATAGAAATGATATCAAATGCCTATTACTCTTTCTAGTACAATTTTCATGCTTTCATATTTAAATTATAAAGCAGTGGCTTTCATTTTTCACTTCAAATTTTCTAATAAAAAAAAATGTGATATATATATACTGATGTTCACATCTGCAAAATAACTAAAATATAAAATGGATAAGAATTAATGTAGCATACATTCATAATTTGTGGAATATTCTAAAATAACTAGAAAGTAATCAATACAGTATGACTAATTTTCTACATTTGTTGTAGATGACTTCTAGTAGGATTTAAACTTATTTTAAATTTAACAGCAATAAAAAGATTAAGTGTCATATCTCATACAGTTGACTCCCCTTACAGCTAAACACTGCTATAATAAGTTACTGAAAATTTCCAACCAAAGTCCCCCATAGGTAGAATAAAATTCACTACTGCTTACTGTAAAATGTGTTAAATGACTAAAGAAAATTAAAATAATTTCTTATATAAAGTTAGCATATAAGAAAGCACATAAGTTAGCATATATTTATCAACCAATTTGGATTTGAAGAAAAAACAACCTTATCCATTTATTGCAAATGATTACAATACCTTAAGAAATATTATGATAATAAATTTTAAAATATGATATAATTTAAATAGTTTATTGTAACAGAGAGATGAAAATTGAAATATAAATTCGGAATATGTTTCAGTTAATACTATGCGATAAAAAGAATTAAGTTTCAGCAATAACCATATGTAAGAAGATTTCAAATAAATGGAAACCACCTCAAAAATTCTCCTCTGCATATTATCTTTTACCTTCTCCACTTTCCTGTTAAAATTCAGGCACTCTTATATGCAGATTTTGTATGTGAACAGACTACACATTGAAAGTTGAATATCCACTGAGAAAAGAAAACTGAAAATTGTCAACATCATGGAAATGGTCTTCACAAATCACATTTTCTTAACTGGCACAGTCAAATAATTAAAATGAATACATGCTAACACCTAACCCTTTCTACATGTTACAGATTACATTTATTTGGTACAATGACATTTCAAAACCCACAAAAGGAAATTAGCAAATTTTCATCTTTTCAAAATGACAATTTTTGTTTCTTTTGGTAAATTGAGAATAAATCTTTTAAGGAAGCCATATTTCTACTTCCCATGGGCTGTATATAAATGTATTCTCTGACATATAAGAAAAACAAAGCAAATAAAGATTATATGGCACAAGAGTTTTGTGAAGAAGCACTTTGATCTTATTACTTTTTTGAACAATACACTAGAATAAATGTTCTAGGCATCAGGTACATCATGACAATACCTTAAAAATCCTATGCAGCTTGCTCTTTTCTTCAAAAAGACTCCTCACCATGAGGACCTGGACAGTTCCAACTACTACCATTACCAATATTGTAAGGAAAGAAAACTGATTTACTCTTGTAAAATTGTGTTCTTGAATATTTCTATCACGTGCTTCAATGGCACGCATCTGATCCTGAAAATGTTTTATTTTGTTCAGGTTATCTTTCACCTTACTGACTGAATCCTGAAATATTAAGATTCTAGTTTCAGTAAAATATGAATTGAATTTATTTCTGAATATACATATATATGATTTATAAAAACAATATGCATATACGTGAACACACTCACTAAAACTTATTCTGATTCCCACTGTTGTGTTACACTTGAGGTAACATCTATGTTAAAAAAAAATTAATTTGTAGATTCAAAAATATTTAATTGAAAATCATTTTGTTAATAGCAATTCCAAACTGTGACAATAAACAATGTGCTCTTTTTAGCAACTTACTGTGATATTTTATTATCTCTCTCTGATGCCTTTTAAAACATTTCCCAAAGAGTTTTTAATTCTTTTTTGGAAAGTGGTTAAGACATTGCTGTTGCAACCTCTTAACCATTCTTTCAATTCCCATGGTATAACAGAAAATAGGCAATTTTTCCTGATCCTAATTGTTATTTTCTTGTATGTACTTCACTCACTTGGTAGTGAGCAATTTTGCTGTGTTGTGGAATTAAAAACTTGACTTCTTCTGGAAGGAGAAAATATCCTACTTGTCTGTGGCAAAAATTACTAGAATTACTAACTCTAAAATCCACTGAATAAAGGCTAAAAACTGAATGTAATAAATAAATAGAAAATTCTTCATTTAGTGTTCCAGAGATTATGCAAGCATATTTGAGACAACGCTAACAAGACTAACTAACAAAACTAACAAGAAATATAGATTAATGTATTTAATACATTAATCTGTATTTGTGTATCCTGCAGAAGATGAGAATAGATGGTATGTTGGTTAGATCAGTGTTTAACCTGTGGTCCGCAGGCAGATGTAAATTAATTAAATATATATTTTTTAATTATCTAAACAAATTAAAATTGAATAAGTAAAAATTATTGAAATCAAATGGAGGCTTAAAAAAAAATATCATCAGAATGTTCAAAGGTGGAAGCAATAAAACTATATTGTTGTTCACTTCACCCTTTTTATTATTTGTCATTCTGCCGCTAAATTTGTAGCGGCAGAATGACAATAATAAAAGAGGGGTGAGGTGAACATACAAGGTGGCCATGAATAACTTTCCCTCTATGGAGGTATCTGTAGCTAAAACTAATACACGGAATTAGGCCACATTTCATACTGAGACTTTCGAAGGCATGGGGAGATGAATTCCGTGAAAAAAAGATTTATTACCAAAAATCGCCGATATTGAAAATTTTGGTGCTGGCAGAGCCGAAGGCAGTCAAATATTTGCAGTAAACGCAGGTAAAAAGGATTATGCAAATTTTAGTTGTTTTAGTTTAATTATTATTATTATTCTTATTATCATTGTAATGTGCCACACTATCACTCACACCGTCAAAATGTTATTATTCCATTTTATCTGCCTTTAATGTAATTATATGCTTGTTATCGGCGACTTTTGGTATTAAATCTTTTTTTCGCAAAATCCCCATGCCTTCAAAAGTCGTCATCATCATCATCAAATTCCTGCCATGTATCCTCAAGGGGTGTACAGAATATGACACTACTACATGAAAAATTTACATAATTACTAACTTCCTATCTACAATTTTCCTCCAAATCAGTCTGTTACTTGTCAAGACTCCAACATTATCAGATCTTATATTTCTATCGTCTAAGGCACTTTGTGCCATATCAATCCACCTATTTCTTGGTCTTCCTCTGTGTCGTTTTCCTGCCAACCTGGCAGAGAACACTTGTTTTGCTAATTTTGCCTCACCCATTCTGTTTAAGTGACCATACCACCTGAGATTAGCTCTGCTAATGCATTCTTGGATGCTGGCAATATCAAGTTCTAATGCCTCCAAAGAGGGGAAAGTTATTTTATGGCCACCATGTATTTTAATGCTTTCTCCTTCCCTTGCTGTTTTGTCAGATTTGAAGTGAACATGTGTTATCCACATTTCAACCAATGGCTTGTTGTTTATTAATTTTTATCATTGAAGGTTTCCCTCCTTCAACCAAGGCTAAGTATATCTTGAGAAGTGCTAAGTGATACTTGGACAAAGAGTATCCTGAGTTAACCACAATATTATATATTGTGGTTAACTATATTTTTAACTATATATTTTTCGGAAACGTTTTTTTAATGGAAAAGTGGCTTTGAACTAGGACGTGAAAAGAAGGGCAAATGAAACAGGTGATGCTAACTCTAATTGTGATACAAGTGTTGTAACGGCAAATAAATCTGATACTATTAAAGAAGAAGAAACAAGCAGTTCAAAGAAAAAACACCCTTATTGATTCAGCCAGAGAAGCATGTGGTGAAGGTGTCTGCAAGGATAGAAAAATTAGAACTCCATGGTGGACACAGGAAGTTAAAGAGGCAGTGAAGGAAAAGAAGAAAATATATCAAAAGTTCCTGGCAAATAAGTCAGCTTGTGCTCTTAGAGAATACAGAGACAAATGTAAGAAAGCTAAACACTGTGTAAAACTAACTAAACAAAAGTCATGAGTGGCAAGAATATAGAAAATAAATATCAAGAAGGTGGCAAAATATTCTGGAGGTTGTTGAAGAAGATTATGAATGGAGGAAAGAGTGCTGTAAAAGGAGTTAGAGATGATAAAGGTGACATGAAAACTGGAGAAAAAGATATCCTTGAAGTATGGAGTAATTACTTTGAAAAACTGCTAAATGAAACAAGCAGTGAGGACAGCACAGTAATAAAAAAACACTGACCAGGCATGCAGTCTGGAATACATATCCATACTTGAAGTAGGAAAAGCCATCAAAGACTTGAAATGTGGAAAGGCAGCAGGAGTAGATGATATTCGACCAGAAATGCTGAAGTATGGTGGTATAAAAGTCTTACAGTGGCTGCACTACATAGTTCAGAATGCCTGGACAGAGGGACGAATTCCCGATGATTGGAGTAGAGCTCTCATAGTACCCATATATAAAAAGGGAAATAAAACTGAATGTGAGAATTACAGAGGTGTTTCCCTACTGAGTGTTCCTGGTAAGATATATGCAAGTATACTTGACAAAGCTGAGAAGAATTGTGGAAGAAAAGCTTGGTGAAGAACAAGCTGGATTCAGGTCAAATAGAGGCTGTCAGGATCAGATCTTCACTTTAAGACAAATAGTGGAGAAATCATGGGAATATAACAAAGATCTGTATTTAAGTTCTGTCGATTTGGAAAAGGCATATGAAGGTGCCAAGAGAGAAGCTATTCAATACGCTACAGTTATATGGTGTCAATGGGGCATTATATCAAGCAATATTTAGTCTTTATTTCAGAGTAAGAAAGATTAGGACAAGGAGGCTTGGCATTTTTAGTCTTTATTTGAGTTGTAAGTCAGCAGTTAGAATTGAAGGAAGTACAGGAAGATGGTTTTTTGGTGTGAGACAAGGATGTACATTATCCCTTCTGTTATTCATTATCTATATGGATCACATTATGAAGGAAAGTGGTATTAAACATGATATCAAAATTGGAGATGTTAATGTCAGCTCTTTGCTTTATGCGGACGATGTTATACTTCTAAATAAATCCGCTACAAACCTGCAAGATTCCCTGACTAAATTGAATAACTGTTGTGACAGATATGGTATGAAGGTCAGCAACAAAAAGACAAAGATAATGAAAATAGGCCGAATCATTGAAAATGTCAACTGTGTTGTGAATGGAGAACCTGTGGAACAAGTAAAACATTTCAGCTACTTAGGCATGATTTTTACTGAAGATGGTAAATTAAATATAGAAATAGACAACAGAATCAACAAAGCTTATATGGTAGGAAGTCAATTGAATAAATTCACATGGAATAAGAGAGAAATTAGTCAAAACACTAAATAAGCTGCATACAAGACAATGTTCAAACCAATTTTAACTTATGGATCTGAGAGCTGGGTCAGAAGTAAAACACTTGACCAAAGACTAGAGACCGCAGATATGAGAAGCCTGAGAAAGATTAGAGGCGTGAACAGATGGCATCAATGGCAATATCATATTAAATACGAGGATATTAGGAAAGAACTTGATATTGTCAGCATCCAGGAATGCGTTAGCAGAGCTAATCTCAGGTAGTATGGTCACTTAAACAGAATGGGCAAGGAAAGATTAGCAAAACAAATGTTCTCTGCCAGGTTGGCAGGAAAACGACAGAGGAAGACCAAGATATAGGTGGATTGATACGGTACAAAGTGCCTTAGATGATAGAAACATAAGATCTGATAATGTTGGAGTCTTGACAAGTAACAGACTGATTTGGAGGAAAATTGTAGATAGGAAGTTAGTAATGATGTAAATTTTTCATGTAGTACTATCATATCCTGTGCACCCCTTGAGGGTACATGGCATGAATTTGATGATGATGATGAAGTACTAACAAGGTTATTTCAATTAAGGCATGAAGCTTTATTATTTGTAAATGAACGTAATTCTGATTTTGCATCACACCTTGTTGACGAAGCATGGTTATCAACACTATCCTATCTTTCAGACATTTTTTCGAAATTCTTTAACTGTTCTTGATGCCTACGACAAAATAAAGGCATTCGAGAAAAAACTGGTTTTATGGTTCAATTATGTAAAAGACAGACAATTAATAACATTGGAATCCTTTTTAGTGGAAAATGATATTTTTGTTGATTCTGAGTTTCTGGAAAGGGTTTGTGACCACCTCAAAAATCTGAAACGAAATTTTGAAACATATTTTCCGAATAACTTTTATAAGAAATTTCTGTGGGTTCGCGATCCATTTCAGGCTTGCAGTCAAAAGAACAGTTAATTGAGCTTTCAAGTGACAGTGGACTTAAAATGCAATTTTGTGATCTTGGTTTGGCTCGATTTTGAATCTCACCTTCAGTAGAAGTGAATTTCCGGAATTATCTGAAAAAGCATTGAAACTCGTCATGCAGTTTTCTGCAACCTATCTTTGTGAGAAAGGATTTTCATCGTTCCTTCAAATAAAAACAAAATACAGAAATCGTCTCTGTGTGTGTGCATGTCGATCCTCGACTGAATTTGACCAATATTGAGCCAGATATCCAGCAACTCTGCAAGGGCCAAGAAGCTCAACCATCTCATTAAAAGTAAGTCATAATTATATCATATTATTTATTTGTTTAATAAAAATTAAAACATTTTTCAATTATGATATACTTTTAATCGTTTACTTCCAATTTAATTAATTATGTTTCCTTATGTATTCAAAACATGCTTTTAGATTTATTATGTTATAAATGGCATAGTTTTTCCAAAATGTTGGTAATTCCTACTTAGTTTTTTGAAAAAATTACGAAAAGTCAAAATGACGTATAGGGTAATAAATTAAAAACACTATGTTTATTTTCGAAGTAATACTTTAATTCCAACATTCTAAAATGTTATTTTTCTTGCTTTTCTGTTTGCAAAATCGTCGATGACAATGTCGAAATCTATTTGATCACTCAGTTGCTGTTTTATAGACAGTAAGGAAAGATTTTTTAAACACCAAAAAAAGTGCCGCCCGGGAGGATTGCCCCCCCCCCACTGACAGCTATGCCTCTGTAACTTAGTGGTCCATAGAATTGTTTTCAGTATTTTACTGGCCCTTGGCCTTAGAAAGGTTGAGAAACGCTGGGTTAGATGGATCAGAGATTGGCTTTCTGAATGATACCAGCAAGTTGTGTATGATGGAGCAGTGTCTCAAAAAAGGAGGGAAACCAGTGGTGTGCCACAGGGTTCTGTTCTTGGGCCCCTGCTGTTTAACTTGTTTGTAAATGATATATCATGTGGACTGACTGGGGATCTTCAGTTGTTTGCTGATGATGCAAAGTTGGGGAAAAAATTATAAGTAGCACTGCTGATGTTAATTCCCTTCAGGAAGATTTGAATAGACTTTTGACTTGGACAAAGGAGTGGGGTTATAGTTCTAATATCAATAAATGCAAGGTGTTGCATTCTGGAGTACAGAAATATAAGGCAGCGTACTATATTGATGGTGCTGTACTGCAGAAACTGAGTGAGATTCAAGATTTGGGAGTGATGGTTGACAGTAGACTGAAGTGTAGAGAACATATTGCAAGTGTCGCAAAGACCGCAAAGAAAACAAAAAACATGTAGGGATAAGGAAGTGGTTGTGCCACTGTGTAAAGCACTGGTCAGAGTACACAGGCTATTATACTCAATTTTGGTCACCTGGTTTTCAGTGTCAAGTGGAAAGAGCCTCCATAGCTCAGGTGGTATAGACAAAGCCATTTTGTCAGAATGACCTGGTTTGATTCCCGTCTATGATGTGACGAACCTTTATTTGGTCTCTTAACTAAAGGTGAGTAAGCCTGTCTCATATGGAGGTAGAGGGATTTTTTAACCTAGAAACTCAGGTTTATCATCCCTGAGAACATGCAAACCAGTCTTATGAACACATACAGATTTACAGTCATAATATATATATATATATATACCTAATTCTTCATTAGGAGGGCTCCCACTCCCTCAAAAGGACAGGGGAAAATCCATATGAATAGATAAGTGTGATGTGGTAACATTAGCGAGAGTTCCAGAGACGAGTGACAATATCAGGACTATGGAATGCTGGCTATGAAGAGAGGTTGAAGAAACGTGGATTGTGGAGTTTGGTGGATTGGCAGAAAGAGATGATATGATAGAGACATTTAAGTTAGTGAGAGGATTTTATTGGATTAATCCAGATGGGAATATGGAAGTTGTGTAAGAGTGTGGTGAAGAGGGGTGTGAGGAGTAGATTTTTTTACATGGAAAATTGTCAATGAATGGAACACATTACCAGAATATGTTGTTAATACAAGGAGTGTTAAGGATTTTAAGATTTGGTATGATAAATATGTTGTCAGTTGAATGAACCCATGATGAGTAGCTGACTTTATGGATAATAATATGGCTTGCTTATCAACCTAATTCTGCATGTGAGTTCTTAACTTCTCTAAAAATCTTCATTATTACCACCGCTCTAGAGACTGATAGATCAGTAGTTAAACATAAGTTTTTGCACCATCCTTGAACAAAACAAGCCGAGGACCTAACCAGTTCTGTTAAACATTCGTTTAGCATATGTACTGATGTCCCATCTGTCTCTATTATCAAATTATTTTCAAGTTTATACAACAGCTCTACAACCTCCTCCTCATGCACTTTGATCTCTTCCAATATAGTGGTAGCACTGTGGCAAGTTGCACACACCAGGTTGACAGATCTTAGCAAAGTGAGCACTCATCTGAACAACTGAATCTGCTTCTGACAGATAGGCACCATCAGCATTCAGTAAAGTTATTCTTCCACATTCATTCATTCATTCATTCTTTTACTTTCAGCACAATAAAATTCGTTTGAATTGCCTTTCTCATAATATTCTTTCTAGATCATCCTCTATGGATGTCTTGCTTAATAAGGTTGCACATCCATTTTACTCCAACTTTATTATTTTTTTTTTTCAAACTCTAAGGACACATTCACATACTGCATAATTTAAACATCTTAAAACTTTCCATGCACTGCTGACATATTTCACATTTAGTAAGTGAAATTCTCCTGAACTTGGCATCATTTCCAGCTTTACATTTCAGCATGCAAGTTTTTCTAATTGAAATATCCATATATCATGTGGATAAAGCTATTTTCCAGGTTACTGCAGAATGATCATGTCACTAACAAGTAATCTTTTCACTGCTAAGTAAACTCAAGCAGCTTAAAAATGGCATCCTTGCTGAGCCCAAGTATTCTTGAGTAGGCTTTTGTATTTAAAAAAAAAGAAATGAATATAATTCATTTCAACTTAAGTACTTTTTTGTCTACATAGCTTTTAGAAGAAAATATTTGTACTGGTATGCCCACAGTAGAAGAAATATTCAACTAATGTGTCACAGGGTCCATGTCTTCCCAGGAATAGTAAAAATAGCAGCAAGTGTGACTGCTGACCACAAGGCATGAAAGCATCAGTAAAAAAGAGACCAACTAATCAGTCAATAATGCCTATGTACCAGAATACAATAAGAATATGGAAGCAGTTGACAAATCAGACATAAGTAGTTCTGGTGAATATTTGTGTAAGACTGTTCAATTTGTTATTGAGCATTTCATTCAAGATTTTACTAGGATCTAAAAACTCCATAAAAAGGAAATGCTTGTACATAGGTGTAAGTGAAAACTTTAATGTATTAATATTTTATTAAAGGAATTTTGTAAGTGATAAATTGTAAACTGTCTTAGAAATAATATACCAGAGTCTAAAAGGTCTTGGTGAAAGTTACTTTAGAAGGAGGAGAAAATTTAAGCCAAGTCCACTTTAGCTTAATCGGCTTTTCAACATAGCCCCGGGGCATCGCAATGAGAAGTCCGAGACACGTGTATGGCACCCACGTGATGGGGTGCATTTCGGGGAGAAGTGTAGGGGAGTGTGCAAAAAAAAAAAAAAGAAAGAAAGTTAGGTGTCGTGAGCAACCAGTGATGTAGTTGGGAGAGCGAACTAGGGGATATATAAGGATTTGCCAGCAAATATAGTGCCCTCTTAGTCCTCTGTTCTTCGTGGTGTCTCTCTCCCTCAAAAGTGGGTTCCGATGGAAGCGGTTCGTGGTGACAACTAGAAGGAAGGTCAACGATGGCTTCAAAGTCAGGTAGCGATCCGCTTCAAGCATAGCAACGGCACAGCCATGCAGCCAGTGGAGACCACAGCCTTATGCCGAGTCGTACATGCCTATCTGTCGAAGCGGTGTCATTAAAGTTATAGGAATAGCAGTGATTCGTGATCGTAATCACAAGTGGTAAGAAGTTGGAGGAAATTATAGATAGCAGACCTAGGAACCTAACCGAAAGGAATCAGCAAAGATCGATGTTATGCCCACGTGGTCGGTAAAGTAGAAACTTTTATTGTCTTTTGTACTGAGAGCAGGACTAGAGCGAGTGAAAGTGCTAACCGTGTATGCGATAGGACCTTTTTATGACCGTCTGGACTATAGTGTTTTACTTTGTAGTTAGATGTTGTATTTCCAAACGTTCATTGTTACTAAGTTATGCCCATAATAGAATTTTGGTATATTATAGTCTAATCTGGGAAGTTGAAGGATTGTTCATTTGTATAACTGTGATAAGTTAACGAGAATCAGATTAATCAATCTGTTGGAAATATATTAAGTGACTACTTAGTTATAATTAGATAGATTGTCTGAGAAATTTAGAGATATCCTTTTATGAAAAAGTTATTATATGTCTGAAACAAAATTTTGATCTCTGTGTACAATACTTCAGTGTAAAATAAATGTTTTTGTTTTCTATACCTAAGAAACTTGCCTGATTTCTCATGCTAACGTACCGCTTGCTAAAATTAGAACCTGTGTAAATTCAAGTGCGCAGGGGGTGGGGGGAGAAATTTTGTTACAACCGTTGATTAAGGAATAAACTAATAGGGTATAAATAAATAATAGATTCTAAGGTCACGTGATTATCTGTGTGTTAACTCTCTGATAGGAATATCCTTCTTGTATAGGAATCAAGATGGTGCAGCTGTATTAACAAATAAATTTTTCTTGATTCCGAAAAGGAGCGAACTCCAGATCTACAACAATAGAAGAATTGAATTTGGCTCTTGCCCAGAGCATTCTCTTTGTCTGCAAGAATAGTACATGTGATCCATTAGAAAGAACAGTGTCTGATAGAAATCGGCTCTAATTAAGACTAAGCATTGTATATTAGCAGCTGGAATAGGAACAGCAGAACAATTGGTAGAAAGACTAAAGAACAATAGATAAGATTTAATAAAGCAAATTATAACAAAATAACAAAGATATAACAGTGGTATATAAATTTTTTTTCCATCTCATGCACAAAACAGTTCTAAATTCTCAGACATCGTACAAAGTAAAAACAGTGAAAAACATGATATTTGCAGATTTTCAACTGACTGTAATAAGAGAAATTTTTCAAAACTTCTATATACTGAGAGCAACCACTAAAATGATATGTGCATTAACTGATGATCAATCCATCAGAACGAAAGTAAGATACCACCCAACCCTGGTTCTTCCCACACCAAAAAAGAAAAAAAATCCCAATAGGTATTGTAATGCACGTTCAAAACAGTCAAAAAGAAGAAAATTCAGGAGAGTAAATGTGTGACAAATATATTTACTTTCTTTAAACACAGATGCTCTGTGTGTGTGTGTGTAAATTCTGTAAATAACATAAATGGCTAAACTCTGAAAGGATGATGGAAGTGATGCAGAATGTTCGGTGACGTATAAAAATAATGAGTAAGATTTTCACATTTAAACAATTTATATTGGTGCAATTTTGGTTAACTGAAAGTTTTCTTCACTTGGTTGTAAATTAAGTTATAGATGCCAAGAAATTATATTCTTTAATCCTTTATTCAAGTGTAAGCAAACAAGGTCTGTGCATGAAGTAGCTTTACAACAAGGCTACTTGTATAAAGAGGCTAATGACTTCACATTAATTGCCTTTAGTAAGTTAGTTCTTTGTTTGCTTACACTTGGATAAAGGATCAAACAAGAATATAAATTCTTGGCATATTTAATTTAAATTTTGATTAACTTTAATTTGAAAACAAATGGCCTAAAGTTTTTTTGTTTTGTTTTTTTAATTTAAATTATAAAAGAAAATTTGAAAATAATCTCAGTGAGGATGGCCTGGCTGGTTTATATTTTTTCGGAAGTTGAAAGTTTAACTGAGACTCCTTCTGATGCCATGATTAAATCTTACACTCTTTGACCTTAAGTTCAGTCTTTGATAATATCACCTCAGAAAGTGGTCTTACAACAACTCAGTAAATTCTCCTTCTGTCTGATGAGTTTTTCTCTGCCACTTCATGTTTGGATAATTTAAGTCATCCATAATGATTCCTCATTTAGTACCATCAGGGTAATTTATGCCTTTCATCATCTCCAGCAACTGAACTGACAGGTCTATAGCAACATCCCAACAACATATTTCATTCTGTTAGCCTTTGCTTCCCACCACATAGCCTCAGATATGTTGCTTATTACTATTAGTGTTTTCATGGGTTTCTACTCTAACCAGACTTAAATTATCTGATATCACTAGTAGCAACCCCCCCCCCCATTATCTCTTTTGTCCTTCCTAAAATATACTCTTCACACTTGATTCCAATTACATCTTGCTCTGAGAGCCACTTTCAGTAATACCAACAATCTCAGGCCACAATGTATTTCCCAAGGCAACAAACTGAATGCTTTTGTTCGTGATACTCCTGACATTTATGCATAGATATAGTTACCTCCTGTCTTTTTTGTATACATACATTTAAGATCTGCTTAATCCAGTTGCACAACTTTCTCTCTCTCTCTCTCACACACACACACACACACTAAAAAAAGTTGAAAGCATACAAGTCTATCCCTTCACCAGATAGATAACATGCTCACCGACATTTATATCATTATTATTTTTGCATACCTTAGATGCACTTACACATGCATTCTCACTATACCTCCTATGATGAAGTAGCCACCTTGATTCTCTGCATTAAGTCTTACTCCAATAAATAATTTCCCAAGGCTCCTGATGCCATCTCTCTTATAGAAGTCTCTTTTTACTAAACTCACTGAACACATCCAAAAACTTACACCCATTTCTTCTTTGCATGCATGTCAAATCATTTGCTATCTTGTCCCTCCTTCTTAATTCAGTACTATCATACCTCAGGAATAGAATAAAAATTTTTACTATCTCTCTTCTTTCTCGCTTCTTTCAGCAATCCTTTTATATCCTCTCTCTAACTTATAAGGGGGGGAGGTAAAGGGAGAGAAAACCTGTTAGTGCTAAAGTTAAAATCAGTAGTTAGAACTGATGGATATATAGGCAAGTGGCCTGATATAAAATTAGATCTAATTCAATGGATATGTGCAAACTCCACTGTCATTTATCATCATCTATATGTATCACATTATGAAGGATAGAGACATTAAAGGAAACATCAAAATCAAAGATACATTTGGTTCTCACTGGCAAATGCAGTATAACAAACTCACTCACTCAATTTAACGGAAACTCTGTAGTTCAGTTGTATGGACAAAGCCCTTTAGTTAGCAAGACTCATAATTATGTCTGATGGAAAGAAAACAGCATAAGGAAATAATTAAACACACACACAAAGTGGAAGGTGTTAGACTAGAAACCAAAAGTCCTAGGAAGCCCTACAGGTGCTGTTGGCTATCCTTAGACAGGATGCCTAAGAATTGTTTTCCCAAATCTTCGGAAATTTAACAAAACCAACTTTATTTAGAATGGGTTCATTTTTTTCTCTAAATTTGCTGCTGATTCAAAAAAAAAGTCTTTGAAATGTGTATTTGCTGCAGTGAAGCATAGTGGTTTTCTCACATTTGATTCTGTGCAAGGTATCTAAAGGTACAGTCAGCTAGACCTTACTGACCATAGTTTTGGCATTAGACATATTTGTGCTTCTCAAGGCAGATCTCCCAATTTTTCCATAATATGAAGAGTTGCAAGAACAAGACACCTTGTACACATCTGGAATGGGGAGAGGGAGTTGTTGATCTTAGGAGAGAGCAGATAAGCTCAAGCAACATTCCACAAGATTCGAAAGCAGTGCAAAAATATTTCTTCAAAGTTCTGGTTATTTTTTTGGAGGTGCCCTAGAATCTGTATGATGAGAGGATGTGAAAAACAACTATTTTGTTAATCTTTTTGGCATAGCTATTGGACAGAAAGGTATGGCAAATAAAGGAGATGACAATGCTAAACAAAACATTAACAGCAACAGGCATAGCTGAAATTATCTCTGGCATCTGGTGGAGTCAATGCCTTAGAGAGTACAGGTTGTTATTCATGCTAGAGGAGGACTGACATGTTATTAGGGTATCTCTAATGTTTTGTCCATTGAGTGTACATCTCACAGTGAGCATAACAGACAAGCCAAATAAAGTCTGGGTTTATCAATGTTAGTTGTCATCTTAAACTAAGTCATGTCATACATGTTCAAGTGTAATCTACAAGAAAGGGTAAGAAATAACTTGGACATCAAAATAATAGAAATAATTTACAACCTAATCCTAAACATACCCACACATAAAAATTTCATGGAAGAAACAAATTTAGTAGCAGTCCTCAATTTTATTTTCCTGCCAACAGATCAATAAATAATAATATAGGTAATATTTGAATTTTCTTAAACATAGCAAGAACTCTCTTTCCAGTAACTGCAACAGTATATGTGTATGATATGGGTAGGGGAGGTGTATATTTTTTACTTATTCCCTCAGACTCCGAGTGGTTTAAACTCTTAGATTAAAAAGAAAACATTGAAACTAAACTAATTAACACTGCACACAAGTGCATATCCCAGGATATCTCATATGTAACTCCTCTTAAATTAACCTATTACTCATTAAACCCATTAAGAGATTGAGTCTTCATACATCTCATAACCAAAATAAAAATCATTAATTTATAAAATAACACAAATATATACAGCACTAAATCAACTATACTACACAAGTGCCAATGTAGTCTTCAAATTACAACAAGAAACACACTTTAATGTGCAGCTTCCTTTTAATCACATAAACCAATAGTTATAATTCTATATGGGGGGGGGGGGAGGGACTTGGATTTTGTTTCTTGCTTCCTACAGAAACTTTTATATCTTCCTAAATTCACACAGGAGAAAGACTAACATAAAAATTGCCCCTATAAAACAACAACTTCAGTCAGTCAAATTCTTCTTATATATTAAAATCACAGAACACTGATGAAAACATATCTTGTCTTCATCCAAGGCACTTCAATAACTTTACTTTCTATATGATAGTAGCAAGTTCCAGTGAATAAACAACGAAAAACTATATCTCAGAATGAATTAACTTTTTATATGAAAGTCTCAACATTTTTCTAAAATGTCTTATCACAATTTTAACAATTCAGAAGAAATCTGCCTTCTATACGAAAACTTCTGAAGAAAACTAAAATCACATCAGCTGTTAGAAATCACTTATTAGAATGAGAATCCTAAATAAAATAATTAGCCAATTGGCCCATTTATCTATTATTATTACTCATAAAAGTTAACCCTAGCTTCAAAGCAGGTGGGATTAGCACACCTCATTCAACTAATCCTCAGAATCATAGACTGCAAATTATTGTAACGTGTGTATAATAATAAATGATGATGCTAACATAAAAAAAAGTATGTGTATTTATATTCAAAGAAAAAAATTAAAAAGAAATAAGGCACTCTGAACTGTGTACAAAATTTTGTACAGAGCAGAAAATGTAATGTCTTAATTGTACATATGTAAATACTCTGTATGATGATACAGTAGTGTAGCTAGAGCTTTTGCCTCTCAATACACACCAAAAATATTACAAAACGTCAAAACGATGTATAGGGAAATAAATTAAAACACTGTTTGTTTTTGAAGTAAAACTTTAATTTCAACATACTAAACTGTTATTTTTCTTGCTTTTCTGTTAGCAAAATCGATGACATTGGCAAAGTCTATTTCATAGTAATGTAGGTAATTCTTAATCAATTTTATTTATAAAAACTCCTCTCACAACTAGCAACACTTACAGCAATTGTGAGGAAAATTCACAGTAGTATTACAATATTTGGAAATGAGTTCTTGAGACTGTATTTTAGAATTAATTGCAAAAGTTCAAAGTGCTGCCTGGGGTGGACTGCCCCCTCCTAGCTATATCTATTGTTATTGTATATATATATATATATTGTAAAAATGCAAAAAAAAAAAAAAAAATCTATAACAATCATCATTGTTAATATTATAATAATATACCTTGTAAACAATTATTACTCTTATTATTATTTAAAAAATATTATGGACGTCAAGTATCTGTTATGCACAATTGTGTTTAAGTAGTGTATTATAAATATTATATATAAATAATAAAGTTTGATTGAAAAAAAAATTATATAGAGAAATAATATCTTTTGTAGATATATAGTTGGAAGTTTTTCCACTTGGTTATACTATAAATTAAAGATACCAAGAAATTATATACTTGGTTTAATCCTTTATCCAAGTGTAAGCTAACAAAGTTTGCGCCTGAAATATAATCAGGACAAGGGCAACTTGTATATAGAAGCTAATGACTTCATGTCACCTGCCTTAGTATCGATATATGGATAAAGGATTAAAAGTATATAATTTCTTGGTATCTTTAATTTATAGATATATAGTGTAAAAAAAAAAAATATCTATAATAATCATGAATGTTATGTTATAATAATATATGTTGTAAACAATTATTATTATTATTTAAAAGATTAGGTACATGCAAGTACCTGTTATGCACAATTGTGTTCATGTAATGTATTATAAATATTATATATAAATAATAAAATAATAATAAAAAAAAATATATTAACATCTGACCTCCATGGAGCCAGAGACTCATTGTGGGATGTACACACTATCACACATAAAGCTCATCCAAGCATGCCTTAAACTGATTCAATGAGTCTACATTCACAACACACTCAGGCAACTCACTAATCACTCCAAATAAAGAAACTCCTCATTCCTTTGCTCACACCCTCCTTATACAGTTTCCAGGGATGGCCTCTTCCATCCATTTTATGAAAAATCTCTTCCATGTCTGATAACAACCCCTGACTAACTTATGTCTCACTCACCCCTCCCCTCCTCCTCCTATTTATGAGGGTTTGCAGTTTACATTCTCTCAAAATCTGTCCTCATGCTCCACATTCCAGAATACTGACTACTTTTGTGAATCTTCTCTGAACCCTTTCTAACATATCATCACCACCTAGTGACCAAATTTGTGCACAATAATCCATATGAAGCCTGATCAGGCCTTATAAAATGGCATAATAATCTCAATTTCTGCATGTCAGGGTCCTCCTCATCATTGCCATTATCTGTCGTGACATCATTACAATTTGTGCAGTGTGGGTCCTAATTTCAGGTCCTTGTCCACCCCCACTCCCAGATCTCTCATTTCCTCTACCTCTTTTAAAGTTTCCCCACCAAGTGTATCCTTTGCATCCATCACTGCTCGCCAAATTTCAAAACATTATACTTTGCGACACTGAACTGACAGTTCCACTTACCTGCCCATTCATGCAATCTATTCA
This sequence comes from Typopeltis vanoorti, assembly GCF_054136105.1. NCBI lineage: Eukaryota > Metazoa > Arthropoda > Arachnida > Uropygi > Thelyphonidae > Typopeltis > Typopeltis vanoorti. Next base: position 175,452,087 of record NC_143551.1, on the reverse strand, counting down.
AGTCTTCCTGCAAGGGCCATAACATCTGCTTGACTCTGCATTGCTCTCCCTAATTTTGCATCATCTGCATATCACCAATTAAACCCATCCCAATATCATTAATATCTAAATTGAACAACAATGATCCTCAAGCTGAACCCTGTGACACATCACTAGTGACCCCTCCTCTTTTGGGATCTGACAGCCAGTCACTGATCACATTGTGAAGTCTGTTATCCAATCCATCCATTTCAATTTATTTAAGAGCTTGTCATGTGGCAGTCTAACAAAAGCTTTTGCAAAATCTAAATATGCCACTGTATATACACCTCCCTTGTTCAAGACATCTGTCACCTTGGTATAGTACACAGACAGTAAAGAATGATTTCCCCTAAACAAGGCCATGCTGATTTGCCATAAAGAATACTGCTGTTTTCAACCCAATTCTATATCCTACTTCTTACCAATCTCTCTCTCTCTTTCTAGTATCTTCACCACAACTCCAGATATACAGATTGGCATAAAATTGTAACCACTGCCTTACCACCTTTATGCAGTGGAACAATTTTACCTTCTTTCCACTCCCTTAAAATGCATGGTGATGTTCATCAAATCCTATCACCTATTGACATCAAGTTTATTTCCTCATACACCTCCTGCTCACTTACAATTAAGCCATCCTCTCCTATATCCTCTACACTTAAGTTTCTTATGATTTCACCTATGAACTGGAGAGCAATAAAGTTTCTTCCAGCTATAACTGAAATAAATCCTATATCAATTAATGACTAGAAAAACTTTGCTTATCTCTCTATACAAGGATATTCTCTCTGAGTCTTCTATTTCTAACTTTTCTTCTAATCTACTAAAACACAAAACTCTACAATTTTTTTCTATTCCTTTTTTGTTTACTAAAAAGGAATACAATTTTGTTGTATTCCTTTTTTCTTTACTAACCCAATTCTAGAACTAAGTTCCAGTCTTTGACAAAGTCTGAGATTAACTGGCAGAATAAGAAAGATTAATGGAACAAATAATATTTAGAGCAATTTAATCTCTTACCTTAATTTGGTCCATTGTGTCATTATATACAAGCTCAGGAGGAAATTCTAAATCCATGTTTTCCCACTGGTCATCTTCATTCTCTGCCTTTGTATCCACATATATTTCAAAATATATAGTCTTTGTAGAGAAATGGCTAAAACTATTATCAAAGCATAACTTGTGATCTCCTTCTTCTTTAACTTCAAAACTATATTTAAAAAAAAAAAAAAAATATATATATATACACACACACACACACACATTATATAAACACACACACACACACACAGCGATTATCCCCCTTCTTTTAAACTGCAAAGTACCAGATATCCCAAAATCACCATTATAGGTAGTCCTGAAAAGTTAAATGATACACAGAACTCTACACAAATCCATTTTTACATGAATTAATATATAAAAGGAGTTTGATACTCAGGTGATCTCACTATATCTTTGTGTGTATTTTTTATGTATATATACACTACTCAAGAACTAGAAATATTTTATTATAGATTTTAATATGCCATTTTACAAATACTGTAATTCCCTCCATGCAAAAAAGAAAAGAAATTAATTTGGGTTTAAAGACAGCATAGTGCAACTAATATTGCTCTACTATCTACCAAATAATTTGCTTGCTACCTCATGCTTATCTATTATGTTTTTCTATGCTCTCTAACACATGTTATGATATATATGCTCCCTAACAGCATTATAACAAAATGGTAATAAAAAAAATAGCAAGCTTATTAGGTAATGGAGTTACTCACTGCTATCTTTGCTATTTCCTTTATTATCTGACAAATCAGGAACAACATGAAACCTTAAGTTTCAGAAAATTCATGAAGTAACACAAAACGGTAATATCCAAGTGAATATTAAGTGATTAAATCCTGTTATTAAAAAAACAAACAAATGTTTATGTATGAACATGATCAGAAAGAAATGCCTCTACACTCAATGACTATAAGGCTCATTAAGTACTTTGTGATGTTTTATGACTATGTACAATTATAAAATTAGTTAATATCGGTTTCTGTTTGTACTGAACTTAAAAAGTTAAATGGGGAACAGAGGGGCATTATACTATGATCAAATTTCTCTTTTATGCAAACAATCAAAAATTATTTTTTAAGACATGCTGGTCATGCGTTACGGGAAAAGACCACCATATGACAATGTGAAACACTAGAAAAAACATTTCCTTCAGTGTTGCATGGTGATCAGCATTCATTTCAGACAAATTATGGAGCCTACAACCATGTTAGAAATAATTAATTTCCCAACAGTTAGACTTCATATTAAGGTCTTCATCTAGCGTATACACATATGTATACTCTGGCCAACTTCATTCTATACGCGGGCCAATATATGACGAGCGCTAGCGTTCGCAGGCTGCACACTTTTAGACAGAACTTAAATAAAAATAAACTCTGCATCTTTTCAAGGAAATAGTTATATATATTGAATTGCTATATTTGTTAAATCATTTTACTACTGGGAGAACAATATAAAATACTTGAAACGGAGTCCTGAAACTGGTCACTGTAACCAGAGCAGAGCAAGTGACTTTCAGTGATGCGTTACTCTGGAGAGCATTGAAATCTACCACTCCCACTACTACAACTTGCACAGAGAAACAGTGATTTTATAAAATGAGTAATCTTTTTAAAGCAATTTTGATTCCATGTTGAGAATATAAATTGTTTCCGTCATCAGAAATAATGAATATAACTAGTATATCAATCAGAAAATCTGCAGTCGAAACTAATAGCTAAATTGATAATACATATAATTTAATATAGTTTTTATCCTGCCTCGGGCCGCACATATAATTTAATATAGTTTTTATCCTGCCGCGGGCCGCACAAAATCATGTTACGGGCAGAATGCGGCCCACGGGCCTGCTTCACCTATGCTCTAGATGAAGACAAGCTATATCACATTTCAAAGAGTATGCCAAAGAGACAATGATTTGATCAACCATTATTCTACTGGCCTGCCCTCTAGTGGAAAAAAACAACTCTACATCAGAGAACAAATTCACCAAGTTTTATTAGAGCAAAAGTGGTGTCCTAAATTAACATGAGAGTTGTTATATTAGAGTTAAGATCCCGGATTACTTACAGGACTGTAAGTAATCTGGGATCTTAACTGAGGTCAGCAAGAGAAGCCTGTTTATGTAAAGGAGGAAAAGAGAGTAAGTGAAAGTTAAGAATCCCAGGGTACTCCACCTTTGGTGGTGAAATGCAAAAAGAGGAAGCCATTTGCCAAGACACAATGAGGAGTAAACACAAAGGAAGCTGTCAAGATGATACAATTTTTGTGATTCACTATGAATAGATTTGCTTGATTGATAATAACTAGGTTTTTAACTTGTATGCAACTGTTTATTTATACTAGATGTATTTCCTTTACATATTTCACTGTCTATATGACTAATAGCATCATTGAGAGGTTACTTAACATAAATAAAAAAAAAAAGGTAAAAAATTAAACATTTTCAAACAGCAGTTAATATCTATATTGAAAAGACTGGAATGATAGTTTAATCATGAGTATCATTAGGCATGTTACATGCAATCTCTCCATTGTTGTGTAACCTGTGTATGAGATTGCTGGCATAGAACAGGTCTTTAATTTTATACGTTAATTAATGATTTCCAGATGTCGTGAAGGATCATTCCTTGATTTCTATTTAGTGTGCCTTTTGAGTGAATGACCTTGGAGGACTCGAACAATCTATCAAAATAATTTTCGTCTAAGTATGGTATGGAGGATGCTTGCCAATTTATTGTGCAATGTTTTCTTTCAGGATGCGCACTACAAGTCTATCCTTTTCTTCATGTTTGTTTTCAATGCCACCCATGTGTTCTTTGTTATGGATTTCAAAACTTTTCCAACTCTGACTTATGTATATCTTCCCACAAAAGTACAGAATGTTTATAAAATGGAACTTTGTTTTTAGGGCAGCATAGAAAGCTTTGAAGGTGTTGAATGGCTTGAATGCCATTCTGATGTTGACTGCCTTTAATATTTTGGCTATTTTTCTTGATGCACTGCCAACATATGGAACAGATACCATGCCTTTGTAATTAATTTCTGTGTTATCATGGGGTGGTTCATCAGAAAATAGAAGTTTCTTTAGTATCTTTTTTTGAGTATCCATTTTGAAGGAATTGGTGAAATAGGATTTGAAGTTCTTATTTTCATTTCATGTCATCATTTTTTTAATATGTTCTATTTTTTCTATTTTCCAAGGTTTTGATTATACTTAATTTTTGTTCAAGGTGATCAAATGAGCTTGCTAGTAGGTACCTGCCTGTGTGGGTTTCTTTACTATAGACTTCCAATGATAATCCTCTAGCAATGTTTTTGTTAACAATGATGTCTAGGAATGGTAATTTTCCATTCTTTTCTACTTCTAATGTGAATTTTATTTTTGGATGTTGATTAATTCAGAAAACATAGAAAATCCTCCAGGTCTTTTTGGGTGTGTTTCTAGGCAATAAAGATGTCATATGTATGTTGGAGATATGTGGATGACATCTGGAAATCATCTTTAATTTTATGCATGTTAAAGACATGACCTATGCCATCAATCACATACAGAGTTTACACAACAATAGAGAGACTGCACGTAATGCCTAATGATACTCGTGATTAGACTATCATTCTGGTCATTTTCAACTATAGATATTAACTGCTATTGGAAAACATTTAGTTTGTTACTGTTTTTTTTATTTATGTTAAGTCATCTTAACTGTTATGCAGACAGAGGGCACAGCCACATAAAGTCTCCTCTCTCTCTCTCTCCCTCAGGGCTATTATGTTTCAGGATTCAGGCAATTTTCTGTAGTGAAAAGCAAATCTGATTATAATTTTACTTGGCTACTCAAAGCTGTCATTTTTTTGTAGTTTGTAGTTTGGCTATTTATACAAAGGGTGAAGAATTATAACGTGGTCACTCATCACTCCTCTGTATACATTATTTCATTTTAGATAAAGGGAGAAAGCAATTTAATAAATTATTTTGTTTCAGCCTAATATCAACTACTACTTCAGTTACATGTTTGTCAGTTTGATAGATAAAATTAGATCAAATGATGATACAATTTTTTATAAACAGAGAAAGAGACATGCAAGAGAGTAAATAAAATAAAATAAATCATTTTAAAATATTCAGTTGAATTTATACATAAGTTGAAGAAAGATATTAATGAGAATAAGAAAATGTATATTGATTAATGAAGAATAAAAGAAGAAGCTATGAAAAACATGTTCTTTAATAAAGAGATGGAGTTACTGAAAGAGAAGAATAGGATGATATGTAGCAACATGATTTTAGAGATCTGTCAAACAAAGACAAAAGCCTTAGTGAAATAAACTGGAATGAATACAGAGATAAGAGCAATAACAGGGAAATATCTGGCAGTGATTGAAGAAGAATTAAGGAAGATAAAGAATGGAAAATGCCCTGTGGCAATGCTGTTGAACTGATAGAATTTTGGTAGTTAAGATTGAATGGACCAAGGGGGTTACTGTTCCAATATTTAAATAAGACTCCAAAAGGGGATTGTAGTAACTATAAAGAAATCACATTATTGTGTCACTGTGCCAAGTTTTATAAAAGGATAATGATAACAAGTATAAGGAATAAAACAGAGGAAAGTCTAAGAAAAAAAAAAAAAGCAATATGATTTTAGAAAAGAGAGATCAACTGTTGATCTTCCTATAAGAAAAATGATAGAGAGATACTAGGAATTCGAAAAAAAGCCTATTTATGACATTTCTAGATTTGGAAAAAACCTCTGATTGGGTTCAACATGAAAAAGTCTGGGAAAGTTTGGAAAGGACAGGCATAGAAAATGAAGAAATAGTTATAAGAATATGTATATTACATGTAAAAGCAGTGTGAAGACTAATTTGCTAATTCAAAGCAGTTTACAGTTAATAATGGACTGCAACGAGGAAGTGTTTTTATCTCTGTTGCTATTTACTGCAGTGATGAATAGGGTCCTATATACAGTTAATGACCCAGAAAGGAGAAACAGCTGGTGATGATTTGTCACACATGCAGAAGAGCTAAGGAAAAAACTGGATAAAGAACTACTGATTATTTACTTATTAACAGTATTAGACTCAATGAACAAGTCTTGAAGAGTTCTTTCCTTCATGATTACACGGTGATCAGAATATCATGAAAATTATGGAAACAATTATGGTGTTAGAGTAAAACTTCAATTTAATATAAACCAAAATAATCACTTGACATTTCGACCTTCACATTAAGGTCATCATCTGGAGTATACACATATATATATACAAAGAAACAAGCTGCACTACAATTACATGGTATGCTAAAGTTACTGATCCACTGTGAAAACTATTGGCCTGACCTCTGGTGAAAAAAAAAAAAAATTTAATCATATATGTGTACATATAAATTAAAACAAACCAGTATGGATGGTGGCCAGTAAAAGCTGAAGTTCATGTAATTTTGTAACCTAATAGATAATAATAATAACAGGACTCTAGCTTTGATGTAGTAAGGTTTTTTTTTTTTTTTTGAGTGAAAATTTCAAATATTTGGGAAGTCTACTTTCTAGTTATGAAAGTTTAGATCAGGAGATATCAAGGAGGATTTTGCTGGACTAAGGCTTTTAACAGTGTACTTTGGGACAGTGAGCCCTCACCGAAGTATAAGCTTCTGATTAACAGAAGTTATTTTCTTTCTACTTTGTTATATGTAGGAGAAGCATGGGGGACTAACAAGCAACGAAATGCAAGTGTTGATGAAAGTGTGGCAAAAACAAGGAAAGACAAAATAAGAAATGTAGACATGATAAATGTTTTAGGACTAGCAGTGTTGAAGAAATGCTTGTCAACTCCTGCTTTTATTATTATTATTATTGTTTCGGGAAACTCCAAGGAGTCGACAGACTCATCGAGGGAGGCCCTAACATCATGTCAAGAACAACTATTCGACATTCACACAGCATCTATCATACCTTGCCTTGAACTCATTCACAGTCGTAGCACCCACAACAGACTCTGGATGCTTATTCCACTCATTCACTACTCTCCAAGTAAAAAACCTAGCTCTAACACCCTTGTCAACCATGCTCTTGCCCAGCTTCCATTCATGCCAAAAATATCTTCTGGATCAATCTTATAGAGACCCTTCAGTAATTTGAATGTCTCAATCATATCACCCCTCCTTTGCCTATCGACCAATTTCTGCAACCCACAAATCTTCAACCTATTCTCATAAGGTTCATTCCACAAACCTGCTATCATCTTGGTCACTCGTCTCTGGATCCTCTGCACTTCCTCCCCATCACGAAGAAACCCTGGTGCCCATAACTGGGCACAGTAGTCCAGATGGGGTCTTATCAAGGCTAGATACAGAGGAACAACTTGTTTATCTCTGCATGTTAAAGTATTTTTCAGAAGCCAAGTGATTTGGTGAGCTGTTTTAGTCACTTTTGCAATGTGTCCCCTAAACTTCAATTCCCTATCCACCAACACTCCTAAATCCCTGGCCTCATCAATCTCCTGGAGTACGGTTCCACCAATGCGATATACTGCTGCTATTCTTTTCACCTCAAAGTGCATAACCTTACACTTTGGCACATTAAATTGACATCCATTTTTCCTAGCCCAGTCCTCCAAACTATCCAAATCATCCTGTAAAATTTTGACATCCTGTGCACTCATAATTGCTCTACCCAACTTTGCATCATCAGCAAACAAATGAACACTTCCTCTCAAATCCTTTCCTATATCATTGATGAACAAATTGAAAAGCAGTGGTCCAAGAACAGAGCTCTGTGGCACTCCACTAGTCACAAGCCATCTTTTAGACTCCACTCCTGAATAAACCACTCTCTGGTATCTCTCTCTCCTTCAACCACCCTCCTATCCATCTCACCAACCATATATCTATCCCCATCTGCTCCAGTTTACTGATTAGGGTTCTATGTGGTATCCTATCAAAAGCCTTGGCAAGGTCCAGTAGTATTACTGTAAACCCATTACCCCTATCCAGTTCAGCCGTCACTGTGTTATAAAACGTGAGCAAGTTACTGAGGCATGATCTACCCTTCACAAAACCATGTTGTCCCCCATACAATATCCCATTTTCGTCTATCCAATCCTGTATTCTTTTTTTGACTAATTTCTCTAAGACCTTGACAATGATTCCTGATATGCTAATCGGTCGGTAATTTACAACAGCAGTCTTGGAACCACCTTTATGCAGTGGAACTATTTTCCCCTCTTTCCACCCCCTTGGGACTAACCCAGACCCGAGACTCAAATTAAACAAAATGGTCAAGGGTACTGACAATTCTTTAGCTGCTTCTCGTACAACACGAGCTGGTATACCATCCAATTCCACAGATGTAATGACATTGAGGTTATGCAATAGACTACTCACCTCCACTTCATTCACCACAATTCCCGTATCATCTACTGATGATATATTCTTGATGATATATTCTTGCAAAGTGCTCACTCAGTAACTCAACTATATCGACTGATTCAGTTACCATCGGCATTCTTTAAAATCATTCTGCCATGTACATTTTTCCTTTTACTTGCTACATATCTAAAAAACTGTTTAGGATTCTCTTTAGCCTGCATGGCCAATGTTCTTTCGTAATCCTTTTTTGCTTTTCTTACCACACTCGTTACCCTTCTGGCCTGCGCTTTATACCGTTCATGTGCCTGCCGGTCACCTTTCTCCTTAAATTCCCTCCTTAGTTGTTTCTTTTTTTGCAGCTCAAGGTTAATGGTGTTATTCATCCATTTAACCCCTACTTCATTTATTATTCGGAATCTAGGTATACATGAAGCCATTGCTTCATGCAAACACTTCTTAACTACCTCCCATGCACTATCGACTTCTAGTCCTTGCAGTTTCACATGCCATGGTACTGAACCAATCAAACTCCTAAGGTTGTCATACTTTCCAGCCCGATAATTCCACATGTACCCTGTCTTAATTGAAAATTCTACACCATTAGCCACCTCCCAAGTCAAGACCCTATGATCACTCTCACCGATTGGTGGCAATGTGGTCATATTTGTTACAACTAAATCCTCAGATGTAATTACTAGGTCAAGCACTCTCTGACCCCTAGTATTTTCCATTACATGCTGTCGCAGATAGTTATCCCTTAATAACTGAATAAAATCCAATTCCTTCCTCCTGTGTGTCCTCTCCTCACTCCAATCAATGCGACCATAGTTGAAATATCCCATAATAATCACTCTCCTTCCACTTATTTCTTCTATTTGCTTGTGCAAACTGTCACCACCATCTTTTCCATCACCTGGTCTATAGCAGCACCCAATTGTATATTTAGTTCTGCTAGCCACAATCTCACACTAAATGGGCTCAAATGTGCTCTTTTCTCTATCCTGCAATTCAACTTCTATTCTCCTTGGCTGCAGCTCATCAGCTATCATCAACAATACTCCTCCCCCCATTTTATTCTCCCTGTCATTCCTGAACACACTATACCCATCACATTCAATCCCACTAACAATATCATCTACAGTCAGCCATGTTTCACTAATACCAATAACCTGTGGTCTGGAAGTGCCAACCATGGCCAAAAACTCTTCCTTCTTGTTCCTAATACTCCTAGCATTAGTGTAATGAATTTAAGACCCTCATTAGCCCCAACCCTACCTTGATGCCTTATATTAACTATCCCACTCTGATTTGAAGTAGTTTGGACATATAATTTAGGGAGGGAAAAAACTGAGCTGTAACAGTGTTCATGAAAAAGGAATATGGGAGGTGATAGAGAATAAGAATAATTAGGATGATAGAGAATCAAAGATCTTCAAAGAAATGAAGATCTTCGATCCATCTGACCTGATAGATTCTCTTGGAATGGTTGCTGATCTGAACTAGTCAAAAGGACAATTCCATTAATGCCTTCGTTTCATAAGATTTCCTACAGGACTAATACTGTTGTATATTATACTTGAAAAGAAATTGTAGTCTTGTTTTAATACTTTACTAAATCATTAGCAAACAAAGTTTGTGCAAGAAGTATCTTCACAGCTAGTCCACTTGTATATTGAGGCTATTGAATTCACGGTTGTCTCAATATCTCATAATGCAAAATATTATGTAAAAGTCACTACCCAGAACAGTTTCAACCATTCTTGAGGTCTAATGTAAAAGATTACAGCCTCTTTATATGAGTAGACTAGTCATGAAGATACTTCACACACCAACTTTGTTTGCTTATGCTTGTGTAAAAGATTAAAACAATATAATTTCTTGTCAAGTGACACTTTTTAATCAAAAACTTTCTAATATGATGTATTAATCCATCCATTTTATATTAGTGTTCATAATTAATAAAGTTGCAAGCAAATTCAGACTTGATTAATGTTTAGAATGATATATTGAATTCTCCAGTAGCTTTTCTTCTTGCTCAGTCTCTTCATGCCTGAGAACTCGTGACCCTAGCCACAATGTCCCTCCATTTCTTTCTGTCTTTTGTTGAAGCAGTGGCCAACTCCAAAGTAAGTCTGGTGATCTTTTTAATCTGGGGCAACCATCTTGGTCTTTGGTGTCCTCTTTTCTTTGTCCTTCCACTTTGCTCTGGATGATAAGTTTTTCCAGGTTGTTTGAATTCGAATGTCCATTCGAATGATGGACATTCAAATTTTCATATCTTGAAATGCGACTGAAATATTTGAGAATTCTTTCATTTACAATATCACATCTCTCTCTTGATTTTTAGTTGACTTGTACTTTCATTAGACCTTTTGTCCATCCAGGAGATTCTCAACATCCTTCTCCAGCACCACATCTTGAAGCTGTTATCTTGTCCATATCTTTCTTCCTGAGTGTCCAAGATTCAGCACCATAAATGAAAATCGAAAACAACAAGCTATTGACCAGTCTTGATTTAGTGGTGATAGAAATGTTTCTATCTTTCCATATTTTCTGTAACTGCACCATTGCTGAACTCGCCATAGTAATTCTTTTAATTTCTGGTTGACATCTACTCTTGGTGTTTATTAGAGCTCCAAGGTAAATGAATTCATCCACCTTCTCAAAGTTAATGTTGTGGGTGAAATTGTCATTTTCATCTATAGCCATGTATTTCGTTTTATCATGATTAATTCTTAAACCTTTCCCATTCGAATGATGGACTTTTAAATGATGGACTTCAGTTCTCCTTTCATCAGATTATTTATCTTTTTACCACCAACTGAGAAACCACTATCATGTCCATTAAGTGCCTTTCTCATATTGTATTCTTCATAAAGATTGCATAGATCAGGAGAGAGCATGCATCCTTGCCTCACACCTTCCTCGGCGTTGAACAACTGAGATGTTTTTCCATCCAATTCCACAGCAGCCTGATTCCTCTAATACAGTTGTTTTAAAAGGTGTATCAAGTGTTTTCTGGAAGGTCCATTTTACTTAGTATTTTCCACAGGTTCTTCCACCTGACACAGTCAAATGCTTTAGTGTAATCAATGAAACACATATACAAGGGAATATTAAATTCTTAAACTTTTCAACTAAGTGCCTTAGATTAGAAATTTTATCTCTGGATCCACGTCCTTTTCTTAAACCTGCCCATCCTGTAAGAAGTTGTTACTCGACATATTGTTTAAGTCTTTCTTTAATAATATGGAGAAGAATTTTGCTTGCATGTAAGATCAAGGCTATAGTTCTATAATTATTGCATTTATTGACATTTGCTTTTTTCTCTATTGGGATAAAAATGGATTTTACCCAATCAACAAGCCAATTTCCTGTCTCCCAGATTTTATTACAAACTTTTCTGATGATTTCAATTCCTATGGGTCCTAGAAAAGTTCACTTCATATTTGGTCGTGGCCCCAGGGTTTTCCCTTTTCTGAGTTTTTTTTTTTAGAGCTTCTTCAACCTCTTCTTTTAAAATACAAGGTTTCCTTATGGAAGTATCTTATGTTTTCTTTGTTAAATGAGACTGAATTATCTTTGTATAGATTTGAGCAATAGTCTTTCAATCTATTAAGGATGTCTGTTAGATCATTAAGAATATGATTGTTGGCATCAGCTTACTAAGTAGGTCTTTCGTTTGATTTTGATTTGAATGATAATCTGTTGATAAAGTTGTTTTCATCTTTAATGCAAAGTTTTTTGATGAGCTCGGATAACTCGCTATAGATCTGCCTATCATCTTCTGTTGAAGGTTCTTTTAATTTTATTTCCCTTCTTATCTCGACTTGTTTCAAAGTTTCATTTAATATTTAGGGTGTGTTGATTCTGGATTTTTGGGGCAACATCGACTTTGCAGTTTCCAGAAATATTATTTTGGTTTTATCTCAAAGTTCTTCTGAGGTCGTTTCATCAGTGAATGCATTTAAATGGCATGATTGTATGACAGGGGGACTTTCCTATGACGAGTCTTTGGCTTCCTGGAGGTTCAGGGATGATAACTGTGAATGTATCAATTTTTACCTCTTTAAAAATTGGCACCCATGTGGGGACACCTGTAATCCCCATCGGGCGCATCCCCTGGTGGCCAATCGGGGAATGCTCGTCATAGTTTACTATGAAGGGTAGGAGGGAAATAAAATACCTCCCGTGGACTAACAAAATAGCACTTCCCTCATAGGCCGGTCTGGGGCCTCGAAGGTGGCAGCCCCACCACCAGACTCGGGTGCTGAAGGCTAATCCCCTGCACACCTTAAAATTTCACTCATTAAAAGAAATAACAAAGAGATAGCCGAACTGCCTAAATGGTTAATGACAAAGCGAGGAAAAAGGTACATGAGATACGGAACATGGAACGTTAAAAGTCTACATGGAAAAGAAAACGAATTAATTGATGAATTTAAAAAATCAAGATTGGATTTGCTAGCAGTCACAGAAACAAAAAAGAAAGGTCAAGGTTGCCAGAAAATGAAAGATGGGTATATACTTTCTATTCAGGGGTAAACCCAAGAGAATGGGGAAAACAAGGGGTAGCTTGCATAATTAAACCAGATCTCAAAGAATATAAATGTATTACTAAATGGCAACTAATAAACGAAAGGCTGTTGACAATCACTATAGATTTTAAATCGACAACCAAGTATTCACTGTAATTGTTGCATATGGCCCAAACAATAATGCCAATAAAGAAATTAAAGATGAATTCTTCGAACTCTTACAAAAAACAATTGAAGAAGTTTAAGGGCATATCATACTACTAGGAGACTTTAATGGCCGGGTAGGGAATCAAGTAGATGAAGAAATGAAACAAGTGTTGAGATCACAAGGAGAAATAACCCGGAATAATAATGGAGAAAGAACAATAAATCTTTGCTTTACAAATAATTTAGTAATAGCGAATACTATGTTCAAGCATAAAGAAATCCATAAGTTTACCAGGGAAGAGCCCAATAGAAACGAAAAATCTATAATCAACTATGCCATCATAAGCAGATCGTACTGGAAGTATACAAAAAATGCAAGAGTCTACAGGGGTCCTGAAATAGGCAGTGACTGCTACTTATTAGTATTGGAAACAATCCATAAAATAAAAGTTGAAAAATGTAGAAAAAGTAGCAAGGAAATAAAATGTTATGATAAAGAACTACAAACTAAAGAAAGAAGAAATAGCCATTGAGTATAAAAGTAAAATAGAAAAGAAGATGAAAGAAGTAGAAAAAGAGATATATGAAGACCAAGAAGTAGAAAACCTATGGTACAGATTCAAAACACTTCTTCTAGAAACAAGCAAAGAAATTTGTGGTGTATCATTAAATAATAAACAGAAGAAACATAAAACACCCTGGTGGACTGAAGAACTAAAAGAAGAAATTAAAAAGAAAAAGCAATTATGGAAGAGATATATAACATCAAAGCTGCAGGTTGATAGAGAACTATACAACAACCAAAGAAATAAAGTTAAAACATTAGTGAGAGCAGAGAAAAGAAAATGATGGGAAGACTTCAGACATACTTTAGAACAAAATTTTAAAGGAAACCAAAAATTCTTCTATAATGTTTTAAGAAGAATGAGGTCAGAGAAAGAATGCCCCATAAAGTTTATCAAAAATAAGGATGGAAAGTTACTCACAAATTCCAAAGACATCATGGAAAGATGGAAACAGTACTTTCAAAAATTATTGGAAGATGCAGGACACTGACCTAAGAGCAAGACACACAAGCAAAATAGAAGATCAGAGTGAAGAAATTCATGTGCAAATGAACTGTTAGCAACAATAAATAAAATAAAACTGGGAAAATCAGCAGGCCATGACCAAATAACACCAGAAATGGAAAAGAATTTAGAAATGAAAGCCATAAAATTTCTTTTACACCTATTCAATGTTGTATGGAAAAAGAAAATTATTCCCAAAGACTGGGAAGTAGCTATAATAATCCCTATATTTAAGAAAGGAGACAACCGCAAATGTAAAAACCATACAGGAATTTCACTTTTAAGCGTTCTAGGAAAATTATATACCCGCATGTTAGAAGCGGGGCTTAGGAATCAAATAGACACACTGGATGAAATGCAATATGGCTTTCGAAAAAATAGAAGCACACAGGATCTTATCTTCAGTCTTAGACAAATATCAGAGAAAACATTGGAATATTGAAAAGAACTACATTCATGTTTTATAGATTTTGAAAAGGCCTTTGACAGAGTTCCCAGACACTTAATATGATAAACATTAAAGAAAAACAAGATATGAGATAACTTAATAGCAGCCATACAAAGCCTCTACAAAAGTAATAGAAATTATGTAAGAACCTGTAATAATAGATCAAAAGAATTTGAAACAAATGTAGGAGTGAGGCAAGGCTGTATCTCAGCCCTCTTCTCTTCATCGTAGTAATGGATGAAATTTTAAAGGCATGCCAAACAAAAACAAAAAAGTTCCACTTAGAATACAGGAAACTGAAAGAAACCAGGATTTCACATATGGCTTTTGCAGATGATGTAGTGATTCTAGCAAATACAGCTGAAGATCTGCAACACAATATCAACATTTAGTATGAAGAAACAAAGAAAAGGAATATGACCATAAATATAAATAAAACTAAAACAATGATCATATCTAGAAACCAACAAAAACACATAATAAAAATAGAGAATCACCAACTGGAACAAGTCCACTCCTTTAAATACTTGTGATCATATATACAAGAAGATGGTAGACTAGACACAGAAATTAACAACAGGATAAGAGGGGGAACAAAGCTATTCTATGCAATGAAAGGCCCACTCCTAGATAAGAAAGAAGTCACCCAAAATACCAAAATGGCAGTGTACTGTTCAGTGTTTCTACCAACATTAACATACAGTTGTGAGTCTTGGTGTTTAACAACAGGAAACACAAATAAACTACAAACAACTGAAATAAAATATCTCAGGAAAGTGGCACAAAAAACAAGACTAGACCGAATAAGAAATCAAACCATAAGAGCCAGCCTTCAAGTTGCACCTCTGAATCAATTCATAACACAAGCCTAAATGAGATGGTTTGGACATCTTAATCGAATGGAAGAAGGAAGAATAGCAAAAACTGTATACGAAAGCCAGAAAATAGGAAAAAAAAACATAGGCAGACCCAGGAAAGGTTGGCAAAAGGAAATTAAAGAAAAACTGGAAAAGAAGGGAATTAACTGGAAAGAAGCAAAACAACAAACCTTGGACAGGACGGTATGGAAATCTCTTTGGCAAAATCTCAATGCTTAAAAGCATAAGAGATCATAGACGAAGAAGAAGAAGAAGAAAAATTGGCAGTCAACCATACTGCTTTTTGTCACACTCGATGATGAAATAGTTTTTAGTTCATATCTGATTAAAAACACAACACTCCAAATCAACTTTCTGCCTTTTGGGAACATTTTTAAAGATGAGTTTTTAATTTAATACAAATTAATGGTAATTCAATACAACGAACAAGTTATATGAAAATAGCAGTTTCACAATATGAAAAGATTGATACATACATAACTGTATTTAGCATATATATATATGAATGCACCAGACTACATGTACATATTTGATACAGAGCTAGATGCTTGCATGCCTGTACACATAGCAATGCAAAATAGATGAAACGCAGATAAGAGAGACAGAAATTCATAACAGCAATACCTGGCTTTGTAACTTCAACTCTCACATATTTCCTGCAATGAATGCCAGTCTTTTCAATGTCTTTATTTTGACTTATTTTAGCACTGAATGTACAAGGTTCTTAAAATAATTTAAAAATGCTGAAATGCTGTTTTAATTCACTTTCCACACAAGCCATATAAAAATCATCCATGGTCATATCCAACCTGCAAGGCATGGATTGGCCACTATTGCCTTAGATATTCCATGGATATGTCAACAATGTCAAACTACACTTTTTAGTCAGTGGTGTTTAGATCAAAATAAAAACAAGAAATGATAGATTGTGATAACTACTCAATGGTTCAGTTGCTAAAAGGAAATATGCAAACGTTTTTGTTTTAAGAAATAACATATGGCATATACAGTATGTGTGTGTATGTATATATATATATATATATATATATCTACTCTCTATATATATAAAAAGATAAGCCGAAATTTGAAACGTTTTTATGTCACGTTTTTTGTCTTATCGGCTTACCAGTCCAGAACTTGGGGAGCAGAGTCCCCTAGTATGTGTGTATATATATATATATATATATATATATATATTTTTTTTTTTTTTTTCAGAATTCATTTTTATTCGGTTGCAATATTATGAAAAAGCTTTAATGACTGATACCGAGAGATAAAAAGATGACATGATATTTTTGAAAAGATACTACTAGTTTACTAGTTTCGTTGAATTGATCAACATCTTCAGGTATCACAATCAAAGAAGTATATAAAGAATTACAGAGACTTAAAATTGTAATAACAGAACAAGTACAAAAACGAAAGTAGCGTGTTTGTAAACAAAATGTGAGCTTGAGTTCCAAACAAACGTATACTACGCGCTGTCGCAAGTGCGCTAGTACTGAACAGAGGCAACGTGTGCATCAGAGAGATTAAAATTCAGGCTGTTGTTGATATGAGAGGAATCTAGAGAAATTTCCCTAGATTCGACAATCTTTCTCTCGAGTTCATCATAGCACACATGGATGTTAGAAGTTTGAGTCCAGTTCACAATGTGTTGGCAGCCTTCATCTGAGTTAGCTGAAAAGAGAACATGGCTAGAGAGAGAGCGTTAGCTCTAGTCCTGTAATGAGATGTCTCGACGATGTTCTTCCAAATGCAGAAGGATGGATTTAGCAGTCTGGCCATAGTATGGCTTTCCACAATCACATAAAATCTTGTACACTCCTGGAAACCGATTTGGAAGATGTTTCTCTTTAGGTTTGCTAAGTATTGAATAAAGTTTTGGAAGCATAGTAAAGCAAGTTTTGAAGTTAAACTTCTTGAGAATCTTTGACAGTTTTGGTGAAATAGAGCTGATGTAAGGCAAAGAGATGAAGGCTCTTAATAATGGTTTCTCTCCTAAGAAAAAAGCAATTTTCTTAGGAGAGAAACCATTATTAATAAAAGTTTTTTTAAGAAAAAGGAGTTCATTTTCAATTTCTGTTTCTTCTGTAAGTAATGATTTGGCTCGGTGAGCTAAGGTGGAAATAATACCAAATTTTTGTGGGGGATAGTGATGGGAGGAAACATGAAGGTATCTATCAGTATGAGTAGGCTTTCTAAAAATTGAGATTTTAATACTCTCAGCACATCTGGTAAATTTCAGGTCTAAAAAGGGAAGGCAGTCATCTGATTCCAGTTCGAAGGTAAAAGAGATTTTTCCATGGCACTTGTTTAGGTGGTCTAAAAATAAATTGAAGTTGTTGACACCATCTTCCCAGATGAGGAAAATATCATCAATATAGCGATACCAGAATTTTGGTTTAAGATGGAAGGAGTTAATAGCTTTTTCTTCAAAATCGTTGAGAAATATATCTGCAAGAATCGGAGAGAGCGGGCTGCCCACTGCCAGACCTGAGTTTTGTAAGTAGATCTTATTGTCATATTTGAAGTATCCTGACTTTATGCAATGGGAGAGAAGAGCAAAGAGTTTTTTTGATAATTTGTTCTTGAAAAGATCAAGGACTTCTTGAGCAGGTACATTTGTAAAGAGAGAAACAATATCGAAACTGGCCATTAAATCTGTTTTTTTAAGTTTGATATCCTTGATTTTAGAAACAAAATCTGCAGAGTTTTTAATATGTGAAGAGGAAATTCCAGAAAGATTTCTTAGAAACCTTGTGAAATATTTAGAGTGGTTATAGGTAAGAGAGTGTATGCCCTCAACTATAGGTCTGAGTGGGCAGTTTATTTTGTGAATCTTGGGGAGACCATCCAGTCGTGGGATTAAGGGATGAAGTGACCTAAGAGAAAGACGAATGTTTCTTTGCAACTCCAAGGTGGTTTTTAATAAATTATTAGTTCTATTGTGTAGTTCAATCATAGGGTCACTATTAATTTCTGAGTAATTATCACTGTTTAAAAGTTCCAAGATTTTATTATGGTAATAATAAATTAATAATAATTGATTCCTCTCATATCAACAACAGCCTGAGTTTTAATCTCTCTCTGACACACGTTGCCTCTGTTCAAGTACTGGCGCACTCGCGACAGTGCGTAGTATACGTTTGTACAGAACTCAAACTCGCATTTTGTTTTCAAACACGTTACTGTCTTTTTGTACTTATTCTGTTATTACAATTTTAAGTCTCTGTAATTCTTTATATACTTCTTTGATTGTGATACCTGAAGATGTTGATCAATTCAACGAAACTAGTAGTATCTTTTCAAATATATCATGTCATCTTTTTATCTCTCGGCATCAGTCATTAAAGCTTTTTCATATATATATATATATATATATATATATATATATATAACATACCATCTGGGGCTGCTGAAGATCAGATAATGAAATGCCAGGATACGTTTTTCACACACAGCTGACCTTACAATTGCAAACTCACAGAGACCATAAGAATAGTTTATAGTGAATTTCTTTTGTCATGACATAACTATGGAACTTGGTCAAGATTTTTCAGCAACTTATTATAGTGAGTGAATCTGTTATGAAAGTGTCCTAGTATACAGATTTAAACTACTAATGTTAGGCTCAATGACCTGTCACAGCCAAGTAACTTGAATTCTTAAAAACCTGCTTAACACTCAATTTACAGCTCACATCTCAGCTGTGAGCTGTAAATTGTGTGTTGTTCTTTCCTCTGGCCAGTTTGCCAGTTTTGTATTCACCTTCAGTTGAAAAGTTCTGATAAAAGTTTATGTCATCATCATCATCAAATTCCTGCCATGTACCCTCAAGGGGTGTACAGGATATGATAGTACTACATGAAAAATTTACATCATTACTAACTTCCTATCTACAATTTTCCTCCAAATCAGTCTGTTTAATGTCAAGATTCCAATATTATCGGGTCTTATATTTCTTATATTATCAGGCACTTTTTTACTGTATCACTCCATCTATATCTTGGTCTTCCTTTGGGTCGTTTTCTTGCCAACATGGCAAAGAACACTTGCTTTCCTAATCTTTCCTCGCATATTCTGTTTAAGTGACCATACCATCTGAGATTAGCTCTGCTAACACATTCCTGGATGCTGACAATGTCTAGTTCTTTCCTAATATCCTCGTTTTTAATATGATATTGCCATTGATGCCATCTGTTCATGCCCCTAATCTTTCTCAGGATTCTCATATCTGTAGTCTCTAGTCTTTGGTCAAGTGTTTTACTTCTAACCTAGCTCTCAGATCCATAAGTTAAAATTGGTTTAAACACTGTCTTGTAT
Source organism: Typopeltis vanoorti (assembly GCF_054136105.1). Lineage (NCBI taxonomy): Eukaryota > Metazoa > Arthropoda > Arachnida > Uropygi > Thelyphonidae > Typopeltis > Typopeltis vanoorti. The sequence continues at coordinate 175,432,231 of NC_143551.1, read as the reverse complement.
ACAGCTAATTTAGTGTTTTGGCTAATTTCTCTCTTATTCCATATAAATTTATTCAGTTGACTTCCTACCATACCAGCTTTGTTGATTCTGTTGTCTATTTCCATATTTAACTTACCATCTTCTAAAAATTGTGCCTAAGGATGAAATGTTTTACTTGTTCTATAAGTTCTCCATTCACAATGCAGTTGACATTTTCAATGTTTCTGCCTATTTTCATAGTCTTTGTCTTTTTAATGCTGACTGACCTTTGTACCATATCTATTACAACAGTTATTCAATTTAGTCAGGGAATCTTGCAGACTTGTAGCGGATTTATTTAGAAGTACAACATCATCCGAATAAAGCAAGAATTCCAGATGATTGGAGAGCTCTATGCCAATCATCTGGTATTCATCCCTCTGTCTAGGACTTCTGATCCGGACAGCCTCCAATTTTGATATCAGATTTAATACTACTTTCCTTCATAATGTGATCCATACAGATAATAAATAACAGAGGAGATAATGTAAGGTTTATGTCCTAGATGGAATTCAAACCACAGTTTTTCCAACCAAATGATGTAATCAATCCTGACCGAGCTATGGATACTCCGCAAATATTCAAATATTAATGCAAAAACTCTAGATTTTAAACTTGAATTACAATTGAAGTTTCAATCATCTTTGCCAAAAATCGTCTCATTGGGTACATGCTAAGGCAACTCATGATAAAGGTGACTGAAGCTCTCAGTGCAAGTTAGAAGGAACTAACAGAATATACTGATACTAGGGGGGGGGCTCTGACGCACCCCCCCCCCCGAGTTCCGGACTGGTAGGCCGGTTCTCCTTGAATTCTGATGACTCGAAAAGGGGGTTCCACACTCAGGGTAGCTGCTGAGTTTCAAAACGTTTCAAATAACTTGACAAAAAATGTGACACAAACACGTTACAAAAAAAAGGCTTATCATTTTATATTATAGAGTAGATAAAGACACAACTAGTTGATGTCTCTATTTTAAAGAATGTACATCTTTAGGTGTACAAAATCAGCAAGAGTTTGCACCCATGCACAACAGGAAATACAGAAATAACTTAACACTTATGTTATTTATGTACTACAGTTGAACTCTGTTGTACTAAGAACAGAAATAACAAGCAAAAACCCATAACGATTTTAATTAATGCATATTCTCATACAATTGCTCATTTTTATAATGAGCATACTACACGAATATACTGTACAAATTTTGGTAGCTGTGCAAACATTGTTAATTACTCGGGTTGTTCATGGAATACCCAATTTTCAGAATAGACAAAAATGAAAGGAGTGACTCAGCTTTTATGACCACCTGCAAGATTATGAGTCAGATTATAACCTACTCTTATCCTTGGGAACTATCCCCAGTCTACCCACCCCTCCAGCAGTCTAGCCTCTGGCCCTCCTCCCTCACTTTAACCAAACACTGCACGACTGTAAAATCAGTTAAAAGCAAACCTCCCATCAGAAACATGTCTACTAAAAGAAAATGTCTCTCGGTTCATGAAAAAGTCTAAATTATTTGTGGGTTACAATGTGGTGCAAAAAAATGTTGAAGTATGTAAAAATTTTTTTTTGTCTTCTTCAACGGTATTGACATTGCAGAAGAATAATGATGTTTACATATCAGCACTGGGAAACAACATAACCAAAATCAAAAATTTAGAAAGTGCACTCTTACGAACGTTGATGAAACATTGTTTCAGTGGTTCACTACACAAAGAAGTGTTGATTCTAAAGAGATATTCTGATCTTGAAAGCTCAAGGAGAAAAATTTGTTAAACAATTTGGATGGGACAATTTTATATGTAATAATGACTTACTGGATCAATTTAAAATCCAACATGATATTGTTTATGCAAAAATTAGTGAAGAATCTTGATCTGCAGATCCAATAATGACAAATAAATGGATTGATCATGTCTGGGCAGAAATAAAAAAAAAATTCAGTTACAAAGACATCTACAATGTTGACAAAGAAGAACTTTATAATTTGACACCTGATAATACATTTAAATTCAAAGGGGTAAAATGTGTTGGCAAGAAAAAAAAAAAATCAATGACTCACTTGATGGTGCTCATATGTGCAAATATGACAGGAAATGATTAAAAAAAACTTACCTTATCAGAAAATTGTTAAAACCTCAGTCTTTCAAATATCAAAGTGAAAGCTTTCACACAAACATCAATTTTAAGATTCATAAATTCAAAGGATAATTAGGTTAAAAAAAAAAAAGTCTTATAGAGACTCAGAGTCTATACAGGCTTGTCCAGAACATGCTAACAGTCAGAATTTGAACCCACAATCTGTTGGTTAAGAAGTAGGTATGCTAATCACTCAGTCAACTAGGCTGGTCAAAGTTGGATACTGTTCAGTTTACTATAATTATAATTTTCTGAATTCTAATATACTAAAATATAATACTTATAACGATACATATCTAGGTGTTTGAATAGGTTGATATCTGATGAATTCATCAGCCACATAGAGTTATCCATTAAGATGGATGATCTCCATGTGTGCTTCAAACCAATTCTGTATTGGTCTGCTATGAGCTACCATCAGTGGCGACTCGTCCATTAAGGCTGCAGGGAAGTTCCTGTTTTATTATCACCGTTCTTAAAATTTTATATATTTATCTAAAACCATTATTTTCTTGTATGTAATACAATACTGCTCAATATTTTATTTTATATAATTCGTTTTGTAGCAATAGTTGTGTTATGAAATAGTCAATGTGCTGTACAGACTAGGGCTAGTATACTCAACCCCGGAGCTGCATTCAATGCAGACCATACCAAACCGCTACCTAGTGGGGATAACGTAGTGTGTGTGTGGGGGGGGGGGGGGTAACGCATGATTTATGTGCAGTCTGGGCTGGTAGCATTGCAGCCTAAGATACATTGCTACTACACGAGCACAACAAAGAACACAAATTAACGTCATTGTCATAGGTAAATATTATTGAGAAGAATTCTGTTAAATATTGTTAAATTCTGTTATATTTTAGTTTTATTAATAATATAATTTTTTCAATCCATACTGATTTTTTTAATATTTTTTTTTTACTTTTATTGCTACAGCCTCACCACCACAAATTCTTAGGGGCCACCACTGGCTACTACTAGTCCACACTGATCATACCCCCAGATAATATTGTAATAGAAGTTCTAGTGGTGCAATAGGAGTCAGTGTGCACCCCTATCATATGTTTCACTATCCAGACCAGTGGAGTTGATGTCATAGTATGGAATACATTGATCAGAATTAGAACTCCTGTTGCAGTATTGGCCAAAATATGACTGTCAACTGGTCATATGTTGACTCGTCTCTCAGTACACCTTTTTTCTACTCAGCATAGCATTCCAGAGACATGCTACTGAAGAAATACCAGCTGCTTACAGATCTTCAGCAACCAGAACCTCATATATACAAGAAAGCCATTGCATCCTTTGCTTATTATGAGCATCCACTTTGTTTGCCACTTTAATTGGGTTATGAAGTGGTTTTACCAGTTTGGCACCATTCTAGGAATACCATGACAACTGCAGTACTGGCCAACTAACAAAACGTGCCATAACTGAAATGGAAGTACCCAATGCTGAGCCCTCAAAATCATGTCATTAACTTTTTCCATTACTGCAACACTCTGGTATGCATATAATGCCATGCATATCTTTATGCTGCAATAGAATGGATGTTTGGTAACGGTACCAACGAATTTCAACAGAACGTTTCTAAAAGCCTCTTTAAACGGAAAAGTTCATATACGCTATGAGTCAGTGCAACTCCATTATTGTGTTACAGGAACAATACAATACATGCTAAACAGAAATTACCATGTCCAAATACTAATTTTTATTAAAAATTAACTTAGAAGTACAAGCGCCTGAATGCATGCTGTACATTGCTCCATTGACTATTCCTATGCTCAAACTCATTTTTGAGCATTAGTAGCATTGATTATTACCTGTATTAACTGCTGATGTGTTTCCAACTTATCACTGCTGTACACTTCAAGACTTATGACAGCCCAATAGGAAGAAATATAATGGAGGTAGGTCAGGTGACCAGTGTACCATAGCACAGGTCCATCTCTTCCTATCCATCTATAGCGCTCTATTATATGGCATTCACATATGGTACGTTGCAAGCAGTACATCCTGTAAAGGTAACTATAGGTTATTTTTCACAAAAATTCCTATAGGAATCCACTGTGTGATGTCCCTGGATGAAATGCATTCCAATAAGACGGTTACTTAATGATCTACATCACATGCTTATTGAAAACCTGTGCTGGAAAGCACGTTTTGTCGCCTCCTGTTGATTTTGTTATACTAAGCATGGAAATTTCATAAGTCATTTATACCATTATTATTATTTTTTTTTTAAATAACGAAACCTGTGGTGAAATCATAATTAAAAGAAACACACATATTAACCACAGTGAAAATTATTTACTTGTAAATATTTCATCCTAAGTATCTTAGGACATCATCAGTACTTAAAAGAAACACACGTATTAACCACAGTGAAAATTATTTACTTGTAAATAATTTTCACTGTGGTTAATACGTGTGTTTCTTTTAATTATTTACACCATTACGGGTGACCTGACCTTCATCTATAAACAGAAAGTCAGGAAGAATGTTCAAATTTGCCAGAAGCCATTCACGAAATTGCACATAGTGTGTTGAGAAAAGAGGTATTATACCCTTTGCAAGTGATATGGATAAAAGTTGTCAGAGTGCAGAATTTTTCAAAAGGTAAATGGAACACTAGTAATATGTCAAATTCTTCATAAAATTGAGTCTGGGCTTTGCTGCATTGCTTCCAGAACATTATCTTCATGGCACTCTTATGCACTTTCTACATTTGCTCATGGGTAGCAAACAGTCTTCCTATGACACAGTACACTGTTAAATTGTGAATGAAGATATTTATAATTAATAATACTTCATTGTTTGTCTCTTGCTTCTTCATCAGTTGCATCAGTCATGGGACTGGTAACTCAGCAGCAATTTCCTCCATTCCGCTCTGTCATTGGCTTTCTTCTTAACCTCCTGGTAACTCCTCAAACCAATGCTGTCTTTGACTTGGTCAAGAAAGCTTTTCCTCAGTCTGCCTTTTCTTCTTTTCCCCTCTATTTTGCCTTCAGTTATTCTTTTCACAAGTCCATCATGTCGAAGTATATGTCCAAACCACCTATCCCTTCTAATTTTGATCGATTTAATTAGAGTTCTTGTTTTGTTTATCTCTCTCAGGACTTGTTGGTTTGATTTTTTTTCTGTCCATTTTATTTTGTTCATGCGGCGCCAGCACCACATTTCAAAAGCTTCCAATCTTCTTACATCTTCTCTGCCTAGAATCCAGGTTTCACATCCATACAGTGCAATGCTCCATATCAATGTCTTTACTATTTTTTTTTTTCAATTATAGGTTGAGTTTTCCTGTTAAAATGCTTTTCATCTTAGAGAATTGGGCTTTTGCGTTGTTTATTCTTGATCTTATGTCTTCTCTTGTTCTGCTATTAGGCTTCCTAAATATTTAAAGCTTTTCACTTGTTTTATTTGTTTCCTGATGTCTATATGCTCTATATTGATAAGGATTTTGCCTGTAACAATGATTTTAGTCTTATCTGTGTTGATTTTCATTTTATATTTTTCAAGGTTACTATTTAGTAATTCTCGCATTGCTTTTAATGTTCTTCTGTTTTCTGCTACAAAGGCTATGTCATCAGCAAATCGTATACACATGACTTGCTCACCATTTATCTTTATGCCACTATTTATTTTATCTTTAGTTTCCTGAATGGCCTTTTCAATATATAAATTAAAGTGGTGAAAGTATACATTCCTGTCTTACTCCACTCCTTATATTTATTATTTTCTCCTTATCATTGATTTTAATCCGTTCATTTTGATTTTTGTAACTTTGATAAATTATTTTCCTATCCCTCAAATCTATGCCGATATTAGTTAGACAATTTAGGAGTATTTATATCCTCTATCATAGATTTGAGCTATTAATTGATAGAGTAAGGTTTTTGTCTCATCACCTAGATTTTGTAGCAGTTCTATAGGAATATTGTCTCTACACCTGGACTTTTTCCCCTTACTCATCTTGGACAGTGCTTTATCAAATTCTTCTTGCATTATTGGGGGTCCTAGATTATCTTCATTTTGATTTTCTCTGCTGATATCAGCATCAAGCTCGTCGCCATTATAGAGATTTTCAAGATAATTCTTCCATTCCATTAATATATCGTCAGATTCTATTAGTAATTTTTCATTTTCATCTTTGATGGCATTGTTTTTGCTGTTCTTATTAAATTTGAAAGTTAGTTTGTTAATTTCTTTATAGGCTTTCTCTATGTTTACTTTTTAAATAATTCATCTATGTTATTACACTGTTCTTCCAGGTATTCTTTTTTGGCTTGTCTACATTTTCTTGTAATTTGATTTTTAAGATATTTCTATTTGGCCACATCTTCTTTAACAGCATTTTTATATTTTCTTTTTTCATCCATAAGGCCAAGTATTTCATCTGTTATCCAATGTTTTCTTTTTTCTTTTTCTGCATTTTTCAATAATTGATTTGATGAATTTGTAATTAACTCTTTAATCATATTCCATTGGTTTTCAATATTATTCTGACTATTTATGTTTTCTGGAATGTTACGATCAGTTGCCTCTTGGTATCCTCTCTTTATAATTTTTCAAGGTTCCATCTTATTGGTTTGTATCTTTGGATTTGTTTCCTATGTTTCAGTTCTGTTTTCATTAAGACAAGGTTATGGTCACTACTAATGTCAGCACCTGGATAGCTTTTGAAATTTTTTATTTGGTTTCTGTATCTTTTCTTGACCAATATACAGGGTGTCCCAAAATTCACGCAAGAAGTAATTTTGATAGAAAACACAGGTTTTTAATTAAATATTGTAATGTCTTATTGATTCATAAAGTATACAGTATAGGGTTATGCATGGAATAGCATATCAGGTAAATGGCCTCCACGGCTGTGCTGGCACATATGCACTCTTTTGTTGAAATTTTCCATGACCGTTTTGCATAAATGTGGCTGAATTTCGTTGATACAGTGCTCAATTTCCTCCTTCAAGGTGTGGGTGGTTGTGGGCTTGTTGGCATAAACCTTAGACTTCAAAAATCCCCAAAGAAAAAAGTCCAACGGCGTTAAGTCACATGATCTGGGCGGCCACTTCTGATCACCAAAATGGGAAATTACACGACCAGGAAATGACTCATGCAGTAATTGAATTGTTTATCGGGCTGTATGGCATGTGGCACTGTCTTGTTGAAACCACATGTTGTCCACATCCATATCTTGCAATTTAGGCACAAAAAACTGGATTATCATGTCGCGATAGCGAGCACCATTAACTGTTATTGCCTTACCAGCCACATTTTCGAAGAAGAATAGACCGATGATGCCTCCAGCCCAAAATCCGCACCAAACAGTGACATGTTGTGGATGCATTTGTTTCTCAACAATCACTCGTGGATTTTCTGAACCCCAAATGCGACAATTTTGTCGATTAACGAAGCCATCAAGATGAAAATGAACCTCATAGCTGAAGATGATTTTGTTCGAAAAATAAGCATCCACTTGTTGTTGTTCCATAATCCATTCAACGAACTCTCTTCGCTGTGTGTGGTCAGTAGGCTTCAGTTCTTGAGTCAATCGAACTTTGTAAGCATTAAGATGCAAATCTTTCGTGAGAATATGCTGTAGAGAGCTTCTCGAAATGCCCAATTCAAGACCACGGTGCCGAACTGATGTTCCTGGACTCTCAGCAACACTCTCACGAACTGCTTCGATGTTTTCTGTTGAACGACTTGTTGAAGGATGACTATAAGATCACTAATTGATCCCGTTTCCTTGAATTTTTTAATTAATCTTTTCACAGTTGTTAAATCACTATTCTGACCATATTTTGTACGAAAATTGCGAACTGTAGCTGCCAAACCTTCATTATTTTTAACATATTGCTCAACAATGAAAATGCATTGTTCTTTCATGTAGCGCTCCATTTTTAATAACCCTGAACTGTCAGCTGTCACTTTTTTCTCGTTGGCAGCACTTTACCGCACAAATGGCACTAAATTTAAATCTTACGTGAATTTTGGGACACCCTGTATAATCTATTTGATATCTATTTGAATCCCCAGGCGCTTTCCATGTGTATCTTCTTCTTTTTGGAACTTGAAATAGTGAATTTGCTGTAACTAACTGTTTTTGTGTACAAAATTCTATTAACTGCTTTCTTCTTTCATTCCTACGTCCAAGACCAAATCTTCCTGAAACATTATCATTGCTCTCTTGTCCCACTATAGGATTCCAACTCCCATTATTATTGTATTGTCTCTGTCTTTAAAGCTGCTCCAGATTTCTTCTATTTGTTCATCGCTATGTTGTGATGTTGGCATGTAGATCATTATAATATTGAGGTTTACTGGTTCATTTTGAATGCTTATCGCCATGATTCTGTCACTATAGTTAACTATTGTAGTGATTAACTTTCCAACTTTTTCATGAAGCATTATTGCAACACCTGACTCACCCTTCTTTTGTCCTGAATATATTATCTGAAATTCTCCACTCCAGAAATCACTCTGTCCCTCCCATCTCGTCTCACTAATGCCCAGAATGTCTATTTCAAGTCTTTCCATTTCTTTTTTCACATTTTCTATTTTACCTGGTTCTAGCAGTGTTCTCGCATTCCATGTTCCAATATTCAGCTTATTTCTTGTCTTCATTTTTGAATAAGTACCAGGATTTTGTTGGCTGTCGACCTGAGAAGCCCGGTTACTTCTCCTGCCGGGCATGACTCCTTCAGTGAAGGCTCCATCGCCAATCTTGATTTCATTTTTGACTTCCATTGCTGCTTTTACTTGGGAATGTAATGTGGTGGTTTCCCCTTGCCTTCCACATCGCAGTATTGTAACATGTATGCTACAGGAAGTTAATACAAGTAGTGCTGCTGCCCACTACTATAACTATTAGTGGTTAATTGAAAGAGGAGGAAACACCCCTAGCCCGAGTACTCTAGCTTCAGGGAGAATGGAGGACCTCCTCCTGGGGGTTAGTATGCAAGAAAAGAGACAGAAAGTTTTAAGTAAAGAATCCTCATTAGAAAGAATGTTAGTATGAGGGTAGAAGCAGGAAGTGGAAGAGTTAGAGAAAAGCATGACCAAAAGCTCTGAAATAGATCATACTTAGCTCTGGGACCCCGGGTTAGCCATGCCTGTGCCTGCAAGTCGCAAGCCCCATGGGGAAATTAGCTTAACTGCTCTTAAGCTAATAATATTCCACTTAATTCTAATCATCTCATAGTTTCACAGCAACTACATAACTAGTTTCTCATACTTCTATAACTTGATGAAGAATTTTTGAAATGGCCCACACGATCATTGATATTGCAGGCTTGTCATGTGCACTCATGAGGCAAAATATTATGTTACCTGCTTAGTAGTGTGTTGCTGTACTCTGGCCAAGATAACTGCTTGCACCTATTTTAGCATTGGCTCCACCAGACCATGAAAGGTGTTATAAGATATTCTGAATCAATTAGACAGATTAACATCCCAGAGGCAAGTAACCAAGAGTGGCAAGAAACAGTTGTCAACTCGAAGATATACCCCATTCCACTAAGGAATGAGGCATATCATGATTGCACAGATGATGGATGAGATTCAAATCAGGAGAATTAGGTAGCTAGGGGAGAAAGAGGAATGTTGCATATGCTCTATGAACCATGAATGCACAATGCGAGTCTCTTGCTTATAAAATGTTATTCATGTAATTCCTTTTGAGTTTTATTAGTTAATTTTATTTATGTAATTTTAGGGTATATCATAGACATGAAAAGGCTCTGTATTAAAGTGTCATTTATTTTATTTGCTTTATTCCTTTAATAATAATATAATAAACTCTGTATTAAAGTATGTAATTTTAATATATCTAGAAGATTCCTTGTGATATCATTTAATTGACTGTTGTGAGAAATCATTCAATTTCTCCTAGCGCGTGAACTACTATATACCAAGGGAAAAGCAAGTTCGATGTGAGCTAAACCGGTGAGAATCAGTTACTGGCGAGAAAAAGGAACGAGTGGACACGAAAACAAAAGTAGAAAAGGAGAAACGAGTGGGGGAGTATAGAGAACAGTGGCTAGAGACTGAAGGGGGGTTTTTGACGTGCCAAAAACGCAATAGAAAGGACCAGGAATCGCTTGGCATTTTAACTTACCTTTTTCGGAGTTGGATTTCTACCAAAACTTCCTAACGCCTAGGTGAAAAAAGTGCAGGACATAGGATAATACGCATAAGAAAAGGAAGAAATGGGTAGATAATTTAAACCAAGTGCAAAAATGTTATATTTTCCCGAGTCTATAAATCAATCACGGAAATAGAAGATTCTTTTAAGTTTGTGTTACTACAAAGTAAAAGTCAGCAAGGACTTTAAAGATGTTATTCGATCTCCTTATGATGTGATGAAGCTATATCCTGGTAAGATTACCTTTACTATACTTATTGAGAAGTAACGAAAATTAATTCTGCCGAAAGTAATTTATTCCTAGTTGCTGTATTCAGTGAGTCAAGATTGAATGTGTGATGTGCTAAGACTTTTCCCTCTTCAAGTGACAAATGCTATATTATTGAATTAAGTGTTCATTGACTGAATGAGAATATTGAGAAGCCTATTTGTTGTAATTTAGGAATCTCGAACTTACAAGAACTAATTTTGATTGACTGAGCTTAGAGAATTACAAATGAATGTCTGATAGTTCATGAGTTGTATTCTTTCTGAATATCTTGAACTGATTTGATATTTAAAATGTTTTGGGATGTAACCTTGGTCAGAGTGAGGTTGTGATAGAAGTTCTTTGTAACAAGAAGAATATCTGTTAATATAGTTTTTAATTATAAATTTTAAGCTCAGCTGAGTAGTGTACTAGTATCTTAATGAGAGTTTTATATTCGTTTAATTTGTAATGTCCATGTTGGAAGATTGTGTTATGAAGTAATTATATGTGACACTGCATTAAATGTTTTTTTTTTTTTTTTATCTAAGATCAATCTAGAATTTGTCTGATTTTCTTTCACTGAACCGCTCATTAAACATTTCGAACCAAACGTGGGAGCTTTGCTTAATAGCGAGAACCTCAGCCAAAAATCAGCTTTATAATAACCTGGTACAGTTGAAGGTTGATTTATCAAAGTTGTTCATGCAATTCAGAACATAGAGTGGTGCAGTATAATACAAATTTTCTTTATGTTCGGATGATATATCAGCCTACAACTAGTTAAATACTAACGAGAGAGAACTATAAGACGATAAAACTTGATTGAGCAGAAGCTACAATCCAACAACATCCTATAATCCAACTTGCAAACACTGAGTGATGAGGAATCACATGGTATGGGTACTGTTGCTGATGTTCCACTTCAGTGGCACATCCATTCCTATCACTTGAAAACGTTCAAAATACTGTGTATGAACAACAAAATTACACAAGCAGAATGAACATAATGCTACAACAGTGCCACCTCGTTACTATTCCAGTCAATGACAATAATAATAATTGAATTGACAGTGTATGTGAAGTTTTCTAATTAAAATAACCTTGAGAACACACTGCTGAAATTTGTCAGTTACATCACAAAACACTTTGTATATGAGGATGGTCATAACCCAATGCTTGTTAGTGCGATTCAATAATAATTCAAGTTATCTTTAAATTTAAATATTTCATGTCACTAAATAAATCGTTATACTATGTTATATATTGTTATACTAATTATTGTTTACTAGCAAGATAATAAACATAAAATTAAAATACTAAATGTTTAGTTCAAAATTAATTATTTTGAACATACTTGTGCATAGCATCTGCCTGTCTGTAGTTCGTAATCAGTTCTCTACCTTTAGGTGAATAAAAGTGAAAATTTATCTCTAATTCTTGATTAATTTCTACATCCCCAAAACTTGCATCGACTACCTGTAACATTAATTTACATAATAAATATACAGCTTATATATTCCATGAATTATCTCAAATTAATATAAATAAGATCTTATTATCAATAAAAAGAATTTAACCTTTATTCTCTTCATTATACTTTTTTTTGACATTATGATTTATTATTAACCATTTAAGCAGTAAAGCAGTATATATGTGTGACCATGTTTCTGTCTGAAAACCACACACACGTAAGGGAGGATCTGGAAAGTTCTGATAAACACCTAGAACAAAAATTAATTAATTTTATGTCTTATATATCCTAAAGAAAAACAACAAATTATTACAATTTCATGAAGCATGGGGGATAAAGGATTTTAAGATATGTTCTTTCTTTGTGGTTATATCAGTTGCTTTAATATCATTTTTATCCTAGGTGTTTATCAGAACCTTTCAGACCCCCTCCCCCATACATTCATCAGTTTTAATTACTGAAGTGTCTGCATGGTTAGTCTGGTGGCTTTACACTTCGCAACCATATGCTTGGGGAAGGAGTGTCCTGGGTTCGATTCCCGTCTAGTGGAAACACTACTCTAGTGTTTCCACTAGAATAGTTCTTAACTGTTGAGCCACTTCACTTGGAGGAGGGAATGCCTCATGAAGATCACAAAAGGAGGGCATAATTTATAAAAGCATAATTAATAAACATTTTATTGAGATGTCAAAATATTTGGTTTTCCCTTTTCCAAAAGTTTCATACATGTTTTTGTACACCTCTTCAGGAGAGTTTGTTAGATATCAATTAAATAAGAGACCTCTAATATATCAAAGCTGGAATGGAATCAGCAGCTGAATACTGGTTTCACAAACGGACATGTGATAAAACATGTACTAAATGGAATTGAAATTCTTATTCTTGTTTCATGTTCTTAGATGACACTATAGTTCTTACATTATTATTATGTGACACCTCTAGGGAGCCATTAGGTAGATGTGCCAGCATTTTCTGAAGCCTTCCTTGAATTTTCTGACAAAGCAGCTATAGATTATACAGCAAAGTCAGATAAAAGCTACTTTTATGTCAAGTTGTCAAAGTATTTTCAAAATTTTGTCCATTACATGTTGGATATATGAGTTACTGTGCCTTTATATTCTAGCTTATTTGTTATTGTCTGAGTGAGAAGGATTTTGCAAGCTCTTTGAGTGCCTTGTACCTATATCCATTTAGAGATAGGTTATGGCACTGGATTTCTCTTCTCTATGTGGCTAGAGATGTATGCTCTCTCTCTTTCTCTCTCTCAGTATTTTAATTATTCCTATTTTCTGCATAGGGTGATGGTGGTGTACATAGCCTTTCTGTATATTGAATAACCAAGTTTTTTCTCTTTGGGAAATGTTAGTCTTTGGGGAAATGAAGAAGATAACTAGTTCAGTGAATCTTTAGTTGGATTGGATGTTGACCAGCTACTGCTTATATTTTTATAGCCTTAGAAGGAAATTCTGTAAAGAAAATAAACTAATAATTACGAATACTTGGTTTAAAAAATCTAAGAGAAGACTATACACATGGAAAAAACCAGGAGATACAGAAAAGTTTTCAAATTGATTACATTATAGTAAAGCAAAGATACAAGAATAGTATAAAAAATGCATGCACATATCCTGGAGCTGATATTTACTCTGACCACAACCTACTATTCATAGAAATAAATGTGAAACTAAAGAAAATAAAAGGTATGAAAAGGAAAAAATGGAAGTTAGAGAAATTAAAAAATACCAAGGAATTTGGAAATAGATTGGAGAAAAAATTAGAGGAAACAAGTTTTGTCAAAACTGAAGATCCAGAAAAGAAATGGGAACAAGTTAAAGAGAAAATAAAGAAGATTGCCGAAAAAGAAATTGGATATGTAAGAGCTAAAAGAAATAAAAAAACCTTGGATAATTAATGAGATGATTTCTCTAATGGAAGAAAGAAGAAAATGGAAAAATAAAGACACCCCAGAAGGGAAAATACAATATAGAACTCTGAATGACAAATTGAGAAGGGAAGCAGAAAGAAGTAGAGAGGATCGGCTTAAAAAACAATGTGAAGAAATGGAAAATTATGAGAGAGTGGGAAGATATGATCTTTTATATGAAAAAACAAGAAGCATGAATCACAAGAGAAATGGAATTCAAGCTAGACACATAGAAAATAAGAATGGAGAATTCATAACTGAAGAAGATAAAATCCTAATGAGATGGAAAGAATACATTGAAGATCTATATGACAAAGAAAATAGACCAAATAAGTTGCCATTAGAAGATATAAAGAAGGTAAATGAAGATGATCTAGGCCCAGAGATTTTGAAGACAGAAGTAGAAATGGCCATTAAAGAACTAAAATGTGGAAAGGCAGAAAGAATAGATGAAATACCTGCAGAATTCCTGAAACAACTTCAGAAGAAAGGAACTGAAGAAATAACCAAAATAATAAATTTAATTTATAACAAAGGAGAACTACCAAAAGATTTTATGATCTTAATATTTATACCTATACCAAAGAAAAGTAATGCAATGAACTGCAAGGATTTTAGAACAATAAGCCTCATTTCCCATACATCAAAAATACTTATGAGAATCTTAACATGAAGAATTGCATCTAAAGTGGAAGAATTTCTTGGAGAAGATCAGTTTGGTTTCAAGAAGGGTAGGAGGAACAAGAGATGCAACTGGACTGTTAAGAATAGTACGTGAAAGAAGTCTGGAAGTGAATATCTGTTATATAGATTTTGAAAAAAACTTGTGACTTTGTAAAATGGAATAAGATGGTGGAAGTAATGGAAAAGACTGGTATAGATTGGAAAGACAGAAGGTTAATTATTTCACTATAAATGGGACAAACTGCCATTATGATAGACATATGGTACAACAGAACCAGGTATCACTGGAGAGGAGTAAGACAAGGCTGTTCTCTGTCACCAATTTTGTTTAACATGTATTTCGAAGCAATGTTAAAAGAAGCACTGGAGAATTCGGAAGAAGGAATAAAGATTGGATATTTGCAATAAGATACGCAGATGACAAGAAGAAGGCATTACTGTCAAATACTGAAACAGGACTACAACATCTGTTGAACAGATTACTGAAATCCTGTATCAATTGTGGAATGAAAAGGTAATGAAAATAGCAAGGAAAGAAGCAAATATGGATATCAGAATAAATGGGGAAAAATTGAATCAAGTAAAGACATATAAATATCTAGGAAGTGTTATTAGCGGTGACAGAAGATGTAAAAGTGACATAAAAGCAAGAATAGTGATGGGAAGAGATGCCTTTAATAGAAAATGGAATTTATTCAGATGTAAAATGAATAGAAACCTCTAATAAAATGTTATGTGTGGAGTGTTGCCCTCTATGCAGCTGAAACTTGGACATTGAAGAAAGAAGAAATTAAGATTTTGGAAAGCTTTGAGATGTGGATTTGGAGAAGGATGGAAAAAATCAAATGGACAGATAAAATAACTAATGAACAGGTCTTTAAAAGAGTAGAGGAAGAAAGAAGTCTGTTAAGGAGGATGAAAAGAAGCAAGGGAAACTGGATTGGACATATTCTGAGAGGGAATGGAATCATCAGAGATGCAATCGAAGGAAAAATAGCAGAAAAAGACACAGAGGAAGAGTAAGGAAAACAATGCTAGATGATATGCTGAATGATGCTGAATGTACACCACCTTGAAAGAGAAGGCTCAGAACAGAAGAGAGTAGAAGGAAAGTTTCTACTACTAAAAGAACCTGCTCAATTGCAGAATACTCAAGAAGAAAGAAATGGAGGAATGATGAGTGCCAGTGCTTATCAGCCTGGTTGGCCGAGTGGTTAGCATATCTGCTCTCCAGTTAAAAGACTGCAGGTTCAAATCCCACCATGGGCATGGATGTTTGTGATCGTCTAGGAAAATACTAGTGGTGGTGGATAGTAGATAGTGTTGGTGTAGATCAGGGTTTCCCAAACTGTGTTTCACGGAAGGTGAATAAGTGTTCTGCAAGAAGTTCTCCTGGAATTTGTCATTTTAGTTTTCTAAGCATATTTTATGAATAAATATTTTATAGTGGAAATATTCTGAGGAGAATAATATTCGTGAATATGTCGAAAAGCTTAGACCCAGAATGCCTAATAACATGTGTTAGTGACCAAGCCGTGTATTTTTAAATGTGGAAGTATTCATGAATTATCGTTAATTTTCACACATCGAAATCTTTCAACATTTGGGAAATGGAATACCACTGTTTATGACCAGTCATAAAAATTGCCTGCAAGCGGATTATAACAATGGGCAGCGTATCCTCTGTTCTCAAAACTGAAGGAAATGTCAGTGACCAAGCAACATATTTTTAAACGTGGAAATATTCATGAATTATCGTTAATTTTCACACATCGAAATCTTTCAACAATCGGGAAAGAGAATACCGCTGTTTACGAATGATCATAAAAATTGCCAGCAAGCCAAATACAACAATGGGCAGCGTATCCTCTGTTCTCAAAACTGAATGAAATAAGATCCGTGTTGCAAATGTTAGTGACCAATCAGCAAGGAAGCATAAAGAAAATTTTTCCACTAAAACTGAAGATCAAGATAGTCTGTAACCGGTTTTCAAATCTAGTAATACTGAATACTTTCTTCGCAAGTTCGTATTGTAGAGTAAAAGTTTCAAAACCGTAGTGCCGTGATTTTTTAAAAGTAATAGGCCTGCAGGTTTAAAATTTTAATATGAATAAGAGACAAGGGACTTTGTTTAATTTTGGTATTAAAAAACCTCTTATTGAAGATGTTTGTGATGCAACAGATAATAAGTCATCCAGAAAAGGAGGGGGAAAACTACCAGCAAACAGGAGAAAAAGTATGCATTCACTCGTAAGTACAGTGGTATCTCGCTAATCCAAACTAATAAAAACCGTGCTCATTCGGATTAGCGAAAAGTTCGAATTAACGAGTTTTCCCCCAAGAGACAACAATAACTAGCGTTTACGACAAATATAATCAGATTCTAATGGTACATCAATTTAATTCTGTAAATAAATGAAGTAACTGGTAGGAAAAAAAGCTACTGTATTGTAATGTAAAAAATAAAAATTAATATAGCACACAAGTTTATTTTAGTAAAACATTTAGTTTGTATGTATCTAATGTATTGTTGAGGATTCTGATTTAATAAAATTGCATAGTTCAGTACATAAATTAATTTGCGTAAAAATATCACTTTCTGGTACACAACACAAAAAAAAGTTTCACAAAATAACACAAAAAAAGTTTTTTGATTTCTTTGTAAAAAAAGTCACCGATTTTCTTTGGCTTCTTGGAAGCTAAACTTTTTTCGAATCCTTTTCTCGGAGCTGCATTAGCAATAAAATTTTGTGGAATGGCGTATCATTATGCTTAGCCCATTCTATACACATATTAAAACTGTCAGCTGCCCTTCACGTTTTCCTTTTTTTTCTTCAAGTTCTTTATCGTCATCTAATTCATTCTGTAACGTGATATTTATAATTTCAGCATCTGATTTCATTTCGATTTCACTTTCAGTTCTACCTTTAATCCATTCCATAATATCTGTTTGAGAAATTTCAATATCTGGATTTATATTTTTAACCAAATTATGCACGTTTTGAATTTCCTCTTTTTGTGTATCACCGTAGTTATACTATACTGTAATAATAATAAAATAAATAATAATAGTTAAAATAATAATTATTAAAAAAAAATAGTACACAAAATAATAATGTGTGATAAATAAAAATTTTTTTCTTTCAATCCGCAGTTCGGATTACTGGAGGGTTCAGACTAAAGAGGTTTGGATTAGTGAGATATCACTGTACTTATATAAATTTTTGGTGATCAGAATGGGATATGTCAATGAAAATCAGCACAAATCAATTTAATGATGTTTATGTTTAATTAATTATTAATTAATCATTTATTAATTAATAATAAAAAACCAGCTAAATTAACAATTAATTAATACATTATAAATAACCAAGGTGTTCCATGAAAATATCAGGATTTGTGAAGTGTTTCGTTGTAGGAAAAGTTTGGGAAACGCTGGTGTAGATGATGCAGTTGGTGGTTGTGGTGAAGATGGAGAGTTGTAGAGTAGGTGCCCTCCCTCAATGAGTCTTGAACTCCCTGGAGGTGTAAAATAATAATAATAATTTAGCAGAAAAGCATCCATAAAAGTACATGTAGAAAACAAAGAGTGAGCTTGTGTGCACAAGAGAAAGGAGAGGATTACTGATTAAACAAACTGCTCTCTTCTTCAGCATAGAATAGTGCACTCTAATTTGCCCTGCAAATCAGACAGCAATATTCTATGGTTGAGCAGATTTGAAATTTGTATACAGAGTTAGTAATAGCTGTAAAAGTTACACCTTGAGGCAGGAAAGAATACAAGGAGGCTGAAAGGCTATATATATAATGCATTTGTGCAAGAAAGTTAAAATCACCCTGAAAGAAGCAATCTGTTAGTCTTAGGATCCAGGTATTATTAAAGTTAAGGGGAAGTGAATTGAGATTTTTCATGCAAGTCAAACATGATTGTTTTGGTATAGCAATTTAATTCATGTTTTGGTTGTCAAAACTATGGATAGGATCTGACACAAATGGGAATCACTTATGCATTGGAAGAAGAGGATCAACAAAGGGTAGATAAAAAGTGAATGGCAGAGAAAAAAAAAAAATTTGCCCACCCAAATCATACTGGTTAAAAGATAGGGTGGCTGTTTAAATGAGCAGGCCTCAATGTTAGAGCCTACCTAGAAATGTCAAAGATACATCATCTATATCATGATGCAAAACTTTTCCATGTTATGCATCATGATATAGATGATGTAACTACCTTTTTTTTTTCTTTTTATGGGCTAAATACAAGCTTTGCTTTCATGTAGTAAAGTAAATGCTAGCTGACTATGAATAGATGATGGAAATGACAGAGGAAATATTAACACTGCTTAATATTTCATGGTGATATTTAATATTTAAACACTGATTAAGATTAAGCTTCATTTAATTAGATTTATTTTAAGTTTAATTAAATGCAAATATGGCTGAGTATATTTTCATATATAAACTGTTGAGTTATTCATATATGTAGTGAAAATGAGTAGCCCTTTAACTTCAACATGAGTAGTTTTGTGTGATTTCATGTATGAAATATAGCTGTTAGCAATTCATATAGTTTATGGGAGAAAAGAGAGGATAATGAGATTTTGTCAAAACTCTAGATTATCAGACAGACAGAACACGAGGTCTTCAGTGCCTAAAGAAGGACCTGATGGAGATGAACACGATTAGTGAAGTATAAAAGAAAGAAAGAATGAAGTGGAAGTGACAGAGTGCATGGCAGTGATAGAAGTGTGGGAGAGATGAATTAGATAATATAGAAATTCCAGAAGGAAAAAACAGGATGACAGAAATTACACAGCATAGATGACTACTTAATAGCAAGAACAAAAACGAAAGGGATCGGAAAAAAATAATTTAAGTAAAAAGGATGAAATATGAGAGAAGAAAAAGGAAGGTCCAAAAAAACAGAAAAAGGCGAAAAAGGGTATAGTGATGTATGGAGATTCTACAATTAGAGGTGTATGAGCAAATAATGAAAGTATATTTTCCAGGAGCAAAGATTTGTGATGTTAGAGAGGCTATAAGCAAGCAGGTGGAACAAGTGGAACTTGCCAACTTGGTTGGCCTAACGTTTAGCATACCTGTTCTCCAAATAACAGGCTGCAGGTTCAAATCCCACATGAGCATGGATGTTTGTGATTATTTTTAAGTGGGAGATGAATTTCATCACCCAGCAAGAAAGCTCTGCCCTGTTTATTAGAGGCCTGAAGTAGTTTGAAAAAGTTCCATGTTTGGTCTCCAGAGCAGGGTTTCTGGACTATGTAAAAAATAAATTTTAAAACTGCAAAAAAATATAAACTTGATAAAGAAATAGAGAAAAAAATTCCTTAGCCCACTCAAATGTACTATAGGTTCGCAAACAGCATTTTGTGAGTTCTCAGCAACATAAAAAAGTGGAAGATACGATAGCATTAGTTGCAACATATAAATATAGCATAAGAAATTAAAGAACTGGTGAATGAGAGGGGGAAGGAGTCAAGATTTTAAGCCTGTTGGCAAGATGTGACATGAATGAGCTGAGATGGAGAGTTGTAACTGCTAATGATTAAATATATGCAGAAGAAATAACATATGGTATACTGATGTTTTCAGTGTTTCTGATGAAAGAATGGATTTGTGCTTATATGATAAATGACACTTAAATGGATCTTGTTTAGAGAAACTGTTGTTTAGTGAAAGAGGGGAATATAAGTAGTTAGACATACTACATATATAGAGGTATACAGAGGCTGGCCTGCTTGAGCAAACATGAGTAAGGTGAGTGACTGAGATTGATGTCGCAGAGTAACAAAGTATGAAACGGACGATCCTAAGAATGATGGGACTAGTTTAGTCAGACAAGAAAATCAATGATTGTGACAGTGGGATATGGAAAGCTAATGAATTAATGTAGGCTGCTTATTTGAACGAGTCAAGTTTTAAAGGTCAGCTGAACATGAATCAATCTAATACTAGAAGTGTAGGAATAAACAGCAATGAAATTTTAACATAGGTAAATGACATAGACCACAAGTCTTACTGGCATTACTACGATATGGTTGACCAAAGAGAAAATGGAGGAAGGAATTTTGTTGAAGAATCAACTTTAGGATGCTTATTTGAACCAATCAGGTTTTAAAGGTTGTTTAAATATGCATCAGTCTGGTTGCTGGTTATCATACATTTTTATTAATACCATAAGTATCAGGAATGAAGATAATGAATTTTTAGCATCAGCGAATGATACAGAATGAAATTGCCTAATTGAAAATTGGGCTAGAGTGGATATCCTGACAGGAATAGAATGTGATAGACACTGTGCATTCAGGGAGGACAGCAGGAATGGAAAGGATAGGGGAGCATTGTTGATAACTGCAGAGTCATTAAATCTATACAGAGTAGAAATCTCAAATGATGATGATGACGGTGGAAAGAAGTATGAGTAACTCTGGAAATGGGTTTGAAGCTGTATGGTGTGAAACAGAGGTCAACAGAATAACAGAAATTGAATTGAATATAAGTAGGACTGACTATCATTATGGATACTTTCAACTATTGGGATATAGAGTATAGTAGAGAGTAGAATTACATAAAAGATAGTTGTTTCACTTCCAGGTGGAAAGAGTGATTATGCAGTTTTAACTTGGTACATGGCATATTGTGTTTAAAAAAAAAAAATGTGTATGTGTGTGTGTGAGAGAGAGAGAGAGATAATAAGGCAAGTTATTTATTAGAAGATGATGATGACACATGGCTGGGATATTCATGCACCGATATATATTACATTACTATTGTCTGTAACGTATTTTTGCCTGTAAATTGTATGTTCTACTGGCTGGTTTGCAAGACAAAAAAACAAAGTTTCTGGGAGGAAAAATCCTACCACCTGTGTATGAGACCAGCAAACTCACCTTCAGATGTAAAGTTCTAATAAAGGTTCTTTGCTCCAGGATGGGATTTTAACCCAGGTCTTTCCAACCAAAGATCTTCATCTACACTGAAAAGGCAGCTTGAAGCTGTGCTTTGAAAAACTGCATAGCAGAGGAACCAGCAAATGTCTGAAAAATTTATAACGAACTGCATTCTTAGGGTCAGGAGAGTAAATTACATAAGTTAAATGAATGAATACGATTTCGAAGAAAGAGCTACATAAAAAGAAAACACAAATGCAATATCAAAAGGTGATGATAGGTGCAAGCATAGCAAAAAAAAATGTAGCGGGAAAGTCACGATAAACAAAGTAAAATCAAACTATGAAATGCACTTAGCTTCAGAGGAAGGGAGAAATATGAGAGAGTTTTATCACTACGAGGGTTTGTTTGAAAAGTTTGGTAAAATTCCAATAGATGCTGACACAATTCATTCATACCAGTGTTGGCACGTATCATCTTTTTAATGACCCCTTGGCAAAATTTTAGCCATGTGAGAAGTGTAGTTTTGTTTGGCAAACATTTAAAATGACCATTGCACTTTTCATAAAAATGGAGAAAGAGTTTCATGCAGTGATAAAACACTATTATTTGAAGAAGTGGACAGCTGTGCAGATCAAAGCCCAGTTATATGCAGTTCATAGTGACTTTGCACCAGCATTATTTTGGGATAAATGAGTTTAAACACGATTGTAAGTCCATCAAAGATCAAGCACACTCCAAAGGAAATGACTGACAAAATCCATGGTATCGTTATGAAATACAGCGGAGTGAAAGTGAGTGAGATTGCCGAGATTGTAGGCATCTCAACTGAACAGGTGTATAATATCCTGCACAAAAAATTGCACATGAAAAAGCTATATGCATGATGGATGCCACGATTGTTGACTGTCAATCAAAAATGTATACAAAAAGTTATGTTAAAGATACCAAGCAATTTTAAACCTGGTTTTACTCCATTTTTTCCAAGTAAGCAAACAGACAAAATGTCAAGTTTGCACCTGCAATTTATGCAAGACTAGCTGATCCCACAGGTAGTTCAAGACCAAGGCAACTCGTGGTAAAGGTGGAGCAAGCTCTGATCACTAATCTTAATATTTACCCTTAATGCCAAAACACATCTCCAAGAAAGGGGATGTATGATGTTTTGTATTAAAGGCAAGGGGCCACTACCCAGACCGGTTTCGACCTTTATTGAGGTCTCATCAGTGGGAGCCAGGCTAGAAATACCAAGATTTAGTAATGCAGAGCTTATATTTTACCAAAACAAGTTACTTACCATAAGGTGTTATAACCTTATTAAATAAAAATCTCAGGAGGAGATATAGATGTAGAAAGTATTTTTAACTTGGGTATAGTTATGTTAAAGATACCAAGCAATTTTAAACTTGGTTTTACTCCATTTTTTTCCAAGTAAGCGAGTTGCCTTGGTCTTGCACTACCTGTGGGATCAGCTAGTCTTGCATAAATTGCAGGCGCAAACTTGACATTTTGTCTGTTTGCTTACTTGGAAAAAATGGAGTAAAACCAGGTTTAAAATTGCTTGGTATCTTTAACATAACTATACCCAAGTTAAAAATACTTTCTGCATCTATATCTCCTCCTGAGATTTTTATTTAATAAGGTTATAACACTTTATGGTAACTTGTTTTGGTAAAATACTTACAAGCTCTGCATTACTAAATCTTGGTATTTCTAGCCTGGCTCCCACTGATGAGACAACTCCCAGATCCCAGATTTAGCAGCCCCGAGAGAAAGCTCCATGTTCCAGCTCTGCAGTGAAAGTATCCCGGCCTTGGATTCCAGTTTCCAGACCCCGAGAGAGAGCTCCTATTACAGTCCTGCTGCCTTGGTAAGAACCCTTTGTCTTTTTTTTTTCTTCTTTGGTTCTTTGTGTTCCCCCTGTACCTAAGTTTAACAGGTTTTTCTTATCTGCAAACAGGGAAAGCTTGGCCTTTTCTACAGGTCTGTCTTTTTTGGACTTGGATCGCACAAGGGTCTACTCTTACCTTTTTTTTTTTGAAGTATGTCTTCGGCTCTACCGAGAGTAAGAACCCTCGGGTTCGAAATCGACGCAAGTGTACACAAGAGGACGTTTGCGAAAGCGCTAATTGACTGCGTAGGGGCAGATAATATTTCTGGCTTTACCCCCCTATGGGGGTGGCAGATATCAAGTAGTTTGTAAAAATACAACAACAAGGGAGAAACTACTCAAAGGGGTTGAGTGTGAAGGGAAACTTTGTCATCCTTTTGTCGTTGGTAGCATCTCTAAAAAGATGAAAATAGAGCGATTCCCTCTGGAATACCTAGAAGGAGGCAACGACATAATTAATCAAGTCTTTTCGAAATGAGGAACCGTACGAGATGTCCAAGTAGGCAAAGACACTGACTACCCTGAATGGATGTCGGGGGAAGTCACGTTCTCGTTAACGATGAAAACAGAAGTTCCGAATTTTGTAATGATCAGATCGGCCAGGGTAATGGTGAGTTACCCAGGAGTAAAGAGGCAATGTTTTAAATATGGAGCCCTGACTCATCTCGGGGCCCAGTGCCCGAAGTTAAAGTGTAAGAACTGCCTAACAGCAGGTCATACACTAGCACAGTGCCAATCGGCATGCCTAAAATGCGGCATTAATGGCCATAAAATAGACACCTGTCCGGACAGAAATCTGGCCGAAAAATTGGGAGGCACTATTACGCCCAACACGGAAACAACAGCCCAAAATGTTATTGGCGCAGAACCGAATGATTTCCCCACCCTGAAGGCCGCGCATGAGGGAACAACAAAGAATCATGCCGCCACCTCCAAAACACTGCCAAGTACACCAGTGGAGAAGCCTGCAACCAGGAGAGATGTAGGGCAGCAGGAACTGGCCACCGATCAAACCGCCACTACAGACGTAGCAACCGAAAATAACCAGCAGTACCAACAAAACGGAACTATCACTGCAGTCACAATAATAGACGAGGACACGGAGGCAGTAGATATGGAAATCAACAATGCAGAAACCACACAAAAGAGGCCAGCCAGCCCTGAAGAAGTAAATATTAAAAAATCGAAACAAGGAAGTCCAGCACATTTTGGAAATATAAAGTCAACTTCAGAACCCACAAAGTTCCCTCATGCAAAGGCCAATGCACCTATATTGCATCTCTTAAAAGATTTCCCCGAGGAGGAGGCGAGACTACGAAAAGCAATAGAAACATTCGGAGACATTCAACTGATACTCACAGGACAAAACGGGCCAAGAGTCGTCAGTGCAGAATGGAACGACGTGTTTGTCGATAATATAGATGAAATCACTCCTGAAAAGATCATTGGTCTTATCGATGCAGAGGACGACGTGGGACTAGCACTGCACAGAGGCCTCTACATGCTAAACCACGTCCGTGGAGACAAATTAGCAGATCTCATCATTAAAACCCACAACAATAGACAGCAGAAGGATTTAAACCTCGCCTAACAAGTCAGTCGACTCCTAGTATCGATCTGCCAGAGAGGAAGGAAAAAAAAAAAAAAAAAAAAAATTCTGGTTTGTTTTTTCTTCTTTTTGTCCTCTTTCAGATTAGAATTTTTGTTGTAAAAAAGGTCTGTCTATTCCACACAGGAGGGGGTATCCTGAGAACCTGGGCTGCGAAGGCTTACATTGAGCCGGTGCAGCTCCTTGTGGGCTGCATCACCCAGGCCAGGCTCTGCCCCCGCTCTTCTCAGTATTAAACTGGTCATTCAGGTTGAAATTTCAGAATTTACCTAGTTTCTTACAAATTGTTATATGTAATTTTTAATGTTATTTACTAGTTCCTCTTTTTCATGTGGTACTTCTTTCATTTGTTTTTCCCCACTTTCCTCGGGCAGACACCTGAAGAGGTGACTGACCGGGGAAAGCTGAAAAGAACGGATGGAGGGAGATAATGTCGGAGATCTGCTTGGTGCTGACATTTAAGTCAGGCCAAGTAGATCGACTGAGGCCTCTTTTAACTATCTACTACTATCCACTCTATCTTTTCTCCTCCTCTCTCACTATCAAGCTGACTCTCAGCACAACTTTTTTTAAATCTAAAGAGGCCAGTGATGAAAGGCATGAACTCCCATTCGACCTCAATAAAGGTCGAAACCGGTCTGGGTAGTGGCCCCTTGCCTTTAATACAAAACATCATACATCCCCTTTCTTGGAGATGTGTTTTGGCATTAAGGGTAAATATTAAGATTAGTGATCAGAGCTTGCTCCACCTTTACCACGAGTTGCCTTGGTCTTGCACTACCTAAGTTACCTGCACTAACTTAGGTACAGGCTATGTATTGCTAGTGTTATGTCTCAACAGCTTTCCCTTTGTCAACTTACCATTTTTTTTTCAGATTTATTATTATTATTATTATTATTAGACATCCCCAGGGAGTCCAAAGACTCATCGAGGGAAAGTGTGCCAATAGCATCGAACGATTGGTCCCCTTCCAACTACTAACTGCGCTCAAACTTAATTAACTGAGCCATTAGCAGCAGAGGCTCTACCAATCGACCAACCTTTGCCGGCAAAGGTTGATCGATTTATTAAAATGATCTTGTTCTAGATTTTCCTTTTTGTCTTTTACCATGAATTTTATTAGTTACTGTCTTCTTAAGAATACTGTCATTTCCATACAAACATGTTCCACTCACTGCAACTTTCCAAACTTGATTATACTAGATATTGTGGGTTCTTTATAAAATTAATATAACTTGTAGTTACACCTTATCCTCAGAGACCATCATTTACTCGGCCAAATATTTTTCTAAGGATATTCCTTTCTAAAGTTCATCCTTGCTGTACATATCCAGGTTTTATATTCATACATAAGTAAACAACCAGATGGATTATTGATTTATATATTTTTACTTCAGTCTTCCAATGAATATCCTCTAAACGAGTATACATGAGAGATAGAATAGAATACAAAGCTTGATTACCTCTCTTTATTCGATTCTGTAATTACACATATTCATTTGGTATGCTAGTAATCATTACTCCTATATAATTAAATTATTCCACAAGGTTCCCAATTTTCACACTTGTATCAGTTAACTGATTATTCCTGGCATTCAACATCATCAATATTATTTATTTATTATTTCTTTTATGTATGACTGTTGGTGATACATAAAAATGCATGACTGTTGGTGACCACCTTGAAAAAAAAAATACCGATTTTCAGGTTACTACAATCTGGTTATATGATGAACTCTGCTGACGTCTGGTTCATCTACAGCAGTGTTTCTCAACGTGGGGCATATGTCCCACAGCGGGGCAATTGGAATATTTTGGGGAGCAATTAGAAAATGATGTTGCATTCGTCACCTCATCACTGATATACTCAAAACACTCACCATTTTTGGCAAGGGGGGGACATCAAAATCTTTGAGGCGTTGAGGCAGGGCATGATCCAAAATAAGTTGGGAAATACTGATCTACAGCAAACAAAATCTCTACCTACTTTATGCTAACAGGCTAGTAACCCTCGATATGTCTCTACCAAGAGGCATTAAAGCTATTGAGGTTGACATCCATCCTCCCTTCCCCCCAAAAGAAATACCGTATGTTACCGTAGTAGTAAATTTTTTCTATCCCAAAGTTTCTCAACATCCTCCTCAAACACCCTGCTATTTATAACTCTAATGGCTTCCTTTTTCCACAAATAGTAGTGATACCAGAATACCAAACAATAATTATCACTCTTCCAACTGTTTTTGATTCCTTTCTCAACAACAGCCTATAAATATATTGTGGATATTTTTTGTCCTTTCGGCAATTCAACTCATAACCAAGTGTTGATTTCTTTTCCCACTGAGCATATTCATACACCCTTAATGTTGTCTGGCATAATTAGAATGCAGCAGGAATTTTTTTAATGATTTCTTCTCTTTCATTTTTTTAGACTAAAGTATGAAATATTTATAAAAATGGCAAAAATTATTCCCAAATTACC
Organism: Typopeltis vanoorti; assembly: GCF_054136105.1. Classification (NCBI taxonomy): domain Eukaryota; kingdom Metazoa; phylum Arthropoda; class Arachnida; order Uropygi; family Thelyphonidae; genus Typopeltis; species Typopeltis vanoorti. Next base: position 175,404,705 of record NC_143551.1, on the reverse strand, counting down.
AAAAGCAGATGATCTGTATCACACCTAAATGTCAGTAACTACTCCAACCCTTGTTATTTACTCTTTTGCACTTGGATGACTGCATCATTTTCCAGTGAAAACTGAATATCGAAAATGCATGCTTCTTTCTCTTATTCTTGATGATCTCAGTAAATGTCCTCCTCCTATTCCAATACTTTGTATCCAGTCTCACTTCCATTTTTACACAATCAGGAAGGTGTAAACAATGTTTACACCTTCCTGATTCCAATGTTGCCATTTTTAGTTATCCTATTCCACTAACATTAATTCTACAAACTGGAAATTAGCTCATATTCAGCTAATCTTACACAGGGAAAATAAACACTTGCTATTCAATTATTGTCCTATTATTCTCAATGCAGTATTTTCTAAAGTAATAAAGAAATCTATCAGTAGTCAACTTTAGACTATTGAAAACTTCTTAAAAAATAAAGGAAAGTATGGATTCCACCATTAATAGGTGAAACTTGCTTATGGAAGCATTAGGAAGTTCATGGAATTACTCTTAATCTCAATATCGCTAAGGTATCTGATCTGGTTAATCACAAGCATCTCATAAGCTTCTCTTATGACCTTTGTCTTTTCAAAGAGCTGCCAACTTTCTCTAAGGTAGCAAGTGAATTTCTTCTTTGCTAGTTCTATCTGACTATCAGAATTAAAGAATATAGCATGTCTCCCTTTGACGTTTTTATTCCCTTATTAATTCATATATACAAAGCACTTAATAAAACAATAACATCCTTCTTTTGAAACAACACATGCCTCTCTTTGAAGTATTTATTCCGGTATGAATTCATCCACGCGCATTGAAAAGCCAGAGTTGAAAAGTGCCTAAATACTCTAGAAAATTTCCCTTTTAAATGTTTTACGGATTTATGTGATGAACGCTTTTAAATGTAGAAATCCCGTAAAATGTCAACCATGTTTACAATGTATGGAAGAGTTCCTTAAAAACTATTTACATGAAAGCTGTAATGTTTGTCAATGAATTACAAGGGACACTCTGACTTGCCTGATATTCGATTTCCAGTGTTTCGCCAGGTTTTGCTCTCTGATAGAAACATTCAGTAGCACCGGGGCGGACACTAATAGTAAGTTCGCTTTCTGCCTGATCAAAAATTGGGTTTGTGGCAATCACGGGAGAATATAACAAAAATAAACTTATTATCCCAACAATATAAAATATATCCATAACAGACAAATTTCTGTGTCGTTTCTTATGCATAATAGCTCCGATGGTCATAATTCTCACGATTCAGTTTTATATTTCACAAGCAACAAATTTCGTAGCACAGATAACTGAGAGATTCACGCTCCGAGATAAATTCTAATTAAGCGATCAATACGTATTCTCTGAAAGCAAATAATTATCCATGAATCTAATTATTTTAAGAACTATTAAACAAACCCTCATTCGTCACTACATTCCTTGTTCTAAAAGTATCTTTGCCGGTATTTTGTCACATGGTCAAAGAGTATATTTAAGTAACGAATCCCAAAACGCGCTGTGGAAAACGAAAAATATTCCCCATAAGTAATAAATGAATAAATAAACGAAGCAGGTGAGATTACACACAAAGCTGATCAACTACAGAAAATAATAACAGTATTTTAAACCATAAATGCAGTTACTGATAAAAATAGGACTAAGCCGGGCATTGTATTTGCTCTATATTCATCTCAGTCCATGAAAATAATGTTTTCCGAGAAGAAGAAGGATATCGTACTATAGAAAATAAGAGAGCGTCGAAGAGGCGTAAAATAACAGGAATCGATTTAATTCGTTAATCCAAATGACTTACACAGAATAACCCAACACTATGTACCTGCTGGAGTAGCATACTGTCTATTAATCATACCTTTCCTAGTTAGAGGAAATTCCCTTACGTGGTGAATAACCTTCTTATCGCCTTGTAAGAGACCATTGAAGTGCTAAACTGTAGGTCTGAAGTTGCTGATTCCATGCGCGATTCCCGAAGCTAGGTTTCCAGTACTTAATTCTTCTCACCTCAAACCGACATGTGTTGCAGACAGTCCCTTTCACAGACATATTAGACATACTGCAGAGAGTGAAACTCTTCATTATTATTATTATTATTATTATTATTATTATTATTATTATTATTATTATTATTATTATTACTACTACTACTACTACGGACGACTTCAAGGAGTCATCCACACAACTATTCGACATTCTCACAGTATCTATCATACCTTGCCTTGAACTCATTCACTGTCATAGTACCCACAACAGACTTTGGCAACTTATTCCACTCATTTACCACTCTAAAAGTAAAGAACTCAGCTCTAACACCCTTACTAACCACACACTTTCCCAGCTTCCATAGATTTCCCCTAGTCCTCCACCACCAGTCCTAATCTCAAAAATATCCTCTGAATTAATTCTATAGAAATCAGAAATTTGAATGTCTCAATCATATCTTCGCTTTTCTGCCTATCAACCAATTTCTGAAACCCACAAATCTTCAATCTGTTCTCATAAGGATCATTCCATAGACCTATTATCATCTTGGTCACTCGCCTTTGGATCCTCTCAACCTCTTCCCCATCAAGAAGAAAATTAGGTGACCAAATCTGGGCACAGTAGTCGAGATGTGGTCTTAGCAAGACTCGGTACAGAGGAACAATAACTTGCTTATCTCTGCTCGTCAAAGTATTCTTCAGCAACCAAGTGATTTGATGAGCTGATTTAGCCACTTTTGCAATCTTCCCCTAAACTTCATATCCCTATCCACCAACACTCCCAAGTCCCTAGCCTCATCAATATCCTGGAGTACAGTTCCACCAATGTGGTATACTGCTGCTAATTTTTTCACCCCAAAATGCATAACCTTACATTTTGTCACATTATATTGACATCCATTCTCCTTAGCCCAGACCTCCAATCTATTCTAATCATCCTCCAGGATTTTGACATCTTCTGCATTCACTATTTCCCTACCCAACTTTGCATCATCAGTGAACAAATGAACCGTTCCTCTTAGATCCTTCCCTGTATCATTAATGAACAAATTAAACAGCAGTGGTTCAAGAACAGAACCCTGTGGCACACCACTAGTCACACGCCGTCTTTTGGACTCTACTCCTGAATAAACTACTCTCTGATATCTCTCCATCAACCACACACCAATCCATCTCACGAACCCTTTATCCATTTCCATCTATTGCTGTTTACGAATTAGAATTCCATGTAGTATCCTGTCAAAGGCCTTAGCCAGGACCAGCAGTATCACTGTAAACCCATTACCCTTATCCAGTTGAGCCGTCACTGTGTTATAAAACTTGAGCAAGTTACTGAGGCATGATCTACCCTTCACAAAGCCATGCTGTTCCCCATACAGTATCTCATTTTCATTAATCTATTCCTGTATTTTTCCCTTGACTACTTTCTCCAAGAACTTGACAACGATTCCTGATATGCTGATCGGTCGGTAATTTGCAACGGTAGTCTTGGATCCTTCGTTATGAAGTGGAACTATTTTCGCCCCTTTCCACACCTTCCGCACTAAACCAGACCCGAGACTCAGATTAAACAACGTGGTCAAGGGCACTGATAATTCTTTAGCCGCTTCACGTAAGACCAGTGCCTGTATACCATCCAATCCGACAGATGTATTCACATTAAGGTTCTGTAATAGACTATTCACCTCCACTTCATTCACAACAATTCGCGTATAAACTAATGGTTCCTTCATTCTTTCAATGTCACCACCTGGATGATATACACTTATAAAATGCTCACTCAGTAATTCCACTATATCGACTGATTCAGTGACCTCCTTGCCATCGGCGTTGCTTAAAATCATTCTGCCGTGTACAGTTTTTCTTTTACTTGCAGCATATTGAAAGAACTGTTTGGGATTCACTTTAGTTTGCATAGTAGTTTCCTTTCATAATCTGCTTTTGATTTTCTTACCACACTCGTTACCCTTCTGGCCTGCACATTATACCGTTCGTGTGCCTGCAGGTCACGTTTCTCTTTAAATTCCCTCCACAGTTGTTTCTTTTTTTGCAGCTCAAGCTTAATGGTGTTATTCATCCATTTAACCCTACTTGTTTTACAATTCAGACCCTAGGTATACAATCAATCATAACCTGCTGCAAATTCCAGGAGTTCCAGAGTTCTCCATCTGTCCAGGAAAACTCCTTATATGTTCCATTAATTCCACTTCAGCATATTATCTTACACTCAGCTGACCCCATTCGAGAGTACATTTTTAAAGGGACTGGGCATGCTAACTAAGGGATTGCATGAAGGAGCGAAACTGATGTAATCCATCAAGAGACTTTCTCACCAGACAACGACTAATCTTGCTGCTGCCTGCTCTTTACTGTATTAGATCATCTGTTTAATTTGGCGGAATTACAGCTGAAAAGAATTAAGGTCATGAAACAGTGTATATGTCTCTTAATTTCTGGCGTTTCCTGCCAGCTTGCTTATTGTGGGAACGGTCCAAGTATATAGTGTAGGAGATGTATTCCACAGCCTATTACAGTACCCAGCATATATCTGTTAGCTGATACTTCCTAGTCTGGAACATAAAAAAATCACAGTAATCCTGGAACAACAATAAAAATTCTCGAAAAAGTCATAAAAATTCATCAGTACTATAAAAAGATATCAGTATGCACAATTACTGTTCGACACAGCTGACAAAATTTTGATCCACATAATTCCTTCTATCGATTTAACAGCACTTGTGTGTTTTTGGATATCAAAATCAAATGAATCTTATTTAAAATAATGAAATCTCTCATTAATATGAATTTTGCTTGATGATTGAACTATATTTCTCTATATTCTGGTCATGACTAAGACCACTGTTAAAATTTATTCACAGGTACCTGTTCTGCACTCGAACTGACAAAACAGCTCCTTTAGTGCGCTACCAGAGGAATTTCTAGGACTTTCCTGAACTACTTAGTAGCCAATCTTTGATACAAGAAAGAAAGTCTAAAAAGAAATCTATCCACTGCGCTCATACTATTCTACAAAATAAAATATATATTGTTAGGTGTAGGGACAGTGGATAGAGGGAGTTTTTGCAGTATTCTCCTCCACAGATTCCTATATGTGAAAGTTAAGAGTTGAGCTGGCTATCCACCAATGTTCAAAAGTTACAGCTGAATGGTCTCATCTACTCCACGAGAAATTAAAGCATTTATTTCTTTATTCCTGTGTGACTCAGTGGAAGTGGTGTTTGCGCTCCTCAGCAGTAAACCGACCGAAGAAAAAGCAAAAAATGAGGAAGTTTCCTCATTTTTTGAAAAATGAGTTGATGATGACAAGGTTTTGGGTGGCTAATTAAGGAACGGATCTTTGGAAGTGGAGTGAACAAGGTTCTGATATTGTATTTTTTTAGAACTTTTGCTAATTTATGTGAAACATACTTATGTAAGGAATAGATATATTGCTTTTGAATCTATTTGTTTCTTCTGAGTGATATCTAGGAGGATTAAGAAGGAATTTGTTAATGATTTTCTTGGAATATCCATTAACTTCCCTTATGGTTTTCCTCGAACATCTCAATAGCTGACATCAGTGTATTAAGTTTAGCAAAAGTTCTAAAAAAATACAATATCAGAACCTTGTTCACTCCACTTCCAAAGATCCGTTCCTTAATTAGCCACCCAAAACCTTGTCATCATCAACTCAAATACCCTGGCGTATATAAAATATTATGTGACTGCGATATTCCTTATTTCGGGCAAACAGACAAATCTGTCGAAATGCGTATGGAAGAACACATGAGAAACATTACTTACAAGACACAGCGAGCAAGTGCATTATCAAGTCATATCCTTTTCTCGGCTAATCCTAATGATGATAACCAAACTCACAAAGTCTGCTGGGAAAAATCTACAAACATCTTCCGTTGCAGTGACGAAATAGAGAGAAAAATTGTGGAATCGAGAGAAATCATCTTCAATCCTGTTCATCTAAATAACAACTTAAGCTACAACCTCCCAGATAGCCATTCAGCTGTAATCATGTACTGGCGTTCACGTGATGCAGCAAGCACGCACTCTCCCAACAATGCAACAAATGAAAGAACAGCTTCAAATACAACTACAACGTTTTCATGCTAATTATGTATAAAGACTGTCTATGTTGTTCATAGTCTTTTAACCCTCAATGTTTAGTGTTTTTTCTTTTATAATGTCACCTGAAGAAGGCTGTTACAGGCCGAAACTAGTAGTGTGTTTATATTAAAACCTTTTAAATTAAATCTCGGTTCTAGTCATTCAATTTTTTCATAAAAAAAAAAAAAAAAAAAAATATATATATATATATATATATATATATATACTGTATATATATATATATATATGTATAATTATTACAGCATCTATGTATGCAATTTATCTGACATAAAAAAAATAAAATAAAAAAATTATCATTATGTGTAGCTCAGTGGATGTGGCGCATACCAACACGCTTAGCCGCACGAAGGAAGACTTCATTTCGAGTCTAGTCGGCGACTAGAGGAAATTTTTCTAAGCCTTTTTTCGACCGGTTCCCGAGTTAGTCGATCTCTGGCACGGGCAAGCATGTTTTCCCTCCCGAAAATTCGGGTTTTTCGTCCTGTAAACTCAAGAAAATCGACCGTAGAATCCACATTATTTCAGACATTAAATATATTGTGTTAGGGTTAGGGACCACGAGATGGCGGCGCATTTGAGCCGTCTCTCTTCACTGCGTACCGCTTAATTAGTGATAGCTTTGCGCCATCTGTCTCTGATTGGGTACCAGTGGAGATTGAACTGCCCACTCAGTCTCCAAAAGTTAGATAGGGCTAAATGGCCTCGCCTACTCTCGTATACGGGAATAAAAAGGCGTTAGCTGATTTTTATTATTATTATTATTATTATTATTCCAAGTTATTGTGTACATTTGTGTACAATACATTCCAAGTTATTGTGTGTGTGTGTGTGTGTGTGTGTGTGTGTGTGTGTGTGTGTGTGTGTGTGTGTGTGTGTGTGTGTGTGTGTGTGTGTGTGTGTGTGTGTGTGTGTGTGTGTGTGTGTGTGTGTGTGTGTGTGTGTGTGTGTGTGTGTGTGTGCGCGTGTGTGTGTGTGCGCGTGCGCGTGCGTGCGTGCGTGCACGCGCGAATTTCTCAATCATAGATTTCGTAGCTTCCCAACACAGCAAAAAAAAAAAAATCAATACATAATAACCAACTGGTGTCATCCTCACATAAGCTTACATATAAGCTTCGGGGATGAAAGCAAAGAAATTAGTTCTCATCCAAGTTATATCATATGTAACCAAATGTATGTAATGAACGTATCACATGTAAACCAAAGTATGTAATGTATGTATTATATGTAAACCAATGTACGTAATGTAAATATCACATGTAAAGAAATGTAAGAAATGTATCATATGTAAACAAATGTATGTAATGTATATAATAATTGTAACAAACGTATGTAATGTATATAATAACTAACAAATGTATGCATTGTAAAAAAAATCTTTTAAATGTAAATCATGAGTTTACACCGCATGTTTGTGAGAATAAGGAAATATAATATTTAGATTGCATATAGCAGTCACAGCAAACCAACAAACCTATCCTACTGAACATAACAAGCCACTTAGGTGAAATGCTTGCTGAACTCCAACAAACCAACCCAACTCAAGAAGCCAAAGATATCATCTTAAGGCATACACAATCACTCTTTATGGAAATTCTTAATGGATAAATCTAAAAGAAAACCGAAATCATTACAAATTGTTTCATGGAATGCAAATGGTTTATCTATCAAATTACAGGAGCTGCAGGAGTTTGCAGCAGAAACTCAAGCAGACATCATCCTCATAAATGAAACACATCTTTGTCCAAGTGACAAAATCAGAATCAATAGTTATAGCACTTACCGTACAGACAGATGCTTTGCTAGAGGTGGAGGCACTGCCATCTTTGTGAAAAGTAACATAAAACATAATTCAATAGCAGAACCCCAAACAGAACACATGGAAACTACAGGAATAGAAATGCATATGGAAAACACAAGCAGCATTACGATATATGCAGCCTACAACCCCCCAAATAAAAAACTCCTTGAATCTGACTTAGAGGTGATACTAAATACAGGCAGAGCAGTGATTATAGCCGGAGATCTTAATGCCAAACACTCAGTCTGGAACAGCAGAAACTCAAATATTAATGGAAGAACTCAACTCTTACACCACTTCAAGAAATATAACAGTAAAAGGACCTATTGAACCCACACATTATGGAGCTACCGGTCGTCCTGATGTACTAGATATAGCTATATTAAAAAACATAGCGCACAGCTATCAGATACAAGCAATCAACGACTTAAGTTCTGATTATAACCCCATCATATTACAACTAGGCACCATACAAGATATAACAGAAAACACCACCACATTTATAAATTGGAAACAACTTCCCTCAGCCTTCCAGGAAAACCTTAGTCCAATACCGCATATAACATCTGCTGAAGATGTAGAAAAAGCAGTGAAGACTCTTGAAAAACAACTGCTGACAGCTATAACGCAGGTAACAAATATAACCAAATGTACACCATCAAATAAACTTCCACAGGATATAAAACGTCTTATCCAAGAGAAAAACAGATTAAGAAGACAATATCAGAGAACAATGGACCCAGCGGATAAACAAGCAGTCAATAGAGCAACAAACCAGGTTCGATATGCCTTAAAGGACCATCGTAACCAACTCTGGAATAACGAAATTCTCCAATTAAACACAGAGGATCAATCAATATGGAAAATGATGAAATCACTCCGTTCAAAGCGTTTTACATTTCCTCCAATCCAAGGTGAATCTAATGTTGTCTACAACGACGAGGAAAAAGCTGAAGCATTTGCTGACAGTTTAGAAAAACAATGCAGCCCCAATTATATCAATACAGATATAAATTTCATAAGTAAAATTCACATCCAAGTGCGTAAAATAACTCAAAATGCCTCATTCCAATCCAATAACAAATCCGTGTCACCAACAGAAGTATATGAGATTTTAAGAAAAATAAATAACAAAAAGGCTCCAGGTCCAGATGGAATAACAAATAAGGTACTCAAGTTACTTCCTCGCAAAGGGGTTATGCATCTAGTAGCCATCATTAATGCCATCCTCCGGCTAAATTATTTCCCTCAACGATGGAAAATTGCCGACGTTTTCCTAATCCCCAAACCTGGGAAAAATACACAGTTTCCTGAAAATTACAGATCAATCAGCCTTCTTTCATGCATAGGTAAGATAGCCGAACGTGCTATTCTCACACGGCTTCAAGAGGCAACAGATATCAACCATATAATTCAAGATGAACAATTCGGCTTTAGGAAATATCACTCCACAACGCTACAAATTTACAGAGTTATCGAACATATAACCCAAGGGTATGAATGGCACCAACACACTGGCGCAGTTTTTCTAGACATCACTCAGGCATTTGATAGAGTATGGCATCATGGACTAATTTTTAAACTACACGAATTTGGTATTCCATTGCCACTAGTGCTACTTATCAAATCATATCTACACAACAGAAAATTTAAAATAAAACTCAACGGTATCAGATCCACAGAAAGGAGAATCACGGCTGGAGTAACTCAAGGCTCTCTACTCTCTCCCCTACTCTTCTCCATATACATGGCAGATCTCCCCAAACTGTCTCCAGCTATCACCGCTCTGTATGCCGACGATACAATTATTATAGCCAGATCCCTCCGTCCACACCTGGCCATAATCAAGCTGCAGAGAGCAGTCAATGAATTGGAGGATTGGTACACCAAGTGGCGTATCGCAATTAATCCAAACAAAAGCTCTGCAGTACTTTTCACCAGACGTAAAGCAGAACCGAATACAAGCATACAAATGTTTGGTAAAATCATCCCTTGGCGCAATTCTACCAAATATCTGAGAATTCATCTTGATAGACGTCTAAACTTCAAGGCACATATGGATAGTGATGCCACTAAGGCAAGTCAGACTATAGCACAGCTATATCCACTTTTGAACAGTAACAGCTTCCTAAGCATAAGCAACAAAATCTTACTTTTCAAATCGGTAATCAGACCGCAACTAACTTATGCCTCTCCAACCTGGGGTCACACGACTAAAAGCAACATCAACAGACTTCAGATAATACAGAATAAATGCCTAAGAATGGCATTTAATTCCCCATGGTTCATCAGAAACATTCAGTTACATCAAGAAGCCAATCTTCCAGATATTAAGACCTACATGACAAGCATTGCAGAGAAATTCTTCACAATCACGGATAATCACCCAAATCAGTTAGTTCGACAGGCAGCGGACTACAATCCCTCAGATCGTTTCAAACATAAAAAACCGAAATCCTCCATCGTAAGAGAAAGCTGATACAGCCTCAATGCTCACAATGAGCGGGTAAATTACCCACAATAATCTCATCACCCACAATCTAAAATCCAGATGAAGGGATGAAGAGTCAAGGACTCAGTCCATCAATCAATTAAGTTCAAGTTCAAGTAAATACTGTTGTATAATCACACCTTTTCAAACTTGAAAAAAAAAAGTAAACTACAGCATGTAATATTATATAACTTATGTAACTCTGAACAATATAATTGTAAATTATTATTATGATTGTTATATAAAAAAAAACTGTTATCATCATTACTATTTAAATCTCATTATATGTAGCACAAAGTGCTGAACCTTGTAAAATAATATACTGAATAGATAATCATTGTACATATGTAAATATTTGAAAGAACAATAAAAAAAAGTATTATTATACGGGCATCTCCATGGAGTATGGAGACTGATCACAGAGACCCAAACTATCTACACAATATATCATACTTCTCCTTGAACCCATGAATAGATAAAGCACTCATAACTGACTCTGGGAAGCCATTCCACTCGTTCACAACTCTCCAAGCAAAAAATATATTCCTCACACCTGTATTAACCACAACTCCCAGGGATGAGCCCTTGTTCTGGCCACTCCAGCAAAGTGCTCAAAAATTTATCCTGCATCAATCCTATAAAACTTAAATATTTCTATCGCATCATTCTTTTTCTTGTTTCCCACATCTGCAATCCACACACTCTCAGCCTCTCTCCATAGGAAACATTCCACAAACCACTCACCTTCTTGGTCACTCACTTTGAATATTCTCCACCATTTTCCTCATCATCCCTAAGAAACCCAACAGAGCATACGTGAAGACAGCAATCCAGATATGGACGAATCAAGGTATTATAAAGATGATAACAATTTCCTTATCTTTACTTGTTGATGTGTTATTCAATACCTACGTAATCTTATGGGTTACCTTATCAACCTTAGCAATATGCCCTCTAAACTTTAACTCTTTCCCTCTCTCTCTCTCTCTCTCTCTCTCTCTCACCACTCCTAAATCTCTAGCAAACTCAATGTGATATATGGATTGTTATCTGTTAATCCAAAAATGCATAACTTTCCATTTCTCACATTAAACTAATAACCATTATCTCTTGCACATACAGACAGCCTATTTAAATCATCCTGCAAGCTCTCCACATCGCCATGAATAACTATTACTCTACCTAATTTTGCATCATCAGCAAACAACTGAATATTTCCTTTCAGGTTATTTCTTATGTCATTTATGTACAAATTAAACAATGGTCCCAACACCGAACTTTGTGGCACACCACTTGTCATCTGTTTTTCGCATCTTTCTACCTCTCTATATACCGCTTTTGATATCTGTCCTACAATTATTCTCTTATCCATTTAACCAGTGTCATGTCCATCCCCATTTGTACTAATTTGCATAACAGAGATCCATGTGGTGTTTTGCAAATGCCTTTGCAAAATCCACAAATTCATCGTGTAGCCATTTGCTTTATCGCACTCAGCTGCTATTCTATTATAAAACGTTAGTATATTATCAAACAGTATTATATTTTTATCTACATATTCTTGAATTATATTTTTGACCAATTTTTATGTACTTTTACCACTATGCCTGAGACACTGATTGGTCTAAAATTTGCTACTTCTGTCTTAGAACTTCCCTTATGCAAGGGAATTATTTTGTCCTCTTTCCATCCTTTGAAACTTTAGCAGAGCTGAGACTTAAATTAAATAGCCTAGTTAGAGGCATTGCCAGTTCCTTTGCATATTCTAACAAAACCAAGCTGGTATCCCATCTAATTTCACAGTTGTATTTACATTGAGATTCCGCTATATCTAAGAACCTCCAATTCATCCACCTCTGTTCCCGCATTAATGTCTGTCATATATGTTAAATCTGTAACCTCAGTAGAATGATATACCCTTGTAAAGTGGTCACACAGTACCTCTTCTATTGTTACTCATTAAGGATAATCTTCCATAGTCCTTTTTACCCCAGTCCTTGTCACCCTTCTTGCCTGAGCCTTGTACTGTTCATTAGCTTGCTAGTCACCTTTCTCTTTACATACCCTCCACAATATTTTCTTCTTCTGCAAATCGTGCATAATGATATTGCTCATCCATCTAACTCTTATCCGATTAACCCTCCTTATACTAGGTAGACATACAATTTAATACTGCTTCCTCTAGATGACCCTTAACTATATTCCACGCACTACTATCATCCTTATCCTGCAGTGTTTTATGCAATGCTATAGATTTAAGCTTCTTTCTACGCGTGACATAATCCACTGCCTTGTAGTTCTACAAATACCCCTTCTTGATAGAATATTCTTCATGTTTTACAGTCTCCGAAGTCAAGACCGCATGGTCACTTTCACCAATTAGAGGCAGTTTTATCACCTTGGTTATGGATAGTTCTTCTGATCCTATGACCAGGTCCTATACTCTCCCACCCCTATCCCCCTCCATCACATGCTGCCTTTAATAATTATCTCTGAGCAGCTATTTAAATTCTACTGTATTTTCTTCCTGCCATGTGCCGTTTCTTTCTTCCAGTCTATATCTCCATAGTTGAAGTTCCCCATAATAATCAATTGACCCGTGTTCATTGTACTAATTTGCCAATGCTTGTCTTCCAGATCATTTGTGGAACTCCCTGGCCTATAGCAACAACCAATATGTATATTCTGTCTTAATGGCCTTAATATAGGCTGACCATATTTCCATGAGACAAAAACGGGATATTGGGATGGCAAAAACTGGACTGGGGTTACGTAATATTCTGTATTCATGAAAAAGTAAAACAATAAAAAGTTTTACTTTGCCCAATATGTATGGTGATAAAACGTTGGTAATTTTTGCTTCTGATTTGGCACGTGCTGAAGAAAATTTTGGTTTATAAATTTTATTGATCAATGTCGACAAGCTGTCATTTGCGCAAAAACTTTGGCCGTGACACACACAGTATGAAATGCAGCAAGAACTTCACTTGCTGCTGCAATTTTATCACTTTCGCTACTACCATCCCGTCTCACCATAAACGAGCATTTTTTTTTTTTTTTTTTACTGAAGCCAGAGTGTTTTCAGCATCCTTATGTTTCTGGTATGTAGATGTTAATGTCGCTTCTGCCTTCATGAGCAACGGAAAAATGGACATTACAGTGTTGGCATACCACTTTTGTTTCATCACTACACAGCTTGTCCAGTTTATTAAATTTGAATTCTTTCTGGTGATCGTCAGTAAAACTGCAGCTTCGCCTCTTTGACATTGCAAGGATACACAAAGCTTTAAAAAATAAAACTTAAAGCTCAAAAATATACGAAATTTAAACCACCGTCATTGAATAACAAACCCACCGGTTAGCATACAGACAAAACAAAAACTAACGCTATACCAGAACAGACGTCGCGTCTGAGACGGGCAATTGTTGCCAGCATCTATATATTATTTTCTCTGAATAAATCAATGCAGATGTCGATATTTAGTATCGAACAAACCGACTATTTAACCGACGGTACAAATTACTGGTATCCATGATATCCATATATGAATATAGGTTATGAATAATAATTTGATTGACCATTATTAAAGTAGATTTATAGGCTTTATTAAAAACAGGACAAAATTGACATTTTTACTAAACATTTTGGTTGCAATTCATTTGCTATTATCAGCAGTACTCCTCCCCCCCATCCTACTAAACCCTTCACATTCTATTCCCTGTAACTAATCATCTGCTGTTAACCAAGTCTTACTAATGCCTATAACATTTAGAGAGATTGCACTAACCAGTGCAAATCTGGCTGAAGAAAACTCCTCTTTCTTGTTTCTGATACTTCTGACATTAGTATAATAAATTTAGTTTAATCCTTTATCCAAGTGTGAGCAAACAAGGTTTGCGCCTGAAAGTATCTTCAGGACTGGGGTAAGGTGGTACAACACTAGGACAACTCGTTGCAAAGGTGGAGCAAGCTACCAACACTCCTGTCTCAGTATCTCCTATAATGTAAAACACATCTCCTTGCAGATATGTCTAATGTTATGCATTATGGGAAGGGCCACTACCCAGACTAGTTTCGACCTTTATTGAGGCCAGGCCAAAGTTGAGATACCAGGCAGAAGCATTAGCAGGTCATCTCTACCTATAGGAGTTGCCAACATAACATTAGACATATCCGCAAGGAGCTGTGTTTTACATTATAGGAGACACTGAGACAGGAGTGTTGGTAGCTTGCTCCACCTTTGCAACGAGTTGCCCTAGTGTTGTACCACCTTACCCCAGTCCTGAAGATACTTTCAGGCGCAAACCTTGTTTGCTCGCACTTGGATAAAGGATTAAACTAAATTTATTATACTCTAACCAAGTGAAAAATAAACTTTCAACTTCTGACATTAGTATATAGAAAATGTAGCATCCTTTTCAGTATGTTGCAGTTTCTGATGCCAATTATCATTGGTATCAGAGTTCTCGAGAAAGGTCACATTCTTCTCTAAGATTAAATCTTAGATTGAATTTAATCTTTGGGGGGGGGGTTGAGTTGAGTAGACGATTTGAGAATACACACTACGCATCGCACACGACCTAGAAATTTTCTAGTGTTTTTTTTTCTCTTTTTTTTGGAGGGGACTAGGGCCCCTTATCACCCCTCTGGGTGAGTCAATGGTCAGAAATGATTATCTAGATATACTTCTCTGGCAGCCTATTTGAAGATTGTTGCGACCGAGTATGTCCATTCGTATTGACCATATACAGGCACTTCGAACATGACAATACTCGTCATTTCAGATAACTCATGCCATTTAGCAACAGCTGCAGAAACATGTCAGCAGTTTTCCTTTAATTTATTGTTTCTCTCCCTCGTCATAGGGTTCAACTCCCATTTAGGAATAGGACCTGTGATATGGAAAGAGAAGTTCTTGACAGTAACCTCTTTGGAGATATAAGGAAACTGCATGAAGTACATATCTGCTTGGGGATCGGTTATCTGTGGAACATTTCCGATAAAGTTGCTAAATCGAAATCCAAGTACATCGCGGCTGTTTACAAAGGTTATAGTTAGTTGCTGGGTTAAATGTGAAGCAGTTAAAACTCATCGAACAATGTATTACATCTATAAATTGAGGTGTATACATTATATATATTTTTAAAATTTATTGTTTCTCCGATTGTCCTTTTCTGCTCTGTAGGATGAAAGAGCATCTGAATTTCTGGGGGCAAAAAATCTTGCTAATTCTGTACTAGACCCACACGGTTATTTAAACATGGCTTTGGTTGTTGTTAACTTTCTGATTGGTGTCAAATAAAAAAAATATCAGTTAACGCCTTTTATCCCCTAATGACGCAAGACGTTACTGTCTATAAGGGTGAAGCAAAATGCTTTTATAATCCCTGCTATCAGAGAAGGTTACTGTGTAGGGAAAAATTTATGAGCTAAGTACTCTGCCCAGGTGGGTGCGAGTTAAAGATCATCATTAGGAATTAGGATGGTCTTAGGTCTCCTATATTTGGAGAAATCTGATTCATCATAATTTGCTACTTGTTGTACTAGTTCATTTGGATGTGAAGACGATGTTGAGAAGAACTTTACTGTTGAAGATTGCAGGAAAGAGTAGATGTAGGGGATATTTGTATCCTGGTGAAGTTGGACATTTCTGATATACCATGGTGCATTTAAAATAATGCGTAGGCATTTGTTTTGGACTCTTTGCAGTTTAAGGATATTTGTGCTTGAGGTGTGGCTACAGGCTGGGGACACATAAGTAATAATGGGTCGAACCATCAACTGATCAAGGAGTAGTTTGATTTTGGTATCCAGCTTACTCTTTCTATTGAAAAAAGGGTAAAGCTGTGCAATGATTTTTGATGCCTTTATACATGAGGCTTTTGTGTGTGGATTGAAGGTTAGTTTTCTGTCCAGCAGTACACCGAGATATTTGGTTTCTGCTCTCTAGGGAATCTTTTTATTAAATAGGAGGATATCATCCTTGGGAGATATTGAATTTTTAGTGAAAAGCGTGGTGACACTCGTCTGAGGGTTTACTTGCAATCTTCTTTAATTTGAGAACCAGTGCTCTAGTTTCAGCAGGTTTTCTTGCAGTATCTTGGTAACAAGCAAAGCCATATTTATGAGTATGCGATCTGTGTGGTGGCACAGGGCCTCGCAAAGCAATAAATTTAAAAAAGAAAATGAATTAATTTTTTTAATTATTATATAAATTAATATTGTAATTATTATATAAAAACATTATTATATAGAAACATATATGTATATAATTTTACAACCAACTATTGTTGTTATAGTAAGCAAAATAAGATCGTAGCGCTAGAGCGGTAGTATTTGAAACTACTCTAAGATATATAACAATATCGTACAACATAGTGTTAAATAGGGAAAAGTGCATTTTAAAACATGTGTTTTTAATAATTTTAAGGAGGTTTTTTTTATTTTAGCTTATGATTTTATGAACAAGCAAGTATACACAGGTACTGTTATGGCAATTTTTTTATGTGATATTACTTACAAAGCATCTTAAAAAATATATTTTGCAAACTGGTTTTAGGTTATCCGACATCAGAATTTTTCTTCAATAGCAGTTTTCAATCTATATTAGATCTATTTATTTTCTAATATTATCTCTTTTATATATATATTTTTATCAGGTAAGTAATTTTGTATTAATTTATTAACTTATTTTATAATTAAATCTATCGTATTTAATTCTAGAGTATGATTAATTGTGAGAGAGATTATTATGGAAGAAAATACCCAAGTGGGCATGAAAAACGAAAGCGAAAACCAGAAAAAGAAGCGGCTGAGGAACGTCAAAGAAATTCACTGTTTAAATATATGAAGTTTAACTCATATATTTGTTCAGATATATCAGTTGATAACGGGAGTTCTGAAATAACTACAAACAGTTCTTCGGCTTCAACATTAATTAATAATGAGAGTCTTGAAATACTCAAAGGAAGCGAAGAACATGACGCGTTTGGTCAAACAATGAGTATTGAAGATCCTAAAACTGAGACACCAGAGGAAGGTGAACTAATTACTATTGATGATCGATCGAGCAACATGACCCAAAATTTTGAACAACGCAACACTAACGCAAATTATACAATGTGGTCCACCGTCTCCTCCGACTGAAAATGATTTTCCAAAAGATGACAACAAGAGGTGTTTTTCCAGTTTCCACAGCTCACTATGTTAATATCACTTCTACTTTGATAATACTATCAAAGTAGAAGTGGTTTCAATATATGAACGAATAGATTCATTTAAGTTTCTACTAACCCTTGTAATTTGGTATGAGCTTTTGTCAAAAGTTCATTTAGTAAGTAAAGTATTACAAAATGCAAAAATTCCCATAGATGTAGCAACTAAGCATATTAAAGAGTTATTGCAGTACTTTGAAGAGCAGAGAATATCAGGATTTGATGGCTGTTTTGAGATTTCTAAAGAACTGTCAAATCTATTAGAAATACAAATTAAATTTAAAGAAAGTCGAGTATGTCGAATCAAAGTATTTTTTGATTATGAAACGCCCGATGAATCATACATAGGTGACAACAAAGATAATTTTAGGAAAAATTTATTTTTTGTAAATTTATATACTGCTCTACAATCTGTCAAAAAAAGATTTGAATTGTAGAAAATTCACGAAAATCATCTGGATTTCTTTATGATATGAAACTAATAAGAAAAATGACAGAAAATGAAGAGTATAATTTTGCTGCAAACAGCTATATCAAAAATTAAATACAGATATTGATGAATCTAAATTTTACAACGAATTAATTATTTTTAGAAATATTGTTCCACAAGATACTCCCATTAATATTTTAAAATTCATAAAAATAAAAAAAAAAATCAGCTAACGCCTATTTGTTCCCGTTAGGGAGTAGGCGGGGCAGCTTACCCTATCTATATTGCAAATAATTTGTCGGATATTTATCCAAATATTACTACGACATTTAAAATATTATTGACCAATCCAGTTACGGTCGCATCAGCAGGTCATTTTCCAAATTAAAATTAATAAAAACCTATTTGCGATCTTCTATGTCTCAAGAACGTTTGTCGTCCCTGGAAATAATATCTATAGAGCATGAAATTGCAAAAAAATTTGAATTTTGATAGAGTTATAAAGGATTTTATTGATAAGCGCTTTAGTTTAAATAAAATTTAATATATTAAGATTTCTTTTAAATCTTATATAAGTTGTTATACATATATTTCATTCTTTATAGTAAAAATGGATAATTTTTTCATATTTTTATATTATTATTTATATTATTAAATAAATCATTGTTCTGGCGTATTTATATGATAATGTGTACTTACATAATAAAATAATATATCATGTACATACAAACACATTTATTTTTTAACTAATTTTTTCCCTTTACTTAAATTGATGCTAAAGAGCATACTTATTTATTTATGTGCATAAATATTTTTCATGTTTGATATAATTAATTAATTAACAAGATATTCTTCCATTTAAATTTTCCATAAATGTTACTAACTATCAGGGATCCCGCTTTTCCATTTCTCTCAGGGGGCCCCGCAAAATGTAGAAATGGGCCTGGTAACAAGATGTGGTTTAATAGATCTCGCTAGTATAGCTGTGTCGTTAGCGTAGAGGGCAATGATAGATGACATTGGATTGTGTGGTATGTCAGCCATATAAATCGAGAAAAGTATCGGTGCAAGAAGGGACTCTGAGGTATTCCTGCCAAGATTCTTCGTTGGGTAGATAATACATCATTCAGTTAATGATTTTCTAAGTGGCAGACAAATTAGCATTTGTCTGCCACATAGAAATGACTTTGTGAGGTGGACTAGATCAAATGGAATAACGGCTATAATCAACTTGTATAGTAGTCCGAAGTGCTATAGCTTATCAAAAGCCTTTACTAGGTCGTGAAAAACTGCTCCGGTGTATTTTATCAACAAATAATCTTTAACCTTTAACTTTTGTGGCTGGATGGATCTGAATCCCTTGGATTATAATCCCTTCATCTCTATGAAAAATGGTTTAAATTAATGAGAATTTATCGAGCACCTGGCTCACCCATTTTAGTGCAGTGCGGAAGCGTCCGTACCGATGAGCATAGCCGCTTTCGGACGCTTGTGTTTCCACCTATCGATTTCATCGTAGTTAGATGACTCTCGAATGAGTTGATTGGGATGACTAGCTGCTTTGGTGAAATATGTAATGGCAGTATCACAGAGAAACATGTGAATATCAGGAATGTCAGCGTCTCGGTGGAGGAGAGTATTCCTGACAAACCACGGAGCATTGAATATCATACGGAGACATTTGTTCTGGATGACCTGTAGCTTTTTGATGTTGCCAGGGGAGGTGTGACCCCAATTCGGTGATCCATAGGTCAATGTGGGTCTAATGATTGCTTTATAGATTCGTAGTTTGTTTTCAGTGTTAACACGGCTTCTTCGGTTGAGAAGAGAGTAAAGTTGTATAATTGCAAAGTTTGCCTTGCTGCAGGCATAATCGATGTGACAGTTAAAGTTGAGGCGGTTATCTTGTTGAATACCTAAATATTTCGTGCTGGATTTCCATGGAATAGCTATGTTGAAAAGTTTGACTTCTCCGTAGTCGGATGCCTTCCGTCTTGTGAAGAGAATGGCAGTACGTTTGTCGGCATTCACAGCTATTCTCCATTTCCTGAGCCATTTTCCTAGGTTTCTTGCTGCGGTTTGTATGCGCTGCGTAGCTAAGTTCGGCCTGAGAGATCTACTCAAAATTTCCATGTCATCCGCATAGCAAACTGTAGTGGTTGATGTCGTGTTAAGGACGTCAGCAACGAAGATGTTAAAAAGCAGCGGAGAGAGTAGCGAGCCTTGAGGAACACCTGCAGTGATTCTTTTCAAAGAGGATTTGAGTCCTCTCAACTTGACCTGAAATTTCCGGTTTTTTAGAAAGGAATCGATAAGTTTGGTAAGGTAGAGCAGAACGTTGGACATAAATAATTTATAGATGAGGCCTTTGTGTCAAAACTTATCAAAGGCTTTTGCTACATCCAGAAAAACAGTTCCTGTATGTTGTCACCAATTGAATCCAGTAGTGATGAATTCGGCCAGTCTGTGAACTTGTTGTGTAGTACTGTGCCTGATTCGAAACCCAAACTGCTCTTTCGGTATTGTGTTGATTTTGTTCACCACATCTTGGAGTCGATTGAGGAAGATTTTTTCTGCAATTTTTCCCAAGCATGAAAGGAGACTGATGGGCCTGTAACTTTGCAGTAACTGAGAAACTTTTCCCGGCTTATGGATGAGGATTATATCTGCTTGTTTCCATCTGGTTGGAAAATAATTTAGTCTGAGTATTGCATTTATAATTGCTACCAAATGCATGACAGCTTTGTGCGAAAGGGAGTTGATTGTTTTGTTGTTAATTTCATCTGGGCCAGGGGATTTTTTGTTGTTAAGCTTCCTAATGATTGAGTAGACCTTTTTAGGCGAGGTGGGACAGATATTTTCACGGCCGCTAGGCTGCCGGAGCGCAGTACTGACTCGACGGTCAATTTTCTCTATGAAGACCAAATCCGCATTCGCATAATTAGGACTGTACTGAAGTTGAAGAGCTTCAGCTAGGGCTTCTGCCTTTTCATCGTCCCTATAAACTAAACCTCTTTCTCTGTGAATGGACTGGATATTAGAACGGTCTGTAAGGAGAGTTTTTGCCAATTTCCATAAAGAGTTATCTTCAGTTTTCAGGGAACAAAGTTTTCTTTCCCATTGTTGATTTCTGTGATCTTTCAGTGCATAGCGAAGTAAGTCTGATGTAAGTAAGTAAGTTCAGCTTTTGGCGGTCTTGAGGAGATAGCTTGTTATGAAAGCGACGTCTGATTTTATTTTTGTTTCTGATTAGAGCAAGAATTTCTTCTAGAATTAGGTTTACTTGAGCTGGAGTGGAAATAGAAGACGCTGCTGTTAAGCCAGTTTGAATTTTGCTTTCCTGGTTGTTGACTGCCGCGTCAATTTCTTCACGGGAGGAGATATTCGGCACTGAATCCATGATAGTGTTGATTGTAGCCTTGAATTTTGTGAAATTAGTAAATGACTGACTGGGAATAAGTTCTGGATCCTCTCCCAGTTTAAGAATCACTGGGTTGTGGTCCCAACTGAGGTCGTTAATTACTTGCAGCTGGAATTGATGAGATGTGTTTTTCAATAGATCTCCTGCTACTATTGTTGCTTCTGTAGTGGCAAGCAGCTGAGAAAGATCAGAGGATAGCAGAGTTCTGCCTGGAGGGTTATAAACGGAATATATATTTAAGATGCCTGCATTAATGGCGTAAATTTCTATGCCAATTTTTTCCAGATCAGTTGTAGGAATCTTTTTTATCTCATTGTAACGGATGTTTTTCTTGATAAAGATTGCAGTACCTCCACCTCTGGCATTAGGTTTATCATTTCTAATTAAAGAGTAATTTCACAGCTTGGGATTATCACAGGGCCGTAGATGAGTCTCATTAACTAACTAACAGGATATCAATTTTGTAGTGAGCAGCAAGTTTTTGGAGTTCTAGAATGTTGTTGCTGAGTCCATTTGCATTCCAAAAGGCGACCTGTATGGAATTTATTGTGATTGCCGGATTATCCATTGATCAACGAGAATATGACTTGGGTATTTTTAAGAAATCTGTTTGTGTCAGCCTGGTTTGGATTTGATTTGCTAAAAGCTGATAGCATTTCTCCCAAAGTGGCAGCAAGCATCGCAGCAGAGGTTTGGCTGCTTGATATGGTTTCTGCCGATTTGTTGCGTGAGGAAACTACAGAGGCATACGATTTATCTGGTGTAATAGCCTGCACTTTAATTTCCTATTCAGGTTGTGTGACTCGCTTCTAAGTGGACGGGGCTACTGCCTCCCTAGTCCTTGTCAGGTTAGATAAGTGGAGTGAACAGCCCTTGTAGTTATCTGGATGTGGGCCGCCACAGTTGGCATACTTAGCAGGAGTGGTTCTTGACTTGGCACATGTATGCAAGGAATGATTATTTCTGCACTTTACACATTTGTTATTCCACCCTACAACGCTTCTGCGCATGACCATACTTTTGCGGTGGCATTGTCCGGCAGATATCTTCCTTCTGAGGGGTTCATTCATGATAACCAAGTTGCAGACAGGCTTAAGGTCATAAATCTGGCTTGCCGGCCATCAGACCTCTGCATATTTCATACAGAGGGGGGAAATAGTAGGTCTCGAACTGCGTTAGTTCCAGTGCAATGCGAGCTTCTCGAAAAACCGTATATAAAATTCAACTAGGCAGAGTCTAAAGGAATACATCCGATTACAATGACAGCAAGAACCACTACCTATGCCCTAATTGAACAATTAAAGCTCTGATCATGGCAGGAGGGTAACAGCAATAGCCAAGCCTCAGTTACAACTTCACTGGCTACAGCATTGCCATCTATTACCCTCTCCATGCCCTAATAGGGAGTAGGCGAGGCCTTTATACCCTATGTAGCTTTTGGAGACTGAGTGCAGTTCAGTCTCCACCGGTAGCCAATCAGAGATAGCTGGCCCATGTCTATCACTAATTATAGCAACCACCGATGAAGAGGCTGGCAAACAAGTGCTGCCAACTCTTGGACTTAACCCTAACAAAATATGTCGCTGTCTAAAATAATGTGGGTACTACGGTCGATTTTCTTGTGTTTACGGGACGAAAACCCGAGTTTCCGGAGGAATAACCCGCTTGCCCGTGACAGAGATCGACTAAGTCGGGAACCGGTGTATATTCCTGAAACATTTGACAGTACTGAAAATGTTTAAAATTATAATATTCTATTTGAAATTATTATTGACTGATGTGATGCTATTATTCAAGAAAACTTTTTTTTTTTTTGTAAATTTTTTCAGTAAACTTGTTTTGATTGTTCATCAACTAAATTACTCTTTATTTTTTTTTTAGTTTATCAGCTAAAGGAAAAGAATGTGAAAATGCCAATAGTTCGTAGAATCAATTGTCAGCTTAACTGAGGCAAAACTTTGGGCTAAAGACGAAAATTTACGAAGTTTCAGTATTAGTGTATTTGTACGGCAAGACAGCGTCTATTATCAGAATACGAAGGTATGGTCTAGTAATGCACGTTAAAAAATAATAAGCAAAAAAAAAAAAAAAAAAAGTGTAACCGGGTACATGTTTCATTGCCGCGTAGGATTATTTATTCAAAACCTCTTTATTACTGAATAAAATATTAATAACTTAAACTGAGGATATGCGTATAATCGCATCATAAATAGTTGCTCGCTGAGATGACATAATGTAATGTAGGCCATGCTTTAGATGAACAAATATCACATTTTAGATTTCTGTTCGGTTTCTATCAGTATCATGGCTGTAACAGAATTCGGAACTGGGAAGAGTGTTGTTGTTTTGGCTATTGTTGTAGGATGCTTTGCAATTCTCTGGCCAAAAATTTTTTACCCAATGATGCAAACAGCGTTTTCTATGACATCGCCGAAGCACGATAACGAAGATGGTGAGTAAAGCATGCTAATTATTTACATCAAATTATTGCTTTTGTGTGAGATTATTGGTTGTTAAATAGATAAATTTAGTTTGCGCGTGAAACCTGCTTATGAATTTAACAAATAGGAATTGATCGAGAATTTATTGTTGAATGCGCTTTTCGCAGGAAGTAGTTTACTGCGGAAGCCCATGTTTATGCTTATATACTGTTCCATAATAAGTCAGATGGAATTTACAAACTTTCAACCAGACACATTTCCTGTGAAATTTATTATTATTATTATTAACATATTCCTGTGAGGTCTTCTAATAGAAAATTTATGTTAAGCGGTCTCTCCTAGTAAATAACATCTGTCATATTGTCTCATGTTATTTAGGACGTCCAAGTGTAACACCATGTTTTTCCCCTACAGCCCAATGTATTGAAAAATTTCTTCTGTGTCAATCTTATATAATCCCTTTAGTAACTAATAAGTTTCTAACATATCACCTATCCTCTGCAATCCACAATCCTCATAGGAAACATTCCACAAAACTGTCACCAGCTTTGTCACTCATCTTCTCTGAATCCTCTCTATCACCTCTTGATCCCAAGAAATGCAGGTGACCAAATCTGTGCTCCATGTAAAACATATATTCAGTATACTCTTATACAACTTTATTATTATGTGATACCTCCAAACTTCAAGCAGTGTTCCCTCTCCCCCCCCCTCCTTTATTAAATTATAATAATCCCTTAGGGGTGCTTAAGGGTCAAAGCTGTATAACTGAGAGGAGACCTCCATATAGCCTTTGAAGGAATGCGGAGAACCGACCAGGGCTTCTGACCTAATGTCCAATCCTCACCTTCTCGTGGTGCACCCTGTTGGGTATCTACTTTGATACCGAACGAACGAGGATGGGCTGGCAATTTGGGATTTAGCCGACCAAATTGTATTTTTATTGGTTAAACCAAAATAAAAAATGATGGTACAACATAACAAAATTTCATACCGGCTGGGGCGTCGCCTGGTTAAACAAGGCCCCCGTTGTTTTTGTCAGGGAACCAGGGCAAACAGCGAAAAGTCAGCTACTGGAACAAATCTGAAAACAAACCCCAACTCAACATCACCAGAGTTAAAGATCGGTACTATCAATGTAAGAAGCCTGAATGGCAAAGAAATGGAGCTAGCTGAGGAATTAGATAAGTACCAGATCGACATAATAGGGGTGACTGAAACAAAAAAGACCAAAACTGGTGAGATCTTTCTCAGCAATAAATACAAAATGTTATATTCAGGCAATGACAATCAAGGAAAAGAAGGAGTAGCCATAGTATTCAACACAAAATACGAGGCTAATCTTCTTGAATGGTAGTCAGTCTCAAGTAGAGTAATGTGGGCAAATATGAGAATGGGGAATTGAACAATGAGACTTATTTGTGCCTATGGTCCCACAGAAGGTTCTACTAAGGTAGAAGTGGAGGAATTTTTTGACGCTTTAGAAATAGCAACTGACACAATGAAAAAGGAAAAGTTGGTCCTTGTTGGGGATCTAAATAGCAGAGTAGGAAATGATTGTGAGGCATACAAAAATATTTTGGGAAAATTTGGAGAAAAGAGCAAAGCTAATAATAATAGCAAATATCTGTTGGATTTCTGCTCAGGACATGGACTGGTTATTACTAACACCATGTTCCAACATAAAAATGCGCACAAATTCACATGGAGAGAAGAGGCTAGGAATAAGAAAAGTCTCATTGACTATGTTATTGTTGATAGTGATGTTTTCTCCCTGGTGCAGGACACCAGAGTGTATAGAGGATTTGAAATTGGAAGTGATCACTATTTAGTCTTGAGCAGGATAAAATTGAATTTCATATTGAAAAGAATGACATGTAAGAAAGTTTTAAAGCGAATAAAAGTTGAGCAGCTCTCAGATGTGAACTGTAGATTAAAATACAGAAAGATTATTGAAAAGAAAATGAAAGAGTTTGAGAACAGGAATCAAACCTTGGAGATTCAGTGGCAGACTCTGAAGAAAACATTGATTGATTCTGCCAGAGAGGCATGTGGTGAGGTTGTGTGCAAGGATAAAAAAATCAGAACTCCCTGGTGGACACAGGAAGTTAAAGAGGCAGTGAAGGAAAAGAAGAAAGCATATCAAAAGTACCTGGCAAATAAGTCAGCTTTTACTCTTACAGAATACAGAGACAAATGTAAGAAAGCTAAACAGTGTGTAAAACTAGCTAAACAAAAGTCATGGGAGGACTTTGGAAAGAATATAGAAAATAAATATCAGGAAGGTGGCAAAATATTCTGGAGGTTGTTGAAGAAGCTTAGGAATGGAGGAAAGAGTGCTGTAAAAGGAGTTAGAGATTATAAAGGTGACATGAAAACAGGAGAAAAAGATATCCTTGAAGTATGGAGTAATTACTTTGAAAAACTGCTAAAAGAAACAAGCAGCGATAATAGCACAGTGGTAAAAAACATTCAACAGGTATTCAGTCAGGAATACATACCCATACTTGAAGTAGAAAAAGCCATCAAAGGCTTGAAATGTGGAAAGGCAGCAGGAGTAGATGATATTCGGCCAGAAATGCTGAAGTATGGTGGTATAAGAGTCTTACAGTGGCTGCACTGCATAGTTTAGAAAGCCTGGACAGAGGAATGAATTCCCGATGATTGGAGTAGAGCTCTCATAGTACCCATATATAAAAAGGGAAATAAAACTGAATGTGAGAATTACAGAGGTATTTCCCTACTGAGTGTTCCTGGCAAGATCTATGCAAGTATACTTGAGAAAAGGTTGATAAGAATTGTGGAAGAAAAGCTTGGTGAAGAACAAGCTGGATTCAGGTCAAATAGAGGCTGTCAGGATCAGATCTTCACTTTACGACAAATAGTCGAGAAAGCATGGGAATATAACAAAGATCTGTATTTAAGTTTTGTCGATTTGGAAAAGGCATATGACAAGGTGCCAAGAGAGAAGCTATTCAATACGCTGCAATTATATGGTGTCAATGTGGCATTATATCAAGCAATACTTAGTCTTTATTTGAGTTGTAAGTCAGCAGTTAGAATTGAAGGAAGTACAGGAAGATGGTTTAATGTTAAATCTGGTGTGAGACAAGGATGTACATTATCCCCTCTGTTATTCATTATCTATATGGATCACATTATGAAGGAAAGTGGTATTAAACCTGATATCAAAATTGGAGATGTTAATGTCAGCTCTTTGCTTTATTATTATTATTATTATTATTATTATTGTTCCGGGAAACTCCAAGGAGTCGACAGACTCATCGAGGGAGGCCCTAACATCATGTCTGGAACAACTATTCAACATTCACACAGTATCTATCAATCATATCTTGCCTTGAACTCATTCATGGTCGTAGCACCCAAAACAGACTCTGGAAGCTTATTCCACTCATTCGCCACTCTCCAAGTAAAAAACCTAGCTCTAACACCCTTGTCAAACACGCTCTTGCCCAGCTTCCATACATGGCCCCTACTCCTCCCACCACCAGTCATATTTTCAAAAATATCTTCTGGATCAATCTTATAAAAACCCTTCGGTAATTTGAATGTCTCAATCATTTCACCCCTCCTTTGCCTATCGTCCAATTTCTGCAACCCACAAATCCTCAACCTATTCTCATAAGGTTCATTCCACAGTCCTGCTATCATCTTGGTCACTCGTCTCTGGACCCTCTCCACTTCCTCCCCATCACGAAGAAACCCTGGTACCCATAACTGGGCACAAAAGTCCAGATGGGGTCTTATCAAGGCTCGATATAGAGGAACAACAACTTGTTTGTCTCTGCATGTTAAAGTATTTTTCATAAGCCAAGTGATTTGGTGAGCTGTTTTAGTCACTTTTGCAATGTGCCCCCTAAACTTCAACCCCCTATCCACCAGCACTCCCAAATCCCTGGCCTCATCAATCTCCTGGAGTACGGTTCCACCAATGCGATATACTGCTGCTGTTCTTTTCACCCCAAAGTGCATAACCTTACACTTTGCCACATTAAACTGTCATTCATTTTTCCTAGCCCAGTCCTCCAAACTATCCAAATCATCCTGTAAAATTTTGACATCCTGTGCACTCACAATTGCTCTACCCAACTTTGCATCATCAACAAACAAGTGAACACTTCCTCTCAAATCCTTTCCAATATCATTGATGAACAAATTGAAAAGCAGTGGTCCAAGAACAGAGCCCTGCTGTACTCCTCTAGTCACAAGATGTCTTTTTGACTCCACTCCTGAATAAACCACTCTCTGGTATCTCTCCTTCAACCACCCTCCTATCCATCTTACCAACCCTATATCTATCCCCATCTGCTCCAGTTTTCTGATTAGGGTTCCATGTGGTATCCTGTCAAAGGCCTTGGCAAGGTCCAGTAGTATCACTGTAAACCCATTACTCCTATCCAGTTCAGCCGTCACTGTGTTATAAAACGTGAGCAAGTTACTGAGGCATGATCTACCCTTCACAAAACAATGTTGTCCCCCATACAATATCCCATTTTCATCTGTCCAATCCTGTATTCTTTTTTTGTCTAATTTCTTTAAGACCTTGACAATGATTCCTGATATGCTAATCGGTCGGTAATTTACAACAGCAGTCTTGGAACCACCTTTATGCAGTGGAACTATTTTCCCCTCCTTCCACCCGCTCGGGACTAACCCGGACCCAAGACTCAAATTAAACAAAATGGTCAAGGGTACTGACAATTCTTTAGCTGCTTCTCGTACAACACGAGCTGGTATACCATCCAATTCCACAGATGTATTGACATTGAGGTTATGCAATAGACTACTCACCTCCACTTCATTCACCACAATTCCTGTATAATCTACTGGTTTATTCATTTCTGCAATGTCACCACCTGGATGATATATTATGCAGATGATATTATACTTCTAAATAAATCCGCTACAAGTCTGCAAGATTCTCTGACTAAATTGAATAGCTGTTGTAATAGATATGGTATGAAGGTCAGCAATAAAAAGACAAAGACAATGAAAATAGGCAGAATCATTGAAAATGTCAACTGTGTTGTGAATGGAGAACCTGTGGAACAAGTAAAACATTTCAGCTACTTAGGCACAATTTTTACTGAAGATGGTAAATTAAATATAGAAATAGACAACAGAATCAGCAAAGCTGGTATGGTGGGAAGTCAATTGAATAAATTCATATGGAAATAGAGAGAAATTAGTCGAAACACTAAATTAGCTGTATACAAGACAGTGTTCAAACCAGTTTTAACTTATGGATCTGAGAGCTGGGTCAGAAGTAAAACACTTGACCAAAGACTAGAGACCGCAGATATGAGAGTCCTGAGAAAGATTAGAGGCGTGAACAGATGGCATCAATGGCAATATCACATTAAAAATGAGGATATTAGGAAAGAACTTGACATTGTCAGCATCCAGGAATGTGTTAGCAGAGCTAATCTCAGGTGGTATGGTCACTTAAATGGAATGGGAGAGGAAAGATTAGCAAAACAAGTTTTCTCTGCCAGGTTGGCAAGAAAATGACCCAGAGGAAGACCAAGATATAGGTGGATTGATACGGTACAAAGTGCCTTAGACGATAGAAATATAAGATCTGATAATGTTGGAGTCTTGACAAGTAACAGACTGATTTGGAGGAAAATTGTAGATAGGAAGTTAGTAATGATATAATTTTTTCATGTAGTACTGTCATATCCTGTGCACCCCTTGAGGATACATGGCAGGAATTTGATGATGATGATGATAATCCCTTTAGCATGTTATACATCTTGATCATATAATCCTTCTATCAATTCATTCTTTCTGTAAACTATATTCATTCAGCTTACCCTTATAAATAACATTCTAGAAGCGTAATTTAGTTATCTCTCTCTCTCTCTCTTTTTTTCCAGAATCTCCTTTATGAAAGAAACACATTTGGGATCAATTATTAGTCCAGATATATCAAATTAGCCAAGCAAATAAGAAAAGGGTGATCATTATGGGCGATTTTAATTATGGCAATATAGACTGGAATGATGAGATAGCAACTGGAAGTAAAGAAAATGAGTTTCTTGAGTTTTTGAGGGATAACTACCTCAGACAGTATGTAACAGAGGGCACTAGAGGGTTGAGGGTCTCAGATTTGGTCATCTCATCAGAGGATGTAATTATAAATAAGGTGTCAAATCATCCACCGATTGGTGAGAGTGACCATGAGGTGATTACCTGGGTGGTTGCCAGCAGTGTGAGGACCTCTGTGAGAAAAGGGTATATGTGGAACTACAAGGGGGGGGGATGTGATTATGAATAGCTCAGGAGACAGCTTGTGGGTATAGCATGGAATGAGGAGTTAGCTGGAAAAGAGATCAGTGCAGCTTGGTGGATTTTCAAAAACTATAGTAGATGCAATGTCTAAAACTATTCCAAGGGTGAGAAGGTTAAACAAGGTAGGTGTGAGATGGATGAATAAAGAAATTAAGCATGCGATACAGAGAAAAAGGGCATTATGGAGGCAGCATAAGAGAAGTGGAAATAACCAATTCCATGAGGTTTACAAAGACCAGGCAAGGAGGGTGACGTGGTTGGTGAGGATAGCTAAAATGAGGTATGAACAGCAGTTAGCTAATGAAGCCAAAAAGAATCCTAAGGAGTTCTTTCGATATGTAGCCAGAAAAAGAAAGAATGATTATGGAAGGATGACATTGATTGGAGAAAATGGTATAAAGACAGCTGTTGCAGAATGTGTGGTGGAGATACTTAATGAGCAGTTCATAAAGATCTTTCAATCTTGTGAATGTAACTTCATGGAGAAATTGAGAGCAGTTGATGATGGGGAAGGAGAGACTGACTGTAGGTGAGTAAGAGGTGTATGGGGAGTTGATCAAACTAGATGTTAATAAGGTTGTGAGACTTGATAATATATCACCACATATTCTGAAGGAATGTGCCAGTGAGTTGACACCTGCCTTGACATATTTTTTTAATACGAGTGTTGCACACGGTCAATTTCCTAAGGAGTGGAAGAAGGGCAAGATTGTGTCACTTCATAAAGGAGATGATCAAACTCAAGCATCAAACTATAGGCCTATCCGTGTGTCAGGTGTTGTGGTTAAGTTGTTGGAGAAGCTTGTGAGAACTAGGATCCAGAATTGGGTTGACAACAGTACTATTATCTTTGATGGACAGCATGAATTTGCTAAAGGGAGGTCATGTTTTAGTAATCGACTTACTTATTACAATAAAGTGACTGCTTCCTTGGACAGAGGAGAAGGATATGCAGCAATATACTTGGATTTCGCAAAGGCTTTTGATAGATTACCTCATGATAAGTTGACAGTCAAACTAGAACAGATGGGGTTGGATATTGGATTGGAGACTGGCTATCTGATAGATATCAACAAGTTGTGTATGGGGGAGCGATATCCAGGAAAAGGAAAGTCACTAGTGGAGTGCCTCAGGGGGGTCTGTTTTAGGGCCATTACTGTTTAACTTGTATATTAATGATATTGGTGAAGATTTGGATGGAGATATTCAGTTGTTTGTGGATGATGCAAAGTTGGGAACGAACCATGAAGAGTAGGGAAGATGTTGTAGCCTTACAAGAAGACTTGAATAAATTGAGTGATTGGGCATGGAAATGGGGATGGGAGTTCAATGTTGCAAAATGTAAGGTTTTAAAATTTGGCAAACAAAGATGGGATGTAGAATTTATGCTTTTTGAGGATATATTGTTGGAGGTGGAGGAAATAAGAGATCTGGGGAGGGGGTGATAGTGGATAAGGATCTGAAATTTAGGGGACACATAGCCAAAATTGTGAAGACAACACAAAGGCTTCTGGGAATGATGCAGAGGACACTGACTTGTAGAAGGGGAGATTCTTGTTCCATTGTATAAGGCTTTGATTAGGCCACACATGGACTATTGTGCCCAGATTTGGTCACCTGGTTTTCAGAAGGACGAAGAGATGTTGGAAAGGGTACAAAGGTGACTGACTAAAGTAGTTTCTAACCTGTGGAATGTCGAGTATGAGGAAAGATTTGATGTAATTTGGTAAAGGAAAGTGGACAGGAGGAAGAGGGGAGATATGATAGAGAACCTACAAGTTAGTAAGGGGTTGTTATAGGATCATTGCTGGAGAAGTTCTACAGAAAATAGTGGGAGATCGGGAGAGAACCAGAGGTCATCCCTGGAAACTGTATAAAGAGGGTGTGAAGTGAGAAGCAGGTTTTTTTCGTGTAGAGCTGTAAATGATTGGAATGCCTTGCCTGAGAGTGTGGTGTCTGCAAGGAGTTTGAGTGTGTTTAAGACATGGTATGATGAGCTGTGTGTGTGATAAAAGGACCTCCCAGATGAGTCTTTGACTCCATGAGGTCTTGGGATAATAATAATAATAATTTGTGTAATGTTGGCTTTACAGCAAGATGGCTTTATTATTGCCTGTTCTATCATAGCAGTAATAAGAAGCAAGTTTTTTTTTTGTTGACTATTGCAACATGACCCTAGAACCTCAGGTTCCCAACAATAGTCTATCACTCATATCTCACTTTCTGGATCTGATTTAAATCTCTTTGAAAAGACATGATATTAAGCATTGCTTCATATTACTCTCTCTAACATCACATCTGATAATGCCAAGTTGAAGAGATTTGCAAAACCATTGCAAATGAGTGGCTTTAGAATATTAAAAATTTTTAAAAATATTAAATATTTTTCTCAGTCATTTGTAATATGTTAGGGCCAAAATATTAAAAAAATATTTTGGCCCTAACATATTACAAATGACTGAGAAAAAAAATATCATCAGTGAAATGAAAAAAATGCCTAAATTGGTAGAGAATGTCAGAAAAGGAAAGAAGAATAGCTAGTTGGGAGAGTCAGAAAGAAGCAGAATTAGTGGCATAAGTGGATCCTTTTAGATCTTGTTTTTCTCTATCAGTTTGTTAATAAATAATTAGATCAGAGATTTCTGTAACATACAGTTAACTCCTTTAAAAAGACAGATGTATCTGGAAGAAACAAATCTTTGTCTTATGTTCCATGGAGTATGAAGAGGATAAGTAAGTACGCAGATATCACTACTGTATCTATGCAGATATCATATCCAGCATACTCATCACCCAGTCATAAAATGCAAGGTAATTACTGAGGTAAGATGTCTCCATAAAAAACTCACTGATCATTATAGAGAATGACTCTAGTCATCCTATTGACTTCCTCTCTTGTATTTTAGCCATAATCAATTTTTCTAGTGCCTTAACTACTAAAAGCTTGTGCACTTTGTGCAACACCATTTTCTTCCTTTTCTTGATAACTAATAATTAAGGAATTGACAGCATACACTAGAAATGTAAATTAAATAAACTTTAATATATACTTTCCGATATTTCGGCAAACGTCATGTTCCCATCTTCTTGGGAACTTAATACAAAGACACGTGCACACAAGTACTACATAACAGCAAATGAGAACCAAAGCTAGGAAGCTGACGTTTCCCTAAAGTCCTGATAGTGCCCCCTGGTGGGCTATATTGGTAGTTCTTGGCCTTTGGGCTGAAGTTCTTCTGATAAATGTTTCCCAAATTTGGGGCAGTCTCATGCATCCAAATTTGTTGAGGTTTGGCATATTCCTAAGGGCTGAGGCTGATTCCATGAATAGTCTTTCATATTTGAACTTGCTGCGGTGTATTACTGTGGCTTTTTTCCATCTTATTCTGTGGTGAATATCCAGAGCGTGGTCTGCAAGCCCAGAGTGGCTGTACTGGTGAAATCGGATGTAATCCTTGTGTTCTGAGATTCTGATATTTGCTGTCCTGCCTGTTTGGCCAAAGTAGGACAATTTACAGCTGCAAGGGACCTGGTATACACCAGGTAGGTCTAGGGGAAGTAGTTGGTCTTTAGTGGAGCGGATAAGGAATGCCAATTTTCTGTGTGGTCCGTAACAAGTGGTCAAGTCGTTTTTTTTTTTTAAGATTTTGTTGATTTTTTCCAAGGTGCCTCGGACGTAGGGAATGATGATGGATTTAGAGTAATCTTTTTTGTGAAAGGGGGGGGGAGAATAAATTCCTTAATTATTAGTTATCATATTATCTTCCTTTTCTTCTTCTCCTTTTAGATTTTTTGATGTTGCCTTTGTTTTCCTCTCTAAGTCTGTTATTAAATAATTAGATCAGGAATTTCTTTAACATACAGTTAATTCCTTTAAAAAATCAGCAACTTATCATCCTGTCTCATGACCTTGTTAATATCAAGTATGTTCAACACCCAATATACCTCCAGTTCATTTACTTCTGGTTTCCTAGGCGGTCTCTCTCTCTCATATCCCATTCTCGTTGTGCTTTGCAAAAAATTACTCTCTCATCCATAGAAAGACCTCGACACAGTATTCATCAAACGGCACCACTGTTATCTGTGGCAGTCATTCTGTTGCCATTAATTATAGAATGCTGAACAGTTCGAATTTTATTTTATTTTATTTATTTTTAATTTTATTTTTAATTTTTTTAAGCTAAAACACTAGTACCTTCAATTGGCATATAGTTATTGTGAAAATAGGCATTTTTTTGGTTTGTACAGTTGAACTTAATTGGTTGATGGACTGAGTCCTTGACTCTTTATCCCTTCATCTGGATTTTAGATTGTGGGTGATGAGATTATTGTGGGTAATTTACCCGCTCATTGTGAACATTGAGGCTGTATCAGCTTTCTCTTGAGGTGGAGGATTTCGGTTTTTTATGTTTGAAACAATCTGAGGGTTTGTAGTCCGTTGCCTGTCGAACTAGCTGATTTGGGTGATTATCCGTGATTGTGAAGAATTTCTCCACAAAGCCTGTCATGTAGGTCTTAATATCTGGAATGGCTTCTTGATGTAACTGGATGTTTCTGATGAACCATGGGGGCATCAAATGCCATTCTTAGGCATTTATTCTGTATTATCTAAAGTCTGTTGATGTTGCCTTTAGTTGTGTGACCCCAGGTTGGAGAGGCGTAAGTTAGTTGCGGTCTGATTACCGATTTGTAAAGGAGAATTTTGTTGCTTATGCTTAGGAAGTTCCTATTCAAAAGTAGATATAGCTGTGCTATGGTCTGACTTGCCTTAGTGGCGACACTATCCATATGTGACTTGAAGTTTAGACGTCTATCAAGATGAACGCCCAGATATTTGGTAGAATTGTGCCAGGGGATGATTTTACCAAACATTTGTATGCTTGTATTCGGTTCTGCTTTATGTCTGGTGAAAAGTACTGCAGAGCTTTTGTTTGGATTAATTGCGATACACCATTTGGTGTACTGATCCTCCAATTCATTGACTGCTCTCTGCAGCTTGATTGTGGCCAGGTGTGGACGGAGGGATCTAGCTATAATGATTGTGTCATCAGCTTATAGAGCAGTGATAGCTGAGGAACAGTTTGGGGAGATCTGCCATCTATATGGAGAAGAGTAGGGCAGAGAGCCTTGAGGGACTTCGGCCGT
This sequence comes from Typopeltis vanoorti, assembly GCF_054136105.1. Classification (NCBI taxonomy): domain Eukaryota; kingdom Metazoa; phylum Arthropoda; class Arachnida; order Uropygi; family Thelyphonidae; genus Typopeltis; species Typopeltis vanoorti. Next base: position 175,369,299 of record NC_143551.1, on the reverse strand, counting down.
GATTCTCCTCTCTGTGGATCTGATACCGTTGAGTTTTATTTTAAATTTTCTGTTATTTAGATATGATTTGATAAGTAGAACTAGTGGTAATGGAATACCAACTTCGTGTAGTTTAAAAATTAGTCCGTGATGCCACACTATCAAATGCCTGAGTTTTGTCCAGGTAAACTGTGCCAGAGTGTTAGTGCCATTCATACCATTGGTTATATGTTCAATAACTCTGTAAATTTGTAGCGTTGTGGAGTGATATTTCCTAAAACCGAATTGTTCATCTTAAATGACATGGTTGATATCTGTTGCCTCTTGAAGCCGTGTGAGAATAGCACGTTCGGCTATCTTACCTATGCATGAAAGAAGGCTGATTGGTCTGTAATTTTCAGGAAACCGTGTATTTTTTCCAGGTTTGGGAATTAGGAAAACGTCAGCAATTTTCCATCGCTCTGGGAAATAATTTAGCTGGAGGATGGCATTAACGATGGCTACCAGATGCATAATCCCTTTGCAGGGTGAGCACCTTGTTTGTTATTCCATCTGGACCAAGAGCCTTTTTGTTATTTAGTTTTCTTAAAATCTCATATATTTCTGTTGGTGACACGTATTTGTTATTGGATTGGAGTGAGGCATTTTGAGTTATTTTATGCACTTGGGTGTGAATTTTACTTATGAAATTTATATCTGTATTGATATAATTGGGGCTGCATTGTTTTTCGAAGCTGTCAACAAATGCTTCAGCTTTTTCCCCGTCGTTGTAGACAACTTTAGATTCACCTTGGATTTGAGGAAATGTAAAACGCTTTGAACAGAGCGATTTCATCATTTCCCATATTGATTGATCCTCTATGTTTAATTGGTGAATTTTGTTATTCCAGAGTTGGTTACGCTGGTCCTTTAGGGCATATCGAACCTGGTTTGTTGCTCTGTTGACTGCTTGTTTATCCACTGAGTCCATTGTTCTCTGATGTTGTCTTCTCAATCTGTTTTTCTCTTGGATAAGATGTTTTATATTCCTCTGGGAGTTTTTTTGCTTTGTAGCAGAGATCTTACTTCTCTTTACCACCATGTATATGACCATATACATGGTGGTAAAGAGTAGAGTGTCCTCTTGCAATGAGTCCTTGGACTCCATGGAAGTGTTGTGTTGTAATAATAATAATTTAGCAGCTTTTTTCAATCTGATAAATGCATTATTATTCTATCCAGAGTCCAACTAAAAACAACATCTTTGCTTCCCATTGCATAGGTGTTGTTTACCCTAGTCTCTTTGCATGTAAATTTATGCATGGAAAATCTCCTTCAGAAATATTATTTACAGTTTAACTTTATAAACATTCTGAAAATGAATATAATAAATGGGTAATATATATATATACATACATACATACATATATAGAGTCAGGTCTCTTTTTATACGGTAGATACGTTCCACAGAAAACTGCATATAAAAAATCGCACAAAAGAGACCTAACTTACATTGAAAAATTAGAGATACGTTCCATAATTTTCTAAAAAAACCACATAAAACCGAAGCAGTGAATTAAAATAAACCTAAAATCATATAAAAAAGTTTATAAAAATTCAGGAAAATAAGATTTTCCCCAGTTTGTTTTAAAGCTTTATTCATTTAATTTTATTGAAAAGTAACAATTTTTTGTACATTTTTTCATCAGAATTATCATCTCTATTAGACAATATTCACCAACGTTTGGGAACTGGTGCGAAGTCACTTTCATCATCACTAGAAGAGATAGCGCATCCGATCTGTATAGTAAAGGCAATGGTTCTTCACAAACAGAATTAGCTTCACCCTCGTTCTGTGCTGATTTTTTTCTTCTGACAATGTAATCAGTGATTAAGTATCAGTGATAAAGTAATCGATAATGATTTTACTAATTTTTATGCAGCTCGCGATATCCAGACATACAGTTCCTCAGCTCACATTTTGACACTTAGTTTTATGCCAGACATGATAGATTTTCTTATTGCGACTTAATTCTTTTTAATTGCTCTTATAGTAGATACGCCTAAATTAAAATGTTTACCAATCTCTGTAGATCCCTCTCCTTTTGCTAAGCTATCTAAAATTGCAATTTTCATTTCCAAAGAAATTGCTTTTCTTTGGTGATTTTTTTCCTCCATTGGGCCAAATTAAATTTAAAATAAAAATGAGCAAAATTTAGACTTACAATAATGAAAAGACAAAACTTACTCACATGCAAAATTAAACTTCATGGACACTCACTGCTTACATGTTATGCCAGAATATGCTGCAACATGCTGTTCATTATATACAATGGGGAAACCCCGAATCTACATGAAATATGCACCGCATAACTTCAAAACTGCATGAAAAAGATACACATCTGAGACCCGAGTGTGTGTGTGTGTGTGTGTGTGTATATATATATTATGTTCCATGCAGTCCTTTTCGGCACTTGATGATCCTGTGAACAAAGGCTCTCCATCCCATTCGATCCCTTGTCCTTTTTTTTAAGTAATTGTAAGTTCAAGTTAGTAAATTCTTTTATGTTGTCCATCCAACTCTTTTTGTGGTCTTCCTCTTCTTCTCATTCCCTCAATCTTCCCAAACATAACTGCCTTTTCCTATGATTCATCAGCTTGCATAATATGACCATAGTACATCAACTTCTGTTTAGCAATCATCACTTTCAAGGGACATTCTGCATTTATATTCTCTAAAACCATCTTATTGGTTATTCTTGTATTCCATGGGATTCTTAATAGTCTCCTCCACGCTCGTATTTCAAATGAATCAATTCGCTTTCTGTCTTTCTTCTGAATAATCAAGCTTTCTAGCTTTCACATCCATACATCACTACTGGAAATACCATTGCCTTAACAATTCTAACTCGTGTGGCCTTACTCACACCTCTATATTTCATAATTTTTGTCAGATTTAACGTCTCTTTTTTCCTCATGACTATCCTTCTTTTAATTTCATCTTCACATTTACCATCAGTTCTGATTCTGAACCCCAGTAAATCATACCTTTCAATGATTTCTATTTTATCTCCCTCTGTTATAAATTCATTTTAGACTGGGTCAGTGTTAGACAATCACTCTAAAATTGGCAGACCTTCAACACCAACGACTGAAAGAACATTGAAAAAGTTCAGATTAAAGGTAAACATATTGAACACATTGTAATATAAATGGCATAAGATGTAGATCTTAATACACCTTGGATAAGATTCATATGCCTCCTCGTTCAGGAATAATACAGCATTAAATTTGGTAGGTACATTTTGGACCACCCTATATGTACATCCAAGCATAAGACAATAAAAAAAAAGTGCACAGTATGAAAATTTCTAAATTTATTATTCATGTTTTTAAATAGTGATACCATTCCTGCTTTTACTTGAAAAAGAAAATAATGAAATGAGAACATTTATTTATTTTTTTTGAAATTTTATTTAAAATATATATAATGTCATTCAATGTACAGCATCATATTAGTATTCTAGGGTTAGCTAATGTTATGATTCCATTAATACCCTTCTTTTCACTTGTCACGTAAAGAAAGATTTCCCTTAGTCAATTTCTTCTTATGCTTACTTTTTCTTTCTCGCATTTGTTACTTACCTTGCTTGCACTTTATTCTCATGTAACTGGTCATTTCCTTCCATCTTATACACTGAATTCAGACAAATCAGTGTATAACATTTTGTATAACTCATGATTTCAAGTAGAATGTGGGTACACATTTAAATTTTTGAATCGGCCACAAAGGGGTTATGTGGCATCGCTCAGCTGGATGAAACACTGCACTAAGTAAATTGTGTTTGAAGGAAGCTCTTTTCATGAAGGAATAAAGTTGTAAACTTGGATGTCTTGTAATGTCTCAAATACATGTAGATAATTTCACATGCGGAAGAATTAATGGAAAGCTTCAAGAAGGTTGCAGAATTGCTGATATTGCCAGAGAGTTTGGAATCTCTCATAGTGTGTTATCCTGGTTCTTGGCAGCATTTCAAACTAATGGAATGTTTTCCACACTTTTGCTGAAAACTACCCTCGCTCTACCATGGAACATGAAGACAGATTTTTGGTTATAACAGAAAAACATAATTGATGCATTATGGTAGGTCAGCTTGCAAGTCGGCTCCATTCATGCACAGGTATGTGGATATCTTGACAAAACTGTGACAAGATGTCTGCAACAAATAGGCCTATATGCCTGAAGTCCTGTAGTTGGTGTCCCTTTATCCACAACTCATTGTAGAGCACATTCTCACTGGTGTTGTATCCATAAAAATTGGACAAGACATCAATGGGCTGATGTACTCTTTACACATGAGAGTTGTTTTAGCCTTTCGTCTGATTCTAGACAACACTTGATTTGGTGTGGAAGTGGAACTAGCATGAAACCATCCTACGAGATCTCGACATCACATTTATTAACTGTTGTCCTCACTTTCTTATATTATTGTATAGTAAATGATTACACAGTTCAATTTGCTTCAACTTATGTAATAGAGTTCTATACCATGTGCATTTTCTTGAGGGTACGGAGAGCACTCTTGCCATCACACTTGCTCTGATGTGTCTGGCATCTAAAGCATAGGATTCATTTATTATTTGCAAGCCTTGCACATGTAGAAAACTGGACAGAAATGGAAGTGAACCTGGAATTAAAAGAATGCACAAAAGCAGGAAAAAAAAAAAAAAAAAAAACCAGCCCAATCATGAGCTTCTTATCATGGAATACTAGATATTGCTCTTATATCTTGGGTGGCGTGGCACATCAAAAACTTCTCTCAGAATGCTAGATTATGTCCAGAGGAGAGCTGTTTGCTTAATACATCTCTCTCTCTCTCATTACTTTCTCATACATGCTGTTTCTGCATTATATCTTCTATAGATGTTTCCATGGTCTCTGCTCCACCAAACCGGCCACTACCATTGCTCCACTCCCCCTCTAGCCTTGTATGAATACAGGCAACTGCTAGTCAACATCCATATACCATTAAGCTCCCTCACCTAAAACCACTTTTCTTCCTTCATTCCATATGCACTATTGTAGGAACAGTGAGGGCAGTTGCTAATGCTGCCAGTGTCAGAAGGGCACAAGTAATAGAGTATTATCACATTAAAAATTATCGCATAAAAAAAAAGTATGTAGCTATGAATTTGCCACGGTTGCCAAAAACTTAGCTATGTTACTATCCAGATTCCTCTGAAATAGTCTTTTCCATACCATTTCCCAAAGAACAACAACAACCTCCAGCTCTTCAAGAAACACATTAACTTTGTCTTTTTTTCTCTCTCTAATTACTTGCCTCTACATGGCACTCTAATGTATAGATCTTGAGACCTTTTGTGTGGAGTTGATATATATTTAAAAAAAAAGGGGGAGAGAACAAAAATACTGGAAGCTGCCATAACAGAAAAAAAAAAACGGGGAAAAAAAGGTTTAAAGAACTAAGAGGATATATTCAAATATATAGTGGAGTAAAGAAATATGAAAGAGCAAAAGCAAGAACCATTCTGATGATGTCAAAAAAAAAATAATAATTGGTTATAAATACTAGAATCGAATGCATCAAAGCAAATTAAATACTAAGAAGAAGATGAAACAGCGTGCAGACAAGGAGAAAGGTATATGTGTTGGTAGTTCATGCTGAGATTTTTGTCTTGGTTTAATTCAGAGCACAAGGCAGTACTAAGAAAATAATATATTTACTTCCTTAGTTGCTAATATTTCATTCATTTATTTATTTATTTTTTTAACCAGCATCTTCAGAGTGCAAATCAGTTTGTTACAGTACACAAACAGCAACGATTTGTTAAATGTGGGAAACAGTTTAAAATTATAACGGCAACATACAGAACTATAGACCTGATTGGCACCATCTATTGTAGGATACAGAGAGAAGTTGGCAAGTATTAATTTGATTTTAAAATAACTGTCTGACATTTTTTGATAAATTGATGCAACCATACTTGTTGAGGTTTGGTGAATGTTTTAAAACAGCTACTGATTCCAAAAAACAGTCCCTCTGACTTCTAATGACTTCTGTGAAGCAGTTTTGTTTTCTTCCATCTAATCCCCGTGAAAGGGTGTCCAAGACGTGGTCTACTAGTCTTGACTTGCCATAATGATGATGCTGAATGTATTTGTTATTCAAGGCAGATGTCAACAGATTTTCCTGCCTGTCCATAGCAGTAAGGTGAATAAGTTGAGCGGGTAAGCAGTGTTGAATTTCTACATTCAACACTGCCATGCTCAAACAGTGGTTTGGCTGTGCTGTGTAGATGATGTGTTTGCTATTTGGCTACATAGTTGCCAGTTTGATAGGTGGTTTAAATGTGGTGTGGAATTATTTGTTATGCATTCTAGATATCTTTTCAGCTGTGCCTTGAATGTATGGAATAGCAACAATCTTGTTATGGTCTTGTGCATTAGGGAAGGGAGGAGGAGATTTTTTTTTTTTGGGGGGGGGGATATTTAGTGTTTTCTCTATTTTCTGGGGATTATAACACTACTGCAGCAGTAATCAAACAGAACATGACAATAAACACTCGATATTCTACAAGATCATTCTATACAAAATCATAAACCATTATCCTGCTAATACACAAAAGAATAAAGTTTGTAAATTATAGAAAAAATGGTCACTTCTTGGTCCAAAGAAACTGTTAATAAGCTTAAGTCTTTTCAAACTCAAGATACACCCTTAAGCTCAGTTGTTGATAGCATAAACAGTTTTATATACAAACTTGTTAAAAATTCTGCACAATCACTACACTAGTTCTCCATCCCTTACAGGTATTTCTTTCTCCTTGATACAAAAGTATATTAAATAACCATATTCTAAAAAGTTCATGCATAATAATTAACTTTGATATTATTTCTCTATTTACTAATGCACCATTAACTAAGACCTTTGAATTGATAAAGTCCATCCCCCCCCCCCACAGATATATTTGAATTATTCAAATATAGTACTTGTATGATTATTTCATATGGTGGAAAGTAAAAGTGTACAATTAGATGGAGCAGCCATGGTTCCCCCCCCCCCCCCATGCTAATTTCTACATTCAACACTACTGCCATGCTCAAACAGTGGTTTGGCTGTGCTGTGTAGATGATGTGTTTGCTATTTGGCTACATAGTTCCAAGTTATTAGATTTTTATCCATTTAAATAGCCAATATATTAAAATTCACTACATAATCGAAAAGGAATCGGATAACTGTTTACCCTACCTACATACACACATGCATACATTAGTCACATGCCTTCTGAATGGTTCATTATCTTATTCTATTTACAGAAAGCCCAGACAAATTGGAAGATATTTGCACAATCACACCATCATCCAGCATAACAGTGTGCTGTTATGCTGGATGATGGTGTGATTAGCATATGCATGCACACAGAGAAGAGAGAGAGAGAGAGAGAGAGAGAGCCAGTCAGCCAGAGCCATCTTTTCCAGTGATACTGCTCTTATCACTTAACCCTCCTATCTTCACAACACTTTTTTTATCTAATGGATGTAATCCTAAAATGATTACACTTTTATTCTGAAAACACCCTCCAACTGTTCCTTAAATAATGTCTTTTCTTTTTAGGAATTTTTTTTTTTTTCAAGAATAGCATATTTTGAGTATTTTTTTGTCTGTAAATTGTGTGTATTCTCATAGCTGATTTGCCTGTATGCAGGATGAAAAACCCAAGTTTTAGAGAAAAAATCCTGTTACCTCAGTATGAGACTGGCTAACTCATCTTCAGTTGAAAAAGCCAATATAAAGAGTCCTCTTGTCACAACAAGAATTGAACTCGGATATTTTTTTCATCTGAAGGGTGCAGTTTCCTGTTGTCTTCCAATTGCATGCTGTTTTTATTATATACATGTATAAAATCCAAAGACATACTTCCAAAACCTTTTTTTTATTTCAAAAGTTGCTAAAACAAAAGAAGTTTTGTTTTGAAAGATGCCACAGTGTGCAAGCAGTTAATATGTTACGTACCTATTACGTACCAATTTAAAGTATGTATATTACATACTTTAAAGGCATTGCATTTTACATCTGCAGATAAGCTGAAATATTCATAAACATATAGTTGTTACTTTTTAGTGAGATATAAGAAAAGTAGATACACTGAAATAATATAGTTGTAGATCAAAAATTTATTAGATGTGGATAGAGCTGCACTGGTCAGTTACAAATAGTTCGGTTCCATAAAAAGAAACTGCTGGTGAGGTAACATGAGTCTACTATTAGAATCCAGAAACCTAACAGAATAAGTGTAGTATAAATATGGGGGGACTGCATATATAGAGAAAACAATCATTCAGTCTGTAGACCTGTGTGCAGTGACATGTTATTGTTGATGTTTCGGTGGTGATATTCATACTGTACTTTAGATTTGTTACATATTTAAGAATACAAATTACTCATTCAATGAATTAACATATATGATATTGCTGTATGAAGAAGCACAGTAACATTGCAGCCACTGTGTCTTTATACAAAAAAATGTTCAATACAGAAGTATCCAAATTCCAGAACATTTATTTTTCTAGATTGTTATTTGAAAAGAAAAAAATCACATATTGTCCATTATTATAATTGATAATATATAGTTGATAATATATGTCAAAATCCAGTCAAAACAATATATCATTCAAACAACAATTTGACTGGTGATAGTGATACAGAGCAATTCAAATGCAATTCAATTCTGCCCAAGAATCTATGAATAGTCTGTCAGGCAGCGTCGTAAAAAATATGGACTGTTCCAAGTAATGCTGTTTTTTATAGATCATATGGGGTCACTTCTTGATGTTCAATTCTCTTAAATACTTGGATAGCTTTTTTGAAATTGCACCAAGTGCATCAGTAGCTATTGGGATGACTTTGGTGTGTTTAATCCATATCTGGCCAACTTTGATTGCTAGATCTCGATATTTATTAATTTTTTTTCTTCTAGTTCTTTGTTGTTAATGTTGTTATCACTGGGTACAACGATATCAATAATCCAAACCTGTCGGTGTTCAATAATTGTGATGTCAGGTCTATTGTGTTCCAAATGCCGATCAGTTTGTATTCTAAAGTCCTAGAGAATTTTCATTGTTTCATTTTCCAATACCGTCTATTTTATGCTGCCACCACTTATCAGAAGTAGGAAAGCCATATTTTTTTGCATACATGCTAGTGAATTATTTTGGCCACTTGATCATGGTGGTATTTATAATCAGTTTGAGCTATCTTGCCGCAGTCACTGATTAGATGTTCTGCAGTCTCATCTTTCTGATCACATAATCTGCATTTGCTATGATTATTGATGTTCAGAATTTTTGCTTTGATTGCATTAGTTTGTAATGCCTGTTCTTGAGCTGCTAGAATAAATCCTTTTGTTTCTTTTTTAATGTATCCATATTGTAGCCATTGCCACATCTTGTTCATGTCAGTTTTTATTTCAATATCTCAAAGAAATTGGCCCTGCAAGGGTTTATTTTTCCAGTGCATGTATCAATTATTTTGCTGTTCCTTTTTATAATCAGATTTGTTTTCTGTTGCTTTTAGAAGGCCCTCTTGTGTAATTGCGTGAAGCATTTGCTCAGAGCTATAGTCGATTTAACATTGTAAACTAATTTCTCTAGTTCTTCTTCTTTCACAGTCTGTCTCACTTGCAGCAGACCCCATTCACCACTTCTTCTTGGTAGGTACAACCAGTCAATGCCACTTTGTGGATGTAATGCATGATGCATAATCATTAATTTTTCTAGTTTTGTGGTCCAATTTGTCCAGGTCTTCTTTTGTTCAATCTATTATGCCAGTTGTGTATCGGATCATTACTATAGCCCAACAGTTCATTGCTCTAATTGTGTTTAATCCATTTAGTTTTGTTTTCAAAATATTTCTAATGCTTTTGGTTATTCTGCTGCTGCCTGTTGCTTAACTTTCAAATGGAGAATATCACTGGCTTCTAATATTCCTAGATATTTATAGTGTTCGTTAGCTGAAATTGCTTTTATATGTCTCTCTTGATCAAAATTAAAATTGCTAATGTTATTAATTTTTCCTCATTTAAATTGTGCATTTTTCTAAACCAAATTTCATTTTGATGTCCTGACTGAAAATGTGAACTGTGTTTAGTAGAGAGCCTATTTGCTGTGCTGATTTTCCATATAACTTCAAGTCATCCATAATCTTCATATTATATTTAGGAATTTCATATCCAAGTTTTGTTTTCTTCAAAATCATAGACAAAGGTATCAAAGAAATGTTGAAGTGTAATTGGTGACAAGGAATCACCTTGGAAAATTCCACGTTTAATGCTAATATCTGCGAATTGTTCATTATTGACTATTAAAGTTGTTTTCCATGATTTTATAGCAGCAGTCAGAAATGAACATATGTTTTGGGAGGGAATCGAATGCTTTCTTATAGTCTATCCATGCCATGGATAGACTATAAGGATTGGGTTTTTATTAATAAGGATCTGGTCTTTTGTTCAACTAGATTTTTGAAAATTGCCTTTTTGTTCAATTGAATAAATCTGAGTATCTGATAAGTAGTGGTATATGGAATTTGCTGTGATTGCAGTGGACAGCTTAAGTATAGTTGGTAGGCATGTTATTGGATGATAGTCACTTGGGTCCGCACCCTTATCCTTATCTTTCATGAAGAGAAAAGTATGCCCAGATATCATCCAGTCTTCCACTAAGCCTGACTGCCATTGTTCTACCATTCAATCATGTATACTGGTTAGATGTTTTAGCCAAAATGCATGTAGTTTGTCTTTGCCAGGGACACTCCAGTTTTTTAATTTTCTAGCTTGTGCACTGACCATTTCTTTAGTGATAATGACATTTTGCATTTGTTTTTGTTTCATTTCTGATTCTATTTCCTTAATCCATGAAGCATCTTTATTATGTTCAATAGGATTATCCCAGATTGGCTTACAAAATTTGAGTGTTTGTTCTTTTTCTGGTGAATGATTCTTTGCTTTGTATTTCTCTGGAGAAACTGAAAGAATTGACATCGGTTCAGTCGAAATTGCATATTTTGTACATATTGGTTTATTTTTGCTTCATATCTTTTAATTTTCTGTGCAGTCATATAATTCTTTGTTTTAGCTCTTTGCTAACTTCAGCAATTGTTCTGCTGGCCAAATATATGTTTTATCATAGATTGAAAGCCACATGGCTATTTTTCTGGCAACCTTAATAATAATGAAGGAGATATAAATCTTTTGATGTTTAACTGCCAGTAAGCGAAACTCGAGGAACTCGGACTAAGATCTATGAGTTTCATGCTGAAAAAACTATCGGCAAATCCAAGTGTAAGTAACCACTTGGTAATGCAACACCAAGGCAACTCGAATCAAAGGTGGAGCAAGCTCCCTCACTATCCTTGATATTTTCTCACAATGTAAAAACACAGCCCCTAGGGGATGTAATACTGTAATTACATTATGAGGAGAGGTCACTACCCAGACCGGTTTCAACCTTTTTTGAGGTCTCATCAGTTAAACATCAAAAGATTTATATCTCCTTCATTATTATTAAGGTTGCCAGAAAAATAGCCATTTGGCTTTCAATCTATGTTATAATATACAGGCACACCTTTATGGCATTCGTATAGTGAAGGTATGCAAGTTCTTTTCACTTAAACCTTGTTATCTTCCAGTCTACTTACTCACTGATTAGACCTCAAAAAAGGTTGAAACCGGTCTGGGTAGTGACCTCTCCTCATAATGTAATTACAGTATTACATCCCCTAGGGGCTGTGTTTTTACAATGTGAGAAAATATCAAGGATAGTGAGGGAGCTTGCTCCACCTTTGATTCGAGTTGCTTTGGTGTTGCACTACTAAGTGGTTACTTACACTTGGATTTGCCGATAGTTTTTTCGGTATGAAACTCATAGATCTTAGTCTGAGTTCTTAGAGTTTCGCTTACTGGCAGTTAAACATCAAAAGATTTATATCTCCTTCATTATATGTTTTATCAGTTTGTTTTTGATGCTATTATTTTTCAGCCGTCCTTCTTTAAGGTTCCTTAAGTTGCTCAGATCAACTTGAAGTTTGTTGACTTTTCATTCCAACTGGATTTTCCATGGTGCAAATTGCTTCATTCTTGGCTTTTGCTCTTGAAGTTTGCAACCAGCTTCACTGTAATGATATAGACTGTGCTGTATAAGAGAGCTGATTTGTTTCCTTTATACTGTTGCGATTGTTTTTTTTTTCACAGCATTTGTGTATAGCTTAGATTTATGTAAAGCTTTTAATGGCAGTAGCCTTATACAGTCATTTATGGAGTTAATGTGTTCCAATATTTCTGACTTCATTTTACACTGTACTTCTGTCAAACCATTCTGAGGTATGTTGTCAACTTGATGCTCACTGAGTTAAATTCCAAAGTTAGATATAGCTACCTTCTGATGATTTGCTGCTACTGGAGTTGTTGGTTTATTACGTAACTCTTGCAGCTCAAGTTCAGTGAATATTTTGTTGCAGAAAATGAAATTCGTTTGGTCCATAAGTCTGTTCTGTTATTGTAGATTGTTTTTTTTTTCATATTAAATGCATACACTTGCTAAAACTCATTTGATCTGTAAAAAATTTCATAACTTCTCTGTTTTCTTCAAAAGTCCATTTTTTATATTTGGTTTCTTCCAGTTTTATTAGCTTCCTGCGCTGGTTGCCCAGCAAGGAACTGGGTTCTGTAGCCCACTGATGCCCAGGATCCCCCCAAATATCTGACACAGTCCTTGATGACTAGGGCATTGACTGATCCGGTATGGATTTCTTCTTGCTTTTCACAATTGAGATGGAACACTGTTAGTCTGGTTCCTCAGTTGAGAGCCGTCTGACTAGGATGGCCCTTCTGGTAGCTATGGTACTGCCAGCATAGCTCTCAACATCATTGAAGCACGCAAGTCCCACCACCAAGACAAGGCCGTGTTCCTCGAGGGGATTATTATTTATTTATTTATTATTATTATTTTTTTTTTGGTAGACTATGAAATCACAGAAGCATGGATCGAAGAGGATGCTGTGTATGCTTTTGAATGATCCCCCCTAGTACTATTAACAGGCAATTTTCTGCTTGTCACTACCTTTCTAAGTTTATAGTGTGGTGAATGTTGCATGCTTACTTGTATCCATTCTTTATATGTTCTGTTTTTAAACTTTACAAGTGCTGGATTTTGAGTTTTGAAAAGCATTCTACAAATGGCTACTGCAATAATGGATGCACTGCATCCACCACTAAGTGTTGTTGATAGGATGAAGCCTGCATTCAGACAGATTGAGATTTCAAATAGTCATAGTCAACATACCTTGACTGATGAAAATCCACACTATTTTCAGGAAATACTATTCCAATGGTAGTCTCCTGAGTTCTTATGTGCTGCTGCTCCAACTATCAAGACTTCTTATTTACCTTTTTTTTTAGTTTATCTGAATATTTAATGCAATTACTGCATTAAATGTTTAGATAAACTTTAGATAAACCACCAATAGTGCAACAAACAGTGTGGATATTTCATAATGGGAACTCGAGCCCATTTTTCTCATGAATACCAAGTCACATTAATCTATCTACTACATTGATAGATAGGGTAAAATGAACCATTTGTACATCCATATTCTTCTAATCTCATTTCTGACTTCTGTTATGAGCCCACCTGAAGATCATCATTTACACCCAGCAATATAGCATACAGGATGAGCTGTGGAATGCCATTGAAGACCGGAATAGCATTATGTGGGACATTAACAGGACATTTATACAAACATACTAGGGGGGGGGGGATCCATCCTCCTGGCACCTGAGTTCCGGGCTGGTAAGACAGAAAACATGACATAAAAACATTTCAAATTTCAGCTTATCTTTTTATATATAGAGAGTAGATATAATAACAGCACTGATGAAGACTTTAACCCTGCAACCGTCCGTCATGTCTAGACATCCAGCTAAATCTGGATACGATTCTGTAACACCCATTGAATAACATGGATGAGAAGTTCAGTTTGGTCTCACTATTTCATCCACCTTGGCCGGTAAGGAGGTTAAAGAAGCATGTGGGTTATCTTGGAGGATATGGAGGATTTAAGGTGGAACACTGTCAAGACCAGAAAAGCTGCTGACTACCAGGGTAAGGAAGTTATTGCAAATATTCATAGAAAGGTGAATTTCATAATAGCATTTTTGAGTAACAACACTGTTCATTATCATAACACTGTTTGTTCATACAGACATCTCAAGACTTCAGTGCTAAGCCTTGAAATGTATGTGGTAAAGTGACTAGAAACTGGATGACAGAGTTATGAAGTGTGTCATATTTTTACAGTATTCAGTTAAACTTTATTTCTTGGGTAATCAGTAAAGTTGTTTTGTTTTATACCCTATTATTTTTAACAAAATATTTTGTTGTACAGATTACGTTCGGGGAAATAGACCACCACACTTACATCCAGGTATGGTACATCCAAATTTAAGGGATACCGCTGGAAGTCATGGTGAGAGGGTTCATGTAAGAGAAGGTAGGGTAAGTATTATCCAAATTGATTTATATAAGTTAATTTGTAGCTTAGACTCATAATGTGAAATTTAGCATGCTTATTACCAAGTTGTCCTTTTCTATTCTATTATTTCACTCTTCCTTACTAGAGATAAACCTCTTCATCATTAACCTAGTAACTTGCAGAATATTAAGCATATTGTAGAATAAACTTAGTTATCCAGATACGAATTATCTGCTATTAATCAACAAGTGCTTAGTTCTGTAGTCATGATTATCAGTGATACGATAATCAAGATTGCTTTGTGCACTCCAACCCTCTGTTGTCTTGGTTTATAATTGTTTAAAAACAAAATAATGATTGCAATTCTTCATTTTTTTAAACATTATAAAAAAATAAAATAAATCCTTGAATACTTTTTATTCCCAAATGGAGTATGCAGAGTTCCTTTAGTCTTAACCTTTCTTGCAGATTGGTAGGCAGCTAGTCTCCATCCTCTAGCCATCACTGATAGTGAGCTTGAGGCTCTCAGTGAGTCGAAGCTTTCAGGGAAGATATTATGGTAGACTAATGCTGTTGTCTTGGGGGGGAGGGGAGGAATCCTAAACCTTAATAGGTATATATCTTAAATAGTATGTGTTCTACAGTCAGTTTTTTATTTATTTATTTTATTTTTTTATGTAATAATTTATTGAAACATACACAGAAAAAAAAAAGCCAGCACTTTATTTATTTATTTATTTTTATTTTTTATTTTTATTTTTTTAAGTTATTTCCTACTATACACCATTATCATGAACCCACTTTCTATAACAGAGTACTGAATAAGTCTCGGCCAGCATTCCATAATGTCCTTTAAGAATTCTAAAAGAAATTCACAGTAGCAAACTTTTCAGTATAATAAACTATAATTGACTCTGACTATAGCAGACATAGTTATAACAAACTCACTTGCTATACTGCATTGCCAAAAAGTTCCAAATGAAATCCAATGGGCACAATGCTATTCTAAATAAAATTCATTATAGCAAACCGTTTCCTGTATTTGTTACACACTGTTTTCTTTGATCCCCATGAGTGTTCTGTAGTGGGAGTTCATTGTATTTCTTTGATCCCTTTGAGTTCTTTATAGTCAGAGTTGGCTGGAGCTGTAATTTCATTAACATTAGACCTCAAGTAATTGCACTGACATCAGAAATTTCTGCCAATAATTGCTAAGACAGAAGAAATATTCAAAACAATAATGCAATGTGTACTTGTGTAATCTTGTTTTGAATATTTATTTTTGGTAATAACTATTAAGAAGCAGTTATTAGTAGGAATTTTTTGTGGTCTTTGCGGTTTCTTGAAGTGTAATTCCAGCTGTGATGGGTAATGAAATTCTAGCTGGTCAACTGTATGTGATGCTGGAATCCATGATGCTAAAACTGATCAGTCAGTTGTAATGTTAATTATATTGAAATAGCTATACTATATGGATATTGAAGGGAATCATTTTACTTTTTTGAGCAGGATAATTTCTTACAGCATCAGCAGATTCCACTTTTAAATTTAGTCCTGTGGCTATCCTTGTCTATTCTATTCTCTGAAAGTATATTATAAGATTGTAAATAACATGAAATGTTCAACATTCTTATATGCAAAAACAAACATTTTTCAGTTCTTTTAAGGTTACATGGTGATCAGCATTTATTTTGATAAATTATGGAGACTAAATTGTGACACCTAGGACAATTAAAAAATTGAATTTTATATACTATATGGTCTCCCAACCAACATAGCTGATAAAATGCAATTAGAAACTTCTAATATTTTAAATAATACTAAAGCAATAACTATCAACTTCACCAAAACTGAATTAGCAGCTGTGAAATCTTTAAAAGCAAGTCAGAATATGGTATGAATTACTATAGCCGATAAAGGGAGTGCTACTATTATTTTAAACTTGAACAACTTTTAAAAAAATGAATCAGTCTCAGACAACAGAATCTATCAACCTGTGAAATATAACCCAACTAATCAGATTAAAAATAAAACAGTAGAATTACTTAAATCAGTCACTTCTTGGCCTGCAGACGCAGTTAAAAAAAAAAAAAAACCACTGCACTAAGCTCATGTCCTAAAAATTTATGATTTGCCTAAGATTCATAATTTTTTTTATTTTGGTTTAACCAATAAGAATACAATTTCGTCGGCTAAATCCCAAATTGCCAGCCCATCCTTGTTCGTTCAGTATCAAAGTAGATACCCAACAGGGTGCACCACGAGAAGGTGAGGATTGGACATTAGGTCAGAAGCCCTGGTCGGTTCTCCGCATTCCTTTAAAGGCTATGTGGAGGTCTCCTCTCAGTTATACAGCTTTGACCCTTAAGCACCCCAAAATAAAAAATGATGGTACAACATGACAAAATTTCATGCCGGCTGGGGCGTCGCCCGGTTAAACAAGGCCCCCGTTGTTTTTGCCAGGGAACCAGGGCGAACAGCGAAAAGTCAGCTACTGGAACAAATCTGAAAACAAACCCCAACTCAACATCACCAGAGTTAAAGATCGGTACTATCAACGTAAGAAGCCTGAATGGCAAAGAAATGGAGCTAGCTGAGGAATTAGATAAGTACAAGTTCAACATAATAGGGGTGACTGAAACAAAAAAGACCAAAACTGGTGAGATCTTTCTGAGCAATAAATACAAAATGTTATATTCAGGCAATGACAATCAAGGAAAAGAAGGAGTAGCCATAGTATTCAACACAAAATACGAGGCTAATCTTCTTGAATGGCAGTCAGTCTCAAGTAGAGTAATGTGGGCAAATATGAGAATGGGGAACTGGACAATGAGACTTATTTGTGCCTATGGTCCCACAGAAGGTTCTACTAAGGTAGAAGTGGAGGAATTTTTTGAGGCTTTAGAAAAAGCAACTGACACAATGAAAAATGAAAAGTTGGTCCTTGTTGGGGATCTAAATAGCAGAGTAGGAAATGATTGTGAGACATACAAAAATATTTTGGGAAAATTTGGAGAAAAGAGCAAAGCTAATAATAATGGCAAATATCTGTTGGATTTCTGCTCAGGACATGGACTGGTTATTACTAACACCATGTTCCAACATAAAAATGTGCACAAATTCACATGGAGAGAAGAGGCTAGGAATAAGAAAAGTCTCATTGACTATGTTATTGTTGATAGTGATGTTTTCTCCCTGGTGCAGAACACCAGAGTGTACAGAGGATTTGAAATTGGAAGTGATCACTATTTAGTCTTGAGCAGGATAAAATTGAATTTCATATTGAAAAGAATAACATGTAAGAAAGTTTTAAAGCGAATAAAAGTTGAGCAGCTCTCAGATGTGAACTGTAGACTAAAATACAGAAATATTATTGAAAAGAAAATGAAAGAGTTTGAGAACAGGAATCAAACCTTGGAGATTCAGTGGCAAACTCTGAAGGAAACATTGATTGATTCTGCCAGAGAGGCATGTGGTGAGGTTGTGTGCAAGGATAAAAAAATCAGAACTCCCTGGTGGACACAGGAAGTTAAAGAGGCAGTGAAGGAAAAGAAGAAAGCATATCAAAAGTTCCTGGCAAATAAGTCAGCTTTTACTCTTACAGAATACAGAGACAAATGTAAGAAAGCTAAACAGTGTGTAAAACTAGCTAAACAAAAGTCATGGGAGGACTTTGGCAAGAATATAGAAAATAAATATCAAGAAGGTGGCAAAATATTCTGGAGGTTGTTGAAGAAGCTTAGGAATGGAGGAAAGAGTGCTATAAAAGGAATTAGAGATGATAAAGGTGAAATGAAAACAGGAGAAAAAGATATCCTTGAAGTATGGAGTAATTACTTTGAAAAACTGCTAAATGAAACAAGCAGTGATGACAGCACAGTGATAAAAGACACTGACCAGGCATGCAGTCTGGAATACATATCCATACTTGAAGTAGAAAAAGCCATCAAAGGCTTGAAATGTGGAAAGGCAGCAGGAGTAGATGATATTCGACCAGAAATGCTGAAGTATGGTGGTGTAAGAGTCTTACAGTGGCTGCACTGCATAGTTCAGAAAGCCTGGACAGAGGGACGAATTCCCGATGATTGGAGTAGAGCTCTCATAGTACCCATATATAAAAAGGGAAATAAAACTGAATGTGAGAATTACAGAGGTATTTCCCTACTGAGTGTTCCTGGCAAGATCTATGCAAGTATACTTGAGAAACGGTTGAGAAGAATTGTGGAAGAAAAGCTTGGTGAAGAACAAGCTGGATTCAGGCCAAATAGAGGCTGTCAGGATCAGATCTTCACTTTACGACAAATAGTCGAGAAAGCATGGGAATATAACAAAGATCTGTATTTAAGTTTTGTCGATTTGGAAAAGGCATATGACAAGGTGCCAAGAGAGAAGCTATTCAATACGCTGCAGTGATATGGTGTCAATGGGGCATTATATCAAGCAGTACTTAGTCTTTATTTGAGTTGTGAGTCAGCAGTTAGAATTGAAGGAAGTACAGGAAGATGGTTTAATGTTAAATCTGGTGTGAGACAAGGATGTACATTATCCCCTCTGTTATTCATTATCTATATGGATCACATTATGAAGGAATGTGGTATTAAACCTGATATCAAAATTGGAGATGTTAATGTCAGCTCTTTGCTTTATGCAGATGATGTTATACTTCTAAATAAATCAGCTACAAGTCTGCAAGATTCTCTGACTAAATTGAATAGCTGTTGTAATAGATATGGTATGAAGGTCAGCAATAAAAAGACAAAGACAATGAAAATAGGCAGAATCATTGAAAATGTCAACTGTGCTGTGAATGGAGAACCTGTGGAACAAGTAAAACATTTCAGCTACTTAGGCACAATTTTTACTGAAGATGGTAAACTAAATATAGAAATAGACAACAGAATCAGCAAAGCTGGTATCGTGGGAAGTCAATTGAATAAATTCATATGGAATAAGAAAGAAATTAGTCGGAACAATAAATTAGCTGTATACAAGACTGTGTTCAAACCAATTTTAACTTATGGATCTGAGAGCTGGGTCAGAAGTAAAACACTTGACCAAAGACTAGAGACCGCAGATACGAGAGTCCTGAGAAAGATTAGAGGTGTGAACAGATGGCATCAATGGGAATATCATGTTAAAAATGAGGATATTAGGAAAGAACTTGACATTGTCAGCATCCAGGAATGCGTTAGCAGAGCTAATCTCAGATGGTATGGTCACTTAAATAGAATGGGAGAGGAAAGATTAGCAAAACAAGTGTTCTCTGCCAGGTTGGCAGGAAAACGACCCAGAGGAAGACCAAGATATAGGTGGATTGATACGGTACAAAGTGCCTTAGACGATAGAAATATAAGATCTGATAATGTTGGAGTCTTGACAAGTAACAGACTGATTTGGAGGAAAATTGTAGATAGGAAGTTAGTAATGATGTAATTTTTTCATGTAGTACTGTCATATCCTGTACACCCCTTGAGGGTACATGGCAGGAATTTGATGATGATGATGATGATGATGAAGATTCATATACAGAACATAACACTTCAGCCAACAGTTGAAGGTATTGACAGTCCAATTATCATCTAGTTAAGAAACTAGCATTAACACTCAAGAAATTGGTAAGTCATTCCCCCTACCTTTCCCCCGACCCATATAAAAACCACACAATGCTATGTAAACAAAATTAAAAACATCATACCTAATGTCAATGACACAATTCTTCTTTTACAGGACAGATTTCTGCTCGATATCATGGTGCTCTTTGCCCATGCGTTATGTTCTGGTTATTTTGTGTGGCAAAATACTTTTTACCTACAAAAAGAGAAGGCACAGCCATGGGCTTGCTGTTATTCCCCGTTACTAGCTTTTATATGGAAGCTTTTAACCAACATGCTCTAGATTCTTTATTTTAACCCAAAGACTAGCTTAGGTACATTCATGATGTTTCCATTACCTGACCCCATGGCTGCTATAATTTAGACACCTTCTTCAGTCTTCCTTTACCATTTACTGTAAGCCTACACATGCTGGTTAATATATATACATAAACTCTTACCACCACCAACACAACAACTAGGTTTCATTTTTCACTGAAAAAAGGGCTTTAAAGATTTACTTCCTTGAGTAAACACTTAAGCATGAATTAGAAATTATCAGCAATACTTTCTTAAAAAAAATGGCTACAGCAAAAATACTATCAACTAAAGTTTTCACAAGGCTGCACCTAACAAGGGGTGCTTAATGGTCAAACTGTATAACTGAGAGGAGACCTCCACATAGCCTTTAAAGGAATGCAGAGAACCGACCAGGGCTTCTGACCTAATGTCCAGTCCTCACCTTCTCGTGGTGCACCCTGTTGGATATCTACCTGGATACTGAACGAACAAGGATGGGCTGGCAAGACTTGCACAGCAGCAGACATTTACCATATGGCACACAGCAAAGAGATTTCCTCACTTTCTTTTAATAGATTTTATTCTGAAGAGTTATATCCATATTTCTGTATTTATTTTTCCTGTTCTTACCTGTAACTTGTGCTGATGAATTGCATTAAATAGTTCAGTAAAGTAATGCATATATGGCAATAATTTTGAGTAATTTTTTACAGCATTTTTATTTTTACTCTCTCAATTTGCGATGTGCCTATTAAATTATCAATACCATTGATATTCCATTGAAATAACATGGATATGAAGCTTAACATATTTCATCCATATGGATGTTGGGTGGTTAAATTCAAAGTAATATAAAAAATATCTTGTTTTTGTATTAGCTTCTATGTATATGAAAGGAAAAAACTTACATTTCACTCATGGGTAGTTATATATATTATTTGCTTATTTTAGCTCTCATTTAATAAATGATGGATTTAAAACAAATTTAAAAAATAGTAGTTATCAGGATCTGTTGTATCCATGTTTTTTTTTTTTTTTATATATTGCATTATAAACATTGATCTAGATTTTGCATTGATTTTAAATATATTGTCATTTATCTACTTTTTCCCCCCCAGCCTTTTCCTCATCCTTCCAGTAGACAGCCAATAAAGTCTCAACCCAAATCTGGGGGTGCAATGAGTATAATAATGCCCATTTATACCATTGGCATTGCAGTATTTTTTTTGTATACTGTTCTAAAGGTGAGTTTTGAAAATGTTTTAAAGGTGAGCTGTTAGTTTTTAGATATAAAATTTTTAGATATAAAGTACATATAATATAAAAATCATGAAGTGTATTTAACATTTTCTGTGAAAAACATGAGAATGTTAAATATGATGCATTGGGAGAATAATATCCAGAAACTTAGATGAGGATTCAGAACTGGAATGAAAAAGCTCAAGACAGAAAGGAATGGAAGAAGCTGGTGCATGCAGCTAAGAATCTTAGAGGTTCAACTAGCTAAAGAAGAAGAAGCTGTTTGTTTTATAATTTAATGTTGAAGCATAGTTTTTTAATTAAAGAAATTTAATTAGTACTTATTTTTTGCGTTTTCATTAGTTTAGTTTAGTTTAATACCTCCACAGCACAAGAAGATCAATGGAACATTGGGCTCTTCCATTGGAAAAGACCCAAGTTCAATTCTCATCATGACAAGAGGAATCTTTATATGTGCTTTTTCAATTGAAGGTGAGTTAACCGACCTCATACAGAGCTATCAGGGTTTTTTCTCCTGGAAACTTGGTTTTTCATCCTGCATGTTGGCAAATCAGCCATGAGAAACACTCAATTTACAGACAAAAAATACTGTTGTTGGTAAATGGTAGTAGTGTCATAAGTGGAGAATTAGATAGTAAGGGAGATAGCAAGATGTATATAGCGGAGTAGAGTACAGTGCCCTCCTGCAATGATATCTTTGTATCTCATGAGTCCTTGGAGGCAACACATTATAATAATGATGATAATAATTCCATTAGGCTGTGAAACTGTAATCTCACAAGGGAAATGTGTACCTAACTTTCAACTGGATTTCAGTTGAAATCCAGCAAATAACTAGAATATCCCATAATATCTTATTCAAAGTAGAAAATGCAATTCTTCTGTTTATTGATCTATCCTGAAAGGACAGTAATGATCTTTACTAAGCTTTTCCTTGAAACATGTAAAAGATTGGTATTGCTATATTTGCTTATTTTGATACTTTTCAACAGATCTTTATTTACCAGGAAGGACAGAGTATATTCTTTATTTTTCCTATGGGAGCCAACTTTTGAAATGCCACCTTTCTCAAAATGTGTCCAAGTAAATTTAGATTGTCTCTCTGATATTCAGAATAAGTTTTCTTTTTATAGTCTGTTTTCCGTGGAATATATTCATTTGTAGCAAGACTTGTTCTTGACGCTTAACATGCATCTTAAGAATCATAGTCACTGCCTCTGTTTTTCTTTCAAAAGTTGGTAGCATTATCTATTAGTCTAAAGCAAAAGTCATAATTGCTATTATATAACAAGCAAGAATTGTAAGTTTTAGTTGAAAGTTTATTATTTTTCATATGTTTTTCATTTTGAAAAATGCTCCTTTAGCCATTTCTAATCTTTATTATTATTATTTTTTTTTCAAACTTAGAGGTTGCTTAAGGGTCAAAACTAGTTAACTGGGAAGAGAACTTCACAGCCTTTTAAGGAATACGTAGAACCATAAGGCTTCTGACTTAATTGTATAAAGTTTTACCACCGGGTTACAAAGTACCATATTCCCCCCCCCCCCCCTGCCTTATCTGTGGGTTCACTTTCTGCTTTCAGTTATCCCAACCCCAATCTGAAAATATTAAATGGGAAATTCCAGAAATAAACAATTTATAAGTTTAAATTGCACACCAGTCTGAGTAATGTAATATATCTCATGCCGTTCCGCCTGGGACGTGCATCACCCCTTTGTCTGTATCGATGCTGTACCATATATGCTACCCACCCATTAGTCACTTAGTAGCTGTCTCAGTTATCAGATCAACTGTCGCAGTATCACAGTGCTTGTGTTCATGTAACCCTTATTTTACTTAATAATGGCCCAAAGCGCAAGAGTAGTGATGTTGGCAATTCGGATATGCCAAAAGAAGCTGTAACATGCTTCCTTTTAAGTGAGAAGGTAAAAGTTCTCAACTTCATAAAATAATGAATAAGTAAACAAATAATAAAGTGTATGCTGAGGTTGCTAAGATTCCATTCATACTCATATAACCTTTATTGCAGTATATTGTTATAATTGTTCTATTTTATTATTGTTGTTAATGTCTTACTGTGCCTAATTTATAAATTAAACTTTATCATGGGTATGTATGTACAGGAAAAAACCATAGTATATATATATATTATTATTATTATTATTACGGGCAGCTCCAAGGAGTCCTCAGACTCATCGAGGGAGGCCCAACATCATGTCAAGAACAACTATTCAACAATCACACGGTATCTATCATACTTCTCCTTGAACTCATTTACAGTCGTGGCACCCACAACAGATTCTGGCTGCTTATCCACTCATTTACCACTCTCTCCAAGGTAAAAAACCTAGCTCTAACACCCCTGCTAACCACACTCTTACCAAGCTTCCATGGATGGTTCCTAGTCCTCCCACTACCAGTCCTATTCTCAAAAATATCTTCTGAATTGATCTTATAGAAACCCTTCAGTAATTGAATGTCTCAATCATATCACCCCTTTTCCGCATATAAACCAATTTCTGCAGCCCACAAATCTTCAACCTGTTCTCATATCTTGGTCACTCGTCTCTGGATCGTCTCCACCTCCTTTATTTTTATTTTAACCTTCTCGTGGAGCACCCTGTTGGGTATCTACCTGGATACTGAACAAATGAGGATAGGCTGGCAATTTGGGATATAGCAGACCAAATTGTATTCTTATTAGCTTAAACCAATATACAAAATAATGGTACAACATGACAAAATTTCATGCCAGCTGGAGCGTCGCCTGGTTAAACAAGGCCACTGTTGTTTTCGCCAGGGAACCAGGGCGAACAGCAAAAAGTCAGCTACTGGAAAAAATCTGAAAACAAAACCCTAACTCAATATCACCGGAGATAAAGATTGGTACTATCAACGTAAGAAGCCTGAATGGCAAAGAAAAGGAGCTTGCTGAGGAATTAGATAAGTACCAGATCGACATAATAGGGGTGACTGAAACAAAAAAGACCGAAACTGGTGAGATCTTTCTCAGCAATAAATACAAAATGTTATATTCAGCAATGACAATCAAGGAAAAGAAGGAGTAGCCATAGTATTCAACACAAAATACGAGGCTAATCTTCTTGAATGGCAGTCAGTCTCAAGTAGAGTAATGTGAGCAAATATGAGAATGGGGAACTGTACAATGAGACTTATTTGTGCGTATGGTCCCACAGAAGGTTCTACTAAGGTAGAAGTGGAGGAATTTTTTGAGGCTTTAGAAAAAGCAACTGACACAATGAAAAAGGAAAAGTTGGTCCTTGTTGGGGATCTAAATAGCAGAGTAGGAAATGATTGTGAAACATACAAAAATATTTTGGGAAAATTTGGAGAAAAGAGCAAAGCTAAAAATAATGGTAAATATCTGTTGGATTTCTGCTCAGGACATGGACTGGTTATTACTAACACCATGTTCCAACATAAAAATGTGCACAAATTCACATGGAGAGAAGAGGCTAGGAATAAGAAAAGTCTCATTGACTATGTTATTGTTGATAGTGATGTTTTCTCCCTGGTGCAGAACACCAGAGTGTACAGAGGATTTGAAATTGGAAGTGATCACTATTTAGTCTTGAGCAGGATAAAATTGAATTTCATATTGAAAAGAATAACATGTAAGAAAGTTTTAAAGCGAATAAAAGTTGAGCAGCTCTCAGATGTGAACTATAGACTAAACTACACAAAAATTATTGAAGAAAAAAATGAAAGAGTTTGCGAACAGGAATCAAACCTGGGAGATTCAGTGGCAAACTCTGAAGAAAACATTGATTGATTCTGCGAGAAAGGCATGTGGTGAGGTTGTCTGCAAGGATAAAAAAAAATCAGAACTCCCTGGTGGACACAGGAAGTTAAAAAGGCAGTGAAGGAAAAGAAGAAAGCATATCAAAGGTTCCTGTCAAATAAGTCAGCTTGTGCTCTTAGAGAATATAGAGACAAATGCAAGAATGCTAAACAGTGTGTAAAACTAGCTAAACAAAAGTCATGGGAGGACTTTGGCAAGAATATAGAAAATAAATATCAAGAAGGTGGCAAAATATTCTGGAGGCTGTTGAAGAAACTTTTAAAGGAGTTAGAGATGATAAAGGTGACATGAAAACTGGAGAAAAAGATATCCTTGAAGTATGGAGTAATTACTTTGAAAAACTGCTAAACGAAACAAGCAGTGATGACAGCACAGTGGTAAAAAACACTGACTGGGCATGCAATCAGGAATACATATCCATACTTGAAGTAGAAAAAGCCATCAAAGGCTTGAAATGTGGAAAGACAGCAGGAGTAGAATGCTGAAGTATGGTGGTATAAGAGTCTTACAGTGGCTGCACTGCATAGTTCAGAAAGCCCTGACAGAGGGACGAATTCCTGATGATTGGAGTAGAGCTCTCATAGTACCCATATATAAAAAGGGAAATAAAACTGAATGTGAGAATTACAGAGGTATTTCCCTACTGAGGGTTCCTGGCAATATCTATGCAAGTATACTTGAGAAACGGTTGAGAAGAATTGTGGAAGAAAAGCTTGGTGAAGAACAAGCTGGATTCAGGCCAAACAGAGGCTGTCAGGATCAGATCTTCACTTTACGACAAATAGTCGAGAAAGCATAGGAATATAACAAAGATCTGTATTTAAGTTTTGTCGATTTGGAAAAGGCATATGATAAGGTGCCAAGAGAGAAGCTATTCGATATGCTGCAGTTATATGGTGTCAATGGGGCATTATATCAAGCAATACTTATCATTATCTATATGGATCACATTATGAAGAAAAGTGGTATTAAACATGATATCAGAATTGCAGGTGTTAATCTCAGCTCTTTGCTTTATGCGGATGATGTTATACTTCTAAATAAATCGGCTACAAGTTTGCAAGATTCTCTGACTAAATTAAATAGCTGTTGTAATAGATATGGTATGAAGGTTAGCAATAAAAAGACAAAGACAATGAAAATAGGCAGAATCATTGAAAATGTCCACTTCATTGTGAACGGGGAACCTGTGGAACAAGTAAAACATTTCAGCTACTTAGGCACAATTTTTACTGAAGATGGTAAATTAAATATAGAAATAGACAACAGAATCAGCAAAGCTGGTATGGTGGGAAGTCAGTTGAATAAATTCATATGGAATAAAAGAGAAATTAGTCGGAACACTAAATTAGCTGTATACAAGACGATGTTCAAACCAGTTTTAACTTATGCATCTGAGAGCTGGGTCAGAAGTAAAACACTTGACCAAAGACTGGAGACCGCAGATATGATAATCCTGAGAAAGATTAGAAGCGTGAACAGATGGCATCAATGGCAATATCATATTAAAAACGAGGATATTAGGAAAGAACTTGACATTGTTAGCATCCAGGAATGCGTTAGCGGAGCTAATCTCAGGATCTCAGGTGGTATGGTCACCTAAATAGAATGGGCGAGGAAAGATTAGCAAAATAAGTGTTCTCTGCCAGGTTGGCAGCAAAACGACCCAGAGGAAGACTAAGATATAGGTGGATTGATATGGTACAAAGTGTCTTAGACGATAGAAATATAAGATCTGATAATGTTCGAGTCTTGACAAGTAACAGACTGATTTGGAGGAAAATTGTAGATAGGAAGTTAGTAATGATATAATTTTTTCATGTAGTACTATCATATCCTGTACACCCCTTGTGGGTACATGGCAGGAATTTGATGATGATGATGCTGTTTGTTCTTTCATTTCTGCAATGTCACCACATGCATGATGTACTCTTGCAAAGTGCTCACTCAGTAATTCTACTATATCAACTGATTCGGTTACCTCCCTACCATCGGCATTCTTTAAAATCAATCTGCCATATACGTTTTTTCTTTTAATTGCAACATATCGAAAAAACTGTTTGGGATTCTCTTTAGCCTGCATGGCTAATATTCTTTCATATTCCGCTTTTGCTTTTCTTACCACACTTGTTACCCTTCTGGCCTGGGTTTTATACCGTTCATGTGCCTGCCGGTCACCTTTCTCCTTAAATTCCCTCCACAGATTTTGCAGAAGGTATAGGTATACCTTCTGCAAAATCTGTGGACATCCACTTCATTCAACAACACGTTTTCAAGTCTCCTTACGCCGAATCCATTCAAATGCAAACCATCCATCTTATATAGATCCTTTCGCCCATCGAACTCACTCCACACGTCCACAAATTCCACACCACTTGTCATGAATAACCCACGCATAAAGTCATTTGCAATTATGGCCCTCCTAAACTCTTCACTGTCATACCGCAACAAAATACTAATCATCCTAACTCTCTCACTCTTTTCTTTTGCTACCTCAAACAATTCATTCAGGTCCTCTATCATTTCCATTTTATCTCCTTTCAAATCATTCATACCTGCCACTACTATAATTTCTTTCACCCTTTGCTTTTGCTCCCTAATAGACTCACTTACCTCCTTAACGGTCGCACCAGGTTGGTATGATTTTGTCAAATTCTCTACTATCACAACTCATACTATTGAATCTCCATACAGCACTCGCTCCTTCATTTTGTTTACAATCATGCTCTTATTTTTCCTTTCATACTTTTTTTTATTGGCTGGTACACTCAGGAGATATTTGTGCATACGCTCCGGCTGCCGCTTTGCTCCCTGTATCGCTCCGCTCAATACTGCGATCTCACTCATTGCATCTATCTCATCTTTTTTATTATCTATTAAACCATTAATTTGCTCTGTATTACTATCTTCATTCACACTTTCTACATTCATGCCCTCACAGCTCTCTGGTACAACCTCGCAATTTCTTACCATATCACTATTTTCTACATTCTGAGATTTGACATAAATATCACACTCGCGACCTGAAATACACTTTAATTCCTCATTTTCCTTACATTTTCTACACACATTTACTCCATTATCATCATCTAACCATACTCCAACCGCTCTCCACAACGCATACATTTCACAGATAGTACACTGAATAATCTCCTTTATGTTACCATTATTGAACAAAGATGGCGAACCATTATTACTAGCCACCATTTTCCTTCTTACTGGAGCCATGTGTGCTTCTATCGTATTTTATCAAATTAATAATTGAAACACCAAAAACACACAAACAGATACACTAAGATACAAAAAGCAAACAAAACTATGTAATATTCTAGCAAAATTGTCAATGATATATATATATATATATATATATATATATAGGGTTCAGTACTATCTATGGTTTCAAGTATCCACGGGGGGGGGGGGGGGTCTTGGAACGTATCCCTTGCAAGTAAGGGGGAACTACTGTATATTGTACTTGACAAGAAAAATTACATTTTTGTTTTTATTCTTTATGAAGTATACGCAAACTGATTTTGCATGTGAAGTATCTTCAAAACTAGTCTACTTGTTTATAGAGGCTGTAGATTTCACATTGGTTGCCTCATATCTCATAATATAAAAACATTATGAGAAGTGCCACCACCCAGACCACTTTGTAAGTAATGGGACCTTCTTCTAAAACTAAGTGATCCTTCAGATTACTCTAACCTCATGGAGTGACCCAAAGTATAATACTTAGTCAATACTCTTGATCACTCCTGAATACTCAATGGTGGTTCAGCCAGACAACACTTGCAAAAACCTTGGTTCCACCCAATGCTAGACAAAAATCATTGTAGACATCTCTTAAGGCTAGTACTACTGAAGGGATCCTGATCAGAGTCACATCAGCAGAAGCTATGCCATAAGCACACATCCATTGTAGAAGTCACATATTTTCTGAATGGTGTGTTACTATATTAAAAACTCTGGATCAGAGACAGTTGTAGATAGTTTTTCTGCAGGATATCAGAGTATATTATACCTGACAAGAAATTATATTCTTGTTTTGATCCTTTACTTAAGCAAACAAAGTAGTTTGTTTGTGAAATATCTTCATGACTAGGACATTTGTATATCAAAGCTGTTGACTTCACATGTGAAGCAGTTGATATGAAATCAACAGCCTCTATATGCATGTAGACTTTCTGAAGATACTTCATATGCAATTTAAACTTGTGTCAACTTATGGTGTATTAGTACTGAGGGCAGGCTAAGAATGTTTTTCTATTTTTATTAATTTTAGATTTTTTTTTTCTTTTTGCATTTTTTATTTATTTTTTTAGTCTGGAAACCACCTCCTCATCCTTCTCCCCCCCCCCTGCTTGAAGCCACTTAATTCCTCCAGTCAGTGGTCTCACACCGGATAATGAAATGCATCTCCCAGCTAAAGACAATCATAAACATCATGCCCATGGTTAGATTTATATTTGGATACTACTGAAATAAGTTATATGTGAAGCTTATATTTTTGATATATTTTATCCATGTGGATGGTTAAAACAAGCATATAATTTTTTGACAAGTATAATATGCTTCTCACCTTCTCACCGTTAATAGATATCTGCCTAGATCACTGAACAAATGAGGATGGGCTGGCAATTTGGAATTTAGTGGACCAAATTATATTCTATATTGGCTTAAACCAAAACAAAGGATGGTACAACATGACAAAATTTCATGCTGGCTGGGATGTCACCTATGCTGCTATGGTTTTTGTTAGAAAATCAAGGTGAACAGTGAAAAGTCAGCAACTGGAAGTAACTCCAAGACAACATCAGCAGAATTTAAAACAAGCACCACCAGTTTAAGACATCAATTAAAAAAAAAAAAAGAGAAGTGGAACTGGCAGAAGAATTAGAGAAGCACCACCATAATTTGTGTTACTGAAACAAAGAATACCAACACAGCCACGATTCTTCTAAATAACAAATACAAGGGTGGTCTGAAAAGTTCTTGGCCTCAACCATAGATGGCAATACTATCAACAAGATTTTTTTTTTCCTAAGCTGGTACATCTGTCATACGCATCGATGTGAAATTGCAAGTCATTCTATCAAGTAATTTTATACAGCTGTCTGAAAGCAAAAGTATTATCTGTATCCCTTGTAATGGATAAAATCTGAATTTATAATTCTTTTGCAAAGAATTTTATAATTCTTTGCAAAAGAAGGTTTAATGCAAAAGAAATTCATTCAAAGTTCATAAAAGTTTATGGGCACTCTTCTCCTTCCTTTTTGACAATTAAGAAATGGGCTGCCGAGTTAAACTTGGCAATACCAGCCTTGAAGATGATCCATGTGAAGGACGTCCAAAAAGTGTAACAACACGAGAAATCACTTATCAAGTGCACAATATGGTATTGAATGACCGGCGAGTCAAAGTGTGTGAAATTATTGAGACTATAGGCATTTATTTACTGTAGGATAAATTTTGCATGAAGAATTGCAAATGAAAAAGCTTTGTGCAAGTTGGGTGCTGCACTTGCTCACAGCAGATCAAAAACGCACTCGTATGAAAATCTCTGAACAGTGCTTGGAGCATTTTAACAAGAATAAAACTGACTTTGTGTGTCAATTTATTACTATGGATGAGACTTGGATTCACCATTACACACCAGAATCCAAACAGCAGTCAAGACAGTGGACAGGAGCTGGTTGATCAGCGCCAAAGAAAACAAGGTTATGGCGTCGGTGTTTTGGGATGTTAAAGGCATTTTGTTTATTAATTATCTTGAAAAGGGTAAAACAATAACCGGGGAATATTATTCCAATCTTTTAACCAGACTAGACGAAAAATTCTTGAGAAAAGACCCAGTTTGCAGAAGAAAAAATCATTTTTCATCAGGACAATGCACCTGCCCAGAAAGTTATTTTGGCAATGGAAAATTAAGGGATCTGCATTATGAATTGTTAGAACATCCACCCTATTCCCCAGATTTGGCTCCCTCTTCTTTCTCTTCCCAAAACTAAAGCTCTTCCTTGCTGATCAGTGTTTTTCTTCGAATTAAGAGGTGATTGCAGCTGTAGAGGGGTATTTTGCAGATCTTACTAAGAACCACTACAGGGATAATGGTGCTGGAGCATCGCTGGAATAAATGTATTAGTCTTAAGGGAGATTATGTTGAAAAATAAAAATAATGTTGAAATTATGGATTCGTTTTTTTTCCATTGTTAGGCCGAGAACTTTTCAGACCACCCTTGTACAAGATGTTATATTGCAATAATAGTCAGTGTATGGAAGGAATAGCTGAAATATTCAACACTAAACATGAAAATAAACTTATTCACAGGCATACAGTATCAAGTAAGGTAATGTGGATAACTGTTAACATGGGGAATTGGACAATGACACTTATTTGTGGTGACTGTTTGAATAATTAGACAAGACAGCTAACATAAAGAATGAGGAACAGTTGTTCTTTCTTATAGACCTAAATATTGCAGAGAAAGAAATGCAGAAATATTTTGGAAAAATTTGTAGAAAAGAGCAAAAGTTAAGAGGTAAGCTGTGGATCTTGAATGGTGGAAACCATACTGGTGGTTGCTGATTAAATGGTGAGCCCTAAGTAGTGAAGACGTTGGCTATTAATGACTTGTTCTCCATTCTAACTCATAGACATTTTTTATTAATGCTGGATGCATTTTGTCAACATATTTTGCCCTATGGCTGAGTATCTTCAGAAGGCTATGTAACATAAGTAAAGAAAACTAAATATTTCCCAACAGCTGTCAACTAATTGGAAGGCCATTCTGATTTTGACTGATTTTAATAGAACTGATTTAAGTAATATGCTTAACATTCAAGACCTCTCTTATGCCAGCAGTCACATACAGAGTTTATACAGCAATGTAGAGACCGCACGTAACATGTCTAATAATTTATAGAAATATTTAGTTTTTTGTCAGCTTTTTACTTAGGTTAAGTAAACTGAAGATATTAGCCATATGGACAGCAAAACATGTTGAAGAAATACATCATCATCAAATTCCTGATGTGAACCTCAAGAGGTTCACATCAGGAATTTGATGTGATATACAGGATATGATAGTACTACATGAAAAACTTGCACCATTACTAATTTCCTATCTATGATTTTCTTCTAAATCAATGTGTTTCAGGATTTATTCCAATAGCTGCCTTTTCAATGTTTGCCCTTGCAAAAACCATGGGGGGGCCTTGTTTAACTGGGTGCCATCCCAGCCAGCATGAAATTCTGTCATGTTGTACATAATTTTGTATTTTAGTTTAAGCCAATAAGAATACAATTTGGTTGGCTAAATCCCAAATTGTCAGCCCATCCTCGTTCGTTCAGTATCCAGGTAAATACCTAATAGGGTCCAATCCCCACGAGAAGGTAAGGATTGGACATTAGGTCAGAAGCTCTGGTCGGTTCTCTGCATTCCTTTAAAGTCTATGTGGAGGTCTCCTGTCAGTTATATAGCTTTGACCCTTAAGCACCCCTGACCAATGACATTATATTATGACCACCCATGACATTATGTCAGTTTAAATGGCTTAAATCACAGTTTAAATCACACAATCTTCTACTGGCAGCAGCAGTGCAACAGTAATGTTCCTGAATGAACGTACTCCAAAAGTCAGGCAGACAGCTATCATTTAATGATAGGTTTTTAATGGGAATAAAGTGGATAGTAGAAATTCTCATTCACTCGATGGTAAGGATAATTTCAGGGATATCAACTCATTTTAGTAGACATGCTTATAATGTTATTACCATGGAATCAGATTTCGTGTGGAATTAAGTCTGAAGATTAAAGTTATTATTCTGGGTACACTAAACATGTACACACAGATTTCTGGCATATTACTTTTCTTCAAGGCAAATCCAGTAGTAAACTAATAAAAATACATAAATGAAAAGTTTTCAAGTATTTTCTCCTAAAAGTGAGAGTGAGAGAAAATCATCTGCAATCTTCAAAAGAAGATATTCATAATAAACATTAAACTATGGCAAAAGCCAAAATATTTTAAATTACAAATAATCAAATGTTATTCTTACTACAAGAAATACTACAAGCAGGCTTTATAAGTGGATGGCAATTTCCCTCCCACAGGATATCTCCTGGGCCATTTTTTAAAGCTTCTAATGCTGTTTGTTTATGTAGTTCAGTTTTGAAGTGTTTCCAGTTATTGGCTATAATTTTAAGTTTAGGAATTGTTGACTGATATTCTGATATATTTTCATTATGCTGTCTTTTTCTATTTCGCCGTATCCTATCTCTCCAGCTTCTGTTCTTTTGTGACGATGACCACCTGTCAGTGTGATTCATGTTATTTAACTGATGAGATATATATCTAGTTTGATCATTATACCTGTCTGATAATGTACAATTGGATATACAGTGTTCTTGTCTGTACACATCATTTATGTGTTCTGCTGAGCGACCTGAAATATTCAACTCCTGTGGCTCACCAAATTCTTGTTTATTACAGTTATCATTTTCAATATTAGTTTCTTTATGTAAGTCTGACCTATACATTCTATTTATAGAAGATTCTTTAACATGGTGTTTGTAATGCTGAATATATTCATTCGATGCATAAGCTTAATGTTTCTTGATTTAAATTTGGAACTTGTGCTGAAGTATCTTCAGATGTCTGATCACAGAGAGAGAGAGAGAGAGAACCAAGCGTATCTGAGTTTATATTATGTTGGTTATCATGAACAACAGGACTGCAGTTAATAAAAACAATGAATAACCAACTTAAAACCTGGTTTTTCATTGTTCATGACTCTCTCCATTATTTTGGAGAGGACAGAGGTGATGGCAGTTGGTAGGTTGTTTGACTGTAGACTTCTATCTTCCATTTTTGAATAGGATGGATACGATATTGCTTCCATGCATTGGGATAAGTACCAGGCTAAACATAATAGAATACATAATAGAACAGAGGTGATGGCAGTTGGTAGGTTGTTTGACTGTAGACTTCTATCTTCCATTTTTGAATAGGATGGATACGATATTGCTTCCATGCATTGGGATAAGTACCAGGCTAAACATAATAGAATATAGAGACAGTGCTGGATGGGTGTTAGCTCTAGAGCACAGTGAGAACAATTGGAAAGGTGCCATCAGGACCAGAAGACTTTTTTAGTATCCAAGTTATTTAGTAATTTTATGATGGATTTTTTTTTTTGTCAAAAAATTACAGTAGGCATATGGTGCTCAGATTCTGGTATGGTAGGAGGCAGTTTCCCTTGGTCATCAATGAAGGAGTTCAAGGAAAAGAGCAATGCTAGGAGGTCAGCTTTATTTTTGGGTGAAGTAACCATGGTACAATCAGGATGGTAGAATCAGAGGAGAAAGTGCAGGTGAGCAGAAGTTGCATCCGACAGCCTTAGCAAGGAACCAGAAGGTATGACTTCCATTTGTATAGGAGAAAAGTTGCTGTTAAAAAAAAAAAAAAAAGAAAAGAAATTCACATTTGATGTCCATAGACGCCGTATGGTCACTGCTGTACCTTATCTCGCATGGTTTTGGCAATGATGTCTTCTGCTAGAATAAGTGGTAGGGTCGCAGATTCCCTTTCCACCAAAGTTTGTAGGACAATCACAAAAACCTATTCCCATGGTGGGATTCGAACCCGCAGTTTTTTGGCTGCAGAGCGGACATGCTAACCAGGCCAGCCAATCACCGAATGCAACACGGCGTCCCCACGGTTCACAAAGTTTCGACTGCATTGCAGTTGGGGTGCTCCATCTCGTGGAGCACCACGATAAAGTTGCTGTTGGAATTTATTAAATCAGATTTCGATCTGCTGTTGACTGTTTTGCATTTGTTGCATACTTTGATATAGGCAGAATATGAAGCTGGAGTTTTTGATGTGAGCCATGTTAAACTGGAGTTTTTTTCTTTGATTGCGTTGATACACTTTCTGTTGAACCAGGACTTGGAGAGCAGATGAGGATTTTGGGTAGATTGGGGGATAAAGGCCTTCATGCCAGTGAGGATAATTTCTGTTGACTGGTTTGGAGCAACTGTTAGGGTTGGATGAGTGGATATAATCAGACTAAGGAAAGGAGGGATAGAAGATCCAAAGGATCCCAAATGCCACTTTTGTGTTGCTAGAGGATGTGAGGTTGGGAGTGGTTTGAGGAAGGTTGTTCTGTGGTTTTTCTTCCCATTTTATATGGGGTTTTCCCTCTCGCAAAGCAGGCAAACCGGTCTTAAGAACACAACGCTTCACAGACAATTATGCATGGTTGAGCATGGGGGTAACAACCCCACCTCGCAGTGAGTTACGAAACCCAGAAATGGAAGGCCAGGGTTCTACATGGAGCTGTAGTGCCAGAGAAGAAGAATTGTTTACTGACTATGATTCTATATAAGTTTTCTACCTTGCATTAAATCTAGTATTGTGATAATGCTGAAAGATGGTGGTATAGTACTGTTCATTATCTTTAATTATGATGCATGAATAAAAATCTGTAATGATTATTTTTTTTTGAATGTGATATATTTCAAATTGAAGTGGAATTAAGTGTTATATTTCTGAAAAATTTTGTATGTCTAAATAGTTAGTATTTAAGAAACCTACTGAAGAGGAAGAAGAAAAGAAACCAATTATTAAAGATTTTCATATGGATCCAGACTATCATAAGTTTGTGTGTGAAGAAACTGAAGAAAATGGGAAGTCAAATATGCGACGATTCACCCCCAAAAGAACATTGGAATGTGAAAATGAAACCCACAAGTCTAATCCAAGCTTTGGAAAAGGTATGTTTTGTAATTTCTCTCTCTCTCTCACTCTTCCAAATGTGTGATCTTGCATTCATGCATGCACACACATAACTGAACAACACACACACACACACATACATACATACACACACACTGCTTGGGAAGAAGTCACTGGAAACCATAGCATGAAGAACAAACAGCCATGGCACCCACCTTAATAAGATGTAGGTCCTTTTCACCCACAAGTGTATAATAATGATCAATGGGAATTTTGAACCATTCTTCCTGTAGGCATGTAATGAGGTCCTAGACTGTTGTGGGGCAGACATCCTTTGACCTTGTCCGACACCCCAGTTCATCCCACAGATGTTCAGTAAGGATGAGATCATGACTCTGTGGAGGCCAGTTAAGTGTGATGAAGTTCATATCCACAAATCACACAGTTACAGCAGCAGCAGCCTTCCTTATGACACGGGGCATTGTCTTTCTGAACGAGACAATGGTCAGTTCTATAGAAAAGCCACAAAGGAGGAAGCATTGCATTGTCCAGAATTTTCAGATACTTCTCATAGTTCACTGTTTGTGGCACCACAAACAGAAGTCCAAGCCAAACCAGGAAAAATTGGATCATACCATCACATCTGCACTTCCAAATTTCATAGTTGGGGTTATGCACTGTAGTAAGAGACATTCACCGGGCATCTACCACACCCATGCTTCTCCATCTTCTCCACAATGCCTGTTTTAAACTTCGTCAGCTCCCTTCTTACAGCCATTTCACCTGGACACAGTTGCACTGACATGACTTGTTAAATCGCGAGATGCAGCTTGCCCATTGGAGTGTTTGTTGACTTCTTTCCCAAGTAGTGTATACTTCTATGTTTGTTATGATGCCAGTACTAAAGTACTGGCATCATAGCATGGAGAAATAAGTGAAGAAAGGGATTGTTTCAGAGGACAAATTGAGCTTGCAATTATGCTACAATTATTATTACATGCCTGAATTAACCGATTGTTCTTCAGACACTCCACAGAGTATAAGTTTAAAAAAAAAAAATCTTTAGTGTCATCTGAAAGGATACATTAAAACATTTTTCCTAATCTAGATTCATAACATTTTTAGTGTGGACTGGACCTTTGTCTCATGATATACTTTATTTGCCTTTACTGCAGTCATTTTATTTAGCATTTCTCATTACAGTAGACTGCATTCCATGGATATATCTTTCATTTCTCATGCAATATTCTATATTCTTAATTTTATTCTTCTGCCATTAACTGTATACAGTTATTAATCTGTTGGACTGAACTATTCTTTCCATATTTTCACATGTTTGATGAGTTTGTGGTCATTCAATTCTTTCATCTCACACATCTTCCCATTCCTCTCAAACCTCTTATGTACACTAAACTTTTTCATGACATCATCACCATAAACCACTCTTAACATGTCTAATTTCACTTATGCTTTTGACTAACTTTGTGCAAAACTTGATGTTAATGTGTTCATTGTTCTGAATTCTGTTTGCTTATTTTTTCCAGTAAAAGCAACAAATACATACGTGTGAGTTTTTCAACTACTGGGTTAATTGTTTTGATATAGCTCTATGCCGTTGCCTTGAATGGTATCAAAACAATTAAGTAGTGCTCATGTACATGTCAAACATGCACAGTCACATGGTTTTGCTGACTTGACATATGCATGATAGTGCACAGCCATTCTCAGAATTTAACCTCCCTACTGGCCCAGGTGAATGAAACAATGAGACCAAATTGCACTTTCTTATCCATGTTATTCAATGGGTATTACAGAATCATATCCAGATTTAGCTGCACATCTATAGACGTCATGGCTGGTTAGGGGATTAATTGTCACATCTCATATGTCTTACTTCCTTGAGATCAGCAGCAAACATGCTACTTATTGCTACGTGTTCTTGAATCCAATTTTCTCCTTTATCTTTCTAATGAGCTTTAACATCTTTCCATTAACAGATTAGCAAGAATATTTGAACCCCATTGAAGAATGGTTTGGAGATCAGAATATCATTCTGTAGAAGTTTATATTCATGGTGTATTGGTAATTTGTATAATTCAAGCCTTTTTAAAAATATCAAATGAGAAACAGGAGTACATTGTGCCATCATCAGAAAAAAAACTGTATTTGATTTCCAGTCAGTTGGTGAAGATTGATATATAAAAGGAGTGTAGGTGAGAGAACAAAGCCTCTTGGAATGCAAGCATTCATTTGCAAAGTTGGTGTTTGAGGAATAAAGATTCATCCACTATTTCATGTAATGTGCATTCAGATAGAAAGCTGGTAATCTAGTTGTAGATGTTGGAAGACAGACTGTATAATGGGAATTTACTTTATAGGCCTTAGTGCAAACCTTATCAAATGCTTTAAAAATATCAATAGCAACTATATGAGATTTCCCAGATTTTCCATTGCATTTGTCCAAAGGTGGATGGCATAAGCAGAAAGGTTTCTCAGTTGATTGACAGACAGAATCTATACTAATAATCATTTATTAATTAAAAGGCTTCATGATAATTTTGAAGTTGAGTGTTAATGGGTTTCTTCCTTAATTGAGAAATATTTTAAGCGAGAGAAATTTAATGCAGTTTGATGATAAAGATTTGTTACTTTGTTTTAGGAGTGAGTGGAATATTGCTAATTTACAATGTGCAGAATTCTGTTTGATTTCTAAGGAACAGAAAAGAATAAAAAGACAACAACGAACAGGAATACAAGCTATCAGAACAACTGGAGAAATTAACAGAACCAGGAGATATTTGGTATCCATGGTCAGCATTCTTCTATTTCTTTCAGGCAAAACAAAGAGTGCTTTGCATGTTGCATTGTTGTAGCAGTAAGAGGACTTTTCCAAGATCAGCAGTGAAAGAACCGAAGGAAAAGTAAGATTGTCAGGTGATTATCAGATAATTGACATAATGAAGGAAAGCAGTATTAAATCTGATATCAAAATTGGAGATGTTAGCCTTAGCTCTTTACTTTATGCAGATGATGTTATACTCCTAAATAAATCCACGACAAGTCTGCAGAATTCCCTGACTAAATTGAGTTAACTGCTGTAATAAATTTGGTATGAAAATCAGCATTAAAAGGACAAAGACAATGAAAATAGGCAGAAAACATGATCTGCATCCTGAATTGCAAACCTACAAAACAAGTAAAACATTTCGCTATTTAGTATACCTTTTAGTGAAGATTAAAATTAAATTTGAAAATAAACAGCAGAATTAGCAGAGCTGGTATTGTAGGAAGTCAGCTGAATAAATTTATATGGAATATGAGAGAGATTTGTCAAAACACTAAACTAGCTGTATACAAGGCAGTGTTCAAACCAATTTTAACTTCTTGATCAAAGGAAACCATAGATATGAGAGTCCTGAGAAAGATAAGGAGATTGAATAGATGGCATCGGTGGCAGTATCAGTTTAAAAACAAGGATATTAAGAAAGAACTTGACATTGTTAGCATTCAGGAATGTGTTTGTAGAACAAATCTCAAGTGGTATGGCCACTTAAACAGAATGGGAGAGGAAAGATTAGCTAAACAAGTGTTCTTTGTTAGGATGCAGGCAAAAGACCTAGAAGAAGACCAGGATTTAAGTGGATTGATACAGTAAAAAAAAAGTGCCTTAGAACAGAAATATAAGATCTGATGATATTGGAATGTCGACAGATAACAGGCTAATCTGGAGGAAAATTATTGATAGGAAGTTAGTAGTGATGTAACTTTTCATGTAGTACTATCATGTGATCATGTATGATAGTACATCAAATTCCTGACGTATACCCTCAGGTATATGTCAGGAATTTGTTGATGATGATGATGATATAAATATTTGTTTTCTGATTGAAAAGACTTGGTTTTAAAACTAAAATGCAATGAAACTAAAATTCCTTGAATTTTAGATGCAAGATTTGGATCTAAAATGCAAGAAACCTTTGTGAGGACCTTTCAACTGAGGATGAATTAGTAGGCTTTATACAGGGATTGTAGAATTTTCCTCCCCAAAATTTGGAATTTTGTTGTGGTGCAAAACTAGTAAGCTGGAGAACACAATCAACTCTCGCTGTAAAAAAAAGCTCATAGGAATCACTGAAATAATTTGTTATAGTGGATAATTTACTGTAGTGAATTTCTTTTAGCAAAGCAATGTATCTGTTGAGGCTTTCATTTGTTTCGTTATAGTGAGCAAGCTGGTTATAGTGAGTCAATTGAATATTGGCCTCATAGCTTAGTAGGCCAGAATTCCAACCAGCAACAGTAACTTTTACAATATTAAATATGGATTGACATTTAAATTCTGGTTTTAGTCATTAGGCAGCTAGGATAGATTTTATTTAGTTTTGAATTGTTATTTCTCTTAACTCTTATCCCTTGTCAAGTACGATGCCAAATAACAAGTACTGCCATAGCACATTACCTATATATAGGCAGTGTACTATGGCAGTGATACTATGTTTTGAAACCTTTCATGTGTGGGATTTGTAGAATTTCATTTCATATTTTCAAATTCATTATTGAAAATTCAGTATATAGAAACATTTGCTTGATTATTTTTTTTTAAATATAAAATGTCCTTATATTTAATTTTTTTATTTTCCATAGGTGAAGACAAACTGGACGAAAGTAAGTAGTTTATTAGTAATACTTATATTCAGAATTATAGTTCCTTATTTAGAGTTTGCCTGCTATAATCAGAAAATTCTGTTGCTTTGATTATGTATTTTAAAAGATAATGCTGTATTTATTC
Organism: Typopeltis vanoorti; assembly: GCF_054136105.1. NCBI lineage: Eukaryota > Metazoa > Arthropoda > Arachnida > Uropygi > Thelyphonidae > Typopeltis > Typopeltis vanoorti. The sequence goes on along the minus strand of NC_143551.1, from coordinate 175,328,288 downwards.
AATACTAAACAACTTTTCATGTAAATCAAATAGAAATAGAGGATATTAAATATATATTAAATAAGGGTTCTATTTAATTCAAATCACCAAAATGAAGCCATATGGCTCGTTTTTTGATATTAACTTTTTGTGTGTTTTGGATTATTAGATGTATAGCTTTAATTAATAATAATTTGATTTTATATTTTGCAGGAATTTAATTTCTGTAAACCATATAAGGAAATTATTACTAGAGGAATTTATTCTATCTGGATAGGTTTAAAAAAATGTAATATTTTAGATCTTTATTAAAATTTGTCAACACTTTTCATTGTGGATTTAAACTGCAAAGTTTTTATATCTCTCACCACTTCAGCACCATAGGCTGGCTAAGGATGTTTTAAGATCATTTTTTATTTTTTTTTTGTATTTCGTTAATTTATTTTTTACATAGTTTGGAAACTTTACAGAACAAAATTGGAACTTTTTCAAGTCACTTCAGACCTCCAATAAGCAGTACAGTGGTCTCATATTAGGCAGTGAAATTCATCTCCCACCTAAAGACAATCACAGACATCCATGCCTAAAGTAGGATCTGAACCTGCAGCTTGTTGGTTGGAGAGTGTGTACATTAACTACTTGATCAGTCAGGTCAGCTAAACAAGAATTAAGGTAAAATTCATTTCTTTTTTTCTTAAAGACCATTGATATACCAGTTCAGAAATGTACATCGACATTTCTGGTAAAATATTGAAGTTGATTCTCTTAAAAGCTGTAAGACTTGCTATTGCTAATGTGGGTGGTTAACAATCAGTTAGTTATTAGCAGGACTCAACATATAATACACTCACCCATTTATCCATGGTGAGTAGATTTTGTCAGCTGGTGACTAGCTGCAGAAAGACGAGACAAAATAAAAACAAAATATTTTTATTGAATAAAAAATAATTTTCAAAATCTTTTAATGAAAAAATATATATAAAATCACTAGTCCCTTTATAGATCTCTTATAAACACTTACTGCAGTGTTTCCCAACCTTTTTGAAGTCGTGGACCCCATGTAGCGAATGTTATTTCACCGCAACCCCCATAAAATCCGAAATGGAAATTTTTTATATTTTACATATCATAAAGATGAAGTAATAAATTACAATTATACAACACTAAATGTGTCATTTATGACAATGCAATGATGTTATAAATGGAGATATTTGGAAGAATATGAACATATCAATTAGGCCAGGTGTTGTGAGCAACATGATAAGATAAAGTTTAATGAAAACAAACTATCCCATGGACCCCCTTTGAATTACTCGCAGACCCCTGGGGGTCTGCAGACCACAGGTTGGGAAACACTGGCTTACTGGAACATTAAAAAAAAATGGGGGGGGGGGGTTGAAGCGAGTAAATATTTTGCATGGCAAGTAGGATATTTTTGTAATTTGCTGAGCCATGGTTATTAGCATATCTCTTTGTATTTGAAAAGTATATAATGTATCTCAAAATGTCCCTCTCACCTGGGCATTTATATGAGATGCATATTGAAAGCCATATACAGTAGACTTGCGACTATTCGGCTTCCATACTATCCGGAGCCCGGATTTTCTCACAGAGAATTATAATAACACAGTAATTCTCCATGATAAAATGAGGAATACGTATTGTAATTTACTTTGCCAAGGCGTTGCAAGCTGGCGTCTGCTAGAATCCTCCTACATGCCGTGTGCATAACACAAGTTGAGACATGCAAAGTGCGGATTTTCCTGCTTTGTCAGTCGTGTATCAGATGTCCACAAGTGCAGAATACGTTTGCCACTGTTCCTGGTTACGTTAGTAAATTGTTGTTTGGTGTGCTTCGTTGTTTTTTTATTAAAGATTATGAGATGGGTGATAAACGAAAAAAGGTTGTAGTGACTATGAAGAAGAAACTATGTGCTATAAAGCGACTAGACTCTGGGGTAATGGCAAAAACTATTGCTTTGGAGGTAGGAGTTGTGAAAAGTACAGTTGGAGACTGGAAGAAAAATCGAACAGAAATTTAAAAGTGGTGTGCTGCCCAAGCTAGTGGAAGTGGAATGAAAGTAAGAAAAAGATGCTGAAAGGTAAGCATAAAGAAGTTGAAGCTTTATTTTTGTGGCATGAACACTTAAGAGGAAAAGGCTTACCTGTTACTGGGCCGATATTGCAGGAAAAAGCATTGCAATTTAAGCGACAAATACATGTAGAAGGAGAAGATTCAGAATTTAATGTCAGTGATGGATGATTAGATCGGTGGAAAAAACGATTCAGTATTCGCCAGATTACCATAAGTGGGGAGGCTGTACCTTTGTTCAAAGACTATCTTTTTTAAGCTTATTGAAAAGGAGGGAATTTCTGGGGAGCAGTTGTACAACTGCGATGAGACCGGTTTAAATTATAAGATGCTCCCTATAAAAACGCTTGTAACAAAAAAAGAAGCCGCTGCACCAGGATGCAAGGAATGAGTCACCATCTTGGCTTGCAGTAATGCAACCGGCAACCACTAGCTTAGGCTTACGTTAATAGGAAAATCAAAGAAACCTAGAGCTTATAAAAAACTGAAAAATCAGGAATCACTACCTTTATATTACACACATCAAAAGAAAGCAAATTCAGAAATCTTTAAAACCTGGTTCCAAAATGAATTCGTACCAACTGTAGAAAAATATTTGAAAGACAACAATTTGCCGAGAAAAGCTGTGCTACTTCTTGACAACGCGTCTTCGCATCCTACCAATCACACGAACTCACAGATGGAAACATCAAAGCTTTATTTTTATCACCCAATGTGACTGCTGTTTGTCAGCCGATGGACCAGGACATCCTTGAAATGCTAAAGAAAAAGTATCGTCAGCGTCTTCTCAGTTCGTTGATATCAGTGATTGATAATAATGAAGACTGCCTAAGCACTCTGAAAAAGATTGACTTGCTAGATATCATAAGCATGGAAAGAGATTCGAAACATATCACTTGTAAAGTCTTGGAAAATTCTTTTGGACCATGAAGGTGCACATTTCAACCTTGAACCCATGTGTGAAACCGAAGTGGAAGATGAAAACGATAAACTTGTTTCGTTGCTCAAAAATGTACCGAGCTGTGATGACGTCAATGCAGAGGACATTACAGAATGGATGTCAAACGACGAAGTTGATGAAATAAGTGACAACGATATTGTGGAAATGGTGACACAGCGAGAAGAAGAAGAGGAGGCATCCTTAGATGATAGGAAAAATCTTATCCCACATTTGGAAGGGTTCAAGACGATTGAGGCAGCACTGCAGTACATTAGTGAGCAGGAGGAAGCGACGCCAGCTGATATCATCTGCTTACGTAAGTGGAGGGACATTGCATCGCAAAAGAGGGCTTAAAAGGGTGAAGCAGTTATTTATCAAGGACTTTTTCAAAAATTAAAAACTGTAAGTTTTGACTCTTTCATCTTAGGCCTACCTTTTCACATTTGTGTGAAAAGGTAGGCCTAGAACTCTGGCCTGTCCGACCTACCCTTCTGCCACATTAGACTGGATAGTCGAGAGTCTATTGTATATTTAATAATTGTAAAAGGTGTCTAAAAATTCACGGAAGATTTAAATTTAGCGCCATTTGTGCAGTAAAGTGTTGCCAACGAGAAAAAAAAAGACAGCATGACAGCTGACAGTTCAGGGTTATTAAAAATGGAGCGCTACACTAAAGAAGAACGCATTTTCATTGTTGAGCAGTATTTTAAAAATAATGAAGGTTTGGCAGCTGCAGTTCGCAATTTTTGTACAAAATATGGTCGGAATAGTGATTTAACTTCATCAACCGTGAAAAGATTAATTAAAAAATTCAAGGAAACCGTATCAATCAGTGATCATCCTTCAACAAGTCGTTCAACAGAACACATCGAAAGCAGTTTGTGAGAGTGTTGCTGAGAGTTCAGGAACATCAATTCGGCACCGTGGTCTTGAATTGAGCATTTCGAGAAGCTCTCTACAGCTTATTCTCACGAAAGATTTGCATCTTTATGCTTACAAAGTTCAATTGACTCAAGAACTGAAGCCTACTGACCACACACAGCGAAGAGAGTTCGTTGAATGGATTATGGAACAACAACACGTGGATGCTTATTTTTCGAACAAAATCATCTTCAGCGATGAGGCTCATTTTCATCTTGATGGCTTCGTTAATCGACAAAATTGTCGCATTTGGGGTTCAGAAAATCCACAAGTGATTGTTGAGAAACAAATGCATCCACAACGTGTCACTGTTTGGTGCGGATTTTGGGCTGGAGGCATCGTCGGTCCATTCTTCTTCGAAAATACGGCTGGTGAGGCAATAACAGTTAATGGTGCTCGCTATCGCGACATGATAATCCAGTTTTTTGTGCCTAAATTGCAAGATATGGATGTGGACGACATGTGGTTTCATGACAGTGCCACATGCCATACAGCCTGAGAAACAATTCAATTACTGCATGAGTCATTTCCTGGTCGTGTAATTTCCCGTTTTGGTGATCAGAATTGGCCGCCCAGATCATGTGACTTAACGCCATTGGACTTTTTTCTTTGGGGTGTTTTGAAGTCTAAGGTTTATGCCAACAAGCCCATGACCACCCATGCCTTAAAGGAGGAAATTGAGCGCTGTATCAACGAAATTCAGCCACATTTATGCAAAACGGTCATGGAAAATTTCGACAAAAGCGTGCGTATGTGCCAGCAAAGCCGTGGAGGCCATTTACCCGATATGCTATTCCATGCATAACTGTATACTTTATGAATCAACAAGACATTACAATTTTTAATTAAAAACCTGTGTTTTTTATCAAAATTACTTCTTGCGTGAATTTTGGGACACCCTGTACTTTGATATGCATTGAAAGCAAACCAGTTCAGAGTGCACTTAAAGAGCTGAGGGTTCTCTTTAGACAACTTTGATGAATACATATGTTTCTGTGGTTTAGCAGTTCAGTAGATAGCATGTGGTATTGAGATTGCATGTTTAAGATAAATGATGAGTTTAATAAAACTGAATATAAATATAATATAACCCTACGGGTTTCATAAGTTTCAGATTTACATTGTCAGAGGTATTAGCAAAAGATGTACAAAAAAGAGACTATAAACAATTATGCATATTAGATATTATCAAAACTTCACAGTTGGTGCATATAAATAAGTAACCAGAATAAAAAAACGTTAAATTTTAAACATTAAAAACATTAATTACTGTATATGTGATGGTACATTACTAGTTGTTACTAGTTCTGTGGCATTGCATGTGTCATATCTGATGTTCACAGCAGTTAGGTTTTTAATAAAAGCAGACCAAACTTGGTGTAGGATTAGGCCTTGATTTTTGCTATATTGTGTGAGGATCTGCAGCATTTGCAAGGCTTCCTTGAACTTTCTTATAAAAAAAAAAATTATGATCAATATAGGTATTTTTCTTTGTTGTTTCTAGTTGTATGGGATACTAACCTGATTTATGCTATCTTCTTTTTTCGACGTCTCTTATGTGTTCAGACATGCGAATTTCTCTTGACCTTCCCATCCTGGCCTACATAACAAATGCCACAAGAGGAATGAATCTCATAAGCACCTAGTTTTTTCGTGGTATGATATCGAGGTTTTGTTGGATGTAAGAATCTGTAGATTTTATGCAGTCATGAAAAAACTACTTTTAATGTATTCACAGAGCAACTTTGCTACTTCGTCTTTCACATTTTTGATAGCTGTATTATGAATTTTTTCAATCGTCTTGGGTTCATAACCATTGAGTGCAAGGTTATGTCTCACGTAGTGCAGTACATCATTCCTGTTAATTGACATACTGGACATATTGTATTGTTATATTTTTTTTTTCCTTTGCTCATTGTTATATCCCTTATCTCTTTATCCCTTTATATTATTCTTTGCGTGATTTACTTTCTTATATAAACTTTGGCTTCTATGACTTCGTGTATCCCTAAGTCGTCTATCTTACTTGAATATGCGATCTTATCGCTTTTCTAGCAAATTTCTCAATTTTGGGCCCCCAGAAATACCTGTTATCTGATCACTATAAGCTATCCTTATTCACTCAGGCAAATTTATTTACTGCGCTAACCTGGACCTTAAGGGTAGAGTTAAACTCAGCCTGAGGATAGTTATAGGGTATCAGGTGCTACTAATATCATTTACTATAATTCAGAAGCCTAAGATTTTCTAGTTTATTTGCAGTCGTACCCCTTTTCTCTCTTAATTGGGATATCCCCGCGCACATATATGATCACAGGTTCGACATTTTATGAAGGGTCAGTCAGCATGGTCAGAAATACAGGCATGACAGGTATCAAACAATTTTAATGAATTCATTATTTAATATAATACAGGAACAAAACAATTATTAATACTAAGTTAAACTCTTATTTTCCTCTCACGCTCTCGTTCTTAAAATATACATTGATTTCTAAATCTTTACAATTCAATTTTCTCAACTTATTTGACATTTTAGTTTACAACTCATTAGGCCAGCTAGGCATTTAGCACATTAATATTTTCCCTCGAGCGGATCACGACAAAATATCTAATAAACTAACAGTTCTTAAAATTCAGTCCAAAGGTATAGAGTTATTCACATAAATTTCAATTCTTCATACTTCCTTTTATCACATATTTGATAATACACTCTTTTCCGTACTGTTAGTCAATTTCTCTAAAAGGGGCTAGAACATATGAAAGTACTTATCTACACTGTTTTGGTTTCGCTTCCTCTTTCCTTTGTGAAGATTCTAGCTATCTTGATTCTACCGCCACGTGGGATTCACGTGCTCTTCCTGAATCTGGCACTGTTTCTTTGCTATGGATTTACTTCAACGCTTCTTTTCATTGATGGCCTACGTTCGATCTTGCTGTGCTCTGTAGCGGTGCCATGCTGGAACACGATGAACACTTGTAGCACACGGTGAGAATCCAGGAACAAACAAAACGGGGGGGGGGGTTCACTCCGTGTTGCAGGTTTTATACGCTCCCCAAGAGCGCCACCTTTCCAAGTCTGATTTCTCCTATCGTCCTGCCGATTGGTCCCCGACCGGGTGACCTCACCAATCCTCATACGGGGCTTTCTAATTCCGGGAATACATGCATCATGATATTTTCTCAGATGTAACACCCGCGGGCGCTTACGCTCCTCTTGTAGCATTAGGGCAACCTTTGCCACATCTTGCCGAATAATTTACATTCTTTTACGTGTAGAATATCACTAATAATTTCTCTTACAATTTCCCTTTTTGTTGACTTACAGTTACATTTGATATACAGATACATTAACTTCAATTCAAACAGTTCAAAATTTAATTTACAAGATGTTATTTCCTATAAAACATAGTCACCTGTGCTAAATGATAAGTATGCTTATTTAATTTATGTTTACTGTTAGACTCTGGAAGGGTAACATCATTTAGAGTGAGGTAGCCTGTTTCAGATCTAACAGTATGCTCTATTTCGTAGTGTTTTTATCATACCTCTTTTGTAATGGATGATTAGAGACTATAAACAATTACGCATATTAGATATTATCAAAACTTCACAGATGGTACGTATAAATAACTAGAATAAAAAAACGTTAAATTAATTACTGTATATATGATGGTACATTACTAGTTGTTACTAGTTCTGTGGCATTGCGTGTGTCATATCCGATGTTCACAGCAGTTAGGTTTTTAATGAAAGCAGACCAAACTTGGTGTAGGATTAGGCCTTGATTTTTGCTATATTGTGTGAGGATTTTATTCTGCTTGATTGCAGCATTTTCAAGGTTTCCTTGAACTTTCTTATAAAAAAAAAATTTATGATCATTATAAGATATTTTCTTTGTTGTAAAATTTTTTCAACTATTTTTCTTTATTGTTTCTAGTTGTATGGGATACTAACCTGATTGCTATCTTCTTTTTTCGATGTCTGTTATGTGTTCAGACATGTGAATTTTTTCGTGGTATGATATTGAGGTTTTGTTGGATGTAAGAATCTGTAGATTTTATGCTGTCATGAAAAAACTACTTTTAATGTATTCACGGAGCAACTTTGCCACTTTGTCTTTCACATTTTTGATAGCTGTATTAACAATTTTTTCAATCATCTTGGGTTCATAACCATTGAGTGCAAGGTTATGCATCGCATAGTGCAGTACATCATTCCTGTTAATTGACATGCTGGACATATATTGTATGCTCTATTTTGTAGTGTTTTAATCATGCCTCTTTTGTAATGGATGATGTGGTGTGAAGTGGCATGTAAAAGTGTAATCTTCCAGTTGCAGTAGGTTTTGAGTATACTGAAAAGGATAATCTTTTTTCTTTGTTTGTTTCAACAAGGATATCAAGGAACAGTAATTCTTTGTTATCTTCCAGTTCAAGAGTGAATTTTATATTGGGATGGCTTCTTTTTGTTCCCAATATTTGTCCTGAAATATGAAAGCACTGTTTTCCATACAGTGTTTGTATAGCCTTACTGTGTCTGCTGGGAAAGGGTTTACAAGCAGATCCACTGTGCCATCCCTAGGTACATTGATAAAACACTGGTTACGTCTAAGTTTGCTAGGATTTCAGATGGCTCTATATTTAAATCTTTAACCTTTTCAATAAAATGTAAGCTATTTGTCACGTGTGATGCAACAGAACATAACAACAACAACTAGCATTATTCCAACATGTATACGGTAATTAATTTAACTGTTTTTATTCTGCTTGATTACTTATATGTACCAATTGTGAAGTTCCGATAACATCTAATATGCATAATTAATTGTTTTTAGTCTCCTTTGTACAACTTTTACTAATACCCCTGAGAACGTAAGTCTGATAACTAAACTTGTAGAGTTATATTTGTTTAGTTGTATTAAATTCATTATTTATCTTAAAACGTGGTCTTAATACCAGAAACTGCCTACAAAAGTTTTTACCTCTTTTTATATAAAAAAAAAAAAAATCAGTGAATTTGAATGGGATAGAAATTAATTATTGATTTCTAATAATAGTTGTCTTGAAATTGAATAAAAGTTGTCTTATTTTGACTCGCAAACACACCTACAAAACAAGAAGAAACTCCAAATATGTTGTTGTTGTTGAGAGCTAGGACAATGAGTAGATGAGCAGAACAGATCTGAAATGTCATGTGTATGATGTTTGGAATGAGTCAATATTTCAGCAATTAAGCATTGTATTGTATTGTATAAATATAGATTTTTTTTAATATTAGAAAGTTCTATCCTCCATGGCTCAATGGACAAAACGTTAGAGATTCTACTTAATAGCATGTTGGTCCTCCTCTAGAGCAAATAACAGTCTGTACTCTCCGAGGCATTGATTCCACCAGACGTCAGATAGTTGCCGGAGGTAATTCCAGCCATGCCCATTGCAGCATTTGTCCACAACTGCACCTTAGACACCGCTCCCAGATGCATGGATCTGATATCGTATGTTATGTCATCCTAGAGAGATTCATCCTAGAGAGATTCATTAGACCACATGACTCTGGTCCACTCTGCTGAGGTCCAGTTTTGATGGTCCCAACACCATGCAAGGCACAATGCCTGATGATGAGTTGTCAACAGTGGTACATGATCAGGGTGTTTGCTCTCATAGTCCATGGTGTGCAGGGTATGTCATACTGTTTGCTCGCTGATGCTACTTGGACCTCCGACATTGAAATTAATATGAATGTGATTTGTGCTGTTTGCCCTGCAGTTGGTCTGTACGAGCCTGAACAATCCATGTTGACCCTGGTTTTCAGTGGTGTGTGTGTGTGCGCGCGTGTGGTTGGCCACCACATGCTTGCTGGGCGCTGGTACATCTGTTGATGGTATACTCGTGGTAATATGCCTACAATCAAAGTTGCTAAGATTACCACATTCACCCATGTTGGTTGATTGCGATACACTGTTGGGGAAGCCCTGATGTCTGCCTATTTACCATCTGCATTTGGTATGGATATCTGCATTTGATATTTCACTCTGTATGGGAGATGGTGGTGTCAACTTCCCATCACCCCTATCTGATGCTTTGTCCATTGAGTGTATTTTGTGAGATATCTATTTCTGTATCAAAGCCTTTCTGTGAAAAGTATTGCATAGATTCATTATAACAGATTTGCATATCCAACTGCCATTTTTGCACTATGCTAAATTACATACAACTATACCCTGACGTCTTATCAGATTTAAAGAAAGTGTATCACATGGATATTTTGTGATTTGCTGTTGAAGAAGGAAGGAAGCTTATCTGAACTATGGACACTGAACGGGCATTCTGATAATATCCTAATTTTAAGAAATAATTTAAATACTAAAATTCTATTACATTCTAATACAGGGATCGCCAAAGTTATTTGCCCGTCAACCCCCTCAAGCGTTTCTTGACTTTTTATCGATCTCCTATATTTTACTATTACGTAATTATAATAGGACAAGCAAAGAAAGACGCTTATGTGAGTTTTTAGATTGTTTATTTTATAGTTACAGTGTTTATTGTATGTATAATATAGTATATATTATTATATTACTATGACTAGTAATATCACTGTTATTACTAATGATATTAATAAACTACTGGTATTAATATCACTGGTATTACTACCAGTCCTGCTTAATTCTTCAACATAGGTAAGTTTAGTTTGTGAATGAATAACGATTGAATTATAATATGTATGTCGATGCACAAAATGAGACTGGGATCGAATACTTGTAAGTATCAGTAAATAAGAACCATGCACGTGTTGCAATCTCGCTCCCACTGTGCCGGCCGGCAGGAACCACCAACATCTGTTTATTGGTAAATACGTCATTTTGGCCTACTTGATTGGCCTCAGTAACTATTTTCATGACTTTACTGCATCTTACAGGTCCTATTCATGGACTCGCAAGATGGAGGTACTGATCCCATGATTCACTCTTAATTGCGTTGTCATTACCTCCATGTCTTTTGTCATGGAGGTAATCCAAGTTAACCGAATTAAATATTATCCATACAATGATGTCTTATATTTTTCTGTCGACCTCCAAGCCTGAATTGACCCCTAACAATGTCATATCGAACCCAGGGGGTCGATATCGACCCCTTTGGCGACAACTGTTCTAATATCTAAATATCAAAATGTAAGTAGACAATATAATAATAATACTATATAGCAACAGAATGACACGTATGTTAGGAAAAAAATATTTAATATTTGTAGAATTTTCAACTAGGTTTCCTAGCCATTGTCAGTATAGCTGAAAAGAGATAAACACAAAAAGAACAATTCTTAAATTGCAAGCACACAACAGTATATGCTATCAATTGCAGAAGGAGAACTCCATCTACAATTATTAGAATTCAAAGAAATAAATTGAAATAAATCCAATTTTAAGAAACATTGGAATGAGGAGTGTTACTTAGAATGATTTCTTTGGCCAAAATTGGAAAAGTTTAACAGATTTGTTTTTGTTGAAGTTCACACTATGAATGTGGGCTGCACAATTGTTTTTATATAATTTTCAAGAAGAAAATAACTTTTGTGTAGGACTTTAGTTTTGTTCCAATGAATTCTATGCCTAGTGGATGACACTTTGTTTGCTAATCCAGACTTATAAGACTCTTGAAGTAAAATATACTCTTGATGTTCTTCTAGATGAATTTGAACTGAACGACCCATCTGCCCATAGTAAGAAATGCTGCATAAACAAGGGATCCTGTAAACTTCAAGATAACACACACACACACACACACACACACACACACACAGAGAGAGAGAGAGTAAGATATTTGTCTTTCAGAGAGGCTAGGAAGGAATTTAGTTTATGAACTGGACAGAAAGAAACTTGAATGTCACTATTGCAAAGAAGTCTTGCAGTATTGTCTGATAAGCCTTAACATAGGAATTGAAATTCTAGAAACTGAAACTTCTTGAGGAGGATTAGGATGAAGGCAATAATTATTAATTATTTTATCAATTATTTTTGTATTATTACCATTAAGAGAGAAAGTAGTTTTGATAAATAATAGTTCATTATTTAAAAGAGAATCAGTAGAACATAGCTTATGTGCATGGTGAACTAGAGTTTTAATCACACCATATTTCTGACAGGGTGATGATGAGAAGCAGCATTAATATATTTACCAATATAAATTGATTTCCTGTATACCGAGAACTAGACTGTCATTAGGTTGATGTAGAGCCTATACAGGTTATAGTAGGTCTTAACAGAATATTTTCTTTATGTATCTTGGGTAGGACCATAAAGTTGGGGAGATTTATCATAATAAACTCTTAACTTTTTGATAGTTTCTTGATCCCAAGAATGAACTTCATCTAGGAGATTATTATGTTTGTTGATTTGTGATTGGGTAGGATCTTTGGAAAGTCGGTGTTATGGTCATGAAATAGAAGGTTAAGCTTTCTTAACTCTTTGGAATAATATGTTTGGAAGAAAAGTAATCTTGTTTACACCTGTAACAGAGAGGAGAGGGAGTTGATCCTCAGGAGAGATAAGTATATCCATCTTCATATGAGGTCTGAAAGAAGTGCAAAGATTGTATTTCTTTCAAGTTCTATTTTTTTTTTTTTTTCCCTGAGGTGGCCTGTATATAGTGAATTGTTACTGTAATCTGTATGTTGTGAGAGATGTGAGTTAAAAATGTTATTATTTATTTTGTCATTGTAGCTATAGAATATGAAGTATGGTGGATAAAGGAGAGTTCAGCTGTGAAGGAAGCCTGGTTGGAAGAGAGGTTGATGATTCTATTAACAATTTTTATGATGTCAGATTGTTGGGAGTGGGCTAGGGAGGGAATGATGGGAAGTATGTGAAAACATGTTTTCAGTTTCTAGAAAAAGCAAGAAGGAGTGCTAATGGCACTCTTTCTTTGTTTCTCAGTTTATCTTCTTTTTTTCATTTAGGTCAATCGTGATGATTATATAAAATTCTTCATTATAATTTCCATTTTTTTAAATTAATTTATTGCCAAAAACTACATAAAAAAAGTAAAACACTTCAATAAAATAAATAACTAGTTTTGTACAGCTCTATTGTGCACTTCTTCAGATTGAGACAAAACACAAATATAAAGAGGTATTTACAAAGAGATTTCTGAATTACGTGTCATTTTATAATTCATCCACATTCAATATCTGTTGTTGCATGTTGCAACAAATGTTGAATGTGGGAACAAGGTATTCTTCCAGTTTGCCATAAAATTCCCCGATTTCATCATCTGAGTGATCTGATGTTGTGGCTCATAGTTGTAAAATATTTAATTTAAAATCTTTTGTTTATATTTATGTTTTGCAAATTTAGTTGGTATTTTTTGAGTACAATTTTATATATTGTACTAATATACTGTATATCAGAGCTGGGGTTGTAATCATTGGAGAAGACTTTTCCAAATTCTAAGATTGGCAGATTTGAGATTTATAAAGTGTCAGGAATTGAGCAAAAAAGAAGTATTGTTTAGAACACCAAACTTTTTGGGAGCTGAAGAGGTTGTGGATGTGATGTGTTTGCATCCAGGAGAGGCTAGATGAGAAAGTCAACCCAAAAAGAGAAAACTGATTCTAGTTGGTGAGCAGAATGTCAATAGGAAGAATGACCTATTGTCTCTCTTTAGGTAAATGAGACAGAATTGTTTGGTGGCATCATTAAAACTCATTACGTTATCCTCACTTCAACTTTAAGGCCTTGATTATGGAAGATGTTGAAGCATGAATCACCTCAGCTACAAAGTTTTGAAAATGGAGAGTCATCAACAAAGTTAAGAATTGCATGGAATATCATGGAGACAGAGAGAGAGAGAGAGATCATCGATGTATAAGAGGAAGAGTGTAGGTAGAAGCACATACCTCTGGGATACTCCAGCATTAATTGAAAAATTGGATGAGAGGAAAGCATCACCATGACCAGAGAGGAAGCTGGGGGATCCACTTACAAAGAGTAGAAGGAAGACCATAAGATGATAACTTGGTAAATTGTCCATGATGCCAGACTCAAATGCTTGGAAATATTAAGAGTGACCACTTGTGTTTCTCTATACCTTTCCGTGGTTTGCGAAGGTGGGGTATGGTTAGCTAGGAGATTTGCTGTGGTGTGAGAATGGCAGCATCCATGTTGGTGATTAGTAATAATTGACGAATCTTCAAGCAGTAATGCATCTGGTTGTTGGTGACCTTTTTTCATCAATAATTTTTGAGAGGATCGAAGTGACAGTAATTGATGGTTGACTGTTATCTACTTTTTTGGAGATAGGCTTGGTAAAAGCTTTCTTCCAAGTTGTAGGATAGATGACAGCTTAGAGGATATAGATATTAGCTCTGGAATAAAAGTTTTTTTTAGTACAACTGGCATGATATCATCATAATCAGGAGAGAAACTAGTTTGTATCAGGGCTATTTGAGTATATTTTTGATGTTCTAGCAAAAGATCAGTAAAGGCATACTGTGGGTAGTTTGTCGAATTGTGAGAGGAGACTAATGCCAAGTGGTCTGCCTTATCTTTAAGAGATGTTACCATTGTACCATCAGGGTGTGGGAGGGGTGGATACATACTGAGAAAGAGGTGAACACATCTCTCCAAAACATTGACTACATTGTCTTTCACCACGTATATCTGTGCCCATCTGAAAAGTTGACAAAAATCATAAAACAAAATACAACCTTGTAACCATCTACAGGCTGTGCAAAAAAATTGGCATCCCTTATCCATTCCCTCAAAGACCAACTACAGTCTCTAGACTTGCTTTTTACTTGAGCAAAAGGACTACATCTGGTCCCACCAATACAGCCACCCAGAACTCACAGACCGTGTTTTGAGCACGGTCACAAGATATGGTAGAAAACGGCCAACTTACTTCAGCATAGCAAATACAAATATAAGAAGCTATTCTACCAGTCCATCTCTGCTTTCAAAAAACCATCCAAACCTCAAAAAATTTTGAGTTTGAAGCTCGTAAAAGGCAAATTTGTTTAACACTTCTGTGAAATAGGTGATTTTTATCTGTTTGTGTTATCTGTTTTTTTTTTTTTTTTTTTAGAATAATTAGCTTTTTATATTATACTGCTAGGGATTTTCATGTTTTAGTTGTATTGGGTATATGCCCTAATATTTTGTTGAGGTATTGCAATATTAAAATAGCATAAAACAGTCCAAATATGCAAAAGAACAATAGAGTAGCAACAAAGAAAGAATGTTAGCCTGAATAGTGAAGTTGAGAAGACAAAGTTTTGCCCCATTGAGAAACCTTCCAACGCTAAAACTAATGAGGATATTGAAAATGAATTAATGTATGAAATCTCAAGGCTTGAATTATTAGAAATACAGGCAGAAATGAAAGAAAGTTAAGCAGCATTTTTCTCAATAATATCTTACCTACTGAAGTAGGTAAGATATTATTAAGAAATATTAATTGGGTAAGTAAAGTAGGATATAAAAAAAGAAATATGTTATATGGTATAGTGATTTAATTATAAAGCATGCCATTCATTACCACAAAGTTTTCTGAGTAGTAAAATCAGGAAGTTAAAGAATGTAATTCAAAAGCAGAAAAGTAAAAGAATTGGTACTTCCGGTAGGTACAAATAATTTAAATAGTGATAAATACAGTTTGAGGGTGGCTGTTTTGTGTGCATATTGAAACACCTGTAAAATAGACAATTTTTTATTTTTAGATTAGTGTATCTTTACTATATTATTGTGATTTTTACTGATTTTATTGTATTCGGTATATTTGCTAATATATTTTACAACTGTCATATTAAGATAGTTTTTAAAAGTGGCACCAAAAACTCTGCTGAACAATAGAGCAATGTTGAAAAAATAAAAGTAACACTAGTGTAGAACCCAGAAACAAGAATCTTTATATTGATGACATAAATGAAGAAAAATTAACATATGAAATTTCAAAATTAAAAGGAATTACATGAAAATTAACCAGGTATTTGGAGAAAGCCGAAAAGCTGAAACACACAACACAAGCACACAGTAATCTACTATTTATTTATTCATGTTGGAGGTTTAATGGAATAATTATCAGCACTGAGAAAGGATTAAAAATAACTTTAATACTTCCACTATTTTGTCTCTATCACAGAAACATCTTCAGGGATTACAAAAAACTTTTTGTAACAACACACATACAAAAGCAATACAGTAGTGAGTGAAACTCAAGTCCTATCTATGTGGTGCATCCTCTATGGGCATTTGCAGGTGGCCTAAGATGTAAAGAGGGATCTCTAATGTTTCCCAAATTTTGGGAAGTTTAATGCAACTGTATTTGTTTAAATTAGGTTGATTCTTGAGTGCCGATGCAGATTCAAAAAACAGTCTTTCTCTTTTGAATTTACTATGGTGGAGCATGGTCATTTTTTTCCAGGAGCTTCTGTGGGTAGTATCCAAAACATGATCTGCAAGGCCAGATTGACCATAATCGTGATTGCAGATGTAAGATCTGTGTTGTTCTAACCAGATGGATGCTGACCTGCCTGTCTGTCTGAAGTAAGCCAGTTTACAGGCACAAGGTACTCTATATACTCCAGGCACTGAGAGAGAAGGGAGCTGTTCTTTGATGGAATGGATAAGGGTAGTAAGTTTATGGTAGGGCTTAAAAGCTGTATGAAGGTTATACTTTTTCAATGATCTGACTATTTTTTCTGATGTTCCATGGATATAAGGTATGGTGATGGTATTTCTGTAGTCCTTCTGAAGAGGTGGTCGGGAAATGGGGAAGGAATTGATTATTTTTTTAATCCTGTAGTCATTGTAGCAATTGGAAAGGAAGGTGTTGTGTGTGAGTTAAGTTGAAAGGGCAGTTTCACTGGAACAAAGATTGTGGGCTCTATTGGTTAGAGTTTTAATAATGTCATATTGCTGAGAGGGATGGTGGTGAGAGAGTTTGTGAATGTATCTGCCTGTATGAGTAGGTTTTCTATATACCAAGAAAGAAAGAAGGGTTACCATTAGGAAGGCGTGTTACTAAGGTGTCCAGGAAGGCTAAACTATTGTTATTTTCCTTTTTTCATAAACTGGATTCTTGGGTGTAGACTATTGAGGTGACTGAGGAAGGAATCTAATGTGTCTGGGCCATGAGGCCAGACACATTAGATATAAGGCTACTACATATCTTAGCCAGATATAGGGTTTTAGAGGGGAAGAGTCTATGGCTCGTTTTTCAAAATTTTCCATGTAAAAATTGGTGAGGGGGGGGGGGACCCCATGGCAGTTCCCTCTATCTATTTGTAGATTTTGTTCTTCTAAGAAAAATAACCAGAGTTGATGGAAAAGAGATCGAAGATATCAGAAGATGAAACGTTTTTTAAGAGTGTTAAGGTGTCAGTCAGGGGAATATTGGTAAACAATGAGATGATTTCAAAGCTGACCAATATGTCTGTACTATTTAAAGTAAGATTTTCAATTAAGTTTTTAAAGTGTGTAGAGTTTTTACATAAGAGTTGTAAGACCAGTGAGGGGGGGGGGTCATAGAGTTAGCTAGCTGCTTTGACAATTTGTAGCAAGGTGCATTGGTGGCATCTACTATAGGTCTTAGTGGAAAATTAGGTTTATGGATTTTAGGTAAACCATATATACGGGGGGGGGGGGCGAGAACCGAGTGGTTTGAGTTGTTTTGTAATGTCAGGGAGCCAGGAGGACACTTTTTTAAGAAGTTTTTTAATTTTTTAACTTGAGTTTTTGTAGGATCGTGTTCAAGTGGTATGTAGGTAGTGCGTGTAAAATATTTTCTTTCTTTGCCTTTTTGTTTATCAGTTTATTTATCTGATTACTTAAACTTTTTCTTGCCCCCTCCTTTTTCTGCTGTTAGGTAGACCTCGTGTAATAAGTCTATCTAAGGTAACAGTCCCTGAGCAATCGCACAATGTCAGTTAAGAAATTTATTTATTCATAACTACTGTGCCACTTAATTGATCTTTTTGTATTTAAAAGTCAGGGAGAGAAGATGACAAAATTAATATAACACTTCTATACAAATTCTTTTTATGCAAGTCGTGGCTCGTAACTATATTCTGTTCCTGCAGGTTCGATATTATTTTCGGGATAGTGCATTGGCTAAGGAGTGAGAACCAGGTAGTTACAAAACAAAAACATATTTATTATCAAACTAAAAGATGTGATACAGAGCACATAAAAGTTAATAAAAGATTAACTTAATCAAAAGCACTTTAACACACAAATTTACTTGCTATCTGAGCAACGGAAACTATAGTGCTTTCACTATCAGAAAAACCCTGGTTTGCCTTGATATAAAAGTGTCTTCTAAGACACAACTTGGCTTACAAGTATGCATAAGTATTCCAGGAGGGATTACATTCAACTTTCTTCCAATATATTCAAAACTTAAATGACACTAATTCAGACACTATCGCAATCAACCTGTGAATTAGACATACCTAACAATACATAATTTTCTGTTATTTCACATTCACTTTTCCCACTAGTCAACAAGTAACCTCTCAATCCTTTACGATTTTGAGTTACATACACATAACATACTACAACAAATTAATGGCTTACTTGCTAACAATCTCAAGAGGAAAGTCTGACATACATTCTATTATACACATTGGAACTGGAACATCCTTCGTCCGTTCGATCCTCGAGAACTTTTCTTCGGCGAACGCGCTGGGGTTCTGCCATAGCTACTGGGAGCTTAGAGTGAGCTGGCAGCGGTGAACATTGGGCAACGACGGCAGGAAAACAAACTTCCTGGATTTCGGGAAGGAACCCCGTAGAACAGTAGGTGAAGAGCCAAGGACCAAAAAGCCTAGAACCACGTGCTGTATTGCTTTTATTCCATTTTCAGTCTTTGTTCGTACTTAGGAGTATTCCAAGATTAGCCAGAAGCAATGAATGAATTGACGTCATCACTGGCCGCTTGACCTTATGATTTTGGTGGCATTCGGCGCTAATCCGGCTTAATTCTTATTAAGCTCTTAACAAGTCTAAAGTGCAAGTGCATTTTAACAGCAATTTATACTTTTACATTTTTATATTATTATAACTAAGTACATTTTTTTTTATAATTTCAGACAAAAAATATTGTAAAATATTTAGCGAAAATCCTCTAAAAAAAAATTTTCTCGCGATATTTTACAGCGCGATCACAGAGAATAATAATTATTTTCCGATTATATTCTGAGGCGTTAAGAACGACAGTGGCATTACCCTTATCAGCTCTGGTGATGACAATGCTTTTTTCTTTCCGTAATTTTCTGAAGGCAGAGAGTTGTCTGGAAGATTAATTCATTCTTGGAGGTGACAACTGAGAGAGAATGCTAGCTGCGTCAAGTCTAATGTTATTGGCTGTTTCTGGAGCTAAGTGACATATTCCGCATTCAATGTTGTACATTATTAATATCCAATACCGGAACTTCTTTAGGTGTTCTTCACTACTGTATTGCTTTTGTGTGTGTGTGTGTGTGTGTTGTTACGAAAGGTTTTTTGTAATCCCTGAAGATGTCTCTGTGACAGAAATGAAATATTGGAAGTATTAAAGTTATTTTTTATCCTTTCTCAGTGCTGATAATTATTCCATTAAACCTCCAACATGAATTCTGCACAGCACTTAAGCCTCAACACATGGACTATTTATTTAACCCTTCAATTATCAGAACAGCAAGTTCGGATAACTAAAGGGTTGAATAATTGAAGTACTGTTACATAGTGCTCTACAGAGAAATTGTGCAGTCTTGACATGTAAGAGTTAATTGAAGATTTGTTGTTTTGATGGTCAGATAAATGGTATATTACTGTACATATCTATCTATCTATCTATCTATATATATATATATATATATATATATGTGTGTGTGTGTAGAGATAATGGGATTTTTTTTTTTTTTTTTTTTTTTTTCTCCTGCTAACAGAAGACTATGAAATTTATCAACTGAAGAAAAGACTGGAAGAAACTGAAGCAGCCATGCAACATATCATGAAGCACATGGGTGCTGTTAGCGAATGTTTAGCAAGTGGAATAGTGGGCCGAGATCTTAATTCTTCAATTGATAAGGTACACTTCAAAATATTTAAACAGTATATTAGTTTGTTAAAAGCATTACACACACACACACACACACACACACACACACTGGTTTTTAAGAGGTTTCCTTGACTTATTTGTGGTTTCTGTTATTTTTCAGAACTAAAAATATAAAAAATCAAAATTGAGACAAATCAGATGTAACTAATGACAAAGTTAATAGGTAACTTTAACTGCATATAACTGGTATTTTGCACAGTCAGACTCTCAGAATTTTAGAGGTGCACAGGTGACAAGGAAATATTCTGATTATTTGGTACACATTATAGTACACATGTAGTTGCTGACTAGTACTGTATTTACAATGAATAAATGTTACTGAGATATTCACTCTCTTTTCCAGTTTTTAAACCTTCTCCCAGTCAGACCTGTGAAAGGTCATGTATTTTGAAAGTGAAAACTGTTTTTTTTTTGGAGATTGTAAAAAGCTTTGAAGTGTCTACACTAGATAGAAGGTTTTGACATTTACTGTATTTAATATAGAAGCTAATACTTCAGGACATCTCACCAATGTGTGATAAGAGATGTTCTTTATATATCCAATGTCTGTGATGGTTAGTTCAGGCTTCTTAGCCCTGTGGAGGTTGCGGTCGTAAAAATTGCAGGCTTAGATCGCTTGTATCCGAGAGATACATTCATTACTAGTATGTGCTAAAATGCGATCAAACATAAAAAAAAACAAAAAAAAAAACACTGCAAATATAATACATGATGGTTTATTTATTTTCAGTTACAATCTAGAAATTATTGAACAAAGAAAAAAAACAAAACTAAACCAATACTATACTGACATCGGAGTTCATGGTATCTCTCAGATGCAATTTATTATCAAATATCACTTTCGCATTCGACTCAATCATTCTCATCAACGGACTCGAGTAACACTCGCTGAATCTCTTCAACATCTGATGGATTATCCAATCGATATATTTTTCCAGCCATTTTCAACAGTAAATTTAAAAAAAAAAACAAAGCCAATACTATACTGACTTCGGAGCTCACTGTATCTCTCAGACACAATTTACTATCAAATATCACACACCTTTACATAACACATGTTAAACCAAAACTGACTGCATAAACAGTGTGGAATATCACTCTTAATATATGCATGTGCAGCTAGTCATAACCTCCAAGCTATACACTGGATATGTGTAAGAATATTTATATTTGATTATATAAAGAAACCTGTGGAGAATTCATGACTAAATAAACACACGTAAAACCACAGTAATAGGTTTTTTTTAATATATAAATATTTCGACCTAAATGTCTTAGGACATCATCAGTACAGTTGAGAACAATACTAGGAATAACATACAGATAGGGTGCATGAATACAATGGAATCCAAATGCATGCAGCAGCGCTTTTTAGCCTAAAAAAACAACAACAAACATTAGATTATTTAGATTAAATTAAAATTGAATTATTTTACACAATTTTGTATGACAATTTCCCATACTTTGGGAATGGCAAGAACATCATTGCTGTTTAGATTGGGTCTGTGAAGTAGGACTTCAGCACTTTCCTTATATAAACGTTCATGTTTGTATCAAGATCTGTGTAAAAGTTTGGTCTTTTTCCAGTGGATCCTATGGTTTGGGTTTTCAACTCTGTGTTGGGAGAGGCTGGATATCTGTGACTTGATGAGACGGATGTGATCTTGATGTTCAGAGATGCGTTTAAGAATAGATCTGCTTGTCTGCCCAAAGTACGACAGTTTACAGGAGCATGGTACCTCGTACACGCCAGGTAGTAACAGAGGTGGGAGTTTGTCTTTAGACGAAGGTAACAAGTTGTAGATCTGGTTGATGGGTTTGTAGGTCGCAGCAAGATTGTATTTTTTCATAATTTTTGAAAGTCGCTCCGAGATGCCTTTGACATAAGGTATGGGAATCCTATGGGCTTGTTCTCTAGGTTGATGTGTGGAGAAGTGGCTGATGATTTTTTGAGTAGTTTTAGAATTGTATCTATTTAGAATGGCTGTGTTTTTGATTATTTCCAATTTTTGTTTTAGAGATTCCTCAGAGGAGCAAAATCTGTGTGCTCTGGTTACCAGTGATTTGATGATGCCAAATTTTTGAGAAGGACGATGAGCAGAAGAGTTGTGGATATAGCAACCTGATAAGATCAGCTTTCGATAGACAGAAGTGGAGATGGAACCGTTGTCTTTTCTTTGGATGTATAAATCCAGGAAAGAGATACCCTGTGGAGCTTCTTTTTCGAACGTAACTTTGATGTGGAGTGAAAAAGGTTTATTTTATCTAGAAACAGATGTAGCTCTTGTTCAGAATGACCCCAGACTGCAAAGACGTCATCGACATAACGTAGCCAGATTTTTGGTTTGAGTTGAAACGCGAAAGTGTTTTCCTCAAGTCCTTCTATAAACAGGTCTGCTAAGTTAGGTGATAAGGGGGAGCCCATAGCTGTTCCCTCCTCTTGCTTGTAGATTTTTTCTTTCCAATTGAAGTAACCGGAAGTAATTGTAAATTTGAATAGTTCAACAATATCAGACGGAAATTTTTGAGTTAACAGGCCCACTGTTTCCTTATGGGGGATATTAGTGAAGAGGGAGACAATGTCGAAGCTAATTAGCATATCAGTTTGTAAAGTTGAGTGTCTTTTAGTTTAGCATGAAACTCTGTGGAATTTTTAATTGATGAGGCTGGGTACCAATGTGGGGATGAAGAAGGTTAGATAAGAATTTTGTTAACTTGTAAGTCGGGCTGCTAATAGAATCAACGACGGGTCTGAGTGGAATGTTGTTCTTGGGTAAACTGTATATTCTAGGAGGTCTAGCGTGGTATGTCTTGAGTAGTTTTTTTACAGTTTCTTCATCTAAAGAAGTTGTTTCATCAAGTAGCTTGTTCAGTTTCTTGAGCTGTCTTTTTTTTTTTTTTTGTCAAAAATGTCGCATTTCAACCCAAACCAAAAATCTGGATACGTTATGCTGATGATGTTTGCAGTCTGGGTCATTCCGAACAAGAGCTACATCTGTTTCTAGATAAAATGAACCTTCTTCACCCCCGCATCAAATTCACATTAGAAAAAGAATCTCCACAGGGTATCTCTTTCCTGGATTTACTCATCCAAAGAAAAGAAGACGGTTCCTTCTCCACTTCTATCGAAAGCCGACATTTTCAGGTCGCTACATCTACAACTCTTCTGCTCATTATCCTTCTCAAAAATTTGGTATCATCAAATCACTTGTAACCAGAGCACACAGATTTTGCTCCTCTGAGGAATCTCTAAATCAAGAATTGGAAATAATCAAAAACACAGCCATTCTAAATGGATACAATCCTAAAACTACTCAAAAAATCATCAGCCACTTCTCCACACATCAACCTAGACAAGAACAAGCCCATAGGATTCCCATACCTTATGTTAAAGGCATCTCAGAGCGACTTTCAAAAATTATGAAAAAATACAGTCTTGCTGCAACCTACAAACCCATCAATCAGATCTACAACTTGTTACCTTCGCCTAAAGACAAACTCCCACCTCTGTTACTACCTGGCGTATACGAGGTACTATGCTCCTGTAAACTATTATACTTTGGGCAGACAGCCAGATCTGTTCTTAAAATGCATCTCTGAACATCAAGATCACATCCATCTCATCAAGCCACAGAAATCCGGCTTCTCCCAACAATGAGTTGAAAACCCAAACCATACGATCCACTGGGAAAACTTCTACACAGATCTTAATACAAACATGGACATTTATATAAAGAAAGTGCTGAAGCCCTACTTCCCAGACCCAATCTAAACCGCAATGATGTTCTTGCCATTCCTAAAGTATGGGAAATTGTCATACAAAATTGTGTAAAATAATTTAATTTTAATTTAATCATCATCATCAAATTACATGAAAAATTTACATCATAACTAACTTCCTATCTACAATTTTCCTCTAAATCAGTCTGTTACTTGTCAAGGCTGCAACATTTTCAGATCTCATATTTCTATCGTCTAAGGCTTTGTACCATATCAATCCACCTATATTTTGGTCTTCCTCTGAGTCATTTTCTTGCCAACCTGGCAGAGAACACTTGTTTTGCTAATCTTTCCTCGCCCATTCTGTTTCAGTGACCATACCACCTGAGATTAGCTCTGTTAACTCATTCCTGGATGCTGACAGTGTCAAGTTCTTTCCCAATATCCTCATTTTTAATATGATATTGCCATCGATGCTATCTGTTCACGCCTCTAATCTTTCTCAGGACTCACATATCTACGGTCTCTAGTCTTTTACTTCTGACCCAGCTTTCAGATCCATAAGTTAAAATTGGTTTGAACACTATCTTGTATACAGCTAATTCAGTGTTCCGACTGATTTCTCTCTTATTCCATATGAATTTATTCAATTGACTTCCTACCATATCAGCTTTGTTGATTCTGTTGTCTATTTCCATATTTAATTTACCATCTTCACTAAAAATTGTGCCTAAGTAGCCAAAATGTTTTACTTGTTCCACAAGTTCTCCGTTCACGATGCAGTTGACAGTTTAAACGATTCTACCTATTTTCATTGTCTTTGTCTTTTTATTGCTGAACTTCATACCATATCTATTACAACAGTTATTCAATTTAGTCAGGGAACCTTGCAAACTTGTAGTGGATTTATTTAGAAGTATAACATCATCTGCATAAAGCAAAGAGCTGAGATTAACATCTCCAATTCTCATATCATGTTTAATATCACTTTCCTTGATAATGTGATCCATATAGATAATGAATAACAGAGCTGATAATGTACATCCTTGTCTCACACCAAATTTAACATTAAACCTTCTTCCTGTACTTCCTTCAATTCTAACTGCTGACTTACAAACTCAAATAAAGACTAAGTATTGCTTGATATAATTTTCCATTGACACCATATTACTGTAGCGTATTGAATTGCTTCTCTCTTGGCACTTTGTCATATGCCTTTTCCAGATCGACAAAACTTAAATACAGATCTTTGTTATGTTCCCATGCTTTCTCAACTATTTGTCGTAAAGTGAAGATTTTATCCTGACAGCCTGAATTTGGCCTGAATCCAGCTTGTTCTTCACCAAACTTTTCTTCCACAATTCTTCTCAACCGTTTCTCAAGTATACCTGCATAAATCTTGCCAGGAACACTCAGTAGGGAAATACCTCTGTAATTCTGACATTCAGTTTTATTTCCCTTTTTATATATGGGTACTATGAGAGCTCTTCTCCAATCATCGGGAATTCATCCCTCTGTCCAGGCCTTTTGAACTGTGTAGTGTAGCCACTGTAAGACTTTTATACCACCATACTTCAGCATTTCTGGTCGAATATCATCTGTTCCTGCTGTCTTTTCACATTTCAAGCCTTTTATTGCTTTTTCTACTTCAAGTATGGGTATGTATTCCTGACTGAATACCTGTTGAATGTTTTTTACCACTGTGCTATTATCGCTGCTTGTTTCTTTTAGCAGTTTTTCAAAGTAATTACTCCATACTTCAAGGATATCTTTTTCTCTTGTTTTCATGTCACCTTTATCATCTCTAACTCCTTTTACAGCATTCTTTCCTCCATTTCTAAGCTTCTTCAACAACCTCCAGATTATCTTATCACCTTCTTGACATTTATTTTCTATGTTCTTGCCAAAGTCCTCCCATGACTTTTGTTTAGCTAGTTTTACACAGTGTTTCACTTTTTTACATTTGTCTCTGTATTCTCTAAGAGCAAAAGTTGACTTATTTGCCAGGAACCTTTGATATGCTTTCTTCTTTTCCTTGACTGCCTCTTTAACTTCCTGTGTCCACCATGGAGTTCTAATTTTTCTATCCTTGCAGACAACCTCACCACCTGCCTCTCTGGCTGAATCAATCAGGATTTTCTTCAAGGTTTGGTTCCTGTTCTCAAACTCTTTCATTTTTTCTTCAATAATCATTGTCTATTTTAGTCTACAGTTCACGTGTGAGAGCTGCTCAACTTTTATTTGCTTTAAAACTTTCTTACATGTTACTGTTTTCAATATGAAATTCTGTTTTATCCTGCTCAAGACTAAATAGTGATCACTTCCAATTTCAAATCCTCTGTACACTCTTGTGTCCTACACCAGGGAGAAAACATCACTATCAACAATAACATAGTCAATGATGTTATTCTCTCCATGTGAATTTGTACACATTTTTATGTTGGAACATGGTGTTAGTAATAACCAGCCCATGTCCTGAGCAGAAATCCAATAGGTATTTGCCATTATTATTAGCTTTGCTCTTTTCTCCAAATTTTCCCAAAATATTCGCAGGGTTACTAAATCATTTAGGGAATTGCGGGCTAAGTAGATGTTCTTGGCTGTTGGGCTGAAGGTCTGCTGATGTATGCCTCCCATATTTGGGGCAGTTGCATACAACCAAATTTGTTGAGGTTTGGAGAGTTTCTTAGGGCTGAGGCTGATTCCATAAATAGTCTTTCGAATTTGTATTTGCTACGATGTATTACTGTAGCTTTCTTCCACCGTATTCTGTGGCATGTATCCAGAACATAGTCTGCAAGACCAGAATGGCTGTACTTGTGAAACCGGATGTAGTCCTTGTGTTCAGAAATTCTGATATTCGCTGTCCTGCTTGTTTGGCCAAAGTATGACAGTTTACAATTGCAAGGGACCTGGTATACACCAGGTAGGTCTAGGGGAAGTGGTTGGTCTTTGGTGGAGCGGATAAGGGATGCCAATTTTCTGTAAGGCCTGTAACAGGAGGTGAGGTCATATTTTTTTAAAATTTTGGTAATTTTTTCCGAGGTGCCTCGGATGTAGGGAATGATGTTGGATTTAGAGTAATCCATCCCCATTCCCTGGGGGGGGGGGGTTGTAGGTTTTAATATTTTGTGGATTTTTTTTTTGGGGGGGGGTAGGAAAATGGCAACGTGACGTTGCTGAAATATCGGATTTATTAAAGTATAATTTAATTTATATTCGAATCTACGTTGTTCAATTCCCTAAATGATTTAGAAATGCATAACCAACGTATAAGCCTGTCTACGAGAATCAACATCATCCACGGAGATACTATCGCACGGAAGGCCCGCCAATATGGTAAAATGAAGTTGAAGCTATCTAGACAATTAAATTGTCTAACTTTCCTGAAATGCTGCCAGAATAATAAAGTAATCCTGAACTGTGTAAAATTCAAACACCGTTTTGTTTCGCAAAAAGCTCTCTGTACATATAACCGCGCTAGCTACGCGTTGCTTCGCGAACAAATCACTGCCACGTGGTTTCTCTTAGCGGAAATTAATGAAACTATTCTTGCCTACGAAGATGAACTTTCATGCACTTTAAATCACGAACTGTGGTCTATTCTACTGCAGCGGTACATCTTGTGTACTGCTGCAGACAAAGAATTTGAAAAAATACGAGGCCGACAAATGAAAAAATTCGAAAAATTAAAAAAGAATTCTACTGTTAATCCAAAACTAGCTACCAACACCGTAATCAACCTTTCTTCAGTCACCCTGAAGCATGAAGCACTCAGCGCGCTTTCACATGGCCACAACTTCGCCATTGCACCCAGAAAAATACCTAGTGAGGATATTATGATCCAGATCGAAAGAGGAATCCGCCACCTTCCACATCAAATCGCCAAAAGTGTGAGACTGGATGTAGCTTGTGTCCTTTCCAAAACAAGACCACCAGAAACTACCAACATATCCAACAAGGAATTTAAAGCTCTACAGGAAATGAGGAATAATAAAGAATTAGTTATCACCAAAGCGGATAAGGGAAATGCAACTGTGGTACTCAATCAAAAAGACTACAAAGGTAAGCTAAATGCTTTAGTACTAGACCGTACTACTTACCTCCCCATTGAATACAATCCGACCAGCTCTCAGATTAGAACTCTCCACAGACTCCTTAAGAAAGTCACTTCTTGGCCTGTGGAAGTCACCAACAAACTTAAACCTTATAACTCTAGAGGCCCCCCCCCGATTATATGGACTCCCAAAAATATATAAACAAAATGTGCCATTGCGTCCCATAGTGGATGGCATTGATTCCCCCACATATAAATTAGCCAAACATTTAGCCAAAACGCTCACACACTACACTGGCAACACACCATCACACATAAAAAACTCAGCCCACTTTAAAGCCAGTATAGAAAACCTCACACTCCAACACACTGACATAATGGTTAGTTTTGATGTCTCCTCCTTATTCACTAATTAATGTCCCACTCAAACAAACTTTAGAGCTAATCCAAGCTAAATTTTCTCCCGATATCTCAGCCCTATTTCAGTTCACAATGAACTAGGGCTATTTTGTTTGGCAGGGAAAATTCTACAAACAAATAGAGGGGAACAGCCATGGGTTCACCACTCTCCCCACCCTTGGCCAATTTCTTTATGGAGACCTTTGAAGAAAAAGCCTTAGCCTCTGCCCCACAAAAACCAACCATATGGCTTCGCTACGTTGATGATGTGTTTGCTATTTGGCCACATGGTCTGAAACACTCCTCTCTTTCCTTACACACTTAAACAACCAACACACCAGAATCAAGTTCACCCTGGAAAAAGAGGAAAACAACAGCCTCCCTTTCCTAGACACACTAGTCACCCGTCAGCCTGATGGAACCTTGGTTTTCTCAGTTTATAGAAAACCCACCCATACAGGCAGATACATTCACCAACAATCCCACACCCTCCCTCACAACAATATGGAGTGGTGAAAACACCATACAACAGGACTAAACTAATCTGTTCTAACGACATGGCCGTAAACACTGAACTAAATCACATCCTCAACACTTTCTCAGCCAATGGCTACCCCCCCCCCTTCCCCCCCAAACCCACAAAATATTAAAACCTACAATTCACAACCCCCCCCCCCCCTCCACAACAAAGATTACTCTAAATCCATCACCATTCCATACATCCGAGGCACCTCTGAAAAAACCAAAATTTTAAAAAAATATGACCTCACCTCCTGTCACAGGCGTTACAGAAAATTGGCATCCCTTATCCGCTCCATCAAAGACCAGCCACTTCCCCTAGACCTACCTGGTGTATACCATGTCCCTTGCAGTTGTAAACTGTCATACTTTGGCCAAACAGGCAGGACAGCGAATATCAGAATTTCTGAACGCAAGGACTACATCCTGTTTCACAAGTACAGCCATTCTGGTCTTGCAGACCATGCTCTGGATACACGCCATAGAATATGGTGGAAGAAAGCTACAGTAATACACCGTAGCAAATACAAATTCGAAAGACTATTTATGGAATCAGCCTCAGCCCTAAGAAACCTCTCCAAACCTCAACAAATTTGGGAGGCATACATCAGCAGACCTTCTGCCCAACGGCCAAGAACACCTACTTAGCCTGCAAGAGGGCACCATCAGGACTTCTAGGAGAACGATAGCTTCATATCTTCATTCTCAGTTACTGTGTTGTAGTGCCTGCGTGCACGTGCCTTTTTGTAAGTTCCTTTTGAAAATGGCAACGTGACGTTGCCGAAATATCGGATATATTTATTAAAGTATAATTTGATTTATATTCGAATCTACTACGTTGTTCAATTCCCTAAATGATTTAGAAATGCGTAACCAACGTATAAGCCTGTCTACGAGAATTCGCAGGGTTAATCTGTAACAGAATTGGAAGAAGAACTCTCTTTAAGTAGCCATTGTAAAGGAAGGGTTACATGCTTTTTCTTTTCGTCTCTTAGGATACATATAGCTCTATTTTTGTAATGCTGTAATAATCCTCAGCTTTTGCCATGGTCATGTGATGGAGTGAGTTCACATGAAGATATATGCAAGTATGTGTTGGGTTATTTTAGATATCCAGTGATACATTGCCATCTACCTCTTTATTGAATAAAACATCTGGACTTTAAAGGGAGTTTGCCTATTCCTATTTCAACGAACTTTATTTTTGGATGGAGATCTTTAAAAAAAATTGTTTAGATCATTCAGGCTCTGTTAATAGTTCAGCAATATAATAATGTCTGGAATAATAGAGAAAACAATTTCTTGGGTGATGAGAAGACAATCTTATGATATGTTTATGCCAAGAAGGATTTTAGGATAATTATTCCAGACAAACAATCTTCAGTGTCTACATTTGGATGTTGTCAAAAGTATGACCGAAAAAAGGGATTCATATGAGAAATAAGATAATTAGGTTTTATTAGAATGCTGTGAAGATCAAATATTTAATGTCTTCTTGAAGTTTTGTTGATTTATATAGTGGACGTTTGTCACATAGGAAAAAGGACATAATGGATTGGATTTGCTGTTTGAGAATGTTGCTGATATACTTTTTCACCCTCAAAAAAAAAACTTGGTATCTATCAGTTTCTGCTCATGACACTACTCATTTGTACAATTACATAGCTAACACTATATAATTCCCAAATATGCTCATCTTTGGAATATTGTTTTCATATATAAGGTGCACCAGAAACTTCTCTAAGAATGACTTATACCATCCAGGGAAGGAAGATATTCTGGTTACTTGATGACTTGCCTCCCTCTCTCTTCCACAGATTCACTCCAATCACATTCTTCTAAGTAGAGTTCTACTTAGTTCATCTGGTCAAATGCAGTGTTCGACTTAACTGGTCACCATTATATTATTATTATTATTTCATGGGCACCCCCCATGGAGTCCTAAGACTCCATGGGAGTGCCCATGCAATAAACTAAACTATCAACAGAATGTCTGTTGTACCTCTCCTCAAACCATTAACAGACAAAGCACTCACAACTGACTCAGGCAACCCATTCAACTCATTTATTTACCACTCTCCAAGTGAAAAATCTACTCCTCACACCTTTGTTAGCTACACTCTCATCCAAATTCTAGAGATGACTTCTTATTCTGCCTCCTCTAGCCAAGTGCTGAAACATTTCCCCTCCTGCATTTATTTTATAAAACCTTTAAATAGCTTAAATGTATCTATCATACCCCCACACCTTTTTTTTTCCCTATGAACAAACTTTTTCAATGCACAAATCCTCAATCTATCCTCATAGGAAGCATTCCACAGACTACTCACTATCTTGGTCACTTGCCTCTGGATCCTCTCCACAAATTCCTCATCTCCAAGAAATCTAGGTGACCAGACCTGAGCACAGTAATTCAGATGGGGACACATTAAAGTTTTGTAAGGAATGATAACTCTCTTTTTTCTGCTTGTTAATGTGTTCTTAAGTAACCAAGTAATCCTATGCTACTCTGGCTACTTTAGCAGTATGCCCTCTAAACTTCAACTCTGTATCTACTACTACCCTGGAATCACAGACTTCATCTGTTTCCTGGAGTACACTTTTCTCAATGTGATAGAGAGCTTGTAATCTTTCTATCCCAAAATGCATAACTTCACACTTTTCCATATTAAATTGACATCCATTATCTTTTGCCCATATTGTCAGCTTGTTTAAATCATTCTGCAAGCTTTCTACTTCACTTGATTAACTGTTGCTTCCCTTCCCAACTTTGCATCATCAGCAAACAGCTGAATATCTCCCTTCAGATTATTTCCTATATCATTTATGTACAAATTAAAAAGCAGTGGTCTAAGTGCAGAGCCCTGTGGCACACTACTAGTCAACTGCCTTCTCCTGGATTCTGCTTCTTTATATACTATTATTCTTTCATATTATGTCCATAGAACATGATTAGTTTGCTGGTACACATCCATTTACTCATTGCTCATCAAACTTACTGAATCAACTTCTTCTCCCTTAGCTCTTTGTGATATTTCTACATCTTTTCTTTAGAACAGCCTTCTTCATTTCTCCAATGACAGCTTCTGTCTATGCAAGAAACACCTGAACAAATTTTTATTTTATTTTTTTGTTGACATTGCAATGATGGTTTCTTATCCATGAAAGGCTGTAAACTTAGAGTACATTAATACTGTAGATGGGCTAAAGATTCTTTTTCTATTTTTATTAATTTTTATACTTTTTTGTACACTATTACTGTGGATGGACTAAGGATTTGTTCTATTTTTAATGATTTTTATAATTATTTTTATTTTTTAAAATTAATTTTTTACCTGATCTAGAAACCCTGTTCTAGACTAAACATGAAACTTTTCAAGCCATCCCAAGCCTCCAATAAGTAGATGGTAGTTGTCTTACACCAGGCAGATGAAATTCATCTGTCACATAAAGACAAACATGTATATCCATGTCCCCAGCAGGATGGAAAGCTGGTATGCTAACCACTTGGCCAGTACATACATATGGTATTGTCATTATGGTAAATCATTCTGGTAGACCATGCATCACACTCCTTCACATAAAATTAAATGGAAAAAATACAGTATTATATAGAACCCAGAAAATGATCATTTAGACATATTTGAGAGAGACTGTTTTCTGAGTTGCCATAATGTTGAAGCACTCCAAACTTTGACAAGTATGGCTACATTAATTTACTAAATAAATTTGAGGAATCAGCCCAGCTACTATAGATTATTTAAAAATCCATTTTTGAAGGACTCTGTGATAGACGCTGCTTCATCCATTACAATTTCGAATTGTTTTCAATAGTACGAGTGTTAGTGTTGTCCGTTCTGCATGATCAAAATTGCTCAAAGGATGCAATTTGAAATCAGTGAAATATCAGCGGTTTAATAAATCATCATCGTATATTTTGTTCGTGTGTTATGGTTAGTCAGTAACTTAAAAATTTACTGTTAATAGTTACCAACACCCATGCCTTTCTTCATATGGGCATTTGAGTAGTTTACTTTGAAACAATCACAGATTCTGCTGTTTTTACTTTAGGCAGAGATCTTTTTAGATTGAAGTCACCTTAAGTACTTTTGGATAGTATGCAGATATTAAATGAATATTGTTTATTGTGTAAGAAATGCTCTTGTATAAAAATTGATAACCCAGAAATCCATTTCACTTTTAATTATAGTAAAAAGAAGCTTGGCTTCAGATATAAAAATAGCATTCTATGGTTTATAGGCTTCGAAATTTGTATAGAATTAGTAATTATCTAAAGGAAAGTAATTCTTGTACTAAAAAGGAAATTTTTTAGATGCTGAAAGTTATGTGTCTGCACCCCCCCCCCCCCTTGCTAAATAATGAAATAGTCTTGTTTGTTGAGTGAAATAGCTATGATTTAATGCTGCTTCTGCTTTCATGTCCCTTGCTAAATAATAAAATAATCTTGTTTGTTGAGTGAAATAGCTATGATTTAATGCTTCTTCTGCTTTCATGTCCCTTGCTAAATAATAAAATAGTCTTGTTTGTTGAGTGAAATAGCTATGATTTAATGCTTCTTCTGCTTTCATGTCCCTTGCTAAATAATAAAATAGTCTTGTTTGTTGAGTGAAATAGCTATAATTTAATGCTTCTTCTGCTTTCATGTGAACAATAGGTCTGCCTACATGGCAGATAGTCAGCATAAATTTCATTCAAGAACAAATTAGACATATGCAACTCAGCAGTAAATTGTACTGTGACTCTTAGGCATTCTGCATTCAAATACAACTTTTATCACAAATATTCTTTTGAATTGGAGGTGGGGAAGAGCAAAGTAGTTAATATATTAGCACGTGCACTTGCTAAAGGGCTAGATTATTAAAAAAAAAAAAAAATGTGAAAAGCATTCCACAGACATATGCCTGATTTCTTTTTGATTTCTATGAAAAAACCATAGAATTTTCCCTGCCAAACAAAATAGCCTGAGTTCATGGTGAACTGAAATAGAACTGAGATATCAGGAGGAAATTTGGCTTGTTGAGGTCCAAAGTATCTCAGTGGGATATTGGTGAATAAGGAGGAAACATCAATGCTGAAATTATATAAACAAATAGAGGGTACAGCCATGGGTTCTCCACCTCTGGCCAACTTCTTTATGGAGACCTTTGAAGAAAAAGCCTTAAACTCAGCTCCACTTAGACCTACTGTTTGGCTACGCTATGTAGATGATGTGTTCGCTATTTGGCTTGGACACACTCCACAACTTCTTATCATACTTAAACAATCAACACCCGAGGATCCAGTTTACCTTGGAAAAAGAAAACAGTAACAATCTCCCTTTCCTAAACACTCTGATTACACACCAGCCTGATGGATCCCTGGCTTTCTCTGTTCACAGAAAACCTACACATACAAGTACATACATTCACCAGCAATCCCCCCCCCCCCTTCCAACAATATGGGATTATAAAAACCCATAACAGGGAAAAGTTAATCAGTTCAGATAACAATGCCCTTACTACTGAACTTAACCATATTCTTAACACCTTTGTAGCCAATGGCTACAACCCCCCATAAAATCCAAAAAATATTAGAACCAATTAACCTCTTGCCCCTCCATAACAGGGACTACTCTAAATCTATCACCATTATTTATATTCGGGGTACTTCTGAAAAGTTAACAAAAATTCTAAAAAATATGACTTGACAACTTGCTACAAACCATATAAAAAGTTGGCATCTCTTATCTGCTCCCCCAAGGACCAGCTACTTCCCGTAGACCTACCTGGAGTATACCAAGTCCCTTGTAGTTGCAAACTGTCTTACTACGGCCAAACAGGAACAGGCAGGACAGCTAATATCAGGATATCTGAACATAAGGATTATATCCGTTTCCCACCAATACAGCCACTCAGGACTTGCTGACCATGCTTTAAAATCATGGTCAGCAAGTCCTGAGACCACCCCCTATAAAATATGCTGGAAGAAAGCCACCTCACTACACTGCAGCAAGTTTAAATATGAGAGATTATTCCTAGAATCAACCTGAGCTCTAAAAAAACTCTCCAAACCTCAAGAAATTTGGATGCATGAGACTGCCCCAAATATGGGAAGCTTGCATTCTTAGAACATCAGCCCAACAGCCAAGACTACTATCCAGTTTAGCCCACTAGGTAGCACCTTTTAGGAC
The DNA here is from genome assembly GCF_054136105.1 of Typopeltis vanoorti. Classification (NCBI taxonomy): domain Eukaryota; kingdom Metazoa; phylum Arthropoda; class Arachnida; order Uropygi; family Thelyphonidae; genus Typopeltis; species Typopeltis vanoorti. The sequence goes on along the minus strand of NC_143551.1, from coordinate 175,293,374 downwards.
TCTAGGACTGACCTCAGTTGTTGTCTTTAGCCATATTTGTTCAGTGTTAGTGCTTGCATGCACATATCATTATTTTTTGTTTCCTGAAGATGGTAAGGTAACATTACCAAAATATAGGAAGTATTAATTAAAGTTTTTTTTAATTAATATAATAATATATGTTGTCTTTCCCTAAAAATTAACAGTTAAATTAGGAACTTGTTGATATATTTTTGTGGCCCTTGGCAGTAAACAATGTAAAATGTTTCATAGAACAGGAGTGGATGGAATGAAAGAGAAGAAAAGGTGATGTTATCTTGACAGTTAGAGGCTGTATATATTGCACATTCCTGTCCATTAGTGGCCTAAATTTTACTTAGTCCTAAACTCGAGTCCTTGTTAAGTCAGTGTTAATTATAACAAATTAGTGCACACAGAATCGTCAACAAAGTAAATATTGCATCAGAATACCACACTTCACTTTGTGAGTCCATTATTATTAGTTAATTCAAATATTACAATTTTATGTTTCTACTTTGTTTCTCACTAGATTGTTTCAGATAATTTGTTGAAATATAATTGAGGGGGGGGGGATTTCTTCTTTTCGGTGAGAGTGTCTGTTTTATCTATAAACAATCTCTGGAAAGTCCATACCATACCCACAGCAAAGCCAGCGTCATTACCTTCCATCACAAGGAAGTTTGTCTTCTTCATAGGCCGTTCTTGATAGTTTATTGAATCTTATGGATTCTTCAGTCACAGTTTTTCAGGACTTATGCCTAGAATATGCATAATTTTTCATGCTCAAGTTTTGAAACCCCTTTTACTGTTACTATTCACTCACTACATTTCACTTAAGTTGTTGCTGCTCTCTGGTGGTAGTCTTGTTCCCAAGTTACTTTTCTTATCAGAGTCACATATGGCTTTTAACTTTCTAGACTTCTAACTGCCATTCTAACCAATTACTCTGTTATTGTTAAATCTGTGTGTGTGTCAGGTCTAGGTTAGGTCTATTTTTGTTCATGATATCACATCTACTTATTTACATGATGATAGGGTATTTCATGCTTTTAAGTATAATGTATTATAACTCATGCTCATTCTCTTTTTATAGATAAGGTAATGATTTTAAAAATCTTACATGACAGATTGATATTGCAGAGATTGGTCTCTGAATGATGCCAGTGAGTTTTGTGCAATGAAGCAGCGTTTTAAATAAAAGAAAAGTAATAGCCCTATGCTATTGGTTTCTGTTCTTGGGCCATCTGTTTATTTGTTGATATTTTATGTCGATTGACTGGGATTTGCTGACAGCGCAAAGTTAGGGAGAATAATAGCATTGTTAGTGTTAATTCCCTTCAGTTACCAATTGTTTAATGGAAACATGCATGTTAGACATAACACTATTTTTTAAATAACAGTTTCACATATGTAAGGGAAACCAGAAATTATTATAAATACTCCTATTATTATTTTGCTTAGTGTAATATTTCTGGGAGAAAGCAAAAGAATTGGCTATAACATTTAAAATATGAGCACAAGAATCAATCATAGATCATGTGCATACTTCCATGTCTTGGTTGCAGCTGAGTGAGTAGGAGGATTCCAGGTAAACAGGTATAGTTATGTAATTTTAAAAAAAAAATAGAAACAATTAATTGTCATTACTTCCCAAAACTTAGTGATAGGCATACAGTCTGTTTGATTAAGATTAGGGCAGTGGCTTAGGGATTTGCACAATTCAAGAAATACACTATCGAATTTATACCTCTTGTAGTTAATGGCATGAGAATTAAGACCTGAACCTTTTAATTCCAAAAATCTTCATATCATTTTGATGTTCTTAGATCGGCAGAATAAGATTTAATATCCTCTTATTTTAATAAAATTAGGAATTAAGCCAGCATTGCAACTGGAATAAATTTTATTCTACCCAGATACATCATACTATTTTATTTTCAAATAATACCGAAATCTAAGAGTTTGAGAACCTTCTGAAGAATAATCTTAGTCCTGAACATTTCGATTCAATTTATAAAATTTATCTTTTCAGCTAGATGAGTTCATGTAAATTATAAACAGAAGTTGATTCATAAGTTTGAAATGTTAGAACAAAGAAGCTGTCGGTTTGTTCATCGTTCACCTAGCTATAACTCATTTGTCACCTCTGTCTGTGACAGATGGGTTATAAATTTAACTAACCTTTCACTAGTGATGAGTTAAGTATATCATCAAAAGTTCCAGATTTTGCATTAACACTTGAGCTTGTGGACTTAATGACTTAATACTTCCCACATATTTATGGCCTTCCTAAAGTGCACAAATCTAGTTATCCATTATGTCCAATTTGATTTTTTAATTATTCAGTTTTAATGAATTAATTTTAATTATTTAATTTGAGTTTTTGATTATTAAGTTGGTTTTAGGATCTACTTGGAAAATTAACTCAAGTCTTCTGCAAAACTGTCTTATATCAAAAATAGTTTTATCTTCAAAGAAAAAATTAAAGATCTTCCTCTTCAAGAGTCTGAAATGATGGTTTCTTTTGATGTGTTTTTTCCCTACGACATTGTTAAATTATTTAAGTTTGCTATCAGTGCTGGTTATTTTACTTGGCATAATAAACTGTTCAAACAAATCGAAGGTACTGCAATGCGCAGTCCTATATACCAGTTTTGGCTGACTTTATGGAGCACTTAGAAGGCTGAATTTTTAACACCATTTCTCCTCAATCCAGTATTTGGCTATGTTTCAGGGACAATTTCTTTGTGATCTAGTTCTGCTCTGAAACAGAACTTCAGTTTTTGGACAAAAAATTAACTCCTTATGTATTCACATAAGTTCACTACTGAGCATAGATATAACAACTGTATCTCCTTTCTGAATACTGTAACTCTACTGCTAATATTGAATTTCCTGTTTACAGGAGGCCATCCTTCATTAGCAGGTATATCCACATAGCTTCACATCATCATCCTTCACAAAAGACAGGTATTATTAAGTCTTGTGCACTGAGCATGCACAATTTGTTCTTCAATTATCTTCTATTAAAAGAATTAAATCAAATAAAACTCACTCTATCACTTAATATAATGAAATCATGATATAGAAAATAATCAATAATTATCATCCTTTTCCCAGACCAGTAGTCTGATGTTTTAAAAAACTGCATACCTTAATGAGACTTCTGAACAAATAACCAATATAATCTGTGTATCATCTTCAAACCAGCTCAGAGGCTGTCTTCTTTCCTAACACCTATTAAGGATAAATTATCACCTCTGTCCTTGCCTGGTTCAAATACCCTGTCAACTTTGTTACTTTGGACAGACTGGCTGTTCTTCTGAAATCAGAATCCAAGAACATCAAAATTATCAGAATGATCATTATGGGTGACTTTAATTTTCAAAACATTGATTGGGTAGAAGAGAAATCTAATGATAAGAAAGAACAGGAATTTATTGAATTGTTGCGAGACAACTTTCTCAAGCAGCATGTGAAAGAAGGAACTTGAGGTCAAAGAGTATTGGATTTGCTCATAGCTTCAGAAGGGATCTCTGTCAAGAATATGGCTATTTTACCACTAATTGGTGACAGTGATCATGTGGTTCTTTCTTGGGAAGTATCTACTTGTATTGAAGCTATGATTAAAACAGGTTATATGCTGAACTACAAAGCAGGAAATTATGATCAACTTAGAAGTATACTATCTTTGGTCCCATGGTATCAGTTACTGAATGGAAAAAATGTCAGAAATTCATGGGAATCTTTGAAAAAGTGCTTGAATGAGGTGGTGTCTCGATGTATCCTAGTGTTCGAAGAATAAATAGGTTGGAAGTGAAATGGATGTGCAGCCTTATTAAGCAAGAGATCCACAAGAAGAAGATGATGATGTGGAAAGAATATCATGAGAATAAGAATGACAGGAGCTATGAAATATATAAAGCTCAGGCCAGACAAGTAACGAGTATTGTGAGAAAAGCTAAAATGGAGTATGAAAAGAAATTGGCCATGCAAGCCAAAATCAATCCAAAAGAATTTTATCGTTATGCCGCAAGCAAAAGAAAGAATGGATATGGAAGAATAACTTTATTGAATACAGATGGTACACGAGTGTCGGAAGCCAAGGAGGTTGTTCAGTTAATGCATACTCACTTTGCTAAGATATATCAACCAGGTGTATGTAGCATGGTGTACAGTGCTACTGCTACATTGGATGAAGAGTTAGAAATTCATGAAAATGAGGTTGAAGAACTCTTACATAACTTGGATAAGAATTTACCAATAGGAACAAATGGAATATCAGCCCGTCTGCTAAAGGAATGTTCAGCTGAATTGGCTAGGCCTTTCACATATTTGTATAACTTGAGTCTCAGCTCAGGAATAATACCATAGGAATAGAAGGAATGTATGATAGTTCCATTGCACAAGGGTAGTGCAAAAACTGATGTGTCTAACTACCGACCTATTAGTATCTCTGGTGAAGATTTTAGAGAAGTTGGTAAGAACTCGCATACAGAAATGGGTAGACAAGCATTCTATACTCTACAGGGAACAGCATGGGTTTACTAAAGGAAGATCATGTTTTAGCAATTTGCTCATATTTTATATTTTATAACAATGTTATGGCCGAGTTGGATAAAGAGAATGGATACACTATGTTGGATTTTTCTAAGGCATTTGATAGGATACCACATGATACGCTGTTGCGTAATCTGCAGAATATGGGATTGGAATATAATCTATCGACTTGGATAGGGGATGGTTGACAGATAGATATCAAAAAGTGGTATACAGTGGGTGTGAATCTGCCAGATTTAAGGTAACCAGTGGTGTACTTCAGGGTTCAGTCCTTGGGCCATTATTGTTCAATCTATATATTAATGACATCAAGCAGGGTCTATCATCAGTTTTGCAATTGTTTGCTGATGATGCAAAGATAGGCAGGGCAACCGGGGATGCTACTGATATTCAGCAATTACAAAATGATTTGAATAGACTGGAAATCTGGGCAAATGAAAATGGCTGTCAGGTTAATGTTAATAAGTGTAAAGTTATGCAATTTGGCATGATTAGAGTTCCAGCAGCATATTATATTAGCAGGGTTATGCTACAAGAAACTGAAGAGCCAAGGGATCTTGGTATGTTGGTGGATAAGAATTTAAAGTTTAAAGGTCACATAGTAAAAGTTGCAAATACAACTCAGAGGATAATTGCTATGTTGAAGCGAACCTTGACATGCAAGGATAAGGAAGTAATTTTGCCTCTTTATATGGCTTTGATAAGACCATACCTGGATTAGATTACTGTGTGCAGATTTGGTCTCCCGGGTTCCAAAGAGATAAAGAAGCTGTGGGAAGGGTGCAAAGAAGAGTTTCAAAGATTATGGAATTTAGATTATAAGGACAGATTGCAAGTATCTGGATTGCAGACTCTGGTTAACAGGAGAAAGAGGGGTGATACGATAGAGGTCTATAAACTTTTGAATAGGTGTTATAGCATTTCAAATGATGAAATTTTTCATTATATGGAAGGCAGGGTGAGTTGAGTGGAATAATTTGCCCTTTGGGGGTAGTGAGTGCATCTAGTGTAAATGAATTTAAGGGAAGGTACGATAGCTGGTTTGGGTAATTTACAGCCTCCCTTGATGAATCCCTGACTTTCTGGAGGTCTCAGATAGTAATAATTATATAGGATTTCTGGAATCAGAAGGTTCAGACCTTGTTTCTTATGCCATCAACACTAGACACAGAGTTCACTGGAATCGATCAAAGATGTTTGCACTACAGTAGGTTTAATTTTGATAGTTTATTTCTGCCGTTCAGAGTGGCTGAGGATCACTCAAAATTTGCCAAGGTTGCACTCTTTGAGTGCGACCTCCGATAGGAGATGGCACTCAAAGAAGATGTTTATTTCTTAAATAATGGGAAGTCCTATGATACTGCCTTAATCTCAGTTGAAAGACTATGTCTGTCTCTAAGTTTTGGGAAGTGATTGCAATTAATTGTTTATATATATATATATATATATATATGCTAGGGTTGTTTGAAAAGTTTGGTAAAAAAAAAAAAAAAGTTAAACAAATTTTTTTTAAAAAAAATCACCTTTATTTCTCAACATGGTCTCCATCGAAGTCTACACATTTGGTCCGGCGAGTTTCCAATTTTTTATTCCATCTAAAAAGTAGGATTTGTCAAATTGTGCAAAATAGTCATTGACATCCTCGTTCGAGGAAACGTTTTTTTTGCACCGAGCCAAATTTTTAAGTTTGGGAACAAGAAGAAGTTACATGAGGCCAAGTTTGTAGAATAAGGTGGATGTAGAACCAATTCGAACCTCAATTTGTGCAATTTTGCCATTGTGATGGCCAGTGTGTGGGACGGGGCATTGTCTTGATGAAAGAGCTCTTTTTTGTGTGCCAATCTTGGCCGTTTTTTTCTTCAGTTCTTCTTTTAAACGGTCCAACAATGATGCATAATACACTCCTGTTATTGTCTTACCCTTTTCCAAATAATCTATCATGATAATTCCCTGGGAATCCCAAAAAACAGTGGCTATCACCTTCCCAGCTGACAAAACGGTCTTTGCTTTTTTCGGAGCTCTTTCACCAGGCATTGTCCACTGTTTTCACTGCTGCTTGGACTCAGGCGTGTATGTGTGTGTGTAGTGGTGGATCCAAGTTTCGTCTACAGTCACGAATTAATGCAAAAAAACTGCAAATTACAATTAACATCACCAAACACTGTGTTGAAATGTCTTTTTGCATGCATTTTTGATTGACAGTCAACAATCGTGGCACCCATCGCACACGCAGCTTTTTCATGCGCAATTTTTTATACAGGATGTTATTCACCCGTTCAGTTGAGATGCCTACATTTAAACACCCAAGTTTATCCAAAAACTCATTTATCCAAAAATAAATAGTCTTTAATGCTGGTGCAGAGTCCCCATGAACTGCATCTAACTTGACTTTGATCTGTGCAGCCATCCACTTTTTCAAATAAAAGTGTTTTATCACTGCACAAAACTTGTTTTTCTCCATTTATATGAAAAATGCCAACATTTTGGTCATTTTAAATGTTTGCCAAACAAGAACTATGCGTTGCACGTGGCTAAAATTTTGCCAAAGGTCATGAAAAAGATGACACTGGTATGAATGAACGAATTGTGTCACCGTCTATTGGAAATTTAACAAACTTTTCAAACAACCCTCGTGTATATATATATATATATATATATATACGATATATATATATATATATATATATCATATATATATAGATATGTATATTTAATTATATAACTACATTTATTTCCCTGGAACTTTAATGGCATATCTTCCTGTAGCCAGCTCTTTTTTTCTCTCTGAGTGATGCTCATGTTACATTGGGCAAAACAAATAGGAGTACTTAATAAATTCTAGTTTCTCTTATATGTGTGAAACCATTATTTAAAAAATAGTATTAATTCCCTTCAGGAAGATTTGAATTGACTTTTAGCTTGGACAAGTGAGTGGGATTGTAGTTTTAATATTAATAAATGCATGGTGTCGTAATTTGGGATGCCAAGATATAAGTATGCTATATACTTTATTGGTGAAAATGTGTTTCAGGAAGTGGATGAGATTTGAGATCTTGGGTTGATAGTTGACAACTGAAGTTTAGAGGACATATTACAAATTGTTTAAAGACTATACATCACATTGTTGCTATGATGTGGAGTTAAATACATTGACAACTTAGGATATGAAGGCTCTTGTACCATTGTATAAAGCATTAATCAGACAATCTATGTGGTCTCATCTCTGGTCACCTAGTTTTCATTGTAATGTGGGAAACATTGGAGAGGGTTCAGAAATGAATGACTAAGTCAATATCAGGACTATGGAATGTTGGTTATAGGATGAGATTGAGGAAATGTAAATTGCAGAGTTTGGCAGATAGGAGAGAAAGAGGCAATTTGATCAAGATGTTTAAGTTACACAGGGAATGCATTTTTGGAAATTATGGAGACAACTACCGTGTTTGAATAAAAACTTTAGTTTACTATTACTAAAATTTTACAATTCGACGTTTCGACCTTTATGTTAAGGTCATCTTCTGGAGCGTACAAATATACACAGGAAACAAGCTATACTACAATCATACTGGTTCGTTAAAGACACTGACTAACCACTACCACAATTGTTGGCCTGACCTCTGGTGGGGGAAAAAAAAAAAAAATTGTACATCAGCGCTAAAGTCCTATTATTTGTGTTGTCTACTATATACATATATTAACATTTTATTAACATCATTCCAGCCAGTTGGAGTGGAATGGTTTCTAATAATAGCAGATTGGCTAGAGTCCTGACTTGTGTTGAATCTTTCAAATTAGGTTGGCTGAATGTGTGCCATCCAGATCCTTGGAATTTTCATACCATCTTTATTGTTGATATTTGGGTGGTTTATCAGGATTTCGCAGGATTCTTTAAATTTTCTTTCGTACCATGTTTTTGTACGGTGTAAGGAGCAGGTGCTTTTCCAGTTGATTTGGTGTAAGGTGTTGAGTGCGTGGTCTGAGAGGCCTGCTTCACCATAATGGTTATATTTAATGTGTCTAATGTGTTCTTTTTTGCGTATAGGGATTGTCCGTCCTGTTTCACCAATGTACGGTAAGTTACAGGTGCAGCGGATGCAATAGACTCCAGGATGTACTAATGGGAGGAGAGGGTCCTTAGAGGAGCTGAATATGGTTTTAAGTTTAGTGGGTGGTTTAAAGGTGGCATTAAGGTTATAATGTTGTTGGGGGGTGGGGGGGGGGGGGGGTGGGGGGGGGGGGGGGTGGGGGGGGGGGGGGGTGGGGGGGGGGGGGGGTGGGGGGGGGGGGGGGTGGGGGGGGGGGGGGGTGGGGGGGGGGGGGGGTGGGGGGGGGGGGGGGTGGGGGGGGGGGGGGGTGGGGGGGGGGGGGGGTGGGGGGGGGGGGGGGTGGGGGGGGGGGGGGGTGGGGGGGGGGGGGGGTGGGGGGGGGGGGGGGTGGGGGGGGGGGGGGGTGGGGGGGGGGGGGGGTGGGGGGGGGGGGGGGTGGGGGGGGGGGGGGGTGGGGGGGGGGGGGGGTGGGGGGGGGGGGGGGTGGGGGGGGGGGGGGGTGGGGGGGGGGGGGGGTGGGGGGGGGGGGGGGTGGGGGGGGGGGGGGGTGGGGGGGGGGGGGGGTGGGGGGGGGGGGGGGTGGGGGGGGGGGGGGGTGGGGGGGGGGGGGGGTGGGGGGGGGGGGGGGTGGGGGGGGGGGGGGGTGGGGGGGGGGGGAATTCCAAGGATCTGGATGGCACACATTCAGCCAACCTAATTTGAAAGATTCAACACAAGTCAGGACTCTAGCCAATCTGCTATTATTAGAAACCATTCCACTCCAACTGGCTGGAATGATGTTAATAAAATGTTAATATATGTATATAGTAGACAACACAAATAATAGGACTTTAGCGCTGATGTACAATTTTTTTTTTTTTTTTTTTTTTCCACCAGAGGTCAGGCCAACAATTGTGGTAGCGGTTAGTCAGTGTCTTTAACGAACCAGTATGATTGTAGTATAGCTTGTTTCCTGTGTATATTTGTACGCTCCAGAAGATGACCTTAACATAAAGGTCGAAACGTCGAATTGTAAAATTTTAGTAATAGTAAACTAAAGTTTTTATTCAAACACGGTAGTTGTCTCCATAATTTCCAAAAATGCATTCGGATCACCGTGCAAGCCTAAAAGAAAGGTTACACAGGGAATGTTATCATTTTAATACAAAAGATATAAAATGAGTGAGGGGGGGGAGATGAACGAGAGGCAGTTCCTGTAAGTTGTATAAAGGTGTGCAAAAGAGTGTGAGAGTAGATTTTTTACATTGAGAGTGGTGTGTGTATGCCAATTACATAGTAGAATGCTTTGTGAATGCTCAAGCATAAATGAGTGAGGTTGTACGTGGTAGATACATTTCTAGTTCAATGGATCTTCTGCACCTAGTCTGCTTACTTCATGGAGGTTGCAGTCATAAACTTTACAGTGGTTTACACTACAAGGTCTGATCAGATTATCAAATTCCAGATGATAGGAGTAGAACTATCTTGGTACCCATCTGTACAAAAGAGAGATAAAAACTGAATGTGTGATTTACAAAGGAAATTTCCTTATTGAGTATTTCAAATATAAATAATAAGTTATGATAGCATACTGAGAAGTGGTCCAGAAAAATTGTGGCTGTGACAGAGACACTTGCAAAAGATCAGATGCATTCAAGTCAAATTGTGATTGTTGGGATTGGGATCAGATTTCTACTTCAAGACAAAAGGCTGAGAAATCGTGGGCATATAACAAGGGTCTGTATTTAAGTTTTGCACATTAGGAAAATGCATGTAAGGTGCAAAGAGAAATTCACTTCAGTTACGTATGTGTCAATGGGACATTATGCAGAGACGCATATGACCTATACTTAGATTTTATTTATGACTGATTTTATAGATGAATCAAAAAGTACCATCTCCATGTTATTGGTACTTTGGTATAAATTAAACCATTAAATCTCATTATTATTATTATTATTATAGACACCTCCATGAAGCCCAAAGACTCATTGTAGGAGTGTCATCTCTCCTTGAACCCATTAACAGACAAAGCACTCGCAACTGATTCTGGCAACCCATTCCACTCATTCACAACTCTCCAAGCAAAAAATCTACTACTCACACCCCTATTAACCACACCTTTATTCAACTTCCAGGGATGACCCCAAGTTCTGAAACATTTCCTCTGCATCACTCCTATAAAACCCTTTAAGCAACTTAAATGTTTCTATCATATCTCTTCTTTTTCTCCTATCAACCAACTTTTGCAATCCACACACCTTCAGTCTATCCTCATAGGGAACATTCCACAGGCCATTCACCATTTTTGGCCACTCACCTCTAAATCCTCTCCGCTGCTTCCTCATCCCCAAGAAACACAGACGTGAGAACAGTAATCCAGATGCGGGCGGGCATATCAAGGCCTTCTTAAGAGGAATAACAACTTTCTTATCTCTACTTGTTAATGTGTTTTTCCATACCCAAGTAATCTTATGGGCAACCTTAGCAACATGTCCTCTAAACTGTAACTTTCTGTCTACAACCACCTCTAAATCTCTAGCTTCATCTATTTCCTGGAGTACAGTGCCATCAATGTGATACATGATGTGTGATCTATTTATCCCAAAATGCATAACTTTTCATTTCTCGAAATTAAACTGACGCCCATACTGACAGCCTATTTAAATTTTCTTGCAAGCTCTCCACATCGCCTTGATTAACTATTACTCTACCTAATTTCACATCATCAGCAAACAACTGAATATTTCCTTTCAGGTTATTTCATATATCATTTATGTACAAATTAAACAGCAATGGTCCCAGCACTAAACCTTGCGGCACATCACTAGTCACCTGTTTTTGCCTCGATTCTGCCCCTCCATGTACCACTTTTGATATCTGTCCAGCAGCCAACCTCTTATCCATTTAACCAGTGTCATATCCATCCCCCATTTGTTCTAATTTGCATAACACAGTGCCATGTGGTATTCTGTCAATTGCCTTTGCAAAATCCAGCAAAATCATTATCTCAGCTGTTACTCTATTATAAAAAATTAGTAAATTACTAAGACATGACGACCCTCATACATTATCATTCTTGAATTCTCTTTTCCTCATACATTATCATTCTTGAATTCACCATGCCTGAGATACTGATTTGTCTCTAATTTGCTACTGCAGTCTTAGAACCTCCCTTATGCAAAGGAATTATTTTGCCCTCTTTCCACTCCCTTGGAACTCTACCAGAGCTGAGACTTAAAAAAAGCCTAGTCAAAGGCATTGCAGGTTCCTTTGCACATTCTTACAAAATTCTTGCTGATATCCCATTTAATCCCACAGCAGTATTTACATTGAGAATTTGTAATATCCTAAGAACCTCCAATTCATCCACCTCTGTTCCCACATTAATGTCTGTCATATAGGTTAAAGCTGTAACCTCACTAGGATGATATACCCTTGCAAAGTGGTCACTCAGCAACTCAACTATTTTATCTGCTTCTTGGAAGTTTATTTTTCACTTGGTTAGACTATAATAAATTTAGTTTAATCCTTTATCCAAGCGTAAGCAAACAAAGTTTGCACCTGAAAATATCTTCGGGACTGAGGTAAGGATTAAACTAAATTTATTATAGTCTAACCAAGTGAAAAATAAACTTCCAACATCTTTCTCTAAATCCAGAATAATTCAGTAATAAGATGGTACACCTGTTGGCAACTCCTATAGGTAAATATGACCTCTCCTATTGCTTCTACCTTAGTATCTCCACATTTGGGTCTGCCTCCCATTGACGAGACCTCAATAAAGGTTGAAACCGGTCTGGGTAGTGGCCTTTCCCTTAATGAATAGCAGTATACATGTCCACAAGGAGATGTGCTTTGCATTATGGGAGATATTGAGACAAGGAGTGATGAGAGCTTGGTCCACCTTTGCTCGGAGTTGTCTAGTGTTGCACTACCTTACCTCAGTCCTGAAGATATTTTCAGGCATAAACTTTGTTTGCTTACACTTGGATAAAGGATTAAACTAAATTTATTTTATTCGCTTCTGTCTCCTCGTGACCATCACTCATTAAGGTTAAATCTTCCATAGTTATTCTTCCTCTTACTTGCCATAATGAAAGAACTCTTTGGGATTTCCTTTTGCCTACTCGGCTAGATTCTTCTCATAATCTGATTTTGTCTTACTTGCCATGCTGATCGCCTTTCTTGCCTGAGCCTTGTGCTGTTTAATGATATCCATCTAACTCCTACCCAATTAACCTTCCTTACCCTAGGTATAGAATTTAATACTGCTTTCTCTAGATGACCCTTATTATATCCTATGCACTACTAACATTACTTATAACCTTTCCCTGCAGTGGTTTATGCCATGGTACAGATTTACTCTTCTTCCTAAGCATGTTATAATCTCGTGCCTTGTGGTTTCACAAATACCCTTTCTTGAGAGAATATTCCTCACGTTTTACAATCTGCATCACTTTCACCAATTAGAGGCAGTGTTATCGCCTTGGTTATGGATAGTTCTAATGATCCTATGACCACCCCCTAGTCCCCTCCATCACATGGTGCCTTTAATAATTATCTTTGAGTAGCTGTATAAATTCTATTTTCTTCCTGCCATGTGATATTTCTTCCTTTCAGTCTATATCTCCATAGTTGAAGTCCCCCAATAATAATCACTTGACCTGTACTCATTGTACTAATTTGGTGATCGATGTTTTCCAGATCATCTGTGGAACTCCCTGGCCTATAGCAACAGCCAACTGCATATTCTGTCTCACTAGCCTTAATATCACACCAGCTTGTTTCAAATGAACAGCTACCTCCTGCCTGTCTCTTATTTGTTTTGGTTGCAATTCATTTGCTATCATCAGCAGTACTCCTCCCTCCATCCTACCAAACCCTTCACATTCAGTCCCTGTAACTACATCATCTGCTGTTAGCCAAGTCTCACTAATGCCTATAACTTTTGGCAAGGTTGCACTAACCAATGCCAAAGACTCTGCTCTCTTGTTCCCGATACTTCTGGCATTATTATATAGAAACCACAGCATTTCTTTAGTCCCCATCCACCTTTACTTTCTGAATTGATTACCCTATTCAATATTTTTCCTTGAGAGACTAGATTCCTCACTTGGTCATTTTCACACTCACTCGCTTTATGGGTGCTTTCACACAAACTCACTCGCTTCCACCTTTGTTTAAGTTTACCTGAATTTGCACTTCAGCATACTTGGTGAACAAAGCTCTCCCCAGACACCTAACACCAAAACCATTTAGATGCAGTCCATCAGCATTGTGTACGAATTCTTCTTTCCATTAAACAGAAACCATAGATTCCCAAATTTTCAGTTTGCCTCTATCATAGTGTGGTAGGAGACTTATGTTCTCAAAATCAGTATCAAAATCAGATACTTTAAACTTGGTTCTTTATGTGAATCATGTTATAAACAGTTTTTCAGGACTTTAACTAACCTTGAATAACTTGAACTAATCTGATATTGAAATAAAAAGACAAAATATATAAAAACATGGGAAAATATGAACTGCATTTGCAATAGAGATCCTATGAAATAAATGAAACATTTCCATTATTTAGGTGCAAATTTTAGTGAAGATTGCAATTAAATATAGAAAGAAATAATAGACTAAACAGTGAAAGTATGTAGGGAAACTAGCTGAATAAATTTATGTAGAATAAGAGATAAATTAGCCAAAACACCAAAGCAGTATAGAAAGAAGTTTTGCAAGTCAATTTTAACTTACTGATCTGAAAGATAGGTTCTAAAAAACAAAACTGTTTATCAAAGACTAGAGATTGCATTTATAGGAGTTCTGGAAAAACTGTAGGACTGACAACATTGCATACATGGCAGAATCATGTTTAAAGTTAAGATATTAGAAAGGAACAGGATATCAGCATATAGATGGACATACTTGAATGCTAATGATATCCTGTTCCTTTCTAATAAGCATTCAAAGCTAATCTAAGATGGCATGGTTACTTAAAAATAAATTTGGTGAGAAATCTTTAGCAAAAGTTTTTGATGCCAGGATGGCAGGAAAAAGAACTAGAGAAAACCAAGATCTAGATGCATTGAATTAATTCAGTTAATAGTGAATTATGTTGAAAGTTTTTCCATTGGTTATACTATAAATTAAAGTAGCCAAGAAATTATATTATTGGTTTAATCCTTTATCCAAATGTAAGCAAACAGAGTTTGCGCATGAAGTAACTTAACGATCTCATATATAGAGGCTAACGACTTCACTTGCTTTAATATCCCATAATGCAATGTACATATCCTTACGGACATGTATAATGCTTATTAAATAATTTAAGGAATTTATAACGTACGCAGGATATAAATTAAATTAAACTTTAATCTATATTTCCAATATTTTGGCAACGTCACGTTGCCATCTTCACAAGAACTTAAAATAAACATGCGCACCAGGCACGCTAGGGGGCACCAGCAGGACTTTTAGGAGAAACAATAGCTTCCTGCTTCATCCTCATTTATTGTGTGTAGTGCCTGCGTGCATGTCTTTATTTTAAGTTCCTGTGAAGATGGCAACGTGACGTTACCAAAATATTGGAAATATAGATTGAAGTTTAATTTAATTTATATCCTGTGTACGTTGTAAATTCCTTAAACTATTTAATAAGCATGTTTAACCAACGTCTAAGCCTTTCTATGAGAAGGACATGTATAATGCTGTGCGTTATGGGAAGGGTTACTACTCAGAACGGTTTCAATCTTTATTGAGGTCTCATCAGTGGGAGCCAAACCCAGAGATACCAAGCTTGAAGTAATGGAGAAGTCATATTTCCATATGCAAAGTATCCAGAGTATTTTAGTAATAAGGTGTGACACCAAAAGGTGTCACACCTTATTACTAAAATACTCTGGATACTTTGCATTATGGGATACTAAGGCAAGTGATGTGAAGTCATTAGCCTCTATATACAAGTTGCTCAATTGTCAAGTTACTTCACATGCAAACTTTGTTTGCTTACACTTGGATAAAGGATTAAACCAAGAGTATAATTTTTTGGCATCTTTAATTTATAGTATAATCAAGTGAAAAAACTTTCAACATCTATCTCTAATCCCCACAGTATATATGGAAATATGACTTTTCAATTACTTCAATCTTAGTATCACTTCTGGGTCTGGCTCCCACCGATGAGACCTCAATAAAGGTTGAAACCGGCCTGGGTAGTTACTTCGGTTACTTCCATTACTTCAATCTTGGTATCACTTCTAGGTCTTGCCCCCATTAATGAGACCTCAATAAAGACCAAAACTGGTCTGGGTGACCCTTTCCATAATGCATAGCATTATACATACCTGTAAGGATATGTACTTTGCATTATGGAATACTAAGGCATGTGATGTGAAGTTGTTAACCTCTATATATGAGTTGCCCAGTCGTGATATTACTTCACGTGCAAACTTTGTTTTGTACACTTGCATAAAGGATTAAACCAAGAATATAATTTCTTTACATCTTTAATTTATTTTATTATAATAGTGTATCAGAAGTCCAGAATATAAGATTTGACTGTAATAAATCCTGAGAAATAACAGATTAATTTGGAAAAAAAATTAGTTGACTGGAAGCTAGTAATAATGTAAACTTAATCACATAGCATCTATCTTAGTAATCTTTACACTCCCTGAAGTTAGGGAGTGTAAAGATTATATATTTTCAAAGATAGATTATATATTATCAAATTCCTACAAAGCAGGAATTTGATAATATATAATCAAATAATTTGATAATATATAATCATCCCTTGCCCACTCATATTTTGTTATGCTTTTTTAAAATGTATTTGTAAGCACTTCTATTTTAGATCAATTTTTTTCTTTTTCTTTGTTTATAAGGCTAAAACTCCAACACATAAATCAGTCAAAGAACAGGTGAAAGAGGCATCTGAACTGCATACTAAAGTAGAGAGCCATTTGAAGGTATGTTATATTAATTATGTTAATTATTTTTAATGTGTTTTTACTGTCATAGTATTCTTAGAATTTTATTCTTATACACAGTTTCTGAATTTTATATATTAAGAATAGCCTAAAATTCTGTTTTGTATAGTTTACACACACACACACACACACACACACACACTGTCCAAAAAGAAACTGAACTTTTGACAGAAAATAAAACATTGGCCAATTATAATTATTCAAATAATTTATTTCAATCAATATACTCTCCCTCAGCTTCGATTCGACTTTGGCACGGTCAATTAATTCGTTAAATGAGTTTCGTGGTGGTGCAGTAGAGGTCCTTATTAGAAGCCATTCGTGGATGAACAGATATTACACTATAGCAAAGTGGTTGTGTAATAGAGGTCCTTCTTTTTAGACATGGGACCCATGCAATACAAGCCCTTCTTATTAGACATGGTGCAATAGAGGTCCTTCTTATTAGACATGGGGGTGAATGGTGCAATAATGGTGCAAACAAAACTTCTAAAGTGATTCTGATTTGTAGAGGTGGTGATGCAAGTGAAGCGCTTCTAATCAGAAGCCATTCATTCAGGAACGATATCTATAGCAAAACCCAACTTGGTGGACACTAACTCAACACTCATGACACTCCCCCCCCCAAAAAAAAAATAAAATCGTTTTCCCGTCCAGTAGAGGAATTGGGTCCTAAATCTCCTCATGCATTTTTCAATTAAAATGCTCTCTGATCAGTAGAGGAAACGGGCTCGACAACGGTGGTGCCATAGAAGTCTATGCAACATGCATCGTGGTGGTGCAATAGAGGTCCTTATTACAATTACACTGTATTACATTATTGCAAAGTGGCTTCTTTTGTTGCTCGTATCTTGACGACATGGTGGTGCAATAGAGATCCTTATTAGAAGCCATTCGTGGATGAACAGATATTACACTATAGCAAAGCAGTGGTGCAATAGAGGTCCTTCTTATTAGACATGGGACCCATGCAATACAAGCCCTTCTTATTAGACATGGGGGTGCATCTGAACTGCATACTAAAGTAGAGAGCCATCTGAAGGTATGTTATATATGTTATGTTAATTTTTAATGTGTTTTTACTGTCATAGTATTCTTAGAATTTTATTCTTATACACAGTTTCTGAATTTTTTATATATTAAGAATAGCCTAAAATTCTGTTTTGTATAGTTTACACACACACACACACACACACACTCTGTCCAAAAAGTGGTGTCATATTGCTTTCCTTTCATCGGCAAATGAAGTCGGGGGAAGAGAAAGAAGTCACGGTGCTAAATCAGGTGAATAAAGCGAGTGATCAACACACAAACTTGGTTTTTGCTCAAAAACTGTCTCACAATGTTCGAACGATGAGATGATGCATTATCGTGCAAAAGTGACCAGCTGCCTGCATCACAATATTCATGCCGTACGTGATGAATTCTTGCTATCAATCACTTCAAAATTTCGAGATAAAACTCACCATTGACCATTTGACCAGGCGGAATGAATTCTTTGTGATGCTCTTGTAATCGTAGAAACAAATCAGCATTTCTTTACTTTTGACTTCTCCAAGCGACTTTTTTTCGGATGTCCCTCTTCTAGTGGTCTCCACTCAGCGCTCGGGCTTTGTTTCAGGCTCATACTCAAAATGCCACGTTTCATCACTAGTAACGATCGTTTCAAGGAAGTTTGAGTCCTTACAAGCAGGTTTAATGAGGTCCTTGCAGTGTTCAATTCGATATATTTTTTGGTCGTCGGTCAACTTGTGGAGAGCAAATCGCGAATTCAGTTTACGAATGTTCAAACTCTCAGTCAAAATGTTGTGCACAGTTGATTTTGGAAACTGACGATTTCGGGTTTTCTTGGATGAAATCACACACTTTTTGGATGTTAACTTTGCTCCAGTTTATGGATGGCCTGGCTTTTCGTCGTCCTCGAGCATCTCATGACCACTTTGAAATCGCTTAAACCAGAGTACGGGATAAGCATTCATCACCGTATGCTTTTTGAAGCATTTGATGTGTTTTGGTAAAACTTTATACCAAGTTTAACACAAAAGTCAATCGCAGCTCTCTGTTTAAAACTCATTTTCCAAAAGTTTGTCAAAACACACTGTCACTCTTTCCACTATAACTCAGCTTCTAATGAAACAAATGTTATAAATAGTTGACGCAACACTAACGAAGGTTACCACTTTCGACAACAAAAAGATACAACAGGTGGCACCACTTTAATCTATCTGGGATTAGTATTGTTAGCACTAATTCCAGATAGAGTTGAATAAAAAATGACATAAAAGAAAAGTGCTTATTCACAGTGAACACATGCATTTCTTTAATTTATATGCTTTGTATATTATACTATTCAAAACATTTTTCACAAGTGTAGTGAAATATGCAACTTGGCAACAATTTGACTCATTACGTGATGAATTTTTGCACACATACCTGCTATTTGAACTTTTTTCTATTATTTTCAACATTTTTTGTTTGATAGTTCTTGCATATAGGCAAGAACTATCAAACTATATAGGACAGTCCAGAACATCATCTTATTGTTTGGTTTGTATTTATTATTATTATTAAAAATAATAATAAATACAAACCAAACAATAAGATGATGTTCTGGATAGAAAGTACAGTCTATCATACCGCTCCTTGAACTCATTGGCCGTTTTTGTACTCTTGCAACTCTATCAGGCAATGCATTCCATGGTTCAACTACTCTCCATGCAAAGAAACCAATCCACTCTCTTGATCACAACTTTCTTTCATAACTCCCTTGTCCTCACTCTTTCCCCATTCAGCCAGATGAAAGAACTCTCCAGCGTCAACAGTGTAACTGCCTCTCAACAGTTTTAAAAGTCTTAATCACATCACCTCCCTCTCTCTATTTACCAAACTCTGCAGTCCACATTCCTTCGACCTATCTTCACAACCAACATTGTGCAATCCTGATACCATTTTTGTTATCTGGCTCTACATTCTTTCCATGGTTAATTTATCTCCTTCAAATCCTGGGTACCAAATCTGAGCACAGTAGTCCAAGTGTGGTCTGATAAGAGCTTTATGTAATGGATGATAACTTTTTTATCTCTGCAGGTCAGCTTCCTTCTCAGTATTGCAGCAATCCTCTGGGTTACCTTTGCAATATGTTCCCTGAATTTCAGGTTTCTATCAGTTATCACCCCCCAGATCCCTTGCCTCCCCCACTTGCTCCAGTACAGTTCGTCTAACAGAGTACGTAGCTTCCCATCGATGTATCCCAAACTTCAAGACTTTATATTTAGCTGCATTAAACAGATTCCTCCATTCATTTGCCCTTCTGTCCAGTTTATTCAAATCATCTGCACTACTATTACTATTAATGCTCCCAACTTCATATCATCTGCAAACAACTGAGTATCCCCTTGCAATCCATTAACGATGTCATTGATATAAAGGTTAAACAATACAGGTCCCAGTACTGACCCTATAGGATTTCACTTATAACATTCTGCCTTTTTGATACTGCTTCACCATACAACTCTCTGATACCTATCAGATAGCCAATCCTGAATCCAGTTCATTAACCTGACATCTAAACCCATGTGATCATCATCAAATTCTTGCCATGTACCCACAAGGGGGTGTACAGGATATGATAGTACTACATGAAAAAATTATATCATTACTAACTTCCTATCTACAATTTTCCTCCAAATCAGTGTCTGTTACTTGTCAAGACTCCAACATTATCCGATCTTATATTTCTATCAACTAAGGCACTTTGTACTGTATCAATCCACCTATATCTTGGTCTTCCTCTGGGACGCTTTCCTGCCAACCTGGCAGAGAACACTTGTTTTGCTAATCTTTCCTCGCCCATTCTGTTTAGGTGACCATACCACCTGAGATTAGCTCTGCTAACGCATTCCTGGATGCTGACAATGTCAAGTTCTTTCCTAATATCCTCGTTTTCAATATGATATTGCCATTGATGCCATCTGTTCATGCCTATAATCTTTCTCAGGACTCTCATATCTGCGGTCTCTAGTCTTTAATCAAGTGTTTTACTTCTCATCCAGCTCTCAGATCCATAAGTTAAAACCGGTTTGAACACTGTCTTGTATACAGCTAATTTAGTGTTCTGACTAATTTCTCTCTTATATCATATGAATTTATTCATATGGTGGGAAGTCAACTGACTTCCTACCATACCTGCTTTGTTTATTCTGTTGTCTATTTCTATATTTAATTTACCATCTTCAGTAAAAATCGTGCCTAAGTAGCTGAAATGTTTTACTTGTTCCACAGGTTCTCCATTAACAACACAGTTGACATTTTCAATGATTCTGCCTATTTTCATTGTCTTTGTCTTTTTATTGCTGACCTTCATACCATATCTATTACAACAGCTATTTAATTTAGTCAGAGAATCTTGCAGACTTATAGCAGATTTATTTAGAAGTATAACATCATCCGCATAAAGCAAAGAGCTGACATTAACATCTCCAATTTTGATATCATGTTTAATACCACTTTCCTTCGTAATGTGATCCATATAGATAATGAATAACAGAGGGAATAATGTACATCCTTGTCTCACACCAAATTTAACATTAAACCATCTTCCTGTACTTCCTTCAATTCTAACTGCTGACTTACAACTCAAATAAAGACTAAGTATTGCTTGATATAATGCCCCATTGACACCATATAACCGCAGCGTATTGAATAGCTTCTCTCTTGGCACCTTATCATATGCCTTTTCCAAATCGACAAAACTTAAATACAGATCTTTGTTATATTCCCATGCTTTCTCGACTATTTGTCGTAAAGTGAAGATCTGATCCTGACAGTCTCTGTTTGGCCTGAATCCAGCTTGTTCTTCACCAAGCTTTTCTTCCACAATTCTTCTTAACCGTTTCTCAAGTATACTTGCATAGATCTTGCCAGGAACACTCAGTAGGGAAATACCTCTGTAATTCTCACATTCAGTTTTATTTCCCTTTTTATATATGGGTACTATGAGAGCTCTACTCCAATCATCGGGAATTCGTCCCTCTGTCCAGGCTTTCTGAACTATGCAGTGCAGCCACTGTAAGACTCTTATACCACCATACTTCAGCATTTCTGGTCGAATATCATCTACTCCTGCTGCCTTTCCACATTTCAAGCTTTTTGATGGCTTTTTCTACTTCAAGTATGGATATGTATTCCTGACTGCATGCCTGGTCAACGTCTTTTACCACTGTGCTGACATCACTGCTTGTTTCATTTAGCAGTTTTTCAAAGTAATTACTCCATACTTCAAGGATATCTTTTTCTCCAGTTTTCATGTCACCTTTATCATCTCTATCTCCTTTTACAGCACTCTTTCCCCCATTCCTAAGCTTCTTCAACAACCTCCAGAATATTTTGCCACCTTCTTGATATTTATTTTCTATATTCTTGCCAAAATCCTCCCATGACTTTTGTTTAGCTAGTTTTACACAGTGTTTAGCTTTCTTACATTTGTCTCTGTATTCTCTAAGAGCACAAGCTGACTTATTTGCCAGGAACTTTTGGTATGCTTTCTTCTTCTTTTCCTTCACTGCCTCTTTAACTTCCTGTGTCCACCAGGGAGTTCTGATTTTTTTATCCTTGCAGACAACCTCATCACATACATCTCTGGCAGAATCAATTAATGTTTTCTTCAGAGTTTGCCACTGAATCTCCAAGCTTTGATTCCTGTTCTCAAACTCTTTCATTTTTACTTCAATAATCTTTGTGTATTTTAGTCTACAGTTCACATCTGAGAGCTGCTCAACTTTTATACGCTTTAAAACTTTCTTACATGTTATTCTTTTCAATATGAAATTCAATTTTATCCTGCTCAAGACTAAATAGTGATCACTTCTGATTTCAAATCATCTGTATACTCTGGTGTCCTGCACGATTGAGAAAACATCACTATCAACAATAACATACTCAATGAGAATTTTCTTATTCCTAGCCTCTTCTCTCCATGTGAATTTGTGCACATTTTTATGTTGGAACATGGTGTTAGTAATAACCAGTCCATGTCCTGAGCAGAAATCCAACAGATATTTGCCATTATTATTAGCTTTGCTCTTTTCTCCAAATTTTCCCAAAATATTTTTGTATGTCTCACAATCATTTCCTACTCTGCTATTTAGATCCCCAACAAGGACCAACTTTTCCTTTTTCATTGTGTCAGTTGCTTTTTCTAAAGCGTCAAAAAATTCCTCCACTTCTACCTTAGTAGAACCTTCTGTGGGACCATAGGCACAAATAAGTCTCATTGTCCAGTTCTCCATTCTCATATTTGCCCACATTACTCTACTTGAGACTGACTGCCATTCAAGAAGATTAGCCTCGTATTTTGTGTTGAATACTATGGCTACTCCTTCTTTTCCTTGATTGTCATTGCCTGAATATAACATTTTGTATTTATTGCTCAGAAAGATCTCACCAGTTTTGGTCTTTTTTGTTTCAATCACCCCTATTATGTCGATCTGGTACTTATTTAATTCCTCAGCTAGCTCCATTTCTTTACCATTCAGGCTTCTTATGTTGATAGTACCGATCTTTAACTCTGGTGATGTTGAGTTGGGGTTTGTTTTCAGATTTGTTCCAGTAGCTGACTTTTCGCTGTTCGCCCTGGTTTCCTGGTTCCCTGACGAAAACAACGGGGGCCTTGTTTAACCGGGCGACGCCCCAGCCGGCATGAAATTTTGTCATGTCGTACCATCATTTTTATTTTGGTTTAACCAATAAAAATACAATTTGGTTGGCTAAATCCCAAATTGCCAGCCCATCCTCATTCGTTCAGTATCCAAGTAGATACCCAACAGGGTGCACCATGAGAAGGTGAGGATTGGACATTCGGTCAGAAGCCCTGGTCGGTTCTCCGCATTCCTTTAAAGGCTATGTGGAGGTCTCCTCTCAGTTATACAGCTTTGACCCTTAAGCACCCCTAAACCCATGTGCTGAAACTTAAATATCAACTTATCATGTGGTAACCTGTCAAATGCCTTAATAAAATCCCCAAAAATGGCAGAATATGCCTTTCCGTCATCAATCATTCTTGTCGCTTTATTATAAAAGGCCATATTACTAATCATATTACTAAAACTTGAGCATCCTTTAACAAATCCATGCTGACTCTCACAGATAATATTATCCTCGTCTGCCCAATGCTGTAAATCATGGGTGTCAAACTCGCACGCCGCATGCGGCCTGCGACGAATATTTTTGCAGCCCAGCCAAACGTTTGCCAATGAAAGTGATTACTGCATATAGCCGTGTTGCATGCATTTCCTTTACACGCAGGCGAACCATTTCCCCCACTATTTCTTCCGGCCGATTATATACCTACTATCACGTTGCCAGTGCTGCGCCCACATCTAGTCATCAGTCTTGTTTGAACTGACTTGTTTGCTGTGCATAACAGGAAATATTTTGCTTTCGATGAACAAGAAAAATAAGTTTATTTACGTTACGCTCATTAGTTTGTGCGGTTATTTAGTGTCTGGTAAGTTGATGTTCAAGAAAAAATATCAGTTTTTATTAAAATATTCTCTCATTTTATGTTAACGATTATTAATTTTTATCAGTCGTTTGCATTCGGCATGTCTCTATCGAAAACAAGCGATAGTAATAAACAAAAAATTGCTGATGAACATAGATATTTCCAAGAAAAGCGGGAATTGGAGAATTTTTGCTGTGAAGTAAAAAATAAAATAATCTGCTTAATATGTAATAATGTTATCAGTGTACCAAAGTTATACAACATTAATCGTTATTATGAACAACATAAATCAAAATGTGATAATTATGAGGGATTAATGAGACAAGAAGAGTTAAAAGAGCTCAAGTCGGGACTGAAAAAACAACAGTTTATGTTTACTAAAGTATCACCAGAAAGTGAAGCGGCAGTGCATGCAAGCTGTCTTGTCGGAGTTGATAGCTAAACACTCGAAACCTTTTACTAAAGGTGATTTCATTGAGGAATGTCTAATTAAAGCTGCAGAAATTATTTGTCCTGAAAATATGAAGGCTTTTCAAACAATCTCTTTGTCTCGAAATACAGTTGCATTAAGAATTACTGATTTGGCCAACAATTTAAGTGTTCAGATCAAAGTAAAATCATCTAGTTTCGAAGCTTTTTTCCATTGCCTGTGACGAGAGTATGGACATTGGAAGCGTAGCTCAATTAGCTGTGTTTCTTCGTGCTTGCGACACTGATTTCAACATTTTTGAGGAATTATTCGAACTAGTACCATTGCATAACACTAGTAGAGGACAAGATGTATTTAATTGTGTTTTTGAACTTCTTCAAAAATACAATCTACCTCTGTCAAAATTAACTTCTGTAGCTACAGATGTAGCTCCTTCTATGACCAGAAAAAACAATGGTTTCGTGGCATTACTGCAAAAAAAAAAAAAGCAAAGTGAAATATAAAGAGCCAACAGGCTTCATTTTGGTGATATAAACATTAATTAAATTAAGGGGATATTAGATCCCACATTGTTTTAAAACCGAATAAGAAACTCAGATTGGAATCAGAGAGTTTCATGCTGAATATAATATAAAAAACTATAAAAGTATCGGGTAATACTAGCGTGAGCTGAATGCAAGTAGTCCTAGAACGTAGTACAAACACGGCAACTCGGTTGCAAAGGTGGGGAAAGTTCTGATCGCTAATCTTGGTATTTTCCATAATGTAAAAACACATTTCCTAGAAAATGTATGCTGTTATTACATTATGGTAGGGAGGTCACTACCCAGACCGGTTTTTCAGCCTTTATTGAGGCTTCATCAGTGAGTAGCTAGACCAAATTAATACCAAAGGATATAGCGAAAAGAACTTATATACTCTGCTATACAAGTTGTCCAAAAAAGGTGCACCCATTAAGTTACTTAAATATAAAGAGCCAACAGGCTTCATTTCGGCGATATAAACATTAATTAAATTAAGGGGATATTAGATCCCACATTGTTTTAAAACCGAATAAGAAACTCAAAGATTGGAATCAGAGAGTTTCATGCCGAATATAGTATAAAAAACTATAAAAGTATCGGCGAATACTAGCGTGAGCTGAATGCAAGTAGTCCTAGAACGTGGTACAAACAAGTTGCCCATGTTTGGGAAAAGCAGTTGAAAAATGAAGATTTAACGCACTTTCCGACATGCAACATGAACAAATCAAGTTTAAGTGAAACTGCATCCTATCAAAAACGCAGAAAAAATTGTAAGCCTTAGAACTGAATTTGAAACAAGGTTTGCAGATTTTAAATTTTTGGAAGTCAAGTTTTCATTGTTTTCTTCAATTTTTTCAATAAATATTGAATCAGTACCTAATCAAATGCAAATGGAGGTAATTGAGATCCAGTGCGATTCAGATTTGAAGGCAACATTCAGTGAAGTTGGCATGCCTGGATTTTACAAATATTTACCTGCCAGGTTTAAAAATACTCGAAAATTCGCATATGAAATTATATCCATGTTTGGAAGTACTTATCAGTGTGAGCAGTTATTTACAATTATGAAGGGAAATAAGTCTCCTGTCAGATCCAGAATTAGTGACATTCACCTTGGATCAGTTTTGAAAGTAATCACTGCGAACAAGATTTTCCCCCGAAGTAGGAAAGATAGTAGCAGAGAAGAGATGCCAAGTGTCAGAGAGAAAACATTAATTTTATCATTGTTCTTGTTCTTTTTTTAAACTACTTTTCAAAATAAACCTGCGTTTTTATGAAAATTTAAGTTTTTGTTTTTTGCGGCACACATAAACTTAAACCTCGTTTATTTGGCCTGTGTTAGCCTTTGAGCTTGACATGCTTGCTGTAAATGATCCCTCACTAATTTCTCCAAGATCTTTATAATTACTGATGAAATTCAAACTGGTCTATAGTTTGACACTTCCAGTCTTCTACCACCCTTATGCAATGGCACTATCTTATCCTCGTTTCACTCCTTGGGTACCTTTCCCATGGCCAGACTTTAATTGAAAAGCTGGGTCAGTGGAGCTGTCATTTCTTTAGCACATTCTCTCAAAACCCATGGCATGAGTTTTGAGAGAATGTGCTAAAGAACTGACATTTTTATTGACATCAGAGTGCTCAGTATTTAAAACGCACTCTCTTTTTTTGCATTTCTAAATCTCGAATCTTCCCCATCCCTTTAGTATTAAAATCTACTTCTCCAGGATGAAATTCCCCAATGAACTGTTCATTGAACAACTCATGTCCTTTGCATTAGTCACTCTATTCCCATTTTTATCCAACAATGTCATTCTTCCATAACCATTGCTCTTCCTACTGGCCACATAATGAAAAAATTCCTTAGGATTTTCTTTGGATCTCAGGGCAATCTCTTCTCGTATTTCAGTTTTGTCTTCCTTACCATACTGTTCACTCTCCTGGCCTGAGTCTTATATACCTCTGTTTTTCACCCTTCTCCTTATATTTCTTTCATAACCTCTCTTTCATCTGCAGTTCCCATTTGATATTACTTGTCATCCACTTTACACCAAATTGTTTTCTCTTTTACTTCGTGGTATATTCCTTGTCATTGCTGCTAATAAATATTCCTTCACTAGGCAAGGGCAAGATATCATCCAGTTCCCAAGCACTGGATGATATCTTGCCCTTCCAATTCCTCCATCCATGGAACTGTCCCAGGCTGATTTCTGAGATTATTATAATCATCTGCCTTATAATTCCATATAGATTCCTCTTTCTTTGATATGCTTCTATGTCTATTATCTTCCAAATCAAAACCACATGGTCACCCTCTCTCTCCACCTGGGGGGTGGGGGGGCAGAGATGCCATCTGAGTGATAATCAGCTCTTAGGCTATGGCCAAATCTTAAACTCTTGAACCTAGTGTTCTACTGCATGTCGTCTAAGACATTTGTCCCTCAAGAATTCCAGTAATTCCATTCCCTTTTTACTACATGCAGCTTCTTCTTCCCAGTTTATACTGCTGTAGTTAAAATCTTCCATAACAATCATTCTTTTTTGTACTTGCCAAGCTCAACTGCCTTAACATTTCCTGCTCTCCACTCTCTGTACTACTCCCTGGCTTGTAGCAACACTCCACGAAATATCCTGTCTTGCCAACCTCTACCTCACACCATATGCTTTCAAAACCATTAGTGCCATTTCCCTCCAAATTCTCCACTCTGAGAGGACATCAGTCATCACTTACCATAAGTAGCACTCCACCACCTTGTTTTCCCTTCCTATTCTATTCAAAAATGCTATACCCTGCTACTTCTATTCCTGTCAGTATATCATCTTCTGTCAACCACATCTCAGATATCCCAATAATCTCTGGACAGGCTGATGCTATCAACACCACCAAATCATCTCCTTTATTCTGGATACGCCTGGCATTAGTATGAAGCAGGCGTTCCCAACCCTATGCCCGCAGGCACCATGGCGCCCTTCGATCAATTTGTGTGCCCCCGCCGCTGTTCAACCATGTGCCATATAGTTTGAAATAATCATGTGCACATCGCGCAACAATTCATGACATGCTATATGACGCATGCATTAATGACACATGACGATTATTAAACGCATACAATGTAAAGTAGACGTGCATTCGAAGTTGCATTCATTTAACAAGAGAATTCAAAAAATTTGCTTGAAAAAATAGATGGTGCCTCTCACCCTACCGGCATTTTAGAATGTGCTCTAGGAAACAAACAAGGTCAGGAACCTCTGGTATAAAGAATCAAGGCATATTCACTGTTTCTATACCTATCATTATCCTTTCCAGACTCCCTGGATTCAGCAATACCAAACATATCCCCCCCCCCTTCTTCGAAGCACCTATTCCTGCAAGAGGCCACCTCTGCTGCCATTCACCCTGATAATTCTAGTTTCCTTAACCCACTGACGTGTTCAAAGAACAGCACTCTCCAGATGCCTATGTCCTTCCTCACATGACTCACACTCTTGCTTGCCATCTATCCTCCCAATCAAATGGAAGCCAAGTCTCGCATACAGTTTCTTTCTGTCCTCAAATGCCCTCCAAGTATCCAAGCCTTTTCTCTCTTTCGACTAATTCTGGCTTTTATATTATTCATTATTGATGCTCTTCTCTGCAGCTTTGCATTATCATAACTGGGCAACAGACACACGCTATCTTCCCTCTCACAGTCTTCTTCTGTACAACCTCAAGCATGAACCTCAGATATCTTGCCACATGATTCACATTGCTTCTCAAGTCATTCGTGTTCACCATCGCAATCATCTCATCCACCTTGCTTAATTGCCATAGTCACACTAGTTATCGTTCCTCTATGCAAACACTCTTCAGGCATTCTGTCTTGCACACTACGGATCATCAAGTCTCCATACATCACACTTTTTACCACTCGGTTTCTTCCTTGCTCACCTGCATCCTTCATTCTCACTCTCTCCTCTAACACTTTCTTTCTTTGTTCCCCTATTTACCTGTTGTCCTGTCATCTTTTCATCCCTGGTTCCAGCACTCTCTTGCATTTTTCTCACTCCCTCTCCTTTACTGGTTCTCCTATTCTTTTCTCTTCTGTCATTCCCATAACTCTCTCTCACTTCTACTCTGATTCTTTGCATTTATTGTTTCCATTTGGCTAATCTCTTCTTTCATGCTTCTCAACTCATTCCTGAGACATTCCACTTCCTCTTTCAGGGCATCTCTCTCTGCAAGCCACCTACTCTTGCTTGCCATTCATCCTCCCAATTAACACCATCTTCAAAAACTTCACAATGTTGCAAACTTACCATACTCCCTACTTTTATTCTTTCATTCACATTCTGCTAGTTATCCTCACCTTTCATGCTAGTTATTTTCACCTTTCACCACACTGCTCATCTCTCTCCCTCTCTCTTGGTCGGTATTCTCCCATTTCTGATGTAATGCTGCAGAGGTCCATTATACTAATGTTTAGCTCACAAAGTTCTTCCCATTTTCTACTTTCCATTTACTCCCTGTTTATTTATTGTGCTTATCTCTTTAAGTTCTAATTTCTAATGAAAGCTACTGTATTATTTGCTTCAGAATTTGCCTTATCATAATACAGGCAGCCCTTGGTTTACGGCAGTTCAATTTACGCCAATTCACAATAACGCCGTTGCCTGCGTATGCTTTCCTACTGTAGTGTGGTTGACTGAGAAACAATGCTAACAGGCACTCTAGTGTTTGAGTGTTTACCGAGCTACTACGATGTATTTGTATCAAACCTAGTTTTAATGTGGAATCTACCTAATTGTTCTATTTAATTTTTTTGATGTACATACGTATTTAAATTGATAAAGTACGTAATTACATACCATGTCTGATAATAGAAGTGCAGAAAACTTAGCAGAACTTGGCGTTAAGAAGGCACAGAAATCAAACACCCTTGAAAAGAAGATGGAGGTGATTCGAAGAATGGAAGATGGGCAGATACGTGCTAATGTCTGTGAAGTATGAACTTACCTCCATCGACTGTTACTACAATTATGAAAAATGCAGATAGAATAAAACAATCTATGGCAGCACTAAATGCAAAATATGTATGTTATAGCAGGGGTAAACTTCATGAAAAAATGGAAAGATTATTATCATTATGTGTGGATGACTTGAATCAGAAAAACATTCCTCTGATGCAGGCTGTTATAACTGAGAAAGCAAAAACAATTTTTGAGGATCTTAAAAAGACAGATGGAGGCAAAGAAACATTTTTAGGAAGCAAAGGTTAGTTCATGAGCTTTAAGTCTCGAAGTAAGTGCCACGGTGTCAAATTATGTGGTCAGGCGGCAAGTGCAGATGTTGCGGCAGTGGCTGCTTTTCCTAAAGAATTTCAAGACTGTGTAGAACAAGGAAGTTATTCTCCTGATCTCATTTTTAATGTTGATGAGACTGGGCTCTACTGAACAAAATTGCCATCATGCACCTTCATTTCCTGTGAAGAACGTTCCACTCCAGCTTTTAAAGCCGAAAAGATAGACTTACACTTTTGTTGGGTGCAAATGTCGCCAGAACTTTGAAGCTTAAACCAATGTTGGTTTACCATTCACAGACACCATGCGCCTTCAAAGGTCTAAAAGCCATGCTGCCAGTCTATTGGAAATGGAACAAGAAAGCTTGGGTTATACAAGACGTTTTTATAGATTGGTACACAAATTATTTTTGTCCTACCGTGCTTCGCTTCTGTAAAGAAAATGATTTGCCAGTCAAGGCATTGCTTCTCTTGGATAATGTCCCTGGACATCCTCAAAACCTTGCTGAATTAAGAACACCATTGGATGTGAAGGTTTTTTATATGCTCCCTGATCCATCGCTTTTGCAACCAATAGATCAGAGGATTATATCAATCTTCAAAGCCTGTTACCTCCGTATAATATTTATGGAAATGGTAAGAGTCTTGGACACTTCAGGAAAAACTATTAAAGACTATTGGCGGTCATTTGATATTTTGAAGGGCATTAACAACATCGAGGCAGCTTGGAACGACGTGTCAGCAAAGTGTTTAAAAGGAGCATGGCGAAAACTTCTTCCAGCATTTATGCACAACTTCAAGGAATTAGAGCAAGAGGAGAATGTTATTGAAGATGTTACCAAGCTTGTGCAAGAGGCGTGATTGTACGATATTACAGCTGAAGATGTGACAGAAGTCTTAGAGAGCCATGATAAACCACTTTCCAATGAAGACTTAAAAGAATTAGCTGAACAATTAAGTCAACATCCAAAGGAGGAGAAAGAAAATGAAGAAGGTCCTCTGAGAGATATGAAAACTGCTGATTTACAGCCTATCCTTGCAAGCATAGAGACATTGATGATGAACTCTGCAAAATGGACCATGATTGGGAACGGAGTGCGAACGTAAAAAGGAGTGTAATCACATTTATTCGACCTTACTCTGAACTCCTTAAAGAAAGAAAAAGAAAATCTAGGCAGTTAACACTGGATACTTTAAAAAAAAAAAAATGCAGGTGATCCAAAACCAGGAACTTCAACATAGAAATGTGTAATATCTTTTCGAAGTTTCATATTTTTTGTATATAATTTTGTTTTGTTTATGTTATTAATAATTTTATTTTAACAAATATATATGTATGTATTATCAAAGCTTTAAATATAATAATGTTACACATGCTTCATGTACATATTTTTTGACTGCATGGAACATAACTTCATACCTCCCATTAAAAATGGGTTCGGTTTACACCTGCTTTTTCAGGAACAGAACTGAGGCATAAACCAACTGTATTGCATATGCTACTTCTCTATCTTGGGACCTTTTATCTTCGTGTTAATCCATCACTCTGTTGGAGAGAGATAAAAATATAATCGCTTCATTATATTCTACTTGGATGAAACCCAATCAGTACAATCCAAGAGGGGAAAAATCATCTCACTTTTTCCACAAAATGAGTTACCTCATCTATTATCAAAATGTGCATGTGCTTTGGACCAAATTAGATCTTGACTGGTGAATGTGATTATGTAACCATGATTTTTACGTATATGACTGAAATACTAAATGAGTGTGTAGGGTGGTGAGAGTCTGAAATGAAGAAATCTGTTGATATTGTCTTGAAAAGTTGAAGGTGGTTGTTGAACACTTCATGAGGAAGGGGCTGTTTTAGAGAACAAGGACAGGTGGAAGAGGAGAAACAGATGGTGTGAGACATAGCTGATAATCTTTATCCACCTACATATTTATTTATAATTTTCATCTAGAGATCACTTTTGGGCGAATTTATGCATGCTTTCACATTTTGATATCCCACAATGATTTGCGTAAGTCATTATGTAGATCAGGGTCTGCCCGTGTGTGTCAGATGCATTTCCCTTCTTCAGGGAGATATGGACTATTATCCCTCCTCGTCCCAAAAAATTGTGGATTTTTAGTTATATGACTAAAACAAAACTTGTTCGTCACATTTGTACTTTAGGATGAATCAGTTTATCTTTCAGTGTTTAGACAACTTTGTTATTATCAGTTTTTATATATATTTTTTTTTTGCGCTTTATCTGAAATCCTGACAAAGCCACTAGTTTTACTATTAGTAAAACTAGTTGGATATCAGTTTCTAAATAAACAACTAATATAAAAAAAAAATGAAATAAGAATTTGTGGCCATATGTAAATGAGAACTAGCATCAACTGTGTAAAGATTTGATGTGATTACATATTGGCTCTGCTCACTAATATGCCATACTGTTCATTCACACTGTCTGTGCATGACTTACTTGCTCTATATCATATCTATTATTTTATTATTGTACTGTATTGTAAAGAACTTATAGATGTTCAGTTAGTGTGTTAGTTTCTTATTTTTTCACTCATTTGTAAGTATTCAGATAATGCATTATCCAACCAAGCCATTGTTTTAAATTGAAACAGACACTGTTGTTTGTAAAAATCTTAAAATGGTATATAATTTTTATCACCTAGTGTGAGATCATCACCCTTCTTATTGGAGTACTTTATTTTATTTCTAAAGTAAGGTGTTCAAATTTTCTAACTCTTATAGCCCACCTAAGTCATAAATATAAAGTGCTGTCCAGAAATTTGGGAATTTTGACCATAAAAAAAAATTACTTACCCTAATTCCTAGTTTTCACCATTTCTTTCAAAGTAGTCCCCTTGGGCATGTATGTGCTTGCGTGTTGTCAAGGTGGAGAACCCAGTCATTGTTTTTCCACTTGTTTTGATGTTTGTGCCAGATGTTTTCCCTTA
Source organism: Typopeltis vanoorti (assembly GCF_054136105.1). Classification (NCBI taxonomy): domain Eukaryota; kingdom Metazoa; phylum Arthropoda; class Arachnida; order Uropygi; family Thelyphonidae; genus Typopeltis; species Typopeltis vanoorti. The sequence continues at coordinate 175,260,109 of NC_143551.1, read as the reverse complement.
GCTGCTTAAAAACCTTCAGTAAAACTTGCCATTGATAGTTTGACCAGGATTGGAGAAATTCCTTGTGGACAGTGCCTTGGATGTCATAAAAAAAGATCAAGTTTTTTTTTTTTTTACCGCAGCAAATTTGGCAACTTCCACTGCAGCGACTGCTACTTTGTCTGAGGATCATAATCTGGCTTGATTTTGGTTGGTTAAGAGTTTATCACAAAGACAATAACTCATACTGCACAAAACCAACAGTTACAGTAGTGCTCAAATCCATGATTCATAATTGGTTATGACCTTAGAGATAAAGTTGGGATCATTTCTGGTTTGATCGCTGAGCTTCCTGCAGACAGCATTGCAATGCCCTTTCCAGTCGTTGCTCAGCAGTCTTGTCACAAATTTTGCAACAGTACATCTCGTGTTCCAAACATCTGACAAAATGCATTGAATGGTTCTGTACAACAGTCCTATGATCTCACAAATATCATGAATAGTTCGCCTACGATCTGCAAGGATAGCCTTGCACATTTTTTGTGATGTTTTTCTGTGTTGTGCTTGCCAGCAGTTGTCTAGAATGCTCATCATCATTGTCGACAAATGTTTGTCCATCCTTGAAGCATTGTACCACAAAAAAAAGTTTTGTTTTTGGCTCATGGCATTATCACTAAATGCTTCCATAATCTCGAAGCAAAATTTGATGCAGATTCTTAGCTCCATTTCAACTGGAAAAGAATATCGGGATACCACTAAATCACACATAACCTAAAAATGCAGCTTCTCAGCTTGCCAACTGTTGACAGACTGATTCGCAAAGGATACTGCTCATCCCTTATAGCTGCAGAAGACTGTACTATAACTGGATAACTGGCTCATGCTTGCTATTCAAATTCCCAAAACTTTTGGGTAGCACTTCATATTTGATAGGTATACAACTTTTGTAGGTGGAATTTGTATATAAAAGTTCATATGAGCAATAATTATGCCACATCCTAAGGAAAAGCATGATTCTTAATCTGTCAGCTTTGGGGATAAGGGTAAAATACAAGCATTTCAAAATTAATTAACGAAACTAACAAAATAATTTAAGCACTTAACTTTTGTCAGCTCAAACTAGCATTGTCAAAGGAACTTTAAAAGTATATACTTAGTAAAGACTGAGAATGAAATCAGACACAGCAATGCCAAATACACGACCACAATAATAAATGAAAAGAAAGAATTATTATATAATGTTGAGATATATTCCAATAACATCTTACATGTGAGGCAGATCAAAGATGCTGAAGGAAGAGTATTATGGAGGGATGTGGACATAAGAAACAGATGGAAAATATACTTTGAGGTACTTCTGAATGAGGAAAATGCAAGGACTCACAGAGGAGATGGGCAGCCTTCTGAGGGGATGGTGCAGAACATCAGTAGAATGGAAGTGACGGAGGCCATGAAGAGGATGAGGAATGGAAAAGCGGTGGGCCCTGACAGAATTCCAGTGGAGGCATGGAAGGCACTGGGGGAAGAGGGAATTGACCTGCTGTGGGACCTGTTCATGAAAGTTTGCCAACAGGAAAATATACCCAAGGAATGGAGGGAGAGTACTCTTGTTCCCATCTACAAGGGTAAAGGGGATGCACAAGACTGTAAAAATTACAGAGGAATAAAGTTGATGTCCCACACTATGAAGATCCTAGAAAGGGTTCTTGATAGTAGATTGAGGGAGGAGGTGGAGATTGCAAAGGAACAATTTGGCTTCATGCCTGGTAGATCAACAACAGATGCTATCTTTGGGTTACGACAGATGATGGAAAAATATCGAGAGAAACAAAGGGAGCTACATCTGGTATTTATTGATCTGGAGAAAGCATACGATAGAGTGCCAAGGCAAGAAGTCTGGAGGTGTCTGAGGGAGAAGAAGGTGCCGGAGAAATATGTCAGGTTGGTGCAGGAAATGTACAGAAATGTGAAGACAAGTGTTCGGACCTGTTTGGGACAGACAGAAAGTTTTCAAGTAACAGTTGGCTTGCATCAAGGGTCAGCATTAAGTCCGTTTCTGTTTAATATTGTGATGGAGGTGGTAACAGAGGAGGTGAGAGAAGATGCACCTTGGACAATGTTGTATGCAGATGACATCTTGCTGTGTGTAGATTCAAGAGAAGAAGCGGAAACTAAACTGGAAAGATGGAGAAAAGTACTGGAAGAGAGAGAGAGGTATGAGACTGAGCAGAAGTAAGACAGAGTATATGTGTTGCGCAGTGGGCGGTGGCCAGGAGACAGACCTGGAGCTGGAAGGAAATGTCATCAGGAAGGTGAGAGACTTTAGATACTTAGGTTCAACAGTGGAAGAAGATGGAGGAGCTGAGAAGGAAGTGGGATGCAGGATACAAGCAGGTTGGAGGAACTGGAGGGAGATGGCTGGAGTGTTATGTGATAAGAGGGTGCCGATCAATCTGAAAGGCAAAATTTATAGGACAGTAGTGAGGCCAGCTATGACATATGCTATAGAAACTGTGGCCCTGAGGAAAAATAACATTAGCAGGATGGAAGTAGCAGAGATGAGAATGCTTAGGTGGATGTGCGGTGTGACCAGAAAGGATCATCTGAGAAATGACTATGTCAGGGGAACAGTGAAAGTTACGAACTTAGGAGCGAAAATACAGGAGGCAAGGTTGAGATGGTTTGGTCATGTGATGAGGAGGGAGGACGAATATGTGGGAAGAAGGGTCATGCAGATGGATGTGCAAGGAAGGCGGAAGCGTGGGCAGCCAAAGAAGAGATGGAGGGAGCTGGTAGAAGAGGACTTGAAGATGAAGAACTTGGATGTGGTGACAGCCCAAGACAGGAAGGTGTGGAGGAGACTCATAACAAACAGTGACCCCACTTAAGTGGGAGAAGCTGCAGAAGAAGAAGAAGAAGAAGAAGATATATTCCAATAGCAAAGGACCCACAGCATTGAGAAAAAAAATAAAAATAAGTCTCTCATATAGAAGTATAGTTTTTTCCACTTGGTTAAAAATTAAAGTTAGCAAAAAAATTATATTCTTGCTTAATCTTTTATCCAACTGTTAGCAAACAGGTTGTGCATGAAGTGTCTTCTCAACTAGGCTATTTGCATATTGAGGGCTCACGACTTCAACTCATTTGCCTTAGTATTTCATGATACAAAGTACACTTATTTTTGGGTGTGCATAATGCTATGCATTATGGGAAGGATCAGTACCCAGACCAGTTTCAAACTTTACTGAGTGGAAGCCAGCCCCAGAAGAGATACTAAGGTTGAATTAATGCAGAGATCATATATTTCCCACATACAAGTAATCCCACTTTCTTATATGACACCTTTCCCATAATGCATACCATTATACACATCTGAAACTAAGTCAAGTGATGTGAAGTCATGATCCTCTATATACCACTAGCCTAGTCATGAAGATACCTCATGTGCACACTTTGTTTGCTTACGCTTGGATAAAGGATTAAGCAAGAATATAATTTCTTGGCAAGTTTAATTTAACATGAGTCTGTTAGATAATATTACAAGTTGCCAGTGTAAAACTTAGTTGAAATTAAAAATTGTTTATCTGCATACACCAAGGCTATATGGGCTACTTAAGGTCTACAAACTTGGACCGGCTGCACTCTATCATGGACATCATAAATTTTCCTACTGTAATTTTACTAAATATTAGGCATCTGAAATTAAAATCAGCAAGACATCATCTTACTTGAACTCCACACACTTTAAAACCACTATACGGAACCTTCTAGATTAGGGAACATGAGCTGGCAGCACTTGTTAGCCGTCTCTTCACTGCATGGTGATTAACTTAGTGATAGCATTGGGCCAGCTATCTCTGATTGGCTGCCAGTGGAGATTGAAATGCCCACTCAGTCTCCAAAAGTCAGATAGCGTCAAAATTTCCTTGCCTACAACATATATGGAAATAAAAGCGTTAGCTGATCTTTTATACAGAACATTCAGTTGTCAGAGAATGATCAATTAGCAAGTTTCAGTCTGTCTTCCCTTTTTGCTAATGTTCCAATAGATGACATACTAGAGCTCTTCAAAATATTTCTGACTTTTTTGTAATTTTTGAAGCACTGTCTTAAATCAGGAGCTGGAACAACAAACTCTTAAACAAGTTGAAGTACGTATTAGTGAGCTTCTCTTCCTCCCCCCCCCCCTTCCATTGCTAACTCACATACATGTAATCTTCTGAAACTTACGCACTAAATTTTCTCTCCCCCACATGCTTAAAGTATGACTGAAGTATATTAGATAGTGCCTTCACCATTTGGCTGCATGGCTCACAGGCTCTTTCTAACTTTTATAGTTCTTCAATAATATCCTGCCCAAATTAGTTTATAGTATTAACAAGGGCTCTAGCCTTCTTGAATACCTTCCTTATAAGGCAGTTGGATGGGTTCCTCAAGTTCAATCTACCATAAGCAGTTCACATACATGGGCAGATACTTGCCACTTCAGATCATCATCCTGCTCAGAAACTTGGAATTTTCATAACTTTAGTTTCCAGGGCAGAACAAATTTTGTGCTCAGGACCTACATTGCATTTGGAGCAATGGGCACTACTTACATTCAAACAAAATGTTGACAAAAAAAAAAAAAAAATACTAAATTTCTTGTAAAGCCCCAACCTGATTATACATACATTATATCCTTATCTTACATCTCAGGTGCAACAGATATCCTGGGTATGCCCCTAAAATAACACAGAATTAGATAGTGCAAACCTAATTTCACTTTCTTGAGACAAATCAAGACTACTAAGATCTCTCCATCCTGGTGGTCCTTGATTTGTCCTACTGTCAGATATGTGAAATATCCCATGTGAATATGGATATTTCAGACAGGCAGAATGAGGTCCATATTAGTAAGAAGAAAGTAACATAAAAAGTATATTCAGTATGGGTAAGTTGAAAGTGGACCAGCACAATATGCCTTGAATAAGGACTATTTCATCAGGTGGAAGAAATCAGGCTAGTATGCATATAATCCCAATTTAAATCATACTGACTGTTCCTGAAAGTGATTCAATTTCTACAGCACCTACAATAGAACTGATGATGTAGAAGATCATATGAAGAGCACCAGGGTTGCCCTCCATTCATATAACTGTCCTTTCTGTTCATTCTCAGTCTTCACTGAGTGTGTTGTCTTTAAAGTATCTTTGATAATGCCAGCTTGAACTGGTAAAACATCAGCATGCAAATAATTAAGGGAGGAGAACACATAGCAGAGGTATGCTTTTTCCATTCATTCATTCATTTATACTATTGAAAGAAATATATTGTATAGTTCAAATAAGCATTCAGTAAACTGCATATTTCATGTGTATTTTTTAAACTAAACCTTAATGCTTCTGAACTACTGTGAAAGACTGAATATCCAAAACTAATTGTAGAAAAAAAAAAAGTTCTTTGTTTTACATGACGAGTAAATAATAACTTCTTAAAAACAAAACAAAAATTACTAAAATTGGTAGGCTTTATGATTAGCAGTTATTATAATGTTGGGATTTTTGCAAGGAAAAAAAATCAAGAGGCATCTAAAAATAAATGAATATTTTTTAATCAAATTAATTAAATACTGATTTTTACAGGAAGTCTTCCTATTTCTCTTCCATGAAATATAGCTATCATTGTAAGTTAAAATATGCCCAGCATCCCACTTCCTCTTTCAGCACCCCCTCTCTCTGCAAGCCACCTACTCTTGCTCGCATCAATCCTCTCAATTAACACCATCTTTGAAAACTTCACAATGTTTCAAACTTGCTGTATTCCCTACTTTTATTCTTTCATTCACATTCTCCTAGTTATCCTCACCCTCGATCATGCTACTCATCTTTCACTCTCTCTTTCGCTGACATAACGCTGCTGAGATCTGATATACTAATGTCCAAATCACAGTTCTTTCCATTTTCTGTATTTTTTACATATATGCACTCCTCAATCTCTTACCTGCCACATATCTAACTGTCAGGATACATACATGACACAAGCACTGCATACCACAAAATCCTGTAGTGTGCTGTGTAAAATGTAGTTCTTAAATTGGGAGGGGGTGGGACTTTGTGATAAGCCATTGGCAAACTGAGGTGTGGCTGCTGCCATTATTCAAATACTACACAAAGAACTAAGAACTGTTACAAAGTATACTAAAATATTACGGTTTTAATTACAAATTATCCACAGACTACATGTTGTTACTAGCTTAGGATCCCCATAATTTAAAGTAATCTAATAAAAATAATCAAAACTTATCTTTTTTTTTGTGCTGCCACCTCTTATGTGTCCAACTCTGACCTCACCCTCTGGCTCACATTCTGCCACATTTTGCTGAAAGTTTTTCCACTTAATTAGAAAGAAAATTATACTTAATAAAAATTATATTATTGTTAATCCTTGATCCAAGCATGAGCAAACAAAGTTTGTGCATGAAGTAACTTCACGACTAGGCTACTTGTAAACAGAATCTTATGACTTCACATCAGTTGTCTTAGCATCTATCCCATAATGCAAAACACACACTTCATTTCCGAAATTTCTAAAAGGAGTGTGCTTTGCATTATGGGATACTAAGACAATTGATGTGGGGATCATCAACTTCTGTATACAAGTAGCCTCGTTCTGAAGATACTTCATGTGCAAATTCTGTTTACTCACGCTTGGATAAAGGATTAAACAAGAATATAATTTCTTTGCAGGTGTACAGTTTGCTATGTTTTTTTTGTTTTTTTTTCCAATTCATATCATCCTGTCTAAACTATAATCAGCTAAAATTGAGAAAAGACACAAAAAAACTTCAATTTGGTATTTTCGAGTACTAGAAATAATACATATTATAAATTCATCATTTCATAGCCAATTTAATATTCATGTACATATGAACATGAAATTCTTTTCATTGATTAAAATTTAGGTACTAACCAAGAGTTCACTTATGAAAAATACAAATTTTCAACACAGTAGAGCTCTGGTATTGAACATGGATTTTGTCCTCTTAAGATTGCTGCCTTAACACACAACTGGGCAGACATACAGGCATGCATTAAACACACAAGCTCTGGTTCATGTTTTAAGTAATGCCGTTTGAAGCCACTTGGATGCTGAAGGTTGTATTCTCATAAATTCTCTGGTCAATTTCACAATCACTTTAGTTTCATATTCAGTTAATTGGCGATGAAATAATAACTGGAATATCCCTTATTTCTATAACTACAATTATTAGTTTCTTTAACTGGAAGCAACAGTTGCATGCTTTTTGTAAATGTGTATGTGTTATTTTCAGTTGTTTGATACTTTCAAATAAGTCAAGCAGAGTTTTCTGAAGTATACTGAATGATCAAGAAATTCGTATATTTCAGTTACCAAGAACATCTTTAACTTTAGGTTTTATATATGACCTCTGTCATCTTTAATGGCAGATGTGGTATATTTTTTTATTTCCTACATTTTCTTTCTAAATTTAGCTGAAATCTGCTCATGATTGTTGTTGTTGATTTTGTTTATTCTTGTGGAAAGACTTAGACGTTGGTTATACATTCTTACTAAATAGCTTAAGGAAATTACAACATACTATAGAATATACATTAAAATAAATTTTGATACACTTCCAATATTTTGGCAATGTCACGTTGCCATTATCACAGGAACTTAAATACAAGACACGTGCATGCAAGCACAACACACAGTAAATGAGGAACGAAGCAGGAAGCTACTCTTTCTAAAAGTCCTGATGGTGCCCCCTAGCAGGCAATGTTGGGCAATTGGGCTGAAGGTCTTCTGATGCCATCATCATCAAATTCCTGCCATGTACCCTCAAGGGGTGTCCAGGATATGATAGTACTACATGAAAAAATGACATCATTACTAACTTCCTATCTACAATTTTCCTCCAAATCAGTCTGTTACTTGTCAAGACTCCAACATTATCAGATCTTATATTTCTATTGTCTAAGGCACTTTGTACCATATCAATCCACCTATATCTTGGTCTTCCTCTGGGTCGTTTTGCTGCCAACCTGGCAGAGAACACTTGTTTTGCTAATCTTTTCTCTCCCATTCTATTTAAGTTACCATACCACCTGAGATTAGCTCTGCTAACGCATTCCTGGATGCTGACAATGTCAAGTTCTTTCCTAATATCCTCGTTTTTAATATGATATTGCCATTGATGCCATCTGTTCACACCTAATCTTTCTCAGGACTCTCATATCTGCGATCTCTAGTCTTTGGTCAAGTGTTTTACTTCTGACTCAGCTCTCAGATCCATAAGTTAAAACTGGTTTGAACACTGTAGGTTTCCCAAATTTGAGGTAGTCTCATGCAACCAAATTTGTTGAGGTTGTATTAAATTTGTTGTATTAAAATTTATTTTAATATATATTCTATTGTACGTTGTAATTTCCTTAAGCTATTTAGTAAGAATGATTTGTTTACTTATTTGTGCTTGTAACTTAGCTTAGTATGCATGTTATTGTTTAGAGGGGAAGATGTCTCTTAATTAGCTAATTTTATTTAGTTGTTAAATTATTAAATCAGTATTTTACTCTGGTCATCAAGGCATTTTCCTGGCAAGCACAGAGATATATAAACTATGTACAGGTATGCAGGCACACTGGCATGAAGGTAAACATAGACGTGAGTGCAAAAAAAGGTCCTAACCTGCACTTTTTGTGAGTGTGATGATTACGAAAAAGCTTTCAATAATGTTAATCACTCTGTTTTATTTGATATTTTGCATAAAATACGAATAGATGAAAAAAAATTATCAGACTGTTGTTCAGAATATATAAAACTCAAGAAGCCAGGGTTAGATTTGAAGGAGAGGATACTGAATGGATCCCCATAAGAAAGGGTGTGGGATATCCCCACTCCTTTTTAATGTCTATACTGAATGTATGATGAGGGAGGCTTTGGAAGATCTGAAGGATAGAATAAAGATAAATGGACATCTGATAAATAATATAAGATATGCAGATGATATTGTACTTATGAGCGAAACAGAGAAAGGTTTGCAAAGAATTTTGAATAGACTGAACAGGGTTGGAAATGAGAGATATAAATGAAGATAAACATTCAAAAGACAAAAGTGATGAAGATTTCAAGGAAAGGAAATGATGGAATGGAAATCACTTTGAATGGACAAAGAATAGAGAATGTAAAAAGTTTTGAATACCTTGAGAATTGGATAACAGATGGCAGTAGATCTAATTATGAAATTCAGAACAGAATTAAAAAAGCAAAAGCAGCATTTTTCCAAATATACCACATAATCTAAACAAACACTTAAAAGTAAAAATCCTCAAGACGATGATCTGGAGCGTGGGTGACATATGGATGAGTCCTGGACAATCAATAAGGAGATGAGTAACCAATTGAATGCATTTGAAATGTGGTGCTTGAGAAAAATGGATCGTATCAGCTGGACTAAAAGAGTGAGCAATGAAGAGGTTCTTAAAAGATTCAAGGTGAAAAGAGACTGGAGTGGTGCCTTGGTTAACGACTCTCAATTATGTGAACCTCTATCTGATCTAAAAAACCGAAATTTTCCGATTGCACTCAGCCACGCATGGGAAGACATTGTCGAATAGAGAACAGCCATGCGGCATAGCTGTGAAGCTCAGATATGATTGACCCATCATAGCCAGCTGTTTATGTTTTCCGTTTATTGTTTCTTTTCTTGTACTGGGCTTTATTTTAAAATCTGTGGTTATAAATGTGTTTTATGATGAAAATGAGTATTTAAGCATTTATTTTTTGTGTTGGTTCATATAGACAATAAATCGGCAGGTGCGTGTCACTGTTTGTTCACCATCAAAAGACAAAATCAAATCTCATCTGTATAATAATCGTTGTATATATAAGCTGCTAATCAGTGTATGTTACAGTAAGTGCTGTATCTAATATCGTCACCATACAAGCAAAATGCACTAAGTCAAAAATTGTACGTTTCGAATTTAACTGTTAACTTTTATTTCAAAAAGTTTTTTTTTTTTTAACTTTTATTTTCAAGTGACGATATGTTCTTTGTGTCCCTTGTCTTAGTGTTGTACAATTTGTAATAATACCGTATTTTGCATATCTTTTTTTTTTTATAGAGTGAATTTTTTTACCGTGTGACAAAATGGGTCCCAAAAAGAAAGCTAGTGAGGGGGAAAAAAATACAGAAAAATTTTCTCTATTGAACAGAAGAAAGAAATAATAGCAAAACATCATGAAGGTGTGCAAGTTATGCAGCTAGCTCGAATATATGAAACCAGCCATTCTACAATATCAACCATTTTGAAGTTCCCTTACATATAAGGGAACTTCAGGGTTGAATGTCAGAGGGCTTCTTTTTGAGCAAATGGAAAATCTATTACTAATTTGAGTCAAAGAAAGAAAATTACAAGCAATACTACATCTTAAAATGCAATCTGTCAGAAAGCTAAACAGATTTATCAAGATTTGAAAAAGAAGACTTTGGGATCAAGTTCTGAGGTAGATGATGATGATGATGATTTCAAAGGTAGCAGAGGTTGGTTTGACAACTTTAAGAAAATAACAGGAATTCATAGTGTGGTCAGACATGGAGAGGTAGCTAGTGCTGACAAAGCAGCAGCAGATAAATCTGTCAATAGCTTTACAAGAATTATAGAAGGAGAATACCTACCTCAACAAATCTTGAATTGTGATGAGAATGAGTTATTTTGGAAGAAAATACCCAACAGGACATTTATCACAAAAGAAAAAAAAACATTTCCTGGGCGTAAACCAATGAATGATAGGTTAACATTGCTTTTAACAGCAAATGCAAGTGGAGACTGCAAGGTAAAACCAATATTAATCTACCACCCAGAGAATCCCCGAGCATTCAAAAAGTTAAATGTCTCTAAATCCAATCTCGGTGTTTTGTGGAAGTCTAACAGCAAAGCCTGGGTCACAAGAATAGAATTTAGAGACTGGATTCACGAAGTATTTGGACCAATTGTCAAAGCCTATCTTGTGCAAAACAATCTGCCTCTAAAAGCCATTTTAACCTTGGATAACGCACCTGGTCATCAAACGGGCATACAAGAAGAGCTACCATAGGAATTAGATTTTATCAAGGTGATTTTTCTTCCTCCCAAGATTACATCTCTGATTCAACCTATGGATCAGCTGATAATTGCAAATTTTAAAAAACTTTACACAGGGGCACTTTTTACCAGGTGCTTTGAAATGTGTGAGGCTACCAACATAACCCTAAGAAAATTTTGGAAGGAAGAATTCAACATTGTCATAGCAATTAGGCTAATTGTAATGGCTTGGCAAGAAGTAACAATGAAATATCTCAAAGCAGCATGGAGGAAATTGTGTCCTTCCTTTGGTAATGAAGAAACTTCAGATGAAGGACACAAATTGGTAAAGGATATTGTGGCAACTGCTCATGATCTTAACTTGGAAGTAGAGGAAAAAGATGTTGAAGAATTATTGGAGATGCATTACCGAGAACTGACTACTGATGAGCTAAAAGAACTTTTCAAGCATCATTGTGAAGAGAAGGAAATGGAAATTTCATCTGAAGATGAGGATGGAGAGAAAGAACAAATTACGACTGCTGAAATCAAAAATGTTTTGGCAAAGTGGGAGGAAGTTCAAAATGCTGCTATGAAATGGAATCGAAAACAGTTGAGGTTATCAGAACTGCAGATCTATTTAATGAAAAGTCCATGCAGTTTTTCAGAAACATTTTAAAAAAAGAGGCAGAAGCAAGCAACCCTAGACATGTTTTTTACAGGTCCATTTGTCAAAAAACTCCAAAGTGAGCCCAATTGTCCTTCTGGTGAAGATTGATAATTAAAAACTGTTTTCATGAACAATTCATTTTATTAATGTTAATTTTTTTTTGTAGCAAATACATATACAGTGGTATCTCGCTAATCCGAACTAATAAAACCGTGCTCGTTCGGATTAGCGAAAAGTTTGGATTAGCGAATTTCTCCCAAGAGGCCACAATAACTAGCGTTTAAGACAAAATAATCAGATTCTAATGATACGTCAATTTAATTCTGTAAATAAATGAGGTAACTAATAGAAAAAAAGGTACTGTATTGTAACGTAAAAACTTAGTTTGTATGTACTGTATTGTTGAGGATTCTGATTTAATAAAATTGCATAGTGCAGTACATAATTTAATTTGCGTAAAAATATCACTTTCTTGTACAGAACACAAAAAAAAGTTTAACAAAATAGCACAGTTTTTTTTATTTCTCTGTAAAAAAAGTCACTGATTTTCTTTTGCTTCTTGGAAGCTAAACTTTTTTCGAATGCTTCTTCTCGGAGCTGCATTAGCAATAAAATTTTGTGGAATGGCGTATCATTCTGCTTAGCCCATTCTATACACATATTGAAACTGTCAACTGCCTCTCCATGTTTTACTTTTTTTTCTTCGATTCTTCATCGTCATCATCATCTTCTAATTCATTCTGCATCGTCATATTTATAATTTCAGCATCTGATTTGATTTCGAATTCGCTTTCGGTTCTACCTGTAATCCATTCCGTAACATCTCTTTGTGAAATTTCAACATCTGGATTTATATTTTTAACCATATCATGCACGTTTTGAATTTCCTCTTTTTGTGTATCACCATAGTTATCTTGGTAAATTCTAGAAGGCCACAGTTTTTTCCATGACGCTCGAATTGCTTCAGGTTCGACGGCTTCCCAAGCAGCAGCAACCGAGAATGCTACATCCTTCAAATTTATGTTTTTTATCGATGTGGTAACATCATAATTTTGGGAAATTACATTTAAAAGCAGGTCTTTACGATATTTTAATTTAATGGATTGTATTATGTTTTGATCCATTGGTTGCAACAATGGAGTACAGTTTGGAGGCAAAAACATAGCCGTAAAATTTCCATCCTTACTAATCAATTCATCTGCTGGAGGATGTCCAGGACAGTTATCCAATAATAAAAGTGCTTTCTGTTCCAAATTCTGGGATTTTAAATAAGTTTTAACAGACGGTACAAAATCGTTGTGAAACCAGTTTGAAAAAAGTTCGATATTCATCCATCCTTTACGTTGACTTCGGTACAAAACCAGAAGGCAGCAGTTCTTAAATGGTCTTGGGTTTCTTGATTTTCCAATCATAAGTAACTTTAATTTATGTTTTCCTGAGGCGTTTGCACAAGGCATTATCGTGACACGCTCTTTGTGCATTTTTCGACCGGGTGCTGAGGCTTCATTTCTGTGAACTAGAGTTTTCTCTGGTAATGACCTCCAACAAAGACCACTTTCATCTGCATTATAAATTTGATCATCGGTTAGATTTAATTCAAGAATTTTTTCTAAAAAAGCTTTTCGGAATGGTTCTATGGCAGAAAAGTCACTAGACAGTTTTTCCCCTGATATTGATAAATACCGAATACCGTGGCGTGTCTTAAATTTTTCTAGCCAACCATCACTTGCTTTGAATTTCTGATCCGGGTAAATTTGTGAATGGAAATGCTTAGCTTTCTGCTTTAAAATGTCTCCGGAGATGGGAGTATGACAACCTCTTTCTTGAAGAAACCACGTGTAAACAGCAGAATCAAGTAAAGAAAAATCACTTGTTTTCAGAGTTTGTCTCTTGCTTGGTCCTTCTTCTGTGGTTGAAACATAAGTTAAAATCCTATCTTTGTTTTTTTTTATGTCACTGATTGTAGATTTGCCGACATTGTATTTAGTAGCAAGTTGTACGGCTGCTTCACCCTTTTCCAGACACTGAATTATTTTACACTTATCCGACAATGATAATGTTACGTGTTTTCTTTTGTTAGGCTTCGACCCGGTAGCCATTTTAAAGAAATAAATTTTAGTGTTAAAAACAGTAAAATAAAAAATGAAGTTAATAAACAATAAAAACTGTCACTTTTAAAATTTATCTGAAAAATAAAATCACTTACTAAAACAATCGATAATCATTCACTGAAAACTTACGAAAACACAAAACAATAAACGACAACTCAGACGTTTCATTTCAATAACCAAAGAAAAACTGAGCGTTATATACAACCAGGCTAAGTTTAGGCTAAGTCGTCATTGTTGTTGTAGGAACGTAAAGATAAACAAACACTGTGCAATAGTGGTGACTAATCAGTTCATTAAGGACAGCGGTGATACATGCCGACAATACGGTACGTACTGTACAGTATAAAAAAGCAAACGTGAACACACAATAAATCAAAATAGGTCTACAGTATAACCATACAATCGACAGTATGAAAAAAATGCTGTACTGTAATAATAATAAAATAAATAATAATAGTTAAAATAATTATTAAATAATAATAGTACACAAAATAATAATACGTAATAAATAATTTTTTTTCTTCTTTCAAACCGCAGTTCGGATTACTGGAGGGTTCGGACTAAAGAGGTTCGGATTAGCAAGATACCACTGTACTGTATAATAAATAAATGATATTTACCATATTTTTATGACATTTTAAATGAGTTTTATCTGCATTTTTAATATGTACTATGGTTGTGGGGAGGAGCTGGAACAAATTAATTGATTTTCGATTAAATCTTATGGGGAATCGCTCCTTGGATAACGACGGTTTTGGTTAGCGAAGGTAATCCTGGAACGAATTACCATCGTTAACCAAGGCACCACTGTATATGGCTGGTATCCAAAGAAGAAAAGTAGCGTATGCAGGACATTTGATGAGGGGTTTCTTCTGGAGAGCTCCCCAGAATAGTATTGCAGGGGATTGTGGAGGGAAGGAGAGGAAGACCCCTCGACTGCAATGGAAAGACAACATCGAAGACTGGACGGGCAAGCATCTTACAGAAGCAAGAGATAGAGAGGCATGGAAGCGGACTGTTCATCAGCTGCATCCCTCTTAAAAAGGAGGCCACAGGATTAGATTAGATTAGAGTTTAGCCCACCGGAAACAAGAATGAGATCCTCCTCCTTCATGCAGTGCGTATTTCTAAAGTTCATGCATGAGAGATGCAATCATAACATTCGGCTGGATTGGTCTACCCCATCCCACTTATAGTCTGTATCTGTCACCTTCTTACTACCACCTGTTTGGTATTCTGAAAGATGTACTCTACAATAATATCCTTTTGCTGATGACAAGATGAATCAGGCTGTTTGTGAATATCCCTGATGTCATGTAAATACTTCAGGGTTAGTGTCTCATTCAGTGATGGAATAGTAAAAGTATATAGAGAATGATGGAGATGTTGAAAATGACAGAATCCTGTGTAATGAACAGTTGGATCCAGCTGACCATATCTTTACCACACACACACACAATCAAAAGGGAGTGGGGAAGGAACTGCTATACTTCATGTAATTTGTATTTTTACTAAATAGTTTAAGGAAATTACAACGTATACTAGGATATACATTAAAATAAATTTTAATACACTTCCAATATTTCGGCAACATCACGTTTCCATTTTCACAGGAACTTAAAAACAAGACACATGCACGCAAGCACAACAAACAGTAAATGAGGACGAAGCAGGAAGCTATTCTTTCTCCTAAAAGTCCTGATGGTGCCCCTAGTAGGCAATGTTGGTATTCTTGGGCGATTGGGCTGAAGGTCTTTTGATGTAGGTTTCCCAAATTTGGGGCAGGCTCATGCAACCAAATTTGTTGAGGTTTGGATTGTTTCTTAGGGCTGAGGCTGATTCCATGAAAAGCCTTTCGTATTTGAATTTACTACGGTGTATTATCGTGGCTTTCTTCCACCATATTCTATGGCAGGTATCCAGTGCATGGTCTGCAAGACCAGAGTAGCTGTATTGGTGAAACCGGATGTAGTCCTTGTATTCTTAAATTCTGATATTAGCTGTCCTGCCTGTTTGGCCAAAGTAGGACAGCTTACAGCTGCAAGGGACCTGGTATACACCAGGTAGGTCTAGAGATTGGTCTTTAGTAGAGCAGATATGGGATGCCAATTTTTTATATGGTCTGTAACAAGACGTTAAGTCTTTTTTTTTTTTAGGAATTTTGTAATTTTTTCTGAGTTGCCTCAGATATAGGGTATGGTGATGGATTTAGAGTAATCCTTGTTGTGAGGGGGGGGGTTGTGGTTTATTGGTTTCAATATTTTTTTGGGGGGGGTAGCCATTGGCTGAGAAAGTGTTGAGAATATGGTTTAGTTCTGTGGTTAGTGCATTGTCATTTGAACAGATAAGCTTAGCCCTGTTGTGTAGTGGCTTAATGACTCCATATTGTTGCGAGGGGGTGGGTGGTGGGATTGTTGGTGAATGTATCTGCCTGTATGGGTTTTCTATAGACTGAGAAAACCAAGGTTCCATCAGGCTGGCGGGTGACTAGTGTGTCTAAGAAAGGAAGGCAGTTGTTTTTTTCTTCTTCCAGGGTGAATTTGATTCTGGGGTTGGTTGTTTAAGTGTGTTAGGAAGGAGAGGAGTGCATTGGGGCCATGTGGCCAAATAGCAAACACATTATCAGCATAGCTAAGCCATGTGGTTGGTTTTTGTGGGGTCGAGTTTAAGGCTTTCTCTTCAAAAGTCTCCATATAAAAGCATGGCTGTCCCCTCTATTTGTTTATAGAATTTTCATTGCCAAACAAAATAGCCTGAGTTCATTGTGAACTGAAATAGGGCTGTGATATTGGGAGGAAATTTAGCTTGGATTAGTTCTACGTATTCTTTGAGTGTGACATTTTGAATAAGGAGGAGACATCAAAACTGACCATTACATCAGTGTGTTTGAGTGTAAGGTTTTCTATGCTGGCTTTGAAGTGTGCCGAGTTTTTTATGTGTAAAGGTGTGTTGCAAGTATAGTGTGTGAGAGCTTTGGCCAAATGTTAAGCTAGTTTGTATGTGGGGGAATCAATGCCATCCACTATGGGACGTAATGGCACATTTTTCTTATGTATTTTTAGGAGTCCATAAATACGGTGGGAGGGGGTATGGAGTTAGATGGTTTTAATTTGTTAGTGACTTCTACAGGCCAAGAAGTGACCTTCTTAAGGAGTCTGTGGAGTTTTCTAATTTGTGAGTTGGTGGGATTGTACTCGATAGGGAGGTAAGTAGCCTGATCTAACAATAGAGCATTCAGCTTACCTGTGTAATCCTTTTGGTTAAGCATTACTGTGGTGTTTCCTTTATCCGCTTTGGTGATTATTATTTTCTTTTTCTTTAATTCTAGTAAAGATCTAATTTCCTTACTGGGCATGTTAGTTTTTGGTGGTTTTGCTTTGGTCAGAACACAAGCCACATCCAGTCTAATACCGTTGGCGACGTGGTTTGGAAGGTGTCGTATCCCGCGTTCAATTCGTATCATAATATCTTCAGCAGGTATTCTTCTGGGCGCAATGGCGAAGTTGTGGCCCGTGAGAGGGCGTCAAGTGCTTCAGGTTTCACACTAACTGATGAAAGGTTGACTACCGTAAATTCAAATACAAAAGGCTTTTCATGGAATCAGCCTCAGCCCTAAGAAACAATCCAAACCTCAACAAATTTGGTTGCATGAGACTGCCCCAAATTTGGGAAACCTACATCAGAAGACTTTCAGCCCAATCACCCAAGAATACCAACATTGCCTGCTAGGGGTCACCATCAAGACTTTTAGGAGAAAGAATAGCTTCCTGCTTTGTCCTCATTTACTGTTTGTTGTGCTTGCATGCACGTGTCTTGTTTTTAAGTTCCTATGAAGATGGCAACGTGATGTTGCCGAAATATTGGAAGTGTATTAAAATTTATTTTAATGTATATCCTAGTATACGTTGTAATTTCCTTAAGCCATTCAGTAAAAATGCATAACCAACATCTAAACCTTTCCACGAGAATTTCATGTAATTGGAAAAGCGAATTTTTTTTTTTTTTTTTTTTTTTTTTAAGAATATTTAGCTGCCCTTAAAATTCAACTTTAGTAATGATGTAATTTTTTCATGTAGTACTGTCATATCCTGTACACCCCTTGAGGGTACATGGCAGGAATTTGATGATGATGATGATGATGATGATAAAATCTAACTTAATTTAAATAAATCTGGATGTATTAAACTTTCCAAAATATGGAAAGCCGTAATTCTTAAGCATTCTGAGTTACAACTGTGCTACCTACTAGCACTCGGTGTGTGTGTGTGGGGGGGGGGGGGGGATTTCAAGCTAGTATGCTGTACTTTGGTCTACAATTAAAATTAAAAGAAACACACATATTAACCACAGTGAAAATTATTTAATTGTGTAAATATTTCATCCTAAGTATCTTAGGACATCATCAGTACAGTAGTTTAAAACAATAATAGGAATAGCATACAGTTAGCAATAGAATCTCATTAAACGTGCTTAATGTGTTACAGAAGTTTTAAAAAAAAAAAAATTATTTAACACAATTTTGTATGACAATTTCCCATACTTTAGGAATAGTAAGAATGTCGTTGCGCTTTAAGTTTGGTCTGTGTAGTAGGGCTTCAGAACGAAGTCCCCCTACTACACAGACCAAATTTAAACTTCAACGACGTTCTTACTATTCCTAAAGTATGGGAAATTGTCATACAAAATTGTGTTAAATAATTTTTTATTTATTTATTTATTTTTTTTTTTACTTCTCTAACATGTTACGCACGTTTAATGAGATTCTATTGTAATCATGTGCCCTAACTGTATGTTATTCCTATTATTGTTTTAAACTACTGTACTGATGATGTCCTAAGATACTTAGGATGAAATATTTACAATTAAATAATTTTCACTGTGGTTAATACGTGTGTTTCTTTTAATTATGATCGCACCACAGGTTTCGTTATTTAAAAAAGTTTTGGTCTACAAAGTCTCACTTTATTTTGTGTGTGTATTACAATTTATATTATTCTTCTTGAAGATGTTTCTGTGACAGATGAAATATTGGAAGCATTAAACTGTTGCCTAATTCATTCCTTGCTATTTTTATTCCTTTGAATAAAATTCTTGAATGTAAATTCTATCCATCATTTAAGCCTAAACAGAGAACAAGACTTCATATCTTATGTTTGATTATTAGATTTAACACTGCTCCTTAACAATGTTGACAGTCTACAACCTTGTCTTTCACCTGATTTAGCATCAAATCAGTAACTCTGATTTGTAACTTATCTATAAGCCATGTATTATTCTGTACAAGGTTTTCTTTACACTATGCGGATTTAGTGTTACGAATATTTCTCCTTTGGTTATTTTATTTATTTCTTTATTTATTATTATTTTTGAGTTAACTAGGCCTTGAGATTGTCATTATACTTTCAAGATTTTTCTGTTAATTCTTGAAAGATAAAAATTTGGGCTTGACAACCACTGTTTGGGCCCAACCCATTTTGTTTTTCTTCAGTTTTTTTTACAACTTTTTTTTTTAGTCTTGCAGGGAAAATGTAATTTTATGCAAGCATACTGTCCGACTACAGATTTGAGACCCTAGTCTGGCACCTTGCCAAGAAGAGTCAATTCACGTTGAAGGGGGAAAAAGAAATAAGCTGATGTACGAATTGGTCTCCAACTGTTATACAAGCAAAATAGTTACTACTTTAAAAACTGCAATGTTCATAAAAGAAAAGTTAATTTTCCGATGTGTAATAATAAGCAACTCATCCCACAAGACGGATTGATTACCCTATTATCAGAATGGATTTTCCTTCTTCTGACATGCACAGAAGTGTCGAAGGGTTTCGTATCTGTGGGCATACAGTACTTCAGAAAAAAATGGAGTAAGAAAATTCTGTCATAATTCTCATTCTGTTTTATTTCATTTTTTTATAAGTTAGTGTGATGATTTCTTTACGTCAGTCATCCAGGATTTAGTTTGAGACCAAACTTCTTGGATTTTGCATTGTAGCCACTGCAAAATTTTTATTCTACTCCAGCTTTTTTTTACACATTTAGGTTTCTGATAGTTTCTACTTAGGTATTGATATGCATTCCTGAATGCATCCTATTCTATTCCCATTTGTTAACATTGCTTAATCATTTTTTAAAATAATTTCTCTAGATGTTTAGAATATTCTTATCTTCATTTTTTTTTTTTAAATCAGTTTTTCGCTTTGTCATATATGCTTTTCTGTTTCTAATGCCAAACGTTTTCCTCTATTTACCAAACCATTTTGCCACCTTCATATTATCTTCATATTTATCTTCTACATTATTTTCAAAATCTTCCTTTGAGTTTTGCCTATCCATTTTTACATGCAGCTTTCTCATATTTTTTCTCTATATTCTCCAGAAACAAATACTAACTTATTAGTCAGAATTTCTTATGATTTCTTCTTTCTGTGGACTGCTTCTTTAATTTTCTATGTCCATCATGGAATTCTTATTCTCCTATCCTTGCATACACCCTCATTATCTGTTTCCTTCTTCAGTTCATCAGCGCTTTCTTCAGTTTGCTATTCATTCATTCTCTTTGACTTTGTTCTCCTTTTCAGACTTTCCAGCAGCATTTGTATTTGACCCCACTTCTGAAAGCTGTTTGACTTTGAATCTTTTCAAAGCTTTAGCACATTTAAACTGGAAGTGATTACATTATTTCTTGTTTAAACTGCCTGTGAATTTTGTATTTTGGACAAATTGAAGATATCAATTAACAATAACATAATGACTGAGACTTTTCCTGTTTGTTTTCTCTCTGTGTTAATTTATGCCCATTTTTATGTTGAAACGTGAATATCTAGATTGCAGAGTGTGAGAGTGTGTACCTGATTACTATTCTTTTTAGTTAGCATTGTTCTTTTCTCCACATTTCACCCAAACATTTCTTTCTTTCTGATTCATTTCCTTCTCTGCTGTTTAGATCTCTAATGGTCAGTCTTATCTTTGTCGACTACCCTCTAATGACCTCTCAAAAAATTGTACATCCTCCTGACATTAGTAAGTTTATCTTACAGGTCTTATAGTAGTCAGCATGCTTCACTGTGTAATACTGCTTCTGTTATCTTATAGTATCAGAAGTATATTATGACATACTTATAGTTTCAGAATGCTTTCACATAAACATTCTCTCAGATTTGGGTATCATACATTAGTAAATGTATTCATATACTTGTCAGGTATATGCAAATAAATATAGAGCTCCCATTTCATTTCTTAAAAGTATACTTTTAAGAAATGAAAGGGGGGTGTGAGCACCATACTTATTTAGTATAGTAAATATATTTACTATGCAAATATATTCTTACTTGTAAAGATCTTTCCAGATTTTTGCAAGTAAGAATTTCCTCTCTTGGAGAGGAACATAAATAATCCATTTCTGAAATAATGAAATTATCAGTGATAACTTCAAGCTGTAACAGAGACTATTTTATTTTGTCTACATATTTGAAGAATTTTTTTTGCAGAATGACGTTTCATAAACTGCACAATTCTGAAATATTTTCCATTGTTTATTTTGGTCCTATGTAATTTGAGTTGTTAAATCATTTTTCTTAAAGGTGTGATTGCTGTTAAGTTAATTTTTTTCTTTTTTTTTAATATGTAATCTAAAAAAAATAAATTTTTTCATTTCTGATTTCTTTGCACATTTCTTATTTTAAATATTTATTTCTTTAATTTTGATATGCTACATTATAACAGTCTGTGCATTTTTATTTTTATTTATTTATGTGTGTATGATGTTAATCTAATCAGAAATTAGTGATTTTTTCTCCCTTTTTTTTTAGTTAAAAGACCTCGAGCTTTCCAAAAATGTAGTCACTAATGATGAACAGAGTCCAGATTTTGAGAGTTATGAAATTATAGGAGGCTCTTCAAATACAACTCCTTCAGAAAGTCATGATGTTCCAGAAGACAAGACTATTGTTTCTGGTGAAATAAAGTGCAGTATTGCTGAAGCTTCTGATCTTGCAGAAGATCAACAAAGTATTGTTACTACTAAATTTCATCCCACCAATAAGATAGAAAATGTTAAGAACAGTGTAGCTAATGATGAAGTGCCCTCTACCAGCGATAAGAGTGAAACTGATAATGTTAAAAAACAGTATGGTACAGCAAAAATGCTAGAGCGAGAATCCAGTATCAACAGTGAAACATCATCAAGTTTTGAGGTTCTTAGCCAGGGTCATGAAAATAGTAGTAGTAGCGGAGAAAGAGTCAGTATTAGCCCAACAGGCTCAGATGATAGTAGCAAAAAAGATGGCGACGGAATTGAAAGTGCCATCAGTAGTGACAGTATTAGTTTTGAACATGTTTCTCATAGTCTTTCTCCATTTGTCTTGAAAAGAGAAGAAAGTTATGAAACCTTTCCCATTACAGAAGATGATGAAATTGAAAATACATTTGGAGTAGTTGATTCTGCAGCCGAAGATACAAAAGAACAGTTACAGTGCATTAACGTTAAGGAAGATGTTTGCCATGTCAGTGAACAAATCAGCAGTCCAGCTGAACCACATGCTCAGTAGCAAACAAAGACTGATATATTTCAGCTTGTTAAGCTTAGTCCCTTATTAGAGACGTATATGTGATACATAGAACTTTGCAAAGTATTTATTATTTATTTATTTGGTGTAGTAAATATAATAGAGTTTATTTTCTTTAGATTTACTCTAGTCATTTATGTCCACATAATGTTAAATCCACCGAGTGGATGCTTTAACAGAATCTCTTTGGATTATTCCAAAATATGACACACACAAATACATTTTGATGTCTTTTTATTCTTCTTGCTGATTTTCTAAGAAGATAAGCATGACTTGAAAGTTTATGTCTCTTAACATTTAAATTATTGGTTGGTATATGTACTGTTCCCTTAATTAATAAATTTATATTTAAATACACACATTCATATGCACACAAGTATTTAGATAAGTTACAGATTCCTTAACATATGAAATTTGATGAGTTTGCAGAAGTGTTTCAGTACTGCTTCAGTTGCTCAGAACAATTTTCAGTAAAAACTAATTAATTGGAATATGAATTTGGGATGGTTAGATTTTAATGTGCAGTAGCTTTCCTAAATATATTATTGCATTTTATATGGGCAGTCTTACTGTGACAGTGTAAAGGTTGTTTGTGATAATTTGCACTGTATATATGAAAAACTAGAATGAAATATTAAATGAGAAGTATGACTAGATAATGCATTTAATTGTATAGGTGTACAGAACTATAAATGGTCCCTGGCAGTGTGATCTTGTGAAAGCTGTAACATTTCATGCCATCTAATTAAATGATCCCACCTTTACTTGCAATCATTAGAAAGTTGTTGCTTTCTATTAGATAGCCTGTATAATGTCATCTGTTGCTGTCTGATTTAAATTATTTGTTCATAACAGTTGTTGGATGTGAATGAGACATTTATGCTTAATTGGAAATTTAGTTCCTCAATAAAAAAAATAAATGAATAAAATAAATAACTGTACCTAATCACTCTTCTCCTAGGTTTGTCAGATAGCTAATATTACAACAGAGTCATGTTGATAAAAGCCATTTGGAACAGTAAATACCAATACCTCCCCCCCCCCCTTCTACAGCATCTGACTTGCTATAGCCAACTTATAGTGACCACACATATAATTTGCTGTAATGAATTTCTTTTTAGCATAGTATTTCACCTGTGGGACTTTGGTCAGA
The DNA here is from genome assembly GCF_054136105.1 of Typopeltis vanoorti. NCBI lineage: Eukaryota > Metazoa > Arthropoda > Arachnida > Uropygi > Thelyphonidae > Typopeltis > Typopeltis vanoorti. The sequence goes on along the minus strand of NC_143551.1, from coordinate 175,236,572 downwards.
AGAATTTTCAGTAATTTGTTAAACTGATGTTAACAATGACCCTTGGTAACTGGAGAGTTCCAGATGGAATAATATTTGAGTAATGTTTTATTACAGTTAATCACCATGACCAGCTGCTTTTTTGAGAGGAATTATTTTTTACTGCATTGTCAGTCTGTGCAGTCCATTCTTTGAAATATCCAAGGAAACTCATTCCACTGTGCGCATAGAGTAGAATACAGTTGGTATAGATGGCATTCTGCTCTGTAATGAATTTATTTCCATTCTGATTTTTGTTGAGCATCTTGTTTTCTACTAGATAAGTTTATTGCGCTGAATGTAACATTTTCCAAACAGTTTCTAAAATTGCTTTTTCAGTATACGATGGTTTGGAATTTGCTTTTCTTAGACAGGCTGCATTTACTTTCACTCTCTCATTTACTTAATGGCATGTCAGGAGAATCCACTCCATACCAAACATTCTCAGGTGACAGATGAGGGAAGCTAGAAAAGAGTTATTGCAATAAAAACTGAGAATTATGGACCAAAGAAAACTAATAGGTATTTCACCCATACTGAGGAAAGGGCCTCTACAATCGTATCACTTTTTCATTTCAAACCCTAGTATGCACGTGTCTCATAACAAATCTTAAGCTGTATTAATCTTAAGAGGTTGGAAAGAGACAAAGGCAGGACATTGAACATCTTATTAACTCTAGGGAAAAATTAAAGCATGCAATAGCTGTTGTGTTGCAGAAAGGGTAAGGCAGATCATTCATCAAATATATACCCATAAATGAAAAAATACTTTTCATTAGAAAATTTGAAAATTCAAAATCTTTAAAGAAACAGAAAGCAATAACATTCAAAGTCTTCATGAATGTGGGATGAAAAAACGATGGAACTTTTCTTCAAGTTTGAGTTATCTCCTTCTACGATAAGCTTCGTGCTAAAGAATTAATGTTTTGGACGAGTAGAAAAGTGTGCTAATGCAATAAACTACTACAATGGGAAGGCTTAATTCCTTAAAATTGGAAAGTGTTAATTGCTTGAACTAGTCAGTCTCAAATTGTTCATATGCTGATAAACCAAGCTATGTTTTAGTCAGTGGTGTCTGTTCTCAACAGGTTGAGAAATCAGAGCATTGAGATATAAAACAAAAATTTGATGTGAAGCAGTGAAAGATTTCCAAGAAAATTTGCTGAAAGTGTTTGAAGGGGAATGCTTTCTTTCAAAAAAAAAAAAAAATTTTTTTTTCCCCTCATATTTATCTCATACATGAGAGGCACAAGACCCCATAGCACATTGGTGATGTGTGTGAGGTGCAGATGAGCATTGAGAAAGAAGAAACCGATTGACATTCTTCTTTAAAACTGCAGGTTGAAAATTTTGGGAACACATCATGAGGAAGGCTGTTTCAGAGGACAGGTAGGTGGAATAAATGAGGAAGAGGAGAAACAGGTTCAATGTGTTTGAAATTTTACTGTAAAGGGATGTTGGACAGCAGCTGCTCTTGTTTTAATAGACCTAACAGCAAGTGGAGGAATGATGTTTGGTAAATCACTGGAGCAATGACCAGGGCCCTGTAGAAGAAACACAAAGCTGAAACATTGCATCTGTGAGATAGAAGTTGAAGTGAGCCTGTGAGGGAAGGGTCATCTATGAGACAAATTGCTCTCCTCTGGACAGCATCAAAAAATTTTAAGGAGGTTTTAGGGGCACCACCCCAAATGTGTGTATGCAGTATTCTAAGGATGGACAGATTTGGAATTTACATAGGGTTAATAGCAGGGTGAGGGTAAAATAACTTCTTGGGTAGAAAATAATGCCTAGTTTTTTAGAGGCTGAGGAAGCTATTGATGTGATGTGTTCATGCCAAGAGCAGTTATTGGAGGTAAATGTCAATCCAAGGAGATGGACACATTTATGTGAGAGAAAAGGCAGGACTGCAATCTGGTGGCATTGAAGATGACCAGGTTATCTTTGCTCCACTGAACTATGGTGGAGATAAGTGTTTAAGGCACTGGTTGCAGATGATCTTGATGTAAGGGATGATTTCTCAAAAGAGTAGGAGTGGAGAGTGCTATCATCAGCAAAGCTATGGATAGGAATTTGTAGTGAAGGATGGCAGGTGAGAGAAACAGAGCCCTGAGGTATTCCTGTATTTGTGGCATATCTCGAAGAGGGTGCCGTCTACCATGGCATGCAGTTATAGAGGGTGAAAGGTAGACTGAAGGAAGTCAGTTTGCAAAGAGGCCTTGATGTCAAACATTGACAAAATAGGAATTAAAAAAAAAAAAACATGAACTGACTCCAACAACAAAAAATACCTGATTTTAAAGGAACTAGTTCACAGAAACTAGAATATTATTGGGTTCGTATATAAGGAGATTGCAAATTGGTGCCCTTTTTGTATGCTGAAAATCTGATTCACGTGTGTGTGGGTGGGAGGAAATGACAACTTTGCCAGTTAATGGGAAATGCAATGCTGGAGCTTTGATACCTGTATCGATTATTGAAGAATGATTTCCCATCAATTTTTGTTCCTATAATCAAAAGTATTGTGCTGACAGTGAGCTTCCTTTTAAAATTTTGCTACTTTTGGAAAAATGCACCAGGCCATCCATTGATCTTTAAACAGGCTCATCACCTAACATGATTTTATTTTCTCCAAATACTACTTAGTTCTTCAATCAATTAACGAAGTTGTTATTCTTCAGTGTATGTTATCTTCATCGAACACATCTGAAAAAGTGATAAAAAGCAGTCGATGTGGAAGATAGCTCAACAATTCTAGAGTTTTGATGAAAATTCAGCCCTTTGGATTCTATAAATTCCATTTAAAGATGCTTGGAATGAATTCAAATCGAACCTGGAGGATGTTAGCCCAATAAACGAAGAGCTCTTGGGAAAATTCAGCATTTTTGATGAACATAAAAACCATTGGATATACCAGGAATGATTTTGCTAAATCTCTAACCTGAAGAATAACAAACCCTATCCACAGTTAAAGACTGAGGGTCTTGAATATTTGGAGAAAGGCAAAAGTGACTATGGTTGAGATACGTCTGTAAGAGAGTCACTGAGGAGTTCAATCTTATACCTACTTTTACATTACAAAGACAGCGAGGAGTTTGAAAAAATTGACCCGTTTAAAATTTTTGAAAAGTGATCCAAGTTTTGAACGGTGTCCAAGCTGCGATTTTTCCAACGGAAGGGCAAATAATAGTTCTGCTATTCATGTAGTTTTAATTTTTTTTTTTTAAAGTAAGATTCAAATGTAAGTTAAACAGATAGAAAACATATCCTTTTTAGTACAATTTCAAGCTTCTGAATAAACGCGGTGGTTCTTTTGTTATACTGTTCGATAATCAGTTAAGTACTGAATGATTTGCAATGCCAATATGAATTAGCATCATCTAAATCTGCGTACTTTTTAGATTATATAACCATGTAACATAAAAATTTAAAATAAAATATAAATTATAAGAAAACTGTTATTTGAAACATTCACAAAATTAGAATAATTTTTAACGTGGTTCAGAATATTAGAATATTCCAATTTTTTCCGATTGGTTTTGAGGAGAGCATAGAAATAGCATACATTTAAGTAGTTGAGGAATCGTTTCCGCATGAATTTCAGTTAATCATTTGCTAAACATGGGTTGAACGAGTGACATATTGGAAGCTAAGAAGTGTCGTATGGTGTCTACACAAAGGCCGAACTCAACAGTTTATAGCTAAGGAATTGAATGTTCTCAAGCAAGCGTCAGTCGAGTATTGAGAGAGTATTCTAATAACCGGAGTTTTCAAAATAATCGCTGCAATAGCGGTCGAAAGGTAATAACTACATCAAGAGATGGGAAGAGATTGAAGAATATCGTGAAGAAAAACCGATTCCGAGGTGTAAGGTGGTATGTTCACAGGAGATGGAAAGAACAACTATCATTTGATAATGCATGAAACGTTCAGTGAAATTTGCAACCTCTGTCATTGTATGCCTGCATATGGTCCAGGTAGACTGTGTATAGTGTACGAAAGAGTCAATTCCATAGTGTACCAAGAAATTCTTGAGCAGTTTTTTTTTTTTTTTTTTTACCGGCATCGGAAGATTTATTGATGGTGATTTCCTTTTTCAGTAAGATTCAGCTTCTTGTCACACTTTCATGACTACTACTAGATGGCTCAAAGAAAGGCAAATCAATGTAATACCTTGGCCGGCAAACTCGCTAGATTTCTTCATAATTCCCCACAAATGAGAATTTGTGGGGAATTATGAAGAAACGTTTTGAAGAAGTTCCCCCAAGAAACAAAAATGAACTACTTTCTAGTCTGCAGACCACATCGGCATGTTTTGATTAAAAAGAAAAAAAAAGACAACTGCTACTAAATAATATGCCCAAGTGTACAAACGGTCATAAAAGCTAAGGGGGATGCAACAAAATACTAATTATGTTGTTTGTTTCCCTTCGATTGTAATTTTTGTGAATGTTTTCAAATAACAGTTTTCTTATAATATAATTTATATTAGAAAGTACATTTTTAATATACCTTGGGTATATACTATGTTAAAGATACCAAGCAATGTTATAAGCTAGGTTTTTAATCCTTTTTCCCAAGTAAGCAAACTTGACTTATTTGTCTGTTTGCTTACTTGGGAAAAAGGATTAAAACCGAGCTTATAAAATTGCTTGGTATCTTTAATATAATTTATATTACCTTTTTATGTGTTTACATGGTTATATAATGTACAAAGGACGTGGATTTAAATGATGCTAATTCATATCTGGTAATAATTATTTTCTATTCAATAAATTAGAATTGCAAATCATCCAACACATTTTCTTTGGTTATAATTTTTTGATTCGGAGGTGTTACTCAAACTTGCATGTTATTTTCATGGAACATTTTTTATTCATCACGTTGCAGTAAAAATTTGTTCAATAATCAACTGAATTCATTATAAACGGAATTAGTTGCTTATTGAACAATATAATTAAACACTCATTCATTTTATAAAATAGAGATAGGTATAATTAAAATGTATTTTATAACCAATAATCTCAGTAAGAGTAAAACATTTACTATTTTTATCCATATAGTGAGGGACGGAAAACCTTAATGTCATACTTCGTAAAGAATTAGGAAATCAGATCACAGTATTTTATGTGGAAAAGGTTGGGCATTATGAAAGATGACACCTATCTTAACTCACACAAAAAATAGATGAGTTAATTATTTCTTTTGCTTAAAAAAAAGTACGAATCCGCAAAATCGACTACCATAATTTTTATTTTAATTTTATGACTCCCAACAACGGTAGGTTGTGAATTTATAATAATACGTTAGTACTGATGTACTATAGATTTTTAACCGTAAAATTGCACCCAGACTATAATTTTAAGGTTAAAAAAATGTCCATAAAGTATGATTTTGTCTTTTTGATTTCATCTGTCTAGAGCAACGTGAAAGGAAATGCGACAAAACAACATAATAGGTTATGCATTGTTGCCAACGTGGCTAAAAAGAGACTGCCTGTATTCGCAATATTAAATGTCTAGATGGAAATAATATTCTTCGAGATACATTTCAGCAGACTGGCTTACTTTTCTTCTTCTCCGTCCTTCTTAGGTCTTAAGCCTTTTTTTTTTTTTTTTTTTTGTGGCAATATTGCAACCCATCTTTCCAGGTTTTTTTGCGGTCTTGGTTTTCTTTTTCTATTCGTTTAATTAGTGTTTCTCTTTGCCTTCTGTTGATATGCTTTTGCCATATTTTTCCTGTTTGTCATTAATTTATTTACTGGCTGCAAGGCGCAGTCTATTGTATATTTCTTTGTTTTTAATTTTATTTTTCTCCGACTTGTTTTCCTACACTTGTAGACAATTTTCAGAAACCTTTTAATTTCTGTTTGATCTTGAACATTGAACTTCGAGAGGAATCTGAACATTCTCCACAATGCACTGCTTCCTACTTTGTTGCATTTCTACCGAACTAACTATTGTCTCTTTCAGCAAGGCAATGCACTAATTTCATGGTTTGTGGACATGAACTTCACTACACAACTGGCTTCTCCTCCACAGAGCCTTGATCTCAACCCTCTTGAACAATCTGTGAGATCAACTAGAGCGTTGGGTGAGGTCAAGGGACGTGCGTTCACAATAGTCCAGGAGACGGCATTACATGCTTACAGGCTATCGTACGCTCGTGGAAAGTATGTGCCGTAGGATTACTGCAGTCATTGCAACGAAATTAGGTCCTGCATCTTACTAAGGTGGGCGCCATGGCTGTTCCTCACACTACGTTGCCCGTTGAGCTCTTTCCAAGCGATGTATATCCTCACTTATATAACATAAAAACAGATAAGAAGTCTAACGTTATAAATAAAAAAGTGTAGTAAGCAAAAGTAGTATGGTTTTTGAAGAAAATAAACTGAACATCAAATTGGTACTGTTTATGTTTTGAATGCACGTTAGTATCCTTGAAGAATTATTAATGATCCAATCTGTTGGATCCATTATCCAAAATAATTAATTTATACTAAGTTGAACAATTTTTCCTCATTTCGGTAGAAGAACAAATCTCGAGCTGCTTTCTTGTATCGTTTGGACTGATTTCATTTCCTATATCTTTAACCGATAGGCCGCTGGATATTTTTAGTATTAAGTATAGTGTTGATGCAATACAACTTGGTATAATTAGAAACTATATATTTCATAATTTGTTTGATAAAGGATTGTTTAAGGATGAATGTTATATAAGTGGAAGGAGATCTTCACAATATCTTTTTAAGGAATATAGATTATTATTGCATATCTGAAGCAAAAAAAGTAGAGCAGGAAAATAGATACCAGACACATAAAAATCTGTACTCAAAATTTGTGGAAAAGTGAAAAGCTATGATAATTGTATGTTGGATCAGGATACAGACTAGTCATCACTAATGGCATGTTTCAACACGAGGGTATACACAGGACCATTTTAAGGTATGTGCACACTCAATTAGGAAGCTCCAAATTCAAGGAAATATGTAAAATAAAAAAAATATATAAAAAACCCTGCTTTTATGGCTGAGAAATAACTTTTTACCGCATTTTTGCTGACCGCCAAACTTGCGCTTTTACGCATTGCCTTAGTCTCAGTGGGTTGTGACTGCTCTAGGTGTGCACAAATCACATGGAGAAGACATAGAATAAATAAAAGTCACATTTAGTTTAGTTCTTGTTTTCAAACTGCATTTTCCCCCCCTTGAATATTGTATATTTTAGTCTACAGTCAGGGCTGGATTAAGACCCATAGAGGCCCTAAGCACTTAAAAGATTTTGATGCCCCATATATATGTAATTCAAAATATAAACAATAATAAACCATAAAATAAGTTTTATTTTTCAAAATGAAACAAAACATATAGTAAGATGGAAAATAATGTTTATTTTTGTATGCTTCAACTTTATTTAGATTTGAAAAGTTTTCTACTTTTTTTAATTGCAAAGTCTTTGCTCAGATCCTCAAAATTAATCTTACATATAGTAGAGATAAGGCATTCAACCTGCCTTGTTGCATAGTTGTTCTGATGGGATTTTTAATATACTTCAACTGAGAAAATGAACGCTCAGCTGAACTATTTGTGACTAGTAATGTTAAAAATATACGAAAGGCAATGTCTATATTTGGAAAGGCACACTCAATATTGTCTTCTACAATTATTTTATATAAAGTTCAGCATGTCTGAATCTTGTTTTTACATTTTTTGTTGCACTGAACTTATGGTACACATATGAGTGAAACTGCTGAAGCTCAGCTGAGAAATTAGTGTTCAAGTCCTCTGGGTAAGCATCAATCAGCTTTTGACAACACTGAGAATACCTTTCAATTTCAGTAGATGATGAAGTCACTGAAGTAGCATTATGTGGCACATCACTTAGAAAAGAAAGGCTGTGATATTTCTTTGTATATCTCTCCTCTTCTCATCTCAGTTTCAAGTTTGTCAACAATTGTGTAAAAGGTGATACGAAATTTATCTCTGGCATTCAGATATACTTTTGGAGCATCTCAATCATTGGGTACCTTCTTTCTGATACGTTTGCGAATTTGAGCTGCCTTGTAATCAACATCTGGTAGCACTTCCTTTGTAGCTGCTTGATATCTTTCAAATTCATTTTGTGAAGTGCACAATTGGTCAGCTAATGATCCATACATATCTGCACATGTTTTTAAGTTGACATCCTCATTCTGTAGAGCTTGGCTTACTCTATGAAAATTTTGCAAAACCTCATCCCAAAAATTCAAGATAAAAACGAATTCTAGCTCTTGCATCTTATTTGCAATATTATCTGCTTCTCTTCTAGTATCTCCCTTTTGTGACTGGTCTTTGGCTATACAGTATAACGCTACTAAAATTTGAAGGAAAGATTTCAAAATTGCTGCTGTTGCCATAGCATGTGCCTCTCATCTGGTATCAGAGAGGGATTTTAAGACATTTTCATTTCCAATACGAATTGTCTACCAGCTGGTTGAGGCTGAAAAAAAAGGTATAGAGCAACCGCACTGTAGAGAAGAAATTAACCGTCTCTTGACAGCAGTCAAGGGCACTTCGTCGTACCGAATTTAGTGAATGAGCTGCACATGGCACATATATAGCAAACTTGTTTGTTTCTAAAAGTTTTTGCTGCATCCCCTTATAACGCCTAGACATGTTAGCAGCATTGTCATAAGACCCCTATTTGAAAAGGTTAGCTGACAAACTTTACGTAAGTACTGCAACACCTGATTTGCTATTGCTTCACCAGTATGGCTTTTCATTTCCAGAAAGGTTAAAAACAGTTCAATAGGCTGTCCATCTTTTAAGTACCCAAGTACAACACTTAACTGGTCGATATGTGACAAATCTGGTGTTGAATCAACTGACAAACTAAAATAACCAGAAGATTTTACTTCATCAACAATAAGCACGTGGACCTTTTGAGCCATCAGTTGAATGAGTTCCTCACAGGTGGCTTTGGACAGATAAGGATTTCCTTTGCCACAATTTCCATATTTTGCAATGTGACCTGCTAAAAATGGACCAAACTGACTTATGAGCTCAAGCAGCCCTAAAAAGTTCCCATTTTGCAATGATCCAAATCAGGGGCACGCCGGCCATATGTGCAATCTGTGCGATGCACACAGGCACCAGGATAGTAAAGGTGCCAAAGAGGAGAAAATACTTAATAAAAATTTTTTAAAGTGATTTTTTTATTGGAGGGGAGGGATAGGGGTGCCAGCTAAAGTTTTGTACACAGGTGCCGGACACTACTGGCATGCTACTGGGTATAGGGGCGCCAACTAAAGTTTTGCACACAGGTGCCAGACACTACTGGCGTGCCCCTGATCCAAATCTTTCTTCTGTTCCTCGAAAAATCTAAGCTACGTTCAGCTAACGTACGAATAACAGCTATGACAAGCCTCAGGACATGTTCCCAGTAATTACACTTTTCCTGAATTTGTTTTTCTAACAGTTGTCCCAAACCTACACCTTGTCTACAAGTTAAGTATGTTAGCATAGAGTCTCGGTGAATGGTGCTTTTTTCATGTTGATCAATTACAATTGTATTTCGCCAGTCACTGAACCCTTCTGTTGTAACAAAATGTCAGGAATTTTTAGGAGCAAACAGTTTACAAACAAAATAATAAACCGATCCTGTTGATGGTGAATACAATAACAACTCTCTCTTGTATTCCCCACCATTGGCTTTTGTCCCAACAAAAAGTTTCTGCGAACAGTATCTTACTGGTTTTCCACTATTGAAATGTTGGTAAGACTTATCAAATGGCCCATTGTGGTGTTGACAGTCACTGGGTCCACAAGCAGTCCAATAAGCCACGTCATCAGCAGAGAAATCAAGCCCCAACCCTTGATCTTTTGTTATATTTATTTCATCTTTTGCAGAGTGAATCATTTCACCACCATCACCATGGCCCACTAAACTTTCATTTTCAGCAATTATTTCAACCTCAGAATGTTTTTGCCTTTGTAAGGCAAACTTGCATCAACATTTGCAGTAGAGATATCAAGAGAATTTACAGACAAAGTGAGACATGTGCTAGATGAGCCTGCTTGTGACACCTTGATGATTCCAACATCATATTTTGATTTTGAAGTGATCAAAGTGGTATTTGCGTCCACTTCTGATGACGGAGATTGGCTCTGATCAGGAACTGGTATATAATGTTGTAGAACTTGTGTGAAGAAATCAGTCAGCTTTGCAGTCTTGGAATCTAATTCCAAAGTCTCCTCTTGTTTCTTTTTTGATAGTTTTCGCTTTTGTGCACCACTTAATTGAACACGTTTCACCTTGGTTCTTGGGATCTGTTAAATACAGAAATAAAAATTTGTTGAATATTAGGTGGCAATCAACACAGTTACACATATCATAGGCAAAATCATACGAACAATTTAATTTTCGGCTTACAGCTGAATCTTGTGCTTTAATTAACTCTTATTTTACCGAAGTCGCACTTTTGCAACAGCTAGGCCTTTTACTGGAGGGACGTTTCTGAGACAACCACGTGATTTGTTTTATATAATTGCTTCTGCAGCCTTTTATAAGACATAATTTATTAAAACAAGACCTAAAACAGACAGGAAAATAAAAAATAAAATCAATCAACAAAAAATCAGCTAATGTTTTTTTGTTCCCGTATAGGGAGTAGGCGAGGCCGATTTTAAGCCCTATCTATCTTTTGGAGACTGAGTGGGCAGTTCAATCTCCGCTGACAGGCCTAAGGCTATCACTAATTAATCGGCACGCAGTGACGAAGGCGGCTAGTAAGTGCCGCCATCTGGTGGTCCCTAACACAATATATTTAATATCTGAAAATAGTGTGGGTTCGACGACCGATTTTCTTGAGTTTATGGGACGAAAAACCCGCTAGCCCGTCGTGCCAGAGATCAACTTTTTCTAAACCTAATCGAGAAAAGGTTTAGAAAAAGTTCCTCTAGTCGGCGACTAGATTCGAATGCCTTTCGTCGTGCGGTCAAGTGCCGTAGAGTGCAAACGCCACTTCTACTGAGCTACACAGGCTCTCTAAAAAATAAAGTGGTTACATTAATTATAAAAAATTACCTCATTTAGCGCAGTGGTAGTGCCAGAAAGTATCGTGAGCGATAATACGGTGTAAACGAAGAGTCATGCACGTGGTTAGAGTTTTATTAGGCCTTCTACACGTCATTATTTATTGAAAGAAAGTAGGCAACAGTAAGAAAAGATAAAAACAATGAAAAACTAATTAAAAATTAATTAAAATTAAATTCGTCATCTAACTAAAGCAGAAATTCTCTGGTGCTCCCCCCCCCCTTTCCATGATGCCCTAAGCACGTGCTTATTTTGCTTAATGGTTAATCCATCCCTGTCTACAGTTCACATTGGAAAGCTGCTTTCAATCGAGTTCAATTCTTTTTAATACTTTACTTTCTTGCATTTTTTTTTTCAGTATGATATTCAATTTTATCCTATTCAAAACTATTCTTTTTAATACTTTACTTTCTTGCATTTTTTTTTTCAGTATGATATTCAATTTTATCCTATTCAAAACTAAATTGCATTTACTTCTTTCATATTCATATTTACTTTCTTGCATTTTTTTTTTCAGTATGATATTCAATTTTATCCTATTCAAAACTAAATTGCATTTACTTCTTTCATATTCCTAGAAGATTCAGTGGCAGATTCTAAAGAAAACACTAATTGATTGATCAATAGAAGTTCTCTTCAGGGATAGCCACGGAAATGAAGAAAATATCGAAAGTTCCTAGTAAATATGTCAGCAAGTGCTTTGAGAGAATACAGAGGAGAAACAAAAAAAACAAAAAAAAACGATGTAAAGTGTACAAGTAGTTAAATAAAAGTCATGGAAAAGCTTTAGTAAGAATATAGAAGATAAATAATCAGGACAGTTCAAAATGTCTAGAGAGAGGTCATTCCACTTACTTTTAAATGGAGAAAATATTACTACAAAAGGAATCAAACATGAAAACTGAGCATACAGATATTCCAGACGTCTGGAATAATTACTCTGAATGATTGATAAAGGAAACAGGAGCTGACAGAGTATTGGTCTGGTCTCCTGGTTTCCATTGTGATTCTGATACAGTGGAGAGAGTGCAAAAGAGAATATTAAAATGGACTGTAGAATACTGATTATGAAGACAGAATTTGAGGAGAAAGAGGGGTGATAGGATTTGAGACTTAAAAACTTCTGAAAGGGCTATACAGGATTTCAGTTGATGGAATTTTTCATTTTATAGAGGATGGGGAAATGACAAGAGAGCATCCTTGGAAGTTGAGAATGAACATGGCTAAGAAGGGGATGAGGGCTAGATATTTTTCTCTCATAGAGTGATGCGTGATTGGAATGGATTGCCATTGGATGTTGTGTGGGTAAGCAGTATGAATGAATTCAAGAACAGCTATGATAGCTGTGCGTGTAGTAAGTGGCCTCCCACGATGAGTCCCTCCAGGTCTCTTTTAATTAATAATAATAATAATAATGAATGTAATCAGGTGAATACAATACTTGAGATAGAAAAGGGATATGAAATACCTGAAATGTGGAAAAGCAGTTGGAATATAAATGTTTTACAGTGGCTGCACTGAATAATTTAGGGGCATCTGTAGCCAATCAGAGATAACTGGCCCAAGATTATCGCTAATTATAAACGGCATGTGACGAAGAGAGGGAGACAAGTGTCGCCAAATTCGTGATTCTTAATCCTAACCAGTACAGTATATATCTGAAATAACGTGGATTCGGTTCATTTTCTGGAATTATGGGAAGAATGCCCGCTTGTCCGTATTTCAGATCGACTAACTCCGCGACCGATCGAAGAAAAGGTTACAAAAAATTCCTCCAGTCGGCGACTAGATTCAAACTGAGATCAGCTTTCTTCGGGCGGCCTAGCGCTATCAACGCCACTTCCACAGGGCTGCATGGGCTCATCGTTAAAATGGAAAAATAAAATTATTTTTCCATTTTAACGATTGTCTAAATACACATTTTTCAATGTGTATTTAGACATTTCCCTACAGATTATTCAAGGTGAGATCCATACAAGTAAACTTGGGATGAGGCTAAGAGACATTTTGGAAGAGAAATTTGGAGAACAACTGGGTTCAGGCCAAACAGGTGTCACGATCAAATTTTGACTTTACGGCAGATAAGAATCATGGCAATATAAGAAGGGTTTCTATTTAAGTTTTGTAGATCTAGAAAAGGCACAAGTTTTTGTAGATCTGGAGATGGCAAATTAAAAGTCAAAATAGACAACAGAATTAGCAAAACTAGTATGTCGGGGGTATCAACAGAATATATTTATTACCACTAACTAATTGCATACAATAGTCTGTTCAATGAAATTTTAATTTAAAAAGAATAGAGATGGATTACTTATGTAGATAAATATTTAATAGTTGTAAAAATTTCGTCGAAGTATCCAAAGAATCTTCAGTACAGCCGAATAACAGAACACAATATAGAAATGCTAGTGAAAGAAGAATTTTATAAAGCCTCATCAGTTCAAGTAAGACCCGGTCAATGTCATTCCAAATTAAAATAACAAATATGTATATAAATATACAGAATAAACTTAGACATTAAAAATTATTACTAGAGTAATAATAATTATTGCTTGAAATTTGCTTCTACTTACAGTTCTATGAAATGCATGATTTAGACATGATGAACTTCCATCGAATCTTTTGGGAGTCCTTTGTCTAGAATATATTGTTCGAGGCTATGAAATCCATATGTAATGACACGGCCAATTATGGGAACCTTGTCAAATTTAATTTCGCTTGAATGCCATTCATTTCTTGTATAAAGTTAGATTGTGTGCAATAGTGCGACACATGAATAGAGATTAAATATAAATTACGATAATTTCAACTGTTTTCATTTTATGTCACTATACTATTGACGGGTATGAAATTTCGAATATTATTACATCTCTAGCTTTGTTGTAATCTCAGTAATGATAATATTTTTGAAGCCACCTATGTAGTGAAATTCAACATCATTTTTAATCTGGATTACTGTTAATATTAGGATATCTAACTGATAGTTCACATTTTCCATAAGTAATTCTATGTGTTTTAGAAGTATTGTCTCTTATTAAAATTTTGCCTTAGATCTTTTGTAATGTCTTGCTTCAAAGGCTGGTCGATTGCTAGAGCCTCTGATACTAATGGCTCAGTTAAGTAAGTTTGAGCGCGGTTAGTAGTTGGAAGGGACTCAATCGTTCGATGCTGTTGGCACACACACTCTCCCTCGATGAGTCTTTGGGCTCCCTGGAGGTGTCAAATAATAATAATAATAATAATTACATTTCTTGGCTCTAAATAGGAAGATGCTTGGGATTTCTAGTAAGGTAGTAAGGTGTTCATTCAGATATATTGTGCTGTCTTTGAAATGATCATATATCACAAGTCAAGTTTGCGCCTGCACGTATTTTCAAGTCTAGCTATATATATATATATATATATTAGGATAACCAAGCAATTTTATATGCTTGGTTATTTTAGCTCCTAATCCCAAGTATGCAAACAATTAAGTTTGCGCCTGAAACAAAGTTCAAGTCTAAAGATGGTACAACACCAGGGCAACTCATTGTAAAGGTGGTTAAAGCTTTGATCACTATTCTTAGTATTTTCCCATAATGTAAAGCACATCTCACTAGAAGATGTATACTGCAATGCATTATGGGTGGGATCACTACCCAGACCGGTTTCGACCTTTTTTGAGGTCTCCTCAGTGAGTAGCTAGACCCTAAATACCAAGGTTTTAGTAATACAAAGCCTTATCAACTTTACCTATATAAGTTGCAACAAGGTGTATTAAGTTTTAATAAAAATCTCTGGAGGAGATATTGATGGGAATAAATTTTTAACTTGGGTATATTGTATATTAGGATAACCAAGCAATTTTATATGCTTGGTTATTTTAGCTCCTAAAAATTTAAAAATCTAAAAAGTTAAAAATTTATTCCCATCAATATCTCCTCCAGAGATTTTTATTAAAACTTAATACACCTTGTTGCAACTTATATAGGTAAAGTTGATAAGGCTTTGTATTACTAAAACCTTGGTATTTAGGGTCTAGCTACTCACTGAGGAGACCTCAAAAAAGGTCGAAACCGGTCTGGGTAGTGACCCCACCCATAATGCATTGCAGTATACATCTTCTAGTGAGATGTGCTTTACATTATGGGAAAATACTAAGAATAGTGATCAAAGCTTTAACCACCTTTACAATGAGTTGCCCTGGTGTTGTACCATCTTTAGACTTGAACTTTGTTTCAGGCGCAAACTTAATTGTTTGCATACTTGGGATTAGGAGCTAAAATAACCAAGCATATAAAATTGCTTGGTTATCCTAATATACAATATACCCAAGTTAAAAATTTATTCCCATATATATATATATATATATATATATATATATATATATATATATATATATATATATATCAGCTAACGCCTATTTGTTGGTGCCTAGTCTCTAATTAATGTTCTGGTGTCCTTCCAGCCATATTTATCTCTAAATGCCTTTGTTTTAAATTTTATAATTATAGATTGTGCTTTGTTTTCTATGTACACTAGAAACGCGATATCATGTTCATTAAGGTTGACCTTAATTCTATTTGAAATTTTTCTTACTATTCGCAAACCTTTTTCATGTGGCTTGGGGAACATCAACAGTTACCAGGTCATCCACAGTTCGGCAAATTAATTTAAGTTCATTACATAGCTCGGATTTCAGCGTTTTTAGTCTGGGCTACTTAATTTTTTTTCGGGACAGGCTAGCAATGACAAATAAGAAAGTCATCTATTTTTTTTGAAGTATATCCTTTTCAAGTCATTATATTGTGTACATTGTATATTGCATGTTTAAAGATCTCCGAAATTAGGAATAAAAGTCTTCAGCTTACCCTTTGTAGGGAATATAGGGGTTTAGAGTATTTATTTGTTCTATTTGTTGCGATAATGAAAGTTCCGTTGCCATTCATTATTTCAACGAATCAATGAAAGAATGCTATCAAAAAAGCATCTAACCTCTTTTATTCCCTTATAGGGAGTAGGCGAAGCCGTTTTAGTCCTATCTAACGTTTGGAAACTGAGAGCAGCTAAGTCTTCACTGGTAGCCAATCAGAGACAGCTGGCCCAATACTACCACTAATTATCAACGTCATCTGACGAACAGAGTGAGACCAATGTCGCCAAATTCGTGGTCCCTAACCCTAATACAGTATAGTATTTGTCTGAAATTCTGTAACTAAATTGAATAACTACTACAACAAATCTGGTATGAAAATTAGCATTAAATCAAACAAAGACTATGGGAAAAAGTCAGGAATATTGAAAGTATCAGCTGCAGCCTGAATAGAGAATAACATAGAAAATATACCACTTTGAGTATTTAGGCACAATTTTTAGTGGAGATGGCAATTAAAAGTGGAAATAGGCAACAGAATTAGCGACACTAGTATGTTGGGGAGTCAACAGAATATATTTGTTACAATTAAAGTAAGCCACATCTGATGGAGAGATGACTAACATCTATCGTCATGCTATGGTCTATCATCCGGAAATCGATACAAAATTAATAACGGAAAAAACTCACGTACAAAGATTATTTAATAGTATAATTTTCGCCTGTGTGTCACAGGCATCTTCAGTACATTAAGCTCAAAATTAAACACTAACTGACAATTCCAAAAAGCGCGACCTAAGTAGCTGGTGTAAGATAACTAAAAAGGTCAATAACTTTCCTAAAAAATAAAAAATAATAAAAAAAATAAATAAAATAAAAATTAATACAATAAAAAGTTAGGAAAGATTAGCTGATTTGTAAAGTACTATCTCCCATAAAGGGGATAGACGTAAGCCGTCGGATCTGTTTAAGTTAGGAGAATGAAGTAGAGTTTCACGTGTTTGTTTCTTTATAAAGGCGTTCCATGAGGAACTGACTTTTGTGAAGAACTCTTGTCTTTCTCCAATGAACTCTGTGTCTAGTGAAGATGGCATGTTCAGAAAGTCCAGACTTTTCAGGTTTAAAGTATTCAATATAAGATTGGTGTTCTTTTAGCCGAATAGAGGCAGATCTTCCCGTTTGTCCGAAATAAGATAATCCACAAGAGCACGGAATCTGGTAGACACCTGGATGATTAAGATGTGGAAGCTTGTCCTTAGGAGAAGTGAGAAAGGTGGAGATTTTTCTAAACGGTCGAAAAGCAACAAAAATATTCAGTGGTTTTAAAACTTTTGCTATACGTTCACTGATGCCTTGTACATTAGGGATAGTAATGCGCGTTATTTCCTCTGTGTTTGAAGAGGAAGACATTAAAACTACTTAGGTGGCGCTTTTTGGAATTGTCTGTTAGTGTTTAATTTTGAGCTTAATGTATACTGAAGATGCCTGTGACACACAGGCGAAAATTATACTATTAAATAATCTTTCTACGTGAGTTTTTTCCGTTATTTATTTTGTATCGATAGGTCTACTCACGGTTTTCCTCTTTTAAAACCTATCATCCGGAAAGAGGCAAGGCTATCATCTGGAAGAGACATATGTCGAGGTGTCAAAAGAAAAACTGATTAATTCGCTACGTCATATAGTAAATGGGACAAAAAAAAAACTATAAACAGCATTAGAAAGCTTATAATTAAATTGTAAGCAAGCATCTACATCAATTGGAGTCATCTATGTTTAAGCCATATTCTCTCGTTATGAGAGAATGTGGTTTAAACTTGGTGATATGCAAGTCAACTCTTTACTTTACTTTACGGAGATGATGGTATACTTTTAAATAAATTCCAAGTTTTTCGGGATTCCTTAACTAAATTGAATAACTGCTGCCACAAATTTAGCTTGATAATCAGCAATAGAAAGGCAAAACTTAAAATAAGCATGACATCGAAACATAAACAACTGCATTTTTAATGGAGAACCTACAGTATGAGTTAAAACATTTCAATTATTCAGGCATGATTTTTAGTGAAGATGGAAAATCGAATATGGAAATACGAAGATAACCGAATAAAGAAAGCTGATAAAACTGAGAACCAGTAGATAAATTTATCTGGAATAAAGGGAAATTAGCCAAAACACTAAAGTAGTCGTATACAAAAGAAGATAGTGTTCAAACCGATTTGACTTGATCGATCTGAGTGTTGGGGTAGAAATAATCAGTGGCGTCTCGTGGCTTGAAGTCGTGGGGGGTGACGCAACTTTCAACTTTTTGTTCATGATGATATAATTAAATATTACAAGCAAATATAAATAAATTAATAAATATATTTATATATCAAGAAAAATTTGTGGCGCTGCAGTTCCGCAGTGCCTATGCAACAGCCGCCCCTGGAAATAATAGATGTTGTTATTGTTAGGTTTTATGGCAAAGTAACTAACGCTATTGGAGGTCAGTGCATCATGTTAGGAATACATTTGTTCTTCTGGTTGTCTTTCTGGTTTTACATTATGAGGAAACCAAAGTTTCGTGGAGGATATATCCACCTATGCCATATGAGACTTACTAACTCACCTTCATCTGAAAACGCCTAAATTTATAATCGTTCTTGGCGCCCTAGACTGTATAGGTGCTGAGTCTTTCCAGAGTTATAAGTCAGTTGATCAAACACTATAAACCACAGATATGATTGATGCGTTAGTTAGCTGATTTTTTAATTTACGGCTGAAACAATTAAGGCTATGAGAAGTTGTGTATTCTTCTTCTTCTTCTTCTTCTTCTTCTTCTTCTGCAGCTTCTCCCACTTAAGTGGGGTCACTGTTTGTAATGAGTCTCCTCCACACCTCCCTGTCTTGGGCTGTCACCACATCCAAGTTCTTCATCTTCAAGTTCTCTTCTACCAGTTCCCTCCATCTCTTCTTTGGCCGCCAACGCTTCCGCCTTCCTTGCACATCCATCTGCATGACCCTTCTTCCCACATATTCGTCCTCCCTCCTCATCACATGACCAAACCATCTCAACCTTGCCTCCTGTATTTTCGCTCCTAAGTTCGTAACTTTCACTGTTCCCCTGACATAGTCATTTCTCAGACGATCCTTTCTGGTCACACCGCACATCCACCTAAGCATTCTCATCTCTGCTACTTCCATCCTGCTGATGTTATTTTTCCTCAGGGCCACAGTTTCTATAGAATATGTCATAGCTGGCCTCACTACTGTCCTATGAATTTTGCCTTTCAGATTGATCGGTACCCTCTTATCGCATAACACTCCAGCCATCTCCCTCCAGTTCCTGCAACCCGCTTGTATCCTGCATCCCACATCCTTCTCAGCTCCTCCATCTTTTTCCACTGTTGAACCTAAGTATCAAAAGTCTCTCACCTTCCTGATGACATTTCCTTCCAGCTCCAGATCTGTCTCCTGGCCGCCGCCACCACCCACTGCGCAACACATATATTCTGTCTTACTTCTGCTCAGTCTCATACCTCTCTCTTCCAGTACTTTTCTCCATCTTTCCAGTTTAGTTCCCGCTTCTTCTCTTGAATCTACACACAGCAAGATGTCATCAGCATACAACATTGTCCAATGCGCATCTTTTCTCACCTCCTCTGTTACCACCTCCATCACAATATTAAACAGAAACGGACTTAATGCTGACCCTTGATGCAAGCCAACTGTTACTTGAAAACTTTCTGTCTGTCCCAGAGAGGTCCGAACACTTGTCTTCACATTTCTCTATATTTCCCGCACCAACCTGACATATTTCTACGGCACCTTCTTCTCCCTCAGACACCTCCAGCCTTCTTGCCTTGGCACTCTATCGTATGCTTTCTCCTGATCAATAAATACCAGATGTAGCTCCCTTTGTTTCTCTCGATATTTTCCCATCATCTGTCGTAATCCAAAGATAGCATCTGTTGTTGATCTACCAGGCATGAAGCCAAATTGTTCCTTTGCAATCTCCACCTCCTTCCTCAATCTACCATCAAGAACCCTTTCTAGGATCTTCATTGTGTGGGACATCAACTTTATTCCTCTGTAATTTTTACAGTCTTGTGCATCCCCTTTACCCTTGTAGATGGGAACAAGAGTACTCTCCCTCCATTCCTCGGGTATATTTTCCTGTTGGCAAACTTTCATGAACAGGTCCCACAGCAGGTCAATTCCCTCTTCCCCGAGTGCCTTCCATGCCAACACTGGAATTCTGTCGGGGCCCACCGATTTCTATTCCTCATCCTCTTCATGGCCTCCGTCCCTTCCATTCTACTGATGTTCTGCACCATCCGCTCAGAAAGCTGCCCATCTCCTCTGTGAGTCCTTGCATTTTCCTCATTCAAAAGTCTCTCAAAGTATATTTTCCATCTGTTTCTTATGTCCACATCCCTCCATAATACTCTTCCTTCAGCATCTTTAATCTACCTCACATGTAAGATGTCCTTTGCTGCTTTATTTCTACATTTCGCTAGTTGGTAAATTTTTCTCTGTCCTTCCTTTGTTTCTAATTGATCATACAGATCTTGATATGCCATGGCCTTCGCCTGTGCCACAACTCTCTTGGCTTCTTGCTTTCTCTCTTTGTACACCTCTCTGTCCTCTTCCACTCTTGACTCATCCCACTTCTGCTTTACCTTCCTCTTAGCTGTCACTGCCACTTTTACATTATTATTCCACCACTAACCCTCCTTCTGCTCTCTAATCTTTCCAGATGTCTCACCAAGCACGTCGATTGCACAGCGCAGGATTATTTTTGAATTATGTTTCCACCAGTCTGGTACACTTTCCAGTCCATCCGAAATCCTCTCTAACACCCTCTCCCTAAAACGATTCCTCACACTCTCCTCTTTTAAGCTAAACCACTGAATTGTCTTCATCCCATGGCATCCAGAAGTTCTTATCTTCGATCTTATTGTGTATTGTTTCTGTTAATTGCATGTGTTCTTCTGGCTTGCCGTTCTGACAAAAACTTTAGGGAATGAAGTGTTGGATCAATAGCAGAATCATATTTAAAATGAAGATATTAGAAAGTAGCTTGATTTTCGCACCGAGAAAGGTGTGAGGAGAGCTAACCTAAGATAGCATGGTCATTTAGGCAAAATGGGAGAGGAAAACTATCACACTTATCAACAACGTATCAAAAATATAAATGTTTGATTCCAAATGGCTAGGAAAAGAGACCCAGAGGAAGACTAAGATCTAGATACTCAATAATACCGGAGACTTGAAAAATAATAGAATGATCTGGAAGATTCAATTATTAGACCAATATTTTTCCTTGGTTACCATAGCGTCCTCATGGGTACAAAGATATACACTTCATTTGGAAGCAATCACCTGTTAAAGATTTTTCAAGAAATCTTTTCAAGTCATACGCTCTCAAGGAACTTTGAATATCCAGGAGCTATTTTAAATGAAGTTATATGTCTCTTATGTCCATGTATCATTACTATCATTAGAACAATAACTATCTAAATACTACTCGCAGATGTTTGCCAACCTAAAACAAGACTGACAGACACCATTAGACAACATCATATTACAATGTCCAAACTGAGGAAGTAAAGTTTTTAACAGACAAAGTTGGAGGAAACGAATCCAGGAGGTCAACGCCTGATCTAGTCTGTAGAACCATAAGAAGAAGAAAAAGAAAATGCTATTTGCAACAATCAAGGCGACAGTTGTCGCTTGGATTACCACATCATTTGGCATATCAGTTTACGTCTAATATGCCAAATGATTCTCGTTGATAATCCACGCTCTAATGCTGTAATTTCTTTTTTATATTATAAAAGTAACTGTTGTTAATCTTGTTAAGGATTCTCAGAGTTTTTTTTATAGCTCTCTATGGTCGAAGGCACTAACAGTAATAGTTAGCGAAACCTGTGCTGAATTTTCTTTGTTTCTGTTAATATTTGGAAGAAAACCTGCGATTTCTTTGAGTTTTCTCTGTGAATTTTCCCTGTTTGTCCTGTTCCCCGAAGAAAGAGCGAGGGCCTTGTTTATCTTCTCCGCGCATTGGTCATCATTCATTCATTTATTCAGTATCTAGGTGGATTCCTATTATTGGGAATGGCCCTGGACAATTTTCTTCATTCCTGACACTGTATGAGACAGTTTCCTTCCAGTTTAACTGACTTTGGCCGTTAAGCGATCTTTGGAACATTTTGTTATAAAATAAATAATATTTGAGTTCGACCATACCGAAACGCTGTAATCTGGAAGCTATGCGTAATTATAATCAACCAACGAACCAGTGGCAGCTCGTGGCTTGAAATCGTGGGGGTGCTGCAACTTTCGGAATATACATACACACTGTGAGTACAGTGTAGACGTGTTTGGATAAAATATCAAAATTATGGTAAAAGTTAAACATGAAAAAATATTGTTTATTATCTATAAAATTACACAGTTTGGTATAATTCAAAATCACTTAAAAATAAAACCCATTCCTTTAATTGTAATTATAATATAAATATAAATCCATTCCTTTAATTGTAATTAAAGGAATGGATTTACAGTTTTCGAACATTACAATTAAATCCTTTAATTGTAATGTCCAAATATTTAAAGAGACGGAGTAAACACGATAAGCACTACGAACACTCTATTACTGGCGCAAACTGCATATAAACAACATTGGAACTGCTCGACGGGCAGTGCCGCATTACGCTAATAGCTCTCATCTCACTATGACGTGCATAATGACGTGTCATGTTGCTACGCTTCCGCTCGTAGCAATTTGCTAGCGCCCTCCGCCCTCCTAAGTGCTACAGGATGGATTTTTATTATTTTTTATACAAAATAAGGGAATTGTATAGGAGTGTTGATGATAAAATTAAATATTACAAGCAAATATAAATAAATTCATAAGTATATTTATATATCGAGAAAAATTCGGGTTCTGCAGTTCCGTAGTGCCTATGCACGAGCCGCCCCTGCAACGTACTATTCTTCTAAGTGTATCTTAGAAGAGAAGGTGTAGAAATATATCAAAGAAATTATCTTAGAGAAAATCTCTTCTGTCTGGTAATTGTAGAAGTGAATGGTAGAAGAGCAAATGATGCTGAAAAAGCAGTTATGGAGGAAATTTGCTGGTTGTTAAGGTTAAATATTCGAAATGGTTATTATTACGTGTTTATCAAACAGCTGTCAACATCTATCGGGATATTTAACAATAAATGGTTTTCTATTTCTAGAAAAAAATATAAATAAAAAAAATGCAGTCGTTTGAAAGGAAAATGTTTTGGCTAAGAAAAGCCCATATGCGACACGCTAGGTGGAGGAACCCACATAATATATGTACGTCCTAAAATGCAAGCTGAGAAGATTTGAACAATATATCATTCCCCGCGTTGTTACTACTGGGAACGTTAAACACAGAGTTTGTTTACCAAATGGCACCCACGGATTCCGATTTCAGTACGTGTTTTTATCCCTGGTTCATGTCTGCAAGTAGATATTCCAAGTAAAACAAAAACGTTAAAACACTGCATGAAATATGTATGTACGGGGGATTTATAAACTTTAGGAAGCATGAATATTTTGAGGGGAAAAAAAAGTATTGCAAGAATCGTAATATTTACGCTCTTGCGTCTCCGCTGCTGCATAGAAATATATTTGTGCGAAATGTCTTCCACTACTCTGCGATATTCCTTTGATTTTTGGAACGCCGTTACGCTTGAACAGACCCACCACAGATATCATACCTGTCATTTTTCACTATCTCGCAGCATTAATTCACGAGACGCGATTCATCGCTCACTATTATGCATTCTAACTTCCACCACAGGATTTGTAATATTTTTATGTGAGGCAGTCAGCAATTTTAAAAGCTACTAGAAAGTGAACACAATTTCTTCATTCTCTCTCTCTCTCTCTCTTTCTCTCTAAGAGGCAATCACAAAAAACAGGATGCTTCTTTTTCTGTAGAAATATGCGTTTCTTAATTTGCTAAAACTACATCCATTTGCAAACTATTCTATCCATGTAGAACTTTGTCTGACAAATCAAAATGCTTTAGAACTTATGCGCAATTTAAAAGATCACGTGAAAAATGAACAATGAAAACATCGTGTTTATCTTCTGCTAGCTACTCTTGTAGCATACCAGAGTGATATCCAAAAGGGTAGCAGTTATCCGTCTGCTTCTTCTTCAGTAATTATCGAATGCTATTTAAAAAAAAAAAAAAAATTCATACAAGCTGTTTTTAACTTCTACTTCAGATTTTTTTCATCCTCTTTCATTGAGATTTGCAACGCTAAGATGACAACTATCTCTTTCCACCTACCGTCTTAATTACGTTATTTCTTAGACCACATAAAGTTAATTTATTTAAATTAGTTTCTGTCTTTTATCGCATTAATTCATTGCTTGTAGCTAGCAGTTTCTTCTTGAAAAAACAAACACCTTAAACTTTATTAAGGCAAGTAAACGTTTTTTTTAAATATTTTTTATTTTTATCTCGTCACCACTAAAACTTCCTCTGATCTGATTAACCCAAACCAAACATCGGCAATAATCGGATATATATTGACACTAGTCTGTTATTTCGCATTCTCCATTTTTATACTATGATAAATAACCAAAGTAAAAAAAAAAAGAAAAAAGACGGAGGCGATAGATTAAAATCAGATTCGCTTTATCAAGAACGATGTTTTGTATAGTAAAAAAGAAAAGCAAAACAAAAAATGAAATAAAACATGGAATAATTTTACTGTTAGCAAGATAAGACACGATGACTGCGTTGGTAATTTTTTTTTTAAATGAATTTATTCCACTCACTTAGTCATATCATTGAACTAGACATAGTCCTATCACTGAACTGTGTGTGTGTGTGTGTGTGTGTGTGTGTGTGTGTGTGTGTGTGGCGAATATTCCTGGTGTGCTAGGTGTGCGGTACTCATCGACTGAATATCAGTATCACTGATCATATATTTTTGCATTTATTCCCGTTAAAAACTCCTCTAATTGTTTCCGGACTTTGCATGTTCCTAAAAGTACACACAATATATTAATGCTTCATGAAGAGGATACTTTTCGACACGTAAACATTGCATCATATTCGAGTTAATATCCAAGTGTACGCAAACCGAAGTCTGCGCCTGAAGTACTTTCAGGACTGGGAAAACTCGTGATAAAGGTGGTATATCATTGAATCTCCCATAATGCAAAGCACCTTCCCTTAATGCATAGCATTATATGTCCGCAAGGACATATAATGCTATGCATTAAGGGAAGGGCCACTATACAGACCGGTTTCGACCTTCATTGAGGTCTCATCAGTGGGAGCCAGATCTAAAGGTGGTAATAAGAGTTGCCAAATTGTGTCACACTCTATTATTAAAACCACCTCTGGGTCTGGCTCCCACTGATGAGACGTCAATAAAGGTCGAAACCCGTCTGGGTTGTGGCTTTTCCCTTAATGCATAGTATTATACATGTTTGCAAGGAGATGTGCTTGGCATTATGGGAGATACTAAGGCAAGTGATGAGAAATCATACCACCTTTACCACGAGTTGCTCCAGTCATAAAAGTACTTCAGGCGCAAACTTTGGTTTGCTTACACTTGGATAAAGGATTAAACCAAATATATATACTTAGTAGCATAGCCAAGTGAAAAAACTTCCTTAAAATTGTTTGGAATACTTCACGAGGAAGGCTGTTGCAGAAAGCAAGGGTGGAGTGTTTGAAGTTGCAATGAAAAGGGATAATGTAGATGCTGCTATTATTTTAACAGGGCCAACAGAAGCGGGGAATGATGGTTGCCAGTTCAGTGGAACAATGCCAGTACCTGTAGAATGGACACAGTGGAACATTGGGTCTGTACATAGAGGTTGAAGTAGTCAGTAAGAGAGGGATAATCTATGAGATGAATTGCTCTCCCCTGGAGAGCATGAAGGATTTTTAGGAGTTTTATGTGCACCATCACAAACGTATGAACAGTATTCTAAGGATGGGCTGATTTGGGATTTGTGTAGAGTTAAGAGTTGAGTGGTCAATTATTTCACCAAACTTGAAATAGGTGACCACTGCATGTTTCATGAAATGAGCTGGACGAATGGAGAGTACTATCATCCAGCTGTTAATAGGATTAGTGTGATTGGGTGTAGGTTATTTGTAGAGGGAAGTTTTGTAACAATCTTTATGCTTACTTGGTACATTTCTCCTTTACTTGAATGTAAAGGAGAAAGAGAGTAGGTAATGGAGCAGCGTCCTGAGGCTCTCCTGTATCGGCGAAGTTCAAAGGGAGGAAGCGATTCGCCATGACATGGTGAACGACCAGGGAGAAAGCTGGCTACCCAATTACCAAAGGTTGTAGACCAAAGGATGGCAATTTGTTTAACAGGCTTCGATGCCACATGAGGTAAAAAAGCTCTGGAAATGTCAAGGGTGACAGCACGTGTTAAAACAAAACCTTTATGTGTTTAGGGGTTGTCAATTTGGGTAAAAGGTCAGCAGTGGATCTTGAATGATGGAATCCATATTGCAGGTCGCTGATTAATTGGTGGCCCTCAAGGCAATGAAAAAATTAACTATCGATGACTTTGTCCATTATTTTGGAGAGGACTGAGGTGATGGCGGTTGATCGGTAGTTTGACGGTAGACGTCTTTCTCCCTTTTTTGGAATAGGCTGGGTATATGATTACTTCCATGCATAAGTACCAATCAATATGGATCATTTCTGTATTGCAAGGAGTGATTTACCTTGGACATCTATGGAGGAGTTAGAGAAAAATAATGTTTTCAAGTCAGCTTTATCTTTGGGTGCTGTAACAGAGAGAGAGAGAGAGAGAGAGAGAGGTGAAAATGCAGGAGAATGAGCAGAAGTGAATGAGGATTTTTAATTGAGTGAGGAATGAAGGCCTTCACCCCATGAGTATAAGTTGTTGGAGCAGAAGCAATAGTTGGGAAGAGTCAAAATTCAGGAGATTTCCATTTTGCACCTTTGTAGTGCCAGAGGACACGAGATCGGGAGTTGGAGAGAGAGAGAGAGAGAGAGGAGAATTGCATAAGCATGTGGTCTACGGTAGAAGAAGAACAGGTTAAAAATAGATCAAGGGTATTGAGAGAGTGAAGAGGGCTACCAGGATTTAGGGAAGGGTTGTGTACGACTTGTGTTAAGTCATTCTTAATAGCAAAAGACTTCTGCGTCCTGTTCTGCTTTCGGTGGGATTGGAAAGGGGGGACGAGTTTAAACTGTGGACGTTAAGGTCTTCTAGGAAGATGACCCTACTGCTTGGATAACTGGATTTCGGATGGTGGAGATTCCTAGAAATAAAATTGAAGAATTCTTCGAGGAGATTGAAGAATTTTTCAGCTTCTTTCAACAAGCGTTTAATGAAATGTAGCGAATTCTACTAAATGAGGCAAGGAGGTAAAAAGTGGGCTAAGGCAGCCATTTTCTTGCAAGTGATGTGAGATCTATCAAATGCACAGGCATCATCCTTGTAGCGGAAGAAATCGTGTGTAATTTGGCCATTAAGGTAGATCTACAGTATTTGTAGATCAAGAGAATTTATAGTCTGAATCAGGGGCGAATTCTCCATGCTTGCTATGCTTGCTGCGCAAGCTCATTAATTGAGAAAAAAGCAATATTTATTTGTTAATAAATGCATGCATTTATAAGCTTTCCATTTAGGCTTTTATTTTTGTAGACAGAAGACGTCTTAAGCTTGCACGGCAATAATTGAGCTTTGCGTTGTGTATCGAAGGCCGATGCTTGCTCATCTAGTCAAAGCTACCTTGGCTTGCCCGGTTGTAGGAGCTTCCAGGTCCTCGCAGCAGCACTGTGATTTCATGCATGCGCATAGCCATTTCACGTCGTGTCACTCTGTTGTTTAAACACAGGCCATACGCAGTCAACGTAGCTCTATCCAGTGAGCTTCAGCCAGCCTTTACAAATGTGCGTGTTGCTTGGGAAAATTAAGTTACAACCAACATTTTATGATGATGTTATTGACCAGTTCATAAAGAAGAGCCGTAGGGTAGAATTTGTATTCAAGTAGCTAAACTGAAAAAGATAGAATATCATTTGTAAAATAAATGTTGTATTTGTATGATTAAATGTGCACAAACTTCTAAATATATAGTTTTAAATGGTCAGTAATTCATTATTCCGCTAATCAGACTTCACTCACGCCTCTCACTCCGTGAATGATAACAAGAGCAAGCGTGAATTTCAAGACCAGCATTCGCCCCTGGTCTGAATGGCTGCAAGTGATCATGAACGTCGTTTAAGATCTCCTAAGAAGACGATTGTACTGTTTGGATAACTGGATTGCTTTGTATGTTGGGCGTTAACGAACAACATATCGCTCTGTACGTTAACGTTAACGAACAACATATCGTTATGTATGTTGTGAATATTCTGGCATGATTCGAATGTTGTAGTTTTTGAGGAAGATTCGTTTTTATTGTAGAATCACTGTCAAAGTTCATTCGTGGTTAGATGGAGGACAAAGCGGCGACGTGCGGTGAGAGTACATAATTATTTGATATACGTGTGGTCTTGATCATGATATCCATGCAGAGAACGTCGTCTCCTTGCCATGATGTGGCATGTACGCAGCACCTCCCACATACCACTAGATGAACTCTCTCTCAAGTACTGCCATCTGGCCGAATATGTGGCAGCAGGGTCATGCGTCAGTTGACCGGGAAGCCCCTTGACTCGTTACTTACAGGTTCAGATCAGTGCATTATTTGACGCCGGCCCTGCCGCGCTATCCCAACACACACACACACACACACACACACACACACACACACACACACACACACACACACACACACACACACACACACACACCGTGTGTGTGTGTAGACAGTACCGTGAGCTAGGTAAGTTTTTTAAGTTATTGCTTAATTTTATTGAAGCACAGCTTTAGCTCTATTTAAAAACTTACTGTCCATGCGTGTCTGCTCTTTTTGATGAAATCACAAAAAAAAGGTTAAATAAGAGGGAATATTTGTCAGCATTTTATTACTAAATAAAATGCTGATGAAATGCTGGCATCTATCCAGAATTTATTACAGAGGTATTAATTTTTTTTTTTTTTGAGCATTTCAGTGGCGTAACTAATTTTTCAGATTCTTTCAACAAGCATTTAATGAACTCCCAATAAAAATGTGAATCTTTGCTTTTATTAGTTTCAAATGATTTTGCTTTTCTTTCTTGTAATTTCATAAACTCTTGAAAGCAATGTTAGCCAACCTGATCAATCATATCAATCTGGAGAAATCCACCTGGTTTGATTTCTTCTTTCTTAAAAGTACCTTCATTTTTCAATAAGAAATCTCCGAGATTGACACTGTTGATAATCCAGGGAAAAACAAGTCCAGAATAATTCTAGCTTCACACCTTCTAGCATTAAAGCTGGGATCAAGTCTTCAGTAAGAAGCCATAATTCCAGCACTACTAGAGCTTCAAAAACATTATCACAGCAATGTTAATGACATTAGAAAATATATTGTCTCCCTTGATATATTGACTTCTCTTACTGACAAGAGAGGTAAGGACAATGAAATCCAACAGAAATATGCCTCTCGATTATCTCCAAGCTTTTACATCTTTAGAACTCATCGAAGCTATTGATTCCCTGGAAAAATGAGAAAGCGGTGACGAAAATGGCATCTATCCAAAATTTATTTATGAAGGATTATAGCCAACACGACATTAAAACATCTAACTACTATGTATAAATAATATTCTAGATAAATATTATTATTACTATTATGAAAATCGTTGATAGTCTTGAGTGAACTATGGGGCTGAGGGTGGATTTGGCTCCCCAAGTTTCCAAAAGTTAGTTAGAGCTAAATGGTTTCGCGTACTCTGTTTAGGGAATGAAACGCATTAACGGATTTGTTTTATTTATTAATTATTGTTATCATTATCATCACCATCAGACATATATGAAGGAAGGAGACTCATCAGTGAGGCCCCGCTGTCATCACGCGCACACATAAATCATGAAATTCAGCAACCACCACTCTCTGTACAGAAAATCTACCCATCCGGCTCACACCACTCTCCTTAAGCAGCATACTCATAATCGCACAAATTAATAATTTATAGTCTTATAAATATGATGCTTTTAGATTTTAGATTATCTGTCAATGATTAAAAGAAATTCCAAAAGGTAAGGAATTGTCCTTCATAAGCTCTGTGTTAGATCCTATGACATCCCAATTCAACTCAGTACATCTCTGTTCAAAGTGCATACTAACAGAGGAAGTATCGAAACAGGTTGCAAACAATGGCGTTTGCAACCTGTTCTAAACAACGAAGGTCCTTGCTTTCCATTTAAATAACAGCTAGTCAAACCGCGCTTCTAAAGTGTAACTTAAAAATAGCATGGTGGAATACACCATGATCCTAAAGCAAATTGAAATAATCCTTGACAGATCCGTGACCTTCAAAAAAAAAAAACCAGTAAAAAAATAGTAAATTAAAATGTCGCAGTCAATCTTGTAGAAATTAGCAGGCTCTTCACGGGTGCAAATACCAGGCATTACACAGAACAGCTTGACATTAGTGCATTCTTCAGCAATGCATCAGTGTAACTTAGCAGTGCTTACACCTCGTTGGTTGATGTTAAACTCGACCAAGGCCGAACTTTAAAACAATACGATCAACACAACTTACTGGCTTCTAACTGATGATAATATTACTTCTCCATAACCGACGAAAAGGGCTTTAGGAAACCTGTTCGATAAAATTACTGAGAATAGCAATTCGCCCACCTATGAGAACATCTCCCACAGGCTGCTCATGAACTTAAATTTAGACGACCTGACTGGAGAATTGCTGTGCAAATGTTGCACGAGGCTTTTGACATCACGGTAGCACAGAAACTTTACTGGCTGGAACACACTTCTGATTTATGCTACTGTCATGATCCAACTATCAGGCTTAAAGGCTTCACCTTCCAAGACATCTAGTCTGCACTTAACGAGTCACAAGACATAGGAGATGCAAAACAGATGCTTTTCGTATGGAAATGATCTTCCCACTGTGAATGTGGCGATTTAGCACCGATTATTAACCATAATATCAGTGAAATTTCAACGTTCTATTATCCCGAAACTTATATGAATTTTGCTTTGCTGAAACTTTAATGCGGATTTAGAATCTAAATATTAAACTAAGCTTGCTTATGCGATAGCTCCGCCTGTTGATTTTGTTATCATTTTCTGTAGGATTCCAATATTTCATGTTCTTGTTTAGTTTCTTTTATCATTAGCGCACTTCTTCGATGTAAGAGGTTTGGCCTCACTCTTTTCTCAACATTTTTGCCATTCGAATCCTTTTTCTGACCGTTTTTTTTTTTTTCATTTTCTCTGCAATTCAAAACTTCGGAATTCTCTATCTTTAAGACCATTCAATCTTTTTGCCTATCTTTCTCTCACCCTTTTTCTATTCGGTCTTCTTTCTCTCCAGATTTCCTTTAGGGAAATTTTGAATGCAGACTTTTTAAGATGTTTTTTTTTTTTTATTATTGAATGTCTTC
This sequence comes from Typopeltis vanoorti, assembly GCF_054136105.1. Taxonomy (NCBI): domain Eukaryota; kingdom Metazoa; phylum Arthropoda; class Arachnida; order Uropygi; family Thelyphonidae; genus Typopeltis; species Typopeltis vanoorti. The sequence goes on along the minus strand of NC_143551.1, from coordinate 175,205,084 downwards.
ACTGCAGGGGACAATTGCTGCCCTTTTAATCCGTCAGAAAAAAAAAATTCTTTCGGTCCTTCCAAGAGGGGGCAAATTTCACCGAACTGAGTTTGTTTCTTTCGCATAATCAGAACTAGGACGAAGCGAACTCGGATCTCCCCGTTGCGAGAGCGAAATCCGGAGGTGCAATAATTTGCATAAATGCAGTAAAATATTTTTGGTTATTTTATAATAATGCATTACTCAATATTAATATTGAGTAATGTATTATTTTACATTAATAAAATTTAATCACTAAAAATTAAACGCTAAGAGCCATTCTTCAATTAGAGGACATAATTCCCATTTTGCAAGGGAATTGACTTTCGTCATTAATCATTATTAATTTTATAATTTATATAAAAAGAGCTGCAACAATTAACACATCCGGTTCTGCTAAATTAAGAATTTAGTAAGCGAATATTTAGTTAAAACGAATGAAGTGTTTGGCGTCTCGAAAATTCAGTAACACCGGAAACTTCGTATTCATCGCTATTCGATTTTTTTCTTTCTTCGCTATGACATCTTAACAAACGATAAAGGCGTCCGATTTGCTTTTTCTCTGTCTCAAAGAACACGTGTCACACGTGAAAAACGACTTTATTATGGAAAATGTGGAGTTAATGTACGAAGCATCAAACGTTATTCAGCAGCCCAATGGTTTAGCTAAATCCTTTGCGACGGCTGTACGTGAAAAGCCGATTTTATGAACCGGAAGTAGATGGAACTTCTTCGTGGACAGCATATAGAGTAGGTATAAACTATGATTCACGAATTTTAGTTTTCATTCGTAATCGACGAGGTTTTTTTTTTTCTTTTTTTTCCCGGAATAGCTACACCAAAGGAAGAGAGATTTTTTTTCAAGATCATCTGCTTTTTAAAGTCCTTATTTAAATCAATGTACTTACGAGTGACTGTGAAATACTACTACAATAATAATAATAATAATTTTTTAAAACATTTTATTAAGTCTCAGATAAATAACATACAATAATAATAATAATAATAATAATAATAATAATAATAATAATAATAATAATAATAATAATAATAATAATAATACTTTTTTTTATTGTTCTTTCAAATATTTACATATGTACAATGATCATCTATTCAGTATATTATTTTACAGGGTTCAGCACTCTGTGCTACATATAATGAGATTTAAATAGTAATGATGATAACAGTTTTTTTTTTATATATAACAATCATAATAATAATTTACAATTATATTGTCGAGAGTTACATAAGTTGTATAATATTACATGTTGTGGTTTACTTTTTTTTTTTCAAGTTTGAAAAGGTGTGATTATACAACAGTATTTACACATATGCAATCTAAATATTATATTTCCTTATTCTCACAAACATACAGTGTAAACTCATGATTTACATTTAAAAGAATTTTTTTTTTTTTTTTTTACATTGCATATATTTGTTACAGTTATTATATACATTACGTACATTGGTTTACATATAATACATACATTACATAATACATTGGTTTTCATGTGAGATACGTACATTACATACATTTGGTTACATATGATACATCTTGGATGAGAACTAATTTCTTTGCTTTCATCCTCGAAGCTTATATGTAACCTTATCTCTGAGGATGACACCAGTTGGTTATTATGTATTTTTTTTTTTTTTTTTTTGCTGTGTTAGGATGCTACGGAATCTATGATTGAGAAATTCGCGCGCGCGCACTCACACACAAACACGCACGCACGCACGCACGCACACACACACACACACACACACACACACACACACACACACACACACACACACACACACACACACACACACACACACACACACACACACACACACACACACACACACACACACACACACACAATAACTTGGAATGTATTGATGCGTCGCTGAACTGGGAGCCTGAACGTTTCTGTATTCAAAAGGTAATTTGTTTATCATGTCTGGGATGTAGAAGTTTCGCGTGGCCTTTCCGTAGTGATTATTGTATTTATATGTGATATAATTAGTAGTCTGAGGTCTTGTTATACGGTATGTATTTCTGACTGTCCTGTAGTTGGCATCGAAATAATGTTTTAGCAAAGCTACATAGTGACATAAATGTTTTGTTGTCAGTATTTTGTGTTCTGACATTGCAATGTTTATAAGGTCGTGATTTTCTCTTTGTTCACAAAAGATCAGTTTTGTCATTTTGTACTGTAGCGACATTAATCTATTTAATTTGTAGGGTGCACAGAAAGCATACGTTGTTATAGCGTATCTTAGTATATTTTGGCATAGTGCTTTGTATATTAGTGTTTTTAGGCGTGTGGGAACTATGTCTTTTAACCTGTAGAGTTTGCCACTTATTGTTCGGAGTTTGTCGTGTAGATGGTTTATGTGGCTATTCCAGTTCATATCTGCATCGAAGTAAATTCTAAGGTATCGTATTGTTTCAACCTGAGTGATTGTAGCGGTTTTGCTGTTCTTTGTGTTTTTTATGTTGGAAAGTGGATGTTGGATGGTTATATATTTGTTGTCAACTGGTCGAGTCAGTGGATTTCTGAATATCATTAATTTTGTCTTTTCTGAGTTTAGGTGTATGGAGTTTTTCGTGAGCCAGTCTATAATCAGATTTATACCATGTTGCATATTTATTTGGGCTATGCGTGCGTTATTATGGATGGATATTATTGCTGTATCGTCTGCGTATTGGAATATATTATCTTTGAGTGGTAACTGATTAATATCGTGCGTGTAAATGTTGAATAGAGTTGGGGAGAGTACAGCTTCCTGTGGCACTCCACAGGTTACTGGTAGCTCTCTGCTTCGGTTTGACCCGATACGTGTGATATGCTTTCTATTTTGGAGGTAGTTTGTAAACCACCTGTGAAGAGGCCTGTCTATTCCAACATGCCTCAGCTTTTCTAACAAGGTTTGATGTGTAAGTGTATCGAATGCTTTAGTTAGATCTATAAAGACTACCATGGCAATTTTGTTTTTGTCTAAGGCGGTATTAATTACGTCTGTAAAGTCTTCCAAGAGAGATGTTGTTCCCTTATTTTTTTGAAAACCATATTGTGTTTTGGGGATAATATGAGAGATCTCAGTGTATGCTGTGAGTTTCTTCAGTATGATCAGCTCCATAATTTTATTGATAATTGGTAATGTTGCTATGGGTCTGTAATTGCTGATTAAATTTCTTTTTCTTTGTTTGTATATGGGTGTGATTATGGCGGTCTTTAGCATACTTGGTATCTGTCCTGTTTTAAATATTTTATTTATTAGTTTTAGTAGGATAGGACTTAAACTAGTTGCATGTTGCTTTATATCTTTAGCTCTGATACCATCTATTCCTGGGCCTTTGTTTGGTTTGATTTGATGTATTGCAGAGAGAAGTTCTGCTTCTTTTATGGTTGGGAACCATAATGTCTGTTTTGATTGTGGCCCAAGTGGAGGGTCTCGTTTTGTGATTGGGGGAATATTTCTATGCAGTTCTTGGATAGAGTCTGCAAAGTATTGGTTAAAGTCATTTGCTAGTTGTTGGATAGGTTTTGCGTCTTTCATGAAGCTGTGTTTTATGGTTTCGGAGGCGGTGGTGTTGGGAACAAAATCTAGCATCTCATTGATCAGATGCCAGGTTTGTTTCATGTTGTTTTGTGCGGAGGTTAGTTTGTCTCTGTAGTAGCTTCTTTTTGCATTTCTGATTTGTGTTGTAAGGCGATTTCTTGTTATCTTATATTCAGTTTTTAAAGCTGTGTTATTTGGATATCGCTTTAATTCTTTCCATAAAGCGTCCTTTCTGTGTATTTCTAGGATTAAGTTTTGTGTTATCCAAGGATTTTGTGTTGTTTTTGAACGGATTCGGACTTTCTTTGTAGCTTTCTTATATATTTCCTCCAGTGTGAGTTTAATGTTGTTGTATAAGATATCTGCTGAATCTGATGCCAGGTGTTCCCAGTCTGTTTTTCTTATTTCGTGGTTGACTATTTCTTCGTCTATTATTGTTTTCTGTCGCTTTTTTTTCTGTGGGACATTGCATGGATATTGCCTTGGTGTGCAGATTTAGAGCGGTGAAGTAATGGTCTGCTACTTTGCACTTTATGACTGATGCAGTGTAACTATTTGGTGGTACTCGGACGTTTATATGATCTAGACAGGAGGCAGTGATAGTATTTCCGAATATTTCTTCTCTAGTACATGATGTTATTGTTGGTATTAGATTATACATGGATAGTGTGTCTAGGTATTGTACAGCGTTGTTCTGGTTTTCATTCGCAATATTTATGTTTAGGTCGCCAATTATCATTAGTTATTCGGTTGAGCATATTTCTTGGCTTGAAAGCCAGCAATTGAGTTCGTGCAAGAATTTTATCATGTTTAGGTTTGGTGGCCTGTAAATAGCATTTAGTATTATGGGATGCTGTGTATTCTCGGTATAAATGATTTCTAGGCAGAGGGTTTCAGCATGCTCAAACTGATAGGCCGTTTCTTTTGCTATTAATTTTTGTTTGATAAATATTAATATTCCACCCCATATTTTTTGGCGGCATGACCTATGTTGTTGGAAGCCTGGAATTTGGAAAGCAGTCGCTTCGTCATTAGTTATGGATACTTCTGTAAGAATCAATATATCAATAATATCGGTGTAATTCCTCAGATAAGCCTGTAATAATAACCAATGTTTTCGGATGCTTCTGATGTTAATATGCAAGATTGAGAGACCTCTCGCATGTACTGTGTTTTGTTTCCATGCATCAAGCGATTTGAAAGTACAATTACTGTTGTATTCTGGTGTAATTACATCTGTCTGATGGTTCACATTCATTTTTGTTGTGTTGAGATCTTCTTATTGAACTAAGTTGGAGTCTTTTGTTTCACTCTGGCAACCTGGCTATATTTTCCGAGCTTTTTATTTGTATAGACTTTGAAGTCTGTGACTTTCTCAAGAATATTTTGCCGTCTTTGATCCATAAAAATTGATACGTTTTTTTCTGTTTTTTCTTTTCTTGCTTGGTACAAAAGATTTTGATTGAAAGGTGTTAAATACTCAGATAAAAAGATTGGCATATTGTCTTGCGATGCATTTAAATCCTTGACTACTGGTTTTTTCAGCCTGCTGGCTTTTATGAGATTGTCTCTTGTCGCCTTGCTTTTCAGACGAACTATGACTGGTGCGAAATATGACTATGACTAATAATAATAATAGTAATAATAATAATAATTTACATTTCATTTCAATTAAAATGTTGATAATAATACTTTTTTGCATCTATATTTACAACCCGTGTTCTAATATTAACAATGAAGATCACACGGAATTTGTGAATAATGGATAATAATAATAATAATATGATAATGTCTCAGATAAATTACATACATATGATTATTACAGACATTTTTTGCGTGTTTACACATTACGTATAAAATAACAATTTTTCTATTTTCATCGTACAGAGTATTTACATATTTACAATTATTGCATATTACACTTGATGCTCTGTAGTACATTATACTGTGCGCAGTTTAAGACTTCAATGTTCTATTCTTTGGATACAAATTCATATACTTTTTTTTTATTTGTATCCTCATTATTATTATTATTATTATACACCGTACTAACTGTTTTGTTACATAATTTGCAGTCTTTGATTGTAAGGATTACGTGTGGATGAATGAGGCGATTTAATCCCACCTACTTCGAAGCTTGGGTTAGCTTTTGTGAAGAGAGTGAGATTAGCCTTCACTATTTATGTTGTCGTTACAGTTTATGGATGGGATGTAGGCATTGGATGCTGATGATTTGTGATGTGTATATTAGTATTAATGGCATATTAACTTTGTTGGTATATTTTCCAGAGTTCGTGTTTTAATGTTCTGTAGTTGTTTATGTTTTTAAATTTCTGTGTATCGCCATGTGCTGGTCGGATATTGGCACTGTTGCGTATAAGGATGAATGAGGTATAAGGTGTTCAAATCACTGCTGACGCAATTTTCCTATGCAATATTTCTAATTTTGTTAGGTGGCTGTTTGATGTGTTTGCATAGACTGTTATACCGTATCTAAATAGGGATTCACAGATACCGTGATATAGGAGTTTTTTTATGTTAGATGGAAAAATGTCTTTTACTTGGAAGAGTTTTGCTGCGATGATACAGAGTTTGGTATGTAGGTAATCTATATGTTTTGTCCATTTAAGGTAGCAATCTGTGTAAAGACCAAGGTATTTTGCACGTGTTACAGGTTTGATTCCCGGACATTGGCAGTTTTGTTGTCGTTAATGCAGCGGTATGTGTGATAGTGTATCGATAGTGGTGCGGGGCGCATGATTCTCTGGTTGTGTATTATTAACATTTGTGTTTTGGGTGCCGTTGATTACAATTGCATTTTAGTAGAAGTATGTTGTGATTTCATTTAGGTCTTGTTGTGCTTTGGAGAGAGCCGTGTTGATGTCTGTGTGGATTGCTAGTAGTGCGGTGTCATCTGCGTACCGAAATATTTGACTCCTAATGGCCAGGTTATGAACATAGTTAATGAATATGTTGAATAGAGTGGGTGATAATATGGCGCCTTGAGGAACACCGTGTTTCATTTGTATACCCCGGCTGTGACATGTACCTATTTTTGTTACTTGTGTTCTGTTTGAGAGATAGTTCCTGAGCCATGTATGCAATGTTCCTCTTATACCTATTGAGTTGAGTTTGGTGAGTAGTATGTCATGTTCAAGTGTATCAAATGCTTTGGTTAAGTCCAGCAGTATAAGGACGGCGTACTTGTTTTTATCGAGAGCTTTGTTTATTCCGTCGGCGATGTCTTCTAATAAAGTGATGGTGCTTTTTGTTTTCTGAAAGCCTTATTGGTTTTGTGAGATGATGTTGTGCTTCTGTAGATAGTTCTGTAGTCTGGTGTGTGTTATTTTTTCTAGAATTTTTGAGATGACTGGTAGGGTAACTATTGGTCTCTAGTTCTGATTTTTCAGATTACTGGTAGGGTAGCTATTGGTCTGTAGTTCTGAGTATCGTTTCTTTTACGATATTTGTAAATTGGCGTAATTATTGCAGTTTTTAGTTGTTGTGGAATAATGCCAGTGTCGAATATTATGTTCACGAGTTTCAGAAGTATTGGATTTATTTGTACAAAGTGTGTTAAAAGGTCTGAGTCTTATTTTGTCTATTCCTGGAGTGGTCTTTAGTTTTATCTGTAAGAGTGCTTCTTTCAGTTCCTGTTTTGTTACATGTGGAAATACATCGTTTGTTGTTGACTTTGTGTCGGTAGTTTTTTGTTGATCGTTGGTAGTTTGTCTTTTTTGAGTTGTGTAATATTGTTTGTGAAGTAATGGTTGAATGAGTCTGCTAGTTCCTCTTGGTTTGTATCCTGATCGAAACTTTATGCAATAAAATCTTGTGCTGAAGTTTTCCTTTTTCGAGTTACTAATTCGTTGAGCGTAGCTCATGTTTTCTTCATGTTGTCGTTATATTCCATGAATTTTTGGAAGTAGTAGTGTCTTTTTAGCCCTACGCATTTTTGTTGTTAGTTGATTTCTTATGTTTTTGTATAACGTTTGTAAATATTTGTTACTGGGTGACTTTTTTTAGTTTTTTCCATAGATTTTCTTTTACAGTAATACTATTTAGTATGTCGCCATTTATCCATGGATTATTGTCTGTTTGTCGCCTCGTTTGTGTATGCTTTTTTTTTTTTTGTATATTTCTTTGAACTTTAGTTGGAAATTCTCATATAATGTTACAGGATCGTTTATTTTAGGTATGCAATTCCAGCCTGTATTTTTTACAAGGTTGTTGACAATGCTCTTTAAGATGATCGGGTTTTGTTGACTTTTGTGGTGGTGAGAGGGGGGGGGGGATAGGTAACGTAATAAAACGAAGTTGAGACAAAGTAGTGATTGGCAATTTTGACGTTGATGTATATGTATGGATGGAAGGCCTTATGTTGATATGATCAATGCATGATTGTGTTAGTGAAATGTTGAGTATTTCTTCTCTTGTTGGGAAGTTAATGGTAGAGTTTATGTTGTACTGACTTAGTATATCAAGATATGTGCTAGTGGTTGAAGGAATATGGTCAAGAGTATTTATGTTAATGTCTCTTATTAGGATAAGCCTGTGTGTTGTACGCGGTTCGATGCCGCTTAGCCATGTTTCTAACTCGTGAAGAAAACTGAGTGGATTATTATCTGGGGGTCTGTATATTATGTTTATTGTGTATTTGATACTATGTTTGTAGCTATTTGTGATTTCCAAAATTAGTGTTTCAGCATGTTCGAAATGAGTTTGTTTTTCAGTCACATTGTAGTTTTCTTTGATAAATGCCACGATGCCACCTCCTCTTTGGTCTACGTAAGTTGTAGGTTTGGTAATTATTAATGTTGTATGCGTAACTTTCTGTGTCGTTTATTGCACCTTCGGTCAGTATTAGAGCATCTATGTTTGTCAAGGTGTAATTGAGCTGTGTTATCAATGTAAGCCAGTGTTTTTTTTAATACTTCTTATGTTTGTGAGTACGCTAGTGAAGTTGATATTGGTGGAAATGTTGTTGACTCTTTCTTCAACGAGTCAAAGACCTTGAAGTTTATATTGTCTGACTGGATATTATTATTATTTTTATTATTTGACACTTCCAGGGCGTCCAAGACTCATCGAGGAAGGGCACCTGCTCTACAAGCTCTGTTTCAACCACTCAATCCACCAACTGACCACAACTACGCTAACGCCATCTACCGCCAACCACCACCACTAGACAAGCACAAACAAATATATGTTCGCCTATATTTGAGATCTCCATTATATAGTTTTTAGGTGATTTCTAATCTTGTTCTTAAGGATGTGAAGAGTTAGTGTTTTATATTGGTAGACTGTGAAGGTCGAATTCTCTTGCAATTTTATAAACTCGAGTGTTTTCATTCTTTCTCATAAATATCTGTGAATCGTTAGTCCACAGGAACTTGTAGTTGTTCTCCGTTTTTGTCTTCCTTGTTTGGAATAAAATATTTTTAAAGAATGGAGTCCAGTGTTCAGTTATATAGATTGGTGTTGAGAGTTTCTTGTCAGTTAGGATCACTGTTGTCGGCCTTATTTTCTTGCTTGCTGCAAGAATGGGTCTCTCAGACTTCTGCTGGTAAAACGAGCGATGATTGGTGGCGGTCTCTGTTTGTTTTTTGTGGGCCTCGGTTAATAGAGGCGATGTCTGTGGTTGCAACTTGAATGCCAATTTTGCTGCCGATCAGTTGCACTATGTTGCTTAAATCTTCTGTCTTTTCTTTTTGGCATTCCCTCAATTTGAATTTCTTTTTTTCTTTCTTTTTGTAGCATGTGCTCCGTTTGACACTTGAATGTGTTTACCTCTGCTGCAGTTCTTCATCTTCGCTTGAGATGATGAAGTGATAGAACACAAGAAACACTACCGTTAATTTTGTCTTTATTTCTGGCACGGTTCCTAACATTTCTTCTACAGTCATGTTATTGTATTGTATGTACTTTTCATACTCATCGAATTTTTTGTTAATTTGTTCCATGTGTATATTTAACAAATCTTTACCAAAAGTTTGAAAGAGTTTAAGTTGTCTGTAATTTTAGGATCAGGAAGGGACTTACTTCGATGTGCGTCGTTGCTTTTTCATTGTTGTCTGTTCTTTGTTCTTTATTTTCTCACGGCATTGCAGACAGCGCCATTCGGTCTGTTTCGCGGCTCCTTTTGCTTTCCACATGCTTTCTGAGATCCCAGAACATCGGAAGTGTTGTCTTCGGCCACATCCAGAACAATTCCCCCTTCGTCACTTAATGGCTTATTGCACTTGTTACAGCTCATTGTGCTTGACCTGCTGTATCGGTGACGTTTGGACTTTCTTCCCTTTAGCGACTGTAGTGCGACTTTTAAAACGGCGACGTACTTTGATCTTTGTTGGTTGGTGGCAGCAGTTCACTCTATGACTTTCAGCACACAAAATTTGGATATTACTTAGCCGATTTTGGTGATTTAAACGTCCCTGTATTCAGCGTGACTAGTGGAATTAAATAGCAGCACTTTCAAATTAAAAACATGAGTTTAAACCACTTCAAACTTATATAAATGGGAGCAGCGATAACATCGTGCGTGCTTTCGTAGGCTACACGCCTACAATAATCAGTCTGCCTACAATAATAATAATAATAATAATAATAAGATACTTTTGCGTAGCATCAAGATTTTAAAATTACCATTTAGAATGTTTCTGTTATTCTTTGCCATTACTTATAAAGTTGTTTAGAAAATATAAGAGGTAGTGAATTTCATAATCTTTCAGACAATTACACAGCTCGAAGCGACATGAATTTTCGTTTAGTCGTTAGCTTGGCTGAATTATTCTTAATCCATTCTGGGAAAAGTGCAGGATATATTCGAAGTTTTAAGAATCCAAGCTAACGACGGAACGAAAATTCATATCGCTTCGAGCTATGCTGTTATTTTCTAAACTAAAGGTGAGTAACATTCATTTTCATTTAAATTAAGTAATAAGTATTCATTTGTGTTGTATAACTAAGAAGGTTTGCTTTCTTTTTATTATTTATTTATTTTTTCAATACACTGCATGCCATTTTAATGAAGAACATGTACTGGTTGCAAAAATTCTAGGACACAACTATTTTCCTTGATGACTGCGAACAGCGACTCTATTGCAAAAATAAAGGAAAGCCATTCCTCCATCAAAGCAGCACTGAGTTCAGCGACAGATCGACGACGGGCTCTGTGGACCTCAATCGCCGCTCTAATTCGTCCCACAGGTGTTCGATGGGGTTGAGGTCAGGACTCTGCGCAGGCTAGGACAGTTGTTTAACACCCATCTCTTCATACCTTTCCATGACAGCTGCAGCTTTGTCGCATGGGGCATTGTCGTCTTGATAGTAACACGGGTCCTTCCATAAAAACTCCATAGTATAGGCAGCACGTGATTATCCAGAATATCAAGGTACTGAGCTGCGTTCATGGAACCACAGACAAAGACCAGTGATTCCTCTCTAAACCAGCTGAATGCACCCCACACCATTACTACCCTACCAGCAAACTTTACTGAGGTTACAACACACAGTGGTAACAAGAGTTCGCCAGGCTTGCTCCACATCCACACCCTGCCATCAGACTGGAGATAGGTGTACTTTGATTCATTGCTCCAGAGTACCGTTTCCGCTGGTCAATTCTCCAGTCCACATGCTCTTTGCACCAAGCCAGACGAGCCGCCTTGTTCGTTGTTGTGATGCTCGGCTTATGTGCCGCTGCTCTTCCGTCAAAACCCGGTAAATGGAGTTCTTTTTGTACAGTATTACTCCTCACCATGGTGTTACTGTCGCTCTGGAACTCATCACTCATTGTAGTTTAACACAATCGGCGCAGACTCATTTTAACGCCCTCCTGTCCCTATCGATCATTTTTTGCGGCCGCTCTGGGTGTTTTCCTACTTTGGAAAACACCCAGAGCGTCTGCATCTCCATTTGTTGATCACATCGTTGATTTTAGATGCTTCACTTTAGCTGCAATGGCATGTGTGGACATTCCACCAATGTGACAGCCCACGATGACACCTCTCTCGAAGTCACTGAATTCCTGGAGAATTATTGATAGATAGTGTACATGGCATCTGGTGAAGAGAGGCAGTTGACAAGTGACGCCACCTCGTGATCCATAATCCTAACACTGTGCTTATTATCTGAAATAGTTTGAGTTCTACGGGCGATTTCTTGCGTTTACAGGACAAAAAAAAAAAAAAAAAAAAAAAAAAACGAGTTTCCAGGAGAAAAATTTCGCTTACCCATGCCACAGATCGATTAACTTGGGAACCGGTCGAAAAAAGGCTTAGAAAAAGTTCCTCTTGTTGGCGACTAGAATCGAATCATTCTTCGGGCTGTCTAGCGCCATGGACGAGCACAACACTTCCATCGAGATACACAGGCTCCCCACTTAGATTGCTCGATATCAATCACTAAAAACAGAAATATGAAACGAAAATCTAAGACATTCAATGACCACATAATCTGTGATAAAAGAGATAAACGAGCAGAAAAGAGTTGGGTTCATTCGTCAAGCATCAACAGTTCGCTGAGAACTCCTGCTTATATTAACCAAGAAGTCTTCAGGCATCAAACACAACAGCTGTAGAACTGTTATCTTTGTACCAAAATGTCGCGTATTGAATTCCATGCTCGCATTTTCCATGATAGAACTGCAGTGAATAAGGCAGACATTATTATTTTTATTATTACGTGACACCTCCAGGTAGTCCAAAGACTCATCGAGGGAGAGCACTTCCTCTACGACTCTCCACCAAATACAGATAACCACAACTACACCAACGCCATCTACCGCCTACCACCACTAGTATTGCTACAGACAACCACAAACATCCATGCCCACGGGGGAATTCGAACATACAGCCTTTTGGTTGGAAAGCGGATACGCTAACCACTCGGCCAACCTGGCCAGGTGGTTAGCCCGGGTGATTAACCAAAAATGAACTCTCAAGTTTAGCATGCGCGATGTAGGGCTGTCTTTATTAGCAAAAGCCAAAAAAAAGCTGTGACATGAAGTGATGTATTGATGCACACAATCATGGAAGTTTAAAGAATAGAGCTTTTTGGGTAAGATAGCGTTCAGGTTTATCTTCTTCTCCGTTAATTGGGACATTTGTATCATGCAGAGGTGAGGTCATTTGTGGATAATTACGCACTTCGTTTGCTTCGTCAGAAATATCAGGGAACCTTTGAAATCATCGACTTCTTTAGACCAATTTTTCTTCAAGATTGAATTCAGAAGAAGGATTTATCTTGCGCAGATTTTCAAATTTTTGAATCTGTAATTCTTAGACCTCACGCTCCTCTTAAGACTTTTAGTTTAATACTTATTCTGAGGTTTATGTGTATTATTGCAATTCCTATACTGTATCCCAGATGACGCGTCTGTGGAATATTGGAACATTAAATAATTTTTATTTAATCCATTCTTCTATTGTCTTCATTCTATTCAACCATAACATAAACTTCTGCATATCCCTCATACTATGAGCTTCTCGTAGATATGTTACAGAGTTTCGTCGTAAACCTGTTAACGGACAGTTTCCTGCGGAATGATCCACGCCATCAAATACTAAGTAGTTCTATTTTAAGGAGGAACAGTATGACACAAAAACAACAATAGGTCAACAAAAATGCAAGTAAAATTAAAACAGAGAGAGAGAGAGAGGTGCAGATAACAATGTGTATGTAGACTAAGCTGGTTAAATGTAAAAAAGATGATTTTGCGATATTCCAACTTGTTTTTCATCTTCAGCTAGGATTACGCGCTCTCTCTCTTGTCCTGTCCCAAATAATTACAGCATCCTTCGAGATCCGTAAAGCAGGATGGCTGAACATTACGAATAAACGATGATCAAACGGTAAGCTTCTGTTTCGTTTTTAATTTGACAGTGGAGCGATAAGAGGCGTGCAATTGGAAACTAACGAAGTAAACTATGCTGGAACGTCTATGTTAAAAGGACACGCGAACATGACGTGAAAGAAAATCATATAATTTCTTTCATGTCCATTAAATGCAGTCGGTTTGATGGGGAAAATCCATCCAGTTAGTGTAGGGAATGCATCACGAGGTTGAGATCTAAAAAAAATCATGAAAGACAGTTAGAAGTAGTCTGTTAGGTTCAACCAGTCTTTTTCAGTGGTAATCTTACCTTAATCGAACCTCCAAAATATTTTCTATTGACAATCTGTTTGACTTTTATTATTGATGCCCTTTTGACAAATTTGTGATTGGGTGGAAAGCTCCATTTGAATTCTGTCTAGGATGCGAATAACATTTGGAAATGCCTTTCAACTGAATATGAATTAGGCAGTCTCATGCGGTGGGAGCAGGATTGCATCTGGTTTAGCAATCCACGAAACAGACAAACTGGAAGAGTAATAAATGCATTTAATTGACACGACGCACACCTCGTGGACTTAGTTGATTAATCTACCAAACTTGCACGAACAGTTATATCTCTTTCCAAATAACTGGGCCCATCTCAGTATATAACCGCATCGCTTTAATCCACCGTTGCTGGAATTAAAACTCAGCGGGGCTCACGTGAGAGCGCTAAGGATCCTTTTTAATATTCTCACATAGGGAAGCCGAAAAATCGTTGTCACTGGATCACTTGTGCTTCGTGAGATTGTTATACCGAACTCAGGGCGTAGCACTCTTCTGTGTACAACAAGACAATCTCCAGGAAGACTCATTTCTCATGTAAACTTCATACATATTACAATTCCCGTTCCAAGATTTTCAATTTTTCTATTCGATACTTGTATCAAATGTGCACGTTGACGTCCTGGTTACTCCAGCGACCTAATAAACACATTCTTCCTTGAACTATAAAAAATAATAATTTCCTCATTTTTCTGCACGAGTGACATATTCTGTGCGTTAACGTAAATCGTCCACGGAAGCGGAAGGGTTTATAAGGAAGAGTGTAGTTCAATTGGCTACTGGCGTACTTTGCCATCAAATAAGAAACCTTCGTTGCAACGTGGGAAATCTGTATCTCGCTGAATGTGAATTATGATGGGAGGAAATTTAATATCGTACACGCCTCAGTGTAATGAATGTTGTTGCTGATAACGGAGTATTCCTCGCATTTTCTAGCAAACGTCGGAATTTCTCTGCAAGTTCAGTTAGCATATTTAGATAGGCTTTTATCGTTAACGCATGCTTTATACTCATTAAGCGTGTCTGTCGGTTGGAAACGAGATTCCAATTAAATCTAAATATTATTACACGAGTGGCCCCAAGTGCTAGAAATCAACTTCCTTTTCAGATTGTTTATTTAGCTGATCATGACTTTGTATAAATTGTAATGAACATTTCCGGATAATGACGACCCGCACAAACGTACCGTAATTAGGTCGCCAGTAATTAAACGGCATCTATTGATATCCAGGTGAGAATTCCAAATTAAGAATATTAAATGATATTCTCTTTCAATGTTCGGTATAAGAAAATTAACATAAACATGGACCAGAGATCGTCTCTTGGTGGAGGGTCGCAGTGGTTTTAATGCTTGATTTTTTTTTTGTGTTATTATTAGTTCCGGCAAAGTTTAATTTGAGAAATAAACAGATCGACATCATCTTTTAAACAAGCCAAGAAAGGTTTTCGTCATAGCGTCTGCTTCTAAAGGAATTTTCTTTAACGGCAATTCATATTTTAATCGCCGGAAAGTAAAGGAAGCGAGGAAAGAAGCAACTTAATGCACTTTGTAAGAAAAGAAGTAATAAAGAAGACCCACAAGGTATGAAAAAGATCGGAAATGAAAGAAAGAGTGAACGAGAAAGGAAAAAGAGTAGTCGATAAAGCTTCCAATAAAAACAGAGCTTTTTGGCACACTTCCACAGTTATACAAAAGAGCAGGGAAGTTATTATACGAGATCAATGGCGTAGTTTATTCTCGTTTTGGTCTTTTCAGTGACAAGTCGACGTATGGTGTTTGTGACAATCACTTTCTTCAGATTAACGTATTTTGCTGTCCAATGTGTTTCTTCTGGAGTCTTCATTACTTGTTGAGGTTTTATCGAATGGGCCTTTTTAAAAGCCTTGGTGACGATATCGGGACTGCCCAGCTGTTGAAACATAAGCTCTTTTTAATAAGCTCATTAAGTGATGGCACAGGATAATAAAAACCATCCTTTCATGCATGCATTTCACTTTTTAATTCCAGAATTAAGAAAACAGATTCAGTTTCCATCTGTTCGTTCCCCCCATCTCAATTTGGCTTTTTCTTTTCTTTTTCTTTTTCTCTAATCGTTTTCTCAAATATCACTTATTTTACAGCTCAATCGGTAAACTACTAATGAAAATTTCCTTTTATGATAATCCGTGAAAGGTCATAAAACCAACAGGTCTTAAGTATCGTCGGAGAGATAAGGGTCACATAATACGAGAACTCTGCCCTAGAGACCAAACGTCTTCCTTCAGGCCTCCAGTAAAAAGGTTCCGGTACTACACTAAACGATAAAAATCATGTCCACACATGAAGATTTTTATTCCCCCCCCCCTTACAGATGTCCTTGCAGCAGTAATAACTGAAACTGGTTGTTTAACCTCTAATAATAGGTGGAAAGGTGGCCAACTCGGTCTGCGATCTGTGGAAAGAATATGCATTTCATCACTCATTCCTATCATGGTTAATAACCTTCCTTCATAATCTTAATTTGGAACTTCAGCGTACCTTCCGTGTTACGTGAAAGTTTAGACGTTTTAATATTTCACCATACGACTTACGAAATTTTCAGCGTGTCAGTTGACTGGCAACCGACATATAGAGAAAGCTAATGAATTCTTCAGTCAGAAGTGAGTTGGACGGATTCACTCCAGAAGGAAAACCATTATCCTTCCTCCACTGACGTTCTCATTACTCCCTGAATCCTTTCAACTCATAAACGATCGCTGTATGGATTTCACCATTGTCGACTAACTTGGGGATCTTAATTATGCTACCCATCTTTAGACAAGTGCCACGAAAAGTTTGGGAAATATCGAGTGTTCCAAGACGTCCGGTATAGTTTGACGCAAAGTTCTGTTAAGTAAGCTTGAATCATATGATCTGTCTACAACTGATTTTTCAGCTGCCTGGATGTACATTAGTGGTGATAGTGGATTATTATCTTTCAACTTTGCAATTAATGCTGGTGTTTTACCATGCTCTGTTCTTCCTTTACTCTCTTAATGATCTTCTCGAGCTGACTGCAAATCCAACAAGCAGTTTTGCTGATAACAGTACGCCGCACTTCTCATTTGACAAGCCTCGTAGTGCTATATAAATCACAAAAACTTCCAGAATATCAATTTCTACGATTCTAAATTCTTATCTCCAGATCAGTCTTCAATGGAGTTCTGATAAGACTGTTATTTTCAATGCCAATAAAACGCTTTCTCGCAAAAAAGAGAAAAAAAAACTCTTCCTTTTAGTCTTGATTACAGTAATCTCAAGAAGAGATTGCTCTTCTTAGGATTACTCTAATCCAGATCTCTCTCTCTCTCTTGGCAAAACATATCGGAAATATCCCTACTAAGCATCCAGAAGGATCTTTCGCTTGAGGCGTTAGAAAATGGATTCAGACATTCAGTTTCTGCCTTTTGCATTTTCTATAAATATTTCCACAGAATTGGCGTCAATAATTCCCCACCCCAGCTTGAATTTGTTAAAACAAGTGTAGCATTCTTTCACAATCGAACTCCATAGTTCACGGAACAATTTTGCTCCGTCTTCATTCATTCTTTTCTTCCTTAGACAGTTGTCGTTTGGAACAGTCTCTTCTCATATGTATTTCCTGCAATTCTTCAATCCAATTCTAACAAGGTTCTTCTTTCTCATTTTTTCCCATCCACGGCACTAAAGTATTGCAGGTTTAACTTCCTCTCTTGGATGTGATCAACATTAAAAAAAAAAAACACAAAACAACGATATAGTTCAGAGGATGAAAAATTATTACTCAAAGGGCATTAGGCCAGCAATTTATGACTTCCAAACGCTTTGAGAATTATCAATTGTTGGGATGCTGTTACAAAGTCCAATGAAGTATGCCGTTGTATATACAAGAGAGGTGAATAAATCATATAGTGACTAAACACTAAGTTCTTAAACGTTGTGCTATTTCAATTCTCTAAAAAAAGTATATAATTTAAAAGGAAATGTTAGCATCAAATGCAGTGTTTGTTATGCAAATTTTATGCGTAGTAGAGTTCAATTAAAAATTAAAAATTTAAGAAATAACTAAACAGTTTTATATACGAAAGTTGTGCAGTTTCAATTATGCGACTACTACTATTCGCTTGTGATGCTATACAGGGGGGGGGGGTTCAAAATTCCACGTACAAACTTTGAGGGGAGGGACAGAACATCAAAATCAACCCTATTCACGTAGGAAAGCATGACCGGAAACGCCACCCGAAAGTGATAGGTGGCGCTGTTCGCCAGGTGAGGAATTGGGGCTTCCTCATTCAAGTTTTCGACGTCGTACGAAGAACACGCGTCGTTTTACGAACGCTGAGATGGCAGACATGCACCTCGTTTACCATATTATGTATCCAACTACTATTGAATTGTTGTTGGATACGTATTATGTATCCAACAACTACAACGCCTAATAATGTTTTTTACACTACTTACTGCCTTGTGTTATTTCTGTATCTTTGTGTCCCTGTTAGTACCTTCCGGTGGCGTTTCCGGTCATGCCACATTCAAAAAAAATGCTCGCATGCATTTTTTTTGAATGTGGTTGATTTTAATGTTCTCTACCTCCCCTCAAAGTTTGTACGTGGAATTTTGAACCACCCTGTATACATATCACCAAAGTGATTTTTCATTTCGCTTCATTAATTTTTAAATCTTGTTTTAAGTGTACTTCTGCTATGGATCAAATGCGAAGTTGCCTTTAGTTCTGAATTCTGCGCTTGTTTCTGGGAGGGAAGTGAAGAGCTGTTGATGTCATCTGATAGACATTATTGCTGGATATGTGAAATCACGATGTCTTCCTTGAAAATCAACAAAACTTATTATGTGACAAGAAATCCAGTGAGGTGAAGTTAGAAAATGTGAATGGACAGAAAATAGATATAAACGATGCTGTCGATAGTATCAAATACGATGCTATCATTCAGGATTGTAGATTGTCCTCTACAATCAAAATCAGAAAACGATATTGATAACGGTTTTAAAATTGACGATAGCGTGATGAGAGTTGCATAAACTATTTTAATTTCTTGTGGGCTTGCAATACTACTTTTATCGCTTTAGCGAGCTAGTTAAAC
Organism: Typopeltis vanoorti; assembly: GCF_054136105.1. Lineage (NCBI taxonomy): Eukaryota > Metazoa > Arthropoda > Arachnida > Uropygi > Thelyphonidae > Typopeltis > Typopeltis vanoorti. The sequence goes on along the minus strand of NC_143551.1, from coordinate 175,186,252 downwards.
CAGAGATGACTAATATTAATCAGATCAAGTTTGATTTGCTTGAAGGACAAATCTCAGGGGCAATAACGTATCTTGAGCGGAAAATATTAGTAATAACAGCACTCAAGGGCAATCACTTCATGCTCTCGTTAAAGCACGTTGCATTCACCAAGCACGGGTATTGGTGCAGTATTTCGACCATTTTTATTATACTCTTGCTTCAGTGAACACGGCTGCTTATATTACTGGAAGCTATTTTTTAATAAGCTTCACGTTATTTGTTATTTTTACATAATGCTTTTAAGTAGCTTTTTGTTGCTAATCTCAACGACTTCATAATGTACAAACATTTCACTCGAATCGGTATCAGCTGTAGGTTTAAGAACGCTTTATTTATATCTTACTTTTTCGTTAAACAAATCTCCGCATATTGAACTGCTGCACTTTGTAATTTCACAAGATGTACTACAATAAACACGCAGAACTAAACAGAAGTACTTGCATTCCAAAGAATTCTGTAGCATTTCTCCCTCACCCACATAATACATCCCAGTGGCACACTCGAGATTTAATCTTGGGGGGGGGGGGGGGCACTCAAGATTTAATCTTGGGAGGTGGCGAGTTGAGTAGATGATTTGAGAATACACACTACATTGCGTACGAGCTATGACTGAGCATCTGCAGGGATCGCCAATCCATGATACCTGTGATCTTCTCTGGCCCGGCTCGGGCAAATGAAGTAGCGCTCGATCCGCCCGAGCACTACTTCGTTCGCCTTGCGTTCACAACGGCCGTGATTCCCGATAGCCAGAGGGTATTCCCACCTTATATGACCACTAATTCATAAGTAGCATAGAAATAAAAGAGACGACACAACATAACTAAAAAAAAAGAATTTTAATTAGGAAAAGATTTTTGGAAATTTTCTAGTGTTTTTTTTCCTTCTTTTTCTTTTGGGAGAAGGGCTCCTTGGCCCTCTCCTGGGTGCGCCATGGATACATCCATTTATTAATTTAAATCCAGCAGAACTATTACCAGCAACATTGCAGATGCCATAGAATGGTCAATAGAATGGTCCGACACAGAAAAGGCAACATTTGCGGTCTGTCGGTACAATGTTAGGACAAGAGATTCTTATATTTTCCTCAACTGCTGTTGTTCTCTTCCGAAAATGCTGACAGCATTTGTAAAGGCTAAAAGAGATGAAGTCAGAGGAAGAAAAGCTACTACCGTGAGTTAGAAGTTCGACATCATATGACTGTCGACCAGTTTCTGCTTATCTTCAAAGAGTCGCAAGAAAAGTGAAAGAATTCTGGATATCAGCAGAAAAGATCTTTTACAGAGAATGGAAGGAGCGCGAGCAGCTCATTCCACTGGTCATGAATTGTCCAAGTACTGTTTTCTGAACAAGAATCAACGATTTTTTAAGAATACTTTAGATAAAGAAAATGCCTCTCCATATTACATATCTTCATCAACATGAAATACTGTTTATCTTTTTCGTTCTTTCTAGCATCTCATCGAATCATAGCTTTCCTCCTAACATTTAAAGAAGATTTTTTTACTCAATTTTTACCAACATTTACTCAATTTATCAACTATTCTTCTCAAGATATTGGTACTGTTTTTACTTTCTCACTGCAATATCGTCGACTTTCTTCCGCCTAAAGAACAACTTCATTATTGCTATCTTAAAACGTCTAACTAATGTTGTTGTACGGAAATATGACTGTTTTTACGAACACAAATTTCTGTTTGAATTACTCTGCGTAAAGCAATAGCAACCCCACAGTTTCATAAACTTAACAAACAACTTTGTCTTTGCATCATTTCGACTATCTGTAATCATGGCTACCTTCTGATGTCCGCATAAGGTTGGAAGCAAGCTCTTTAATTACACCCTTTGGGAGTTGGCTACCCATTCGAGTTCCTTAATGGCAGAATATAGCCTTCCTTCTCAGTCACGTAACGCGTGTCATAAGTACGTCTTTTTGCGATAATTTGGCTTTTACGCGAGTCTATTATGAAAACGGTTTCCTCGGTAACTGAAACGTGCCGTTATGTGTGGCATCAGTGCTACGCACAACTCATTTTCTAATGGGCCTATTTACATTCACATTTTTTCGTGTTTCTTTTTAACTTATACAAAATTAAAACTTTGTGCTCACACAGAACTCAGAAACGACATCAATTCCACGGAAAGAAGAAGCTAATGCCCCACTTTCCACACGTCAGACTTTGTCGAGGCGATTAACTTTTAAGAAACACGTTTTCTTTATCAAAACAGAACGATAGTTTAAGGGACTCAATTAAGAGTTCCCTACATTGGTGAGCGTAAAAGTAGGGGATGGGAGAAAGTTAATCACAATCGAGGGAAATACACACCCACAGTATAAGAGATATACGCAGCATTTATGACAATTTAAGTAATTATTATATTAAATGAAATCTATCAAGTACAAATCAGAGCATTTAATTAATATTTCTGAAACAAAACCTCCCAAATCAAGCACCATCATCCCATGATGGTTGCCTTTTTTTCCCATTTAAATTACGATTGTTGGTGGCTTAATTTGTTTTCGTTATGACGGACTGCTTGCTGATCTGCTCTTCTCTTTCAGTCGTTTCCGACCGTAGGTGACTTCGTAGGCATTACCCACAAGTATTCCTGGTGAGATTTTTACAGGATAGTTCGCCATTGCTTCCCCCCAAATTTTATCCTGGCTCGGGACCGGCATACGGCTGGGACACATTCATGACTGTAATCCATGTGTGTGTTCACGGGGCCGGTTTGTCTGTTCTGGGAGACTAAAACTCGGGTTTCAGGGTGAAAAAAACCTCTACCTCCGTATGAGACCGGCTAACTCACCTCTAGTCTAAAGAGACCAGATAAAGGATCTTCACGTCACTGAAGAGGATCGAATCCAGGTCTTACCGACCGAAGGGCTTCGTGTATACTGACTGAGCTACGGAGGCTCTTGAAAATAACAGCAGTGCGAAATAATTGGTTTGCCTGGTAAGCCGAATGTTAGCATGTTCACTCTCCTGTCGGAAAATCCCGTCGTGGGAATGAATATTTGTGATTGTCCTCAGGTCAGAGATGAATTTCATCGCCTTATGGGAGGACGAGCACTTCGCTTACTGCAGGCCTAAATTGGCTTCTACAGGGAAAAAAAGTTCCATGTTTAGTCTGTAGAGCAGAGTTTCTGGATTATGTGGGAGAAAAAAAAGAAAATACCCGAATAATCAATCCTCTGGTGAGAGCATATCAAGAAGAAAAACGAACTAAATATAAAATAAGGAATGCGAAATATTTTTTTATTAAATAAAAACAACAACAGGTTTATAAGCTTGGAGAACCAAAGCGCTATCTACTTAAAGCGGCATATCGAGAACTATTCACAACCAAACGGTAATTTACATTCACGAAGAGTACAAAACTTAAGAAAAATGATTAAATTTTAAACGTTTTGAGCTTAACTTGAAAACAGGTCACTTTGGGCACAATACAATGCTACTGGTCAGGATGACGAAGAGAAAAGAAAGAAACGATCAAAGAAACAAGAAAGAATCATTTTTATTTCTCTTCTGCTTTATTTATTGGTTTATTATTTTCTTACTTCCAAAACATGCGGCGAATCGCATCAGGCTGGTTTATTTTTCAAAATCTTTTAATATTCATCTTTTCATTTTGTTGTGCGCATGAATATGAGAAGACGTTTATTCACTTTTGTTTCGTTCTTTTCATGAATACAAATACTTCATGAATATAAAGACTTTATTCAAGAAGTTTATAATAAATTAGTTTATTTTTACAGCTTTTACTTAATATTTTGCACTCGTAGGTGTATCTAAATTCTGCTCTCTTAGTCTTCTACCAATTTAGCGCAACAACTTCGTTTACGAGAAGAGAATGGCGATTTGATTTTTTCAACCAAAGGACTAATTCTGCAATTTATTCAGCTATTTCTATATAACACAAAGGTGGGTTATGTTTTTGACAACGTCGTCAGCCGGGCGGATAGGCACGCTCTCCAAGCAACAGGCTATTGTTCAGAATGCATTATATTATATTATATTATGAATGTCTTCAGATAGCAGGGGTCTGTTATTGTGAGGACATCGCCTGCTTACTAAAGACTCTAGGTAGCTTGAAAAAGTACCATGATTGGTTTATCGCTGGGTAGAATTTTTCGGTGGGACACGTGATCATCTTTTGCACTCGGTAGTAGAAATCACGAGTTAGTGAGTTTTCTAATGTTGATTAGATACTGCAGCGCCAAGGCAAGGAACAAAATTATGAAATATCATCGATGGAAAATCATCAGTTTATCAATTATCAAAATCTGGCTTTTGAAAATTAAGAAAATAAAAGACAGATGAGAACACATAACCCCCAATTGTGCGAGAGAAAAATATTCCGAAACTCTTTAGCAGAGGGATATTTTTTTATTTAAGCAGAATTATAAATATGAAAGTAGTTTTTTTATTGTGCTCAGTTGGTAACGGGGAATTCTCTGTCATGAATTGCAAAAGACATTTGCGAATTACGTATGGGAATGTAAACCTCGCTTTTATTTTAAATGTTTTTTATTGTCCTCTTCCTGTTATGTTTAACTTATATGTCAGCAACCAACGAAACGTGCTTTTGTTATTAAAAATGGATACCCTTGGATGACCGTTATATTGAATCTGAATGACCTCATCGTATAAAATTTGTCATTACATTCATTAAAATGTGCCCATTTTTAATCACAAGTCTTGTTATGATCAGAAGACATCGCGAAAAACCTATAATACAAAAATTATTATTACGAGTTTGTTATATTTGTTAATTTTATATATTTATAAAAATGAAATAAATTTGTTAACGCCTTTTATTCGAGTAGGCAGGACAGTTTTAGACCTATCTAGCTTTTGGAGACTGGCGGGGTAGTTCAATCCCCACCGGTAGCAATCAGAGATAGCTGACCCAAATTTATCACTAATTATAAACCGCATTCGATGAAGAGAGGCAAACAAGCGCCGCCATCGCTTGGTCCCTAACCCTAACATGTATATTATTTCTCTGAAATAGTGTAGTTTCTCTCTTTTTTCTTTTTTTTTCTTTGAGAATCTCCGACTTTGTTGAGTTCGCGGAACGAAAAACCCGAGTTTAAGAGAGAGAGAGAAAAAAAACTGCTTGACTTGCAAGAGATCGACTAACTCGAGTACCGGTCGAAGAAACGGTTAGAGAAAAACTTTCAGTCCGCGACTAGATTCGAGCTGAGAATAGCTTTCTTCTGGCCACCGAGCACTATAGACGAACAACACTTTATAAGGGGGTAAGAAGGCCTTTTATTTATTTCATTTTGTTTTATTTTTTGAGTTGTAGAATTTACTCGTGAACCCATGTGAGAAACTACGGGATAATATTTTAAAACTGAACAAGCATCAAACGACAACTTCTACAGCAAAAGTTGTTGAATATAATATTATATAATATTATTATAAGCGTCAGAATTTCAACAGAATTACTGGAAGATTTTAATGAAATGTTTACGCGGAAAATAAAGTAAACCAATCAACACGATCCTAAATCCTAGCGATATGTGTAAATCAAAATGAGCTTAATTAAAATTCATGTAAAAAAAGAAGAAATAAGTAACTTATGCACTATTCACCGCGGGAATATCTCTTTAAACCTAATATTTGAATTAAATGATTTTTTTTTTTTTGTACGAATTATGTGGAAGAAACAATTATAAATTTCCATGAAAATAATCGCGCTACGAGTTTATTTATTTTTATTATTAAAAACTTCCGTCATTTATTATTGCTTTACATTAGTGTCATAATTTAATATTCGTCTGCGTTTTGATCGATGTTCTTAACCAAAAAAAAAAAAAAAAAAGCACATTCATTACGAATTCCAGCAAGCATATTCGCAGTATTTCTTTTCTTCGGAAACGAAGGGGTTGGGGGGGGGGGGGGAGAAGGGACGTTGAATTTGAAAGCCTTGTTTTCTTTGTGCGAATTTAACTCGCGATTTAGAAGTTAGCTAAAATTTACGATTTATTCCCAAAAAGGGTCGTCATTAATTATACAAAGACATTACATTTTAAGACTTTTCTTAATGTATTAACATTTTTTATACGCGATCTCCGCCCATCATCTCTTAATAGAAAAATATTATTCTTCCAAACAGGTTAAAAATACCAAAGACTGCTTGCACAACCACGTTTCCCTGTTATCCATTAATTAACAGGACTCGCAGTTTTAACTGAATAACTATTTAAGAGCAAGAGATGAAATTAATGAACCGAAGAAAATTTTAATTAAGAAATAACATACAATTCACATTGATCAAAATGAATCCTACATTTCTGGCGCTTTTAAATGATAGCTTTTCACTAAAGTGACCGTCGGAAACATCAGTTTTTTTTTTTTTTTTTTGTTATAACTTGAGTACTTCTCTGCTAGTTTCTTTTACGGGGTTTTCTGATCACCCGCCGCTTCTCAGACAGATAAATTATTATTATTATTTCGTGACGCTTCCAAGGAGTCGTAGTGGGAGATTCATGAAAGTAGGAGCAATGATTTAATACCTACAGACACATTCTTGTCCCCACTCCCGCGAGTAAAAAACAAAAAAACAAAGAATTAAAATCAGCATAAATGATGTTAAAAGGAAGATTTATTGCTTCAGCCGATGCTTTTTTTTTAAAAAAAAATGTACATTATATCAACAAGGCAACAGTTAGGAGAAATGTGAAGCAAACTCCTACGCTATTATAATATCCTATTTAAAAAATTCAGTATATACGAGACTATATCAGAACACCGAACCGAAATGGGTACACGACGCCATTTCGGTTCGGTGTTCTGTCATGTGGCTTATGCAACCCACGCTACAATATTCACATCAGGCACGATTGCATTTTTATCAATGTATGAGGGTTTTAAGAGCACCTCAGTGTTCATCTTAATTGGCCGAATGCAATTAATTGTAGATAACTTCGAATACTTTAATTTATCAATTAATTGTAACCAAATCTGCGCAGAGTGGGAGGAACAATGCGTCTGTTTCAAGATATATTAGAAAACAACGAGAATGCTCTGTTTGGTTGTGCATTTGAATTACTCAAAGCTCTAAATATAATAGTAAATTTGGAAGAGGAGTGTAAGGCTATCCTCTTTCGACTACAATCGTACAATCCGCAAAAGTTCTGGCAGAAAACAGGACATTCAGTAGATCGTCAACTGTTTTCCATTATAAATATCGGCAAAAAAAGATATAAATTATTTCTAGAAAATTCTATATTAAAAACTTGTCGGTGTCCTAAACACGTCAGTTCACGCACGCAAAACAGATGAAACTCAGAAAACCAAAGCAGCAACTCATGACAAAGGACAGCGTTCAATTGGATTGGTTGATACAATAACCAATCACAGCCACTGATTTCTGGGTGCTGTTGTCTCAGTGCACACCCTGCCTTGCCTTCTGGATGGATTAAAACCACCGAAAAGCTAAGAATTTGACCCGCTGCGGCATCTGTACGTCTGTTCAAAGGTACCCGGATTTGTGATCACATACCGGGGATGTTAACTCGAATATGATGCGATGTTTACGCGTCGAAAAGTGTCCTCTTCATGAAGGATTAGTGGGTTGTGTTTAATTTTAGGAATCACGCGAAGCCAGGAAACAATGAGGGGAGTCTTTAGCAGGATTAAATGCAAAAACATAATATCGGCGATATTGGTATTCCGTGGGTGTGTACCGACAGCACACTCTGAATATATGCCTCCGTAGCGCAATTGGAAGAACGACGGTACACTGCGCCCTTCGATTGGAATAGCCTAAGTTCGATTCTTGACGGTGAGTTAGCCGATCTCATAGGAAGGTAGCAGAGTTTTTTCTCCAGGAAACTCGGGTTTTTCATCCTGCATACAGACAAATCGGCCCTTCAGAACACACACAATTTACAGACAAAAAATACTAGTTGTGGTGGTGGGCGGTAGATGGCGTTGATGCAGATGATTGGTAGTAGAGGTTCGGTGTAGTGGTGGAGACAGTTGTATGGCGGGTGTCCTCCCGCGATGTGTCTTCGGACTCCTTGGAGGTGTCACGAATAATAATAATAGTAATAATAATAATTACCATTCGATATTTCTCTCTCCTCACAGTTTCGTTGACAGTTATCAGAAATATGTTCCCATTCATATTACTCTATGAGTGCAGAGGAAGATGAATTTGAATAGTAAAATGAACTCAGTATCCACCATATGACATTAAACAACGGGACATACACAAGGGAGGCAGAAACAATTAAGACAGGGAATTTTGCCTCGATATTTACCACTTTAAAGTAAAGGAACGAGGGCGAAGAAGTAAAAGTCAGATACGAGAACAAACTCTCAAATTCAACGTCAGCAGAATTCAAGACGCCATCAACCCCTAACGAAACATCGACAGCAATAGAAAGGAACGGATAGAAGAATTAGGGAAGTACAACATAATTGATGGTATCCATAAATAAAATCCATTCTGCTAAAGAACAACTACAGGATGTTATTTTGTAACCTGTCTGTATGTTGGACTGTGACACTCCTGTTTCATAGCCCACGAAGTGGCCGCTTGGAGACTCTGATATACGCAAGTTTGCCAGCGTCTCCAAATGGCTTCTGACAAGCAGATGTAAGTTGCATCTTTACAGGAAATCTTGCATGTAAAGCGATCTTCTTCGTGGGGGCAAACTTTCTTAACATCGGTAGCAGTCTAATGTGCAGTCGAAAGTCTCAATATTACTCAAAAATAAGTTAGTGAACATATTATTTTTATACAGACCTATACCCACACCCACCCACACATATATAAACTCCGGGGATATCTAGTAAGCATCTTTTGCTCTATTTAAATTAAGGGGATATAAAATCGAATAAGAAACTCAAAGATCGGAATCAAGGAGTTTCATGGCGAATATAGTAAACTATAAAAGTTACGGCGGATTGTAGCGTAAGCTAAAGCACGTAGTTCAACACTAGGGCAACTCGTAGCAAAGGTGGGTAAAGTTCTGATCTTTATTCTTAGTATGTGTGTGTATGGAGATGTGTTTTGCATTAATGGAAATACTAAGAATAGTGATCAGAACTTTACCCACCTTTGCTACGAGTTGCCCTAGTGTTGAACTATGTGCTTTAGCCTACGCTAGTATCCGCCGAAACTTTTATAGTTTACTATATTGGGCATGAAGCTCTTTGATTCCGATCTTTGAGTTTCTTATTTGGCTTTGAATAATGTGGGATTTAATATCCCCTTAATTTAAATAACGTTACATCGCCGAAGTGAAGCCTATTGGCTCTTTATTTAAGTAATCTTTTGCTCTAATTTTTTAGTGTAATGGTTTAAATTTTTACTCAAAATTGTAGCAGGAAAGGAACATAAAATCACACTTGTGTTTCATGATTAACTTCGGTACCTGAAGATTAATAATTTTTTATTTTTTTTAATAATGCTAATATTTTTTATTGATTGCTAAAATATTTACATACAATAAACATCTTGAGTGACATTGCAACTTATGATTTTACAGAATTCAGCACAAAGTGCTGCATTTTCTACATTGGATTTCAATAAAAAATTTTAATAATACTGTTTTGCCTCTATATTATGTATTTACAACACATGTGCTTCTAATGTTAACAACAAAGATTATACAGAATTTTTGAATACAGAATTTACAGAATAATAATAACAATAATAATAATAATACTCTTTTAAAATAGTAATAGTAATTTATTGATTGCTAAAATATTTACACATACAACAGTCATCTTGAGTGACATTGCAACTTATGATTTTACAGAATTCAGCTCTAAGTGCAGCATTTTCTAAGATTTCAACTAACATTTTTAATAGTATTTTTTGCCTCTATATTATGTATTTACAACACATGTTCTTCTAATGTTAACAATGAAGATTATTCAGAATTTTTTATATAACAATTTTTTTTGTTTATGTAATTTTTTGATTATAAGAATAATTTATTACATTATTTTTTCATGTTACATAAGAGTATTATATTAATGATATTATCACATAATAATCAGTATCTTCTTCTTTATTGTTGTATATTTTACTTACTGTTTTATTACATAATCTGCATCTTTGGTTATAAGGATTACGTGTGGTTGAGTGGGGCATATCATAATAATAATAATAATTATTATTATTATACAAACTTCAAAACCGATAGAAATTAAAAGCTCAGAAGACATAGAAAGGCTGCCACAGTGAAAAAAAAAGTCTCCTAATTAGTTCAAAAAGAAGACCACAATAAAAATGAATGTGAGCCATCAAGACAGATGCAATAACACCATAACATATACCGGCAATTTCGCTTTGATCAGACCTTTCAGATCATTCATTTCACCTCCCAAACATCAGCCCACTTCCAACACAGTAATCAAATCAATAATAATAAAAAAAACATATATTTAACCGGTGTCATCCTCAGATAAGCTCATTAAAAAGCTTCGAGGATGCAAGCTGAGACATTACATCTCACCTGAGATCAACAGAAAGAAAAAAAAGAATTATTTATTACATTGAAGTGCTGTAGTTACAGCGGTTAAAAACATTAAAAATAAAAAATTGTAAAATATATATAACTTATTGTTATACTATAAATGCTGTTAAAAATGTAATCTTATCCAATTGCAAACTATAAATTATTATCCATAGTAACTATTATTAACGCGTTTTAGAATACAAAAAACGGAACAATTTGTATCAAATTCACTGTAAAAATATAGGTAATATGTAAATATGTGTATATATGTTCTGTAAGATGATAAATAAAATGTTGATGTTTCAAAAAATTATTATTCTAAATCTGTAAAATTATAAGTTGTAATGTCACTCGAGATGTTTGTTGTATATGTGTAAATATTTTAGCAATCAATAAATTATTATTAAAAAAATGATTATTGTTATTTGTAGAATGATTTCATGTTTACCAAGAAAAATAATCTTTTTATGATTCCAATGCTCACTTTGAAGATAATTTCGTATAAGTTTAGATAGGCAATACATTCCTTCCTTGTGTTTTTTAAAACAACAGAGTGAAACTTAGATGAGCAAAATTTATATGAAAATTAAATATCTAAATTTGTTAATTTTTTTTGCGCATAAAAATAGTTAGATGATGAACTAGTAATTCCAAGGAATTAAACAAGCACATCCAGGCCCTATAGGTCACACACACACACACACACACACACACACACACACACACACACACACACACACACACACACACACACCACTGAGCGTTTTATCCAAGGACACTCTGGATTCAAGATATCTCTGCTGACAGCAGTGCGGAAGTACGAAATTCTTCTCACATTGAGAAATTATCGTAAATGATTTGAAAAAGGAGAATCGTAAAAATGGCAATGATGGATGGTTGTTCATATATGGCTATTTACTACACTTGAATATTTGTTTTATCTTTACAAGGAATCAAAAGCGATCCTTTCTAGTTCGTTGAACTGTGTTAGACATGCCACAATGGACGACATCCTCACATATCCTTCATGCGGATAACCAATGATGGTATGTTCGTGGTCAGATCTTTGCTACAAATTTCTGCAATTAATTTCCTTGTCTCGCTAAACTGCTATAGTAAAGTAAATGTAATTTTGAACATCACCTCCAAAACGACAACTCGATTAATTCTTAATTCATTCTCCAGTTTCTGTTTCGCCTTTGGCACGCAGCCAAACGGGCAAAGTTACTGCAATGGCTTGTGCTTAAGTTTTAAAGCGTGTTGGAAGAAGTACCATTAAAATAGAAATGTTATTTGTAGAAGAGACGCGAGTAATAGAGTATGCTCATAGCGCAAAGTTTCTCCCTCATCTTATTGATTTCATTTAAGTGTAGACAACTTGTAAATAAAGTTTAAATTAACGAAGTACTTCCCCTGAAGCTGTTGGGGATAGAAGTTGTAAGACGATTAAAAAAAAAATTCCTTCTTTTAAAAATATATTTGGAAAGATATCAACTGGGCACTTCATGTGTAAGTTATAATGCGCACGCACACATACACACAGAGCATCAGAAGTATTTACGGAAAAGAAGTGGAAGTGACAGAAGAATTTAAAAAATAATGCGTCGACATAATCGGTGGTATAAAATACACAATATAAACCTACAAAAAAAGGGAAATTCTTCTCTAAATTACAATTACAATATATTATGTTCAAGCAATAGTGAAAGAAAAAAAAAGTTATATTCTTCAATCCTAAACACGAAAATAATCTTTGAATGACAAGCAATTTCAGATAGAGTGATAGAGGCAAACATCAACATGGGGAACTGAACCATGAGGTATGATTATGGTCCTATAGAAAGTTCTCTCAAGTGAGAAACGGAGGAATTTTTTTTAAATCATTACAGAGGGAAGTTGACATAAAGAAAAAAAAAAAGAAAAGTTAGTCCTTGTTGGAGATCTAAATAGTATTGTAAGAAATGCGATGAGAAAATTTTGAGAGACGAGCAATGCTCCTAATAAGTGTCTGCTAGATTGACGTTCGTGACTCGGACGACAGCACCGTGGGCCAACATAAATTCGAGCACAAATTCACGTGGAGAAAAAACTCCATAAACAGGAAATGCGCAATCACAAATATCCGTGCCAACAGCGGGATACGTCAACCGCTCGGCCTTGCGCTTACCCAATTTCATCAGCGCACACGAAGACAATTAGTGAGAAGCAGCACCTTAAAATAAAATAAAACGAAATAAATCCGCTCCTGCATAACCAATTTCTTTTCTAGCTTTCCGCACAACACTTGGTACTTTTCTGGCGCGTGCTTTATATATTTCATAACTCCTCTCGCTCTTATTGTCACGATATTCTTTCCACATCATCTTCTTGATGATGATCTCTTGCTTAATAAGGTTGCGCATCCATTTCACTCCCAACCTATTTATTCTTCGATCACTAGGGATATATTCAGATACCGTCTCAGGCACTTTTTCAAAGATTCCCATACATTGGTCACATTTTCCCATTCAGTAACTGATACCATGGGACCAAAGATAGTATTCTTCTTTGGTCCCAACTTCTTGATCATAATTTCCTAAGTTGATCATAATTTCCAGCCTTGTGGTTCAGCATTTAGCCTGTTCTAATGGGAACATCTCCATATAAATAGATACTTCCGAAGAAAGCACGGCGGATCTTTGTCTGCATCAGCCACGCTATAATGTATTCACTATAAATATTAAAAAAGGTCGAACATAGGCTATTGTTTAATGGTTTTGATCTGAATGAAGCCCAGAATGTCTTTGGAATAAGCGGAATCAGAGAACAGAGTGAGGAAAAATCCTCACACATCACCTGCGCAATAGTGATTTCATTGACAAGGAATCGAGACCAGGTTCACTTTCCAATATTGTATTATAAAAATACTCATTCAGAACAGAAATTGCACAAGTCTAGTGCTCACCTCTGATTAACTATAATATATACTGTAAATTCAGTTTTTTGATGTGCTGATAATTTGCATGCAGGTTTTGTGCTTTGTAGCCCAAAATATTATAAGCAGAAAAGGAAGATTGAGATTTTGATGAAAACCTGCTCCAGTATGTTTTTTTTTTTTTTAATGACTATTTTACGTTTCTGGAAGGACTAAGACTTGGGAATGATAAGTTATGGTGTTAAAAGGCTGAGAATTGTTTCAGTGAGGCATTCTTCACACATGTTTTGGATTAGGAGACTGGAAAGAAATTGAAATTAAAAAGGTCATCTCATCATGCGTTGAGAATGGTTGCGTGTGAGTTTTTTCATAAAAGAAGAATTAACATCCTGTTGATGGCGATGCCTTCAAGTTGGTTCGCTACATGGTGATCGCTTCTTCTTTCAGGATAGGTGAAAGAGGAAGCGATCTGCCATTTGGTTTAGAACAGGATAAAAAAAAAGAAAAATGTATATTGAAAAGAAAAATATATAAGAAAGTTTTAAAAAGAATTCAAAGTCAAACAGCCTTCAGAGGTGAACACTAGCTACTCGTGTATGCAAATATTAAAAAATGAAAGTGACTGAAAACAAGAACTAAACCTTGATTCTTGTTTCCATATTGAAAGTTCCTATCAAAAAGTCAACAAGTTCTCTGAGAGAATACAGAGAAAAATGTAAGACAAAACTACGATGCATACGGGAAGCTAAAAGTTATGAAGACTTTGGTAAGAATATAAAACATAATATCAAGAAGGTGGTTAAACCTTAAAATGGAAGAAATGGAATCGAAGATGATAAAGGTCACATGAAAGCTGGAGACAGTGTCATTATCTTTAGCTTTTCATGATACCCTGGATGCCTACACTCATTAGGCATTGTATGTGCATCTCTTTCAATTAGAACACTCGCTCACAATTTAGACTGCATCCCTTTGTATCAAGTCCTGTTAGAGAATTATATTTGGAATCGTCAAATAAACAGATTCAAAATAAGCCCCCCCCCCCAACTCCACACAACGTTTACATCTGTCGTACAGGCATTCTAAGGCACGGTGGAAGTCCCGAACGGAGCTTCCTTCAGTGTCTGGATCACACCGCTTTGGATGTCCTCAATATCGCTGAAGCGCTTTCCTTTCAAGGCACATTTCATCTTTGGAAAACGTCAACAGGAGCCAAAATCTGGCGAATGAAGGGGGCGGGAATATTCGATCACACAGACCGACTTCGAAGCCAGAAACTGTTTCACAGGCAGCGCACAGTGCGCAGGAGCGTTGTCGTGCAACAGAAACCAACTGTTGTTGTTGTTGTGGAACAGTTCTTTCTTGACACATCGCATGCGGGCGTACAGACGTTGTATTATCCCTAAATAATACTGACCGTTCATTGTGCCGCCCTCAGGAACAAATTCGCGTTGATTAATTCCAGCAGCGTCGAAAAAAACAATGACCATTGTCTTGACACGTGAATTTTTCGACCTGGCTTTCTTCTGGCTGGGAGAAGACGTTCCAGCCATTCCATGCTCTGGTGTTTCGTTTCCGGATCAAAGTGAAAACACAACTTTAGCATCACCAGTGACAATTCTATGCAACTGCATGGATGAAACTTTGACCACACGAAACCCGGTGCTCTCTCTCTGTTCGTGTGCGAACGTGTGTGGCAAACCTCGAAATCTTCCTCTTGTGCAAATCTCTTTCTAAGATTAATCTGCCCGTTTCCTTACCGACACCGAACTATACAGCGAGTAGCCTAGTGGTATTCGCCTGTCATGGGCAGCAAATTCCCAGGCTTTCACCACAGTTTCATTTGTTCGTACAAAAACTGGCCGTCCACAGCGTGGTCCACATCCTCCAGGGACTCCTCTTTAAACATTGAAAAACAGCGGAACACCTGTGCACGGCTCAGATAGTCATTGCCGTCAACTTTTGTTTTAGGTATTGGAACATTTCTCCAGCAGTTTTTCCTAATTTACATTAAAATGTTATCAGAGCTCTTTGCTGCATGACGCAACTTCTGACATTCCACTCGCACACTCTTACTTCAACGGTTGCCACACGAAAACTGCTGCGTAATCCGACTCGAAATTTACATTTGCGATTATAACACACTCTAGCGGTCAAAACTATAGACACGTTTGTTAGTTTTATTCAAAGAGCTGTCCTGTAAAAAATCCATCTCGTTACTGAACGGGCATTTTTGATGTAAAGTGTAAGACGGGTGCACATCACATACTTATTCATTCATTCATTACTTATATGGATCGTTATGAACGAAAGTGGCCTGATATCAAAATTGGAACGCTAATCTCAGCACAGATGGATTCCATGATCAAACCGAAAAATTTCCGTAAAATTTTGATATGGAAATCGGCGATAAAAAGACAAAGATTGGAAATATGTAAGAACATTGTAAATAATTTCCGTATCCTGTATGGGAGAGAACAAGCAAAACATTTCAGGCACAATTTGTAGTGAAGTGAATAAATGAAATATGGTCACAGACAACAGAATAGCAAAGTTGGAATTGTGGGGAATCAAAGAACAATTTTATATAACATTAAACCAGCAGAACACGTATTCAAACCAGTTTTAACCGAGGAATATCAGAGCTGGGTTAGAAATGAAGCACTTGATCAAAGAGTAGAGATTAAATACGCTGACAAAGAGTTAGGGGAGTGATCAGATGGTGGCAGAACCACATTAGCCATATTGTAAATATTAGAAAGAAACTAACATTATTAGCGTTCAGGAATGTGCGAACAGAAATAATCTAAGAGAGGGCGGTCACTTAAACATAATGAGGGAGGAAAGGCTAGCAAAAGAAGTTTTTAATATCACGATCGCAGACATAAAAAAACAGAGGAAGACCAATGCCTGGGTTGATTTATAGAGTTAAAAGAAGCTTCAAGCACCGAAATATAAGATCTGACCATATCAGAGTTCTGACAGGTAACATATTAATTTGAAGAAAAATTACCGGTAGGAAGTTTTGTAATATAAATTTTTTCATGTAGTGATATCCTAATGTCCTGTGCTTTACTTTTCTTGAGGATGCGTATAAGAAATTTGATGATAATAATGACGATGATATGTATATTCGCTGCAATTTCTCTATGCAATATGTGTCTACAGGCACGCTTTTCAGGTATGCAAGTAAAAAATTAAATATTTCCCCCTAATCTTATTTCAATGAAATACTTGACTAACCAATATCATAACTAAATAATTATGGTAAATGTATTCTAATACGTATAGGATTTGACTCTCATAATCAAAGAACAGAAGATGACGTCTATATGATCAGGAAAACCCACTACAAGTCAGTTGCTATTCACCAGATGTTCTGATTTTGAAATTGTTGAAACGTGGAGCTTTGAAGAATAAACTGGTAGTTTGATAAAGTGGCGTTCCGGTTCCGATAATTCAGGGCCGATCTCAGGAAATAATTTCACGCATTCTAGTTGATTTTTTTTTTTTTGAATGCCTATTCACATCTCTTTCAGAAAGAGTACGAAAAAAATACGTAAATCAAACTTTAATGCTTCCTGACTGCAATTTTTACTAATTCTATAATTTAAAGATTCAGTTTGTCTATTCTGAAATATTAATCCTATGGAAATGACGTTTGCTTCCATAGATTTAGACTGCTAAAGACCATCATAAGTTCGATTCTGGGTTTTCTAATTTTCCTCGGGCCTTTTTCAATCTTTGGCACAGGAAAGAAGGTGCTTTTTCTTGAGTTGCAGGGTTAAAACAAGGCTTTCCTGTCTTCAATCCCATAATTCACGAAAATTAACTGTAGAACTCCCTCTATTTCAAATAATAATGTATGGTATCACAGATAGAGCATCTGTATCTCAGTCGGTATAGACGAAGCCCTTTGGTGGGAAAAACCTGGGTTCGATTCCAGTCAGTGACGTGAGGAACATTTATCTGGTCACCTTTCGACGAAAGATGAGTTAGCCAGTCTCATACGGTAGTATGCTTTTTTTTCGTTTTTTTTTTTCACCCGGAAACTCGGGTTTTTCGTCTCTGAGAACAGGCAAACGGGCCCCCTGAACACACGCATCTGCAGACATAGGACACACCGGGAGGCATTGGCCTAACCATCTTATCCTCGAGACTGGTACTGTTTGGAAGAGCCAAGAACAGCGCTGACAGGTCACGAGGTCTAATGCGTGAAAAGGAAGAAGTATCTGAGGTTAGGGACAAAAGGTGGTGTACTTCCATACTCTCCTCCCCCGAATGTTTATGAAAAGCATACTTCGGCCGATGAAGGGCGGAGTGTGGCTGATCTAAAATCTTTAAACGTCACTTAGGGCTAAGCTGCTTCACCTACTTCTCTTTGGAAATAATACATATTATTTTATTAATTATTTTCCTAATTATAGAAGCTCTGGTTTAAGAGTATATTTTGCTGAAAGCCGCTTAATGTAAATTTGCCATGAGACTAATGTATTGTGTGTGATGCGCCATCAGTGTCCAAAAGCTAGGTAGGGCTAAAACGGCCTCGCCTACTCCCTATAGGAAAACAAAAGACGTTAGCGGATTTATTTATTCAGGCTATCTGTTCATCCATAGATGTATATCATATGGGAATGTTATTTAATCTTGAAGTAGCAGACTGTTTCTCTCTCTCTCTCTCTCTCTCTCTCCTGAAACTAATACTGTTTCATTCGCATCCAGGCAACTTTACAGACGAAATTCCATATTATTGGGAATAGTGGCGTCGTGTGTAGTTGGAGAATTAAGTAAGTAGACGGTAGGAGGGTGGTGGGCCTATAGCGACGAGACACTCCTTGGATGTGTTACGGTGTACTAATAATAAAGTAGACGTCTGTTGATCGGAAATACTTCGATCTAATCTCGGCTGGATGCAAGAATTTTTTCTTTGCATTTTGTCCGCATGGTTAAATTGAATGTGAATACTTATTTTACCAGACAGTTAATTTGGAATCCTTAAATTTTTGGTTCAATTCAGTCATATTCTCTGGATTTATCGTTTAGAGATTTCACATAATTTTTCTTCATCTTCTTCTGTACTCGGATGAAGTCACCAAAGCTTTCTTCTTACATCAATTAAGGATTAAAAACGCTGCTAAATTTGCATTGCCTTTAAGGAAATGCAAATTTCTGCTGGTTTATTTATTTATATTTTTAAATGCTAAACCAGTAGTTTAGCATTTAAAAGACGATCTGAAAACAAGTAAAAGTCTTAACTTTATATGTATTCGTTTTCTTCCTTTGTGAAACCAATTTATTCACTTCTTTCTTATAAAAATCTGAGTGTTCTTACTGATCTAACTCACTACACCAAACAATAAAATTACTTCCCGCAACTGCGTAAATTTCTTCACCTTGTCGTAAGAATTTCGCCTTGACGAGCAAATGGGATCTCTATATTGGGGTGTCTTTTTTATCCTTTGCGCTAAGCACGGATGAAGTGAAGCGAGTTTGAGGCCGCTCTTCCTAATTGATTGCCTTCGGATACTGTTGTGGTTGACAGTATTTTATTCAACAACATTTCTATCGAAGAAATTAAATTCCGAGTTCGGTGAGTGATACCAACGCTTTTTCCGGCATTACATTGCATGTGTCCTTAGAATCATTTGACGCTGTCGTATTGGAATGCATTTTCCCCCTCTTGAACCTTCCCGTTTGGCATTTAATACTCGAAATACAGTTTGTAGAAACAATAAAATAATAAAAAAGCGATCTGCATAGTTTGAGATTTTCATTTGTTATTGTTTTTTCGATTGTTGTTTTTGCTTACAAATTAAAATAAGATGAGTTAAAAAAGAAAAGAAAGAAAACGAAATATGAACATTACATAAGAGATGATAGTCGGTGACCGGTTAGTTCTAAAAATATTTTTCATCAAATTAGTTTTCGCATAAAATAGTTCACAGTTGCAAATGAACCAACATCTGATGCATACAAATGAATCCATTCGCCAGCAATATAAAGGCCTTTCTACAGCAACAGCTTATCAATTAATTATTTTAATTTTTTAAAGCCCTCTTTGGATGCTCCTTTCGATTCTTGGCACTCGTTCTGAATTTCAGATGAGATTCATTGAAATCTCTTAAACCTTTGACGTATCGCGAAACGAAGATCATTCACTTAGCGACACGAAGAACGAAATGCTTTTTGGTTGAAGAGACTTGGTTTCGAATCTTGTCTGGAACTTCTATAAGACTTTTCATCTGAAGTCGCATTGCGCAATTCCATATGGTGACCACAGTTTTTTCTGCCATAAAGTTGGCTTCCCCCACGCAAAAGATCTTCCAGAAGAGAGCACAGTAAGCTGACAAATGTAATCTACTCTCTACTGATCTCGAGATGTTGGCGCTCTCGGTTTCCCTTTATCTTCCTCACGGCGTCCTCTTATTCAACGGGGACGTTTTAGTTCGCTTCCCTAGCAATGACAAGAACAAGACCAACAACAACAAAAGGAAATCAAAGCGATGTGTTCGCCATAATTTTTATTCCCAAAGATGTCAGCAAAATATTTTTTCTGCTTTCATTTCTTGGATCGTTCTCCGTAACAGGAACCCCCTACTGCTTTAGACCGATTGTTTTCTGCGACGTAACGAGTGCGAGCACAACTCTAACTCGTGAGATCTCACCTTTACTTGCATATGCTCAACTTTACCCACGCATATGCTTTAATAAAGGTGCGGGATAATTCTCCTCCGCTACAAGAGAAAACGCGTTCCAGTTGAGATCTTTCTTGTGAACTCATCAGGCTTTTACGCATAAAGTAAAATTAAAACAGCTCTACGACCCCCCGGTCACTCGCTGAAACCTGCGTTATGTCGAAACATGGAAATTGATCCTTGTGGCCACGACTTTTGTTAAATTTTTTTATTTTTTATTTTTTATTCCTCTGAACTCCGTGTCTCGCGGTGATAGCATGCTGAGCAAGGCACCTGACCCCAGGTAAATATTAATATTTTAATATCTACCTGGGGTCGTTTTATTAAACATAAATTTCAATCTTTTTCCTCACTAAACCGTCGCCAGCTTCCTATTTTTCTGGAAACTCCTGCACAGGATCATTATTACGACTCAGCACGGACGTTTTCAAACCAGAGAAGCGTCTTTTGATACCACCTACCTCGATTAACGCGATCTTCTTGCTTACAGGCAAACTCTGAACATGAGAAGAAACGCGAAGTTATAGAACCAGGTTTAGCAAGCACGTGAATCAAGTAAGCTTCCATTTTGTTTCTCTTTAATTGCACATGCGCATGTTGATCTCTATCCCCAGCTTTTGAAATTAAATACCTTGGACAAATAATAAAAAACTTGGACACCTCTCTCTTCCAAGTTTTTTCGTAGAGAGGTATGAGAACGATGCCCGAAGTTTTTTCTATGAATAATTTTCTATCAAATGTATCCGACCTAAGAATAAAATCTGGATTTATCAATGAAATTAAACTCCTGTTGTAAAAGCGCTTCTGTGGAAAAAAGGAATATGAGCACGTAGATGAAAGTTTGGATGAGACTTGACTTTTAGATAGGATGGATAATACTTTGAATCCACGCATTGCCCTGTGATACTTTTCCATCTGCAGCCAGAGAATTGAAGGCATGGAAAATGAATAGAATAACTTTATACAATTTCTATAATGTAAACTGGATTCTATGATGGGTGGACATACACACATTTTTGAATATCCAATTGAGAGGAATTGCCGAGGACAAAACATCGTCAACATAACTCATCTGGACGAGGAATGATAGTTTTTGAGGAATGTCTAACTGAAAATTATTAATGAACAGTCGGTAGGTCCGTTACGAGAACCCCCTAGCAGTTCCTTCAACCTGTTTCTTACTTCGTTTAGACATTTTTAATATCCAGCATTGATAGGAAATTCGAAAAGTTTAAGAATGTCAGAGGGAACTTTCTTTTTTTATTTCGATAATTCTTGGGTATTATCAGCAAACGAAATATTTGTAGACAGACAATATTAAAAACGATAAGAATATCAGAAAAACACGACAACGAATATCTTGTTTTTGAAGCCTACGTCATGTTTTATATACGACGAAGAATTTCCTATAAAGCGCGAGAAAGCTCGTGATAGTTCTTTGGCTTGCATATTTGTCGGATAGTCTATACAACGACTACTGGCCTAAATGGAACATTGCCTTGGTGGAATTTCTATAAACCATACATCCTGAAATTCTGGCAAAGCGAATCCTAATTTCAGCTTTTAATTCTTTTTCCCAAAACATTACTTCGTCTAATAGTTAATTGAATTTGTTGATTGAGATCATGCTGGTCTCTTAGATACATTAGTGAGTAGAATGATCTCTAAGTAGAAGCGGCAGTTTCCGATAATATTTCCTTTTGTCTCGAATAACCGCTGTGACGCAAAGTTTTGGTTCTCCTTTATATGAGCCAGTTATTACTACGTTGTTGTTCCTTCTTAGAGAGTGAATAGCGCTTTAAATTCTGAAGGAAGTGACTTAGGAGACGGTGGTGAACAAGGTTTGAAACGCAATTTGCCAGTAGTGTTATGCAAGATACAGGGTCCGCTATCAATGCGCTGAGAGGTTCGTAACTGGAAACTGCTTTTGGGTTATGGCATAATCACAGCTTTTAGCTAAAACAAAGATCGCATAGTTAGTAACTGAATAGTATCTCATAAGGAAGCCAAATGTATTTAAAAGACGTGCGTGTGTGTGTGTGTGTGGCTAGCCTACCTTCAAGTGAAAAGTCGCTATTTAGGTTCTTCGCGTTCTATACCGGATTCGAACTCAGAACGTTCCAACCAAAGTTCACCGTCATTAAAAGCAAGTGGACGGTGAATGCACGCTAAGAGATTTTTGGTTTCGTGCAATTAGAGAATGAGAAGAGATTGTTAGCATTCATTCGCTAAAAGATCCCACGCGTTGTTTAGAGTAAGTTGCTTTCAATTTATTGTGCATGTCGTGTTTATGTATCATTAAGTTCTCACACTTTCTTGCGTGATTAAAATAAAAATGGTCAAAACAGAGAACACACTCTCTAAAGAGCTAGTGAAATCACCTTCTTAGTGGATTTCAAATGTTCTGCTACGCTGTTTGGAAGAAATTGTTCTCCTCAGAGGGAGGCAGAAATGGGAACTTGCAATGCATAGGCGTATAATGTGGATGCTAGCAGAGCAAGAAAAAGGTATTAATTGCAAAATGCGCTCATTTCTTTTTTTTCTTCTCTTACTGATGTTTTTTATACCTTCATGTGGCTATTGCTCGAATAGGACCTTAATGCTAGAAGACAACAGAAAAATTCGCTCATTCGTTTTGCATATTTCTCAGATAGACTCATAAAAAGTGAATATTTATTTTAAACAATGGTACTGCTGCAGAGTGACGTCATATCATTTTAAGTGAATTGCTTTATGTAAGAAATAAACATATTGTTTTATTCAAACTCGTAAATTGTTATCGATGAAATTATGACTCTTTAGATTCGACTCTTACCAGGTAAGCAACGATTTTAAATTACGAGCCAGTTCAACAGCTCACATTAGGACAGTGGCATAACCGCGATTTTTCAACAGCTCCTAATATAAACTTCGGATCGACTCCCAACAACTTTCTGAGGCTTTCCTTTAGAGGACATTATATTTCCGAGAGATCAGAAGTTGTATCTTCTGATCTCTCTGGCTCAGCATGGGATGAGGCTACTTTTACGTTAGGCGTACCATCAATTAGTTATCGATTAGCTTTCAGTGAATTATTGACGAAGTTAGTATGTATGTCAGTTAACTGACCACCGCTTGTCTGTTTCGGGGATGAAGAACCCTTCCACCGCTGCACGAGATCAGTTGACTCATCTTCAGATAAAAATTCGAGTCCCATCTACAGAAGACGACTTCGTTTTTATAAAACGTTTTCATTTTCAAATGGGACTCGAATTTTTCCAACCAAAGATAAATTTCGCATCCTCCTCTCGACTGCTGCGTGCTGATTAGGAAAACGTAGAATGGATGAAGTAAAGCAAACCCTTTCGAATTTATCGCTCTATTTCGATCGTGTAAACTCGTTCGTGTCTCCTAGCTGTAAAGTTTTGCTGATAATCATTCATACTTTGGTTTGAATGTGCGATAAATGAACACATTGAGGTGCAGACCATAAATTCAATGGGTTGGGGCTTAACTGCCCATAGCCCTTAAGCCCGAAACTGCCGATCATCTCCAGTTTCATAACCTGTGAAAGTGCACTTTCAGGTTATGAAGCTTTTTTCATAACCCGAAGAAAGAAGAACACAAATTCTGTTTTGTATATATGGAGAAATTGCGCAGAACACCCCACAGAGAAAGAACGAATTCAGTGTCAAAATTGGTGGCTCGTAAAATCCTGTAAACGTGCTGTCACTCTCGCCTCTTTCAGCAATTATTATGTAAGTGCATAATTTGTTGATCGCTGTCTCGACTCATTACTCTGAAATGAAACAGGACGGCGCAGGCTCACTCCTGTGCGGAAGCCAACTGCCGGCATATGATTGAAGTCATGTGGCTTTAAGGGTGGAACATCGCTGTATTCATTCCGAATGATTCATCGAGTAACGAATAAACGGAATTCATTACCGATATTACTGCATTCTGTTTTGTCCTTTTGGAACTCCAACATCCCCACATCCAAAGCAATAATTAATCGAATAAATAATCACAACGCAGTTCATCGAAGAACAATCGATCGAAAATGCGATTAATTGAAAGGCATTCCTCGAAAAAAAGAATTCGTCGAAACACACAAAGTTAATTAATCTGAAAACCAACAATTCATTGGAAAATCGCGATTAATCGAAACTACAAATCGTTCACTGACAAATGAATTATAAAGCACGCGGAGTTAAGTCTTCCTAATAAGTTAGGTTCTTGATAAGAAAATTCAAATTTTTGTCACACTTAATTGGAAACGTGATGATTCACCTTTACCTACCTTGGGTCAAGTTAGTTGCACTTTGTAATGAAAAGAATTGAAATAAAAGTTTATTTTCGTGAAGCATTTTCTAGCTGAAACTGAAGTCAACGTAGCACAACTTGGACCCAACACAGTGCTGATTTCTTTCCTTGCAGCACATTATTGGTGCATCGATGGCCTACACTAGGTTCACTAAATGCTAATAATTTAATTATCCTCTTAATGGGTTTGATTAGCTTGCAAAGTATTCCGCAAGATTCGAAAACTGCACGTTAAGAACATTACGCAGAAATGATTACGCAATGAATCTTTTTTTAGTAACATTTAACTGTGTAGTAGAAAATGTTGGTAAAACTGTAATAATCCTAGAAGAAATCTTTAATAAGGGGGCCCGTTAATGATCTAGTCTGTCTTAGACGGTCTAAGATAGACTAACTCATTACGCAAGCGTCTGTATATTTGTACGGTTGGACAATGTTCTTTGGTCAAACTGATCTGAACTCGAATTCCGTCTAAGACGCAAAGAACGCTTAACTCACTCGGTATAAGACAGAATTGAGTATTTTTTCCCGCCGAAATTCGAGTTTTTCATCCTCCAGAACGAGCAAACCGGCGAAGAGAACCACCTAGTTAATTAATACATTGGCCCCGTAGACTTAGTTGCTTTGGCTGTAAATCAACAATTCTTCTTTTATCAAATGTTAATCGAACTGCGATTCGTGGTCATCAAGAATTGCAGCGAACAGCGCTTCATAGCTTCGTCATAACTGCCGTTTGAATGAGTCAACTGGAGAACCGACCAATTCTGACGAAACATAACATTAAGACCTTGAGGAAAATTGTCTGGGAATTTTAATTTTTGTGAAAATCGGATAACAACAACTGTCTGTCACTTTACTCGAAGACTAAAACACACTTTTCGCTGCACCAGTGAATCCTCGTAAATGAGGTCACCTTTTAGCGTCAACAATTTCAATAGCTTCCTTGGGATGCTAATCGTATCCAATTAATGTAATCCCACATTTATCTTATTTAAGTGACGGTGTATTATAATAAATTATTTACTAAACACATGTTGACATCGCAAATATTGCGTTGGTCTTACCTTTTCTGTCTCGAAAAAGTAATTCGATAAAGAATCAGAAACCCACCTAAACATCGACCACCGTCCTCACATTTGGAGCAGCCCATAACAGCTCTAAAATGTAAACTACTCCACTTCGTGCAGAAGAGAGCGATCAGGTTGATCAGTGACTTGCTGCTTGCCTTGTCAACTGATATTTACGATCACTGTTCGTCAGAACTGGCATCAATTGTTCCCCAATGCTCTTGTGAATCAGTCGGAAAACGCCTTCTCAGTCCCCAAACAGAACAAATTATTCTTATCTTTCCTCTTTGTTAATTTCTTCTATATTGTTGAAGAGTCTACCGTTTTATGCATTTTTAAGGGGATACAGTCGGCTTGTCTTCAAATCGAATGTTAACATTTCTTTTTCCTCCTCCTCAGCATCCCTCAAATCCACTGTACTCACGTACCACAGATGGAACAATCTCCCATCCCATGTATGGGATTACCATAAAATATTCATAAAAGTTATTTTTACACACCTTTTTTTAACAAAGAGCACGAGATCTAGGAAAATACCCCACACTATCACTTCGCCTCAAGCAATCAAACATGGGGGTTCATTTCCCCTTTTTTGCCAGCATTTATTTCTAACATACACGTTAGGAATCGGGATCTACCATTTGTCGCAATCTTTATGCCCGATTCTCGTTTTTTCACCTTAACTCACTGGTTTCTTGAACAAGAATGTATTTTCGATGGTTCTTTTCTTTATACCAATTTGGTATATTTGAACGCTTCATGCATCGGACCCCTAATGCACGAGATGTATTTTCGAATACACTGGTTTCCGCTCCTTGGTTGAATTACATCTGGCTAATTGCGAGCGCTTTTACGATCCTGTTGATCCTTCGCCTACCACGCGTACCTATCAACTGTTTCCGAACGCATATCCGAAGTCCCTTTATATTTTCTGTTTCTTATTCTAATATTCGAGACCTGTTAAATGCAGACATCCCACCAGGGCAAGCATTATGTGGCTCCAGCTGTCGTCCTTCATTTGTGAAGATCTGACGCTTACTTATATCGACACCTATCACGCATAGTTAGTCACGTGTTAATTAGCTGATAGATTACGTTCAGAATGGAGGATGTCTAATATTTTTACCACCGAATGTAGAAAGTTTCTATTTATGTGTTTAGGATGCCATATGAGCCAAACTGCCGTCTACCTAGTAGAGTGTTGCGCCTCCTTTTGTCCCAGATAACCCCTTGCACCCATCTTGCTATGGACTCTCCGGACCTGAGGTATTCGGACCAACTAGACATGTCCTTTCAGTGGCACCGGGAAGCACTGGCGTCGACCAGAGGATGCTGCAATCCCACAAATGTTCGAAGGGATTCAAATCAGGAGAAGAGTCACGTGGAAGGATTGGATATGTTTTTTGAATCACGCTTATGCATTGCAAGCCTTATGACATTAGCGAGACATGGCGTAAAAATGACGTCACTTCTGACAGCGAGGTTAAACCTTTTTTCATTTACTTGTTGCTTCCTCGGTGTTATGTTACACAACCTCGACTGTGGACGTCAGGATGACTTTCTCCGCTTTAAATACTTTTTGACTTCCGAACCCTGTAATTTCTATCAAAAAGATTCAGCATTTTTTACCAGCTGATTTTTTTGTATTTCTTGGAGGAAGAGGACTTTCTTTTATTCTCTAGTATTAAAATATAAGTAAGTGAAAGGGGGGAGGAGGAAGAGTAGCTTTTCTTAAATTTGAGAAAGAACAATCCAGTTACAAAAATAGAAGTTTTAATTAAAAGTCTGAATCTTAGCGTTTCACTGATTGCTGTCCTGAGACTTAAGTTTTATGTAAATACGAAGATATAAGGACGTTTAATCAGCTTTAAGACGTTACTGGGCCGATTTCTTAAGGTTCATTTATTTTATTTAGTGGGTATAAAAGACCCATTTTTAATGATGGTGAAAAGCTGAGCAAATATTTAAAATAATAGCGCGAATAATAAAAAATAGAATCGTGGTCCAATTAAACTGAATAATAATAATAATTATTATTATTATTAATTTCTCATTATATTCGGGATTGTTTTCTATTGCAGATAGAAATATTGATTTTTTTTAAATATTTCCACTCACTGCATGTTTGTGTGACCCACTGATTACGGCGCATCGTAGATCGTATCGCTAAAGGGGTTTCGTTACATTTAATTTATTGGGATTTTTTCGTGTAATTTCAAAGGCTTTCTCTCTCAAACTCATTCTTACGTCTGAGAAAAGAATCGAAGGTGCCGAAGGAATGGAAGAGCTGTAAATAACTACTTTTTTTTTCATAGTGAGACCAGTATCGTTAAAATTTGTAATACCCCTCCCCCTCCTTTCAAAATACACTTTCGACGGATCCCCCCCCCTCTCTATTTTTTTTTTTTTTTTTTTTTACTTTCAACTAGAATGTCAAATATTTTAATATATTATTTTTGACTGGATC
The DNA here is from genome assembly GCF_054136105.1 of Typopeltis vanoorti. NCBI lineage: Eukaryota > Metazoa > Arthropoda > Arachnida > Uropygi > Thelyphonidae > Typopeltis > Typopeltis vanoorti. Next base: position 175,158,278 of record NC_143551.1, on the reverse strand, counting down.
AGATCGAATGCCGAAGTATGTTAATAATGTGCCTGACGAACCAGTGGCTTTCTGACTCGGTGAAGATACTTCACGTTAGTCAAGTAAGCTGTACTTTTTAAATTCCCTACATTTTATTTGTGCGTATTTATTACATAAATAGACATGAAGCTGAATTAGGCGCTGTTGTGATAATGATAACCAAATATTTCTTGTTTTTCATTTGTTAGCGATTCCAAGTTGAAAGCGCTGGATTAGGGTACAACTGATTATAAGAAGGGCAATCACAGTTAACATCACCTGCACTTTATTAAGAAGGTTATCTTTTTATACGTCAAATAAGGAGGCGAAGAACAGTCCGAGTGAACTAAAAGCATACCCAGTTTTTTTTTTTTTTTTTTTTCAATAATACCAAGATATTCGTGGTTCCAATGCTGGAGTTAACCAACATTCTCTTCAATATCTCTTGAGAACAGCGCGAAAAACGTTCTTGGTGAATTAAGAATTAGATGGGGAATGTACATTGCGTTGAACTTGACGAGAGAAAATCTGCGATTAAATAAATCGAAACAAAACAACCGAAACAGATTTAAGCTGATTTCTTTTGATTTCGTGGGTTCTGTTGATTTTGAGGAAAAACAGTGCAATTGCAGAGGAAGTCTTAAGGATTGCGCGACACTCTAAGACAGATCATCTCAATACGAAGAAAAATATTTTCTTAAACCATTGATGAGAGCGGAAATAGGATTTTGATTTCTTACTTATGTTGAATTACGATGAGCTCACTAGATCGACTGAAAGGATGGGGGGGGGGGGGGAGGACTGCGTAGCGCAGACGTAGGCCAGTATGAGAATTTCAACAATTCCTAATAGGAATACAAACTTGGCTGAAAATGTTGAGAAAAACTCCTGGTTCTAGCGCAATAATTTTAAACCATAATTTTTTTTTTATTCTTGGTGCTCTGAGATCTTAAATATTTTTGTTATGCGAAGCATTATGGTAGGCGATACCTTTTTCGTAAGTCGTGGTGTCGTTAATAATATCTTGGTGTTTGTTGACATAAGCGAATTTGTTTATTGTTAATGTTTATGGTCCTTTTGTCGACTTTTTATTATTAATTTCTCCGCGTACACCGGAATGAATTAAGAGCTCCTCTCTCTTCCCTTTTTTAGAATTTCCAATATTATTTCATAATATAAGGAGAATAAATTAATCTATTTCCCTAAAGATGCTTTCTTTATTAGCGGTGTGCCTTAAAAAAGCGAATTGTGGTTCTCTGAATTCCCACACATGATTATTTCTTTGGGGTCGAAAACTTCAATTTACTTTTTTTTTTTTAAGGAAGTTCTTCATATCATTTGGAATGGCACTATTAATGACGGAATCGACAGCGTGTATCCCAAGAGTATTCTTCAAGGGGGTGGACAAAGTTTTCCCTAGGGCATGATCTTAATTTGTGATTATTTAGCTTGAAGTATGTTCAATTGATGGAAACGATCCCTTCTTGGTGTTGTGTTGCATATCTCGACAAAGAACCAAATGTTTAAAAGTACCAAACTTTTCTTCACCGTAAGAGACCCTCGTATTATTCCTTTCCCATCTTGCCTCTTCTCTCAAGAAATCCGATTTTTTTCCCATTTGTTTTTTGGATATTCTGATAAAGGGGGATGAGGAGGACCGTCTTTCTCTCATCAGTATTGAAATGAAAAGTACATTTTCAAAGAAAGGAAAAATTCGTAAATTTTCTGAACTTTAAGTAAGAGCAGTTTAATTTAACATTCAATTTTTTAATTAAAAACCCCAATCTCGCTACTTCTGTAATAACTGCTGGTTTGTGCCCTTGCATTCAGGTTTTTATATAAATAGGAAAATAATTTAGTCATGCTTAAACCATTGTGCGGTTTCAGAATAATTTATTTTGTCAGTGGAGTAGATCTTAATAAGGGTGCGAGGTAGCGTGGACATGTATTTAAAAAATAAAAAAAATAAAAAAACACTTTTCTACCCAATACAGGGTGACGGCCTCTCCCATTGTGGGGGATCGAAAGGTGCAAGCTGTACCGTTCGAATCCCACTGTGGCATGGAATTTTGTAGCCCAGTGCGATACTACCATCTGCTTATTGTAGACCTGAAGTGGCTTAAAAACTTCCACGTTTGGTGTCTACAGTAGAAGAGGATTACCTTATTCTTAGCCCACTCACAGTATTAAATGGCAAGAGATTTACAGCCTTTTATGAGCAGGAGTTTACTCTTCCTGAGAGGAAAATCCACCTTTTCAATCAAGGTAATTAAAAAAAAAACCTTAACTACACGAGTTCCTTTAAACACATAAAAAATAGATTTTGGCAACAGAGGATGACCGATTCCATCGATGGAACCAGTGCAGATAAAATCATTAACTAATTAAAGATTGTAAAATTGAAAGGAAAAAAAAAAGTTATATTCTGCTCGTAAGACTGCTTATTTTATAAATATTAAAAATATTTCCTGTAAGGTGAGCTGTTAAGTAACAATCGCTTATTAATAACCTGATGCTTAAGTTATGAAAAAAGTATCCTTATATTTAATTAACTAAAGTTATAATCCGAAGTGCTTTCTTTCGCCATCTTTTCCAATAGAAAGATTATGTAAAATAAACAAGGTCTTGCGAGCAGAATATGTTTTTTTTTTTTCCTTTTTAGTTTTACATCTTTAACGATTTTATCAGCACTGGTTATATAGATTGGATCGGTCATCTGATATTGCCGAAATCTATTTCTTTTTATGTGTTTAAAGGAACTAATGCGCTTTAGACTTTTTTTTTTTTTTTCCAGCAGTCTTGATTGAGAAGTGGGTTTTACTCTCGGGAAGAGTAAAATGCTACGTAAAAAAGAATAAACAATAATATAGTGAGAACAAACAAAGTGCAAAGGGGAAAAAAAAATATTCCAGCGCGAGTCATTTTACACCATTTGTTACCTGAACGACCTGTCGAGAAGAATCGTGTGGTCAACTAGATCAGATTCATGCATTTATTAACTTATGTGGATTCTCGTCATGCCATTACCATGTTCTTCACTTGCAGATGGCTTGTGAATAAAACATTTATGGACATTAACACGGGAATATTTGTGTAGAGTTTTCAAACACCGCAAATGTTTCTCAAACTACGGACTACACGCTTATATCCTACTGGTGACAATTTTCGTGTAGAAAAGAGACGGTGTTGTGTTTTGTACAAAAATGTCTTCAGATATGGAAAAGAGATTGAATCTTTCATTTCGGAAATGTTGGAAAATAGTATTTTAATCTGCTATTGAGTTTCCCAAGTCTTGGAAAACTGGAGAACGTGTTTTCTCACTCGGGCAGAACATACAAATGCAGTTATGATGCAGGTCTTTGAAATAAATTTCAAAAATATTCTGTACTATGGTTTTTTGAAGGAACAAATAGAGAAATTATACATTTTTAGGCGTTTGGCAAATAGTATTAGAACTGTTTTTTTTTTCTTTCCATCCGCCCGTACTTAATAATAACCGAACGATTTTTAAATGGATTTTCACAAAATTTGATACATGAGATGCGTATAAAAATTTGTCCAAAGAGAATTCCAAATTCGTTTTTTTTTTTTTTCAATTAGTGAGCTCACAATTAGGCAACTGCTTTCGAAAATATTCAAAATAATATAACTCTGGACAGAATTAAACGAAATTTTACGATTTCTACTTTGGAGGTCCCACGTCGTTTCGATTTTGGTTTAAATTACAAAAAAGTTAGTAGAAAATTTGCACTCTACAGTGCAAAGCCAAAACAATTGCTTTTGTGATAATAAGTGACGCCATCATTATGCATGACTGATTTATTCAATTTATAAATAATTTATTTCATTATTTATTCAACTTACTGTCATAATTTGCATTATGACAGTAAGTTGTGTTAAGAGTCTAGTGAGCGAACTGGGTATATACACTATATTGAAAAAATTTGGACAATTAGTTGTGGTCAAAAATGCGTTTTAATTACATTTCTAGTACTAAATGGGACCACCGTTGGCCTGAATGACAGCAAATACCCTTCGGGGCATGCTTTCAACTATTTTCTGATTGATTATTCTTTTGCTGATGACAGCCGCTGTGGTTTGGAGCGAATTCGTCCCAAAGATGTTCGATGGAGCCAAGGTTTGGACTCTGAACTGGCCAGTCCAACAATTCAAAGTTATTTTGTGGAATCCAACATACAGCGCAGTAACATGGCACGGAGAACTGTCGTGCTGAACCATGCAAGGGTTACTGCCAAAGTACTTCCACAGCGTCGGAAACATGAACTTGTCGAGATAGCCATTAGACACCATGGGTTTTGGGCACGTCCACCAAGGGACCAAGCCCCATCCAACTGAAACACCTCCATACCATATTACAGAGCCTCCATCAAAGTTGACATTAAAATGACGCAGTCCTGCCCGAACCATTCCTTCAGGTAATCTCCAGATCCTAACATTATCATCAGAGTGAAACATTTGAAAGCGCGATTCTTTCTCCACAGAACCCTTTTCCGATCATGTACGGCCCAGGAACGTGTGAAAGACACCAGTCCAAACGTCGTTTGCCATTGAAGGGAGGGAGGAATGTGCGGCTTGTTCGCAACGACTCTGTCATGGAATGCAACTCTCTGCGGACAATTCTAGTGCTGACAGATGTCCCTGTAGCATTTTTCAGGTTGACTGCGACGTCCGCCGCTGATGACGTGATGAAGACAGAGCACGTGGACTTCGGTCAGTGAGTGTCTGTGGCCTCCCAGGGCGTTTTCCCTGCTGTGGTAGTACGAATGACATAAGCAACGGTGGATTTCGGTATACTGAGACGGGAGAATGTCAAGGACAGAAAGACCACTGATGTGACATCCAACTACCATCCCACTTTGGAAGTTTGTCAGTTCAGCTGAACGTAGCATCTTGACATTGAGTACAGTGCAGATCATGCAGCACTTCCCAATCCCACCTTTTATTACCAGACACTCCCTGAATATTCGCATGCGGTAGTGCGAGCAAGCGCACAGATTTGTATCGAAAATTCTTTTACGTCCCAGTAGTCCATCGATACCTCATCATCTGATTTTTCTCCTTTCGTATCGCTGGACAAACCTATGCGCAAAAAGAAATTGGTTTAAGAATAATTAATCGAGCGGTATTTAGAAATTTATTATCTCGTAGAAAAAGGTTATCTTTTTCATGAATATTTTTATTTTATTCTGTAAAATCACAAGACATTTTAGGACAATGAAACATTAAAAACTTTCAATAAAGAGAATGTTTTATTAAATTGTTTATTAAAACAATACAGTATGATGTTTGATTTCCACTAATACAAAAATAATCTCTGAAATTTGCAAGAAACTTAAAGATGTTGCCGATATAATTTTCAGCAAATAACGATTGCTTAAAACAGTAAGATTTTTATTATTGCCGTAGAGCAGGTACAATAACTTAAAGAACGTGTTTATTTGATAGATGCTGGCTTTCGACTTCAAATGATACGAAGGGACCACTTTAATTTCGTTGAGCAGCAAATGAAATAACTTTTTTCTCCCTCAAACAGAAGCTCTTTTCTAACTTTCTCCAAGAACAACGGTCTGCTAATCTTGAAGTTTCTTTTATCGCTTGCACGTTCCAGTTCAGTGACACCCGTAATTGGTGCACCTTCTCTTTTGTTTGCACAGCCATCTAGAAAAGGAAATGGAGAGGATTACAAGTGGAATGTTTAGAGTAAAGGAACTTCACGTGCTCGACTCTGGTAGTGTTTCTGTACTTATTCTCTTGTCATCGAGACAGTTAATATGCTCCGAATGATTCCTCTGCCACGTTCTTTAGTGATGCGTAAACTACGAGACAAAAGTCATAATTATTAAATGTATATCAATAATTAACGGGGAGAAAATTGGGTGAACTCGCATTAGTACTGCCGCTTGGCTAATCCCCTAAGAGATCAAGATTTCGAAAGGTTTTTGTAATCTAATTAGAGAAGGGATCTTATTACTGGAAATTGTTAGCTGCTTCTTTTTGTTACTGGAAAATTTTTATTTTTAGGTAATGCTTAGCGATCGTCACTGTAGTTAAAGAAAGATTTAAAAATATTAGATTTTATTAACGTAAATCAGTTAAAGTTGTCTTTTATGTAAATACGTATCACACAATTAAAAGTCATAACCATTGCTTTGCGTCTTCAACTTTTTTCCCGCAATCTATTGAGCTGTATAAATAGACAGGAGGAATCTTGAATAAGATCGTGGCTAAGAAGGCTCATGGAATCTTCTTATATAAAGAAAGATAAAATATATTTTCTGAAGTTAGTACCATGTTGTAATACAATAGAAATCAAGGCATATGCAACTACTAGTTAGTTGCTCACACGTGACGTCAGTTTGACACTGTTTGGTTACTCTCGTAGGTTTTGGGAGCGAAGCCTTCTGTCGGATGAAGCGGAAGGCTCGCAGACGTTCTTTCCACAAAAAGTTAGTAGGAAAATCGCAAACATCCATGCTCCTGGCGGGATTCAAACCGACAGCCTCTTGGCTGGAAAGCGAATACGTTAATTTTGTTACATGTAACTACATTAGCATTAACTTGGCTGTAATATTAATTTCGCTCACCAAATATTGCGAAATCGATGGCGCATTATTCTTTTGAACCTACTGATGTTCCTTTTGAACAGTAGCAGGTTTAATCCTTTAGGAACAGTTCATGCCAAAAACTGTTGCAGAGAAAAGAAGTAGGGGGGGAGGACGAACGAAAAAGAGAAGCTACTTGGGTGAACCTTTATTCGTTGCTGCTAATTATTAGGCGAAATTTCATTTACGGTCATAGCAACTGAGTGCGTTATATCTGTTAATGAGAATGTTATTCCAGTGTATTTTCTGGATGAAAATAGGCCTTATGACAATTCACCACGTGCTAGCCGTATCGTTGTAACCCTATAATCTTTCTGATCATAGGATTACAACGATATTGAGTTACTAAGGTTCGCCATTTATGCATCCACATATATCAAAGTATCTACATACTAGTTAAAAGCAAAAAGGGCGTGATTTGTATGCTGGGAATTGAAATGGCCTTCCACGAATATCATCAATTATTTCCCTCTTTCTGAATAAGCACAGAGGATTTTTAGTGTGGATTTTGGTGCACCACCTGAAATGTGAGAACAGCATTCTAAGATGGGGGTGGATTTGCGAGTAGTGAAAAGTTATTAGCTCTAAGGAAGAGAAGCTAGAGCGAAAGAAGTTGAAGAGTTTCTTGGAACCTGATTAGAAGCTATAGAATTGTTTGTGCTGCCAGAATCCTGAAAATCATATCTTGACTGCAGTTTTGGGTATACATCAAGGCAAAGTGAAGTGCAGCCATAGACAGGACATGCGATGGCGGTTTGGTGTAATATTGATTGAAGCACAAAAAGTCTACGAACCATTTTTGTCAGATGGAGAAAGCAGAAACAAAGAAAATGGAGTATGGTGTGTGTGCGTGAGAGAGAGAGAGAGAGAGAGAGAGAGAGAAATGGGAAAACAGTGAAGAATTTCATTCTTCACTGTTTTCGAGAGAACCGAAGTCAGAGCAATGAAACGATAGTGTGCCACATAGGTTAATATAGATTTGCTTCCACGTTTCAGATTAGGCAGAATTAAAATACATATCTTAAAAACGATGCAAAATGTATTGTAATTCTGAAGTACAGTCTGGGAGGGATACCATTAGGACAAAGACCGTTAGTCCAAGCAATTCTGGATTCTTCTTATATCATTACAGCGAAGACCAGGAGAAGTATATAGTCAGCAGTTTAGTTTTACACATTACCAGGGCCGTCTGAAGGTATGGGCATACTGGCCAGTTGCCCGGGAGCCCTCATGCTGCCATATTGTTCATGAGAGATCTCTTGGCAGAGTATATAAATTACTCGACCTCTCGCTGGAACACTGAACTAAGAAAGAGAACTGGAGATGGCGCACAATACGTCAATAACTAAATACTTTTCATACTATACTAGAAATAAAATTTAAAAAAAAAGCATTTTTCCCAGGTGGATAACCCTTTGAGCAGAAATGGAGGGTACTTTTATTTGTAAAGCACAGAAGAGGAAAAGAGAAAATGAGGAAACTTCCAAAGTTAATTGGAATCTTGGTCCAATCCAGGTACATCAGCTATTAGTACTGCTCCTCCAAATACAGCATCGCCATCTACTCCTGCACCACACCATCCAGTTCCAGACATACCGTTTCCTGTTCCAGTTGCTGGGGGCATTCCACAAGAGGAAATGCGCAAATTTGTAACGTTAAAGGAATGTGCAATTCGCGTCACAGATCCTGGATCTGTCCGACACGAGATAGTCGTCACATTTCGATGCTGTTCATGCTCTGCATGACGTTTTGAGAAAAGTAAACATACACTTGATTCTGTATCAGCTGACACTGACCTGGAAGTGAATGCAAGGCGAGAGGCAAAAGGATTGAGCAAGAAAATGGAGAACGTGGAAACGATATTTCTGACAATTCGTTTGAACGACAATCTCAAAAGCGTGAACAAAACGAGTGCGGTCGGGCAGTCAAAAGATGCGGACATACTTGTTGCCATGAATCTTCTTGAGTCTGTGAAAACATATCTTCAAGAAATTAGAGACAAATTTATTGAATATGAACTGAAGGCGAGTAGTAGATTCGGGTTAGTTATAGCAATGTGAATAAACGGGAACGAAAGCGAAGTGTACGTCTTGCTGGATATGATGAATCAGAAGAAGAAGAGAGACGTCTAAACAAAAGTAAAAAGTTCAAGATGGAAGCATTTCCTCCCTGTTCTGGACTCTCTGAATTCTGACCTGAGAAAAGGTGCAGAAGCTTATTCATGGATTGGAAATCTGTTTTCCTTCTTCAGTCAATTGAAAACAGTTGGTTCTGATGAGCTAAAAAAACATCTGGCAAATGTGTGTCACAAAGATATGGAGACCTGAATAAATGCAAGCGTCTCAAACACTGCATTGGTCTTGATGAAAATTGTGAGACTATACCCTGCGTAGTATAGAAAAATAATTTCGGAGGACTTGAAATGTGTGTGAACGTTCATTTTCAGGATTTAAACTTAGAAAGAATCAGCTTCGCAGCACAATGGGGCGGCAGCGTTTGAACTGGCTTTCACTCATGTGCGTGGAAAATGACATCCTGAAGACTGCATTAAGGTGGGAAATATATAATTTAGTTCAGCATCTACTTTTATTGAAATTCAAGAAGTATCTCCAATTGAAATTTGCTCTGTCATAAATGCTACGCCTTAAGAGAAATAATACGTAAGCTGTCTATCAAATGGAGAGACCAACGGACGTCGGAATGATTCTTCTGATGATGGCCACGTGCTCAAAAGCGTAGGCTGTCTCATATGAATTCATGTGAAAAGAGTGAAATCGTAGGAAGATTCGTTGCATCCTTCATTAGGCTTAATCCAGCCAACGCTACAGCGGTGTCAACAGTGAGAAAGGAATTTTCCCTTAAATTTGGCAGCTATAAATACAGTTTTGTGCCAACCATGTTTGTTGCTGTTCTGCGCAAGTGCTGTTTCCTACCCTGGGTAAGTAAAAGTTTACGAAAACTAATCGTGTTTTAACGGGAATATTCTTTTTTGAGTGATCAGATCTCCATTTCTTACGCGCAGAAAATGCTTATGCTTGGAACGAAAGAAACCTTGTCTTGTAAATCATTCGTCCTGTCGTTGAACACAATCGATAGCAAACGTGAAACCGTACTTGAAACGCTAATTATCTTCGGTTCGCTGGTGTATTTAAAACCTTTATCGTGGACACAGGTGTGTTCGCAGAAACTACTTAAAACGGAATGATAAATCTAAATATTCGCCTGTCTTCATTATACGTTAATGCAATTTAGGATTAATTAAAGGATTTGTTAGGGTACTTAGTGTAAGAAACCATTAATTGCACCCTTAGGAAATTAGAAGCGCAAGTTCCATTAATCGATTAGTTCCAACACATTTCTGTTACTTAAAACAGACAAAACGCGTAAAATGTCACATCCCTAACTAGGCCTGTCACTTAGACATGTCTGAGCGGACTGCACATCAACTGCTGTGACTTTCACTCGAGCTGTCTTAACCCGCTAATATGATTTGCGTTTCCATATTTCTCATGGGTTTGAGGGTAAAACGCGTTTTAATGTTCAGTGCAGATTATTCTTCAACCTCTTATTTTTTTAACAATAATCTGCGCTCCACACCACAGTCTTTCCGGTGACAAATATCCAAGTGCGATGTCCACTTCGATATCTTACAGGAAAAGGATGCTCGATATCGTTTTCAGGGAAAAAATCATGCTTGTATATTCACACAATTACCATATATCTCGGCATATAAGAAAACAATATTGAAACCTGCTTCGGTATATATTCTGAATCAGTGATGGAAAACATTGTCAAGCTATCGTCCATCTCCTAGAATGTCAATTCTGTAGGTCTTATGCAAGTACTTTCGATTTTATATTCTGTATGTTAATCAGAATATCAATACACTGAGAATATTCGTTTATTTTGCGTATAAATATAGTATTCGGTGAAACCTTACTGATTTGATGATCACACGAATAACAAAAAACGAAGACTGGTTGTAAGCATCGCCATTTTACGGATCGTTTCGTACTGGAAGACACCGTCATAAATTACAGTAACGAAAATACCTTTTGTGATTTCTTTGCCTTATCTAAAATAAAAGTGACGCGTAAGAAGCTGTTAGTGTAAAATTTGTGATCGTCTTATACGGGAAGTATAGCACAAAATAAACGTTACGCAAATAAATTTTAATAAATAAATAAATATCCGACCAGTTGCCTTGTACGCTATTCAGGTTGTTAAATGTGCCTTCTTGTTCTTACACGCAGGGATGGTCATCACTGTGCACACAGAATTACTAAATGCCGGTGCATAAATTATGTCAAAGCAACTAAAACGACGACAGGAGTGTGCTGTGTCTGTACTTGTCGGTTTCTTGCCGCCGTATGAGATTGTCAGGCTCATTTTTATTTGAAATGTTCCTATTTTATCTGATAGATGATCACCATCTCTCTGTGTGCAACCACTTTCTGGAAACACCTAAAGTGGTTTGAAGAAAGACCACTCTTGGTCTCCAGAGATTATGCCACTCATAACCTGTCCACAGTTTTTCTGGATTATGCAAACCAAAGAAATTTCGCAAAAGTTTGTGTTGATTAATCCTCGCTTTACAGCATGTTTAAGCATCGATTTTGTTAAAAGTACCAATAAATCTATAGGCTTAATTTTACCGATCATTTACATTTTTATTCCCGTGGGTAGGGGGTCCCAGTGCATTGCTTTGCCAAAAGAGCCTACAATACTGTTAAGACGGTACTGCATATTACAGTTGTTTTCTAGAATTTCACTACAAGGTGAAACTAGAAATCGACCGTACTGCATTAAGGTGGAAAATATACGATACTAAAATCTAAAACCTACCTACGATACTAAAATCTGCTGCACTTTACAATCTTCCGTGTGTGGATGAGACGCTCATTAAAAATAAAATGTTCCTTTTGGACTCGGATGGAATTTAACCCAACTCATTCCGGTTGAAGGGTGTCCTTGCAACCGACTGCGTTAAAGAGGCGACTGAGCCAACGGGAATTTGACGAAATTCTATTTTTTCACAAATTAATTAGTTTATTTTTTTGCATTTTTGAAGATTCTCTTATTCTGACATTTTAAAACTTAATCGCATGTTCACATATATTCACGCGAGTTCATCGTTCAGACACACAAATATTTAAACAAAAAATTGACTGCACATTTTGGAATAAAATGTTTGACGATTAAGGTATTGTTTTTCTCATTCCTACTTTCATTAACGATATAATTGTTCTCTGCATTTATTCAGTAAAATTAAAAAGGAAAACTTAGAATAATTTTGAAATACGCATAATATTGATTTTACTTTAACCCACTGTTAATTGTCTACCATTACCGAGGTTACCAAGACACCATCGAATGGCTGACACCAACCGTGAAGCCAAAGAAATCGGTTGTATCTGCTCTGAACAAATGCAGTTAATGATATTTGAAACGTAGTTTGACATGACGTCCTAAACTGCTGCTGATTGAGATAATCGGCTAAAGTGGGACATTAGAGGCACACAACAGTTTCAGCACTTGCCTACCCCTTCCTGTTTGTGTTCTGTCCAATTGTTTCTTGGGTCTTCTTTTGACGTAAGTTATTACAATAGATATTTCAATCGCATGGACTGACACAGTAGCATATGTTGGCACCTAAGCTGTAAGATGTTTTTCAGTATTGCGTACAAGTAATTTTTTGTTATTCCATGATTTTATTACCTTTTTACGACACTTGGTTTGTTATTGTGCATTTGAGAAATGGGAGGTGTTTGCTGTTCTCGTGTTCCGCTCCTGAAATTTTTTTTTTTTTTTTCGGTGGGGAACATCTGTACCATCTCAATTTAATGAATTTATTACGTTCGAAGCGGTTCATAGAGCCACGTCCACTAAATTATTTCGAGCCCATTATCCCTATGATGGCATTGACTCAACGATACAAGAAATGGTGTCGCTTTTAATTCGTGTGAAGACTTTTTTTTCTAAATCACGAAAAAGCACTTTTGCTTCTTTTAAGTACAGTTAGGGAATTTACTCGTTTAATTATCAGTTTTAAAAGATGGTAGATTTAAGTAACTTCCCCTGTTTATACCCAAAGCAAAGTGAATTGTTACAATCCAACAACTATGGGTATTTGAGAAGAGCTCCAGAGGATTTGAACCGTGACGGACTGAAGAACCTGTTAATAAAAGGGGGATAATATTTAAAAACGATGACTAGAGTGAAGTTTGAGGCCTTTTTTTTCTTCTTTCATTCTACTTATAATTTGACTTCTCTAATTGAAAGGCACGGGAATGTACAGTAAAATCATCCGATGGTGGTTGATTTTAATTTTAAGCCATAAGTGTTTGGAGCCTCCGTAGCTCAGTCAGTATAGACGAAGCCGCTTGGTCGAAAAGACCTGGGTTCGATTCCCGTCAATGACGGGAGGAAGTTTTATTTGCTTTCTTTCGGCTAAAGGTGAGTTAGCCGGTCTCATACAAAGGTAGGGTTTTTTCACCCAGAAATTAGGGTTTTTTCATTTCCAAGAACAGGTAAATCGGCCCCGTGAACACGTACATCTACAGACATTGGACACACCGGAAGGCATAGGGCCAACCACCTCGAGTTACGGTTGCAGAGTCCAAGAATACTTGGAAAGGTCGTGGGCGCTCAAGTGGCTGTTAGGGCCACTGATAGGATAGATAAGTGTTTAAAGAGAATTTCTTATGATATTTTTCACCAAGATATCTTAACTGCTATTCCATACCTCCGTCTGGAAGTTGTCTTGTGACTTAATGCAGTGTATACACGCCATTGATCTTATTCTTTAACCTCGCCGTCTCTTAGGATGGGTGCATTTCCCTGATTAGGGTCACGACGAATTAATGGAGGCTGCATTTCACTGTTTTGCTGCATCCCCAGAGGGAATTTATCTTGTAGATCGGAGTATTCTATTCACGGTGCGGTTTGCTTATTTTGATGGACGAAAAACCCTCCACCTCCATATAAGACTGGCTAACGCACCATTTGATTGAAAAATCTAATGTTTCCTCACATTATAGACGAAATTAAATTCGAACCCTTGTTTTTCCAAGCAAAGGGCTCATCCATACTAATTGAGCTACGGAGGCTCCTTTTGTCGTTTTTCAAAACGTTAAAGATTTAAAGAGCTAACTCGATTCGAAGTCGGTGAGGATATTCTGAATTTTCCAGCAGAAATTTCTGTATATTTGGTGAAGAGAATAAACTGAATGAGCGGACGCATTATTATTTTGAAACCACTCTTCAGCAATTATCTACAAAGGTCTAAGAGTATTCCAATTTGTTTTTCAAGTTTGATCCTTGAAAACGAATCGTTATAGAAAATCCCATGAAAATAAATAAATAAATAAATAAATAGACCATATAAAGAAAAACCAGTCGAACGATTGAACTGTTTCCGTTGCGAAAACTAATTAAAACATTTGGACCGCTTCTCTGATATTTTGTATTTCATTTTTATACAGGATTAGATTAGCACGTTCTTTGAGCCTGTCTCATATTGCTGTTTGTTTGGACGGAAATCTCAAATGGCTTTAGAAGTGGTCATCCTGCTAAGCTGACATCGAGCTTCAGTTGCATTAGCCTCGATCTCAATCAACAACCACTTGAAAGATGTTTCTCTCTAATGCAAAGCAAACGTAACTTTGAAATAAATGGTGATGACTCGATGGATTCTACCCTTTCTCGTAGATGACTACTCCTTTGACGTAGTTCTGGCCATACTTTATACCCGTTTCCAGCCTACCTGCTTTCATTATTCTCAGCCATCAATTAAACGCTTCTGGCTAATGATGCAGTAATTTGTATAATTATATACTGCTGTCAGTACATCGTTAAGTTAATACGGTTGAAGATGTTCCTCAATTTCAGCACAAGCCGAGGAGCTAATTAATGGATGCCCATGAAATAATCATTTAAATAAACAAAACGATTTGTAGAATAAGTGGATTCAGTTTCCAGTTCTGCTGAACGGAAAGAGATTTTTTTTTTTGGGGGGGGGGGGATTTATGCATTTCGGACACAAAATTGTTGGCTTCCTGTACATACCGTGTGTGAGAGAGAGATTTGGAAAGTTTGACACACACACAGACACACACTTTCTCGCTTAATAATTTCTTTGGAGTGGATATTTCCTTAGTATTAAATTCAGATCTGCTGTCGGAGTTAAATCGGAAAGAGAGAAGAGAAATGCTGCTTGCCTCTTTCCCGACGGGCTTCAAATCCCACTGGATTTGAGAGGATTTAAATCTCAATTCGGCACTGGATTTAACGCACTTCAAAATGTGTCCACCAGATTCGTATAACTTTACAAAATAGGCGAGTTTTTTTCATAGGCGCAGTTCCTACGAGAGCTTTGCTAGCTATTTTTTATTCTATCAGTCGTTTTGGGTTTTCTTTCTTTGAAATGTGCCACACAGCAAATATTATAGAAAAATCTCTCTAATTTTCTATAGTGCTCTTTATCTCTTTATTTTTTTCACCATCGCATAATTTTATTATAATTAAATAATGATGTTAAGTTAAGAGTAGCAGTTCAGAGCGAAGTCGTCTAGTTTTTGAGGTGAAAATGCGTTCCGACTTCACCCGATTGCATGCATTCCAATGCCTTCGTTGTCTTGGCAGCTCTTTTAGGAAGATACATCAGAGGCGAGGAAAGTTTGCATACTATTCTAAACGAACACAAAATAATTGCAATAAAATAGTGAATATAATTTAGAGTATTTAAATACGTTTATTAAATACTATATTCTTTAAAAAAATAATTATTATTTTACTGATCATATTATTTATAAATATTGTTCAAAGTACATTCCTTTTTTACGTCATTTTAGGAATATAATCATCTGGGAATCGTGGTAGTCTCGCATCGGGCTTTGAAATTCAACTCCCATGTGATCTAACAGATTAAAACTCAAATTTTCTCTAAATTATTATTTCTTAATGTTAAACCTTCTGTTGTTGCCTAAAAAAGAACTTCAGTAAACTGATAAGAGCTTATAATAATGAAAATATTTACATGGCCGTCCACAATATAGTTTATAGTGTAGCGCTTCAAAAAGAGAACCATCAGTTCAAATGCTGACAGTTCAGAAGTCGAGCAAAAATCCAAAGAAGCCAGGATTTATAAAAAGAAAAAAGATAACAGAAAATAAATAATCTTATACGATCAGCTCAAACTGGAATTGTGTGCGAATCTTCGGTTGAGGGAATGTATTTTGAATCATTCGAATTAAACACGTCGCGATATTAATGTCGGCTTTAACGACGAATTCATTTAGGATATTACCATTTGTCATACGTGAGATGACATGTTTAGAGCAATCAATTTACGTCCTTTAAACACGTTGACAACTCTCTGAACTACAAATATGAAAACAAACATAATTAAGACTATTTTTTTTAAAAAGAAATCAATCAGAAGAAAACACATTCTTGTGGTAATGGTGGTTGTGAGGAATGGAGTGTCCACAATGACTCCTTGGAGGTGTCGCACAACAACAATAAATTCAGAATTTTAATTTTTTTTTCTCGTCAGTAGCAGTTTTGATTTGCATTTCATGACTGATAACGTCACACACAAACGTGTTAATCATTACCAGATCGATGCACTGCTCATAATGGAAATTGAGTGAAGTAAGAAAAGCCAGCAAATAATAAAAATTTAGCGAAAGAAAACGAAAACCCATCCAGTAATGAAAATTGAGTGAATGGGAGTAAGAAAAAGCCATTACATCCTAAACATTGACGATGACGCAGGGTTATTCGGAGAACAAACATTAATCTGAACAAAGCACTTTTTTCTGAACATATTTCAAATTTATTTCCGTTTTACTCTTTTTATGTATTACACGAGTTTGTGAATATGAATGATTAGAAGTCTTTTTCAGTTGATACGAGAAAAGTGATTAACGAGAACAATTCACGTCCATTTAGATGAAACGATAATGAAACACGTGACGAACCAAACAATGTCTTATCCTATTACGATGAACGATGGAGCGGAAATAAAGTGTTCTATCGACTAAATCATAATCGCAGTTTTTCTCGGACATAATTTTTCTTCCGAACAATGACCGATTTTCTTACGAGCAATCTGAATTACTCCGCACTCTGAAGGACGATATCGAGTTCCCACGCTACAAGAGTAAACAGCCAAGCAGTCAACCAACAGATACTTTCCATTTATCAATTGTATAGATTTCTGAACGGTAGAGGGCACTGCTTAAACGTTTTCTTCAGCGTGAACAAAGAGTGTCAGATCCATTCGCTTTTCTCCCTTCTGTTTTTCTATTTAGAGATTAGTTTTTTAAAACATATTTTATTTGTAGAAAACAAGATCGAATAGGAATCGCTTTCGAAAACCAGTGCTTTACTGAAATATTTCGGAATTGAGGGAAGGTAGGGGGGGATGATTTTGTTTTAGCTTTACTTTGAACAACCCATTTGGCAAGATTATTTCGAAAACAACTACAAATACACGTTCATTCTCTTGTTTTTTTTTTTTTTGATAAAACCCAAGTTTTCCAGATGCACTCATCTGTCATATCTTAAAGATTGACTTGGATTTGCTTGAAAAATGCAACGAAAGCATTCTTATTAGAAGGAAAATCCAAGATTTTCTGACTGCAACGTTTCATGAAAATCATTAAAAATAATGTTTGTCACGCAACAGAAGAAATTTGTGTCTCCTCCTCTATGAAGTGAGAACGTCTAACTTTCGTTGCTGACAAATCGCCTTCTGTTTACCATTTTACGCATTTTTGCTGGTTTCAAATGATTTCAAGCATGTTTGTTTTCTATACTTTTATGCGAATTCCAAGAAACGTTTAAACTCATGGTAGATGAGCAACCTAAAGTTGTTGAACCAGAAACTGCTCTCGAGATCAAGCATGAGAATTTTCAAGCCACTTAACCTTCAGTAAGCAGGGTGGAGTTCTCATACTGGACAACGAGGATCATCTTATAAACAGCCGCAGTGGAGGTTGAACTCATAGCCTGTTGATTGGTTAGCAACAACGCTTGTCCATTTGCCTAACCAGAATGACCGTGCATTTAGCTTCTGCACAAGTTCTCTCAGAAGTTTGAATAGACCTTCGTTACTTACGACTTTTAAGATCTCTCCGCGCTCTCAGTCAACTGAAATTGAAAAAAAAAATGTCTGAGTGAATATGAAACAGTTCTGAACGCAGCCCTCTTCTCTACTCTCTCCAGCCATTTACTTGTTATCGAGTTGATTATCAGTTTCTAAGTCCAAATTCACCTTAGAAACAATCGCTCAGATCCAGATTCTAAGCTACTCCTTGATTAATCCACTATACTTAAGTTATTTTATTCGTGTGAGGGTTCCGCCCCTTAGGACTGGTTGAGCCCTCCTAATAAGGGATTAAGTGCTATATCCTATGACTGTAGCCGTTCGCAGGGCCAGTTTGCTTGCTTGCGGGATGAAAAACCCAGATAAACTTGGGGGGGGGGGGGAAACCCCTGCTGTCCATGCCCAAGACCGGCTAACTTGGCTATGTCTGAGAAAGATCCTTAGCTCCTCATGTCGTTGACGGGAATCGAACCTAGGACGCTCTTTCCCCAGGTCCCCGCTTCACAACCAGGCATATGGTTGTGAAGCGCAAAGCCACTCGGCTAACAGCGCTGATATATTTAAGTAGAGTATTGTGAACTTATGTACTCTGGTATCGTGATTATTCACACTGTGTGTTTTCAAGCGCGATTTATCTATTTCTTATGTCTCTTCCATATAAAACTGGTCAACTCCTCTACAGTTGAAAAATAAAATCTTCGAAATGTTCTTCAACATCACTGATGAGATTCGCTTCATCCGTGAAGTAATTTTCAAAATTCTTCACATCGCTTTCTTTTTGGATCTGTTACGGAGGTGTTTAAGAGTGGCACGTGATTTGAATATTTTTTCTTTTAAATTTAAAACTACGCCTTAGTCCGCGTAACAATATCACCTCTTCTTTTTCTCCAAATCAAAACTATTGGAGGCACAAGACTGGCTCAAAACGCAGAATTGTTTATTTAGCGACTAAAAGCTTTGTGGTCATTATCACAATTAAACAAAATCAGTAACAGGTCAAATAGAACTGAAAAAGTTGAGAAACTTGTTAAAAACCAATGATATTTCCTCTGATAGTCTGGACTTTATTTTTGAAAGGTTTTTCTTTCAATGTTATAAAACTGTTGATGATGTTTATTAAAAGTAGATATGAATAGCACCTTTCCAGTCTGAGTAGATAGTGCGTAATCGCTTCAATCAGCAGCTCACAGGTTCTGAGGTGGGAGATGAATATCATTCCATTTCATTTTCGGAGGCCCGAAGAAAAAGTTCCACGTTTGGTCATCCTTCGTTCATCGTCAGTGACAATATAGAAGAAAAAATACAAAATATAACTTTAAAGATAAATTAATTTCTTTTTTCTTACATTCTTGATTTTAACAATCGGTGTCAACAGTGCACATCTAGAAAAGGCGAAGTTTGTCTCTTGCGATGAAAGGCCAGCGAACAACATCAGCAGTCGGAAGAAATGCATCGCGGTCACGAGAACGTCATCGAATCATGAACTAGGAAAAATATATATCAATATAAGAATTTTTTAAAAATAAAAATAAAGTATTTTTCAACTAATTTTATTCAACCATTAATTAATTTTAGACCGAATCCTTAATCTTCACCTAATGGATGATACACTAAGGTGCACTGCGCCCGTTATTTTAAAGATTTTTTTTTAAATGTTGTGCTCATTACAGAGAATTTCGAATTCAGGTACAATGAATGAAGACTCTGTGAGTCTGATTCCGACATTAAGTCTAACTTGTAAAATGGAGTATAAAAAAATCGTGGCATCACAAAACTGGAAAAGAAACTTTGAGTAAGTTTGGGCAACCCCCAATTCAAATCTTAATCATCGGCTCAATCCTGAGAGATAGAACGCCTTTAGAAATCAACATCTCCGATCGCGCATTCATTAGTTGGAAAACACCTTTTGGTGCTTTGAATCTCGTTCTGGCGAGAGAAACATTTATGTCGAGTGTTATGCGATGGTTGTAAGGTCATCGCTTTTGGAAACTCAGATTCTTTACCTCATCCCCCTGTGAAAGAGATAAATCGTCCTGTCGTTACCAGAAATCGACAAAGATAACTTGGGTTATTGGTCTTAATATTCAAAAAAATTGATATTTTTGTTGGGATTAGCAATATCGATAATTTCACATTAGGCCTATCCTATAAATAAGTCAAATTTTCATCAAAATACATTCCAATGGAAACGAAATCAACCATGTGAAAAAAAGCAAAGCTAACTTTTGTTACAATGAAAGAAACGGATGAGAAGAGAAAGAACTCTCGTCAGCAGTGTCCAAAAATGCTTCATTACGTTAACATCATATCTTCAGAAAAACGCTCACAAGCGCGAGGAGTGCTTACTAAGAAATGTCATCTAGTAGACAAAGACTGTTCTCTTTTAGGATCAAATCAAGTGATTATTATTCTTGCCTTTGCCATTAATAACATCAAGATCTTTTGCGATGTTTCGTTTCTGGATTCAGTTTGACATTTACTTCACTTTGCAAGTTCCAAGAGATACATTGCGTGTGTGTGAGAGAGAGAAAGATTTATTTCCGTTTTCAAGTCACCATCCTAACGAAAAATGTGTTTTTCTATTTCAGAAACTGTCAAATAAAATTACGTGGCGAGTATTTTATTAGCCCACCGCATCTCCAGAAATTGCTGAAAGTGTAATTTGCTAGAAAGCAACAGTAAAATATCGAAAAGAAAGCGTGCAAGACCAGACACGTGTTCTCCGTCTCGAGACAAAACTCTAAGCGTGTTTCTGACGGCTAAAACCAGAGAGAAAGAAAAGGAGTAATACGCACGTCCAGATCGACTTTCCTATCCAGTTGGTGCTAGAAAATCTTCCGAATTCACCGAAAATAATTCCCAACTTTCAATTGGCGCTTTGTTTTTCTTGCAAGTCTAAATTCCTTGAAAATGATAGAAGCCCTTATTGTTCTCCCGTGAAGCGTGCAATTTTGAGAAGAGAATTCCATTAAGTTGACTAATTTGATCCGTAATTGGATACAGTGGCCAAGTTATTCCAAACTTTATTATTTCATAAAGAAGAATATTTTAATGAGATGCTGCACTGAAATCTTTTAATTTCACTCGTGTTCATGCATCACTTATGCTTCAAAGAAAAGTGGTTATTTGGAGGATAAAAATCGAGTTCATTATGGAGCCAGACTCATATTTCATGTCTCCTAACTGGGAACATCGATTCGGCGCTTTAATTAGCATTTTGCTGTTTCATTTCTTTGAAAAATCATTTGCGAAACCCACTTAATGAATTATTTTCTAAGTTTATAATTACTTCTGCTCCAATGAAGCTTTCTTATTCCTCGTTTATTTCTGAGTGAATACAACTTTTATCTTTTCAATTGCCACATATATTACAAGAGGAAGAAACGTGAAGAGTGCGGCCCCGAGTAATACATAATTCGTGTTTTTCTTTATCTGTCCGCTAATTGCTTTCTTTATGGTGGAATAATCTGCCTCTTATCCAGTTTAATGCCATTCTTAATTCATCTCTTTCACAAAAGGTTTAATACGCAATTTCAGACAATGAACGTAGTTACCAAGGATAGAATATTGTGTTCAGAATTATCTATTCATTTAATTATAAAGAATTCGTTGAACCTCATTAAATGAAAGATAAAATAGCCGATTCAACTTCAAAAGAAGTTTCGGTATGTACTTGCAATTCACGTAGCTTCTGGAAGGAATTGTCTTGGTATTTAAGTCGCGTTTCTACCCTTCAATAATACTGATGAAAACTAACGCTGAGGAGTCTTCGGGGTTCTTTTAGTTGATTCAAGACCAAGGCAACTCATATCGATGAATTCCGCTCACTCTCCATTACGTTTATAAAATTCCTTTCACATTTCAACATTCATTTAAGTAAAACGTGTTAGCAATAAAATTATTTTTCTTTCAATCTAAAACAGTTTTCGTACTTTGGTAAACTCAAAAGCCAAAAGGATATCCCACCTCGCTTTCATCGAAATGTTATTTCCACCATCTTTATATCATTTCATCTGTACTAAAGCTCAAAGATAACCGCAAATAAATTATACGACTGACTCATTATAAAGCAAATTATAATGCATCGAAAACTGATTTTTTGAAGCAAATGCACCAAAATCACGGAAACTCGTATCGTGTCCAACTGATAGTCGTACTTCCTGGTTGTGCCAAATTTATTATTCGGAAATTTGGTCCAGCACTTCTCTGCATCATTAATTGCAGAGAAAGGAAATCAGCCTTCTAATTTTTTACGTTTCTTCCCAATCCAACAATGATGATCTAAGTACGAGTAAATAACACGCTGTTTTAAATATTCGGTACTAATACCACAAGCCTCCTTTGATTTTAAACTGGTGTAATTGGGATATCAAAAAGTAATCTTCTCCTATTAATCTTATAGTTTAGAGATCAGCTGATATCCATCCTAATCCTAAGAACAGCAACATATTTTTACCATCGAATTATTATCCCGTTGTTCTCCCTTCTATCTTTCATGAAGTAATATTGATATCTATTATTTTAACTTCTCTGGAAACATATCTAATAATCCTGAGATACGCATCGCAAGATTTTCTTGAATATTTCACGGAGAAGGTTGAAAAAACTGAAGTGGTTGCTTTTAGCATAAGGGTTCTTAAGTATGTACCCCACCTCGTGGTTTGCATCATTTCTGCTAAAATGGTGCAAAAGAAAGAAAGTTCTTTCTCTTTGTTCGCCCATGTGGTGGAGGATGGAGCTTTGTTCTCATCGTTGGCGACTAATGCTGGTGGCTCCGTTACCCTTCCTTGTAAGCATCAACGAATTTCTTCACTTGACAGTGTTATTGATGACTGACATTCCTCTTTCTTATTTGACAAACCTTGCTATGCACAAAATAACCAAAACCTCTGCAGCCATTAGCTTTGATCTCAAGCTGCTGTTCAATGGCGACAGGATAACTGCGTTCAGTAGTAGCAGATCTTAATTCTGTTTATTTTATTTTATTTTGCAAATAAAGACTTTTTAATAATCAAACCTTAGGATAACTAACTTTGACCTCCTGTCGTTTTTGGCATAGACATGCCTTCCCCTTTATCCGAGAAAGTGTGTCTTATTTTTCCACTTCGCTTCTCAGCAACTGTTATCCCTAATAAATCGCAAATCCATTGAATGTGTTCTCGCATTTAGAGAAGCGCCTTCTAAAAATCTCTGGCACACACACAGAAGAGAGCAATTAGGGTGATTAATGACCCATCTCGCACCAATTTACCCTTTCTGGTTGCGAAACTAGACGGCTGCTGAGAAGTTGATCGCATACGGCAGGAGAAAAAACGCCCGAATATTAAAAAAAAAACACGTCAATGAAGTGTTATTCCAATTGCGATGTGTGTGTAATATTTTTTTCGACAATTTCTGATATTCTTCTTATCGAGTGTAGAAGAACAGTTTTGAATATGAATGGAGCCATCTAATTATATGTAGGCTGTGTGTATATATTTAAACTTAGAGATCGTCGCAAGGAGACTTGTCGTTTGTATCGATGTCGTATTAATCGAAATGGTTGGGAAATATTAAATGGCAACGCGAAACTTGACATTAAAGAAAACCTTCTGAATTCGTTTGAATTTGTCATTTTCTTCACACACCACACATAATTATGCATCGTGTTTAATTACAATGACCGTTTGGATGCGAAGGCTAAAATTTAATCTACACTTCATTTGAATAGTTTCTATACTCAGACTTGCAAGTTATTTTCAATGAACATTTTTTATTCATCACGTTGTGGTAAAACTTGTTCAATAATCAACTGAATTCATTATAAATAGAATTAGTTTGCTCATTGAGCAATTCATTTTATAAAATAGAGATAGGTATAATTAAAATGTATTTTATAAGCGATAATCTCAGTAAGAGTAAAACTTTTACTATTTTTATCCATATAGTGAGGGACGGAAAACCTTAATGTCATACTCCTAAAGAATTAGGAAATCAGATCACAGTATTTTATGTGGAAAAGGTTGGGCATTATGAAAGATGACACCTATCTTAACTCACACAAAAAATAGATGAGTTAATTATTTCTTTTGCTTAAAAAAAAGTACGAATCCGCAAAATCGACTACAATAATTTTAATTTTAATTTTATGACTCCCAACAACGGTAAGTTGTGAATTTATAATAATACGTTAGTACTGAATTTATAATACGTTAGTACTGATGTACTATAGATTTTTAACCGTAAAATTGTACCCAGACTATAATTTTAAGGTTAAAAATTATGCAGTATAGTGTACACGCATCAGCAGAATTTTGTGGCTGAATTTATGGACTGTATGTGTGTGTGTGTGCAGAAGAAAAATCTATTCACACATTTTAACAAACCAGTTGGTGATGTTATAGTTGTTCGGGATCGCTTCATAAGGAAGGCTGTTTCAGAGGAAGAAATGAGGAGGAGGAAGAAAAGCTAATTCGATATGCTTCTGTTTGTAATTTTACCGAAAAGGAATGTTGGGCAGCTGCATCTCTTGTTTTAATGCTACAGAAAAGGGAGGAATAATACTTACCAGCATTGTATTACGCATTTGATAACCTTAAAATTTCTGTCTAATATGTTTTCTGATAGTTCCATTATTTATCTACTCTATCATTATAACATGGAAAAGCTCAAGATAAAAACTGAAGGACTTCGGGGATGGCTTTCGTTCATCAATGGACAGAAAACGGCTGATGAAGAAGAAGAAGATTGTAGCAAGTGTGGAATGATCAGTGACAAATCGTTAAAAACTAAAAGGCTGAATTTCACAATTGCAATTGAAGCTAAAGTAGTTTTAGCTACTAATTGTGGACAATTATCCACGCAAACAGTGCAAATTATATTTATTTTAACTCGGAAAACGTAATTTTGGATGGTTTGCCTAATTTTTTCACTCGAATATCTAATTTATACAAAATCTAAGCTCAATGAATTAAATTTCAGTAATAATTTCAAATGCGAAATTGCACTAAAATCAGCCCAACCAGAACAGAGGATTAACATACTGGGAAATGCCAACCAAATCTAATATTTCGATGCATTTCGCGAAACCTGCCTGAAACTCTCCGCACTACAAGAGCAACCATTAAAATTCATTCATCTTGGGAGGAAGAAAAAATTCCTTATGGAAGGAATGAAGGAGATACATGAAGTATAAGCTGAATGGTTCTAAACGCCACTGAGTTTAGTTTCTACAGAGATAACCACACAACAAACAGCGCTGAAACTAGAATATTACGCGATTTTGTATCACTCGATACGAAGATCAGATTAAATAAACTGACGGGTTAAACTTACTGTCGTTGCTCTTCGCTCGAGTATTGACCTCTTGCAATTCTGTGTAGAGTATAGATCTGCGGAGTTGAAGCTTACTTCCTAAAACTGGCTTTATCGGTTTGTTTCGAATTCAATTTTTAGAAGCGTGTTCCTCTATCATCCTGTTTTCTTTTCTCAAATAATGCCGAAGTCAAGTTTTTTAAGGAAGTAGACAGAGATGGTTGGTCACCACTTGCAGCATCTCACGACGTTCTGTATTAGTTTACAAAAACAACACGCCTCGTAACACTTAGAATGGGACTGACCTTTTGTATGGAAAATCGTATCAAATTCCTTCGAAGTTTCTGATGCGTTTAACTGCTGCCGAAACTAATGCAGTCCGCTGCTTCAATTTTGCCTCCGAGCTGCTCAGTATGTCGACTCTCTAACCAACAAACTGTGAATATGAACACACTGTAGCTGGTCCGAGACTATGACCATTCGGATTTTCCAAACCTTTACTCCGCCCGCCATGCTAATATACTATACGGTTACGATCTTTTATATGTGGATTCACAGTAAAAAAAAAGCACCATTATTTGAGATCTTGCAGAAATGGCAATAGAAAGTGCTGAACATAAAGCGCGGTTAGTTAGAGAAGATTCTATAGTCGATTTGCTGTTAAAAATGAAGTACATGATTAAGCTATTCAGTTCAGGAATGCAAAAGATTAACGCTTTAACTTCGAATTTCTTTAGTATTAACATACTCACGGAACCACAGTAAGTATTAACATACGGAGAAAATACGGAACCACGATAAACAAGGATGCACGTGACCTATAATGCATCCGTACTATTAATCTATTTATAACATACGCTGCAGTCGTTAAAGAGAGTAATGGATCCGAAAACAAAATAATAGAATTCTTGCACCGTTATATCATTCGTGGATATAGCAATTGTCCATAAAGTATGATTTTGTCTTTTTGATTTCATCTGTCTAGAGCAACGTGAAAGGAAATGCGCCAAAACAACATAATAGGTTATGCATTGTTGCCAACGTGGCTAAAAAGAGACTGCCTGTATTCGCAATATTAAATGTCTAGATGGAAATAATATTCTTCGAGATGCATTTCAGCAGACTGGCTTACTTTTCTTCTTCTCCGTCCTTCTTAGGTCTTAAGCCTGTTTTTTTTTTTTTTTTTTGTGCCAACATTGCAACCCATCTTTCCAGGTTTTTTTGCGGTCTTTCAAATGGGCTTCTAGTACTTGGTTTTCTTTTTCTATTCGTTTAATTAGTGTTTCTCTTTGCCTTCTGTCGATATGCTTTTGCCATATTTTTCCTGTTTGTATTAATAGCTGCAGGGCGCACTTATTTTTGTATATTTCATTTTAAATGTGTTTACTTGCGTTTTTTCTACGCTTGTAGACAATTCTCAAACACCTTTAATTTCCGTCTGACCTTTAGCACTTGTTTCATAGAAGTTAAAAAGGTCTCGTTGCAATATTTAGATTTTTATTCCTCCCCATCGCTCTGTTTGCAAATTCAGAAATCTTGTTGGCCCAAAGCGTTTGCTCTTTTACTTTTATTTTCTGTTGTTCCTTTGGAGTTCATCTTGAATTCATGAATATTTAAAATTCGTCACTTGTCGATTATTTTTCTGTTTATTTTTAGCTTCCACCTGATTTGTTCTCAACTGATCACGAGCGTTTTTTATTATTAATTTTCGTATTTTATTACTGACAAATATGTTGGAAACGAAATACTTGTCTTTGTAAATTATCTTCTGTGTCTGCTGCCATTACTAATGCGTAGCAGATTAGATGTACTGTATTATTATACATTTTTATTTCATTTATCATATTGTCTCTTAGTTCTATTCTTATTTAACATTAAAATGTTGAATGATTTTAATTGTCAATTTTAACGAATCTTTCCCTCTCCCCCCCCGTACTTTTAACTGCATTTATTCGCTGTGGCAAACAATGTAAACGTCACAATTAGAGGAACTCGTGCGTGGTTTATATGCCAATCAGGATAGCCATATCACTCCTTCATGAATCAAAGGCACGTGCGTTTGTTTTCACATGCAAAATGGTGCGCTATGCATGTGTAGAATGTATGATAGAGTAAGCTGCTTGTATCGAAATAACCAACAGAACTCAAAAATGATTTGAACTGCAAGTTGGCTTAGAGTCGTTTAAATGATTTGCACCGATGAATATTTGGAATATCTCATCAGCAGAAGATTGATACTTTCTGCATTATGAACAAATTAAAGTAAACCAGAGAAATGAATAAGTGCATTGGTTGAACTTTTGTTTTTCATTCTTTTATTCTAAAAGACAAACTGCATTGTCAAAATGCTTTTTGTTGCTTTGCAGCCATGGTCTAGTTGCATTCTTCTGTTGAAAGTCCCCAAAAGCAAAGTATTACCATTAATCAGTTTTGCTTCTCCCCTATAATACTGGATAACGTCTGTTAGAGTGTGCCGCAAATCATCCTTCCGAACGTGCTCCTGCAGTTTACTCGCAGTTCCACACCGAAACTCTTAAGATAGGTAAGCTGATTTATATCTCTTCGTCTGCAGTTTTTCCACGTTCTTTATAGAGATGGTGTTCTTAGCCTTATGAATAATCCATTAGTGAGAGATTCCATCAGTAATTCTCCTCTCTTTGATATACCCCAGATAAACGATATAAATGATGCACACCTATCCGAAATGCGCAGAATAGGATCTTTGTTTTTCTCTCCCCATCCAGTTTTTTTTTTCCCAGCACATCTCCTACTTTTGTGCATTTTAGATGTCTTTAAAAACAGGACCTTTTAAAACGACGCATGTGATTTCTATAATGAAAAATACTAAAAGGCTATTCCATCATCTTATTGGTATTTTTATGAAGAATTTTCCCCGTTAATTTGGCAGCATTCATAATGATTAGAAGCGAACTCCGCCAATTGGAAAACCTTTTTTAATAAATTATAATCCAAATCATTCCATCCCTCTCTCAGAAGAAATAAACACAGTTACGAGAGATGTAACGACACAAAACCTTAACAACTCATGAAATAATTCTACAACAGGACACCTCCGGAAATATTACACAAATATTTTGGTTCAGTTGAGGGAAATACACCCCTTAATTATTTGCAGTGAAAGGAAGCATCAATGCAAATCACCCGAACGCAAATTTTGGATGTTTATTCAATATTATTCTTTGCATTTGCTCATTCTGCTCTAGTGGATTTTTCGTAACGAAAATGTTACCAAATCGACTCCAGGGTTGTCAGAAATGCTATGCGCACGCTTATCTTATTGCATATCTTTCCATCCAGCAAACGAAAATTAATTGGCTTATGCAAGATGTTATTGAGAACGTTCCCAGTTACCTCTTTGGGTTTTGTGTGAGTCTAATTTGCAAAAGACCGTAAACCTGTCGTATACGTTGAAGTGCAATAGACAGGGTAAGGATTAGATAATCAGAAAACCTTGTTCTGCATAACGGATACGAAACTTTTCAAAGCATTTCAAGCCTTCACACGGAGGATGGTGGTCTCACACCGATCGATGAAAATCATTTGTCGCCAATATTTTCACAAGATATTCAACATTATACTACAGTGGGATTCGAAAGCCTATTGCTTTGAGAACGAAGACGCTTTCGCTTTGCTTACCGAGGCCAGCCAAGTTCTACTTTTTAATTTATTTATTTTTGCATTTTGTAGCTAAACGGTGAGATTTAAACTGAAATGAGACCAACTTTTAGGGGCTACCAAATTTCCATGACATCCGCCCAGTGAAATTGGAAGCGAAACAAACAAATGGAAAAGGGATGTTCCACGCATGTTGCGAAACGCATCTAACAAGTTCGATGATTCTGGAA
Source organism: Typopeltis vanoorti (assembly GCF_054136105.1). Taxonomy (NCBI): domain Eukaryota; kingdom Metazoa; phylum Arthropoda; class Arachnida; order Uropygi; family Thelyphonidae; genus Typopeltis; species Typopeltis vanoorti. The sequence goes on along the minus strand of NC_143551.1, from coordinate 175,129,383 downwards.
ACGAACTGTTAATGAACGATGGCTGTTGCCACTCTACGACAGGTTAAGACGGGATTTAGTACCAAAAGCTTATTTGAGCTCGCGCAAGTCCATTCTTAATTGTTGGCTTGTTCAGCACAATTGTGGATGAATTGGTAGCGCATCAGTAGGCTTAGAAGAATGAGACGGAATATCCATGCGATCTGTTTTACGGATGCCAGTTCGTCAGGCATGTAGGGAAGTCTTTAAAATATTCACTATTTTTTTTTGGGGGGGGGGGGATAGTGTCTATCTGCAACATGAGTCGTTATCTTGCAGGTCCGTATTACGGAAAAAAGGTAGCTTGTGATCTGGATTCCTCAGGAGCTAAAAACGAACGACACATCAGAGAAGTTTCATTTTTGTGCACTTTTTTACTTTCTTTTATTGATTATTTCCGAATATTTACGAAAATTAGGCAAATTACATTTATATTTAAGATTTAATTATGAAAAAAATTCTTCTTTTCTGCAATCAGTTTTATTTCCAAAATATGAAACCAAATTTTAGTTGTTGTGTGCAGCAACAGCATTTTAACAAATGTTAAAGATTTCAGCTCGACTAGAACCTCTGTAGCTCAATCGGTTCGAATATACGGCGCAAATAACCTTCATAAGGGCTTTTCATCTGCAGGTGATCTCTCCGGTGATGTCTCCCGAAAAGTCTAATTTTTCACCCTCCAACCAGGGCAGAAGAACGCCCATCAGTTAATAAACCTAGAGGACTGTGAGAATAAGGATTAAACAACTTACTCCATCGGATTTGGTTTCGTAAGCCTGCATGCTGCAGTCAAATCTACCAGTAAACTTAGAAGAGAATCATTAACATAGAAATGAGAAATATTTTAAATATAAAAAATGAGTTTACAATTTCATCCATTGACAATTATTTAATTCTAAATTTCTCGCTTCATCAACCAGTTGCTGAGGACCATTTTGCGCATTTTTAACCTTAAGAAAAAAATATTTTTGATTATTCTTTTTTATTGAGTTCATCCAAGCGCAAGAAATACTTGAGCAGACGTACCTGGTCAAGTATTTCTTGCGTTTAATCATCTCCTTATTTTGTTAGATAAATTCAACAAATCACAACCAACAGATTCTCATAACTACCTGGATACCTTCACGAGCCAAATTAATTTTGTTTTGAATCCCTTCGATTCAGGTAGCAGCCAATAAAAACGTAGGCAAGTTTATTTAATCCCATATGGGGGGGTCTCAACAAAAACTTGTATGACGGGATCGTGACTTTTTCTCCTACAAATGAAGCTGCTTTTAATTAAACCTACAAACTGCTGACAAAAATAATTCTTTAACTTTAAATGCCAACCAGAGTATCCAAATTTTTGTATTTGTTAATTTTTTTTTTAAGTACATTCTTCTTACAATACATTTTGTCGAGTGGGAACACACACACACATCAAAATGAGATTCTCATTTTCAAACGGAGAAAATTAAATTTTTCTTCTCCATTTTTCATTGAAATTTCCCCTTTTTTGAATCAAAAGTTCGATTTCCCAAGATTTGTTTCTAAGAAAATGCTCCAAATTAACGACTTCCATTTTTCCACATTTTGTTTTTGTTTTTCCGATTTTTAACAGAGTTTGAGAATTTCATGACTTAAACTGAGCGGACTTCAACTGAATGACGCAAATGGAATGACATGCGAATTCCCATTCCCATAAGATTAACCAGTATTTCTTTACAATGCACGAGATATCAGCAGTCCCTTGGAGATGCGACCAAACTCGTTCAGCAAAGAAAAGCTCAAAACAAAGAGCAGCGTGATCGCCAATTCCGAGCACTTGCGACAAAATCTTTTAAGGTTATGACGCTGATGATTGATTGATTACTGCTTTTTACTGTTAGTCGCATCAGTTCTCCAGCGAACTTTTGACGCATCTTAAAAACTTCCTTCGCTGCCAATAAATAAAAGAAAATAAAGGAGGTGACACTTAAGTCGAAACTTCACTTGGAAAGACAAATGCTTTCGAAAACGTTTATACCAATCGACGCAGGAATTTATTGACGTTTACTCTAAATAACAATCACCGTAAAATTCTTTTAGGTAGGGGAAGCTCACGTGCGATGTATTCAGTGCCGATTGCAACAATAGCTGGAATCGAACCCAGTCTTGTAGACTGGGAAAAGGAAACTTTGTCCGCTCGACCACTTAGTGTCCAAAATGTCATTCATATATCCAAATGACATTCGATATAATTAACACTATCGCGCGATAGTATAAGAATTAATTCCTGGGATTTCATTACATTTATTTTAATACCTTCCCGCACTGTGGTTAATATAATTAAACCGTGAACATAATTAAACCTCTGTTTAATTATGTTCACGATACGATTGTTTGTGAAGAAACAATTAAATAGAAGTCGTGTCTGTGCTATGGCTGTTATTGCGTTATTAGCTACTACGTTCCATTGCCGACGGACGAGGATCAAGTTATAAGAGCCATTGAAGATTCATCTGAGATGACCGAACAGGGCTGGAAGAGAATTAAGTCCTAATGGTACGACAACAGCACAGTGCAGAAGACGAGGTGACAATTTCGGAATAGATCGGATTATACCAAATGAGTCATTGGTTCGAATATTAACACAAATTTCCTATCGGCAGTTAAATTAGCAGCTCTAACAGATAGATGGCGTGTCTCCGAACTATGATTCCTAAAGTTTATTCGTTTTTAATCTTCGTTTACGGCTATTCCTGTCGTCCGAAATTGATGTCGTTAAAATAATATTTTTTTTCTTTTCATTAACCGTTTTGAATTCTCGTTATTTTGTTACTGAATTTTGTTTTTCGACGTGTCATCTCTGACTTTATTTCCGGATGCTCTTTCAGCTTTTGATTGACAAGAGAGAGAGAGATTCGCCTCTTTTGAGGCGCTCTTTAAACCGAGAAATAAATCAGGTTTTAACGATTCATCGCATTTAACCCAACCAGAAGTTCATAGATTCCGACATTTATACAAGTGGGAGTTTTTGCTCATTTTAAGCAAATAAAATTCTTATTTATAAGAATTATCGATGTCAACCACACTTCGATCTCGCCGATCATTAAATACGCGAACGGTTTCCGCGTGTACAAATGAAATCACCTCGCGGGTGTTGGTTTCTCGACTGCAGAATTTTAAAGATGTGCTCCAATGCCCCAGAGAGACAGACAGAGAGAGATTTTGTTGCTTTCAAATGCCAATGTTTGTTGCGTTTCCTATTACTTTTGAGCATTTATTGGATAATTTTTCTTTAGTCGATATTCTTTAGCATATTTGTTTTCCATTTGATTAAAGATTTTGAAATTCTTTTCGACCAACCTCATTAATTCATTTTTAAAACAGCTTTTTGTGCTGCCTTCTTACATCAAAATGATGAAGAAGACCGCTTAGCAGTTCACTTTAATTTAAATGAAGCGCCTATCAAATCCTCCTCGTGGAATTGCGCGTTTCCTTCGAAGTTATATTTTCGCGTAATAATTCTAATTTTCATTGTTTAACTGAAACCTTTTAGCAACAATTAAAAATCAAATTTTATGCAATATTTGGATTTCTGAAATAAAGCTTCACGTGGCTGCAATTATATGATTGCGAAAACACTCTTAGTAGAAGTAATAGCATTGTAGATTGATGCTCTGACTTTGTATGTGTAGTTTTTTTTTTTTTTTTTTTTTTTTTAGTTCTTAGCCTTTTTCTTTTTCAGCTCACAAAATATGGCAAGCACCCATCAAGAATTTTCAGATATGTTTCTAGACAGTTTCTCTTGTAATATAAAATTTTAATTAGTAAATGAACAATTAATTTATAGCCTTATGGACAGGAAATGCAGGTGCAGCTTCATTTTTAATAAACTTGTTATTACATATTCGTAATCAGATTTTACACTTTCATCGCTTACCTTAAGATCTCCGTATATTATCATAAATAGCTAAGAACATTTCTGAAGCATACATTTCGTTGTTCTCATTTCGATGCCCATAAAATTATAGTGTCCGCGAGGTTAGCCTAGTGGCTTTGCGCTTCGCAACCCTATGCCTGGGGTAGGAGTGTCCTGGGTTCTATTCCAGTCGACGACGTGAGGAGCTTAAGGATCTTCCTCAGCCATAGCCAAGTTAGCCGGTTCTGGGAGTGGACAGCAGGGTTTTTTCTGCCAGTTTATCTAAGGTTTTTCATCCCGCAAGCAGACAAACCGGTTCCGTGAACACACGTCATGGGATATAGTACGGCAAGGAAGGCAACGGGAAACCACTTTGCTCATAATCATCTCCCTAGATGGTGGCGTGCATATAGCTACCCCTAAACAGGCGAAAGGCTGTAACCACAACAACAAAATTACATCGCAAGCTATGACTAAATATTGTGCGACATGTTCAGCACTTGTGATAACTCTTTAAGTCCTCGCTTTGATTACTTATTTTTAAAACGATTCCAAATATGATTCGAAGAGCCTCTTTTGAATAGAAATAAAAGGCTGCTTCTAAGGAATTCAATTTTCGAACTATTATTATTATTAATGACAATAAAAACGAAGATTTCGTTATTAGCTGGACTTTGTGTGATGCTATCAAGGAGACGAGTTCTGGTTTAAGAATCGCTCCACAGCAAATGTTTAGGGAAAGATAGAAAGGATATCGAATTGGACAAATACATGGTGAAAATCCTACCATTTCTGTAAAAGGCAGAGAAATTGGCCTTCTTATTTCAGACGTATTCAAATGTCCCTCGCCTCCTAGGCAGAATTCGAACCGAAGTCTTTCCAACTAAAGAATACGATAAGAATGTGCTTCCGAAACGAAAACGGTCTGCATAACCTTTTGCCCCCCCCCCCTCTCTCTCTCTCTCTCTCTCTCTCTCTCTGGTTGGATGAGAGGACAGCGTAACCGATCTTCAAGCAGTAGACTTGGTTCATATCGCAATGAAGAACAGATATTTGTGAATGATTTTAGGTGATACACAGTTTTTCTCGTCCGCTATGAGCTCACCTTATTGGAAGTCAAAAGCGGCTCGAAATAGTACCATGGGGGGGGGGATTGGATGTTAACCGTTACACGAACACAGTAATAAAATGTAAGATAGATTTTACCACCTTTCGCCCGTAAAATGGACAAAAAATTAGAAATGAACAAAATAGAGGGTTTTTTAAAATTTAATAACAACTAAACAAGACGGCAAAGATTCCTAGCGATGCGCAGATGAAAAATTGCGTGTGTTGTCTTTCTCTCACAAGGAGACAACAGAACACCCCCCCACCCGAGTTTTCGAGCACGCTTCATCATTTCTCCCACAGTTCGAGCACATTAAAACCTCGCCTATCCACGATTTCAGTATTATGCAGCAGCACATATAAAGAGCGATGCGTTTGTGTGCCAATCACATTCAGAAAAAATCCTGAACGAGGCGTTCAGATGATTTGGAAGTTTTACTTTTGATGTAAATTCATCAAAATCTTCATGTGTTCATAAAGTTCAACTAATCATTGTACATTTTCGATAATTTTGACTGCGGTGATTTCAGCTTAAGACATCGAATAGCCTTGTCATTTATGTTTGGCTTTTCGGCTGCATCGCATTTTTCTAATTGATCATCGATCCAAAGTCTGTGCTTCTGACACTACCGTAGGAGGTATTTCCTGTCACCGTAGATGAGAGACTGAAACGATCTCACATCGGCTGATGTGCTGTTTATTCGGTTCCTGACATCGGGAAAAAAAAATCCGGTGCTTCTTGAAATCCTTGGAAATGACTTTGGTCGTAGAACGTCTATTTACGAAAGAAGTTTGCATAAGTCAATGCCAAAATATATATATGGTGGAGTCAACGTCTTAAGACATCGAACGGCCTTATCATTTATGTTTATCTTTTCGTCTGCATCATATAGTTGTAGAAGATGTGCTGAAGAACCGGGGTATCTTCTGCGGTCGTTTCTCCCTTTAGTGATATCCCTCGCGATCCTCTCTAATTCACTGAAAATCTTTGCCCCTTAAATCCTCATGATGGAGGCTGCTTATGTGTTTTTGTAACTACGATGACGTGTAAAGTAGCCTGTAACTGGTGATGCCGTTTTTCTCTACTGAATGTTTAGCCGTAATAATAATATTTCCCGGTTTCCTTGACAATTGGTACAGCATGTGCGAACGTGTTATGTAGCCAAGAATGAAATACGCATAACTCAATGGTACGGTGCTCGCCATTGCTTTCGAACATTCTCTATTCGAATCCGATTTACTCGAACGATATGGGAACTACTCATTCAGTTTGGCGGAAGCAAACGAGAGTGTTAGGAGGAAAAGAAATTGCAAACACGAACAGAAATAGGAAAAAGAAAAGATGTTGTCCGTAAACAGGCAACCATAGAAGGCGCGAAAGCTCTGGCCTGTACATAATCAATACTTCAGCGAGCAGTTTTCTCATTTTAGAAGAAAATCCTAGAAGAGTTTCTAACAATTTTTAGAACGATTATTTAACAAGTTCTCTACAGGCCGCTAACTCAAAGTTTTTATGCATTACGTTACTTACATTTTGCGAAAACAGCAATAAATCTTTGTTACTGGTTTGGTGCTTATTATTTATGTAGCATTCAAAAGAGCCCCCGCTTATTACCACACCGCAACGTTTTATTTCTCTTTTTTTTCTTTCAAAAACTGAGCCTGAACTTTAACAGTTTTCTGTTCATTACTACCCAAGCAATTAAAATAGATTTCCCAATCCCATCAGAAGCAACTTGTCATCGTAATGAGTTTCGGCTTACCCTACTGAACTTTTCAGTCATCAATAAATGCCAGAAAATAAGAATTTCATATCGGTAAACGCGGCCTGTACCCATTAGGTATTGTAACGGTGTCTCGTGAGCTCTCCGCAGAGCTTTCTCATTAATTCGCTCGATCTAAACGAGGGTGACTTGAAAAACGGTGTTCGACTCCCACCTTAATGAGGACGAGAAAGATATCAAAGGACTTTACAGACTGATGTCAGGTATAACGGCGATTATTCATTCTCTTTTGTAACACAATGAATTGGCTACGGCTTGACGTTCACTACAAGGCTAAGCTAATGTGTTAGACATTAGGTGGGAAGCACTGGCAAAACCACGCGAGTAATCCGAAAATTGAGAATGTTTGCCATTTAAAAATAATGAAAGAATAAAACAGAATCTGCTGCATATCTGGTATGAACATCTTTCAATTACTGTCGAGTTTGTCACCGACTCCAGTACGATTATGAAATATAATTCGCTAATTATATGAAAATATACGGTAAATAAAGGTATTAAAATTCTAAATTCATTCCTATAAAGCCCTTGGTCACAACCTCTAGTTTGTGGCAGCCAGAAGGAAATCGTTATGAGTTCCATTCTTGCCACTAGAGAAACTTTACCGAGCCTTTCTTTTTTTACTGTCCCGCTTCCTAGTTAGTCGATCTTGGGCGCCTAGAAAACTCTGTTGAAACGTGGATTTTTAATTATACAATTCAGGAAAAACTGACCGTAGAACTCACACCGTTTCAGATAATAATACGAGTTGGGGTTTAGCATCCTGAAATAACTGAACTGTGCTAACGTACTACAAGTTAACTAACCAACCTCTCATGTATGGGCCCAACCTTAAAAAAAGTGTAAGCTACACATTCGCCCCGATGGCCTTAAGTAATCCCGGCCATGGATTGTCGAAGGCAAAAGACCAACTGCCTGCCAATTTCCAAAATTCATTCTTTTGGGGAATAAAAAGAAGGTGTAGTTTGAAACAAATGTCATAATCTTCCCTTGCATGCGCTGCTCAATGGCCTGTGACGGTGAAGCAACTCGACGTTTTGGTCCTATTCACAGAGTGCATCACGACTGTCAGTCACGTGTGTTATTCTAGCCTGCTTGCTTGTTCTTCCAGATGAAAATCCTAGTTTCGGGACGAAACATCCTCTCTCTTTCATAGGGCACTGGCTAACTTCACCTTCTGTTTAAAAGTCCTAATGAAAGTTCTTTGCATGCTCGACAGTTGTAACCGAGGTCTTTCAAACAAACAGCATCGTTGAAACCGACTTGGGCCACGGAGACTCGAAACAAATGTCTGAGATATCAAAAATGATTTTCCTAAATTCATAGACCACCCTTCTATAGTTCACTGAAGTATTCTCTAGTTAGAACCACCTGGGATTAAATTTTCATAAGGGGGGGGGGGGGGTTCACAGAACATGAGTTTGGCAGGCTTACATAAAAGTAAGGATTTCTCTACGCAAACTCATTTTCATTTTAAAAAACAATCGAGTAGGTCAGAGGAATGCACGCGGTTTGAAGCAGAGGTGGCTCATAAATTTAATTAGATCGTAAATAATAATAATTGTGTGTGTGTGTGTGTGTGTGTGTGTGTGTGTGTGTGTGTGTGTGTGTGTGTGTGTGTGTGTGTGTGTGTGTGTGTGTGTGTGTTAAGGGCTTTCAACTGAAGTTGAATTAATCGTTCTCATACAGAGATAACAGAATTTTTTACTCCCTGAAACCCATCAGTTTTTTTATCCCGCAAATAAGGATAATTGGCCAGAGAACATACGCAGTTAAGAGGCATACATTGGCCTAACCGCTTTAGTAAATGCTTTAACTATAATTACGAATAACTGGATCCATTTGGCAGTTGTTTCAGCCTGTAACTGGCGAATGCAGTTCTGGGATTTAGAAGGTCTTGTAGATAAGCTTATACGTCGGTTAGACACACTCGTAGCTTCTAATTTTTTTAGGAAATGACAAAGTAAACTAGATTATTAATTAAAAAAACTTTACTATATTTCTGCACGAAACGTTTCCCGCTAGGGGCACCGTTTAGAACTCTAGGAACGACTTCTTCTATTGCCATTCTTCAGCCTCATTTGCTTAGTGCGAGTGCCTGCGCGCACACACACACACACACACACACACACACACACACACACACACACACACACACATCATTGTTTTGGGATCCTGAAGATGGCAAACTTTTAATTAAAGTTTTTATAATTAATGTTCTAGTTTACGTTGTCATTTCCTAAAAGATTAGAAGGGAATTAATAAAGGAGTTTATTTCTTTTCCTGTTAATCCTAGAAGGCTGATTTGCACGCATACGATTATCCCAGAAGGACCAACTTATGAAAGCAAGTCACATGACCCACATTTTTTAATACCGTACAACTCATTACGCTTCCTTTTCCTGATAAAAATGCGCTTTTATGATCACAGGTAAACGATTCTTCCTCGTAATGTAAAATGTCTTTCTATATCACGACGAAACAATTCCACTCTTCATTCCATTAAACATGTCAAAAACGAAACCCATAACATAAGGACAGCAGAGATTGCCGCTTTTGAATTTCTCACAAATAATGTTGTATATGCAAATTTGAATGTACAGTATTTTCACCGAAATGAAATATTAAACTGTAGCAAACACATTTCACTATAAAAGTAAATAGGCATCGGGTGGGTCTACGTATGTAAGCTTCGTATGAATATCGAAGAAATAATCAAATTGTAGCAAAAATGGGCTGTTCACAATAGATGCAAAAAAAAAAAAAAAACTGAAAATATCATTAATATTACATCACCATTCCAGTTTTACAAAAAAAAAAAAGAAAAAAGAAAAGAAAAAACTTTCGGTGACCAGGAGGTAGCTTTTAGATTTTATTTTAAAATTCCAAACTGCCTTCTAGGCAAAGTTCTTGTTTGTCCTCTTGGATGGATGCCAAACAGAGACGCATGTAAATGACATCGCAATTTTCATTTATGGCAATTGATTATCAGAAAAGAAGTTGGGTTGGGAAGGAAGAGGAAAACTAGAAACGAGCAGTCTCTTAGAAGTGCGTGTTTGTCCTGCTGCTTCAAATGGCAGTTTTAAGTTTCAAGAAAAAGAAAGCTTTTCTTTCGAGTTCAGAAAAGAAACGCTAAGTGTTTGAAATTCTCCAACTATTATTATAATAGTTACAATTAATTGCAATTATTATTTTAATTAATTGTAACATTATGTTACAATTAATTACTTCCAATTTCTATTAATCCGTTTGGTCAAACAGTTTGTTGGGCAAATGAAACAAAGTTATATATATATATATATATATATATATATATTTGAAGCAGAGTGACGTTGCTGGCTTGATGTGTAGATCAGTGTTTCCATATTTGGTCTGCTAAATTACTCTTACAAAAAACTCCTTTAATTCTATAAACTTAGAAGTTCTTTAGAACACACCTTTTCGTTGAAAGAGAGGTGCTCAGCGACCCATTAGGTTTCAAAATAATAATCCCATTGAATTGTTCCCAAATGAAATATCTCATTTTTGGGCCATGCAGTTAGCGTTAGTTTGAAGTTAGATTACTCTTATTCACAAATAAGAGTTCACAAATAATACTCTATGGAGAGTATTATTTGTTAACTTTTGCTGTTTAGATTAGCAAATGCCAAACTTATACTTTATCCAAGCCAATACTTGTTTAGAATGCTTTTAGATACGTAATACCGTACTTGACGTTTATTTTAACAATCTACTACCAAATTAAAAAAAAATTCTGCTTTTAATGACAAAAATAATAAAATCCTTTCAGCACTGATTCATGTTCATCCAAACGTTTATCACAACAGTAGCTAATAATACTTCCATATACAAGCGTGGCTTTTTTTTTTTTTTTTTTGTAAACTGCACGCGAGTTATTTCTATAGATATTGTTCTTGAGAAACAAGACGTAAGATAAGACATCATCCTTAAAAATTAATGCACAAGAATATTTGGTAGTTGTGACCATCCCAAGCCTTCCGTAGATCGATCTGATATCTCTTGATTACGCCGCTCTCTATGGGGGGGGGGGTAATATAAAAGGGCATTTTCGGTGAAGATCGATTCTATCTTGCTGAAAAAAATGTTTCCTTAAACCAAATACCCAAAGAAAGGAAAGTCATGAAGGGAGGCGGGATAAATAACGATATATATTCTCTGTCATCACAAAATAAACGGCCTATTGAAACAGCATGCTACATTATACATTTAAAAGGCTGCGATCGTCCGACTTGAAAATTCCTTCGAATTCTCTGCTTGCATCCATTTCGACCAAAGCGAACTCGGTCAGAAGGAAAACCTCAATTAAATGCAGTTCGATGCCGATGCGTTAATCATAACCTTTATTCTGTTCGTTTGAATTCTTCATGGAAGAAGATTTTGTTGTTTTAAAAGTTTATTGTGAATTGTTTTGTCAAGAAGAAGACCTAATTATTACAAATACGTGGCTCGAGCTTCCAAACAGAAGACTCTGCACATGGAAATCTGCACAAAACAATAGCAACAGAATAGTCAGATACCAAATTGATTACATCTTAGTCAATCAACGTTTCAGAAGTCGTGTAAGGAGTGTACAGACCTATCCTAGAGTTGATTTTGGTTCGGACCATAATCCACTAGTAGCAGAACTCAGATTGAGACTAAAGAAAATCCAGAAAGCAAAATGGATGAAAAAAAAAACTAAATTTAAAAAACTAAAATAGAAAAAAAATTAAATTAGAACTCAGAAAAATTGCTTGGAACTCCATTGATGACGAACTAAAAGTGAATGAATTATGGAAGAAACTAAAAGAACTATTAAAAATAAGTACAGAAATACTAGGTTATGGTACATCTCACAAGCAGAAGGATTGGATGACTGCTGAGATCTTATCCCTTATAGACCAACGTAGAATGCATAAAGATACTACAAAATATATATATAGAGAGAGATAGAGTCAAAATAAAATAAGCTAGATGAAAGAAAATGTAATGAAAGTGAGGCTCTATAAAAAAAACATGATGACTTCAATCTTCGCAAAAAATTAAAGAATTCTCGGGATTGATGAAAAAACAACACCCCCCCCCCCCTCCTTATACGTAGAACTAATGAAGGTGAGATAATCCCACTGATTTTCCCTTTCAGTCGTTTCCGACCGTAGGTGACTTCGTAGGCATTACCCACAAAGTATTCCTGGTGAGATTTTTACAGGATAGTTCACCATTGCTCCCCCCCCCCCCAATTTTATTCGGGCTTGGGGCCGACATATGGCTGGGACGTATTCATGACTGTAATCCATGTGTAATCCATGTGTATATATGGGGCCGGTTTGCCTGTTCCCGGGGGACGAAAAATCCGAGTTTCCAGGTGAAAAAAAAAACCTACCTCCGTATGAGACTGGTTAACTTGCCTTTTGTCGAAAGAGACCAGATAAAGGTGCTCACGTCATCGACGGGAATCGAACCCAGGTCTTCGTCTATTCTGACTGAACTACGGAGGCTCTAGAGATAATCTATAGATAATCCTAGACACATCTAAAAAAAGAACAAGTTTGGACTGAATACGTTACGACATTTTCTGGTGATAGACAAGACTTAACAAATTCAAGGAATACAATCATAGGCCTATCTTGAAGTCTGAAGTAGTAAAGATCATGAAATTATTAAGAGATGGCAAAGCACGTGGAACGGATAAACTACCAGCAGAAATGATTAAACTAACTAATGATATTAATATTGATAATAATTGTAAAACTATTCAACAGAATTTATGACACTGGTAAACTACCCTCTGACTGGATAAACTCGATCTTCGTTGAGTTCATTGCCTAAAAACCTAATACCAAAACATGTGATGATTTTAGATTGATTAGCCTAATGACAGATTCTCGAAATATTCCTAAAAAATGATTGATAACAGAAATGTGACGATCTCATTAGTGAAGCTCAGTTTGGTTTCAGAAATGGCCCAGGAACAAAGAGAAACACTTTTCTGCTCACTTACGATCTTAGCACAAAGATGCAGAAAAACAACAAACGGACCTTAATATTTGTTTTTATTGATTTTGAAAAGGTCCAGGATGATAAACTCATAAACATCTTAGATCAACTAGGCCTAGATGATGAGGATGTTAGAATCATTAAAATCCTTTACTGGGCCAGACTGCATCTGTCCTAATAGAGAACATCAGGACAAGCAATATCAAAATTGAAAGAGAGATGAGACAAAGATGTCCACTTATGTTTAACATCTGCTCCAAGTACTTCTCAAGACCTTAGAAGGAAGGAAGGAGTAATCATAAACAGCCCATTAATAAATAACGTACACTACGAAGATGCTGCTGCTTTAATTACAACAAATAATCAAGATCTTCAACTACTCTTGGAATGTGTCAATAAAAACAGCACAGAAATGGGCCTAAAAATTAACACACAAAAAACAAAAAAAAACGAAACTTATGATGGTAAGCAACAACCCTTCGATAACAGCTGACGTAATTCTAAATGGAAACAAAATCGAACAAGTGAACAAATCCAAATACCCGGGATCCTGGCTAAATGAAAGTTTGGCCCGTGAAATGGAGATAAGATGAAGAATTGAAATTGCAAGCCAGTCCTCTATTGACATGAAACCCAATTTATGTAGCAACGACTTAAACATTGAAATTCGAGTAGAAATGATAAATGCAACATGCAGTTATTCAGGTTTTACTATGGAGGTGAAACATGGATATTAAAGGCAAATACCATAAAAACGAAAGTGGAAACTTTTAAAATGTGGATATTTAGAAGGATGCACAAGATACGATGGACAGAAAAGGTGAAGAATGAAGACGTACTGAGAAGAATAAACAAAAATCGAGAATTAATCAATATTGTGAAAAGAAGAAAAGCTGCCTGCTTAGGACATCTAATGAGAAACCAAAAATATAACATTCTCCAGGTAATATTAGAAGGTAAAATCAACAGAAAGAAAAAACCTGGAAGAAGAATAAAAATATAAAGACCGAAGTAAATTTGCAAAGGTGTAGCTGAACTCCGTTAGGAAATAGCACTTAAAGAAGAAGATTGTGAATTGATGCGTTTCAATTAATTTGAGAATTCTTTATGGTTCAGGAAGAAGTCGTACTATACATGATAAAATGGATTTTATACTTTGTGCTCTTCTCTCTCTCTCTCTGTGCGTGTGCCACTTGTCTTTCACATTACGACAGAACTGTATCTAATTATTTATGGTTGTATTCTTTTCATTCTCTCTCTCTCTCTAGAAAATGCATTTTATGAGGATAAATCAGAAAGTAGTAGATTTCGATCATTTTCACAGCTCACAGAAGCATGATATTACGGGAGAGGAATTATTTGCAGCATACGAGTCGTATGCTGCAAATAATTCCCGTATGTTGTTAACAATGTCCACTCGAATGAATTTTCTTCAAACGAAATTGTGTTTACGAGCATAAGCCATGTGTAAATGCAGAGTAAACAACGCACCGGAATTACATATTTCATAACCACCACGCTTTTGTATTCAATCATGTTTTATGCAACACCACCGCAATATATACGATAATAATATCTAAAAGATATCGAAATGGAAAAATCAAAATAGAAAACGTCCAGGGATTCATTTTATGCAAAATTATTAAGTAACCTAGGAACATTACTGTACTCGCTAGAGGGCGTGATTTACTGTAAAACATTGCCAGTCTGGAATGTAAATTAACTAGATCTCGTAGATAGATTGCTTACCACACATACAGACAAATTTAAAGATAACCAATATCTGAACAATAAAACACAATCTACTAGAGATACTTTCATGATCCTTAGTCATCTGAATCGACATCTGTAATTACTAGTCGCTTCCTTCACCATTCCGTGTCTTCTTGTAAGGTTGAAGATTTTAGGGAAGCTGCCTTCATCGATGCTTCTCAAAAATGGTAACATAGAGCTATTTAAATCAGACGATCGATGTGATTAAGTATCATCTTTTTTGAAACAACTTTTATCTGACCTGCTCTATAATACTGGGATCAGTAACATGACTTCTGGTGTGTAAAATTGTCAAAAAAAGGCTTGGCTGCTCTGGCGTCACTTTTGAACCGAGTAAAGTGCGAAATTTGACTGTTGAACGTATTTCTATACTTCATCAAGGCAATTATTACCATGGAGATCTAATTACAGTTTAGGAAAGCAGTTGATCGATGTAATGGCTTTGTGCATTTTTACATGGCAAAGGCACGAATTTCTACGTCTTTCTTTCTTTCTGTATAAGAGTATTTTACTCTTTTTTCACCTCAGTGAGATACGAACAGATGTTCGAAGGAAAGATACACGCGTTATGTTTTGGTTTATAAAGAAATAAATTTGAAAATATTACAGATGCCGAAGTTCATATGATAATTTAAAAAACAGCCGAACATACTTTTAAAAAGCTAAGCAAGCTCCATTAAAAAAATAAAGAAAATCCAAGAACGGATAATTTTACTTAAAAAGTCGTAAAAAGATTAAAATCGGTAAGGCATTCGTAATTTGTTTTAGCAGAATGTCAATTATCTGCTTCGTTTACTTATCTCCGACTTACCTGTAGGCTGCTGGATCTTTTTTTATTTATTTATTATTATTATTATTTATTTATTTATTTTTTTTTTTTGAAATTTATAAATGCGGCATCTGTTAAACTTTGGTTAATCTTGTAATTTTTCAATATAAGTTGCGGCATCTCATTTTCTTTAATACAAGCGACGGTTAATTATGCTAATAAAACACGTTGCGAAATCGGTTATTTAATAAGAAAACATTTCTGCAAGCTAAT
Source organism: Typopeltis vanoorti (assembly GCF_054136105.1). Lineage (NCBI taxonomy): Eukaryota > Metazoa > Arthropoda > Arachnida > Uropygi > Thelyphonidae > Typopeltis > Typopeltis vanoorti. Next base: position 175,113,779 of record NC_143551.1, on the reverse strand, counting down.
GAGAAAATCTGTCTGTAATTATTTAAATTAGGTAAAGCTGTCGTGGAAAGTTTTTCCGAGTTTCTTGAATAGCGATACTCAACCAGATGAAAATTTAAAATGAGTATGATTAAACTAAGTAGAAAATATTAGATCCGATGATATGGTAATCATTGAGAGACTAATAGTACTAATTCACTCGTGATATTCACCCTAATTGTGTTAATGCGGGCTCCGAGCTTCATCATATTTCATAAGAGAAGGGACCATTCTTTAAAGATGTTTTAAAACCCAAGAGTTCCAGCATGAAATGAAATAGAGGGTTCTTATACTTAATAGTTTTACATTTCTTTCTTTCCAGGAATTTCTAGTGGAATTCTTATTAGATTTTATGAGTTTTCGCTCATCCTGAAGTTTGTGCGTCGAAGTGAAAATCACGTTGTGAGGCCGAAATTGTTTTTATGGCAAACCAGTTCGCGAACGGTTGGAAATCTGTAACAAGCTGATGAGCCATCTACGAAGAAGGATTTAAATCAGCGATGCCGCTCTAGAAACGAAAAGAATATTCCGCTTCAAACTTCCAATAAGAAAAGTTTTTATAAAGGCATACTCTGGTCAAAACACGTTAAGTTCCTGTCGTACAGTGAATTTCGTCGTATTACGAATCACTGCCTTTTTTTTTGTTTTCACTTACGATGCATGTAAAAATTTAATAATGTTTTTAAGGAGCTCTATATAGGTATATGACGTAAATAAAGCACATATTTACGTCAGATACGCAAACGATAAAGTTATTCTTAATATCACAGCTTAAGGAAACAAATACGTTAACCCGTTTAGTCATCAATATCTACACCATTGAAAGTTTTCCAGTTACGGATAAAAAAATAATAATAGTTATAAACAATTTATAATTCACGTAGAAACACACACACACACACACACACACAGAGGTGGGGAGAGGAGAGATATAGCGATCAGCGACAAAATACGAAAACAGCTTATCGGTTGATTCTCTGGCACGTCACGTTGCTATAACCGTCGTATGAGCGAATGCAGCGTCGTATAAATGAGCACTGGCTACAATTAAAAACAGTCGTATCAGTGGATCGTCGTAAAGCGAAGCGAATTCAAGTGCAACTGTCTTTCTTTGAGTCTTCTTGCTGTTTACAGGAATGTGGTGGGGTAGTTTAATTTTTCTCCTGCCTGGTTTTAATTTTGGTAAATCCGTTTGATTCATTTCCTAAAACGTTTGCTCTCCAAGCCAGTCAATCTTAGTTCTTCCTTTTGTTTGCTAACTCATAATAAAAAAAGTTCAAGAAAGCCATTAAGTTATGTATACTTTGATTTGAAGTTTCTTTGGAAAGATGAGCATTTTTATTTATTTATTATTTTTTTTAATATTTAGAAGTTTGGTCCCTACAGACTAGCCTAGATTTATTGTTTTTATACAAGAGGGAAGAACATTTGATAACATTTAGGAGTGGTAACAACAGCTCACAAATTGACTACATTTTGACTAGAAGAAAACATCTTAGGGTTGTGACAAGTTGTAAAGTAATTCCAACAGATCAAGTAGCACAACAACTCCGACTGCTGTGCGCAGACTTTAAAATAAGATCGAAGATAAGAACTTCTGGATGCCATGGGATGAAGACAATTAAGTGTGTTCGCTTAAAAGAGGAGAGTGTGAGGAATCATTTTAGGGAGAGGGTGTTAGAGAGGACTTCGGATGGACTGGAAAGTGTACAAGATTGGTGGAAACATAATTCAAAAGTAATCCTGAGCTGTGCAATCGAGGTGCTTGGTGAGACATCTGGAAAGATTAGAGAGCAGAAGGAGGGTTGGTGGTGGAATAATAATGTACAAGTGGCAGTGACAGCTAAGAGGAAGGCAAAGCAGAAGTGGGATGAGTCAAGACTGGAAGAGGAGACAGAGAGGTGTACAAAGAGAGAAAGCAAGAAGCCAAGAGAGTTGTGGCACAGGAGAAGGCCATGGCATATCAAGATCTGTATGATCAATTAGAAACAAAGGAAGGGCAGAGAAAAATTTACCAACTAGCGAAATGTAGAAATAAAGGCAGCAAAGGACATCTTAAATGTGAGGCAGATCAAAGATGCTGAAGGAAGAGTATTATGGAGGGATGTGGACATAAGAAACAGATGGAAAATATGCTTTGAGGTACTTTTGAATGAGGAAAATGCAAGGACTCACAGAGGAGATGGGCAGCCTTCTGAGGAGATGGTGCAGAACATCAGTAGAATGGAAGTGACGGAGGCCATGAAGATGATGAGGAATGGAAAATCGGTCGGCCCCGAGAGAATTCCTGTGGAGGCATGGAAGGCACTCGGGGAAGAGGGAATTGACCTGCTGTGGGACCTGTTCATGAAAGTTTGCCAACAGGAAAATATACCCGAGGAATGGAGGGAGAGTACTCTTGTTCCCATCTACAAGGGTAAAAGGGATGCACAAGACTGTAAAAATTACAGAGGAATAAAGTTGATGTCCCACACAATGATGATCCTAGAAAGGGTTCTTGATGGTCGATTGAGGAAGGATGTGGAGATTGCAAAGGAACAATTTGGCTTCATGCCTGGTAGATCAACAACAGATGCTATCTTTGGGTTACGACAGATGATGGAAAAATATCGAGAGAAACAAAGGGAGCTACATCTGGTATTTATTGATCTGGAGAAAGCATACGATAGAGTGCCAAGGCAAGAAGTCTGGAGGTGTCTGAGGGAGAAGAAGGTGCCGGAGAAATATGTCAGGTTGTTGCGGGAAATGTACAGAAATGTGAAGACAAGTGTTCGGACCTGTTTGGGACAGACAGAAAGTTTTCAAGTAACAGTTGGCTTGCATCAAGGGTCAGCATTAAGTCCGTTTCTGTTTAATATTGTGATGGAGGTGGTAACAGAGGAGGTGAGAGAAGATGCGCCTTGGACAATGTTGTATGCAGATGACATCTTGCTGTGTGTAGATTCAAGAGAAGAAGCGGGAACTAAACTGGAAAGATGGAGAGAAGTACTGGAAGAGAGAGGTATGAGACTGAGCAGAAGTAAGACAGAGTATACAGAGCGTTGCGCAGTGGACGGTGGCGGCTAGGAGACAGACCTGGAGCTGGATGGAAATGTCATCAGGAAGGTGAGAGACTTAAGATACTTAGGTTCGACAGTGGAAGAAGATGGAGGAGCTGAGAATGAAGTGGGATGCAGGATACAAGCGGGTTGGAGGAACTGGAGTGAGATGGCTGGAGTGTTATGCGATAAGAGGGTACCGATCAATCTGAAAGGCAAAATTTATAGGTTTATAAATTTTGTAAGACAGTAGTGAGGCCAGCTATGACATATGCTATAGAAACTGTGGCCCTGAGGAAAAATAACATCAGCAGGATGGAAGTAGCAGAGATGAGAATGCTTAGGTGGATGTGCGGTGTGACCAGAAAGGATCATCTGAGAAATGACTATGTCAGGGGAACAGTGAAAGTTACGAACTTAGGAGCGAAAATACAGGAGGCAAGGTTGAGATGGTTTGGTCATGTGATGAGGAGGGAGGACAAATATGTGGGAAGAAGGGTCATGCAGATGGATGTGCAAGGAAGGCGGAAGCATGGGTGGCCAAAGAAGAGATGGAGGGAGCTGGTAGAAGAGGACTTGAAGATGAAGAACTTGGATGTGGTGACAGCCCAAGACAGGAAGGTGTGGAGGAGACTAATTAGAAACAGTGACCCCACTTAAGTGGGAGAAGCTGCAGAAGAAGAAGAAGAATAGTTTGTTCATAATTTAATCATCCTGTGATTATAATGCCTCCATAATTAAATTTTTGACCAATTTATTTCCTTCCACTTCCAATTTAGGTTCTTCTGCATCTCTACTTATTGTTTAGTTTTATATCACTAAAGTTTTTCTGTATTGCGTAGTCCTTGCTGTTATGTAGGTTTTCACTCATATTGAAATTTTTTTTATGTAAATAGCATCTGCGTATTTTATATAAGAGTTATACGTTTAGAGATATTCTCGGGTTTTCTGGGATTGATTCTTTTACCACTTCCTTCAGCCATAGAATAAACAAATATATTGGGTACGGACATCCATGCACGACACCTCTGTCGACCAGGCTAACATTTCAGAAGTTTCATATGGTTCACATTTTATTGTTCATTGGTATTTACTCATCTCTTTTATTTTTGTTTAAAAATTCTCAACAACTCATTCCTCCTTATTGAATCAACGCTTCATTAAAGGTTGTGAAGAAGCAACAAAGATTTGTATTCTTTATCTACATCAATTCAACGATGCCGGCCTGGTTGGCCAAGTGGTTAGCGTATCCGCTCTTCAGCCGAAACGCTGCGGGTTCGAATCCCGCCGTGGGCATGGATCTTTGTGATTGTCTGTGAAAGTGGTGGTGGTGGGCGGTAGCTCATGCTTTAATTCGTCTTTGCATAATAATAAAAGTTGTTGTTTCATATTCCTGGATACACTTGAAGATTTCACAAATACCTCCATCCCAGTGAAATCTGAACCTTATCTTTTAGCACCACATTTTTCCCATTTCTCCATGCGCGTTTAGACTCAACGGTCTGTCACAGCTATTGAGCTACTTGGATTCTCTGAAATCCTATCAATCGTACTGTATAGTGTATCATGGATGTCAATTGCGCGTGATTTTCCGACCTGCTTGCATGTTTCGCAGGATTATTTTAGCAGTCCGAAATGTTGGCTCAGTATTCCCCCCCCCCAGCAATTAGGATGAAAACTTATTTGGAAAATTCACATAACAGATAAATAATAAAGGCAGAATATTCTTAAATTTTATATTTATAAACAGTTTCTTTCCCTATCACGGAAAAAATGTAAGAAAAATGTCTTATTTTGTTTTTTGTCATATTTAACAACACAGGTAGATGAATTCTGTAAAAGGCATTTATATTTATGTTGCTGTAATTGACAGATAGTTGTGTTTATTCTACTTTCTCTAAAATTGATAGAAATCTGCGGACACTTTCATACGATGATGTCAGCTGAAAACAGATATTGAAAGGAGAGAGAGAGAGAGAGAAAAGAGTGTGTTGTGTGTGTATGTGAGTGAGTGTGTTTAGACTGACTGAATGAATAAGCATGATGGAGACACATATTCATTCGTTGACAGAGAAGCGAAGTTTGCATAACATTTGCGAGTTTAAAAGAAAGAAAGAAAGAAAGAATGATAATCGCTTGTTTTCCTTACCTTTCGCATGAAAGTGATGATTATTTGCTAGAGAAAGAGAATAAGCTACTTTCAGAATTCGGAAGAAAAGAACAAAGCCGAAGGAAACACGACACAAACATGCAATCATTCACCCCCCCCTCCCCGCTGTTAGTCGAGTAGCTCAACATTAAGTCATGCGGAATCATTAAGGAGAAGATGCGTGTTCCCCGAGCTAAGTGTCTTCTTAAGTTCTTGGTCTTCTTTTTAAAGAAAAGCAAACCGGATGGATGTAATTTAAAGGGAAAGACATTCTCAGCGAACAGAAAGTGAAACGGGATGTCTGTTTGCGTCTTAAGCGAAAAAAGAGTTGAGTTGGTCATTATTTTTCCGATTTTAAAGTTTTATGAGATTTGTATCGTTTAGCATCAGTTCAAATAATAATCATTGCCGAATGGTAACAACAATCCAAGTAGCAGATGTCTTCCTAGTTTAGCACTCTTTTCTATTTGTTATGTTCTTCTCCTTTCACAAAAAATAAATCCCATAAAAAGAATGTTTTGAAACGTGAGGCGTTTCGTTTTCAAGACGCGTTTCCTTTTTGCGTAGGCAGAGGATATCCGTTGGATTTTTGCGTTCATAAATTTTGAATGTTCTTAAAATAAATAAATACCGCACAAATAGTATTTTTTCTTCATTTTTGAGTATGAAAAATGAGTTTTGTAAATTTATCCCCAACTTAACAGCTGTGCGAAAGAATAATTTCCAGACGAAATTACTTCATAAAACGAGCAGGCAAAAACAGGAATTTAATACAAATGTTTACATCGTTCTTAACGGAGGTTCCGCTCTCACAACATGACGTCATCATGAAATATCTGATATATACTTCCAAGGAGTGTACAGAATAAGCACGACATGGTTATGTTTGCATTATTACTAACTTCATATCAACAGTTTTCTTCGAAATTATTTGTCTATTATCATATCTTCATTTCGATCATCTATCACTTCTAACAGCATCAATCCGCCTAGATCTTGATCTTCCTCTGGGTCTGGTTTCCAGTCATCCTAGAAAAAAAGACGCGTTTGCCAACGATTCACCTCCCACTCTTTCGTACTCGTACCCCTTCAGGTTGCCTTTGCTCACACACACACACACTTGAAGGCAAAAAATGTCAAGCCCCCTCCATATCTCCATTGATTCTGTCATTTGTGTTCACTCTTCTAATTTTTCTCGGATATTTGTGGTCCGTCTCGAATCTTTGATGTTATTTCTAACCAAGCTGTCATATGAAGTTAAAATAGATCTAAACACACCCTGTCTTGTGCTCTGCTGATTTAGTCTTTTGGATAATCCGTTTCTTTATTCCGTGTAAATTTATCCAGCCAGCTTTGCATCGTACCACCTTCGTTATCTATTTCCAAATTTAATTTGTCATCCTCACTAAAAATTTTGCCTAATAAATAAACCATGTTACGTGGTAAATGACGAGAACGGTGGATGATTTCCACGTTCTTTCCTCTTAAGTAGAAAAGTTTTTACTTTTCATCTTTGTATTGCTGATTTTTATACCAAATTTATTACAGAAGTTATTCAATTTAGCTAAAGAGTTCTGAGAATTTGTAATGAATTATTTCGGAGTACGTCATCTACATAAAGAAACAAAAAAGAACTAACTACTGGTTTTCTACGGACTAAGTGCCACCTTTGCAGAATGGAGGGTATTAGAACTTTCTGTCTTGCTTACTTTCATTTTTTTTTTCGAAGATGCAACATAATTCACACATTAACATTCTTAAATAAATTTTGGCATTTGTTACAATTCAAGGAAACTAATTAATTTTGGCTCATTGCCTAAAGATCCTTTCAGAAATTTTCCGCAATTCTGTACAAAGTGCGGAGCAGTCATCATCTAGCACAAAACACGTGACTCGACTAGTACTAAGCTATGGTCATTTCCAATCTTGTCCTTCTTTGAGTATGCAACTGTGTATGCCTTTTAAGTGGCTAAATAAAGTTAGCCGAAGCTATCAAAACGGTTATATAAATGTGAAGTTCACGTAAAATGAAATGTATATAAAAACTTAAATATTTAGTTTAATATATAAACTTCATATGATATCTATTACTCCACGTGTTTTAAACCTGAAAATATCCACTGGAATACCATTAACAACCACACAGCAAAACACTACATTTATCTGCAATTGTCTGATCGCCATATCCCAAGATATATTTCAAATATTTAACTGAAATTTGGCACTTTTAAAGTTCCTTAGTAATGTTCTCAATTACTAAATACCAAATTTCTAGAAGGTAATTTCTTCCCCCCCCACACACAAATTTACTGGGTAGAAAGATCATTTTTTTAACATTATATTTAGGAGTGTTTGTGTGAATAACTGCAAGGGGAGTGTGCTTTATTTCCTAATTTTAAAGTTTATTATTTGTTTATTACGCACACTACAATGTACAGTAAAGTACATTGTAGTGTGCGTCATGGAGCGAAGCACAAAACAATGTGAATGACCTTAACGAGCGTGATTACGCTCGCTGCAGCATGTTTGAAATGTAGGCCTTCGCAGAAGGAGACTTTTTGGAAGAATAAAACTGGAGAACGTGTTTAACGAAAGTGTTTCGTGAGCGAATGTCAGATGTGTGAAGAGAATAAGAAGAGTGATAGCGGTGATGCTGTGCGCAGGAAGAGGCCCTCATTGTGGCAACACCAGACTTGGATGGTGCACCACGACAATGCGTAGGCTCACGAGTCGCTCCTCATCCTCTCATCCTTATATGGCAAAACATCCGTTGCGCCCCATCCATCCTATTCTCCCGAGTTAGCCCCAGCAGACTTTTTCCTGTTTCCCAAACTTAAAACCACCTTGAAAGGAGATCGTTTCCAAACCATAGAGGAGATTCAGGAAAATGCGATAAGAGAACTGCGCGCCATCACAAAAAGTGCATTCCAGGAAGCATTTCAACTTCCTGGAACGCACTGTTCCATTGGAAGAAACGTTGAGAACGGTGTATCGCCAGTAGAGGGGACCACTTTGAAAGAGAAATGCTTAAAATGTTGTAAAATGAGCAATAACGTCTTTATAGCAAAGTTCGGTCTTTTTTTGAACACGCCTTGTATGTAGAAGGCGTGTTCGGTCTTTTTCAAAAACGTCCGAACTTGTAGCATTTGTAGAGTTACAAAACAGGTGGTTGTGACAAGCTGAGGAGTCAGCTTTCAGCAGAGCCATGGGATAAGAATTTGAAGGGGGGAGATGTTAGTGGTGCATGGGAGGTGGACAAGAAGTATTTGAAGAAAGCAGCATCTGAAAGTACACCAAGAATCAGAAGTATAAATCAAGTAGTAGTTACAAGAATGAAAAGCTTCATGAAGCAGGAGTTGCACAAAGAAAAGGTTGTGGAGGGATGATAAAGTGGATATGAATCTGATGATTTGGATTAGAAGGTAACTGATGGACAGATATCAAAGAGTAGCGTATGGAGGAACTGATCAGCATACCCATAAGCAGTAGAAGGCGCAGGCAAGAAGAGGGACCGGTATTCTAAGGAAGGTCAAAGCTAATTATGAAAGAAACTAGCTGATGAGGCCAAATGAAATCCTAAGAAGTTCTTTCACTATGTGGCAAGTAAAAGGAGGATTGACTATGGAGGGATAATTTTAAAAAGTCCTTATGGTGGGGAGATAACAGAAACAAACCAAAAAGTTGAATTACTGAGTGAATATTTTGTAGGAGTGTACCATCTAAGTGGTGACATTGCAATGACAGATGCGACATTGACTGATAGGAGAATAGAGGTTGAAGAAATGGAGGTGCGTAAAATATTGAAGAACCCCAATACGAACACAGCCATTGGAGTAGATGGCATATCGCCCCCTATATTACGAGAATGTGCAAGAAAAGTATCAACTTTTCTGACCAAGCTGTTTAATTTAAGCTTCTGTACTGGGAGTGTGCCGTTGGAGCGGAAAGAGGGCAAAATAGTCCCCCATTGCATAAACGACGCTCCAAACAGGAGTAGCAAATTAATTACAGGCCAATCAGCATCTCAGTAGTGGCAGTTAGGGTATTGTAAAAATTGGTGGAAGACTAGATTTAGGCCTGGGTAGATAGGAATAAGATACTCTATAAGGGAAAACGTGGTTTTGTGAAGGGAGGGCTTGCCTTAGTAAGTTGATTACTTGTTATAATCAAGTGCGATGGAGTTGGATGGAAGGGAAATGGCTACTCGGTGATATTTGTAGACTTTACGAAAGCATTGACGAGATTCCACATGGAACTCTATTACATAAATAAATGGGAACAAATGCGGATGGATATGAATCTCATGATTTGGATTGGAAGGTGGCTGATGGACAGATGCCAAAGAGACGTTTATGGAGGAACGGAGTCTAAGAGAAGGCAGGGGTCAATATTTGGTCCTCTGTTGTTTAATATGTACGTCTATCAATGATATCGGGAATGATTTTCCAGGAAATATTCAGATTTGCTGACGATGCTAAACTGGGAAGAGCAATGATAAATGAAGGTGATGCAGAGATCCAGTAGGAAGACTTAAACGGAGTAGCAATATGAACAAAGGCAAACGGCTGCCAGTTTAATGCAGCCAAGTGTAAGGTGATGCACTCTGGGAAGAGAATAGAAGCTGTGTACTATACTGATGGAAATGAACTACAGAAAACTGAAGATGCCAGGGACTCGAGTGCGATTGGACAGGGAGCTGAAGTTTAGAGTGCATATTTCGAAGGAAACCAAAATAGTACATCAAATTACGTGGTTGTTGAAGAACACATTAACGAGCAGTGATAGAAAGGTTATTGCTCCCTTATATAAGACTTATGTCTTATATAGGGAAACAATACAGACTAATATATAGACAACATAGACTAATAAAGCCACATCTGGACTACTGCGCACAGATCTGGACTCCCAGATTCCGTGTAAATGAAGTTCTGGAGAGGATCCAGAGGCGAGCGACAAAGATTGTGGCAGTTCTGTGGAATGCTCCATATGATAATAGATTGATGGTCTGTAGGCGTCAATAATTAGTGGACAGGCGAAAAATAGGCACGACAGAAGCATTTAAGTTATTAAAGGGGTTTTATAGGACTGAAGACTTTTATCAGTACATGGCGAGAACGGAGAGAACAAGGGTCACCAGTGGAAGTTGTATAAGAATTTGGTTAGGAAGGGTATTAGAAGTAGATCTTTTGCTTGGAGGGTGGTGAATGGGTTTCCAGAGGTGGTTGTGGGGGCTTCATAAGTAAATGAGTTTAAGGAGAAGTATGATAGGTATTGTGTGAACGCTGGATCATCCACGATGAGTCTTCTGACTCTATGGAGACACGGTAATAATAATTTATATGCTTAGGAGCTTCAGCTGTAAATTCAAAACAACAAATTCTATTCTTCTGGAAAACAATAATAACGATTATTATTTTCATATTTAATTCTTCTGAATGATAATAAAAGTTTCTATTTCGAGTCTTTCAGTTCAGTAAAACCAAACATAATTCATTGTTAATTTATGCTTTTATCCAATTATTATTTCTGTAAATGTCTTCTGCGCAGCATCGAGCAAAATGCCGCTGTTTTGATTAAGTGTTTCCCAGACGGACGTTTTGGTTTACCCTTTCAAGTTTCTGCGAAATTGAAATCAACATTTTGGAAATCGACTCGCGCCTTCTCCATGCAGTTCTCTTCTGTGTGACTGGCATGCACACATCACTCTGTGGACAAAGATGATTAAATAAATATTTTCACTTTATTTTTTCTAATAAGAAGTCCTAAATGTTCTGCCGTGGCGAAGCAAGAAAAGTCATGTTACAGAGGCGGAATGTTTTCCTATCTAATATGAAACGTACATCAAAGACGGACATTTTCCAGAAGGTTTTATCGATCCCAAAATGTCGCAAAATTATGTTTTAGAAGTTTATTAATTTTTTCCTTTTTAAATACGAGATTGCGTTGCAAAATATTCCTTTGGAAAAAAATAATTTAAAATGGAAGTTTTATCCTATTATCGTTTCTTTGAAGGCATTCCCTCTACGAAGTGAATTGAAGTCTGTCCTGGAAATATTTATTTTTCGTGAATCGAATCGAGCAATTTAAGTAAACAAGATAATTTCGCGACTTGATCATTAGCATTGCGAGAAAGAAAATAAAACCGCTCTGATGTGAAGTTTAATTTAGAAAGAGAGAGAGAAAGAGAGACATGTTTTTTGCTTACCATTAGCGTTCTTGAGGCATCACTTTTCTGCGCATTAATAGCTCGGAAACGGAATGCGCTGCTGTCTCGAGGAAGTGGAAGCCATAACGGTCCAACCAGAGCGGTGCATCGTTCAGTTTTAAGTTCTAACTTAAAACGACAAAACGACTTCGAAGGGTTAGAGGATGTGGAAATACAGTAAAAGACGATAAGGTGACGAACGTGAGTAATGAGGGAGGAAAGGCAGAAGAGTTGCAAATGAGAAAGTACGAAAGTATAGGGGAATAAAATGAAATATAAAAGGAAATTTTAAAAAAAAATATGAATTAAAATTTCATTATTATTTATTTGCAAGAAAACCGCAATGAAACAGAATCTTCAAAACGGTTGAAATATTGATTCTTCAGGTCTTTAAAAGATTCAAATATTTTCTTCAGATTTGTTTCTTAATAGATCTATCTTGGCCTGCAATAATCTGTGAAAAGTGTGAAAGCGGCTTGTTTTCGTTTTATTTTTCTGTTTGTAACTTTCTTAAATCCAATAACTTCTATTATTGTTTCGTTTCGTTTTTATATTGCTAATAAAATATTACATTTCTGTTCATATCGTATGAAATTAAAATAACGTGTTACGTAAATAAAATTAGGTTTTCATATTATAGAATAAAAATCTAAGATTGTCTTCAATTTGCACGCAGAAAATCCCTCGGTGGATGAATTGATCTCTTTTTAAAAGATCAATTTATTACGGATTCAATAATCAATTAATTAATGAATTCATCTTTTTTTGTGTGTGTGCCTCATAGCCCAAGACAAAGCATTTTGGAGCATCCCCCCTTTCGATGAAAACAGTAAAAGTATTCTTCAAACCTAAGCCAAGAAAAATTTTAAAAAATAATGAAAATGCAGCCATTTATAAACGTAAACAACAAAATTCTTCTGTATGCCGACGAACCACGAACAACACTGAATTAATCGAATTCTTTTTTCTCTTTTTAACATTCAATATTCGCAATAAATCTGTCATATGTGGAAATACGTTTCTTTGAACAAAATGTCGAATTTTCTGTCCTGGAAGAAGTTCTCTGGACTAATATTTTCAAATGAATATTTAAATATGTATTTTTTTAAAAATTAATTGATTTATTAAAAATTAAGATTATATCTTTACGGTAATAGAAAGCAACATTTTAAAGTTTAAAAGTAAGCCTTTAATAATTACAGGTCCTGGGCACAGGCTTTGTATTCGTAGGCTTATGAGAGCCGTTGAGTTTTTAAAAGAACAAAAAAAAATCTAAATTCTACGTCACTATATGCTAAATTAATGCGAGAGAACGAAAAATATTTATTTTAATGCTTTAAATCCTGTTAGTGTGGGTTACTCACTCACTCAAGACGTAATTAGACCAACACGTTATTATAAGTGACTTAAAGCATTACGTCATCTATAATAACGTAAAAAAAAGTCCTTTTCGAAAAAAAGTCCTTGGGAATTTCCCCAAGGACTTTTTTCTTGGATGTGATTACTTTGTGAAATTACGTTTCTTTTGCCAGCGGAGTCTTCGTAGTTCAGTCGGTTTCGACGATGCTCTTTGGTTGGAAAGGCCTGGTTCGAATCCCGTCTAGGGACACGAAGAACCTTGATCAGAGCTTAAAGGAATTTGCCAATCTCATACGGAGTTGGAGGGTTTCCTCCGGTCAATTCATTTTTTTCTGTCTCTCAAAACAGACAAAACCATCCCTGTAAATTCCCACGTATCTTCTTCTTCAACTCATCCATCCCTTGATTGGGGATCACGGCGAATTAATGCAGCCAACTCGTCACTCTTCTGATGCATCCCGCATGCCTGTAGTACTGTGTGTTTAGGAGACCGGTTTACTATTTTGAGGGAGACGAAAACCCCGAGTTTTCGGAAGAAAAACCCTCTACCCCAGTGTGAGACTGGCTAACGCAACATTTGACATGCTAAAGGTTCCGAACGTTATGACAGGAAAAGATTGTGATTCGGAGGCTCATATCTGCATACATAAAATCCGTATCCTTAGGGGGATTCAGCAGTAGAATAGCAAGCCGGCTACATTAAATTGCCTAAAACCCTTAATCAGGAGACTAAGCCCGGAAGGGAGAGAATGGATGGTTTTTCAAATCACGTGCCTTTTTGCTATCAGTTGCTTGATACGTGTTAAAGCCTTAATAGATTGTTATTGAAATACTGCGCAGCTTTTTGAATAAAGAAAGTAGCTAGAGAGTTCGCGCACAATATCTGCACTCATGGGGGAGGCATCGTATTTATTACCTTTCTTCGTACTCTTAATTAATCACATGACTGAATGTCCAGATGAATATTTGAATAAGCGGAAATTGAAAATTTGCAAAGATAAATTATTCATAAGATCAGGTAAACACTCTGAGTATCGACGGAATTTATTTTCATCTTTTATTTATTTAGTAATCAAACCCTATAGAATCATATAATCAGATTACCCCATCACTAAAATCGAAAAAGAAAACAGACTTTCATTTTAAAAATTGAAATTTTCTTCAGCAAACAAAAGACGCCAAAGTTGTTTCGCAAACAGCCGATCGAAACTCTGCTTCGTGAGGGAGAGTGCGCCGCAGTTTCTTAGGACACATCCGGAGATGAAAGATAATCGAGACGTAGTAGTCGCCAGCGACTGCCGAATCCCGCTTCGCACAAATATGTTGTAGTAAAAAATACGAGCCGCACGACGATAGCGCTCGGAGAGTACCTTGTAGTCATCCTCTTGATACTCAGATAAAGTTGGCTTCTGAGTGTGGAGAGCTCGATTGGTTCTTCTTCTTTACTTGATAAATCTTCCTCTTCATGACGACACGGAAACGGGTTTCGAATGAAGTCCAGCTTCGACATTCTAAAAAATTGAACAAAGATTTTTGTCAAGGATGTTCCTGTATTTTTTCGATTATATGCTGGAAAATGGGAAATGATGCGATCGTAGAGATTTAAAAACTTTCACTGTTTAACATTTAAGAGCGGTGTTTTCAACTTAGTAGAGAGAAAGAAAGAAGGATTTATTTTAAAGGGAGCTATGCAGGCGTTTCTTGAATGATGTGGGGGATGAGACGCATTTGTTGCAACATTAGTGGCTGTCATAAGTTTTTTTATTATTATTTTGCAACTTCAATCCCCAAATCACACACACGCACACACTTTTTCTTTTTTTTTTTTTTCAATTGAAATTTGAAATCGCTATTCCTGGATGTATCCTTTCTGTTTCGGGAGTATGAGAGCTGATTACATTAAAATCATCGCTGTCATTAATATCTGGATAGGATCTTTAACAGGACTGCAATTTTTTATAGTAGCTGTATTGAACCTACGTAGCTCAATTGGTAAAGATGAATCCTTGGATTCGAAAGACCAGGGCTCGAATCCTGTCTATGATATAAAGAACCTTTATAAGATCTTTTTAATGAAGTGGTGATGCGCAACCTTTCCATCGGTAAACTTGGGTTGTTCGTCCCTACAAAAAGGGAAACGGGCTGCTTGAATACACTGGTCTACAAGCATGAATACTTACCCTAAGAGGATGTGACAGACGAGTCGCGTCCTGCTGCAATAATTCGCTGTAACCCCTAACCAGGGAAATCTAAGGTAATTAAGATAAATCTCTTAGATAAGGTAATTCTTCTACAATCGCTCCGCCTTTAGGGACGGAGCGATTGTAGAAGAAGACGTAGTAGTATTTGTCTTATGCCATCTGAAGTGGCATTATGCATTAAGCTTAATAGCTTGTTGCAGTCTTTTATATAAGTTTATGTATAAATCCAGCGCTTTATTTGTCAAACAGTAGGTTTATATATAAACTTATAGAAATGGCTGCAACAAGCTATATTAGGACTTGTTAGGACGGTATAAACGTAAATAATAATAGAGGACTAAGCTCTGTCGCTACATTTGGTTATACTAGTTTGCAGTGAATTTCTAAGTTATCTGCCCAGCTTGTAGTGTGTACCTTGTTTTGTAGGGAAAAACTCCCACTTCTTTATGAGAGTGACTAACTCATCTTCAGTTGAAAAGCTGTTATAAATGTTCCTCGCGTCTTATGCCTCTAAATGGTTTCCAAATAAAAGGCATCGTTAATATGTTTTATTTATATTCATTATCTGTAAATTTTTTTTTGGAGGTAGATTTCTATTATTTATATTTATTCTAAGATATCTCCACCCCCTTCCAATCTTAATAACGTGAACAAATAAGCTGAAGGGATTATCGTTACCTATTCATGTACAATGGCGAGTATAGAATCACTTGTATCTCCAATGGTTCTTATTTTAGACAAAATGATAGATCAATAGCTTTCAGGATAAAGAAGAATTGCTGTAAGGGCTTTTCGTTAAAAGTGACTTCGTTGTCTCATACAGGGATAGTAGAATTTGTTTTATTCAGAGAAGGGTTTTTACATTCCAGAAAACAGGCAAATTGGGCAGAAGAACTCTTCGAATACTCTTCGCTTCATAACCGTAGTTGCTTCAGCCATAATGCTAATCAAAACAACCCAAATCCTACCTGAATCATTTGCAAAAGATTCGGCGCAATTAAGAAGAGTGATCACCTTTGTGGCGTCACTAAAGTTGGGATTAAACGACTCAGCCTGGACAGGTCATATGCATTTCTTTGTGTGTATCTGGAATTTTACACCACTGTTATCAGGATGTCATTGCTCGTCATGATTGCTTGCCTATTGGGTTATTCAGTAGCATTTAACTGGATAGAAGGTTTTAGTGTCACGTTAGTGTCACTAAAATCTTCTATCCAGCTGTGTGTTAACGAATTCTATTAAAAATATTTGAAAACCATTACCTGACGTCAGCAAGTGTCCTGAAACAAGAAGTGGCACTTGGGACTTTCTCGGCTGCTGACAGGTGTTTCTCGAAATGCAACTTTTGTGTCTCTAAAGCGGAATTCTTGTTATGTTAAGAAAAATGACATCGGCTTTGGACACGCATCACAGAGAGTCATATTCTCCTTGTGATGTGCGTCCAAATGCCGTTCTAGTTTATTAGATTTCATGCTCTCTGTGTACTTCACCTGACACACTACAATCTTCTTTTATTTTTCATTTCTATGCTTGCAAATCCGAAAGCCGATAAATTATTGATCGCACTTGCTAACTCGATTCAAGCTGCGCATTTGTACGTTCAATTACTTGAAATCAAAGTGACTTATTAGATTTCTTTAGTGAAAACAAAACATAAAACCCGAAGGTGAGTAGTGGACTAAAGTGCTTAGTTTCGTCGACAGGTTCTTTGTCAGCACTGGGTTATATCTTACCGTCTACAAATCTACTTTTTGCAGAAGTACGTCACTTCGTTTGTAACTAATGAGAGAGAGAGTTTATGAATAAAAATAATAATGCCTAACACGAACACTACCCCAGTACGAATGTCTTGATTTTATTTAAAATAGCAATACCTGTTTTTTGTTTGTTTGTTTGTTTGTTGATTCTTCTGCCTGAAGTCGGATATTTTCTAAGAAACAGACTGGTAGAGAATATCAGTAGTTTGTTAGAAACGCCCGACATTATTTAACATTTTACTCCACATGATAGTGGAATATTTTCTATACAAACCCATATCTGGTCTAACTGATTAGATGGAGAGTTTCTCTTTGATGGCGTTTACACAGTCAATTTAAATACATTAAAATCATTTACGCAGTGAATATTACTATAAAGTGAGATTATTATTATATATATATATAGATAAATTATAATATATATATATATATATATATATATATATATATATATATATATATATATATATATATAAGTGATAATAGTTAATCATTTATTGTTTATTAATTATAGATGTCAGTTATGTATCATTTATTATTTTAATTTAATTTGGTATTAATTAAAGTGATTAATTATTATGAATCGTTTAATTATTTTATAAATTATTTTATAAAATGGGAATATATATATAAATATTAAATAAACGTACTCGTATAAAATTAAGAATAACACTAGGGGGCGCTGTAATCGACTTTGCATCTGAATTGTTAAGATTCTGGTAGCCATCGCTTGAAAATCGTTCGAATGTCTGTTAAACTCGCAATGAAATATATAAAATATCATTTCAGAGAACATTTTGCGGACAAAACCGACGAACGTGATCTCCTTGGTCATCAAAAACTAATTCTTCGTTTTGGTTTCCTCCAAGGAAATTTCCCGAAGAATAATTTTTCGTCGAAGGCAGTTTTATTTTGCTGCGAAACGTTATTTGCTGGACACCCCTGAGATAAGTTGGGCATTATAACTCCACAATTAGTTTCGGATATTTCTTTTTTCTTTAAAGAGGTGGCTTATTTAGATGTTTTTATCTGGTTAAGGGAGTTATTTGTCTTCATTAAAGGAAAGCTTACGTTTCTGTGGACGATAAACCTCAGAAAATCTGCGCATGCTCGTCTCTTCGCGAAGGAAACAAACACGCAATGAAGTATTTGTATATTAAGCCATTAGCAGTGACCAGTTCAGGTTTGTTGGGGGTTTATTTTAAAGAAAAAAGAAACGAATATGATGACTTGTGAAAGTTCCAAGTAATGCTAATATAATTTGAAAGAATTTCCAAAGAGCAACATAGAATTTAAACATTATAGTAGAACAGTTTGGAATGAAAATATCCATCGATAAAACCAAAACAATGACATTTCAGGAACAAATTATAAGTAAAATAGTTATTAATAATAAAATAATAGAACAGATAAATATTTATCTTGAGTGCATATATCATGTCGAATTAAAAACTTAAAAATCTTTACAGGCTTCATAAACAGAACTCTCCGCGATGATCATAAAAAGCTTAAAAATATACAACACCATCATGAAATGACGGAGAAATTAAACCCAAAAGATAAACGAAAAAAGTGAAACGAGATTCGTGAGGATAACACGAAAGAGACATTATTAGACCAAAAGAGAATGACGAAATCTTAAAAATAAACTAAATAGAGGAAAAACTAAGTAAATACAAAGAAAACTATATAAACATGTAAACCGAACTTTCAACCCCCGATAAACAATTGAACAAATAAAAACCAGAAAAGAGAAGACCGAGTAGACCTCAAAAGAGACTCTTACATTAAAACTATGACCGGAACAGATCATAAATGTCCGTATTTGACGTTATTATGACGAAGATGATCGGATTGTTGTGTCATTATTACAAGATTTAATTCATTTTGAACGTGATGTTTCCCATAGATAAAAATGAACGATTTTCTTAAATAAAAGAGAAGTAATTTTTTCCCCTGAAAAGAAATGTTCAGAAATAGCAGAGAACGTGTTCATAGGAAAATAGTAATAATATTAATAGTATTAATAGTAATAGTACTTGCAGGCTCGTTAATGCTCACAGCCTACCAAGTATTATTGGTTTTCGTAAACGTTTAGCAAGATATTTTGTTGATATAATATGCTATAGATTTATAACAGACAAAATTCAGTAAAAGGTTCCTTTTTTTTTCTCATTATGCTACAAATACCCAAACTGGGAATTTTTGAGATGGTCGGATTATTGCGTGGCACCACGCCATAATTAACCCTCAGTAGCCTGCAAAAATACGACAATGTTTGATGTGCAGTGCGTAGCCTATTTGAAAGTTAGTGATTTTGATTCTCACTCTTTGGTGATTGCTTAAAATTAAAAAGTTGCAATACTCGGCGTTTCACGATCTGGCTCCAGTTAGTGAAAGAGTAAAAGATACCATTCAGGAATAAACTGTTGCCAAGAAACGAACTAATCGTATTTAAAATTAATGAAAATCATTTCCTAAAATTTAACAGCGAACTAAAGGAATATTAAATAATAAAAAGACCGACAGACAAATCGATTAGAGAATAAATACAAGCGATTAAAAACGAGCAGATTTAGTGGTAGCTGCAGTACTTCGTGGATCAGTGTCGCGTGAGGTGGTCCGACGTGATAATTTCCAGAACTTCACGGAGGTGAATAATAATTTTAAAATAAATAATTAAAAATGCATTTTGTGTAAATCGATAATCAACCGAAGCACTTCACTGTGATCAACACCGAGTTCTTAAATACACATTTCTTCACTACTGTTTACTAAATAATAACAGTGAATAGCTCTCTCTCTCTCTCTCTCCCCTCCCCCTTCTGTTTGTAGCTTGTCCTTGCCTTGCAATCTAGGTTAACCGTGTGCTGTGTTTTTTATCGAACACATTTATTCCCTTTAACGACAAAGTTTTGCTGAGGTAGTCGATCGAATATCGACAGTCTTTGTTTGTATTTCGGATAAATCTGGCTGTTATACGTGCTTGCCACATTTTTTGTTATTTGTTGCAAACCACAGGAAAACTCGAGATAGGAGTTTTCCTGTGGTCGGTGGCCATAATGTACTGACCTTCAGGATCTGAGCAGCCCCGAAAAAAAGAAAGAAAGAAAGAAAGAAAGAAAGAAAGATAAATAAAAAGCTGAATAGAATAATAAAGTAAAAAATCTTGAATTAGAGAATTATAAAATAGACTTCGTTTTTAATTACTGTTATGCAATTCAACACAACACTTAGGCTATTCAAAATATTTAATCTTTCCAAACTTCTGCATCTTCTCTGTTCCTCCCCCCTCCATTTCCGTTGACCCAAGTGGAGTAATGAAAGTTGCTTTACAGCTCTCTCAAAATAAAACGACATCATCATCAGAAACCATACACTCGTTGGTATCATTTCTTCAGTTAATCTTTCAATTGCTCCCAGTACAGTCTTAATGATCGTGGGTTATGGAAGGCATTATTCGAAGTGCAATACCAGTAAATTACTTCCGGATCGAAACACCGCAGCTACAGTCGGTAAACTGTGGAATGAAACTTATATTTAATTTTTTTTTTGTTTTATTTATGTTGTCCCCCCCCCCACGTAAATCTAATTCCTATAAATAAAACTTAAATTAAAAAAAAAAATCAGCTTGCTTAAAATTTCGCACATCTCAAAAAGTATTTTTGAGGAATATTATTTGAACTCCTGTAGGGAACCCGAGTATAATATACGACACATCCCTGTAGTATTCACTGACGTATTTAAATAATCCCCGATGTGTTAAAGCAATCGGAGGAGAGCTTTCCCCGTGTCATTTACAGTCTGCCGCCCAATGGCACACACTTGGCGGAACTAGATAAGCTCGAGAGGATGTTGCTCAGCGTCAGAACTAGGTTAATGACAGCAATCAGGAACCAAAGGATTAGTTTGGTGTTACACGTCGTTAAACGAGTCATAAGCTTGTTCATAGTTCTCCGGTTAGGTAAAGCAACCAACCACATTTGCACAAATAATACATTCTATCGCTTCCCTCGAAACCATCCAAAATAAATATTTGCAAGGTGAACATTAATAAACCGATTCAATAATTTTTAAATGAAGGCATTTATGAACTAATGCACTAATGACGTTTACTGGCCAATTCGCTGGACGCCAAAAATATAAGGGTTAGTAAAGATCCACAATTAACTTTCTTTCAAATATAGCTATAGAATCACACATGTATCACGATAAAAATTAAATTTACTATGCAGATAATTTGTCTTACGCATCGTAAGATATCATCAGTACAAACAACACCAACAACGAATTTGAAAACAGAAACATTAGATCTCATGCGTTAAATCTATGTATGCAATCTCTTGTTCGTTAGTTAAAACTATTGGACTGACAATAATTTAAAATAGATTAGTTAAAAATAAAATGCAAGCGATTACGAATTTATTTAATACAGTTGAGAATAACAATTTCCCACTCTTTTGGAATAGTGAGGCAGTTACGATTTAGGTTAGGGGTCGATGAAGTAGGGCTTCAGCACTTTCTTTGTATAAACGTTCATTTTTATATATAGATCTACGTAGCAGTTTGATGTTTTCTCATTGGATCCTCTGACTAGTGTTTTCAATTCCATGTTGTGCCAGGCTACATTTGCGAGGTTTCCAGTGGCGACTCGTGGCTTGAAATCGTAGGGGTGCTGCAACTTTCGAAATATACATACACACTGTAAGTACAGCGTATACGTGTTTGGATAAAATATCAAAATTATGGTAAAAATTTAAAAAAAATTAAACGTGAAAAAATATTGTTTATTATTGATAAAATTATAGTTTGATAGAATACAAAATTACTTAAAAATTACTATAACAAATGTTATGGATTTAATTGTGATGTCCAAATATTTAAAGAGACGGAGTAAACACGATAAGCACTACGAACACTCTACTACTGGCGCAAACGGCATATAAACAACAGTGGAACTGCGCGACGGACAGTGCCGCATTATGCTAATAGCCCGCATCTCACTATGACGTGCATATGCTTGCGCGCGTAGCAATATGACATTGTGGTAAATACAGCGCTGCTAGCGTCCTTCGCCCTCCTAAGTGCTACGAGATGGATTTTTATTATTTTTTATACAAAATAAGAGAATTGTATAGGATTGCTGATTATAAAATTAAATATTACAAGCAAATATTAATAAATATATTTATATATCGAGAAAAATTGGGGGTGCTGCAGTTCCGCAGTGCCTATGCACGAGGCGCCCCTGGAGGTTTCATAAACTGGATTTAGTCTTTGATGTTCAGAGATACGTTTATTGACAGATCTTCCTGTTTGACTATAGTAAGACAAGTTGCACGAACATGGCACTTTGTATACAGCAGGTAGCATTAGTGGTGTGAGTTTGTCTTTTGGAGAAGGTAGCAGGTTATGAATTTGGCTGATGGGTTTATCAATAGCGATGAGTTTATATTTTTTTCATAATTTTTGCCACCAGTTCAGAGATGCCTTATATGGTATAGGAGTCCTGTACTGGGCTGCTGTATAGGAGAGCGGTTAGTTATTATTTTTTTTTGGTGGGGGAGTTATTCTTGGATTATAGTATTTAGTCTTCTTTCATATATGTTCAACCAGAGTGACGGTTATTATCTGTGCATTGTGTGTAGTAAAGATTTATAGAGATATGGTATAGTAATTCACACTAATCAGCACATACGAGTATAAATATTGGCTCAAGTCCACTTATAAAGAAATAGAAAACTTAAATTTTAGTTTGATATCGGATATTAGTTTGATTTCTAGTTGGGTTGGGGAATATCCATAATCACGTAATGTTCTTAGAGAGGGAGAAGAAGGAACGTAGTTTTGTGTCCAGGATAAATAGGGAAGAAAACTCCTCACAATTAACCGAATAAAATTTCGATTTAATCTCCTTTTACAAAACTGAATTCTCATAATATTTCTATGAACACTTTATTGTACGGGAATAAGACTCCATTCTATGAATGAATCTACCCTTATTTGCTTGTTTGGTAAACAAAATTGTCACCGCACACTCAAGAGCCAGAGCATTATGGCCAACCAGACTGCACTATTGGCCAGAAACAGGTTGGTCGTGGCGGTATTATCCTGGTATGTGGATTGTTCTCGTGAACATCACTGGGGTCTACCATCTCCATTGAACTTCAACACGTTGACCACAAATTCTTATAAAGGAATGTTTCGGACCAGGTATTGTCCTACAGGGTAACAACGTAGCCCGATGGGTTTAACTTTTTCCAGACAACGCCCCATGTCAGAAGACTATCACTGTGCACGAATAGTTCCAAGAGCGTATTGAAGCATTCCTTGTGCTCTGCCGGTTGTCGTCAGTGTCTCACTCGGTCGATGATCTCCGAGACGTAATTCTGTCTACTTGGTGCAGAATACCTCAGGATACTTTCCTTGGTCTAGTAGAGTCAATATCAAAAGGGTGCAAACGGTTATCTAGATTATAGGAGACCCGACACACGACTAGGTAGATGGTCACAGCGTCTTGGGTCATGAATATATTTTGAATTCCGAAGCATTAATATGGACAGATCAATATGTTATTAAAAATATTAAAATACATTTACAGTCGGTTACTATAAGAATTTTAGTAGTTATTGTTTATTTATTAATTTAAGCTATTAGACAAAATAAATTACTAATAAATTGTTGCAAACCACAGGAAAACTCGAGTAACTGGTAGTACTTTTCTTAATGAAATTTATGATTTCAGAGAAAAGGGGTTACCTAACATATTCTTTGAAGTAAAAGAGTTACGGTAGTTTGGAATTATGGCCAAAGAAACTAAGATGAAGAAACCAGGATGAAGAATATAAGTTTCCTCGAACGCTCTACAGGTTTTGCAAGACAGGGCGATAATAAAATCAGAGGGATGAAATATATGTTTGGGCTATGGGTAATTTTATAGTTTGTCTACCGTTGAGAATTAAATTAATGATTTAGATGAACCATTAAAATTAATGAACCAACAATCATTAAAAAGGATGGGAAGAGAAGAGCACGTTTCATGTCTGGTTCAGCAAGATAAAAAAAAAAAATCAGAACCAGGGTATGAATTAACTCATTAGCAGCTGCTACCCTCTGAAGTGCATCTTTTGTTGAATGAAATTAAAAAGATTGAGGTTTCAGAAGGATAGAGAAGAATAAGTCTTGTTGGGGAGGTCAATAGCTGGTAGTAAGTAGAGTGAATATAAAGATTCAAGTGAATACAATGAAGAAAATGCTGGAAGACTTCAGGGCTGATTAGGCTTGTGAGTTTATTTAAGAAATCTACGCACAGATATTAGTTAACTCTAATTAATTTTAGGGTCATTAAACCATGGAGGCGTACATCGCTGCTACGAAGCACGATAATGCGTTTCACGTCTACGACCTAAAGATGAAAGCCCAAGTCCGACGAACCGTGCTGTGATGATCAGCTTCAGTCCAACAGAACGCTCCGAGAATGAACTCCTCGACGCTACATTTTGAGAGCGAAAAATAAAGAAAAGAAGAAGGTTATAAGCTCTGAGAAACAAGGAACACTCAGAGAAGTTTACCTTAAGTAGGACGCTATTAACGACTAAATCTCGGTGAGATTTAGTCCTTAAACACTGACGAGCTGTTGAACTTTCTGGGAAGGAAACAGCCAATCTAGTAATTACTGCTGTTAATTCTATCACTTCCATAACTGCTATTAAATATTAATGTAGACAGTTATTAATAAGATTATATAAAGTGGTTTACCTCAACAGAGGCTGTCAGAATTTTCTTAAGAGTCTCAATGATCAATCGATTTTTTTTTTTTTGTTCAACTTGGTAAGAATATAGATTGCAATAATTTCACACAAAAACAATTTCACTAAAATGCGTGTATATTTAAAAAAGAAAAAGATTTATAAAATTTATAGCAAACATATTATGCAGTAGATTATGAGAAGCTATTCAGCTACTCCGATTCTCTTCGAAATATAACTATAGCTTTTCGTTGAACTATATTTTTTGTTCTGAATGGTGGTTATGTGAGCAATAGTTGTCTGTTCAGCTTTCTACGTAAGTAGAAAGCTGAACACCTACGAGGTGTTCAGCTATGAGGTGAACACCTATGTGGTGCTGCTCGAATTCAGTTACTCACGGATGTGGGTTTTCCTTGGTGTGTTTTAGATAAACGCTGCAGATAATGCCTTAGTAGCAAGAGAAGATTATTCGTGTCTTCTGACTTATCGAGTTGGTCTCATAGGATAATGTGTTACAGTACTAAAGGGCAATATCCAGGGCATATATGGTAATCGCTTTCTTCTGCAAGACAGTTCAGCTGTATGTCGTCCGCAAAAGTGGCAGAAATCTGACTCTCAGTCGAAATTCACGAACCTTTTTTTGAAGTATGCTTAATTTTATGCCTCAGCATCCACTACATGTCTACCTCGGGATTTCGTTTTTATTTATTTGTAAGGGAGATCCCATTGGAAGTTGAGTGACATGAATAAGTATGTAGGGAAGGAAATGGACACATGCGTAAAGAGTGAGGCTCGATGTACTGACGTGAGAAGACGTTTTTTTTTATCTTGAATTTGATGGTTTATCATTTCTGTTATTGCAGCTCACATTCTTTTCCAGTTCTGTGTAGGTAATAAAGTATTGGCTAGTGTAGTGGTACTCATTAGGGTTCTTTTCAAAAATGGATGAACTGTAAAATCATTTGGAGGATTCTGAGTCCTTTGGCAGATTCGTTCCGAATCGTAAAGAGAGTTTGCATAGGTTTGATTTGTTTGAAGATGATCCTGAAAGATATTCCATTTTTGAGAGCCTAGACGACACCTGCACTCCATTATTGAGTGATTTATACTTCTTCACCGTGCACATTATACTGATGTGTTATGATGTGTTATAGGTACTTCTTCATCTGGTGCGTTGGATATGTATGTATATATATTATCGGGCTCCCACTGGCTACCGAGCGTGTCCTCCAGGTGACAGATAAGGAGAATTCCTGACTACCATCTGTTGGATATCAGGGCAGCTCTGAATATATTGAATAAAGAGCAGTGAACCAGTGGGTTTGGGACTGGCGATCCCATGTGAAAATATTGCCATTCACCAACACGCGGTGTGCGCCAGCGTGGTGGATTATGGCCCAGTCTTCCAAGATAAATCAAACTGGAATAAAATGGCCCTCGTTCCCCAGAGACCAGATTGTTATGACCTATTGCAACAGGCAGTTAAATATGAAGACAGAAAGTGCTAAGAATATCTGATCACGCTGCCATTGAAAATAGACCTTGCAACTTTAAGCTGTAGGACTTCATTTTCATAAGCTGTGAAGCACGTCTAACTGAAGAGCTAAAGCGACCTGAAATGGAACATTCTTGGACTACATGAAGAAAGACGTAATGGTGAAAAAATTCTTCAGTATAAAAATGGAAATATGCTGTATTATAGAGATCAAGATAAGGAAAGAATCAGTGGAGTTGGATTCATGATTAAAAAAAAAATAATAAAGAACAGCATAATAGAATTTTACAGTAATTCTGATCGAATTACTGTAAAAAGATACTCTCAAGATCATCCAAGTCTATGCACCAACAATACGTCATACTGATGAAGAAATTGAAGACTTGTATTATGATGTATCCCAACTTTACAACAAAGCAAAAAAAAATCATTTCAGAATTGTAATGGATAATTTAATAAGTTCATGAACGTTTACGGGCACTCTCATCTTCTTTTTCGACAATTAAGAAATGGGCTGCAGAGTTTAAACGTAGCCGTACCAGCCTTGAAGATGATCCACGTGAAGGACATCCAAAAAGTGTAACAACACCAGAAATCATTGATCAATTGCAAGATATGGTATTGGATGACTGGCAAGTAAAAGTGCTTGAAATTGCTGAGACTATACACATTTCAAAAGAAAGTGTAGGATGTATTTTGCATGAAGCCTATTAAAAAGCTTGCGCAAGATGGGTGTCGCGCTTGCTCACAGCAGATCAAAAACGCACTCGTATGAAAATCTCTGAACAGTATTTAGAGCGTTTTAACAAGAATAAAACTGATCTTTGCGTCGATTTATTACTATGGATGAGAATTGGATCCACCATGACACACCAGAATCCAGATGGCAGTGAAAGCAATGGACAGAAGTCGGTTGTTCAGCGCCAAAGAAGATGCTCCATTAGCAGGAAAGATCATGGCATCATTGTTTTGGGATGCTGAAGACATTTTGTTTATTAATTATCTTGAAAAGGGTAAAACAATAACCGGAAAATATTATTCCGATCTTTTAACCAGACTAGACGAAAAAATTCGTGAGAAAAGACTGGGTTTGCAGGAAAAAAAATCATCTTTCATCAGGACAATGCACCTGTTCACAAAGGTGTTTTGGCAATGGGAAAATTAAGGGATCTACACTAGGAATTCTGGATCATCCACCATGTTTCCCAGATTTAGCTCCTTCTGACTTCTGTCTCTTCCCAAAACTAAAACTCTTCCTCGCTGGTCAGCGTTTTTCTTCGAATCAAAAGATGATTGCAGCTTTAGAGGGATATTTTGCAGATCTTACTGAGAACCACTACAGGGACGGGATAATGGCGCCGGAGCATTGCTGGAATAAATGTATGAGTCTTAAGGAAGATTATGTTGAAAAATAAAAATAAGTTTGAAATTATAAATTCGTTTTTTCATTGTTAGGCCGAGAACTTTTCAGACCACCCTCTTATATATATATATATTACTCCAAAGCATCAGAGAGAGGAGTACCTATAAAACATCAGTATAATGAGTACAGTGAAGTATAAATCACTAAATTATGGAGGCCAGTGTCGTCTAGGCTCTGAAAATGAAATAACTTTCAGAATCATCTTGTGTGTGTGTGTGTATATATATATATATATATACACAAGAAATTTATTTCTTGACATATCCATATATATATCCACAGCACTATCCAGTACATTTGTTTCCTACGTGCATGGAACTGAGAAGGAATACCTACTTTTGTTTACTTATAAAAGAATTTTGCATACCAAAGGAAAGAAAAGTGAAGGAAAAATCACACTCAAGAATTACTTCAACACACCCAATAAATGCATTCTTATGGGTGGTGAAGCATAACCATAAATGTCACCAGAGTAAGGGGTGAATATGTCTAGAATGGATATATGTGTCTGGAATAATAAGAGGTGCCAAAAGGCAAAGAATTTTCGTAATTTACGAATTGTTAAAGAACAATTTTAAAAATCTTAAAATATTTTCTGATGTTCAGATTCTGAATACAAATAATTATTTCTGATTTATTCGGTGAGTTCAAAGTATTCCACTGCAGTGTTATAATATGTAATTATTACAGTTACACGAATAGAAATAAATTTATCTGAAAATGATAAAGGCAATTTTTTTAAGTGACGTTTTGGAGGAAAAGAGGGTTCTTTTCCCCTCCATAACATAGGGAATGGCTAAATGTTTTTTTCTATTTTTAATTAAAAAAAACTATGACATCCTAAAGACGAACGCTATATGTTTTAATAATTGTTTATCAGTAGTGCGAATTGTCTTTAACTGAATAATAAAATTAGACCGGATATATTGGCCGAAGATTTCAATAGCACATTAAGCCGACTAGTTTCCTAACGCGTCTTTTGAATTTGTATAACGTTTAGCACTCATTTATGTTTTTTCTTGACCTGTTTTAAGCTGTTTTTTATCACCTTATGTATGCCCAGACGAAGCCAACAGTCAAGTTGGCGAAACTAGTCGGCTCAATGTGTTATTAAAATCTTCGGCCAATATACCCGGTCTAATTTTATTATTGAACTAAAGTCGGTGGTCGAAAAAATAGAATGATAATTTACTGAAGTTCGTGTCTCCGCTTCCCGCTCTTGTAGGATATGAACACAGCAATATAATTAATTATCATTAACTATAAAATTAGTTATTTGGCGTAATAATGTACAGGAGTACATCAGTTTCGAATAAAATCATTTTTGCGAACACTTCAGGTATTACGCAAATAACAGCATTCGCAATTTGTAGCTCAATGACAACAATAACTTGGCCAATACCTGTCAATTACATCAACAAGGGAATTAATTATCTATTTCACTATTATTGATAGACGATTATCAACAACGTTGTTCTCTCTACAACGTCCCTATCGTACAGCACGAGCTTTGATTGAGTAAGTTTCCAAATTCGGCTCTTATGGGAAATCGATCTGTGCGAGGCTTTCTGTGATCCTCGGACAAATCATTGAGGAACTATCATAGATTTCTGCAAATATAACCGACCGCTTTTTTATTCATCTTCATTTATTCCTTTTCTTCATGTCATGTGCTTTGTTTGCAACATAATTAAAACTCTCCCTAATAGATCGCTTAATCGCTTCTGAGATTTCTGTGGATAAAGAACACGTGAGCGTCCTATATTTATTCTACTTAAATCTAGGATTAAACAGTAACCCAGATTATTTAAAATACGATAAAAATGTTGTATTATGATGACTAGCGACGTGCGAGAAGAGCGGCCAAGATCTGCGCGCGTCAGATTTTTGATGAAAGATGAACCAACCTGATGTTGGAGCACGCTTGGCTTACAACGATATCGTACCTAATTTAAGACGGGAGTTTTAGACTGTAATAAATTTAGAAGGATAAGTCTTAGAACTCACACAACAAAAATTCTGACACAAATAATTTTGGAGAGAATTAAGAGTAAAATAGAAAAAGAAATGAATGAAGAACAGTTTGGTTTCCGACCCAACAGAAGAACTAGAGAGGCTATAACTTAAGAATTATTGGGGAGAAAACACTAAACCAATGTGGAAAGGAGTTTTGGGGGTTTCTAAATTTTGAAAAGGCATTTCATATTCTATTCTAGAAAATATTGATATTGACTCGTATGATTTGGAAATTTAAAGAGAATGTATTGGACACAAACAGTGTCAGTATGTGTAAATGGAGAGGAAACAGGAGAATTCCCGATGGAGAGAGGAGTTAGACAAGGATGTAAGTTATCATTTAACTTTTATGGTAAACAGATGCTTAGAGAGGCACTTGAGGAGGTAGAAGAAGGAATAAAAATAAATGGAAGAATCATCAATAACTTTAGGTATGCGGATGATGTAGTGGTGATGGCAGAAAGCGAAAATGGATTACAACAAATGGCTCAAATAATTGAAAACTCCTGTAAAGAGTACGAACTAAGGATTAACACAAAGAAACCAAGATAATGATAATGGGAAGAAAAATAGGAGATAATGCAAAGATAAGATGTGGAGGAAAGATTTTAGAAGTGGAAAATTTTCAATATAGCTGGATCTCAGAGTTGGACATTAGAAATAGAATAGGCAAAGCTAAATCGGCATTTATGGAAATGAAGAGAATTTTAATAAATAATAATATTAATGCATTGGAAATGTGGTGTTATAGAAAGATGGAAAAGATTGGCTACACAGAGAGAATATCAAATCAAGAAGTTTTAAGAAGAGTCGGGATGGAAAGAGCACTGCTCAAGAACCTTATGCAAAGAAAGAACAGCTTTGTAGGACATCTTCTGAGAGGTTTCTCAGGACATCTGACAAGAAGCATATTACAAGGGAAAGTTGAGGGGAAGAGAAGACGTGGAAGGCCAACCAAAGAGTGATTTAATGACATCGCGGAATGGACTGGCTTAAGAATGACTCAGGCGACAAACAGACCGAGAGAAATGGAGAAGATCGGCTGTCGCCCTCTTGCTAGAGGATGCTACCGGACGAAGACGACGAAGATCGTACCTAAAAAAGTTTATGCTGTAATTCCCCAGGGCCTGTTTCTCAAAGTATTCCATAAAGAAGTTATCTAAAAGCGGAGAAAGTGGCGAGCCCGTTGCTGGGCCTTCTTTCTGCTCGTGGAATTCGTCTTGAAATTGAAAGACGATGTTGGGTGCAGTTTTCAAATC
Organism: Typopeltis vanoorti; assembly: GCF_054136105.1. NCBI lineage: Eukaryota > Metazoa > Arthropoda > Arachnida > Uropygi > Thelyphonidae > Typopeltis > Typopeltis vanoorti. The sequence continues at coordinate 175,083,111 of NC_143551.1, read as the reverse complement.
GCATCGCAGTGTCAGCGGAAAGAGTTCTTGTAGTGATCGTGTAGTTTCTGTTCGATGTGCTGTACACTGGTGAACAGGTTCACCAATTACGTCGTTCAACAATCCATAGGACTACTACAAGAACCATTTCCACCGGACACTGTAATGCAATTTGAAGACTGCGCCAACAATATCGTCTCCCAATTTCATAGAAAAAATTATTCGAAAATATTATTCGGATTATAATTTAACGTTGTCAAAGGCATCGTGTTTTTTTCGGGAGCGACGGATATATTGATAACCGGGATGACTAGAGAACTCAGAGCAGTTTTAAGCTGTTCTGTATGCAAAGAATTATAAGTGTCTGATTGAATTATGTGCATTCGGTCATGCGCATGCGCTCCAGCAGAATGATATTCATTATTACGTTGAAGAATCATTCGTAGATCTATCTTCGTTCTCGTGTTAGGCTCAATGATTTTCGTATAATATTTAACATCGTATTAAAAGTTATAATTTCAGTTTTACTTGCAAGTGAATTGCTTTAATGACCAAATTAGGGAAAACCAAATAACGTCTTTAGTGCAAATGCTGCGATAATCAACTGCGTTGATGTCGTGACGCAGAATGCATTCATTTGAAACCGAAATTAAAAGGATGAATTTTAAAGAATCCCAAATTCCTAATTTTATTAAATTCCCCGCAGCGGAGTTTAGTAAATCTGCATCCTTGCAGTTCGACCGAAGAAAATAATAATAATAATAAATTCATTCGAACATTTTTGGAAGAATTCCAAATATCGAAATTTCGATGAAATTCGTCTGGAATTTAAAAAATAACTCGCATACTGAAGGAGATAAAACGAATCCAATATATTCGTTTCCTTCTGTCGAAAGAAAAAACCAGCTTTCCCTGTGAAATGTTTTGGGTGGGTTTTCTTGTTGAGACAAAGCAAGTCCTCTCTTATAGATGACTGTATAGAAATGCGCCTTCCTAACTGACAGGATGCAACACACGCCCCTGTTAACTTGTCACTTAGAGTTGGGCATGCCTATAAATAATTGTGTTCTCTCTCTCTCTCTCTCTCTCTCTCAGTGTGTGTGTGTGTGTGTCATGAAATATTGCTGCCCTAGTTGTACCAAATGGAAGGAACAGCGAAACATGCCTCGTATTTTGGAGCAAATGTGGAGAACATTTAATAGTACATAAGTAAGTCAGTCGTAGAATAATGTGGGCATGTTCGAAGATGGAGAGAAAATAACTGGTTACCTTTTCAGATATAACATGAAACCGGATAATCAAAAATGTACTTCATTTGAAGTAGGGGGTTTTTATGTTAAGATTTCGATCTTTTCCTTACTTATGTATTTCGCCTTCTTTAACAAATGAAGCGAATCATCATCATGCGTACGTTCGTTCTTATATTTGTTTGGTATACGTATGGCACCCCTATGGCATCTTTCGTTCTCCCTTAACGGATTTGGAAATCTAGCAGTTGGAATTTTCGCTCATATTTAATTTAAATTGGATCATTTTAATCTCAAAATTCTGCAAAGGGATTCGAAATAATAATAAAACAAATTGTATAATACAAGCGGGTTTGCAGTGCATAAGCTAAAAGCGACTTACGGTTAATTCGCAGTAATAATGATGACATCGATATCAACGATGCTATTGAGAAAAGTATCTTTCGGTGATTATCTCGATCATTTCCACGGTTCTTGTTATTATTTTCGTCTACCCTAGACACCTCTAAGAGCCAGTCAGAGACCGTTTGGGTGTCCCTGATTCCTCGAGTGTGTGAAAATTTTACTTTTGTTTTCAAAAAGTCGGTTAGAAACAATTAAACTAAATGGAGCAACATAGTTGCTCCATTTAGTTTAAAGTTTAAAGATAGATCAACATATTTATTGAAGCTTTTATCCTTTTTGTATGGGTTATACTGTTTCTGAAATATAGTTGGGTGTTCTCCTTCTTCGCACTTCAAGGAAAAATGTTTCTCGAACGTCAAATGAACTAAATTAACAAACCGTTTAAATTGCTTCCAAAAAAGTAAAACGAAGTTCGAAGATGAATAAATGACAAAACAGTTCATACAATTGTCCGAACAATTTTCTCTCTCTCTGCAAATTGAGAGAGAGAGAGAGAGCAATATGGAACGGGTTTTGGAGCAGGTAAAAATAAAATATAAAAAAATAAAATGAACAAGTTAAGGAGACAGCTCCAAATGTTATGTATCAAATTAAAACTCGTCGAGCAATTAATAAATTTAGTATGAGTAATATCTACTTGCAAAGTACATCGATCCAGGAATCCTTTTTAACGATTCGCTTTATACAAATGAGGCAGCACATCCGTTGAAAATTTAGTATAAAATCTCTTTTCAAAAGATCTTTTATCCTGTTTGCACAGAAAGCGTATTAGACCAGTTTGTTTACAAAGACAAACATGCTCTGTGACATCCGATGCATTCTTTGTCTCAAAATGGTCTACCCATAAAGGTCTCAGTGCTTGGCAGTGTACTAATAAAAGCAGCTTTACAGACTATTTGGAGAGAAGTTCGTGTCTTAATTGGTGCGGAGTTGTGGAAGCTAATGGCGAGACCAGATTAAGAGTTTCTCAAATGCAGGGAATTCCATGATTGGTTCCTTGTTTCGGACTGATTTTTATTTTTACACTTAATTTTATGTAATCCAATTAATTCGCTAATAATAGACGATTTATAGACACTTGGATAGACGATGATGTCTTTTATTGGCTTCCGGAACAGCTTGTACCAAAGGTTATGTTCCACACACACACACCGCAACCTTTCTTTGAGAAACTCCTATGTGTTCCGAAAAAACGAAGCTTGGTTTATTGGAAACCATTTTAATGGGCAGGTTATCTCTTTATTTATATGCAAATGCATTCTTCGAACTAAAAATATTTCAATTCTTTTAAATCAGCTGTCTTATTCACTTTACTCTCATTGAATAATATGTGCTCTGCTTAACCCAGACATGAGCTTTAGTTTAGAAAAACTTCTCGCTCGGAGCGCGAGTTCAAGTTCTCTAATAAACCGTTTTCCTATTTTCCTGAGCATTCGTTGCCTTTTGTATACGACGAAGTCAGCTTTGTTAATACTAGTAGAACTTGCGCTATCAAGCGGAGAGTTTAAATTAGAAATTTCTATCAAATTTTGTTAAGTCACTTGCAAATGATTTTCAACTTCCTTTACGTTATACACAGATTAAAAACTTATTCAATTAAGCATTTAGCAACTTTAGAAACTCCGTATAAGAGTTTTCCCTCCTTATATTGAAACGTTAGTCTCGGATTGCTCAGGAATTGTATGAAAGTGGGAATCGTTACTTACTGTTGATGAAGCTGAAACTTTAGTCTCAGATTGCTGTTGATGAAGCATCTGTTGATATGTCTCAGGACGTGATGCGTCTTAATCTAATTTTCTTCGCTTTCGAAATTAGATGTTAATTATTGCTGTTTGCTGATAAAAATCGCGACCCAGTGAACAGCAATTTGCTGAATTGTTACGTGCATTGAGATGGCACGAGTTTCATCGCGAGCAGTATACTTACACGCTATTAGTCGAATCTTTTTAGAAATTACTGGTCGGGTCAAACGGAGTCAAGGAATGTAATAATACATAATTTACATAAAATAAGTTTCGGAAGACAACCTGCAGTTGGAGTGGAAATCTCTTTCATCATTTATAACGAGTTCACATAATGGCTTCCTCCCCACCCATTCCCCGGCGAACAGCATGAGCTCGCGTCGAGATTAAAGCACGGTTTTCTACTACAAATTACGCACACTTCTTTATCGTACGTGAGTTCTACTTAAAAGGATATCAGAGCATGCGCATAGGAAATCTCGATACCAAATGACTGAAATAATGCAAATCTTAGATTTGTTTCCATAGCAACCTCTTCTCTGTTGAACAGAATATAGTACAGGTAAGAATTATAAGGAAAGGAAAATAAAAATAGGAAATCACTTATTAATGAAGATATCATTAAGAAATGATTTTATAATCCAAGTTCTCTTGTTTGTTTTGCTATTCTTTGAAATGTTAAGTGCTATTTGACGCTAATTACCACATAGACGTGAGGAGATTAAACAAACCTGTTGTATTCGTTTAAATTAGTTTCAGACTAAGTGATTTCGTAACACCTCTCTTGCCTGGGAAAGACCTTCAAAGTCGTTAGCACCAAGTTTATCGGATCCTTTCCACACACTGCTGAACATGGTCTTAAGATAGAGATAAGATTTTTATCCTCCGTAAAACAGACAAACCAATAAACACACGCGAACAGATCACCTTGGTCTGTTGACTCATCAACATCTTAAACAGATGTTAAGAGAATTTGAAGATGATGATTTAAAATAAGACAAATGAAGTTATTGATCTTAATAGTACGTTAAAAGAAAGAATAACCAATATTATTTCTTTATATATTTCTGCATAAAAATCACCAGTAATCCAGAATTTCTGCTATTTGATATTGATAATGTGAGCTGCACATCTCAGGGTGCGCACACCTTCGTGCGAGCAATAATTCTGTCAGATTATTCTCTCTGTAAGCTCCAGACGAGTTTACTATTGGATTTCATACTATCTGTTTTTTGATGCCATCCATTATGTCGGACGGATGGAACCAAATGCCACGCCACCACACGCGGCGCCGATATGCACCAAATGGTGTAATCTCATAGATTTTGTAACGTTTTGTGTGGTGAGGATTGGCGCATCCAACCCGATATTAAAACGTCGATCAAATCTGGGGGAACCTCGATACCTTCTCCTGTATCGGTCACGAGTAGTACAATCATTATAGCACGATTGCTGCGCCATACTCACGTGAAAAAACAAACACACAAACATCTGAAATAGAAAAAAGTAATAACAAAATAAAGTCAGAACGAAATAATTAAATAATAGTTTTCGCAATGTATCTATGTAAAGCATACGCATGTAGTTTGTTTAATCCTTGGAGAATAATTCTAAGAAATAGAACGTCACGTCCTCCCTATTATTAACCTTATTGCATAAATAAATAAAGACGCCCGCTGCTCTTTTGAACTCTTTTTTTGGAAATGCAGTAGGAAGACAAGTTCCATCATCACGGATCATGCGCAGTATTTTCATAGACGCTCTGTTTTCGAAAAGCAATTGATTTCCCTCAACGAATGTCGTCCATTCGGAAGATTTGTTTTCAAGGAATGGAATTGATGTTTTTCGTGATTACCGTTGCTGCAGTGATCGTTTGGTTTGTAAAGCGCCCTCTTGATCGCTATTCATTCAGAGTTATCTAGTAGAGCGCTGTGAGGGTCCCTTTCTTATTTTGGAAAACAAAGAAGTCTTCATACGTACCACTCAATATGGGGGAGCGATTCCAGGCGATACTTATTTGAAAATGACTTCTACCACTGCTGTCTTGTTCATATCTGTTTTCTTAATATTTATATTTCTTCCTTCTTTGCATCTGTGATACTGTTTTCTTGTACTTCGTTTTTACTCGTTGATGCGACATTTTTTATTTTCATCTGAAATTGTCGTTAATATTATTTTAAAAAATGTTTTATTATTTGGATTAAAATTCATTTTGCTCTGTTTGTTTCGGGCGAATTATGTAATCGCCTAAGCCGGACTTTCCCTCTTCCCTTTATCTGAGGGAGGGGGGGGGGCAGATGAATGGAACTGCATGATCACGTGTGTTTGAAGTTTTCGTAGTCTGTCTGTACTCACTTCTGACTGCATTATTAAGCCACTTCCTCTTCGAACCCTGTTTCTGTACCATCCTATTTCTCTAATGAGAGACAAAAGGTTAATGTTTACGCAACAACGAACGAATGCCGCTCTTGGCATTCCGCTGAATCAAATATCCATTCTGTTGCTGCAGTTTTCTTTTCATTGTACTGCTTGAGGTTTCTCTGTTTCCTGAATACCGCCAATCAAGAACATCACTCTTTCGTCGTGCATGTCATTCAGTGATATTGAGACAATGCAGTCACGATAATCTTACCAGCGAGCATTCTTATGTTTCCTTCCCCCCACCCCATTCACATTCAACGCTGAAATAACCTAAACAAAGTCTTTGCAGTTGTGACAAGATAAACTTGTTCTGCTCCAGAAAAGAAGGGGTATCTACTAATTATTCTCACTCGAATAGACTCGTAATGCATCAGAATCACAATTTTAATATGTTGTTTTATGTAATGATAATCTTAATATATTTGTCTTTTTCAAAATGAAGGTTTTATGCGCTGCATTCTCTTACATTTCGACTACATAATTTCAGCTAAAATAAGGTACACGTGAGAGATTAGATGGATTTCATACATGATCACCTGATAAATTTATCTTTAAGGCACTATTGCAATCCTATTCACCTGATATTTATTGATTTTAAACTTGATAAAAGACAGCTTTTTGGGGAGAGAGAGATGTTCTTTGTAAGGCAGACAGGCAGACGGAAGCTGTAAGAAAAATATGGGAAGAAAAGACAATACCGGATAAGAGTAGCGATCTATAAAACAGTAAGGTGACATCTTGGGGTATGCTACGAAGAAGCGATTTTTCAAACGGAAGCAACAACGCTATGGTAGGAGATAATAAACAGAGAAAGAGTAGGAAATAATAAACCGAGCTAAGAGACAGTCCAGGCTCATGCAAAGAAATGGCACACACCGACATATTTTTGATACATCTAAGATAAATACTTGAATGTTGTTTTTAAGAATCTTCGAAAACCAACGCTGCTATAGAGATGAGGAAGGGGGGGGGGTGGACTAGTTTTCCATTTGTAATAAATTCAAAGTTCAGAATTATTGCAAAGTTGGTTAATATCATTATTCTTCACCGTATTTGAACTGCGTGTTTTCAGACTATTTTTTTGTTAGTTTTTCTATTTCCCAGTGTGAAATAACACTTTTGTTATTATATTATGCGTCAAAGAATATTTTCCCTTTCATCCTGTCCGATGATTGACATTTCCTACTTTCAGTGAGGAAGTTGTCAATGCGCAAGATGTCCATTACGTGTCTTTTCCAATTCTTTGGAAAGTGAATTGTTTTCCGTCGACTCGCATTAATAACAAAGACACAGACTAAAGGAACTTTGAATATGGGCACACGATGCGGTCATATCCGCATACACACTTGTTATGCTTGTCTGAGCCGTCTGGGAGGTTATGAGATTTTGTTGCGTGTCGGAATCTTTCCAGACACCATCAATAAAATATTCTTATTGTCTGGTCGTGAATTAAAAAGCCCTTCTTTGTATGAAACAGCTCACGTCGACTGTATTAAAGATCTAGACAGTTTCATCTTTCCCATTTCCAGTAAAGTTCAAGAGAGGTCAGCGATATTTTGAACTGAGAGTCACACTGGGTTAGGAATATTTCCGCTGTCTTGATTTCTTATATAAATCTTAGGATAAGAATTCATAGATCACCTACGTGATACTGAATATCTATGGGTGGATGAAGGTAAATGAACTGGACAGCGTGTTGGATTTTTCTTGCCTTTTTTATACGTCCACAACAGTTAAGAAATCGCACGGTAAGAAACTTATAAAGATGACGTTCCAGCTCTTAACTTTGCCTATTCAACTGTTTATCTTCGTTTTCTAATGTCATTATGGACTGGAGTCACCATCATCCAGATACACTAGATTATGATTACTGAAACAAAACCTTATACTTTCAGCCAAAGAACGCATCATCTTAATTTTTCTTGCTCATTTCCCCACTGAATTGTCATTTGCTCTGTTTTTAAACTGATAACATCATGACTGGTGCGGAGAACATCGTCGCCAGTTTCTTGTAAAATATTTGGCGAAATGTTGCAGAATCTTAACAAAGTGCACAGTTCTGTTTTATTCAAACCACACTCACCAGAAAGATCTCTTTTTGCGCCTGAAACGTCAGTCGTATTTCGATTTAGGGACAACGTAGTTCATGTTGCCTTTACTTCAATGGGTGTTTGATTGGAATTTCCACAAAAATTCTTTCACGTTTAAGCCACTGGTTACACGGTAAGTATTGAGGGGTACATTTTACATAAACCCGTTTTTCAGAGTTGGAAAACGAACTTATACAAAAGTTTAACTTTTGTAAGTTAAGAAATTTCGTGTAAAATTAGGATTTCATTATATAATAATAAATTATGAAGAAATATTAGATTTTTTATTAATTAATAAAACAAACGAAATAAGATTGCGTATCAAAATACGATAGCCAGAGTGAGCAGGTAACATTTATTGACGATGCCAAAATGCTAATCTAATGTGGTGAGGAACCTGGAATCGATTTAATGTTAACTGTAGGACACTCGCGGAGTATTAAAAGACAATTACGAGCATTGTGGAGTAGCCAACCACCCTGGCTATCCATTTCTTCCCTTATAAACATGTATACTTCTTAGAGAAGTACACATATAGATTTACTTATGTCGATGTAATAAGATCTAAATCGGGTTTAGTTCGGCCTCTAGGGGGGGGGGGATACTTGTGAGCGATAACCGCATGTAGCGCTTGTGTCAATTCTTTTTTTACAGGGTTAGCTGGAATAAATACTTCATCACAGCTGACGAACAAGCGACACAACGTAATAGCGGGTTTGTACAGAGCAACGATTGCAGTTATCAGAGGGTGAATGAGGTTCGCTTATTCCTGCCGCAAAACATATGTGATCTTAAGCGTGCACAGAAGACATACTGGACTCATGATTAAGAAGGAATAATGCGTTTAAGCGTACGAGGACTGACCAGAAATATCCAAGACAGAAGGTTTGTTGTAGAGAAATAGAAGCGCATGCGAGTTACTTCTCCTCCCGAATGTACGACCTCCTCCATTCCACCGATTCTTACTTGGGTTTTTCCCATCTCATAAGGGTGATTGGGAATGGCTCGCAGCTTCAGTTATACATCAGCGATGGCTTGAAATCAATCAGGAGGAGTTTTTCATCTGAAAGTAAGAATAAAAATAAAAAACTTGGCTAAAGCGATCAGCTGGCTGTTGCAACCTTGATACGTTTCCGTGACGGCGTCGCTAAACTCGCAAGAGAACTTGAACTCATCCGTCTCACAATTCGAGACGGAGGAAATATACTCGCTCATCGGATCATTGAAGATTGAATCAAAGTGTAGTGTCACCTTTTCCGGTAGGTGGCGTCAGATGCGGCTGATATTTGAAATGGTTGCTATGGTTAATAGTTTCCCTACAAGAAATTCTCTCTCTCGACTGTTTAAATTAGCCATCGTATATTATCACGTGCCCGTCCGCGCGGTTAGCCTAGTGGCTTTGCGCTTCGCAACCCTATGCCTGGGGAAGGAGTGTCCTGGGTTCGATTCTCGTCGACGACGACGTGAGGAGTTTAAGGATCTTCCTCAGGCATAGCCAAGTTAGCCGGTCTTGGACGTGGGAAGTAGGGTTTTTTCCGCCAGTTTATCTGGCGTTTTTCATCCCGCAAACCGGCCCCGTGAACATACGCCTCTACAGTCAAAAATATATCCTCCTTCCCCAGCGGCAGACCAGGCGACAGGTCGGTTGGGAGTGGTACTAACAAGAAGTCGCATCTAAGTAAGTAACACGCGGACCCTGCATAGAATAACGCGTAGTGGAAGAAGAAGAAGAAGATATTATCACGTGTCCAAAAGAAAAAAAAAGCCAGTATTTAAAAACTCATTCTGTGAAGCGAACGTTCTGAGGAATTGTCGAATTTCAGATAATAGACCGAAGGATTAATTCGCGAAAGGTATTCCGAACATTGAATACATCACTTTGCAGTAGAGTACTCGTCATTAACTTTCAAAATATTTGAAAGAAAGAAAGAAAAAGCCCGATGTTCTTTTCCTTCAATTATTTACAAAATCTTTTTTGTTGCTCTCTGGAGATCAACTAAAAAAACTTTTACTTTTTCAAAACTTTTACTTTTATGATTTTATTAGATTGCATTGGGTTTGAATGTAAGTTGAATTTTATTTTAAATTCGTCTTCATTTATTCCGAGCGTCTCTTTTATTGACTTACGACACTTTAAAAGCAAGAAAGCGACCCTACAAACACTCGCATGTTGTGTGGATTCTGCTGGTCCCTGAAGTTCGCGTTATTTGTTCAACAAACATTATTCGTGCTGCATTCTTAAAAGAATTTATTTTTTCTTTTTGGTCTTGCCCAAAGGAGGCGGTCGCTAAATACTTAGAAAAGCCAAGAAATGAGCAGCTCATTCCACTTCCTTACACACTTAATACATGCTGAAGTCTTCAGACTTTTCTCTTGAGAATTTTGCAATAAAACAGATTTTTTTAAAGTTTTGAATGTAACTGCGTTTTAAAAGGGGCAAAATATTCTTCACAGTGCATCGAAGCGAACCCAAACTTAATTGTTAAGCAAAAACTCTTACTTGTTATGATTTCCAAATATCGTTAACGATTTGATTAAAATCCTTATTTACGAAATAAGGGCGCTTTTCGTTTTATAATCCATTTTATATGACTGATCCAGGAAACAATTACCAGACTATGGGAAACGTGGTATTAAAAATTGTCACGTTCTTGCTTGGTCGGGCTGTGAATAAACAAATGTGTGGGACCTAATTTGATTCGTTTATTGTTCCGTCAGTATGCATCTTATTTCGAGTCTTTTTTCTTGATGAATTTTACTGAAATTCGGTATTTAAATCCTTAAAAATTTCTCAAGCCATCTTGATGCGATTCATTCTGATTATTTGCGGAGACAAAATTTGGTGAAGCAGTTCAAATAATAGCGATGGAAGACCAATTCGTTTTGCGTGGAAGGAATAAATGCAGGGAAGTTTTCCTCGTAAGTCCATTCGTCGGAAGGACGAATTCGGTAACTCAAAGATCAGCGAAAGCAATTGGGAACAGCTGAGACTTTCGGGATTCAGTTAACGTAGCAAATGAAACACTCAAAAGGAATGCATTTCTTAGGGGATATATTTTCGCGCGTGTATAACGACACTGCATTACTCCGTCACGCTGTCCTCTCTGATGAGGCCACTCTCGCGTTTCTTGTAAGATACACGACGAAGTTGTCTAAGTGGAAAGGCACACATTTCGCTAGACCAGAGCGCGATATCTCAAAGCAGAACGTGTCGCGTTCCCGCACTTCACATTACGTGACTTTTCTTCGTGGAAGTTGCATTAACAAGACCTGAACATAATTAATTAAGCAATTCTTATATTGCAAGGATGCTTCTTTCGGAATAACGAAGCCTCACCACGTTATGCACAAGCGAAATTTTACCTCCTTGATTAAAAATATTTCCAAACATGTAGAGGGGCCGTATAGCATGCCATCGGTTCATAGAAACCCTCGTGTACTAAATGCAAGTAATGGAAATAGCTGAGCTGCGAGTGCTCCTTCATATTTGTTACACGACTAAAGGAGCTCGTGTGGGATTTACTGAAAGATATTACAATAAACCACCACACGGATGCCCCTAGTTGGTGACGTTCTGTATCTGTAAGGGGAAAACTCCGTAATTTATCCCTGTTAGTCTATAGAATATATATTTTGTTATTAGATTGTTTCTTGGGCTTCCTGCATAACTTGCAACTGAAGAAGTTATATCCTTGGGCTTCTTATATGTGTCTATCAATCATTACGAACAAGTGTCCGCGTGGTTAGCCTCGTGGCTTTGCGCTTCACAACCATATGCCTGGGGAAGGAGTGTCCGAGGTTCGATTCCCGTCGCCGACGTGAGGAGCTTAAGGATCTGCCATAACCAAGTTAGCCGGTCTTGGGCGTGGAGAGCGGTTTCAAATATCAAACAAATTTCATCCCGCAAAGCAGGCAAACCGGCAGTGAACACACGAATCTACAGTCATAAATACTTAACCCCCCATGAGGGGGGGGCTCAACTCGCCTTAATAGGGACGGGGGGGAAAGGGAGGAAACTCCATATGAATAAATAAATAAATTAAACTCTAACAAGTTGGTTAGTAGAAACTAATTCTTTAAACCCTTAAAGATCATTTATTTACAAAGCTTAAGTTCTCTTGACGAATTCTGTTGCCTTACTCTTAGTCAGATGATTTATTTACTTTGAACTTAAATTTGACTAATTTTCATTTCACAATCCAATCTCAAAACAACATTTTTTTTTATGCGCAAGAAGGACCTTTCACATTTTAATTTTATGAAGGACCTTTTTTCACATTTATCACGAAAAGATTGAATTCCGTAGGAAACATAAGATGGCGGACTGTTCCAGAGGGCAGCAGTGGAAGGGATGAACGAGGAGGAGGAGAAATTTGTTCTGTGAGTTTGGAGGTGCACCTTGCGGGAGTGCTGATTAGTTACTGAACGCGTTTCAACTGGTTTGACAGAGTCAGGATATTATTGATCCTAGTTCTCATCCTGAGAACCTGCCTGAAAGTGAAGGAAATGTATCGGTGAGTGGGGATCCTTGATCAGCCTTTTTCTGTCCAGTATCCGTAGGGAGCTCCTGGGGCACCATCCCAGATATAGGAGCGGTCGGACGGACTTGGGATTTATATAAAGTTAGGAGTTTGGAGTTAAAGTAACGTTTAGAATGAAAAAGAAAACATAATTTTTTCGAAGCAGAGGAGAAAATATTTGTAATGTGTTTGTGTCAAGAGAGAGATGTGAAGTTCCCAAAAAAGATAAATCTCATTATGCTTGGGGATTTGATGTTGTGAAAAGCAAAGCTAGGAAAGATGCGGTTCTTCTTTTTTGTGTGATATAAGACAGAGTTGTTTGACTTGCATTGAAATTGACCAGATTATCCAAATCCCACTGATGAATGTTTTAGAGATTTGTATTTAAGATCGTATTGGTCAGGGCTGTGAAGATTGTTGTGATTTGTGCATTGCCAGGTTTGTCATTAAGGGAGAAACGCAATATGCTGTCATCAGAAAAACTGTGTAGTATGTAAGTCTGCTGGAGTAAGTCATTTATACTTAGAAGGAACAGGATGGGAGAGAACAGAGCCTTGTGGAACCCCTGCATTGGTCGTATACTTAGAAGATAAGCAACCACTCACCATCACTCGAAATGTACCACACAATTACTTTAAACTTCCAACACTATGACTTTTATAGTCAATGCGTCATTGACAATAAATGATGGGTCATCAAGGAAGAAAGATTTCAGCACAGCTGAATCATTCTTATAATAATACTTTATTTTCATCCGTGCTGTTCTAAAACTGTCCATGGTATCATGGTTCCGATCTTTTGTTCTATATTTTATTTATTTATTATATGTTTATTTTTATTTATTTCCTTTGCTTAATACTCATCTGGCAACTACCTTTCAATATGAAAACAAACCCATGTCCAACCCATTCCAAATTGATTCCAAATGGCTACTAATATGAATTCCGCCACTGTCCATCCACAGCACATCTTACCAACATTACCCATCTATATAGACCCAAGCTATGGAAAGGTTTGGTCCTGTGTGGTCGAGTCTAGCACAAAGACCTATTTATCAAATTACCATCATATGGTCTATTATCCTCCGATTCTCCTTTGCAACTGGATTGCCAGTTTCCTCTTGTGTGTCATGTGGATGGTTATCTATCTTCAGAGTTATCCAATAATGGAGTGTCTCAAGTCTATTCTTCTATTTCTCCTATTCATAAATGACCTTCATTATCGAACCTCATCTCAAATCCTCTCTATAATTTTGAATATGATAATACACTCCATTTGCCTTCGTCCTGTTTATTTGACAACCCTTGCAGCATATTTCAAACTGCGATCTTTTATAATCAGTTCCCTAAATATTGGTTTCCTTGCTATATTTCGGTGGGACGATGATAACATTGTCAACTTCACTGCTGCCAATACACAATTCTGACTAATATCATGCAAGAAAGACACACACACACACACACACACACACACACACACACACACACACACACACACACACACACACACACACGTTACCTCTTATAACCTTAAATCTCTTGTTGGACCGACTTACATCACTAGATTCTCGTGGTGTAAGTCCTTGTTTCCACATCCACATCCTTGTTTGTACCCAAAATCTCATAGATGAACTTTTATCCTTTGGAATTCTACCCAGTACTTTCATAGATGCTGTTTTGTCGACCTGGCTGACAAGTCCTCTTTCCCTTAAACTATCAACACAACAGCAGATGTCGGTCCATTCACTGTCCAGGTTGAACCAAACATACTTAACCCACATCCAGTTCTCTGATGCTGTTTAGAAATAGTTTTCTCACACAGCTTTCTCTCAAGGACTTACAACCTTCAGTTGTTCATATCAACAGATTTCTCTTTATTCTTGACTACTTTTCCACACACGGTGCTGACGTGATGTAGATTTTGAAACATCTCGTGTGTTTACGTGAGACTGATATAAACAAACGTTTGATATTTATTTAAAAAAAAAATTGGAAGAGCTTTGCAAATAAATTTTACAAACGTTTTATAAAGAAATAAAATCAACTTCTGAACGCAAAACTCATTCGAGAGAGAGAGAGAGATACCTTCGAAAGATTTGATCAAAGACCAGAAAGAAACAAAGACTGAAAAACGAACAAAAACCAATCCCATCACTTTGTGTTGTTGTCTCTCGAAACTCACGAATATGAAAGTTCGCATTTGTTTGCAGGCAAATATTTATTTTGATCCACCTGCCCGCGGCAATCTGATGCACTTTTGCCTGATTCCCTTTTCGGGGATGTGAACTGCTTGAAGGAATAAAGACGTTTGTTGTTCGATTTAACACGAATTGATTCCACGGATCGTGAAGAGATTCACGTTGTTTGGAAACGGGCAGGCTCACTTCAGATAATTTCTCTTTTGGTTGTAATTTAGACGATGCTTGAGATTTTAAAGGAGTCAGAAATAAGTGAACAGATAGTTTATCGTTGTTTCCCTTTAACAACAAAGAGTTAGAATTTCTAAGAAGTGTCTGAATTCTAAAGGAAATTTGTTGCTAATTTTTCAGTCAGTAACAAATTAGCTTCAAGCGCAGCGCTGCTGATTGAAAAATCAGCAGCACACTGAAGAAAATGAAGAAGGACTTTCGAAAGTGAAGAAAGGCATTTCAGCTTGTTGTTATGTGATTAATATCACGAATGCGATTCTGAAAGAAATAATCAAGTGAATGGAGGGGGAAGATGATGGCGAATATTTCCCGTACCTTTTGAAAATATTACTCGTCTGTCATTTATCTTCGACAGACAGAGTGTCACTCGTAGATAAATGTTCGGCATGTATAACGAAAAACAGAAACCCCGGGATTATATTTCCGGCCCCAAATAGAGGCACGTGCTTTCGAAACAACTTGCTTCCCTTATCTTCTCCAGAAAGAAAAAAAATGTGCTGCTTTTTTATCGGTGAAAAGTGGATTATTCTTAAGAGCCACGCAAAAGTAAATGCAACATAAAATACTTCCACAAATAAAAGCTTTGCTGATAAAATGTTATCTTATAGGAAAATCATACACTGCGTTGCCAAATTATTGGAACACTCGCAACAAAGGAGGAACACATGACACAAATGAAGGATAGCATTTTGTGAGGATGAGCATAAGGTGTATTTTTGAGATTCCGGCACAGTTTATTACGGAGCGTTTTACGAAAACAAAGAGATCAAATGGAAATATCAGAGCAGAAGTTCGTCTGACCACGAATCGTCACGTTAGAATTTAGAGCACGCGGTGTCAAGATGTCTTGAGTGATTGGGATGCAATTTTCTCGCAATGGCTCGCGAGAAAATCTTCTGCACAGTCATGCAGGATGTCAGTGAGCGAACAGATCTTATACATTCTTTGGTTCATGCGAGCCACTGGAATTCCAAATACGAACCTTTCCAGAAAGAAAAAAAATCATAATTTTAATTTTTTTTTTTTTTTTTATGTTGGGCCCATACACCGGAGGTTGGTTGGTCAACCTATAGTACAGTAGTGCCGTGTATGGGTGGTGGGTTGGGAAAGGACGAATTTGTTTACATTTGATTTGAATGACTTTGAATTGTATTCCTTGGGAAACACAGCAGGTGGGAGACTGGTCCACAGTGCAGCAGTTGCAGGGATGAAGGAAGAGGAAAACAAACTTGTTCTGTTTGTTTCTAGGTGTACTGTGAAGGGATGTTGTGCAGCAGCTGCACGTGTTCCAATGAGCTTAGCACTGAGCGGGCGAATTATTGGTGATATTTCCGATGAGCATTTCCCATGGAAATACTTGTAGAACATACTTACTGCGAAGACCACACATCTGTGTGAAAGTGGTGGGGGGAGAGAAAGAGTTGGTAAGGGATGGATCATTGATAAGTCTAATTGCTTTCCTCTGTATTGAGTCGAGCATTTTGAGAGAGCTTTTTGGGGCTCTCTCAAATGGGGCATATGGGGCCCACCCCATATGCGAGAGCAGTATTCAATAGTTGGGCGGATTTCTGACTTGCATAACGTTAATAGCTCTTCGGGGGTGAAGGAACGTCTTGAGCGAAAGAGAAATCTTAGTTTTTTGAGGCTGACGATGCAGTGTTTGAGATATGTTTGATGCGAGGGAGATTCTTAATCTTATTGCTTCAAAGTAAGTCCAGAAAACTTTGTGAGTGACTTATGAGTTGCTTTTGATCACCAAGTTTAAAATACACACAACACACGTTTTCTTTGTGATGTTTTGGATTAGTTTATCTGCAGGACACAACCGTGAAGTCCATTAGCCTACCAAAAATCATAGGGTACATGAAAATACAAACAAAATACGATTCCTCCAATCTTCATCGTCGGGACAGCACATCATTATTTTATGGTGTGTGCCCTCCAGGGGCTTTTTAAATATGGAATTACCTTTTTAGAACTCAATTCTAAAAATGGATTTTATCCTTTACTGATACCTTCATACTTTTAATCACATTTGACCGACATTTCTCTCTCTCTCTCTCTATCTGTCTGTAGAGAGAGAGAGAGAGAGAAATTTTCGTTTTATTATTAGTTTATTTTTCTTTCTGCACTCCATCTCAGTGGCCAAAATATTATAGTTGACACATCTCTAATGCTAAATGGGATTCGCCAGTATCGTGTGAATAAATTTCTGCAAGCGGCTGATGTGTTATAGGTTTTGCAGTTTCTCCTAGAGAGAATCGATGTTTTAAAAATTAATAATAATAGTAGATCCTGGCTATAATAAAGTAAAGTAAATCCAGTTCAATGAGTAAAAGATGACTTATTGAAAAGACTGATTTTAGATATGGTAAACATGATGCCACAGTTGGTCAAATAACCGCGCGACAGCAGCGGAGTGTACTTTGTGCATACACCATTCGTCGGACATTGTCTTCAGTGTGGTAACAGCAACAAAAGATCAGTAAGGAGTTCAGTGCTGTCGAACAAATGAAGCAGTTATAAGCGTGGGCGGCGAAAAAATATTATTATTTGACACTATAAGAGTGGTCGCGCTGATTTCCTGTTAATTCATGCTGACGGAAGGATTGGAGTGTAGCAATCCAACAGTTTTTTACCAAGTGAGAGAGAGAGAGAGAGAGAGAGTCTTGGATACGCTTTCCTCGCACTCTTTAGGTCTCTTGATTTCATTAGAGGAGAGGGCTGAATAGTGCCACCCACCTAAAAACCTTTTCAAGTGGATAAAGTAGATCCTGTTCAATAAACCAAATCAATTAATCCTGACCATTTACTTTCTGGTGTGCGATGGCTCTTCCAAAAGGCGAGCAAGGAAATGGAGCACGCGTCAATTTCCTAACTCAAGGAGGCGACACGAAGCGTATCAAGATTGCTCACGGTGGTCTAAATCGCTAATAGACGGCATCTCTTTATTATTACTAAATTTGCGCTTAAAACGTGCTGTTCTCGTAATCTTTATCTCAATCATTCATTCATTCTCTCTGTCTCTCGTCGTTCTTCATCATCCAAATGCGCTCGTTGTTTATAATTCCAGCCAAGACTGACTGAAGATGAAATCGCCCATCCCGGAACTACGTAGATGGAAAATGATTACTGAATTACTAGTGGATTATTCTCATAATGTAAAACGCTTAAGTTTTCCAAATAACTACCATTTGAGTCATCATAATATTTTATTATTTTTCTCCCGTTCTCCACATCTGCCGTATCTAGTTTCGTCTTTCTTGCGCAATTCTCTTGTAATTCATTGTAAAGTTTTAGATATTTCGCTGGAGCTTCGTCTTAAAGTATTCTTCGTTCCAACGTCGCAAACGAGATGCGAAAATAAACGGAAGGCTAATTGCTACTGACCTTTAACTTTATTGCAATAAATGAGAGTCAATTTCTTGTTCTTTGATGATTATCAGATGAAAAAGCGCGATGCTGTATTACCATATGGATATTTATTCTTTAAAAGTGGGGAAATTTCTGTTCTTTTCTCTATACAAATAAGATCTTAAGAAAGTTTACGAAGGCCTGACACCATCGGTTTAGTTTTACTTTCTTTTCATTATTGTTTTTCCTCTGATATGATAATCTGCAATTCGGAGATCTCGTGGGTGATCTCTTTACACTGAACTTTTCTAACCAGCGTGAAACAAGTATTCGTTTTTTCTGTCCAAATAGCGAAGTAAATCTAACATTCACTCCTCTTATATGTGATGCAAAAATGCAAACTGCCATCTATGAGTCAAAAGCTGAACCATTATACCTACTTGGACAGATGAAGGTAGGCAAAGCTGCTAAGTGGAAATAATAAAATAACAGGAGGTTGACGACGTCAGCAAATCAAATCTAATAAAACAGCTCCATTCCAAATTGGAAAATAACTGAATTCGATTCTCGTCGTCACAACAGGAATATGAAACTTTTCGATCGAAGGCGATTTCATACGGAGGCAGCAGTTTTTTTTTTTTTTTTTTCCCTGCGTACAGGCAAATTGGCCACCAGAACACAAGCAATTTACAGTCAGAAATACTGTTTGTGGAACGGTAGGCGGCGCTGTGTATTGATGGCAGTACCGTGCAGATGGACGATTAAGTAAAGGAGGCAACGAGTTGCAGTGGAGGGGTGTGCCCTCCCGCAATAAGCACTCGGAGGTGTCCTGCAATAATAATCACTGAACACGTGTTTTCTGCGAAGTGATTTTGGTTTAATTTCTTGGCTCGCAGAGAAGATTTATTAGTTTTGAAAAATTAAGGTATCGTTTTACAGAGAATCGTGTTTGTAGTTGTGAAATATTGTGGGGGGCGTTAAGGTATAGGAGGAGTTGTAAAAGGCAAAAATCAGGAATGAGTGGATAAGAATCGGATACTGTAAAGAAGGCAGCACGGTTTAATGAAGGGGAGGTTATGCCCCGGTAATTTACTTACTTCTCGTGAAACAGTCAGTTGAATAACGGGAATGGCTGCAAGATGACACCACTCGACTTTGTAAAGGCATTTGACAGCGCACCACGCGGAACTCTGTTATGTAAATCGAAGCAATGGGTTTGGATATGAAGCTGATGAGTGGATAAAATGTGGTTAATGGACAGAAATTAGAGAGTAGCTTAGGAAGAAACAGAATCGATAAAAAGGCTTGTGATTAATGGCGTGGTTCTGTAGTCGGGGGATACTGCTATTTGACTTGCACATTAATGGCGTAGGATATGATCCGAGGAGATAGATTCATTGCTTGTTGCTGATGCGAAACTGGGGAGAGCTACAGTTAATAAGTTTGATGCAGATATCTGGCAGAACGATTTCTATGGCAAAGAATGGGCCGTCAGTTTAATGTGGCAAAGCGTGAGGTTATATTTGGGGATGAAAAGATTACCAACTCTGTACCGCATCATTGATGGAAATGGGCCGAAAGAAATTAACGAGGTCAGGGATTTGGGGACACTAGTGGATTAACTTTCTTGGATTATATTGCAGAAGTGGATAAAATAGCTCACAGGGTTACCCGATTATCTAAAAACACACTGCGGTAAAACACACGACCCCACCCGAACTATTTTGCATAAAACCCGAAATTCTTGGTAATGGGAAGGAGGCGGAAAGACTCCAGAGGGGAGTGGAATCTGTTGTCACAGTCAGTCGCGAGTATTTCGTCAGTGAACGAGTTTATTGAAAACTATGACGGGTATGACAGGTGCGCGTGATGATCAGTATTTGATTTTCCAAATGTTAGTGGATCTTTTGCGCTGAATCTATGAACTCCGTGTAGGTTCTCCAATAGTAATAATAATAATAACAACATTAATAATTATTACAATCGTAGAATCACAGGAGAGAGAGAGCAGCCAAAACAGTTCCTTAAAGCCCAGCAGGAACGAATGCTTTTCTTTTTAGTGGAATTCTATTTCGGATGTCTAAACGAGCCGAGTGAGAGCGATGCGTAGAATTAGCCGGCGGTATTCGACATCGGCGGGAAAACGATGCTGCAGCCGTTCGTTAACTGGGTTGATTATTTCGGTGAATTTATGGCGGATTTACGTTAATAAGTTGAGCTAACGGGGTTGCGGTTCGGCTAAATTGGTGCCTGCATTAAATTGTAATCAAGATCGCGATTAGAAAAACGACGATGTTTGAAATGTGACGCACAATTGTTTTTTCTGTGACGCCATAAACCTTAATTTATTGAGGGAAAAAACAATAGTTTACGTATAACAGTTTCCTCTTTTAATATATTTGCAAATTTTGAAAGTTTCGTAGTGACGAGGTCGACAACATTTTGCTAGACGGATGAAATATTTCTTAATCAAGCGAATCTTAAGACGATGAACAAAATACGCCGCCCACAGCTCCTTTACGTAAACAAGAATCCAATAACGCAATCACGTTATCGTGCTAAGGACTAAGTCACAACGTTGTTCCGCGTGATCACAACATTAAGGTGTCTTCTTTGTTAATGTATAAGATCTCGACGTCTCCAAACCTCCGCATCGTCCCATGAAAAATACAGGGGGATTGACGAAATTCGCTGCTCTTGTGGCATTTGCTACGTAGGCCAAACGGGAAGGTCTGGGGAGATTCGCATGTCCGAACACGTAAAAGACATCGAGAAAAGAAGACAGCATCGATCAGGATTAGCCTCCCATACAACTCACAGGGGCCATTAAATAGTTTGGCAAGAAACAAAAATGTCTTATATTGATCATAATTGTTTTATAAGACGGTTTAGAGAAACTTCGGAAATGCTATGCCCCCCCCCCCCCACACACACACACGATGTAATAAAAACCAAGGCTTTACTCAAAGTTCAAACAGCTGCGGACCTGTGACATGACACGAGTGCCACAGAACGTCATGGCAACAATTAACATTGTTCCAACAAAGTAATTAAAAGAACGGTTTTTTTTTTTGTTTGTTACGTATTTGTATGCGCCAAATGTGAAGCTCTGATAACATCTGCTTTGTGTAATTGTTTTTTTTCTGGTCTTTTTTTATAAAAGTTTTGGAATTCTTTATGATGTAAGCCCGAGAATTTACGAAACTTGTTGGGTTATAGTGTTTATTTTATTAAAATTGTTATATGTTAAGAAATGTGTGGTCTCAATACTATCGAAAATTAACCGAAGAATTGCTACACCAGAGGAACTTTTGCATTCATATATTTTTTCCTGCCATCGTCTTATTATTGTATTACTTAAAAGACGTAATTCCAAATGTACTGCATTTAACATAACTAACTAGGAACTTGATTAAAAAAAATGATCCTTCCTTACCAAATATATAATGTGAACAAATATTTAAATTTTTTTTATTTCATTAAACGATAGTCCTTTTGAATTGATGCATAATTAACGATGTTGACCATTGGGTTTTGTTGCTTTGTCATTGTTATAAAAATGATAGAAAATGTAATTGTTTTTAGATAATTTAACTATTGTTGCACTTCGTGATATAAAATAACTTTATTTTTTTCTATTTTATTTATTTGAAATTTTGCCAAAACAACAGAGAAGGATTTATTAATTACATTTCCTTAACTGGAATGTTTCAAAAATTCAGCAAGTAATAGTAAGTTGTACGTTTGAAATGAGAAGTGTCAAAAGCAAATCGGATATCACACTCCATTTACAGTTTTAATATCCATGAACTAATAGCTTATTGTAAATAAAAATATAGAGTTATAGTCACTTGATTTTGAAGCTTTAGTTGTTAATTTACTTCACTTCAAGCAGAAATTTAATTAACTTCGAAATTGACAGAAACAAGCCACACGAGCCAGTATTCGTGTACGACACTAATGGAATTAAATCTCAAACGCTTAGCAGTTAACGATTGAAATAAATCGTCTGCCATGTTATACGCAACAAAATAGTATTTTTTTTTATTTTGTTTTATGCTTCAAGCATGAAGAGACTTTCACGTGAAGGCTTAAAAGGATATGATTTAAAAATCGGTTTTAGAAGGATTCTGTTTTTCGTAGAATAGGATAATTTTCTGATCTTTGATTACTGATATTAAACTGACATCTTAAAGGCATTGTCTAAGGCGGCCATCACAATAAATCTTCCGGTCCCTCCTTTTTTAAATATATCAGGGGGGAAATCGTTCTCACTATGGTTAGATGCATCTCCCGTACATGAAAACAATTCGAACATGAGGAAGCTTATTTAGAAAGGAACTGAGAATATTTTGCCAGCCCTTCGCTAGATCCATCTCATTTTTTTATATTTACACCTATTACTATTCTCATAGATTCCTTCTTGCTTTTTTATTTGGTTATGTATTCGAGTTTAAGTCCTAAACACTCTTCAATAGTTTTAATCCGATGGACAGAATCCTGCTTGGAACGTAACCTCGACAATTGTGAAGGGTAGTCTGAATCTTGAAGGTTCACACTTATGGAGATTTATAATAGCTAACCTCTTAGATGAAGACGATTGGACTCGCTGCGTAGTTCAATTCGTTACGTGTTTGAACCGTGTGAGTCGCCGTGTATTTTTTCTGTCATCTCAATTCGCACCTGTAATAAATCTTCTTCTGACGACTTTCGTGCCTTACGATATGACCCACATATCGTACCTGCCATCGACTCAGAAATCTTTATGCAGATATCCGTAAACCTCCCTCACGTAGCGTATATGCAAAAGAATTGGTGACGTGCGTCACCACGTGTTCTAGGCAACTATTTAAGAACGCTGCTGGTCAGTAATCGCCAACAGCGTTGATCCCAATGGGGAAAACCAGAGGATCTTTTTGAGTTTTGAACAAAGGACTTATTGTGAGTGCCCTTCTGGCTGGAGCCACGATTTTGACAACAGCAGAGCTGACTGGTTTCTCGAAAGGTGACATATCGCGGTTGTTTAATCGGTGGAAAAATAACCAACATTGATTGTCTCAGAGGGGTAACTGTGGTCCTAACAGGGTCTGTCAGGAACGAGGTATGCGTAGGAATCGAAGAGGATCGGTATTAAATGTGTTCAACAGGATCCGTCCAACACGGTATTAAATAAAAGTTTCTAATTCAGTGGCCGGAATGCGTATTTTTCTTTTCTTATTATAAATTTCATTTCAGCATCTCCAAAACGTCTTCATTTCTGCTGTCCAAGAGATGCGCTTCTTCTCAAATGCACCAAAATCCTTCTACTTATCCTTCTTGTTTACTGCCCATCGTTCTGCTCCATAGAGATAAGTAGAAAAATTAAAATAAGTCGACCAAATTATCGATCTAGGTTTTTCTTATTTCTCTTTATTAATATGCTTTTCATTTCATTAAACGGTCCATTCTCCTCCAAATCTCTTTTGCATCTTCTGTGATTTAAATAAGTGGAGGATTCAACGTGTTCTATAATTTGATTTTCTACTTTGATTTTTAACTTCGGTGTTTAATTTTTCTCTGCTTTCTGTCATAATTTCAGAGAAAGTTTTTGGAATTTGGTGCAAGGACTTATATTTTACTCGATGTTTATTTTGCTCTGTTAATTTTTGCAAGTCATCCTCTTATGTCATTCTTGTGCGTTCTTTTCTTTATTAATTTCTTCATTTCTTTTGGAGAATCACATGCTTTGTCATAAAACAAACATCTTTTGACATTTTTAAGCTTCTTTCTCGTGTCATTCTGATACTGTATCTTCTTCATGTAGCTTCCTCGGTGAGAGGGTGCAGCACTACGTCCTTCCAGTTCTCTCTGTTGGTGGCTTTCCTTTTTGTTTCTGCATAGCCATGTGATCCTGTCCATGATCTTATATCTCTTCAAGCCATGTCCTTCGTTTTTTGCCTCTTGATCCTTTTCCCATAATTTTTCTTTCTAAAACTGTTAGTATCCTTTGTACTGCTGAACCTCTCAGTACATGTCCTGCCAATCTCATCTTTCTCCGGATCATTTCCTGTAATAAAGATCTCTGTGTCTCATTCTCTGTAGGACATCTGTATTTGTCACATGCTCTGTCCATGGGATTTTCAAAGCCCTCCTATAGCACCTCATTTCAAATGGCATTATCTGTTGCCTTACTCTCTTCTTGAATATCCAGGTCTCACTTCCATACGTCAAAATTGACCACACCAATGTTCTTACCATTCTTTTCTTTGTCTCGATACTCACAGAACTTCTGAGCAGGTCTTTATATTTCCAGAATGCATTTTTTCCAGTTTCATTTTGTTGACAAAACCCAATTAGCCTCTCAACTCCGTAATGCTAATTGAGCTTATAACACAAACAACGAAATAATGAGCAAACAACGGAAAAGTTTCGTTTATAGAATATCAAGAAAAAAAAAACAAATCACTAGTCTACTATGGTCAAAGACATGCAGTTTTGCAAAAACTTTTATAGCTGTACCGTTTCAAATGAATCTTTTCTGATTTTTCTATAAATATGCTTTGCATTTCACTGTTTTCTGGATGTTTGCCTCAGAAAGGCTTAAAAATAAATCAGAAAGTCCAGAATTTATTTCAAAAACTTCCCAACAATTGGAATAATTTAAGAATATAGGATTAACATGTAATTTTATTTTCTCAATAAAAGTTGTCAGCGCTTTTAATGAACAAATCTAGTCTCTATAAAAACTAATGGAAAATACTAAATAAACATGAACATGAAATAAGTTATGCAAAGTCAGTTCTTCACTTAGGTTATACATAAATACATTAACATTTACATACAGTTTTAGTTTTGCTTCATAAAATTAAAAATACTCAGCAAAACGTTTGCAGAATTCTGTTTTAAAATATTTTCTTTTTCCCCCTCAATTTTACTAATATTAACATTCTTTTGCCACACCAGGCGACAAATATTTAAATATGTTCCAGGCTGCACTTCTTTTTCATGTTGAAGATTGTCATTGGCTATTTATGTACAGTCAGCGTTTTGCTGATGTTATAATTTTGATTGTGACGTAACACAATAAACACTCAAAAGACAAAGTTAAATAAAAAAAAATGATCATTAGTTTACAATGCTCTTTCCTTTTTCCAATATAATTCTAAGTCTACAATCACGGAAGACAAGAATAGAGATCACGAGCTCAAATTTCAATATGGCGGATTACATGATAATTTCATTTTCAATCTGTACAAGAAACAATCTTTACAGGTTAGATTAAATCATACAATATTAAACCAATAAAGAAATACCGGATGCATTTGACTATAAATTTCAAAGAATTATTGTAATTTTCGTTTAAATTTGGGAGACATTTCACTATTATAATGGACATTAGTTGAAAATATAATTAAGCCTAAAAACCTCTTAGTATGAAAACTCATTCTTGTAGCGAATAAAAACATATATTTATTTATCATTGCTATAGCAGAATTCAAAATGTTCACTTGATGTTATTGAATGACGAGATTAAATGTGCACTAACAGATTAACATGGGTTTCTTTTATTAACTGCTCCGACATTATCACAAAATACCCCAAATGGTATTCACTTTGATCTCAGTAACACGTATGAACGATGGAGAGGAACAGTGCTAAGCGGGTGTGGAAAAATATGAACTTTTATGACTGCTATTCTCTCCATGAACAAATGAAACTCATTTTAAGTTCTTAGAAGAGGAAATGAAGACAAAATTTGCAGAACTGATATGCAATTTTAGTTGTTCTTCGAGATATTGTGAAACTTTACCTGAAAAACATTTAGTTATTCGAATTAAAAAAAAAACTTGAAACGATCTTCTAGTTGACGTTCACATACAAATGAGTAGAAACAGTACAGACTTGCGAGTGGGGGATGGGTAGAAGGATGCAGAAACAGGCAGGCTAATACAATTACCAGTGAAAGACGTAGATGTGCAGTGGCAATACTTTGGAACTTCGTTTCCCCCGTTTTTGCTACATTTACACAGATTACTCGAAAAGTTTATTTTGCAAAAATAATTTTGGGATATTTAACAAAAACGTACATTTTAATGTTCGTATTTTGAGGAGTTTTTCTTTTGAAATACATATTTCAACAGTTTCAATTGATTAAGTAAATTTACATGGTTCCTATTCTAATTATTAATAGTGAAAATTATAAAAAAAAGAACATTTTTTTTAAAACTTGGTGACAACAGATCGGTGTGTGCGTGTGTGTGTGTGTGTGTGTGTGTGCGCGCTCATTACAAACAAACAACTTCCCGAAGTTAACAAAAGGGATCGCTTGGTATAACATTCAACACTGCCATAGGTCATATTTAGGGAAACTAAACATTTAAACGCACAATCGTAACAACCAACCGGAGCGTTTATAGGAAACATTTTCAGAAATATTGTGATATCTACAAAAAGACTATTTGAAGAGTCGTCAAACACCCAATAAAACAAACAAGAAACACGTAGTTAGGGTGACGTATATCTAGTGATGTTAATATTTCCTCTACAGGTCCCTGAACCGATTCAGGTCACAGTACAGTTGGGTCCCTTGAAGTTGCATGATTCCCCCGTTCCTGCCTTGCGGAAGGAGGTCGTCTGCCGTTAATATAAAACGCGAATCTGTTGCTGCTCCGTTGGAGTGCTAGAGGCAGGGTCGAATGTTGATTCCTGTGTTGGCCTCGCTCACCAAGCGCACGCGAAAGTCTGATGCCAGAGTGAGGCTCGTGAGGCATCCAAGCAGTCCTGAGAGGTTGGCCGTCACAGGATGACGCACTATACGTGGAACACCCCCTAAAGAAGAAGAAAACATCATTAAACGTTATAAAATAAGTTGCGATTTATTTTATCATTTGTATTTCAGTTAATACTATACTCATAAGCCAAAACATTATAACCACCTGGTTTGTTTTCGACCAACAACACCGAATGGTTGGCCAGTGGTGCTGGTAAGACGTAATTCTCATGGATCCCCTCATCACCTATAAAATACACCTGAGGTGACGCGAAAGAGTTCCATCTGTCTCTGAGTTATGTAATACTTAGCCCACCGATATTCAAACTTCCAGCTGAAAGTGACTGTTAAAACCTTTTATGATACATCGGTAAAAATCATAAATCGAAAAATAAACGTTCCTACAAGTTATCCACTCGTATTTCTGCTTAAATAATCGAACTCTATAATCGCTCTTTAAAGTGAAGTTTTGCTACCATCAGAAAGTGGGAGGGGAATATCGGTGGGCTAAGTATTACATAACTCAGAGACAGATGGAACTCTTTCGCGTCACCTCAGGCTTTTACTAAGCAAGATGGAAATTGTCTTCGTATCAAGAATTCTTCCTATCAAGAATTGAGCATATTTCGGCGTCACTTGTCTTTCCATCTTGTAACTGGCCTTCCAGTCTCTCTCTCTCTCTCTGGTCTATATTCATCCACTTCTTTTGGTAGCAGATATCTTTCTATCTTCTACAAATGCTCTTTCCTTTTCTCTCTGAATTCCTTGATCTAATTCTTTGTATCCTTTAACCGTTCTTTAAAATCTCATTTCCGCTTCCTTTAATTCACGTTTCCTTTTGACATGTTTCTAAACCATATAATACTACAGCGGCCATTACTTTATAAAATTTAAGCTTGATTTTGTTTTCTTATGTGAACTCTTTAAAAAAAACGAAAATGTCACAAAAGAAGGGTATTTAGTTTATAATATCAGTTCATTCATAAAGAAAATTTTCAACTCAATACGGTTATGGTGTTTTATTGCTCAAATCTGTTGATTTTTTCCCCCATTCACCTATCATAGAAACGTGATAACACGTGCATAACTTACTTTGCCATCTCTGCAAAGCTTAAATAATAAATAGCAAAATAAATAAGTATTAAGTGCCTAAGAAAAAACGACCAGAAAGTTATTTATTGTTATGAGCCTTGCAAAAAAATCATTTATCTTTGTAAAGCCATTTGGAAGAGAGCATTAAAAATAACAAGCAGATTGCTATTGCTTGCCAGATTTCTACTGCTGAGGGAGAAATTTGTGTGTTTGATACAATTCATCATGGAACCCTCATTGGAAATAAACACGACTTTTTCGCCATTGTTATAACACATTTAAGGCGCATGCCCGACATATTGTTGATGCATTGCTCTTTTCATTGGATTTGAAGTGACTTATCAAAATGCAAACTGTTGCTTGCGTTTATCTTTTTAACTGCAGTTCAATGCAAAGCCACATTAACAAAACTTACTATTCATGAAGATGCTGTCTTATTTTAACGTCGTTTTAAGAACATAACTCATTTTTATGTGTGTGTTTGAAAGAAAGATAAAAGATAGACAATCAGGAGGAACATTTTGATCGATAGTGCACATGAAATTGTTTATGGCGAAGTTTAAGCTAAAATGCTGACTGCTAAATGAAGTCCTTGCATTTATTGTGAATTACGAAGACTTTGCTTCATCCAAATGGAAGCACGTGAAAAACATAGTATGGATTATCGTGAAGTGGTACTTTACTGTGAGATGTTCTCCGTAAAGATTTTTTTAATTTCCTAATAAATAAACATTGTGTGAAGAGATTGAATGGTTTTTTACGAAAAAAGAAAAGCTCTGAGTTGAGGCAGTAAAAATAAATTGCTTTTTTTTAAAGTAATAAATTGTCCTTTTTTAGTCTTAACTGGGTCTGCGTAATCTCTACTTTTCAGTAGCTCAGTGAGTACAGACGAAGACCTTTGGTCGGAGAGACCTGGGTTCGATCCCCTCAGTGACACGAGGAACCTTTATCTGGTCGCTTTTGACGAAAGGTGAGTTAGCCGGTCTCATATGAGGCAGAGGGTTTTTCGTCCCCCAGAACAGGTAAACCGGCCCCGTGAACACACACGGATTAGAGTCATGAATACGTCCCGGCCGTATGCCGGTCCCGAGCCCGGATAAGATTGGGGAGGGGGGGGGGAAGCAATGGTGAACTATCCTGTAAAAGAACAGTTTGTGGGCAATGCCTACAAAGTCACCTACGGTCGGAAACGACCGAAAGGGGAAAACCACCACCACAATCTCTACCCCTCCCACACACAGCCTCTCAATCGAACTATACTGAACTATTGTACGTTATAAGCTGCATCAGTTTGGAAGACTTTGATATTGGATTATCTTGTGATGATAATTTTCTATTTCTAAATATCCGATCCAATTATTTTGTGTTTATTTATACAATATGAGGACGTTAAACTTTTAATAAATGTAATCAGGTGGTCATTTGAAATTAATTTTTAAAACGCACGTAATTTAAGGATATTTTACATTCATAAACTCAGACTGTTCATTATTAAGAGAAGAAAATGGGTGCACACGAATTACAAGAGAAAACGAAACGATTGGAAATCGCATTACCTAGATACAGGCCTCCATTAACATTCAGCTCCTTCAGCGGGCCTGGAGAGAAGCCAGACATTACTGGACCATTGTCGACATGAATCGAACCGTGCCGAGATATCCTACAAATATAGACATGAGTTATTGGTAAACTTTTCATAAGACAATGAATCTGTTATTTACATAACGGACTTATTGTTTACGGTTGAGAGCATCATCATCCCAGAAAGATAAAATAACGCATGTAACAAATGGTAAACGAATTGTCAGTTTATCAATGCAGTTAATTTGCGTATTGTAATTAACTTCCCTTTTCCATCGCATGAACTACTCCCAACCAAAGTTAATGACAGACAGAGTCTCCGTTTCGGCCAACAGAGATACAAAATATACAGGAATGTTAATTGTTGACATAATACTGATTCAGATGCTGGGTAGCATTGACCTGAACAGTAATTAACGCATGATGCCAGCGCCGCAGTCCTCTTGGCTCAGGAACCGGACTGAAACTACTCCATATAACCAACATAATCAACTTATATTTAGTTCGTTCTCAACTGCCTAATGGATTAGTGGAATTCCTGTTTCAACCGTTAGTTTGCAGTATATTACGTAGTGTGAAACCTATTGCTATCACTTTAAGGTAGATATCGCGGGTAGCATAACTGAAAGCAAGGTGCCAGAATTTGAAAGGGTTCAACGTTCCGTTTCATTTCTTCCTAGTCTGGGTTTTTTCGGTTTTTGTCATCCGTCTAGGCAAGTAAACCGGGTCAGAACATGTAATTAACAGGATACCAGCTTCGCAGTATTAATTGTAATTCACAATTAAAACCAAACCAAATGCTTCCCCTTAAGCAAATGATATCTACCACCCTTTCTGACTTGAAAGGATCCGATTTTAAACGCGCAAGCTTTTCTTCAAATCTCCATCTTCGGTCTCAAGTATTAATTCTTCAAAACCTTTTAATGGCAGCTGAGAACCACTCACTAAGGTAAGTTTATTGGACCGGTCAATGAGTTTACGTTTGAATGGATGAAATACTTAGAGAATAATTTCTGAGAGAGGAGTGGGATCCATTCAAATTGCTTAAGGTTGTTTTTATCAGATTTTTAAACCCCCCCCCTCCTCTCTCTGTCTCTCTCCCCTGTCACAAAGTTCCACATTTGTAAAATAACAAATTTCTGATCTGTCACCCGCTCCCAAAGTACCGTCATTTATGAAACGAAATCGAGATGTCGTTTTTTTTTGTCAAATTTTGTCACTCATTTGTCAAAACCACAAAGGTAGCAGCATAATCTCTTAGTTTTAAAAGCAATCTTATCACAAGGCACTTGTTATTTTGTTACGACGACTCACCTCAATACTTTAAGATTGTGCCACTGACCATCGTCCAGCCTGGTGATGCCGTACTGGATGTTGGCGTCACCCGAGCCCAAGTTGTAATGCAGTTCCAAGTAGCCATTCCTCAATAACACAGCGAAATAATCACCCGAAGACGTCATTTCTCTGTTTCCTGTGAACAAAATAAGGCCATTGGGAGCTAAGGAGCGGAATTGAAGCTGTACTTCAAGATGTTTTCCTTGCATTCTGTTTTTTTTTAAAAGAAAACTTTTATTAGGGAAGAGAAAACGAACAGCACTGTAACAATAAACAACACAGATACAATGTAGAACCACACGAATTTGTTTCACTGTAATCTGCTATTAATAATTATAATGATAATTATGAATCATGATAGAAATGTGGTTTCCTTAACTATTACAACTCCACAGTGGCTAAAGATTATCGGATAAGTGTAGAATAACCTCAAAGATTATTCTACATTTGCCTCAAAGAAAAGTGTAGAATAATAATAAAAACTGGTTATGCATTTGCATGAGTCTTTTATTAAATTTCGGACGCATAAACGGGGTCGTTAGATTCCAGCTAATTACAGAAATTCCAAAATTTTCAAGTAAGGCAATCAAACATTGCATGCTGGTTTTTCCTGTCGTGACGAGCCTTATAAATTAATTTTATTTTAGAGAGAATTAAATGTCTTATCGAGCATTTAATTAGATTTATATAAAGCCACGTTACTTTTCTCTTTAGCTCGCTATGCTTAAATTGAAACGTAGCTGCTCATAAATCGAATTAAACGCTCTAATAAATCCGGTCTGCGAAATCTGTCGTATGAATTTTCCCAGGATGGGATGTCTATTTTAGCTGAGAAATCCTATCATCCCAGTGTGGGATCGGCTAATTTACTTTTAAGAAGCTCAAGGAAAAAAGACACCTTAAATGTTTTCAATATTTTTCACCTTAAAGCGCTTAGAACAAGCTATGGCGTGGAAAAAGAAACGCAACTCGACTTACCTGCTTAAAATTTCCTCTTCGGCAAAATGTAAATAGCTAGAACCAGAAAACATCGGCTCAGAAACCATATCGAGCACCGCTGTAAAGAAAATTAATGGAGTGTTTATGCTTTTCGCGAATTCTAATATGGCCATTAACTAAAACTTCACATTCCGTAAATTGCATCAAGTAAATGGACAAAATAACTACTGAGAGAAATCCGTCAGTTAATTCAATAAACAAAACAGAATTAATAATCACACGATGGAAGATATATCTCAAAGAAATCCTTATTTCCTCAATTAAACCACAAATTCTCCTTAGACTATCGTAAAACACATTATATTAGACCATCGAGAATCCATTTTAGGCGAGCAACTAATTTCGAAGCAAATAAGATTAGCACTCCATAAAGCACACCCCGATAACAACTTCGTGACTAAACTGCATATTTTAGCTTACGATATTAATTTTAGTTTTTGTAAGTGCAATTAACGCAAGAGTCGACGATAAAATAAGCGTTAAAAAATCTTGAAAAGCGAGGCATGGTGGGATCTTCATCGAATGTAAGATGAAATCCGATTTTACGAAACGTTTATGATCCGAGAAAATATAAATGAAACTAAATTAGCCTGCTCGTCGAACCCGATTTCCTGCCCGATTTTGCTTAACTTAGAATAAAATATTTATTTGAGAGAGCTTCATCGATTCAATGTTTGAAGAGCTATTCGAGGAAGGGATTAATTTTTAAGGTAGAAACTGCTCAAGTTCATCGTAGATCGATTTGAGAAGAGCGTGCAGGTGTCGCCTCTCTATTGTTAATTAACGAAATGAAGAAGATACTTCTTCTTTTGAGGAAGCAAAGAAATGCGCACGGAAAGAAATCTTGACAAATCTGCATTTTTCTGGGAATTTTTGAATTGTGGAGTGTGGCTCAGTAGCACGTGGATCACTGTTAGTATAAATAATTAGGGACAGTGGCTAGACATCCTCCTCGCGTCCGTTTCGTATTTTGTGAGATGAAACGATGAACCGAGTCAGGTAAAGATGAGGCCCGTGGGTGACTGTTGTATGTCGTGCCGCGGGGATGGTGGACCACGAGGTGCCTGTAGATTCAGAAAACGATCGCTTAAGTGGAACGGGACAAAATAAAACTGTTTCCTGACTAACATTTCTGCTTAAAAATTCAATAAAGTAAACCCTCTGTTATTCTCCAAAGGAAGCAAGTAGTTCGAACCAGCTTTCTGAGGACCCATCGGCAGCCACGATGGTGAGTCCAAGCTGTCAACCAACTTTCCAGGAAAGTATGGCGGATAACTGCTGTCATCTCCTGGGTCTACATCATAACGCTCGTATTATTTTCTTTTCAGTCGACTGTTTGAGATGCGAGAATTAAAACCCGAGTGTCTGTGAGGGGGAGAAAAACCTGCATGCGTTTGCCAAAGATCGACTAAGTCGGAACTGGCAGAAGAAGCGCTATGGAAGCAAACCCCATTTCCCCAGGACTACACGTGCACTCATAAGCTTGAAAGTATTAATAAAAGTCTATTCTACGATTGCTTAAAAAATGTGGCGGCTACCAAAGCAGTTCCCATTCGTTCGAAACTTACTAAAAGGACATGAAAGAACTTCGAAATAAAACGAGTCCCTTTACTTATGAAAATGCTAAAGTTTCGTTTTTCTTTGGTTTTTTACCATGGAAACATTTTCCCCTCCCCAACTGCATCAGTACCTTGGCCTGAAGGTTGATTTCTTTAAAAATGGGGATACAATTTCCTAGCCTAGGCGAACCCCAAGAAACAACAAAATTAGAACTTGACGAATTTCACTGCATAATAAAAACCAGGCACATGGCAGCTAGCAGTTGACTTCTTTTGTAAACGTTTCCTTGTCACAAAGAGTAACGAGGTGCACAAAATATATTTCTTTATCTCATTTCTTGAGTTTTTTGTTTTTTGTTTTTACTTTAGAGGTTTCATTAACTTATTTTAACCGAATATCTAACAACTCATAGAACTGTGGTCAAAGATTACTTGGTATTGTTCACCGTGTTAAGTATCGATTTCCCAATCGATCAGCCTTTATATACAGCACGTGAATGTAATTAAATAGTTCCGAATCCAAAACACAAAGCACGCGACCTCAAGCGGACAAACTTTTTCACCCACAGAAAGTTCTGATGCATACGTTTTGCTTTGTGCGTTTTCACTGCGGACATGACGTAACAATGGGAAAAAACAATTGGGATGTCTACAACAGTATGAGGTGAGGTCGATTTTTATCGAAATATTTTTATTTTTTCTGAAAAGATGATAATGAATACCTGGTAATCCCTACTCTTCCCCTCGACGTAGTTCCTTCATAATCTGATGAATGGAGATTGTGCCATTGCTGTTAGAAATGTTTGCAAAATATTCGTTTTGAATTCGAAAAAAGTCACCTTTTTTGGAATCGTGATGATGCCATCGAATCCTCTATTTGGTGTCAACTTCATCATCATCATCATCATCATGCGTATCAAGGATTTAGGCCTAGCATGGCCTGTTCCTATTAGAAGTCATCGCTGAATCCTTTAAGAGGACGTCCTGGTTTTCTTTTTCCTAATGGCTTGTACTTTAAGGCTTGCTTTGGTAATCTTTCTGTTTTCATTCTTTGAACGTGTTCCATCCATCTATGTTTATATTTTTTAATTTTTTCTATTACTGGTTCTTAGTTTAATTCTTTTTTTTTTTTTTCAGAATAATTTCTTCGTTTCTTTTGTGATAAAATAGGGTATACTTTGCAGTTTTTCTCATAAACTTCATTTCTGCTGTTGTTAATCTTTGTTTGTCTTTTTGTTTTTTTTTTGTCCAGATTTCGCTTCCATACATTAAGACCGGTAGGGCTAATGCATTGTATACTTTTAGCCTGGTTTGTTTTTGAACTCGGTTTGTTTTAAATATTGAGTTAATTACACCTGTTATTTTTAAATATTTCGCAATTTTTACATTTATATCTTTTTCATTTTCATTTGGTGTCAACTTTAGGTTTGAAAAAAAAAGTCCAAAGGTTTCGAACACGCACAATAATAACTTTAAAAAAAAGAAAGTTATCTCCACCCTACAAACAAGATCTTTCTCGTTTGAAGCAGAGTGCAGTTTTACAAATAAAATACACTTTCGCTGACCAATTCAGAAATGGCTGTTTTAAGCAGCTGACCGTTACAAAAGCAGTCACCGACTGGGACGTACTCTGCTCCTCTAGCGTTTGGTCTCCAGTTTGCATCCTCATTAGCCATTTACGAATTATTTATCTGCAAAAGAAAAGCAAATAGATTTAGCGAATCCATAGATTTCCCACTGGGAAATTTTGAATCTTTCATGCATAGTAGTTCTATAAACTGCAAGTACTTTTTTTTGCACAGCATTTCTAAGAAACTTGATCGTCACTCTACCTAAGAAGTTCCATGGCATGTGGAAATATATCCGATACGTCGCAACGCATTTGAGCTGAATAGGATTGTTGGATTTTGAGAACGTAAAGCGCGAAAGAGGAAAAAAGCATGAAGCGGAAAGAAAGATGTCATATATTTGGTTCAGTGTTTTGTTTTATGTAATCTCCCGAGTTCCGATATTGTTCCGGTATTAAATGCATTTCTCACGAGGTTCGCTTTTTCAGATGCTGATCTTAAAACATATGGAACTTTACCGATTCCCTTTTATCCTGGTCATTCATCTCTTTAAGGTTGTTGTTTCCTCGAAATCCCATCGCATACGAGGCAGAGGAAACATTTCAAACCAACGAATTCGGAAATGTTTCAAAATCTTTAGACGGTATTACGAGCCTGTTGCTTTCATCGTTCACTTTTAGGCTTAACATTAATGCGAATTATGAGGATTTTAAATAGCTATTATTATTATATTTCTTATTAAATATTATAATAATTATCAAAGTATACGATATAAGTAGACTAAGCCGAGACCGTTGAGATCATTCACTACTTCTGTGGAATTATCCTGACCAGCTAACGTAGTGCCCGAGAAGTTTTGACGACATCCGATATCGTATTTGAATCGACGAACCTCCTCCAACAAAGCCGAATAGTTGTTTTCCCTCAGAAATGCAAATAACGCATCTCATTCGTATAAAAAACGGTTTCATTTAATAGAGTTTTATGCGACTTTCCACAAGAAAAGTTGTGACCCTATAGTAGGTGAGATAATCGGCCTGCTGTAGAGAGGGCAAACACGGAATTGAGCAAGCCCACTTCAGGCACGCGATAAACACGCAGTTGCTTCATATCAGATAAGGGTTTTTACAAAACATTTAAAGAGTTTTTCCAGTGTCTCCTGCCACAGTGGGATTACAGTCGGAGATCGAGCACGCTGCCCAACCAGGTTGGCAGCGTGCTCGATCTCGATTTCCCACAGAAATGAGGAATCGTTTCTGTGGGGAAAAGGAACCATTCTTTTCATTAACCAGTAGGATTTAGATTATATTTGTATTCATTAAAATTCTTTATACTCCATTCAGTATAGGAAGGAAAAACTTTTACCGCGAGCATATCAATAAAATGTCGAACTTCCGTATTTACTTTAATTCGTTCTTCATAAAACTGGTGATTGGTTTCCTCCGCATCTTCTTTTCCTCGTTTTATTTCTTTATGGATTCTCTTCCCCCCCATCTCTCTCTCTCACTCTCTCTCTTGTCTTCTATTTTCTTAGTGTATGCCTAGCGCACGCATACATTGGTGAGAGAAAGAGACGAAAAGGTATTTCTCTATTAAGAGGATTAACATTTCTCTTTGTAATTGAACAGAGCATTTCTTGGTCTCATAGAACGAAGAAAAGCACCACGTACATAATAAATGGATTTCATTAGCATGCGTGTTATGTTTGCATGCCTGAAATACGTGCTTTTAAGATTATCGAGATGATTCTGCTAAGAGGAGGAAGCATTACCTATATCAACAGCTTTTGTCGTAACCCTCCCCCGCATCGCGAATTCCTTTTGAAGTCCTGAATATTAAAAGATAATTAAATAATTTAGGCGTTTCTAAGACCTTCATAAATTCCTTCATCGAAATGAAGATAAAAAAAAAAAGAACTTCGACTGAGGGAATGTTTGCTTGGAATTTGAAAGATTTGCTTACATTTCAGACTTCTGCTCACGCTCCTCTGCCTCAACAAATTTAACCTGTTCTGAGAAGACATTAAGCTATTCGAGTAGAGAAAACGCACGTAGGAGATTCTTTTCAATCGTAATAATATTAATGGAACGCCTCTCAAAGTTAGTAGTGTTTGTTTTCTTTAATTGCAGTTCCTTTTGTTTGCATTTAATAAAATGCACTTGATCGTGATTTTTTAAACAAAGGCAAGAATTATTCCATCGTTATAACGATAACAGTGGATCATCCGAACTGCTTTCAAGAAGAGCACGCTTGGCAAACAATCAAATATTCTCTTCTTATAGATTTATAGCCATAAGCGTAACCTGTTCAAAAGTTATAAAACTGCAAGGGTACTGCTTACCGGACACCGTCTACTAACATGCAAGTTGTACAATAATGAAAAAG
Source organism: Typopeltis vanoorti (assembly GCF_054136105.1). Lineage (NCBI taxonomy): Eukaryota > Metazoa > Arthropoda > Arachnida > Uropygi > Thelyphonidae > Typopeltis > Typopeltis vanoorti. Next base: position 175,045,657 of record NC_143551.1, on the reverse strand, counting down.
GGAAAAACATACTGTGCAGGAAAACAAAGATTGATTGATATCCGCCACTTACTTTAGTGACAACAGCGATTCTTAGATGGAGGTTATACTCCATCAACGATAAATTTTACATGGATGAAAGAAGTTTGTGTCCCTCTTCCTAGGCAACAGTAATTTGGCTTCGGCTGGCTTTGATTTGAATTCCACTGGGATTTGTTGAGCTCTCCTGCAGTGGAACTTAAACGTATCTTCCATAGAATGATTTCGGCTGCAGCTACATTGAATTCTAGGAAACCGACACATCGCAATGTAGAAGTGTATTTTAAAACTTCTGGATTCACTCATTAATTCAAGTAGGACTATTCTTCGTCTCACCCTGTTTCAAGTGGTTGTCTGCAGAATTATTTACATTTCATTCTAGCGTTGAGCTGCCGCCTGAGTGATTGCGATTTGCTTATGAGGAGCATCCCTCCCGATACAAGTGGGATTTTTAAATAAGATTCAAACTGTAGCGCGTTGTGGAAGTTATAGTAAGAAATCCCTGTTTTCACAAAGATAGGAAAGCAGTCATTTGGTTGGTTTCCTGCCTGCGCGATCTTACTGTTTTACATCACTTCAGATTCTAGTCAAGATAAAACTCTCCTTCGTTGTTTAACAATAACTTTTTCAGCATGAATATGTTACAGCGCAGCTTCCTCATCATCTCTTTCTCCTTTCCTCTCCGGACGCTGTTCCTCATCCGAACAACTGCTAATCCTCTACGAATTCAACATCCATCCTGAAATGGGTCAACGTCTGGGAAGATTCTCTTGAACGCTGCTCTCGAATCCGTTCAACAGAGAGCAGCTTTCTGGCACATACGTTCCCGCACGAGCATTTGTGTTGCGACAAGTTAAGAAAGGTCACGAGGCATGTTATCTACTGTTTGCGCATGTTCTCCATCCTGTGTCTTCTGCAAAGGTAAATCCTCGAATTTCCACGAGGTAAAATCCATGGCGATGGTTAAGACAGTCCAACTGAAGATGAAAAAGCCATTTTTACATTTTCATCGCCCAGATGGGATTCAGTGCGTGTGTCCGCCTTGAGGGAGGAGGAAGGATGAGTAGACTAAGTGATTGGGACATTAATAAGGAATGAGTTGCGATAATACGTGCGTGTTGCAATGAGGATCAATTACTGCACGCGGTTCACACCTTTTAGTCTTGGGAAAGTTATGAACGGGAATGGAATTTGATAAACGGAGGATTGTTTCAAATTAATGGGAATTCACCTGGAAATTGAAACGGTTCGGACATTGTGAAGGGGAAAAAAGATTTTAGTTCGCCCTAGTCTTGCAATAAATTTTAGGATTCGAAGAGTTCTTCGCATTTAAAAGTAAAAAGGGATTGTGCTAACAGGAAACTTGGGAAATGGTCCTCGCAGGTGTAAATTGTTTCTCTCGCATTCTTGGTGATATTTTTCAACGGTTTGCTTATTTCATTTCCTATAAGTTGGGAGTCAAAAAAGGTACAACGACATTCCGTTCTTTTCGATTGTTATTTCCGGAATTTCATTTTCATTCCGCACAAAAAAGAACAAATGAACCCATTCTTGCTATTTCCGTTTCTTCGTTTATTTATTTGCACTGATAAACTTCTGAGAGCTTTTCGAAGTCACATCGAAGTAAAACTAACCAAACAGAAGTAAAATAATCTTTGCGGTTATTATTATTCTAAAAAAAATGAAAGCTGCTGTTTGTAAGCACACCGAAAAGCAAAAATAGGAACGTTTTAACCTGTTGTAATCCGTGAAGAGGCTGAAGTACTCGACGAAACAGCAAAACCTCCAGCAAGAACTTATTCCTCGGGTTGACTTCAGAAATGGCTTCATGAAGTGATGCTAGACTACGGGTGGACGAGAAATTTAAATACTCCACGTGTCTGACATCGGGAGGGGTTGGAAGATTCAACCAATAGCAGAAGAGCTTTTAGTAGAGACCAGAATAATACGTAAGAGAAATTTCTTTTAGGAATGGTAAAAGTTCACCGAAAGTTTTGAGAAAAACGACGCGAATTGTGGCAATTCCAACTTGGCGCAATTTGCGATATGCAAGAGAAAACATTTGCAGCGTACCTGCTGTTTAGAGGAACTCCCTCATGCGTTAGCCACAGAGATCGATACCTTTACAGTGAAAACGGGAAGCAGCAAACATTTTTTAACGTCACTATCATGGACGGTCGCTGCCTCTTTCCTTCCTATCAGCTTCGGGAGTTTTTTTTTTGTTTTGTTAATTCGTTTCTTTCGGTGTTTGTTTTGGACTATTTCCAAGGCTTCTTACTGTGATTACGTTAACGTACCAATTTTTATATCACTGCACCGTGACTATTTGAATTCCCCGTATAACAATGAAGGAAATATCAGTAGTTATTAGTCACATTGCCATGGCGTAAACTTTGTTCGGTAAACAAACTAGAATTTCTAATTGAGGTCAGTATTTCCTGAGGAAAAAAAGCAGGGTCGTCTATATCCACTTGATACATCACTGTTTGTCATTTTTCACTCGATGTGAAGTGATTTATCGTGCCTAATATCATAAAATATGATGGACTAGTGATGGACTATTTGAAGCAATGAGACGCTGTGCATTTTTTCTTCAAGAAAAAAAAATCTGAATTGATAAGCTAATGGCTTACATATCAGATGTTGCCAAATCGAGTTCTGTGGCGATCAGATTTTTATTTATAATATATTTTCATTATTACTCTAATCACTGCGTATAATAAAAGTTTCTTTTATCGACTAAGGCGGATGTGACGTCACGCTTCCGTGTTTCATAGCAACAGTGGATTCTGTTCATGAGCAGTTTCCGATGTTATTCAAAACAGGACGTCGATAACTTAAGTTATTTACGGGTATATTTAGTTATTTTTTACTCGAAGACTGATGATTGCAAGTAATTTACATAGAATCGAAACCTGTCAAGTCTAAGTTAGTAATGCTGATTTCAAAGATAATACACTTTTTTTTTAAAGACAATCTTATTTTGTCTTTAAATAGCTCATCTCTTTCTTATGTGATTGAGCATAGCTGTAAATATTTATCAGTTTCAATTTTTTTTAAAAAAAACCAATAGCAATCTGCCATGTTAACACGCTAGTATTTTCGGAACTACCTTTACATCTCTTTTATATGCTGGTGAAATCTTTCCTTCTGATATTCGGTCACTGGACCAACATACTTACAGAAATACACTTTTCCGGCGCAAGAAATGAACCTTCTCGCTCATATTCGCATTTATTTTTTCCAGTTTTCTGGAGCATAATTTCAAGTGTACTTTGGAAATCGGGATCTTTTGGTTCCGAAGAAATTTTTCTTACATTTTGGAAATTAATCATCAGATGCATCAAATACACGTGCTGCCCAACCACATATCACAATCTGATTGGCCGTCAGTAAGTTCCGATCTGAATCCGCTGGACTTCCAATTGTGGTCGGGGCTTGAGAGAGGAGCCTGCAAGAAATAGCATCGCCAAGCTAAAGGTGGATTTGGAGCGAGCAGTAGCAGCGATTTCGTCGGATGTTGTGCATGCCGCCATCGATACGTGGTCTCGCAGACTTCGGGTGTGCGTTAAGGCAATTCGAACATCGAGTGCTGCTACATGCAGTTATACACGTGCGTGGTTTGTGTGTGCTGAAAGCTGTAAATGATTTACTGATATATTAATGGTTTATACGCTGTTCATGTTATAGTAGTATTTATGGCTATTGTTCAACTAATCTTTATTCATTTCTTAGAAGGGGTAGCAAAATACTTTATTTAGATATATTCATGGACGATTAATTTTGAGACTGAAAAGAGAGATTCTTGTATCGCTGCTTTCTTTTGCACCCTTTCTACTAATCCCTATTATACCTGATGAGACGACGGGCTCTTCTCCCCAGGTCTAGAATGTTCTTCTGTGGTACCATTTTTACAATCAAATCCAAATTGTGAGCGGTATAAGCGTGTGGGTGAGCTGAGGGTATCGCATAAGAAGAAATTTTCTACTTTACGGATCGAACAGTACTTTTCATGCTACTTCAATTCTCCAATGAGCAGGAGGTTAGGATGATGGCTTGACATGGGATGATGAAATTCATCTACCACGTAAAAACATTTCAAAAGCACATCTGAACATGCAGACTGTTGGTACACCCACTCGACAGAGGCTGATGGAACATTCCGTAATAAACCGATTATCTAATTTGGCAGTATTGAGCACGTGTTATGTGTGTAATGCATTTAAAAACAACTTTTAAATATTAATAAAAATAAAAATAATGGGAGAGAATGAATGATAAGGAGAAGAAAAGCTAAGAAATATATATATAATAAAAAACGATTTCAAAACTGATACAAAATGCCCAAAATAAACGATCCATACGCAAAAATTCCGATTCATTTATTGTTCAAGAATATAACGAGAAATGTTCTACTTCGAAATGCATCTCTTTAGGGTTGTGTGCTGTCATTCCCGATAATTTTTCGTCGAAAATCGTCTAAAACAAGGTTTACGCACAAACTTTGTTAACGGCTCCTTTCATGCATACAATGAATATTAAACTAAGTTATGCGTACATTCTGTACAGGAAGAGCGTTCAATTATTCACACTACATTAACAAATAGCTTGCTTGGTGTTCGGATTAAATCACGTAATTAGCTTACTGCGATGACGCATCTGCACGACGATGTGATTCTACTGCGTTATAACTACGAAGGTAGTCGCTCGGTGATCATTCATTCGCAGCGCTAAGTTTCGTATCGTTTGAAGTTCGTTTGCTTCGCAATATTCTCAACAAAGAATTCTATTTCTTTATAGTTTTCGAAATATTGGGTTGGGGGATCGACGTTGAGTGGACATTAAAGAGAACGAATACCGCTGGGTCTGTTGTGTAACTGTAGGGGGCGCCAGATGACAGAGCGGCGCTGGTATTTCTAATACGACGTATTTCATAGTGAAAACAGCTGCGCGGTTAGAAGCGAGGGGGACAGCGAAACCATCTCGTTAAAAATAAACGATATTTTTGGAACGCAGCACGCGTGCCAAAAAATTAGTTGGGTCATTAATTGCACGTTTTTTTCGCGTGTGTCTGCTTTTTTAAGAAAACCCTTTCTTTTCAACTGTCGCGCGTAATTCTAGTTCTTAACAAAGAAGAGTAAACAGATATTCCGGTGGCTGAAACAAACATTTCAAATATCGTAGTGGATGCATCGATATTCCGATATAAAGATCGATCCTTTCTGGAAAATACATTTTTCCTGTACTTTTTTAAACGAGAGGGCGCAACTGTTCGATGACGAGAAGGCACTTCGTAACAATCGTCAAGGTGCGATTCTCTCCTATTTTAGGGGGAAAATATTTTGAGAAGGGTTTAATTTTTATAGCAAAGTGCAGAATAAAAGAAGATTAAGCTCATGTCTGAATCGGCTGTGAAACTTTTTTTTTCCTATCTAGTGGCAGAGTTTTTAGCACGTGAAAATTGAGAGGCAATTCTGCTCCACGTTTACTTGCTAAAATGACAACTGCAGAATTACCTCAGTTCACGTGATATTTTCCTCGACTCCATCCATCGCCAAGTCCTTCAAAATACGGAGGCGCCATCTTTCGACATTTATTCGATGAATTCCATGAAATCCCACTCCACACGCAATTTTTCCAGAAATGAAATAGGGCTTCAGTCTATTTTTCTTTATTTGTTTCCCGCAGTTAGCGGTCGTCATTTTAGCCTTCTTTCGTCGACTTTTAGATGCTACTTTGTTTATGGTATTTCTTTGGAGACTTGCACCGATCGGGATCGGATTAGTGAAACTGCTCGTTGCCAAGTTAAAACAAGCTTCTTCCGTGCTATCTACTGAATGCGATGTCGCCATTATTCATTTGATCACGTGGATTTCGTTCATTCTGCCTATTTAAATACAGAAAATACTAATTCACTTCTGCGCAAATCAGTCGGAGTATCTCGATTGGCTTCGTCGAAATAATTTTATATTACTGAGAGTAAAGGAATTGAAGATTGCATCGACAAAACAAGTCCAAGAAAATCGTTTATGAGGGAGGGGAAGAGAAGAACTGTTCGAGAAAAAGACCAAAAAAGTCGAAGAGACTAAACAACGTACGTCATGAGGGGGAAATGTGGTCTTAACGTTTGTGAGGCCGATTTGCTTTTGAAACTGCTATCAGGAAAGACATCTTCAAGGAAAAAACTTTATCCTGGATGAATTGGAATACGAAACCCAAAAAGCTGTTGTGATGGTGTCACAACATTATGGAAATAAGAGACGATCTGATATGAATTTCATCTAATGTATCTATCAATCACAGTTGGCCTTCTGCGTTCACTCAATCTCAAGCTAATTTTGCAATCGGTTTAGTGTTATCTTCGCGAATTTCCATTCCCAACTCACACGCTTTCACTTTATTTTCCAGTCTCAACATCCTATTTCATCTTGTTGTCCAGTTTTATTCCCTCTTCTTTTGAATATTTGTTTTCTGCACTTTTTTTACTTCTCCACGATGAGTTTTCCTCTTTTCTTCAGAAAATGCAAATTCTTCGCTCTTCACATTTTTTTTTTTGCTGCACTTTGCGTCTAAAATGTAAGATTTTCCCCTTTAATTTGATATCTAAAACGATTAAACGATGACAGCATTAAATGAATATTTGAGCATTAAAATCTTTGTCATTTTCACAATCTGATCAGAATCCTTGTACTATTTTATTTTCCAGAATTCGTCAGATGCTCAGCTTTTGCAAATAATATTTGTTATTTTAATTATTAAAATAAAGTAAAGCGGAAATAAAATATAAAATCCATTTAACGGGGATTATTGGCGGGATAGCTTTTCATTAAAAAATGCAAACGTGTTATGTTTAGAACGAAAATAACGAAAAAGTACTACACAATCAACTACGATGTATCCAAGCAGAGTAGCCTAAGTATCCATCCGCCTTTTGTTTGAAAGATCTAGGTTCGAATCCGGTCTAGAAGGCAGGCACAAAAAACTGTATAAGAGATGTTCAGTTTAAGGGAGGTTAACTCTCAAAGAGGTGGAAAGTTTTTTGCCACTCGCAAATGCGGGTGTTTATCCCGGAACACCAGCGATTCCAACATAATCCCAAAGGTCTCTTTTGTCTTAGTTGCTTTGAAAGTGAACAATAACCACAGCGTAATTAAACCTGCATCATATTTGTTTATTGCGCTTAAAAATCAGACAAATGATGACATATTTTTCTGCTGTTTTTTTTCCTTTTCTTTTCCCCCTTCTTGGATAATTTTTGGTTTCCGTCACCCGCAAACAATATAGCTTCAGGTCATTTTTTTTCTTCGTACGTTGCGATATCGTTGTTCTTAGACCAGCGCTTCGGAAGCATCCCTAGCAGCATTGTACATCTGCGCTTTTTCATTTTTTCCCCTTAGGATAAAGAACACGGTGCCAGTGCGACTTATTTCTCGCACTACAACACAAATTTGCTGAGGATGTGAGGGATTTCTTTTAACTTTTTTTCCCCCGGACATGTCTTTCTGCGACATGTGGAAGCAATTTCGTGTCCAACTATGATATTTTCTCTTGCTGCACGTGTTTCTCCACCCATCCGTCCATCAGTAGCGAGGTTATCAGCGATACGAAATTTCACATAACGTTACCACCGTGTGCAAGGTTTTTTTTCTCTCCTCGGACACAACCTTACAAAGATTTTGACATAGGAAAAGAATAAGTCAGAATCATAAATATCCTAAATAATTCTTTGGCTGCTCTATTTTGTGACTCACATTCCCGGCTGCGTAGCCATGCTTTTACTGTGAACTCTTATAAATTTGCATCGATATTGACACCTAAATAATTGGTTGTCATCGAACGCACAATAATCTAACGAGATATTTTGTGTTGAGAGGAACGAAATGGTAGTAAAATTATATTGAGAAAGATATGCGGAAAAAGTGTGGCAGTCATCTGAAATTTCGTATTCATCTCGTACTAGTTCTTATTTTTAAATTTGCCTTTTATAAGCATCGTCAGCAGACACAATTCGAGATATTCTGACCGAAGTTATTTCTGTAATTTACTATGGAATAACATGGATAGTAATACGTTTGTTTCCAACTTATTGCATATTCCAATAAGTTCCAATAACGGCGCTCGTTTCATGAATGTGCTAATTGAAATAAGGTATAAAGTTTCGTGATGAATTGCCAACATCATTTATTCTAGTTTTCCATTACATTTCCCGTCATCCTTTGCTTCTAATGAGAATAAGTAAAGATCTTCCTTCCTTTTATTTTTTTTCCAAAACGAAAGTTGAAAACAGAATCTACATGTCAATTTTCCTCAACAAGATATGAAGTACAAAATAAATAAATAAAAACGACAACATGCGAGAAAACGATATGCAATAGATTGAGATGACTTCCTATATTAAAAAATAAGTTTTAAAAATCTGGCTAGGTTAAAAAATATAGCAAATAATCAGAATTTAAACTGACTTCATTGTTATGTTTTTATTGCAAAGGACAATTTTCTGTTCACAAATCGTTTTTATATTTTTGAACACATTTTACGATTAAAATTTATTTATTATGACGAGTGCGTTCCTACCTTTCTCGCAATTGGTGCCCGTGTATCCTAGTAAACAATGACAGTAAAAAGAATCAAATTTCGGGAAGCAGGTGCCGCCATGCGTGCAAGGGTTGTCTAGGCACGGGTGATTGCAGTTGACGATATTTACTCCAGACAGCGCCTGTTCCAGCAACTTTACAGGTCTTCCATTAATCGATACCTATTTTGAAAAAAGATTGTATATTGGACATCTTTTAAGAGCCCTCTTAACGGCGATAGAAAAGCACTACAAATATATTCATAGTTAAGATATACCAGGAAAAAAAAAACTGAGGAGAATTTGAAAGAAAGTAATTAATTTTTTGACGTATGAGTATTCTCATAACGCAGGCTATGACGTACTTTCATAAAAGGAAAGAAATGTTTTTCGTCGACCTATCTTTTTTATGTTTATACGAGACCTTTACCGTAACTTCTTAAGGTATGTAAAGTTTCTTTAGAATAATAATAAGTGAAGTTAATGGCATGGTTTTTTCTTTAAAAATTTCCCCATCCTCTCTTTCATCATCCGCTTAGTCAGCTGCAGGCGAAGATACATCACCTCTCCATTGTCTGGCTAGATGAGTGTAGACTTAAACAGTCTAAAATAATATTTTTTCCGTTGCTTTTAGACATTTACGTGATACACATAGCACATTGCTGTGTATCACTTACACAGCATCTGGTAAGCATCTGGCGTGAGCTTTATTAAGCTAAAGGGATGACCGACAGAGTAATAATATGCGCTGTCTGTTAACATCTTCCTGAAACTATATTACAGTTATTATAATAATAATAATAGGAGGTAAAATGTATATGGATGAGGGATGGGTTGATTACGCTCTACTGCAGTCATGTGACATTCTTTTCAGTTCTATTAAATAAGTCATTTTGCCTCTTTACAAAGCTTTAATGCGATCGCACCTGGATTAAAGTGCGCAATTTTGATCTCCTGGTTTCGTAGCCATAAAAACAAAGCTGTGGAAAGGGCGAAAGGAAGAGTTGGAAAGATCACAACGGGATTATGGAATGCTCAAGGCGACCAAAATTAAAGTATCCCAGTTTAAAGTCTTGTGGAGCGCTATTCAGTGATCTAAATGCTGCAAACCACTTTCTTTTTCTCTCAGATGTCGCACGAGGTATTCCTGAAGGTGTCGCAGCATTTGGATCACTGGATGGTGCTCGCTCCAGAAGGCCTTAAACAGAGAGAGTCTTCAATTGTGATCGCTCTGTGGATTATGGGGGGGGGGCAGATTGAGATTGTCTCGATATACTGATGTCCCTGCTAGTGTCTTTGCAGACACTAGAAGAGAGAGAGAGAGAGAGAGAGAGAGAGAGAGAGAGAGAGAGAGAGAGAGAGAGAGAGAGAGCTGGATGATGTGATAGAAGCTTCCTAATGAGTGTTATAAGATATTATCTTTTTCCTTATAAGGAAGGCGAAGACAGAGAGAACACGGTGACACTCAAGTTTATGCGCGTTTAAGGAAGGAATAAGATGGACCGAGACGTTTCTTTCACGGGGGAGTCCGTGATGGAACAGTTTGAAGTGATGAGTGGATTTTGTGCGATTGAGTTTAAGAGAAGGTATGACCTTCTTAAACCGGCGTAAGTGATATGACCTCCTTCGATGACCTCCCCGGAGGTCTGATAATGATCCACAGTTTTATTATAGCAGAGCAGTGTTGAAATCAAATCCTACAGAATATATTAAAATGTAAAAGGAAAAGGTTTTCGCTGTTCTCTCTTTCTTTAAAGAAACGAGAGTTTCATTTAAGAAAAAAAATGCCTATTTTTTATCGTTTATTTATTGAAAGATGGTGGTGGTGGTAGTTTTTTCTTTCTCTCCGACAAAATACGCCGTTGAATATGCATGAAGAAAGATAAAGAAACGAAAAAAATATAGAAATAAAATCCAGGGCATTAGTGACGCATAAAGTAATCACTAAGACATTCACTCACGTCTACTCTTTGCATCCTGTGAAGAAAATATTTGAAAAAATGTTTGCACTTATTGAGATATAAAAGCAAAAATACACAAAGGATCAGAAATAATTAAGTGTTTAATCTTCTTTCTTCGAGTTTCTGGTAGTCATCTTATCACTTCGTGAGTAAAAGAAAAGAGTTAATTGTCTTTGCAATCACCTGAAACATTACATCGCTAGCAGTAATAAGATTAAAGAGTGGTATTGTTTAGCGAAGTTAATGGAACTAATATAATTGTTTCACGGAGGAAAATTTTACGTCTAATTGCTGCAAAACGTTTTCTTATTCAGCAAAGAATGCTCGCAATAATGAGCCTTTCGGTTTGTTGGGATTGCGAGTAAAGTTGGGCCTTACTGGCTGATTCTACTTTTCACCGCAAGATATTGAAATCGATAATTAATTAAAAACAGAATACTGTTTCCCTGTTCGGAGTCGCTGCAAACCGATATTCAGGTAATTACTACGGCACTTTGCCGTAATGGCTTCCTGTTTGCGAAAACAATGTGAATTGGGAAAAACTTTGTCGATTCGAGTGTGGCATCGGCAAAGCAATGACAAGACTACAAGAAGATACTTTTCTTCGATGCAAAAATACGTGAAGTCTGTGGGATGAACAGGAAATTTGAAGAAACATCTGCCATTATGAAAATACTGTGAGTAAGAAGCAGTTTTGATGGCCAAAATAAATGCTCCCTTGATTTTTCAAGGGTTTAATGAAGGTGCACCGTGCTAACCTTTCCTGTATGAAAAGCAGACTTCGGCGCGCATAACCGGCTAGAATATTTTTCCTTCTTTTTTTGCAATCAAAAATTAAAATTCTATAGGAATCGCGTTTCCAAAGTGTATTTCCTTCACTAACTCTGACAATGCACCTACTAATTGAAAGTGGATCGCATATCTGTGGTATAAATTCCGCTCAAAAGTAAACCGTTTGGAAGTCATGTTGAACATCTTGCTAACGAACGAGGTCGGGTCCTGCTGACGTTGTTGATATTAAATGGTGAAGAATCTTGACCATGGATTTTCATTCAGAGGTAAGTTAGCCACTCTTGTATGTAAATAACAGGATTATTTTCTCTCTGAAGTGACATTTTTTCCCCACCGGAAATTCAGTTTTTTTTTGTTCCCCTCAAACAGGCAAACCCCCAGAAGAACATACTCAATTAACTCTCATAATTCACTGACGCTACATCTTTAGTTTCTTCGAGGGTAATTAAAAAAAAAAAATGTTGTTCACGTACTGACGTAGCAAGTTGTGGATAGCACCAGTCGACTCATGTTACAAAAGTCCAGCTGTTTGTTGTTTCATTTTTCATTTTTTTTTTTTTCAGGTGCATTTCCAGAACTTTTGAAAATAACATTAAAAATCGAAAACTTTAAATTGTCATCGTGAATTGCTATAAAACGAGTAAGAAATAATTATAATAATTATTACATTTCGTATCATTGCAAATTGAAACAGAACTGTTTAGGACTTTTGCGCTGTCGACAGTTTATTTCCCTCGTAGCCTATAATTCTGTATCGCTTCGAATCGTTCTGTCTAATTTTAATAATCAATGTTATTTTAATAATCAATGTTATTATATATTTTCCCAAAAGAGTCTAAATGTGAATGGCAGATTCACCAACCAAACTGATTTTGCTTCGCTTTTAATCAAGATTTGGGTATTTGAACATCGAAAGGATCGTGATCGAGTGAAATGTTCATGGAAATAAAGCGAAAACAAACAGAAACCCAACGAGAAGTGGCGTCACGTAACACCGAGGTAAACAGAAGTTTAGATTCAGAGTGAGAAAAAAAAGGAAGCTTTTTGTTTCAAGTGTGCGGAGACGATAAGAGTCAAACGATGTTCCTGTTGTCAAAGCATAAAGGCGTCGGCATTAATATAAACGCAATTTATTTTCTTGTTTCGGTATTCTTTAATGATCGAATAAATGTGGGTCCGAATCTCTAAAGGTAAGATATGATGTTAATCAGATTTCGAAAGCGTCTTGTATTAAAGGGTTCTTGGTTTGCGCGCTTCTAAGGAATTTATTGCTCTCCTTTACCTTTATGAAACAGTAAATTTATTCCATTGAGTATCCTTGAACAGCTACTTATTACGAGCAAAAGCCCTTGGGATTATGCAGAAGTACTTCGTTTCCGCTGTCACCGAAATTGTATCTTTGCGTGTCGAATATCACGCGAAATATCCCTCCCGTTCACGAGAGATAAAAAAAAAAAAAAATCGATAGACTTGTTAGGAGTGGGACAGTGTTGATGACAACCGCTCAACGATCAAAATGGCATCTGTTACGATGGCGGAGCTTCTTTTACGGCGCAGGTCAAAAGGGAAATACATGCGGAGCGTTTTCATTTTAGATTGAACTTGTTTTTTTAAATGATTCCGTAGCAAGCAACGTACACGTGACTTCGTTCATTTCTTTATTTTCATTTTTTAAACGATCGCATAACATTCTTCCGTTGATTCGGTAAGCGATTCTATAATGTTGTGAAATATTTGCCTTAAGAAAAAATGCGCCAGCGCCGACTAGCGCTGTACTTCGTACAGGAGTTTATTTTAAGGAATTTCAAATTCTTAAAGAAAAACAAAATAATTTCAGTTTCACTTTTTCGAGGGTAAAGATGTTCAATGCGTTTTGGGGGGAAAGCACGTATTTTGTTATCAGTAAACGATACGAGCAAAAATAAATATCCAAATAAATGACCATTTTCTTCGAAGTTTATTATTAAGCAAACATGAAATATTCAAGTAGAAGTGTAAAGCATTGGATTTTCAGTTTGAAGTCAGAAAGAATAAAAAAAAACATCAAAAGCGACAATGCTGTCCCTCTCTATATAATAAAATAGTTTCGCAATATGCTTCCTTGTTTCTATGGCAATGATACGTTAAGTGCGTCATGTTTCTTAATATAACAATGAAGGTTTTTTTCGACAATGTCCCTGTAGCTCTGTGAAATGTCGTTTGTCGTTTGAAACGTCGCATACTGCTAGACCGCCAGATGAAAGACCATTGTACGTTAGATTATACTCTCCCACTACAGGAACATTTGTAGACTTTTTTCCAGCTGGTTTACTAAATTACTCGATCATTGTCACAGGAAATAGGGTTTTCCTTGCTGAAACTAAGGTTTTAACAACAGCGCATTATATATACGAGTATCCCCGATATACGAATATATCTTTGGGTACCCCATCGTATATATTATCTTGTTCTAGAGACCAAACATAGTTTTAAATTCCATCTCAAGTTTCTACAAGTTTAGTTCCTGACAATAAATTATAATAAAAGCAATATTCTGATTTTCATCCTTATTTTATGACACTTCCCATAATGCCATGCGTTATATGAAAGGCGTCGTATAACAAGAACGTGTGTTTCTGTAACCGATTTGATGGTACACAATAAAGTAAAATTTATTACAAATCTGACTTTCGTATCCTCAAAGATTTAGACCGCTTTCTTTTACTCTTCGCGACTGGTCGTCTCAATCCGGGCATGGAAAGCGATCTTCTACTCTTTCGAAGATAATTTCACAAAAGACTTTTTACGTTTCAAAATTTCCCGAAATGTAAAGATTATCGAATTTGAATAAACTAACAAAGGATTTGTGCTTCGTTGCTTAAAGCTTTTTTTTTTTGTTTGTTTTATCCAAAGAGAAAGAAAGGGTGTTTGATCCCATTCGCTTTAAGTGCTTTCTCGTAATCCTGTTACTTATTTTATCGCGCATTTCTTGTATTAAAAGATTCTGCGTTTTTTGTACAACAGAAGGTTTTAATATTACTTTCATTAACCCTCCAAAAAAGAAGCGAAAGTAAATTGTCTTGTTCTCGATTTAAATGTAGTCATACCACAAGAAGTCTTGAGATTAATATGCCATTATACGTAAGTATTTTGCTTGTCTGCTGAAAAATAAGTATTTCTTTCTTTTCGTTGTCTTTTTCAAAAATAATGCTTTTCTCGGTGTCAGCTGGTGATTTGGTAAACCATAAACGCAATCTTTAAATAGTAAAAACAGATCAGAGGTGATTGGAATCGACTGCGTAACGAATTTTCATAAAAAAAAAGGATGGACCCAGGAATTATCACGTGGTCTGGGAAAGAGAGCAGTGTCAGAGCTTGGGATGTCATAAAAATGTGTTCTAAACAGATTACAATACCATCGTAATGATGCGCAATTATCTAGAACGACTTTTAACGCAAGAGGTTTTAGAGACGAACAAAAGAAGGTTTATCGATTTTTATGAATAAGAATAGAATGATCAATACGGTTAAAAAGTCAGTTAACATTCTTGCATGTATTGCATTACTATTACTAGTTCCTTTTGCAACATATAATTTTGTTTCTATTCAAATTAATTTTACTATTTAAACATTTTGTTTAAACCAAAATGTTTTCTTAAACTCAAAAATTGAATTTGAAAGTCGATATGAGGAAGCTCATTTAATTTGTTCAACTCTGCACGTAAGATAAACACAAGTTCCTAAGCATAGGTGGCGCGTGTGCAATTATAATAATAAAAACATTGAAGTAAACAGCACACGAACTAGAAAAGTCGGCTGGCTAATTAAGCCAGAAAAAACGACGATCTCACGTCACCCAACCGTGCCAAGTTGATTAAACAAAAATGCTCTTAAATAACAATGAAAAAAATTGAAGTTTTCCAATTGTTGGCCAGACTTGCCTAAAAAGTTTCCGTTAATTTAATTTTTTGAAGTCTGTCTTATGCTTTTGCTTTACTGGCAATTCGAATTATTTGTAGTTCGAGTGTTCCGTTGCTTTTTTCCGCGGCTAGAGCGATGTTCGGAGTGGATTTTTATCAACGCATCCTGTCTTTATTTTCTTTATGAATAAAATATTTACACCTAGATAAGAAGGTCTTCTATTCTTCCACTAGAAAAAAGTAACTGTTTTTCTTTATTGGTTTGGTGGCCATCGTGCTTAGTGCACCGTTTGCATTTTTTATGCAACTTGCAGCGAGTATCGTTTATTTCTTAGGTCTTCATTTTATTTGATTCTGAAACACGCCATGCAATTTTATTACCACATAATCGCAAAATGAGGTTTTATTATCGAAAAAAGCGTTTTCGATTACCAAAACAGACATTACGAAGAATGTCAACTGCAGTATTGTGTGTTTATTACTTTTCTTTTCGTTCTGCAGTTAATTCTAATTCTTTTCTGTATGCATCGACGGAAAATGATTGTATAAATTTTAAAGGCTTTTCGATGATAATTTCTTAACTATTACGAAGTCTCTTGGTCGCTAAGTGTCCTTCTCCAAAACCTATTCAAAAACAAGCCCTCATGTTAAGAATGCATTCATGTTATCGCTGGCTAATTTAAAAAAGAAAAAAAAAATTTTTATGGAACAGTCCGTAAAAATGGCGCATTATAAACAATCACATAAAAATAACCAATTTCAAAACAAAATATATTCATAAAAATGTATTTATTAAATACTTTGAATGGATGCAAATAAATTAACTTAATGTTATTTAATTACAATTATAATGGTTTCGATAAAGCCGAGAATGAAACAGCCTTACCCTCTGAATGCAACCGGTGAACAAGGAAGTTACGGCAGCCTCTTGCGCCACGTCATTCAGATGAGGAATTCCACCGACGTAGAGATTAAGTGGCACAGAGAGTTGAGTAAACGCTCCCTTCGATTCCGCCTTCACTGGAGGTTGATCGTTCACTTGTAACAAGGCTTCTCTTCCTGTTCGGGTAATGACGAGAACGTGCCATTCTTCCACCGCCACCGGCGCTACGCTTCTACGAATAGAAACCAGATCGCTTTAGAGAAACCAAAACCGCTGGGAGGGGCGCATAACAAGACGCCGCTCATTAATTTTAGGCGGTCCTCGCGTAAGCGTTTGCTAACACAAAACAAATATAAACACATCTGCATAGAAGAGAGTGCGAATTGTGCTTATTGAAACAGTTCCTTCTTTATTTGTATAATTCCAGCCCGTAATCTATCCGCATACTACTGTAGACTCGAACAAGAGCGATGATTCGGTCTCTTCGTATCACTTAAGAATCTGAAGAATTTAGGTATGTAGGGCTGAGCTATTCTCTCTCTCGCTCTCTCTCTCTCTGTCACCGTAGCACAATTTATGAGTTCAGCACATTTCTGCTTTTGACCTTTTCATGGGGATGTTAATAAAAGACCCACATTTTTCTCATAATCGATTTCAATGCATAAACTAAAGCTGAAAGAAGTTTCCAACTAAAAAAGAGGCTTATATTATAATTATTGGTAAACTATATTATTCAAAATAATTAATTACTCAATTTAGTTATGGTTAGCAAACTCCTTCCGACTAAAAATGATCTGTTGACAGCATCTTTCGAATGACAGCAGAAGATTATGATGAGCAAGCAGAATCTATGGCTGCCATGGGAACATGGAAACATGACGTCACATTTTGTCTTAATAAACAAAACAAAAAAAATTAATAATAAATAATAAATAGACATTTAATATAAATACTGTAAGTCGATGGACGAAATTCACGATTATTGTCAGACTTCTTGAATAATGTCCAATTGACTTTACTTTCATCATCAGAAATCTCCTTTTCTTATTTTATAAATATAATCTACAAATACTTTTTCGTGTAGAATGACCGAGTTGACTACTATAAAAATCTCTTCTTATTTATCCGAACTTTTTTTTCTCTTATGAGAGCACGTTCGATAGTATTCCGAAAAAAGGAAATCTCCCAGTATAAATAAAATATATTTACAAGGATCAGTAGGCAACTGGAGATCTTTAAGTCACTTCCGTTCGGCGATTTTGTGTCTACGATAAAAAAAAAAAAAAAAGATGCTTTGTGGTAGAGTTCTGGTTGACGAGTGAAATAGTGCAGTCAGCAGATGCCACATTTCAAACTTGCAATCTTCTAAGTGGAATTAATAGTGATAGAAGGTTGTTATTAGAATTAAAATCATTTGGATTATTAGCGATAACTTTAGAATTATTTAAACATTATTAATGCCAAAACAGAGAGTTAGTTATGATTATTATTAAACAGAGTTCACCCGATGGATCAACAGTTAAGCCTATAATGCACATTAGCACTTTGATACATTTTTTGTTTCGCTCAGCTAAATAGAAAGATGAGCCTTCCTTCACTTGAGAAGACCTTAAAGTTACCGGGAAAAAAAAATTCAACCATCCCCTAAAAAGACAGAAACGATGTTCGAAACAGAGCTATGGTTCATTTAAGAAAGAGTTTTCTACATTAGTTTCCGTGACCAGAACTCGGAGAAAACGGATTAAATCAGCTCTTCTGCGAGAGTTTCTTCAGAGAACAGCGTTCGATCTTCTCTCCGAAACGGTTCCAGACGCACTGAAACTCTTAATAAAGTACAAATAAAAGGCGAGTACACGAGCTTTAACGTAGCATTCGTGTTTGTGAACTAGTACAATATCAAATAACTCGAGCAGCGGCAGACTGGCGAACAAAATAGGCCCAGGAGAATGAACCCATTATTCCATATTCTAATGGATGCTTTTTTTTTACGCTACTTCACGCTTCAGTGAATTAAAAAAAAAAACATGGCAGATATTTAGTTTCATGATGGGTTCAGATATTTAGGCACGATTGGGAAATTCCCAGTAACCTTCTGGGCCATTTCGCCTCTGAACTCGTGCAACTAATATCATATCTCGTCTCATCTACCCTTTACCCTCTTTTACCTCGCGGTGTCGAGGGTTTATTAATCATCGGACCTCAAACCGTTCACAGGATAAGGTGGTCAGCACTACGCCCCGGTGTATCCTCTGTGCTGTAGGGTTGAGTTCTCAAGGCCGGTTTGCCTGCTTTGCGGGATGAAAAATCCCAGGATAAACTGGGGGGGGAACCCTACTGTCATCCGCCCAAGAACGGATAACTTGGCTATGGCTGAGGAAGATCTTTAAGCTCCTTACGTCACCGACGAGAATCGAACCTAGGACACTCCTTCCCCAGGCCAAGTTGGTTGCGAAGCGCACAGCCACGTGCGGACTATACTGTATATATATATATTTATTTTTTTCCCCCAATTCTATTGATCAACTGGAAGAAAAAGGTTCGCCTCTTTAAGGTGAAGTTCGAATATCACAAGGAAAACAACTTCATTGTTTGAATGTCTGGACTGAAGAAAAATTACGATTTCTGCGTAATCCTGTTCTTTCATTTATCAGAATTTTGAAACGACAGACAGCAAATAAATACAAAGGAAAGAGGCAAATAAATGGAACTGCAGCTGATCAAAGAAGGAACCCATTCTGTAATGTTTTTTCTTCTGCATCGATACTCTTCTCAACTCACGAAAAATAAGGTTATCAGCATGTGACGTCATCTGGAGGCCCGCTAATTACCTAACGATTCACGTCGAATCTCCTGGCTAACGTTACCTGCATGCTACTGAAACGGTTTACAGAAATGCATCGCAGAGTCGAGGTTGGCATTTTCAAGGAATCTAAATGAGTCTGTCGACGAGGCCTAATCTTATTACCTGCGTTCCACTCTTTGTAGCGAACGCTTGTTTCGTTCCCTTCGAGCACATGATGGATGACTTCCTCTCTTCAAATTTCCCCATCGATAGCGAAGAGCTTTCTACTTTTACCAACGCGCTTCCTCGTATTACCTTTATTAACTGACTTTAAACCATCCCTCCATAGTTTGGCTGATGACAGGACGCTTCATTCGTCTTTGTCGTTTGACAAATGCAGCGTTCGAACATCGAAGGTGTTCCGTAACCAGTTGCATTTATAAACGCTGATCTCCTGGCCATTCTTCGGTGTGGCGAGGATAGGCTGGACACGTTTAGTGTTAGCAAAGTTTTTGTATGACAAATCTCGCTGCGCATCTTCTAACTTTGCTAATACCTAGATCTCCAGACAAAATTGTATATTTTGGGCTGACTTATTCCTCTAGAACAGAGGTTCCCAAAGTGGGCGGTGGCCCGAAAAAGTTTGGCAACCTATGCTCTAGAACACCATTACATTCAGAAGCTTGTTTTTACTCAAAACACTGTTCTACAAGCACACTGTATTCACGTGTGGAGTGGTGCGCCGAACATTTCCCTAAAAATGCAGCTATATCGATGATATGCTCGAGAGAGAGAGAGAGAGAGGTAACACACAAAATTCCAATTCCTTCTAAGACATTTTTGTTCTGCATTTTCAATTACTAAGGAATCGGACAGACGCTGTTCTACTGAATAGGTTTTCATCTTCTTCCCAGCGTCTAAAACCGTTTGGTTTTAGGAGAACACACACTTACAGGCATCTTAAAAGTCTTCTTTATGCTGTTCATCCAAAGACTATAATCTACTGCTAATCAATAACTACTACTAGAACTGCAGCCGAAGCAATTAAGCCAGTGTATGGTGTGTGTAAAATGCTCGTGTTTGTGTGTTCTTCTGGCCTTTTCGCTGTTTTGCTGGAAAGGAAATCCTTACTTCCGCCGTGCGAGACAGGCAAACTCACCTTCGTATGAAAAAAAGTTCTGCAAACCCTAGACGGGATTGAATCCGGATCTTTCAAACCAAAAGGCACAGAACCACATCTGCAGTTTACTGTTCACATGACCGTTCGTGACCATGATGCGCTTCGATTTTCCGACCTTTATTTGGCTGAATTAATATTAAAATTAAGTAAAAAAAGCATGGAATAAAGTTTAAGATAGTAATCAAAATACGAACAAGTTTCTTTTCAAATTTAACTTCATAAAACGCTTTTGACAACAACGCAGTCTGAAGATGACTAATTTTAATGAAGAAAAGAATACGTCTAACCTCATCTTTGTAAACGGAGCCTGTTACAATTTTAACCAATTGTAACACGAGAAATTGGTCTGCAGTCGTCCACCGTATCGAGTAGGCGTTATGATAACAGTGTAATAGCGTGGATAATTGACTTCTCCTTGATTCATCGTTCATGTTAGTCCTAAATGTGCGATGTCGGTCTGTAGGGTAGGAACAGCCTGATTATGGAAATAACTCATCCCTAAAGAAAGAACTAACGAGTATGACTTTGAATCAAGAAGGAGTATCATGGTGGAACAAGAAGCATCCTAGTTAATTCTCGGAATGCACTTATCAGAATTGTCCAAAGTGTTAATAAACGAAACAGAATTGAGCTCCATACGATGACCGACAGTACAGAATGCCAACTCATTCACAGAAGTTGTCTTTCGGTGTCCAAGACAGCGTAATATTGAAGAATCCGATGAACTCGATTCTTGTGGAGCCTTTAGTAGATCACAGCAGATAATAATTCGATCACGTTTCTTATGTCCTAACAAGGCAGAAATTAATAAAAAAAAGTTTCGTTGGCAGTATTAATGGTATTCTCGTGATAATTAAGTAATACCTTTTGTAAACTATTATGCGGCCTGTTCTTTAGAGTGTTATATTCGCGATTAAGGGCTTTGTGTTCACCGCTGTCAGCGGCATAAGAAAGCGGCAGGTGTTGTTGAAAACGGTAATTCAGAGAGTTGAGTAACCAAGGTAACGGAGATTGTTTCCGCAAGCGTGAAAGACATTGAAGTTTCCTAGAGAACGATGTGGTACAAGGTAACGGACGAAGAACACACCTAACAAGCTAACTAGTTCGCCGGTTCTCGTGGCCATAATTAAATGCTGTGAGGATGATCGGAAGACAGGTAACGTCCCAAGACTCTGCGTGAAGGAATATGCATATGTAGGGTGTCTCTAACTATGTAAATATCGCCACGTGATAGCCCTTCAAAATAAACAACGTCAAAGCTTCACGTTTAATGGAAATCAATGGGTGTTTAAGTCTAGTCCAATGTTTCTTGAACTACGTGCTGTGGCATAAAGGTTTGCCCCGCTAACAGCTGAAGTGTTATGATGGACAGCCGGTTTATATTCTGAATGATATGCTAAGGTCAGATTTAATGCCTCCGAATGAAAGTCAAAAGTTGTGATTCAGATTTTAACTCTTTAGACGTGAGTCTAAAACTATAGTTGTATTTATGTTGAATTCACTTTCATGTTACTCACTTGTTTTATTGTATTGCTCTAATTCCTGATCTGTTCTGTATTGTTTTCCTAATTCTCATCTCTTATTGGATCGTCCTACCTCATTTATTCCATTGGATTGTCCTAATTTCTCATTTGTTCTACTCTACTGTCCTAATTCCTGATCTGTTCAATTTTATTGTTCTACCGCAATAAAAGTAGGTTGAGTTTTCTCATTTGTTTGCTAGTGTGCGACACTTGTCTATAAATATCAACTTTAAGGACCGAAATTTCCTTAAAGCAGCCATCAGCAACATTTCCAGTAAACAAAGTAATTCAAGTGCTGGAAATTATTAAAATCAACGTTTTATAATTAAAGAGATGGTAGAAGACCCAAGAATTACATATGAATACTTGCCGTTGGGATTTGACAGAGGATTAGGAATGAGATGGGGATCACTGAATTCATCCCATTCTGCGATTCTCATAGAAGATCAGAAAGAAAATTTGCAATAAACTTTGAAGAGTTTTATTTTCTTCCTCTTTTACCTTGCGGTGTCAAGGATTTTCTATATTTATCCGCTACCGTATCGAGGATGAGGTGGGTTGGCCTCCCGGTGTGTTTGATGTCAGTCTCTGCAGATGCATGTGTTCGCGGGCTGGTTTTCCTATCTGAGGGACGAAAACCCCCAGTATCCGGGTGAAAAAAAAAGCTACCTCCGTATGAGACTAGCTAACTCACCTTTAGTCGAAAGAGACCAGATAAAGGTTCCTCGCGTCACTGACGGGAATCGAACCCAGGTCTTTCCGACCAAAGGGCTTCGTAACTGAGCTATGGAGACCCCAGATTTTTATTTTATTTATTTATTTTTCAGTGGGAAGAAGAGAACTTATTATGCTTTCTTCATGCTCTCAGAGGTGAATTCCACTGACAGAACAATTTGACGTCATCAGTTCAAATAAAGAATGCATGACGTGAGAATTTATAGGCGAAAAAAATCATGCGCAGTGGAAGTGCTTTACTGGTGATTATAAATATCAGGAGATAGTTTGAGTGGAAATTCGTGGATCAGATAATAGAATTTAAAAAGTGCATTAATATTGTAAATTTTATTGCAGTCACTAATGTTAATGATTTTAGAACTCTAAGGGCATTCATTCAACGATCTTCATCCAACATGTAACCGTATTGAAAATAAATCTCCACAATTTAGTGAAAAGCGAAACTTCTTCTTCCCGTTACCCCTACTTGAAGATTGCGCTACAATTTGCGCGTATCTTTTCTCAATATCACCTTGCATATCGGGGTATTCGTTTTCTAAATAAAAATGAAAACAATATAGGCTTTAAATTTATCGGAACGTCTTGTGCAACTGTATGAAGAATTCAGACATGAAGAAATATTGGTGCACTCATTATTAAGGCAATATCAGTTTTATTGTGTGTGTGTGTGTGTGTGTGTGTGTGTGTGTGTGTGTGTGTGTGTGTGTGTGTGTGTGTGTGTGTGTGTGTGTGTGTGTGTGTGTGTGTGTGTGTGTGTGTGTGTGTGTGTGTGTGAAAGAGAGAGAGAGAGAGAGAGAGAGAGAGATTTTTATTTGGAAGGTTACGAGACGAAAAAATTAATTAAATGACATATCCGAGGTTGCTGATCCCGCGCTTAGACATACCGGTGATTTCATTAATGTTTCTGGGAGCTGTAGGGGTGTGTCACACTCATACATAATTCACTGTCTAATCTTATTACTCTACGCGTAAAAACTTTTGTCATTTGATCTTACAAACTCAAGAATAATTTTTCTTAATAAATGATTACGCGCTACCTTAATAACACCTTTATTCTCTTTCCTTGCATTTCATAGAGACGAGAGGAAATTTCTAAAACTTCTTTGAAAAACAGATAAATATTTATGTTAAAATCATGAAACTTTCTCCGTTATTTCTTTCCTGCGATAAGCAGTTTTCAAACCTGTACGGTTGGATTAAAATGAGAATTGCTACTCGCATTGTGTCCCACTCATGAATGTTAATGAATATTACAAGTGAGAACTTAAACGATTTAAGAATTAACTTTTCACCTGCCTCTTTAGATAAACGGACTTTATTGCATTAATGTATAGAACTTAACACATTAAAACATGTCTTCATTCTAAGAAACGATATGGGATGTAATATCCCTTAACTTAAACATCTCTTCATTCTTTTTTCATTGATGTGCTTTGACTTTTAAACATCGTAGAAGGGCATAAAATTACTTGAATTTTTAAAATAAGTTCAAATGAGCTATTTAATTAGTCTAATTCGTGCGTAAGGCAAAATAAAGTGGAGTCTGTTTATTTGGAAGCCACTTTGTTGTATTTCTTCAAATGTTATTAAAAGCAAATCTTCATCTGAGCGTAGCAATGCAGCACGGTCATCCCACACTAATGAAGTTTCGAAGGGTTAGGATTAGTACTAATTAGGAGTGCCAAGGTACTGTTGGTTATTGGAAAATCTCGAATTCAGGTGATTTAACCAACATGTTTTCAATGAAATATAACGTACGATAATTAGGAGTGTTTAAGTTTTGTTTCACATTCGGGAAAACTGCCACAAAATTTTGAAGTGTTAAAACTTGCTTTTGGAGTAGAACAATGAGAAGAAATAGAACACTGATTGGTTTAGCAAGTAACATCTGAAGTGCATGCTGGATTTCTCTACCTTTCTCTACCATGACAATGCTTCCGCTCATTCGGCTTTCACTGTGCAGGAATTTCTGACCAAGAAGGGTACTACGCTGACCACAGGATATGAGGCCTTGGTTTTTTTCTTCTCCCCCTCCCAAAAAAAAAAAAAAAACTCAAGTTGGTATCATAACAGTTTGGAAAAAAAATGGACTTTAATTGCCAACTTCCAAACACAAGACTCCGCAGTTTTTTGTTTGTTTTTCTTTTTCATGAGGAAACTTAGCTGGGGTAACTTTATCAAGTGGCAAGGAAAACGCACATTATGGGACAGCAGGTAAATATCATTATTAGAGAAATTTATAAGCCGACCTGGTTTGACTGAATGGATTGCATACTCGACTCGCTCTCCAACCAGCAGGTTGTGGACTTGAATCCCACCATGGGCACGGATGCTTATAAAAGTCGGCTCTGAAGAAGCTTGCATAGCTCCTTGAATTTATGAGGCTTGTCTCAAATAACGAATAAATACAGAAAAATTATCATCAATAGACTTACTATCTACAAAACTAATCGTTAGGTTAAATCAGCAAATTCACAATCTTTCCCACCTCGATCAACTCCTGAAAGCACCTTCTTAACTTTCTCTCAGACGTTCTACAGAACACAGAATTCAAAAAGTTTTAGAGAACGTTACATTTAAACGAATCACAAAAGGAAGTAAAAGAAAATGCTAGAATACGTTATTCTGAAAGAAGTAACGTATGCATTAGCAATGCTTTTATCGTTAATTCTTTCCAGCAAATACAAAGAGATAAATGAAGAAACAAAATTATTATTTTAATTATGTTTCCTGTTACTGACGTCCGTAGTTCATTTTTAAAGAACATTTTAAGATCGGATTTTTTTTGTGATTGTACAAACAAACAAACTTAAGATTTCTTAAACAAACTTAAGAAATCGAAGGTTCCCCAATAAAAGATCTCCGTAAATCCACAGTTAAAACTTGGAGACAGAAGATGTAAATGAAATCAAAATTAATTAAAGGCTACAGATTAAATCGCCTGTCTTGCGCACAACAAAACGTTGATATCAAGTTAGGGTGTTTTTGCTTTCAAAGTTCATTCTATTAGCATTCACGATGAAGAACAGTTTTATTAAAACGCTTCTAAAGAAAGTTCAGAATTGATAATTCTACAAATAAATGTATAACACTCGGAATACTTATTAAACAACAACCGTACTAATCGGCTTGCGCTTTTTAGTCCAAAACGGATGACTCGAGTGTCAATCACAAACATTATTCAGTATAAAAGTGGTTAAGTGGTAAAAGTTTGCAGTCGAGGTTAATATTTTAATTAACCTCGACTGCAAATTCAGACAAGTTGAATGAATACAAGTCAATGAATGATTTAAATATACACCTGAGAACTGTAGTCCCTGATCCAAGATCGAAACGCACTTCCACGTGTCCGTGAATCAGGTTTATAGTGAAAAAATCTCCGCTGGCGTTATTTTTGCAGCCATTGTAGAGAAGAAGGCCCTCGGGGGAGAGGGGCTTAAATATCATTACGACTTCCGTGTAAGAAAGGCTCGAACTAGCCATGCCTGGAAACTGAAGAAAGGAGGAGCCATTGAAGGAAGGAACGACAATGTCGATAGCTAAATCGAAAAGGGAAAAAAAAAAAAATATAAGAAGTAATAAGATATATTTGAAAAGAAACATTTTAACATGAAAAATATCAGTAAAAGCGCATGTTTTACAGTTCTAAAAGCACTAGTTCTCGTGCGTATCCCAAATATGAATAATTTTGATGAGTTTCAGATTAAAAAGGTGAAATGCATTTATTTGACACACATTCAGGAGATAGAAATAAGAAAATGCAGAAGGGTGAGTCACGCAAAGAAAATATTATCAAGTCGAATTTGAAGTTGGTTAATTTAAATGGATATTAGATAGTTCGCATTTGTTTTGATAGGTTTAGAGGAACTTGAGGGAGAGCGAGAGAAAAACTATACGTGTAATATCAACGCCTTCTTCGCATGTGCGAAAATGCATATGAACATATCTGAAAAAATTGCACGCAGCAGAAACTGAATGTCTCTTTAACAGGAGTGAAAGCTTTCGCTATTTGGGATTGCGCCAGCAGCAACTGCGTAATGTCTGTTAACTGCACGTGTAGCTCTGTCCGGTCTTCTTGCTTAGAGAAATGAAAATCTCAAGTTTTCGAGAGGGAAAAAAAGCCCTTTCCTCTCCGTATGAAACTGGTTAACTCACTTCCAGATACAAAATTACGTATACTTTGCGCCCTTGACAGGAGGTGAGCCGATTTCTTGTAGTGTTTCAGATGCTATTCTTGGCATTTTGGCTCCGAGATGAGTCAAAAGTTGTTAGATGATCCCGGAATCTACGATAGTGACAAAACACGAAACTTTTAAGTTTCAAATTGAATGATTTGGAAAAATCTTTAAATTTTTACTGCCAACCTGTTTACTGGAGCCTGAAGCGGCTTGAAAAAGTTCCGTTTCTAGAGCAGGATTTCCTGAATATCTAGGCATTAGCCTACCTGGTATACTACAGGCTATCAACCTTTAATCTGCCTTTCAGTAAGACTCCACTCATTTTTTCCATTCTACCATCTGAAGTTCAGTTGGTAGAATAGCGTGTGAATACCAGAATTCCATCTGATCGTTGATAAGTTTCCTCTAAATGCCGATTTGACCGATCTACAACCTTTACTTAAAAATAATAGCGATCGAAAATCGATTTTTACGTACCGTTTTGGCATTTTTCTCCTCCGAATCCCAGAGGACACAAACAAGCACCCCTACCAGGTCCCGTAGTGATGCACTGTCCTCCATTGTCGCAAGTGATGGTATTGCAGATGTCGGAGCTGCATTCCTCTGCAACAAGAAGAAGAAATAATAAGAAATGACATCGTTGGTTACCAAATTAAAATGTATTTAGCTCTGTTTCGATAACAAATAGATAGATAGATAGATAGATAAAGAAGGGGGGGTGGCATTTTTAAATGCATTTTTTATGATAAGATTATTTATTTCACAGAAGTTTTTCTTGCTATAATATGAATGAATTAATATTAAAAAAGCAAAATAATAATAAAAAAGGGTACTGCAGTATTTTAAAATTTTCGTTCTTTTATATTCTTTCTCTTAAAAAGTATCTACTTTATAATTTCATCCCTTCATCGATTAAAATGATAACTTTCACCTTAACCAGAAATAAGTCCTTAAGAAGTATTTCGTGCAAATCGAAATCTGTTAACATATAAACTTGCTGCGGCATATTGTCGGTTAATCGACTTCACTATTACTAAAAAGAATTTGACCCGAGGAAATACAGCAGCTGCACTTTCATCTGTAATGACTGAACCTTCAACCTGCATAAATTAAATTCACAGACGAAGCCTGTCGATTTAATTTATGAAGACTATTAGGTTGACACCATCTACCTCCTGACCTCTACTCTCAATGGAGCCTCGTGTGCTTCCAGAGCACTGTGTTCTGGTTTTAATCGACCACAGATGCTCTTGGCCTTCGATCTGATGTTCCCGTCCACTTCAACATGCCTCTGGTACTTACCTTCAATCTAAAGTATTAGAAACCGCATTATAAGTGGTTCTGATGTCATTGGACACTCACTTGCAGCCAGAAGAGGTTATTGCATAATAGATTCCTTTATCTTGATTTTATTTGCTCTTATACTTGGTATTACCTGCCATAAAATGCATCTAATAACTGTTATCCTTTCAACTATTCTTCAAGAGTCTTCATTATCTAAAGTTTTACTTTCAGGCAATTAAACTTGATTTTTTTCTTTTTTTATTTTTGGACTTTTTTTTTTTTCAAGAATACGTTTGCTGACAGTTTTGAGTGATTTTATTCATCCATTAGCGTTGCATTTAGCTGCTAAATGCATTTATTCATTACTCTGTCGAACACTACACTCGAGTAAATAAACTAAACCAATTTCTGGAATATAATTTCATTTAGTTCCAATTAATTTATAATAATGCGTAGCATGAAAGCTGAGCGGAAATGACGTTGACCTCGTATAACCAACCTGTAAGGCTGATTGTTTATTCTAAATTTTATTTTAAAGAGAATACTGGTCAACAATGTACCTGAATATATTTTTAAAGATAAAAACGATTGTCATACTTATTTAACTTTGAAATTAGCTACCTCAAGGATTTGAGTATTGTTTTTGATTACTTAGTGATCTCATCTGATTTCCCTTTCAATTTCCGTTTCCCGTCCGTAGGTGACTTCTTATGCATTGCCCACAAAGTATTACTGGTGAGATTTTTACAGAGTAGGTCACCATTGCTTTCCCAACCCTCCTAATTTTATCCGGGCTCGGGACTGACATATGGCTGGGACGTATTCATGAATGTAATCCACGTGTGTTCACGGGGTCAGTTTGCCTGTTCTGGGGACGAAAAACCCCCTACCTCCGTATGAGACCTGCTAACTTACCGTTAGTCGAAAGAGAGACCAGATTAAGTTCCTCACGTCACTGACGGGAATCGAACCCAGGTCTTTCCGACGAAGGGGCGTCGTCTATACCGACGGAGCTACTGAGGGTTCGACTAGTTAGCGTTGAACTTAATAATAGTATGAGATGGGAGATAATGTGGAAAACTGAATAACCAATGAATACACATCGCAATAGAAAACAGATGGAATAAAACATAAGAAAAAAACCTACGAATTTAAAAAAAAAGATCAAAACTAAAAAAATCATAACCAGCTGCCAGCTACGTGTTAGCTGAACGACGGTGTACTGACCGTTTCGATAATTTCGTCATCAGATTACAGACAGTGAAATCTAATTACGAGAGTATCGTGTAGATTATGAGAGGTCACGATGTTATTTGGGGGTTTGAGAGTAAGCGGAAGTAATTAATGTTATTTATTAGGCGAGTTATAGGGGGGGAAGAGGGGTGTTCATTCGCGTAATGGCCAGAGATTACGAGCAAGTAATTTGCTTCCATTTTCTTAAAAATCAGTAACTCTCTCTCTACTTCGGGGATATGCTTTAATTTTGTGGCATGTAACCAGTGGTATGCTGGTAATTGTTTAACCTGTTCTTTGAAAAAAAAAAAAACACGTGTGTATACTGCGTATATTTATTGTTGTAAGTTTGACTGATTTTCAACAATCTCGAATACGAGTTTCCCAAAATGAAAAGAATATTCATTTCTTTATTGTAATTTCTATGCAGCCAAATGAGCGCTTTATTCCGTTGCCAATCCGTGGTTGAGATTCAACCATGATGTGACAAACGGAGTTGAGTTGAATTCCAGTCCATTCTTTTGCTAATAAATTTTAAGACTGCACATTTTCGATACGTTACGTTGAAATGAAGGAACACACGATTTTGGACAGAATGGATAGCACAGTCTTAGCTGTTGTGCATATTACCGAAGCAGAAGATATCTTTAAGACATGGGATTTCTTGGTTTAAGGAAGTGGCTAACTACGATTATTTGTACACATTAATAAATTGTATTAATATGACCGAAGAGTCATACAGTACAAACGATAGAAAAAATAAGTTTGTTGCATACTTTTGTATTTATGTAATGACCTCATCCGTTAGGGTCAATTTTAAAAATTGATGGATTGTGCTTTCTCATATTCGGTAGTGGATTGTAATCTGCGTCTGATGGTGTTCAAAAAAACAAAATAGTTTTAGTGTGACATTCTCGTTACCAATATATCATGTGACATCATGGACGCATCTACCATAATAAGAAATCCCAGTGAAGAAGTTCTGAAAGTTGGCTGCTAATGTTTTGTCCCACAGGGCAAATGGGACAGCAAAACCCGTTCGTAAATATTTTCATTTAAAAAAGATGACTGAGATAAAACTAAACGTCCATTATATTAAGATGATTATATTTTAATGCCAGCCTGGTTGGCCGAGTGGTTAGCGCACCGGCTCTCCAATCAACAGGCTTCGAGTTCGCATCCCGCCTTGGGCATTGATGTTTGTGATTCCTTTCAGGTGGGAGATGAATTTCAAGAAGCGGGGCAGTGTGAGACTATCGCCCCTTTAATTGGAAGCCTGAAGCGACGAGAAAAAAGTCCCATGTTTGGTCTCTAGAACAGGGTTTCCGGATATATGTAAAAATATATGCAAGTGATAAAAATAACAAACAAATCCTTAGATCACCCACTCTACAAAATGGATTATGGGTTTGCTAATAACCTTTCGTGTTTTTGATGTTTATGAGATTATTGGTGTATGTTGGAAAACTCACAGCTAGTAATATGCTCGTCTCACGGTACTTGTTGCTTCGATCACAATTTCGACTAACACAGTCCAGCTTACGTAGCAGTGAGTACTGGAACTAGCTTCGGTTCTGTCATGAGATGAATTCGTGAAACTGTCTGAAAGTTGGAAGAACCACAAAGGCGATTTTGTTGAGAAACAAAATTTAATAAAAAATTCAAGGAAAGTATTCCTTAGAGCTCACTTAAATAATTTAAGTGAGCTCTAACTATTACTACCATTATAATATTATCAACAATGCGATAGCATGGATTCCTGACAAAACGACTTCTCATTTATATAATGTTCAAGTATAATATATCATAGGTTTATCGGCCGATAAACTAAACGTCCATAAACATTTTAATATTTTTTATTTTGCTTTATCTCCAGTGTTTAATATTAATGTCATCACTAATAGCGTGACATCACTATTAATTTCCCGGTTTTTTTAATTATAACCAAATTAAAATGGATCTATTGTAGATTAAATGACATCAAAATTAATGTTATTTATGAACATTTAAGCTATTTTATTAATAGTTTAAACAGTGCAACTAAACTTAATGTAGACTACATTAATATAATTAGCGCTGGTCGATCTTCCTCCGATTATTGCAAATAATGAGAGGAAGATCAGACATTGTTTTGGGTTAATCATAAATGAGCCATTAAAACATGTAACTAGATTTCCACTCTATTTAAAAATCATTCGGGAGGAATAACAAAAGTTTAATAATCACCAATATCAAGCCCATCTATCGCATCTCCACGAAGACCGAAGTTGTAGATTTTGCCGTTAACCTGAAGATGGCGTACACACCCTTTGAAACCAATTTTGCTCTGTGTACGATTTTTCACAAGACTGATATTAGGGGATCCTCCGAGATAAAATGGCAATCGAAAGGTAATCCTGGAATATGCACCCTAGACAACGACAAACACAAATGATTGGGGGGAACACTACAAATGTTTGATTAATGAAACTAAATGTGCTTCGAAGTTAAATTTATTTGAAACTGAAGCATTTCGGCTATTGAACGATGGTATGATTATGACAGCGATCATTAATTATTAATATTATATAAAGAAACTGCCGAAAATGAAGTTTTTATATTTAAAATGTGCAAGAAAGGGAATAAAACATGTAATGGTTCTGCATTATACCAATCCTAAATATTTTAGATTATTTGAAACGTAAGCATGCGTCGCATCTATGACATGATATTTACTATCAACATGATAGTAGAATCTCGGTAATACAGTATGAAATAAATAGCGAGTGAATTTTAATATGACAGTCACTGGAAATCCAACGCGTTGATCACCTGCGACCTTCCTTGTATCTGCTGGCCGTTGTTCAGTTTCATCCAGGAATTCCAACCATCTCTGTGAACGAGAGCTTTATTCCAGGAATGCAAGGAGACCGGCTGGTCGCTGCGCAGGATTCCTTCTCCTGTACCGCAATCAAATCTATCAAAGAAGATTAAGAAAAAGGCACAGATGGTTTAAGGAATGATAAAGAAATAGATTATTATTTATTACAGAAATAAGAGATTTGGGTGTAAAGAAATTAGGAGTCAACGAGAATTGAAAAGAAATCAAAACTAAGTTTTAAACTAAGCAGACGCATTAGTTTATAATATGTAAAATGTTTTATTTTATTTCCTATTATATATTATTACATACCATATAATCATAAAATAATGAGTAAAAGTATTAATGTGGATGCTATTTAATCTGTTTATATTCATCAAAGTTATCCAGGTTGGGATATTGAAGCAAATATTCATTAAAGCAAATAATTTGTTTAAATAGTAACTTTGTTACTTAGCAGGGTAAGCAGTTTTTATATTTAATGCTATGAAATCGAAATATTTTCAACAATGCCACGGAATGTTTCCTAGAACTCCCATTATTTACTTCAAAATAAAAATAAAAAATAAACTTCGAAACCAATAATTCACAGTATAATATAAAAATCACGCTGGTCAACTAAGCACTAATAATTTAAAAATATTCACCACGTCGAAATAAAGGTACGAAAACCAATTATTGATACTTTTGCAGAGGCGCATCCCAACAGAGGTCCACTTCATACAAATGGGATTGCGAACAATTGTAAAATTTATACAGCCATGTTCAGGGAGTTAATTTTTTTCGAAATTAAAAGATAAAATAAAGTTGTCCTAAAATATCACGGTCTGGAAAACTGGAGAAAAATTTTAACTAAGTAATATTAGAGACCACTTCTTATTACTTTCCTTACATAGAGAGCTCTTTCTCAATAATGGAGGATCTTGCGCTACCAATTACGACTCATTTATGGCCGTGGAAATAAGTGCAAAACAAGAATAGAAAGTCAACAGAACGTGCACTGCTTGGAAAGAAGTCAACGGACACCGTAGTGCGAGGAACAAACAGACACGGCGCCTACCTTAATAGGACCTCCTCGTAGAATTGCTGCCACAACACGACGGGTGCCTTCCACAAGCTTACGACAGCGATCGATGGGAGTTTTGGATTATTCTTCCTGTGGGCCCGCAATAAGGTCCTGGACTGTTTGGGGGGACGGACGTTCCTCGACCTCACCCGAAGCTTCAGTTCATCCCACAGATGTTCAATAGGGTTGAGATCTGTGGAGGGCAGTCAAATGTGGTGACGTTTATGTCCACAAACCACGCAGTTTCAGCAGCAGCCTTACGACAGTGCATCGTGTTGCGAAAAGAAACAGTTTTGTAGAAACGCCACAAAGTAGGAAGCATTTCGTTGTCGAGGATGTTCAGGTTCCTCTCGGGATTCAATGTTTGTGGCACCGCAAACAGAGGTCGCAGGGAAAACACGACCATACCTTCACACCGCCGCCTACAAAAATCATAGCTGGGGTTATGCACTCTGTTACCGGACATCCGCCACACTCGCATCTGTCCATCTGATCGGAAGAGGGTGTACGGTGATTCGTCGCTCCGTAACACAGCTTTCACGTTCCACTGTACACACTCTTTGCACCACTGAAGACGGCGCTGCATGTTGGTTCTGGTAATACGGGCTGGCATATTGCTGTCCTGCTATAGAAACCCATGCTCTGAACTTCGGTTCCGAATGTTTTGGTGCAGCTTCGTGTTCCAGTCGATGCCTGGAAATTCCAATTCAACGTGTCTGCCGACGAATGGCGGATTTTCCATGTTATCCTTCGTAGCACCTTACGGTCAAGTCCGGTGAGTCGTCCATTGCGGGTAGCACTTGCATTTGACTCCCTGTGCTTCCATCTCGGTATGGTATCACTAACCTGAGATCATCCAACTTGTGAACAATTGCCGAAGAGACAGCATGGCATCCTATCGTAACGTCTCTTTCAAAACCCTTCGATTGCATTCTCGCAGCCATTTCACCCGGACCCGGTTCCACTGACCTGCGAGTATCCCATTCCTCCACTTTCAGTTAATTTCGAAACTTGCTCTCGGAAAAAGGAAAACTTTTATTTCATTCGATTAATTGGTTTATTCTGGGTTGTTCAATTAAAAAAAGATAAAGACGACAAATTAAGTTTATTGCTCTTAAATAAGTTTAGTGATTGGTAATAAGGAAGAACTAAGTGTGGAAGTCTTTATATACTGAGATTTCATGATTGCTACAATTCATCATCAAAGTATTTTGGTTGTTTTGTTTTCTATTTCCACAGTCGATGGGCGGCTGAAACTGAACGCGACCCTTCCTTCATTTCCCGAATGCAAGAACACGGGCAGCTGCTAGTGAACATCCATAGATCGTTCAACACCCCTCGCGAACTAGTTTTTATTATCATCCTTCATCATTTTCTCTACGTTTTGAAACAGCATCCTTTCCATCCCAATTGCGTGTAGACCACGGAGTATAATCCGCGACGGTTCAAGAAAGACATTAGAAATTCCTTTCTTTTCACTAAGCAGTTGCCCCCCCCCCCCCACGGGACTGTCGTGTTACAGGTGTTGAGATCTCTAGTTTGTCTGTTGATATAATACACACACACACACACACACACACATACACACAAAATGTTAAATAAACACGTGTCAATTTATTTAACTGTAATGTTACTCGTAATTATTAATGATTAATTTTAACTATTAAAATGTATAATTATTAAAAGGATGTGGCATGAGAGTTAAGTAGGGGAACACCAGAGAAGAAAACAATTGGGAACCACTATACCAAACGTTCAGTTTTGTTAACTAGGATAAACATACGC
This sequence comes from Typopeltis vanoorti, assembly GCF_054136105.1. Classification (NCBI taxonomy): domain Eukaryota; kingdom Metazoa; phylum Arthropoda; class Arachnida; order Uropygi; family Thelyphonidae; genus Typopeltis; species Typopeltis vanoorti. The sequence goes on along the minus strand of NC_143551.1, from coordinate 175,010,906 downwards.
ATTTAAAATAATTTTCTTCAGAACACTTTCAACGATGCTGAATTTAATTCCGACGAAGATGAAAAACTTCCTTCAACCTCTTCCGGTTTGTCTTCCACTGAGAAACACATTTCCTGTCATTTTGACTTCTGGTTGCTCTAAAAGACGAGGCAATTTGAGTCCATTTATTTAACAGCAATCTTCTTCCGGAAGCCAGAAGATAAAACGGAAGGTGGAAGACGATGGCTCTTAAAAGTCGCTTATGCCGCGTGACAATAAGTGTCAAGTTTCAGCTGAGAAGCACAACGATGTACTCCACCGCCTATTCAGAATTTTAATTACAGCCATCTTTTAAGATCCGCCACCAACAAAAGGATACAGAAGTATTATCTAAAGTACAAGTTTGGTTTATACAAAGAAGAGCCTTAAGAAGGCGACACGGCTATGAGGCACTAATCTCACTTTATAACTTATCACGTGACACGCCGAGAGTCAGCAGCAGAGGCGTTGGAAGCTCTCAAGTTACAAATGGTATGAGAGGTGCCTTGGGATGCCCGCAGAATTTTTCCTGTTAAGAGAGAGAGAAAAAGAAAAAACATATCGTTGAGTTGTTCATAACATAAAAATATCTTCTTCATCTCGTTGATAGAACGAGCAGATAAACAGAACGAGCCAACGTTACATTTTACAGGTGATAAAGGAACAACTTGGGACCTTCCGTATTAACGTTGAATGATGTTAAGAAAAAAATTGCGATATGAATCTTCCAAAGCTCAGTCACGTGGGTACAGACTGTATTACGCACAGACTCCTTACAATTACAGTACGAAATCGAGTTAGGAATTGCGTTGAATGAGTGATATTAGTGGGAGGAAAGAAACTGCTTAAAATATCAAACAACATTCGAGTGTTATTTCCCAAACTAACTTCTTAAAAGAGTTTCCAGGAAAGATCACTCAAGTAGTTTAATGAAAGGAAAGAAATATATTCCGCTTCATCACGTGTTTACGTGAATTAGCGTAATCTACTTCGCGACTGAGTAGAAGTTTTAGACGTCATTAGGATAATATCTAAGATGGTCTGTTTTGCATGCTGTTCGTATTTATTGTGGATTTAAATCCCGTATTAGGGAATATTATGAATGCTTTATGTTCTTGTTGATCAAGGCTGAAGCTTGGAAAAAAACAAAGAAGATAAGTTTCCTCTCTCTCTCTCTTATTAGGACCTTTTATCAACAATTTGTCGATTGATTGACAGCAAGACGTCGCAGTTTCTAGGATGAAAAACGTTTTATCTTCCAGTGAATTCATTTTTGCTTGTGCGAATCCATTAAAATGTGCCTCTCATTTTACCTCTTTTTTTTTTCGAGTGTGCTATAAAGAGATTCCATCGGAATCTCTTTATAGCACACTAAGACGAATTGAAAGGTTTTTAATATACTTGGTTAAAAAGTAAAATATACTTGCCAAGAAATTATATTCTTGTTTTTATGCTCTATCCAAGCGAGTAGTGTCCCATAATGTAAAGGACACATTTTTTCGATGTGTATAATGCTATGCATTATGGGAAAGATCATTACTGATTTCGATCTTTATTGAAGACTCATTCAGTAGGAGCCAGACCCCGGATGATATCAGGGTCGAATTAATGCATAAATAATAAAGCAAATGATGTAAACGCATCGGTCTCTGTACGCAAGTAGCTTAGTCGTGAAGATACTTCACGCCCTTACTTTGTTTGCTTACACCCGGATGAAGGATTAAACATTACTTAAGTTCTTGGCAAGTATAATTCACTGGAAAGACCTGGATTCAAATTCTTTCTACGTATAATGTAACATTGAAATTTTCAATTGAAAATGTGTTAGCTGGTCTTATATGGAGGGCGGTAAGATTTTTCGCCGCAACAAATCAGACAGCCCCGCAGAAGAATACACGAGCGAGTGTCATTAGGTGGCAAACGAACGAGTTCATCGCCCGATGTGAGCTCATCATCTCATTAAGCAATCCCTGCTGGATCCCTCTGATTTTTTCATCCTACAAACAGAAAAACCGACCTGCAAAAATATTCAGCGAAATTCAGCCATGGACATTGGGTGCATCTGCAAGAACTGGAGGTCTAGTTGAGTCTTTTAAGAGATCGGGAACCCTGATCTAAAGAACAGCTTCAATTAAAACGATAACTGGTAAGTTAAGGAACATAAACTAAGAAACCGGAATAACAAACAAAGAAAAAAAGTCCAGGAATGTGTTATTTTAATTCTCTGTCCCTACCACTTTTTCCCAATATTGTACTATATTGCCAATATATAGGCAACTGTAGTGGCACCGTACTAAAATTAATCATAACATCCTATCCTATCCTAATTCCTCTCCTAATTTACGCTCACGCGTAGACATTTTACCGTGTACGCATTCGGAACCGAAATCCTACGGAATAGGTTGGTTACGCCTTATTCCTGGAGTTGCTCTATGTCTGTAGAAGCGTGTGTTCACGGGCCGATTTACTTGTTCTGGGGGATACGAAAAACCCGAGTTTCAGGGTGAAAACCCTACTTTCGTATGATACCGGCTGACTCACCTTTCGTCGAAAGAAACCAGATAAAGGTTTATCACGTCACTGAAGGGAATCGAACCCAGGTCTTTCCGACCCAAGGGAACGTTCCTCAGTCTATACTGACTGAGCTACAGAGGCTCAATCGTAATATACATTATGCAAATCCATAAATGAAAGGTTGTCAAAATATTGCACACGTGGGTGAGCTGAAGTTCGATCATCAACAAACCTTGTTTTACAGACCAAACGATTCTTTTTTTCGCAAACCATTTCAGTCATCAAAAATGTCAGGGCGGTGTTTTCACACCAGGCAATAAAAATCATCGACCATCTAAAACACAAGAAAGCATCTTTATCTGTTTAAAGACAAATATTTCTTTGACAGGGTTTTACGTTCCTTAAAAGTAGAAGCGACACAAAAATTTTGTTTCAATCCCGTGCATCCGAATTTATCAAAAAGCCCTTTATTTTGTTCAAAGGAGAAAAAACGAATCCGTTGATTTGGAAATCCACTCTTAGGAGCTGTTTAATTTGTAACAACACCAACAAAAGTTTTCAAGAAGACACCTGACGGGAGTTATTTATTTTTTAACTGACAATCTGGTGATCTTATTCTGCTTTCTCTTAGATAAGGCGTTTGAAAGAAAGTGGGATGAAAAAGTTATAAAGTAAATGCCAGCCTTTTTTTTTTTTTCGGTTACTCCCGAAATAAGACACCGGGAGGATGTGAACTCATTTCAAGCGCGCTGGATTCATAGTTTTCTTTGGTTTATTGTACGTCATTTTGGTTTTTGTATACTCTCTTATTTCACGGACCACTGACGATTGTATACGTAGGCCGTAGATCCAAAGTATTATTATTATTTTTTATTATTTTCCCAGCCGTGACCTTCCAGGCTAAATTCTCTACGCCATCGAAACGAGATGTTTAAGTGCTTCCGACCTACCGTACGACAGCGTAGATAATTAGGAAAGCGACTTATTCGCTGCAAGTAGTTATTTTCAGCCTGCGGTAAGAATTATAATAATTTAAATGAGACATGATTTAAACAGGGGGATAATATTATCTCCGTGTTTAAATTCTATTAATTCAGAATAAATGGTAAATATGATTTTGCTCTTATACAGGTGTGTAACGTTTGTTTCTTTAAAAAATCATAAATAGTTGGATGAATTTTGTAGCAACTTGGTAAAAACTGTTCCAATATAAGACGCGTTAAATTATATATAAATACGCCTCCACTTAAAATGTAGTGGATATCAATTGGAGTCATGTAGTTTCCAGTAGATGTGTGCATGCAGTGGATATTAAGCGGGTAAAACCTTAGTTGAGATTATGTAAAAGCAGCTAAAGTGGTGAGGCGAGGTGAGTATGTAATGCCTATAAACTGCGTGTGTTCCTTGACCGATTTGTATGTTTTGCAGGATTGGAGGCGAAAGAATTCATCCGATTTCTGTATCAGACTAGTTAATTCGCCTTTAGTTGAAAAGCACTTAGTCTTGGTAGTCGGTTCTCCGAACAAAGAGCATCGTCACAACCTACTACTGCGCTACGGAGTCGAGACTAGAATTGTTTTCCGAGATGCTGTACGCTTAAGATATAGAGATCATTAAGTTCTTATTACAATTAATGCCGTTTTTTCACTGTGTTTACAGACAACGGAGAATGCTCATTGACAAGTGTTTAACGAGAATGGAAAACATTCGCTGAGGGACTCATTTTGGTTTATAAAAAAGTAATCACATTTAGCAAACCTTATGATGTTAGTCTCCAAAGAGTTAAACGCAGGGAACCAATCTCTGATCACTCAATAGTCTAGCAGTGTAATATACACCATCTACTAATAATTGTCCAGGCATTTTAGCAATTTACAATTGATAAGAGCAGGCGAAGCCTAATATCGGGTATGTCCAGCTTTGGCTTTGATCACCTCCTGCACCCTTTGATGGAGGCTTTCCATCAAAGTACGGCAGACATCAGGTGGAATTTGTCTCCATTCCTCCATCAAAGCAACACTGAGTTAAGCGACAGATCGAGGACGTGCTACTCTGGACCTCAATCGCCGCTCCAATTCGTTCCACGGGTGTTCGATGGGGTCGAGACTCTGCGCAGGCAGTCGTTTAACACCCATCTCTTCACACTATTCCATAACAGTTGCAGCTTTGCGGCATGGAGCATTGTTTTCTTGATAGTAACGGGGGTCCTTTCCATGAAAACTCCACAGTGTAGGCAGCACCTGATTATCCAGAATATCAAGGAACTGAGCTGAGCTGCCTTCGTGGAACCACGGACAACGACCGGTGGTCTCACTCCAAACCAGCTGAATGCCCCCCCCCCCACACACACACCACTACTCCTCCACTGTCAAACTTTACTGTGGGTACAACGCACTGTGGAGGCAGCGTTCACCAGGCTGCCTCCACACCCTCACGCTAACATCAGACTGGAAACAGTTGAACCTTGATTCATCGCTCCAAATTACCGTTTCCCACTGGTCAATTGTTCAGTTCACACGCTCTTTAAACCAGACCAGAAAGCCACCTTGTTCGTTGTTGTGATGTTCGGCTTGTGTGCCGCTGCTCTTCCGTGAATGAAACCCAGTAAATAGAGTTCTTTTTCGTACAGCATTACTCCTCACCATGGTGTTACTGGCGCTCTGGAACTCATCACGGATGGTCTGTGCCGATTATAACAGTTTTGCGTGCACACCCATTTTAACACCTCCTGTCCCTGTCAGTCATTTTCGGCGGCCGTCCTTTTCCTGCACTAGTGATGCCAGAACGTCTCCATTTGTTGATCACATCGTCAACCGTTGATTTAGGATGCTCCAGTTGAGCGGCAATGGCACGTATGGATATTCCACCAATGTGACAGCCCACGATGACGCCTCTCTCGAAGTCACCGAGTTCACGTCGTGTTGTCATCCCACCAATATTCAACTGCTGCGATGAAATACCGCTTCCTGCTATTTGTACACCGGTTTTATATAATTAAAAAACCTGGAATGGTCCATAACTTCAAATAATAGGGGTGTCCGTACAATTGAATATTGGTAGACAGTGTCCTTCCACATGGTGTGCGGTGTTCATTGGAGGTATGGTGCAAAGTTAGTCTGGGATTATAATTATATGTTTGGTTAATTGGGTTTTTTTTAAAAAAAAAAAAAAAAAGAAAAAATTCAGTTTGTTTGACAATTAATGTTTTCCAGTCACTTGATTTTCCACTGACTTCGTCCACATTTCGTCTCTATTTATTAAGAAAGTTTAAATCTTTCACAGCAATCCCGGCCCTCTCTTTAACCATTGGATTGTTGGTTCGAATCTCGGTATGGGTGTTTGTCAAAACATACTCTGCACGACCATGATAGCCCTTTGAGTTTAGAGGGCTTGATTGTAAGAATTAAAAAAAAAATTCTTGAAGCCTTTTTTTTTTTGTTGTTGTTTGTTTGTTTTTATGAATGAACCAAAAGCGACGCTCGCGTATTTATCACAACGTTGCCTTGTCTTTTTATGCCTTTTATAAGTTCTGATAACCACGTGTTGCAATCTACAATCACGCAAATCACGGGTTATATTTCGCTGTTTTAAATGAAATGGCCACGTTAGTAAAAGACGCTGGTGGATGAACGCACCGGAATCATCTCTCGTGCTATTTTAGAGTTGCAAGAGTATACTGCATTTGAATTAAATATTAAAAGGATAAACTACTTTGATATCCCTCTGAAATATACAACAACAGTGGAATGAGTTGCCATTCTTTGATTTAAATAAAATTCTCCTGAGTTTTGATTCGATACGTAAGAATACCAGTTTTAATGTCTGTCATCGTACTGTTCCAATTTCAAAGAACATCTTTCGATTCTGTTTTTATTTTCAGATTTGGAAGTTACGCTACAAAATTATTAAGGAGCCTTTAAGGAATTTCGTTTCTATTTATTAAAGTTTACATTACCTTCGTAGTTCGACACGATGAGTCATAAAACACATCGTGTCGAACAAACCCCCTCCCCTACTTAGTTTCTTCGTAAAAGGTAAGAAACTCCACACAAATCCGTCAGCCTCGAGTGGTTAATGGAACAGATGCATTTTCCTATTTAAGAGTGTGTGTGAGACAAAACATTCTACGCTGCCCGGATAAAAACGAGGACGCCACCCTGCAATCAAATGGGAAGGTGAATAGACGAATCAGAGATAAAAATGCAAAAGGATGTGAAAAAAACATCAGATTTCGCGATACTGTTAAATCGCGAACCAAAAGAATCGTACTATTTTTTATTTTTATATTTTTTTTCAGGATAACGATATTGTTGCTTCGTAGGCTTAATAGCAAACGCTTATGACCGACGCTGTATTACTAGCAATCCCATCACTAAACTTCTTATCATTGAGACTAAAGAAGCGGGAGGTGACAGTCCTACGAACTCTCTCTAACCACTGTGAACGTCTCGCTTTAAAGAGTTGGCTTGCGAATCCCGCCGCTGATCCCATGACCTCCGAGGACACATTACGAACGGCCACATGCCAAGCATCATTTGAGAAAATGAAAGATTTTTGAAAAGAAAAGATAAGATAAGAAAGACAGACAGTTAGATATTGCCTTGGACCCACTTCGCAACTTGTATCAGCATAACGATAAATTTGGAAAACCCTCTTTTATTTTCCCTTTATATTCGTTATGACGTATTCTACCACCTCGACAATCAACCGTATGAGTTTATTGTTTTCTCATTTGAGAATGGACATGCGCAGTATTCACATGCATCTCGGCTGCCGAACAAACGTTTTCGTAACAATACTTACAAAAATAGACAAACTCACGTAAATTTAAAAACGAAATTTTATTTTATCAGTTTGCTTTATAAGCTTAAAATTAAAAACGATTCTTTTTATTTTTATTGATTTGCTTAATAAAATACAACAGCTTGCTCTGTCCATGCCATTTATTACGACAGCTTGACATATAGACAAAGAAAACAAACAATAATGTCGGTTATTTTTAAAAAAATACAAACTAAACTTCTTTTTTTTTCAAATTTTACTCGAAGAATGATGCTCTAACTAATTTTCATCACCCGAATATTTATCTATTTTTAGAGAATAGAAAAAAAAGTGTCTAAGAAACTTATGACAACGAATGAGTATGTTACGTGCATTGTCGTTAGTCAAAGCCTACTAAAGTTCCATTCAAAACTTGAGACAGTTCCTATTATTTTAATTTGTTTTAAGACTTTAATGATCGGGAGATGCGATACCATCTGTCGCCAACACCAGACCTCGTCCGCAGTATGATTAATAGCCATTATCTCTAATTCTCGTAGCTGTTATCGTCGTATATCAATATAATTACGGTGTTCTTGTCGAAGTTGAATGAATTCTGTATTAATATATAAAACTTTTTTACTGTCCTGTAATACATCTGTCTTGATAACGTTAAACCTCATTTAATATGCTGCAATTGAGCAAATCTGACAGCGGATAAAAAGAGAGGACACGATAATAGAGGGATTTAAAAATGTAAGGAGAAAACGCGTCGAATGTCTACTGATTTATAAGAAGAAGCACCCGAACATCACATTTTGATAAATGAACGTCAGGATTTGTGAGTGTGGAAAGATTGTACCTGAGAAGACAGAGATTTTTCATAAATCACAGTCTCTTACACACGAAAAGGTTGAAGTTTATAGACGTTGCCATTGGCTGAGCAGAATTTAGATGAATTGTATGCTGTGTTAACTGTAGAGTCCAAATCTAGCATTTGTCACGCTGTTTCAGAGAACAGGATGGTAACACACTGGACTATGGAAATCAACTTAAGTTATATTGTACATAATAATGAAATTAGCATTAATTAAATGAAATTAAGATAACTATTGGAAATCCATAAAATCTAACCGACAGTATCTGTATGGGGAAACATTGAATGATGGCGAAGCTAAAATGCAATTTTAAATGACATAAATTATTTATTTCTGTATTATTAAAAGCCATGTCAATATCGGAAGCACACACACACGCATTCACCAGAGCTCAGTCGGTTACGATGACGCGTTTAGTTGGAAAGACCTGGGTTAAAATCCTATTTAGGACTCGAAGAACCTTTATCGGGGCTTTTTGTAATGAAAAGCGGTCTCGTTGTAGCAGAGTTTTACCCCACTGAAAAGGGTAACAAAACAACAACAAAAAAGGAATAATGAGTAGTTCAAAGACAAAACCAGCGTTTGTTGTATAAGAAGACGAATATATATTAAAAAAAAACAAATAAACTGTGTATAAAATTTAATTTCCTAACCGTCAATGGAGTATATGGGCACGTGTCATTCTTACTTCGTTTTCAAAATGACAGGTGACATCATTTTCCGGGAAAAAAAGCTATTTATTAAGTTAATGTTTTTTCCGAGTAACAGAGCGATGTAAGAACAATCGTTCTAATCGCTTCCGTCTGCAGCAGAGATCAGCACTCCGATGTCCCACTTTTATTCATTACCATAATGAGTAAACATGTCATAATGACTTTGTATAACGAAGATGGACAACGCGCACATTAGCCTGTTGCCGGGCTTTGCATAACAACAAAATAGAGCTAATGAAAGCCTGGAGTTAGGAACTAATAAACTACAACATAAGATGAGCGAAACGCACGCATACGATAGGCTAAGAAACCCACCGTAATTTGATTTATGAAAACGAAAGCTACACGAGGAGAGTTCATTTGGTATCCTCAGATCTCATTAGAGAAAAATCCGGTTGCAGTACAAAATTGCTAGAATGAACGAAAAACATGCGTACAAGATGGAAATGAGTTTGTTGGAATACCTAACAGACCTCGTGTCAGTTGTAAACATTAATTTATCAAATGTGCCTTTCTCAATTATCCCGTTACATAATTCATTGTGATGTCATCGAGATCATCTTATTCTTGCTCAAAAGCAGCTGTGAAAGCTTCCTTTCAGATCTCATCTTTGCAATACAAGTTGTGAAATCCCATCGTTTGACATATTATTGAAATAGCATTAAAATTCATTAATAAGCCATACTGGTGAAACTACAGACGGAATTTTAATTAACCGATCTCACATTAGAGAGAATTGGAGCTGCCTAATTCTTCGAAAGGATCTTAAACTCCAGCGGCAGTTCTTTTTGCACTTCGGCGAGCAATTTTATAATCGAAAGAATAAAACAGAACGTCTGTGGGTTGTACACACTTACCTCATTTCGAGAAATCCTCCATTGAGTATAACAGCCGTGTAGTCGCCCTGCAGATCATTCTTCTCCCCACTGTACAACAGAATCCCCTCGAAAGTTTCGGGTCTGAAATCCAGTTCGAGTCTCATCGACTGTTGGGCGTCTTTTAAAATAGGAAAGCAGAGGTAGGATTCTCCGAGAAATCGCGGAACCTTCAGAGCTGTAAGAAGCGTTACGATTTCGAGTTATTTCTTAACTGTCCACAAAAGTACTCTAATAAGATTAAGACTTAGTACAGGAATGACATGTTGGAAGAGAAGAATTCGGTCGTGTTTCAATCTTTTCAGTTTTAGAGCATTCTGATTTAGTTAGTCGAACTTGGAAGTGCAAAAGGAGTGGAACCTGCAGTTAGCAGAAATTTTAAATTACAGCGCAGATTGTTATATTTTTGTTTTCACGTGACACTCCCATCCACGAATGGTTGTAAGCCTGTAGTATATTAGTGCAGTGGGTGGCTAATGATTTTTCCAATTTTAATTTTTTGCATTTCTTTTTCTGCGTTTCATAATGAAATAAATGCTGAACTGAGGTCTTAAGCAATTGAGTTTTAAAAAGAAATTAAAACTTAGCTGTTATAAACTTCCGTAAGACTTAAATGGATGTGTTGCCTTCAGGTAAAGTTCTTTAAACTTAATTACGATGCTCAATTTTTATAATTTAGGTTTGATTTATTAAACACTAATTCCATTTCGGTGTACTTTATTAATTAATTGCAGTTTCTGTTGTTTTCCATTTATTTCAAGGCAGATTATTTCTCACTGGGGGGGGGGGGCAGACTGTTTTTAACTTTCCCTATGCGAGATAAAAAAAGTCTTCGGCTGTTTTTATAAATTTTTATTATGAATATATTTTTAAACATTCGAGTAGAGTATGAAAATTGTTTCACAGGGAAAATTGAGTGAAATAAAGCAGACTTAAGAACGAACAATTTTGGCAAAAAAAAGACTATTAATACTCCCCACCCATCACACCGCCTCAACTGAGTTTTTCTGTACAGAATCGATTAATGAAAAGTATATCATTAATGTAATATTGATAGAGCTTTAACAAATGCGCATAATTTTGATCACATTACTAAAAAATAACTCCCGCAAGCGATCGGGAGCTGATACGCATCTTTATCGGAGTCGGCATGTTACTGAAGTTTTATAAATCCTGTATTAAGCGTGCACACATGAAATCTTTATAAAATAAGCCTTCCAGTCTGTAATGTGAATTGAAAACTGCTTAAAAGAAGCTGTCAGAACGTTATTCAGAAATTTTCTTCATGGAAAAGTATTAAGTTACTGAAGGAGAACGTCCTCCTTCTATGTGCGCGAACACAAAGGGAGGGACACTTAAGGTAAAGACGTTTTTAACGCCTGCTTCGACACAAAACGCAACTTCGAAAATTTCTAAATATCGATAGAACATACGAAGGGAGGTTCTGGAAAGTTGTGATAAACACCTAGAACAAAAATAATATTAAAGCAATTGATATAATCACAAGAAAATACAATTAGTAGCTTGCATTTTCATATCCGCATTCGTTCTTTCTTGTGGGTACATCTGTTCCTTTAATTCCATTTTTGTTCTAGGTGTTTATCAGAACTTTCCAGACCCACCCCCCTGGGGTATTATATACATGGTACAGAATTTTATAGTCATCCTTGCAGGTAATAAAATAATAGCTACTAAAAAAAAAAAAAAAAAAAAAACGAGTTATCCCCTAAAAGTATACCAATTGGAATACGGAACATATTATTGGTTGGTTGCCCTTAAAATTTGGAAGAGGAATGAAAGATAATTTAAAATATCATTTTAAATTTAAATATAAAATATATTTAAAATATGATTTTAAAACGTTTATCTCTCTCTCTCTAAATCGATATTGTTTCCAAATGCACGTATAACTTTATAAGTCACATACACTATTGAAAATGAAAAACATAAAATGTCTAAACATGCGTTAAATAAAATGCTTTTTTACATTCTTCAACACCCATCTCCTGAGATGAATCTAGATAAAATATTTTTTCCTTTCAGTATTTCTTTAGTCTCGCGAATTTTTTTTCCAGGTTCCTATTTTGGCTTTCAAACTCAAACCAAATACAAAATTGTACTCATTTCGACATCGTTTACTTCCAGGGCACATCAATTTCTCTACCGAAAGCGATACAATACCAAATTAAATAGCTACTGGAAAATGGTGGACTCACCAAGCTCTCAATTTGCATCGAATATGAAAGCAAATTGGCAATGCGATTAGGGATTTCAATCCTGCGAGTCCCAAAAGTTTCTGCACCACCTGGATCGCGAGAATCATCGACTTTTATCTTCGATCGCTGGGATTAGAAGATCCTCGTAACCATCCGTATAGTCCTCACCCGACTTCCATATATTTGACCCGAAGCGCAAATCAAAAATGCATTCAAGACTTCTTGGAGAGCTGGTCAGAAGCATTAAAATGTTGGTAAAGAATTCGCGCTGTTTCTTCAAGATTTCGATGAAACATTTATCACAATATGCGAACACAACGTACAAAATACTCAAGAATGTTTTAAAATTGCTTTTGCATATTCTATTTGTTACTTTTTTTAAAAAAAAAATGTTTGTGGTGGGAGGCGTGCGTGTGTGAAAATGTGGAATTTCTTTCAAACCCAACAAAAGATGATGATCACGTTACAAACGCAGAGCCAGATCCTGAGAGGGCAACATGTGAAAAAGAAAACAGTCGAAGATACGAACGACAACAAAAAATATCATAGGAAGGAAAAATTATAGAACCGCAAACGGTAAAAATAAACATGGAAGTAAATAATCGAAATAAAAGACGATAAATCCCAAAGCGAAAACAGAACGATGATAACAATAGACAACGTAAATTAATGTCAACAGTTGTGACTGCGTGATAGCTCTTCTACGATCGTTTGCTTTCTAATTGAGTTGCGTGCAAACAAAAGAAACGTTTTTAAATCCAAATACTGATAATGTTTATCTTCTGCGACACCGCTTGGATGGGACAAACGAGGTTTCCAAGTATTATTTTTGAAAGAAGATAATGATTTTATAAATATATGATGTAAACAAGGGCGGCTCGTGCATAGGCTGCGAACTGCAGCACCCCCAATTTTGCTCGATATATTCATATATTTATTAATTTATTTATATTTGCTTGTAATATTTAATTTTATCATCAACAATCGAATACAATTCTCTTATTTTGTTAAAAAAATAATAAAAATCCATCTTGTAGCACTTCGGAGGGCGAAGGACGCAAGCAGCACTGTATTTACCGCAGTGTCATATTGTTACGCGCGCAAGCATATGCACGTCATAGCGAGCTATAGTCCGATCACACAAGCGAGAGCTGTCGTTGGCAAACTGCCAAGAAGAGTCAATTCATGTTGAAGGGGAGAAAGAAAGAAGGCGATGTACGAAGTGGTCACCAACACGCGAAATCACGTGCTTTATACGTAAAATGTTGTAACTGTTATACAAGCAAAATAGTGACCACTTTGAAACAACAATAAAAGAGAAGTTAATTTTCCGACGTGTAACAATAAACAACTCATCCCACAAGACGGATTGATTACCCTATTATCGGAATGGATTGTCCTTCTTTTGACATGCGCAGAAGTGTCGAAGGGTCTCGTATCTGTGGGCGTACAGTATTAGCGTAATGCGGCACTGTCCGTCGCGCAGTTCCACTGATGTTTATTGCGCCAGTAGTGGAGTGTTCGTAGTGCTTATAGTGTTTACTCCGTCTCTTTAAATATTTGAACTTTACAATTAAAGGATTTAATTGTAATGTCCAAAAATTGTAAATCCATTCCTTTAATTGAATTAAAGGAATGGATTTTATTTTTAAGTAAATTTGAATTATACTAAACTGTATAATTTTATCAATAATAAACAATAATTTTTCACGTTTAATTTTTTTTAAACAATTTTACCATAATTTTGATATTTTATCCAAACACGAATACACTGTACTTACAGTGTGTATGTAAATTTCGAAAGTTGCAGCACCCCCACGATTTCAAGCCACGAGCCGCCATTGGATATAAATATATATTTTACATCATATTTATAAATTTATATCGTATTTGTAATTATATGATATTTTATAAAAGTATGATTTTATTAATTTGAAGATTGACGTAATCAATAAATAAAATTAATTGTTAATTAATTATTAACCTTAATTAATTATGTTAAATATTGATTATTTGGGGACTCCCTCCCCCCCCCTTCTAAAAAAAAGAAATAATTCATCAAAATTTTCACTTGTAACGAAGTAGCGGTACTGACCAAAACGTTTTAGGAACGACTGATTTATCCACAAAGATTAATAAAGAAAAAAGATCTAAAAAACAAAGAACTGAACTACTGTACAGCAAAACATACAGTTTTTTTTTTTTTAAATCCACAGCTTCATTGTTATTTCAGAATAAGGAACAAAATGCGTGTTTTCGAGTGGTAAAGAAGTGAGGTGAATTCATTTTATGCAAAGGGATGGAAATTGAAATTAGACTGAAGGAGCTAAGGCCAAGTATATGATGTCCGTTGATTGCGTGTTTTCTCTGGCTGATGTCCTTGTTTTGCCGAATGCAAAATCCGAGTCCACAGCAGGGGGAGAAAAAAACTGCTCCTCCGTATGAGATCAACTAAACTTAAAATATTCTTGGCATCCTGGTTCGAACCTAATCTTTTCGAAACCAGACAAGTTTATGCGATATGTCTTCATGTCCTCATCAATGCGATACGGAGGCACTTACAGACAGGAGAAAATAAACTCGTCCAGAACTAATCCGTCTATAGAAGGAAAGAAACGTTGCTTGATATCTTCGAAATAAACAAATAATATCTCAAATAAAATTTTTTAGAACCGGGTTAGGCTGCATTCCACCTGGGACTACAAACTATGGACAAAGGAACACCGAACCAGCCTAGTCGCTTAAAGTTGAAGATTCAGGAACTAAAAGAGTCGCCTATTCCGATGGCACAGTCCCCAAGACCACGGATAAGGAGACAGTAGCAGAAGTTTGTGAATCCATCATATATAGGGTGACCATTGACAGAAGTAATGCAATGGTTCTGGACATATTCGATCCCTTGCCTTACTGTGCACCGTAACAAACCGACAAAATTGGCGCACCGAAATCTTCCTGATGGAAGCATCACCGAAGATGTATAAAATGACGTCTATAGAACGAACACTCCAATAGATTAATGGGTTGGAATTCCTGGAAGTTATTTCCTATGGAATCAATGTCAAGGGAAATAGGGATATTTTTGCAAGCTATAGGAAGTGCTAACAGGATCCCTAAAACTCCATTTTTTTATGGTACAACTAGAAAAACCGTCCATAAAACAATACTATTACATACGAGTGTTCCCAATGAGTAAAACTGACCACTGAATACATCTGAAAATGACGTATGTACAGAAACGTGTCGAATTCATTTTCATTGTTTGCGTAATAATGGCTTAATCGCGCATGGAATAAATTTATTTACATCGGAAACACGATGGAGTATTGGGATCTAAATAATGGATCATCTGACATACGTGATATTCAGCGATCTCTTGTGAATTTCATGCTTTTCTTTTCCTTCGGACATTATTCATTTCTCTGACTCATAGCTACGGAGCTACTTTACCAGTATTAGCTCTACTTTCTGACCCAAAGGATGCGAGTTCGAATCTCAATGCTGGCATGGATGTTTGTGAAAGCGTATTAGGACAAATGTTTTCCTCTACAGTAAGAGAAGACTATCAATCTGCTCAATGAAAGCCAGAAATGGGTTTAAAAAATCATCCTATTCTACCTATAGAGCCTCGGACAAGCTATACACCCAACGTATGTGCTAAATGAGGTTTACAACCTTCAGTGGGTGGAATTCACATACTTTTTTATTGTGTACATATTTTATCTTTCTATCCGATAATTAAAGCAACTAATACTTTACTTACTTTTCTCGCAGTACGTCCCACTGTGCCCAAATGGACAGGAACACCTGCGCGAACCAACCACGCAAGTGCCGCCATTCTGACAGCTGTTATCCGTGCAAGAGATGCTGTTCGACCTACTGGGCAGTGTCGTGATGGTGACTGTGTTGATGGGTTCAAAGGTATCGTAGGATTGCTCGGACAAGGGAGGAGTACTAGAGGTTGATTCCGAACTCGCAACTTGTCGTCTAACTGACTGTAAATGATGTGCTGAGGAAGGGCTTTCCAACCGTCTGGAAATACGATACGCCATTCGTTTATCCGAGTCGTCTGTGATTCTGTCACTGCTGAAAAAGTTAGTAAAAAACTCCATGTCATCCATAGCGTCAGTTCCGTCAATCTTGTACCAGTATCTTTTCCTTCCCCTCATCAAATAATGTGGTTTGAGTTTATAAATCATTCGCCCACTTGGTTTTCTCCCTCTTGATAGATAAAGGATTCTTCCGTGGTTTTCTTTATCAATCCATTCCTCGCTGTCCGACGTATTACTGACCATGCTTGAATTTTCCAAATCGGCAAATCTGGAATTCTCTGTAAAAAAAAAAAAAAAAAGATTATTTGTATTACAACATATTATAACAAATGAAAGCATGCTTAGACACGTGCGCGCTGCTAAAATTAGGAGTGGTGCTATTGTTGCAATCATTGTTCGTAAACGTCATTTCTGTATAATGCAACAATGTAACGCGTGAAATATATAATAATATTATTATTATCCTTTGGCGTGCGCCCAGTGACAGGATTTGATCATTTTAAATTGAGATGCAAAGTTTCATTACCGCTGCATTATGAATGAATTATATTCTATGTTGCTATTTTTAACATTCGACTTTAGTTATGACCATTCAGGAAATGTGATTGAAGATTATTTTTATCGACATATTTTTCTTTTTTTAACGTGAACTTCTATTCTGATATTCCCAATGGAGTTATTGTCATATGTCATTCAATAGCGCGCAGGAGAATGTATAACTAACTGGAATATTCAATTAAGCTCCTGCCTATGAAGTGCTCGTCTGTCATTTTGTGGCATTCATTTTCCTACCGACTCTCCATTCTTATTGTAGGAAATTAAAAGTCAGGGATTCTTTTTTTTCCAACTCGGAAGTTATCAATCATAATTTGTTGAATAAAATACGGAGTAGGCAGATGTCGTTAGTAATTTCCTCGCTATTAAACGTTATTCGATAATAGTTTACAAAATACTTCGTGTTTAAGTCAAATCGTTCGCTATGACAGGTAAGCGCCCTTAATTAATTCCCCCCGCTGTTTTCAGACAGGTGAGTTTACATTCGCGGTAAGTCTTGAAGGCAGACAGAAAAGAAGACGTGGAAATTATTGAGACAGCAACAGCTGTCATCCTTTGTGACGGTTGATGTTGCGAGTGACGGATGGTAACTTCGGCGGTGATCAAAAATACGGGAAGCATAAAGTTATGCTCAAACGCATTACTGGCGACCGAGTTTTTTTATGGAGTATCGAGCTGTCAGAGAAAGTGACAAATCACTGCAAAAATGAAGAAAACAGCGTGTTTCTAATGTTTCGGATCCGTCGCACATTCTTGGAAAGTTTGTTTCTTTGTCGGACATCTTTAAAAAGAGCCACGATCGCACAGAAAGAACACTTCTGAGTTTGACGTCCGTATTGTACGAATTCGGTTGCTGAATGTTTTAATTTATTTGGTTCGGTTGCAAGTTGTTTGCGAGTGTTAACGAAAAGTACGATAAAGCTACCTTGTCAACGAAGATCTCGTCTTGCATCATTCGACACCATTTTTCAGGTGGCACATGCGCTTTTTTATATCATCTAATAGCAGCAGCATTTTTTTTAATTTTCAGAACAGTCTCCATTGTTTGCGAGTGTTAACGAAAAGTACGATAAAGCTACCTTGTCAACGAAGATCTCGTCTTGCATCATTCGACACCATTTTTCAGGTGGCACATGCGCTTTTTTATATCATCTAATAGCAGCAGCATTTTTTTTAATTTTCAGAACAGTCTCCATTGTTTAAGAGACATTAACTAATCGGAGCCATTCACACGTGATTATTTGGTTACTGACTCCACGCCATCCATTAGTTGAACTTCCATTCTTTGTCCCACAGATTTTCAGTTACTGAGAAGTGGACAATAACCGTGAACTTTTTCGTGAGCAAAGTTTCCAGTAGTATCTCTGTGCTCCTTTAGCATCAGGAGATTTAACGTGTGGGAAAATACTCCAATCACCACCCATCCACGTTGCTACCTAGTTGCATAAGCCGTTGATTCATTCCCAAATCGGGACAATTCCATGAGTCCCGCGTCGGAAATCTTGTTCCGCAGCGGCTTGGTTTTACAAGAGAGAAATGTAAATCGGTGAAATCGAATGCACGGTTTTTCTATTTAAAGTATGATATTTATTTGAAGTTAGATTTACACGAAGCCAAATTCCTTTGCGGGAACTCAGCTTAACGCGTTAATGAGAGATCTTAACGTGAACATCGAACATGAGAAATTGAATAAACAGCTCATCAAAAGCATGCGTGTGAGCAAGTGCTTAAAAGAAAGAAGGAACTGCTGTTATTTATTATTACTACTATTTATTGTTTTTAAATCAATTAATTACTGTACATCTATTCCTGAACACTAATAGTATTTCATCGTACTGGACCGAAACACGTGATATATGAGCATGCTCTATGACTCGTTCCTGTATTTAGAATTTAAGTGTTGTTACTAGTGTCCGTCTTCTGCCTGAAAGATTGAGCGAAATATTTAGGAGTAATAAATTACGTTTAGTTTTCCTCTACATGCGTGAAGCTGTTACTCAAAACATATGGTCTGTCTAACGCGCATGTCTCTATTAAACAACTAGGAAAGAGAGAGAGAGAGAACCCTGTTGATAAGAAGCTGTGGAGGTGGCGTAAAATAGCGTACAGACGCTATTCTGAATGAAAGGGATGAAGAGTTGGTTTGGTAGGTTGTTGGAACTTTCTCTTCCAAGCACCCGAGCAAGAAGACACTTTCCGTTACGTTGCATCATTCTGTAGAGACGATATCTTTCCATTTTTCCATTTCAAAGAGATGGGTTCAAATCCCGTTTAGAATGCTAAGAACTTTACAGAGAATTTTTTAATCTCTCAAAGGAAGCAAATCTGCCTAAGAAAACGGACGTTAACAAATATAATCCACTATCTGAGTTGCTTCAGCCGTAATTCCATGCAAGAAATCAATCAACTTGCAGTGGCACGTGTACTGTCTTCAAAGCTCTCGTATGCACTTTGACCCATTATCGGATTGAACTCCAGTGTCTCTCTCTCTCTCTCTCTCTCTGCATTTGCTTGCCTTTCTTTGAATAGCAAGCCAACACGTGACCCGATGCTGAAATGGTTGATTTCGCGGATGATGCAACACCTCTCCACCTGGCCGCTCGGCGTATAATATAAATGGTCGCTAAAAATTTAGAGGAATGGATATTCCTTGCCAGGGATGGTTAAAGATGATAATATTTCAGCGCTCAATTCCAACATACCTCGCCCTGCTTTCTTTCACTTTCTGTTTACATCCGGATTACCGTCGGTGTAATTTGATATTCTCATGAATGGGTGATGCTTTAAATAAAGGTTTATCATGATTTCTCCGAAACTAAGAGAGGCAGGAGCCATCCATAAAGGATTTAGTCCGTTATGAATAAATTTCTTTTTATCTACTGTGCATTGCTGTACTAAAAAGCAATCCGTTTTAAAGTTTGCTAACGTGCATAAATATTTATCTCGCTCTTACAATTTCAAATTTCTGGTGATTTTACAAACCGCATATCTACTTCGTGAAAGTCCATTAGTGGATTCGTGCATCGTTCCTAAAGTATATCTTTATTCAAAATAGGTGTAGCGCATGTTTATTAAATGGGACCGAAAGGAAATTATGTTTCTTTCACCATTCATAATCTTGTTGCGTTACATCTTTGATTGATTGTCTAAGTTGAATTTCGTTAGGCAGGATTCTGTGGAATGAGGACATGATGAGGACAAATTCTGTATTATGTCCTCATGCATACAAATTGTGTTGCATCTGGAATTTGAAATAGCTTATCATTAATTACTCATCTAGTTTCATGAAATTCACGTGTTTCACATTATCACGAGGAATAAGCGAATAAAGTAAAAAATAAAACAAAACAGAAATCAGATTACAAACAGATAACGTTAACTATTAAAATATTTGAATACAGAAATAACAATGGAAAGCGCGCATGCGCTGTGAAGGCATTTGCTGGTTCGTGGTCTTCTGTAAACTACTGGCAACCGCGTGCAGTGCGTGTCGTGGTTAATAAGAAAAGATCACACTTGATTTAAAATCATCCCTTGTTTCTTGTGGAACTGTTGACGGTCTTTTAACAACTTTTTGACTTCTCTTGGGAAAATCTGTCATTTTTGTAGTGCATTTCAGCTTGTTATCAATAGCACTTGATGTTTCGTTTCGGTTGTATGCACTGCCAGTCCTGATTTATATTTGTAGCAAAACCCATGGCACCTGCGGGTTTTGCTACATTAGCAGGCCAGCAAGTCTGAACAATCAAGGACGTGAAGAACGAAAGAAAATACAAATCAGGACTGGCAGCACATACAAATGAAACGAAACATCAAATATTATGGCAGCAAACTGAAATGATCTACAAATATTTCAGATTTTTCTCAAGAAGGTTCAAGGAGTCAGATGAAATGATAAAACACTCTCCACAGTGTACTAAGAAACAAGGAATGTTTATCTTTATGGCTATTTATCCTATTTTTGCTTAGGAGTGCCCCTTTTATAATATCATTGGATTTTTACTCAGCTTTTAGGACATTACTGGGCTTAATATAGACAGATATATGAAGAATAATTCGGACATACCTTTGTAAGATGTCCGAATCATTCCTCCTTTGCTGGCTGTCTTCTTATTCAGCAGCATCCCGGCGTATCGAGATTCACCTGCTGTTAAAGGAAGGAAGGGTGATTGAAAGAAAGGGGGGGGGGGGGCTGGAAAATGTGAGGGTAGAGAGATGTGGAAGAAGGCAAGGGGTATGTGAACCTTTTG
This sequence comes from Typopeltis vanoorti, assembly GCF_054136105.1. Classification (NCBI taxonomy): domain Eukaryota; kingdom Metazoa; phylum Arthropoda; class Arachnida; order Uropygi; family Thelyphonidae; genus Typopeltis; species Typopeltis vanoorti. The sequence continues at coordinate 174,990,077 of NC_143551.1, read as the reverse complement.
AAGAACCCTGTTTTTTTATATTATTATTAAAGGTGGGCAGAGAGTACTTTAGAAATAATTGGGGAAGGAGAAAGATAAGATGAGATAAGTCCGGGAGGGAGTACTTTGGGAGGGGTGGGGTGAAAATAAAAGATTTTTGGGGAAGCGGAAGGGTAAAATGGGATAAGATCATGGGTGGGAATAACGAGGTGTTAGCCGTTTCCACAGTGCTTCGGAGCTCGTGGGGGAAGTGCCTCCACGAGTATAAACAAAAATAAGCTAAATAGTCATAAAAGTAATATTTGCTTAGAGGAGCAACGTGGGAGTTTTCCCAAAAATAATACCGACAAGGAATGATTTTACAGCAAGTCTTGTTTTCTCTCATTAAAAATGGCACGCGCGTCCTTTTCGGTGACTCGGAGAGGACCGCGAACCAGCAAATGCCTTCACAGCACATGCGTACTTTCTAATGTTATTCCAGTTTTCAAATATCTCATAATGAACGTTATATTTGCAACATGATGTCCTAAAAAGAACAGGAGTAGAATACGGCAATATCTGTTGCCGATATTTGTACCGCATAAAACAGTTGCCATTTGAAACCGCTTATTATTAATTATGTCTCGATGGTTACTCAACAGAGTACGTGAAACAATAAACTCGAATGAGTTATCCCTAAAATTTGTTAAACTTGTCAACGAAAGTTCTACGCGATCTTCTCAAAAACTGTAAGGATATGTGACTAGAACAAGAGAACGAGGAAGAAAACCAGCATTAAAAGAAGGAATTAAAGTAAAAAAAAATAGGGGGAAAATAACTGAATGAAAAACTCGAATTAATATAGGTTAACATTTTCATATTATTTACGTTCATAAAAATATGACAAAAGAAACAGAAATGCTGAAAAACAACGAAAGTGAAAGGAAGGAAGAAAATATCTTCTTCTTCTTCTTCGCAGTGCATGTACGGCCTTGGGCTCCCATTTTTGGGTTTCATAACTCCCGACGCGGTGGGGTGGGTCGTTACCCCACGCTCAACCATGCGTAATTGTCTGTGAAGCGTTGTGTTCTTAAGACCGGTTTGCCTGTTTGCGGGAGGAAAACCCCCAGGATAAACGGGGGAGAAAAACCCTGCAGTCCACGCCCAATACCGGCTAACTTGGTCTGAGAAAGATCCTCGCGTCAGCGACAAGAATCGAACGCAGCTGACTGTGCGGACAGAAAGAAAATATAACGTGAATAAATCTAAGGCAACCTATAAGGAGGGGGGGGGAGAGAACCTCGTATTATGGATGGTTTTATAGAATATAGTGGTGATTATCATTTTATGGCCAACACTGCGAGAAATTTCTGATAAAAATGAACTTATACTGAAATTATCCAAGCACATATGAAGCAGGACGATCAAATTGATCAAATAGTAAACACGCTGGCCAAAGAAAAGAATGAACAATGGAAGCATGAGAAATGGAAAATATTCCGCTATGTTTTAATACTTTGGATCGTTGTAAGGAGGCAAATTAGTGCGATCTACGAAGAGATCTTTGTTTTCAGATGATGAACGTTAGAACAACAGCCTGCAGCCACCGATCAAAGAGTCCGGTAAGTGGTGCACTTCCACACTACGATGGAACTCGTAGCACTCTGTAAACACTGTCAAACCAAAAGCTGCCAACCGTTACAGGAAGGTTTGACGTTCCTTATCTCGTGAAAAGAATAAAAGGAAGACTTCCATTTCCGTGCGGATTTGCAACGCCAACTGTAAGTGCTAATTCGTGTTTTCTGATCAGATAAGAAAAAACTGAGAAATGTGAGGAACGAAGTTGGCAATAGGAAGAGATGAGAAAAGATGAACAGTTTATCCGAGTAGTCTCCATATTCGAGGAGATCTGAGTAAGAAATGTGCATTAGAAAATATAAGGAATTCTAAGAAATATACATCAGGAGGATAACGGAAATTGCAAGATGGCGTACATTTATTTGAAAATGGATTCCTTTTCAATGGTCCCAAAAATATAAAATTCATTCAGTTTATTAATACAGTGCAAATGAGGGTAGTGGAACATCTCAGTCCTATTAATGTCTTCTACGCATGGGAGTTGATTTTAACACCGGTAAACAATATAAGAAAGAAAAGTTTTATCGAGGTTAGCTCCGTTCGGATTTCATTTTAAGAAGACGCGCCAGAAATGTTTAGAATATTTCTATAAAGTCGTAAACTACTCTGAAATTAGATTTTTCCATTCCGAGGGATATAAAAATAAAACAAATTAAACATATTAAATCCTACTGCTTTAAACACATCCACAAAATATTTAGAAATACACAAGCCAGCAAATGATCATCAAGCAAAAGCCTAAAAAGGTTCCAATAGCGAATTGAGCGATTCAAAGCCTTTCTCTTCATTGTGGACCTTTGGACGTCCAATGGGGATGCGTTAAAATAAAGCTTTAAAGTAGCATGCAAATCATTTACTCATGTCTTCATTACAATTCTCAGAACGTGGAAATTGCTATTCCCATGCTGATCCTTTACAAAGTAAAGGATCAGCATGGGAATAACAATCAATATAAAATTGCATTTGTTAATTTTTATATGCAGCTAAATGGCTTTTGGGAAAATAGTTGCACGATGATGTTCGGTTATAAATTATGTTGTAGAGGAACTCTTGGCATTCGTATTTCAGACATGTGCCTTTAATTTCATGGTGAGATAGATTTCTTGTAGGGGGGCGAGTTCGAGGTGACACGAATAAAAATAAATACATCTATAATAAATAAAGAAAAATGACTGACACAACTCTGAGATACGACAATAATTTTTCAAAAAGAAGGATCATCGTAAAGATCCATAAAATATTTATTCGATCTTACTTTTGCGCTTGAAAGTCTTGTCTTGGGAAACTGAAGCGCATCTCAAAAACCTTAATTAAACCGACCATGGAGACAGAGGAAATATACACCCAACACACATCGATGGTTGTTCAGGAAAGGGAGCTAAGACATTTTCTTTCTTCCTTCTCCACCAAAAATACTAAAGGAATGTGAAATCTGAAGAATTATAGGAATACAGGAAGTCAGAAAGTGATGCACGTTCGAAGACCTTTTTTGACACACCCAACTGTGGCGAACTCTGATATGCCAAACATTTGAAGTTCTTTTGAATGCCTAAAAGACGGTCGACATGTATGGCATCAGTTTTCTGCAACTACACCTGTGAAATAACCAACGGTGTAATTCACTGTAGGACTTTATGGCATTGCACAGAAAACTCAGAACTCGATCAATCTCCAACATTATTATGCAGAGAATTAAAAATAGCTTTGTAAAGTAACTTTAAATTTGACCAGAGCGAGACACAGTTGCATGCTGTTAACTATTTGTTAGGATCGTGGCAAATACTTTATTTAATAAATACATAAATATTAGCACATACTAAAATGATTAGCAAATATTTTTATTCTTTAAAAGCTTTCTACTTCTATAATGAAATGTGTTAACGCAAAAAACATTCTACACATCCTTTTCTATACAACATTTTTTTTGTAAAGAAATGATTTTAGTTATCACTTAGTTCTGAGGGAAATGGCACAGTTGAACGCGCGTTATTATAAATCTTATTAAAAGAAAGATTTGCAAGCATTTTGACAGCGAAAAGAAAGAGTACTGTTGCTGCGCGAGTTTAATATTTTATAATAAACCGGAAGTACTGTCATAGCGTACTCTTGATTCCCAAAATAGATAAATACACTTAGTATTAGTATTTTTGTTGTCCTTGAGAGAGAGCTTTCTTAATGCATCAAAATGAAAGTAAGTACAGCTCTGAGTATGTCATCATACTTAATGACTGATCTCGTTCGGAGACTCATCCATTAATGTTTTCTAAATAAATTTCGAGATTAGTCTCTTAAACCGTTCATTTGCAGTGATTTATTTGCTTTTCCGTCGAATTTAAACTAAAATAAAGCGCATGAAATAATGATTGATGTTTTTTTCTTTCCTTTAGAGAAACATGCAAAATGGTTCAATGCTGTTTGTAATCTGTTACTTTGAATAGCTCACCAGTGCACAGGAGTTCTTATATTAGTAATTCATTTTCCATCTCTTATATCAGTAATTTTCAGTATTTCTAAGCTGGACAATAGCTTTACAACCGAAATCCGACGCAGCACCCAACATAACACAATATTCATTCCACATTAGCCTTCTTTTTTTAATTTTTTATTTTTAGGAACAATACTCACAGATTATTCCTTGAGTATTTAATCTCACAAATATTCAAACATTATTAATGTTTCTTTCTTTTTTTATCCAACGTATCCACTGCAATGGCTCTACTTCTATTGTTTAGCACTACTACAAGCTTATTAGCATGCACTTAGCGTGACATCGCATTGACACATATACTCTCTATTTTATTATCTCATTACGCTCTCTTTCCAGTACATGCAGATGTTGAGTGTAGAGATGCTAATAAGACATTATCGTTAATGTTTCTCTTCATGTATAAGACAAATGAAGAGCAAGAGGAGATTAATGTTAATTAGTTAGTTATGATTATTAACGAAGAATGTAAAACTTGTTTTAATGTCAAATGATATAAGATATTATGCATAAAATAATATTGAATCTTATTGAAAAAAATTGAAAATTAAAAATTATTGAAAAAAATTGAAGAACAAAATTACTGAAAAAAATTGAAAAATAAAATTCTTAAAAATATAGAAAAATAAAATTCTTGAAAAAAAAAAAAACTATTCATTTGATTAAACCAAATAGAAATTACAATTGCATCAGGACATTTAACCAGTAATTAATATGAATATTCATAAGAAACATTTCATGTAGAATCCCTTATAATAATTACAATCACATTCAAAATGCCGCCTGATAAATTCTACTTTTTCTGTCTTTTTACGAGATGCATACATCCTGCCATTGTAACTAGTCTTATCATTTGCGATTGGAAAGAATTAGCATTTCGACGAGGCAACTCTTATCCCGACCAAGACGAATGTGCTTATGCTTAGCTGTGTGTGTGTGTGTGTATTACCCGCCAGAAACAAATACCATCTTCATGCGAAACTAATTAATCCTCATTTAGTAGGAAAGTCCTTGAATGTTCCTCGCATTCCAAACGGAAACTATTCTAATCAAGGATGATAGAGCAGTTGGCTTCGTCTTTTTTTTTTTTCAACCATTCAGTGTCAGTAGAATAAAAATATTCTATCTCGGTTTATCTCATCATCAAAGATCTCCAGGGTATCAGGGGGAGACTCAGCGAGGGATGCCGTGGATCACCCACACCTGCTCTTCAACTCATTCGCGTTAAATGCACTCGGCACTTCAACGGGCAAACTCGCTGCTCTGTGAAGGAAAAATCCATCTCTTCCTTAACCGTGCATAAAATTAAGGATCCCTACGTTCTCTCCACTTTCAATATAACGAAAAATTGCATCCGTTGATAACTTATAACACCCTTTCAGCAGTTTTTGACGGACCTCCATCATATCGTACCTATTTCCTGTTCACCAGGTCTCTGCAGTAATATTTTTGGTATCTTCTTTGCGCCATTTCACAGCTTCGATGTACTATTATTACCATAAAAACGGCAACGTTCCTCGTACATGTTATGCTTTTAAAATCATTAGCAAGCATTTCAACATCAAGAACGAGAAATATTGTAGAACGTGCAATTAATAAAGAAGCGCAAGAAAATAAGACTATATTTGCAATTTAAATCGGCAAAATTGAGTAAAAATTGTCCTTTCGCATCATTGATATCAGTTCAGCTTATAATGAATTAAAAAGTTTAGTTGAGGACGCAAATTTTGCCTTACCAATGCAGCTGTAGCCATTATCATGAAGAGTGTATCCTTCGTTGCACGAGCATTCGTAGGTCCCATCATGAAGGTCAAAACAAAGGTGTTGGCACGGGTTATCTTGTCTGCACTCGCCTGCAAGTAAAGAAATAGTGTGTCTTACACCATTTTGTATAAACGTGTATGTCATGTTTGACCCCATTGTTTTAACAGATCAAAAAATATAGCATGATATACCTTGTATATTGAGCATATATATATATATATATATATATGTGTGTGTGTGTGTGTGTGTGTGTGTGTGTGTGTATATCCATCTATCATCCATCAGTGGTTCTAACAGGCACTTAAGCGCCTTCCAAGTGTCCTTGGATTTCCTCACCTTAATACGAGGATAAGACGGTTATCCGTATGCCTTTAAGTATCTTGTCTGTAAATTGCGTGTGTTCTACTGGTTTTCCTGTTCTGTGGGACGAAAAACCCGAGTTTCTGGGAGGAAACCTTCTACCACCGTATGAGACTCACCTGTAGTCGAAAGAGACCAGTGATGTGAGGATTTTTCCGAGGTCTTTCCGACCAAAGGGCTTCGTCTGTACCGCCTGAGCAACGGAGGCTCCTCTATATATACGCATTTCAATATTTTGATTTGATTATTTCTCCAATGACAGATGATGTCAATGAATAATAAATTGTGTTTTCACTGAAAAAGCTTGATGTCCGACATTTTTTTTTCTAAAAAAGTGTTTATGATATTCATTTACAGTATATTTTTATAAACTGAACTTTTAATAATTATGTTTCTTTTTTTCTTTCAGTATTCTACATACATTCGCTTTACGTTCGGTTCGTAAAACAGTGTGACGTCACCAAGTGGTGCGGCATCGTAATGATAACGCCATTAAAAGAAGCTCACTAAAAAGTCGTGATACAATCCCTTCTGAATTTCTGTCGTTCACGACGTTTAATCACTAGCGTAGCACAAACAGAAAAGAATAATAATGATAATGTTTTCCACAATTAGTTGTTACTTGTCCTATCATAATTTTTGTGCTTGTTCAGTAAATGGCTTTAGGAATCAGCAGAACGACCGATGAAACGTAATTTATTGTAAATGGCACGTAAACTTCAGGGGGTTTCAAAAATGAGTTGAACCTCTTAAAAGAAATGGGTCTTTCAAGAGGTTCAACTGATTTTTTTTTTCTTTTGAACGAATGAAAAAAAGCGAAGAACAGAACTTCAGTTGAAAGTGATCTGCAATCTCGTCACTGTCGAGAAATGAAGAAACAGCGAGTAAAATAAAAAAGTGCTTAAGTTTGAAATTATCGACCATTAACTGTACGAGAAATAACCAAAGTAAGTTGGAAATCCCAAAGGCTCTTCAAGATCTGAACAGGAAGAGCCTTTCAGCTGAGTTCGTGCGATGCCTGCTTAGCAACGAAAAAAATCGCTCAAAGAAAAAAAAACAAAAAAGGAAAAACACTGCGAATATAGCAGCACCCACATTCGCCAGATTGGCTTTTTTCTTTTTCTTTAAAGGAAGCTCAGGAAGATTTGTTTTTTTCTCCTTTTTTTTCTTTAAAGGAAGCTCAGGAAAATTGTGAAAGTGTTTACAATTTGATAACTTCGAAGTCATTAAAGAAAAATCGACGAAGATATTTTTGGAGATTCCCTAAAACGAATCCAACAGTAGCAGAGACGATGGAACTTGTGGATTCAATGAACAAACTGTGAATCTTTAAGATTGCTTGTCCAATTACATCAATTTGGACGCTTTTTTTTGAATATTTCCTGCATTTGTATTTTTGACGCAATTCGTTTTGTGCGTGTAATTTTAATAAATACTTAATAATTTCTATGACTAAACAGAAAAAGAAATTTCTCCGGAATTTTTACAATACAAATTACAGAACTCTCTCGGATAGTACGTATGCTTAAACGCATTCAGTCCCACCACTAATTGAGCAATTTCACTTTCTTGCTAATAACCATATTCTTCTCTGACGACTTCTTAATTCTGAGACGAGTCCTCACAGTTCTGATAACCGAACTCGTTCTCCAAAACGATTTAATTGACAGATGCGCGAACTGTCTGCTAAAAGCTGCATCAGCAGATAATTGGTTACTTTTAGTTTCTCGTGCGTTACATTTTACGATCTCATTTTCCATACGCAGAGTCAATAAAATAGTCTTAGTATACACCTATTTAAAACAGAAATTGATTTTTTGTTCAAGAAGTTGGGATTGATTTTTTTTTTATTTACAAGAAATCTCTCGTTTAAACTGAAGTTTAGCTATCAAGTTACATTAGAGGATTCTCGAAGTAATAGAAGTATGGCTATCTAAGAACAGAATATCGGTCAAACTCCACTAGGTAAACACAAGACTCTGCGCTCAAAATCGATCTCAGGAAGAGGAATTCTGTTGCCGTTTCATTGATCATTTTAGCCACAGCGCGCCATTTATATAAAATGACTGCAATCAACGTGGATTTTGTAGGAGATTTATCTCACCTCTTTCACCCGGAAACTTTTCGATGAAATATTTCCGTGATGGACCACATGCCGGTAATGTTTACATTATTTCACTCTTTGATTAGCACGCTTCTTTATGAAGCATTTCCAGTAAAATACTCCTCGAACTCATAGCATTCGTAAATTCCATTTGGAGATTTTGCATTTCACTTAGCGCAAAAAAATACCTTTTTGGTGCATAAAATATCGATTCTTTAGAGACGCTGATGAAATCTGAGTCTTGAAAGATGTTTCAGGCTTCCGATCAGAGAAGTGTATCAAAGTCTTGAAGGATAACTGAAATTAAGTTAGTTCCTTCTTACACATTTACAGGATTATTTTAAAAAAATATATATTTTTTGCTATGAAAGTAGTACTCAAAATTCAGCTACTGCATTCCACATTAGGTCCATAATTAAAAAACAACAATTTTTTTTGTGCAAGACTTTTCATTCGAAGCAATAATCGGAGAGAAATTTGGAGTTCTGATTAATTTTCGTTTAACGCCTCTCATTCACTGCTCAGTTCCATCACGAGAATTCCTTTTTAGCAAAAGAAATATTTCTAAAAACATTATTCGTTAATTGAAAATTCCAAAAACAAAACCGGTGTTTTCACTAATATAAAAATAAGCGACGACAACACTCGTAGTATTGTTTTTTTTTTTTCATAATTATGCTAAATTAAAGAGAAATTTAAAGGAAAGTAATGCAAATGATCCATAAGTTATACAGCGCAAAGAGAAGGCAAATAAATAAAGTGTAAAATATATATTAAAAAAGTAAAGAATCCGGAACAATTTTGAATGTTCCCCTGTGGTTACAAAGGGATTTAGAAAGTATTTTTGCGGGCTTATACGTGATCTGAAGAAAAGGAACTACTTAATAATTCCGCAAGCAAGTAAACAGGATTCGAATCTATCCAATTTATTTAATGTCATAATAAATGAGGAGACAACTGATAACTTTGGAATTGGGATGATGCGCCTTCTCGAGTAACATACAGATGTACGTCAGGTTTCATAAATCCACTGGGATCATTTTCAATGAACTGCTTAAACTGGAAATGGTACCTTGCGATTAGCCATTTGCAAGGATTATATCAATTCTTAGGGGAAGTCCACAGAATAAAGGGAAAGTAGTAGGGTAGGTACTAATAACCAGAGCAAGATCAGATAAGGAATCGTGACGTGATTGGTTGTTCATCTCATCACGTCATTGTCTGTGTGACGTCATGGGTTTGGAATGTTTAGAATTTCTCTGGGGGGAATATCTGTCAATGATTTCAGTTCTTGTGTTTTGGTTCACGTATGGAATTATGGGTGATGGTAGAGATAAGGATTCGTGTCGTGATTGGTGGGACACATTTAACCACATCAAGATCAAGATAAGATAAGGAATGGTGATGTGAATGTTTGTCGTTATCACATGAAGATAAGTGACGTTATTGTTTTGAATGGAAAGAAAGAAAGATATATTAGCGGATAAGGAATCATGTCGTCATTGGTGGGACACTCTTAACCAGATCAAGATCAAGATAAGGAATCGTGACGTGGATATGTGTTATTATAGAGTTTGGAATGTTTGGAATTTCGCTGGGGGCCCCCCTTCTGTCAGGGACATTGCACGGTGTGTAGGGTTCACATGTAGTTTTGTGGTTATTTTTTAGAGATAAGAATCGTGACGTTATGTGTTTGGAAATTTCTGGGGAACATATGTCTGTCTGTAATATCATGTGGTGTTTTGGTTTGGCTATGGAATTGTGGGCGATGTTTTTGAGATAAGATATCTTGGAATTTTCCAGGGTGACACACACACACACACATCCATCATTGTCATCATGTTTTGTCTTTGGTTGTCTATAGATGTCTGTACTAATTTTCCAATACAGTTTGGGTATTTTTTCTTGTTAAAAGACTATGGGAATTCTTGTATACTAGAGTCTAGTGGTGCCAGCTTTTAGGGTTTTCTGAATAATTTAATTATATGCTGGCATCCCTCAAACACTTTTTTCCCATAGCTCATAAATATTATATTCTATATTCATATTCTAAAGACTATGGGAATTCTTTCTAGAAATTCTAATGATAATTTAAATTCGTGTCTTTCCAGAATGGCTCTTATAAATGCAAATATTCCAAAATAGTTTAATTTTATATCCACAGCACAACACAAACGCTCACACAGAACAATATTTCTGTAAGTAACCACAAAATATAGTTGACTACATCGTTTAGATTTCCACCCGTTTGGTTCTGTTCGTTTTCTTGGAGACAACTCATTAATTTCCGGTCTTAGTTTTTGACCTCTATCACACTATGGAAGTGTTTGTATTAATCACATCCTGTAATATATGAGTTGGGGTATGGTTCAAAGGGTATCATTTTCCCACCGTTGGAAGTTTCGCAAACACTTACATATGACTAAGTGATTAGCATTCACATGATTGTCAGGACACATATCCTAAAATTATTCATTCCTGATAAAGGATTTTATACACTTATTGTTTTCAAGTAGATAGTTTCAAGTAGGCTTGTTTCTTTGTTTGTTTACATTTTGTGTAGCTAGGAAACTGGAATTTATTTCAAACGAATATTAGCTCTGTAATATATATACTTTGTTAATTTCTATGTTACCTTTTATTTGACTGTAATATTATTAACAAATTGTATTTACTGAATCTAACATACAGAAATTAAATAAAGTGACAAAGACAGTATTTTTTTTCTTATTCTTCTGATTTCACATTTGTGCTGATGTTTGTAGTTTATGATTTCCCACTGGTGCTCACATATAATTTACATGATTTTTCTCCATGTGACATTTCAAAACACGATTACATAGTTTTTACATAGTTCAATTACGTAAAACTCATTTCCGTTAGTCACCTCCAACTGATACTGATAACTTTGGAGTTAAAAAAATAACACTTTTTTTCCTCCAAAGTTATCAGTATCAGTTTGAGGTGACATCACTAAAAGATATCCGCAAATGATAGCTCACTCATCTCCACTAGCCTGAGCAGACATCTTCTGAAGGAGAGTGGGAGAATAGGGGGATTATGGGATTAGGGAGTGGGGTGGTGGAGCATTGCAGGGAAGACCTCTGTCACCCTCTTGACTACCTTTTCACTATGAGACACAGAGATAAGATTTACACTATGATGTCTCACATCAACATCATATCCAACAGCATGTAGAAACATGTCTGTGAATCATCTGCATGAAAGCTTTATTTTGGAAGTAACAGTCAGGGTTAAGGGTCAGGTAAACAGTACTATAAGGAAAAACAAATGAGTCAAGTGTCTTTGCAGTTACAGCAAATTCGTTCAGGCAGTGCAGCTATCATATTGTGTTGCAGTGTTTTGTGTCCAGGAAAGTAAAGTAAAATAATGGGCGAGTCACAAAAGTCATTGAAATTTTCATTCTCCAGGAAAATAGCATGAGACAAAATTATTCACATAGCTCTAAAAGGATGGAAACCAATTATTATTTTAGAAGACACATGCATTGTGATGTATTTATCCGGAACCCCTTGGGAAAAGATATGCAGGAAGTGGTCTGATATCCTCAGCTACTTGCAAAGAAGAGTTGACTACAAAATGGACCACGGTGATTGTTATATTCTGAAATGCCAAGATGGGGAACAAATACTTGATGATACAGGAGCTGATGGAAGTAAAGTTTTTTCTATTAGTTGTGATGAAGCTGAGAGATTTTCAACAAAAATGTATGACATTGATAATCATTTACTATTTTTGGAAACTGAATTACCAGCTATTCATATCATGGGAAAAATTATCGCTAATCATTTAAATTCATCAATGGTAAAATTAGACTTTCAAGATTTTATCCAATTCGATAAAGATTCTTTATTTTGGGACATTTACGAACATTTTGTGAAAACAGTTTTTGTATAATTGTTGACAAAAGAATACACAGAATGTTTAGGGAGGCATGGTGTCATTTCCAGATTGACACAATATCAAATGTATGGCAGTGTGGTTACCATAGTAACTGCTCTAAAAACTCTTTTGTGTGACCAGCTATTTTGATGTAATGTAACCAAGAAACAGTGAGTAAAGAAAATTTTTTTATTGAACTTTTTGGAAAATGTTAAGAGTGTAAACTAAATATTGTGAAATATTTTAGGTAATTACATGTTTCGAATTTTTCTCTGTGAATATACTTGTAAATAGTATTTCAGCAAAATAAAATATGCATTTGTAAACTTAAATGAACAAAGATGTGTACTTTTGCTTTTTGTGTTTATCCACATTCAGTTATTCTGATTAGATTTTTTTATTTTTTATTCACTTATTCTGATTAGATTTTGATATTTAAATCTATAACTTTATACCTTAATGCATTCTGGTTAATTATTGTAAAAAATCACTACTGTGAAATTAATGTCAGGGATGGGGGGGAAAAGTGGTGAAAACTGATATCCATGTAATTGATTATTTTAGAAATTGTCTAATGCTACCTATTGACATTGTTTGAGTTATCTGGAAACAATTCGCTCACATAATCGAAAATCCGAACTGTTAGAATTTGGTTGTTTTACACAGAGAGAGAGAGAGAGAGCAGCTAATTAACCCAAAACATGACTTAAACTCTCAAAGTTTGGTATAGAAAACATATTTGTACTCTCCAGATAACACAAATACAAATTGTACCTTTCCACACACAAAGTAAGATAAAAACACACCAACAGTATATCCAACAGCATGCAAAAACATGCTGTTGAGTCATCTGTACAAAAGGTTAATTTTTGAAGGAACAGTCAGGGTAGGGCATACTAAGGGTAAACAGTACTATAAGAAAAAACCATAGAGTCGAGTGACTTTGGACTTAAGGTAATTGTTCATCCACTGCAGCTCTTGTATTGTGTTTGGTAATGTAAAAATAATGGGTGAGCCATAAAATTCTTTGAAAGTTTCTTTGTGGAAATTTCTAATTGTTCAGAATATTGTAACATAAAGTTAACATAAAATATAGGAACAGAGCAAATAATCAGTGAAATATTAATAATTATAATAAATAACTATTTATTTGTGGTGCCAAATGAAGTCATGCAAGAGAATGATGGAAAATGAATAGGCAAAATCTGCAGTGGGTGAAAAATACGAATTTTCGGTTATCATTGGTATAATTGACGTACAATTTCTTTCGAATAAGACTCCAAATTTATTTCCTAAAGAAATTTGTATTTCTGATGGAATTATTGTAAGATATGCATTGAATTCACCTTGTAGTTTTTAATGTCACCACTTGGGTGACATTAAAGTCCTATCTAGGTGGAGCGCCCTCTAAGGGCAGTAGTAGGTGGCCTTAATGTAAGGTGGGACCTCTGGTGATGAGTGTTTCCCAAATCTTCGGAAGCTTAATGCAACCGTATTTATTAAGATTTGGTTGGTTTCTGAGAGCTGCTGCTGCTTCTAAGAAAAGTCTCTCTTTCTTGAATTTGCTGCGGTGGAGCATGGCGGTTTTCTTCCATGATACTCTGTGGGTGGTGTCCAAAACATGGTCAGCCAAGCCTGACTGGCCATAGTTATGTTTACATATGTAAGATTTGGGTTCCTCCAGGCGGATGGATGCTGATCTGCCTGTCTGTCCAAAGTATGGCAGCCTACAGGAACAATTCTATTAAATTCTATTTTAATTCTTTTTGAGTGTTGTAAAAAAATCCATTAAGCCTCCAACATGATGTCCTCACAGCACTTAAGCCTCTACACACGAATTAACAAGGTTAATAGGGAGGCCTGTTTTTGATTTAAATGAAATTGGATCCCAAAACGTGAAAACATAACGTATACTTTTAAATGCTTTTGGAAACATAACGAAAGATTCTGTGCTTTTAATAATGTTCAGAAATATGTGCATTGGTTTCAAAAAAATAAATATGCAACCCTTAATTTTACTAGAGTAATAAATTACCAATGATCACCAAATGAAAATTAACTTTCAGATGAGAGTCACATTGCGAAAAACCACATTATGGCAATTCCACAAGCATGGGAAGAAGCTTTGAACAACACTGAAAATTTAACAATAAGAAGATTAAGGAACAAAAAAAAAATAGATTCTATTTTTCACTTTATTTATTTTCTGAGTTATTTTCAGTAAATACAATTTGTAAATAATATTTCACTCAAATAAAATGTGTAAATTTAAATGAACGAATTGGGTGTTGTTGATGCGTTATACAAATATAAGTAAGACCATAAAATTTTTTTCCTTGTGAAATTTCATGCCACAAACTAACCAGAGACCTTTTTTTTGATACTCTGCTCAGTGAAACTGTATCAACTCTTGGAAACCAAAATGGGTATTAAATTAATGGGCAGAATTTTAGTGGAGAATATTTCACCTGAAAAGTGACAAAAAATAAAACGGTATCGTAGCATGCAGATAAAAAGTGAATCAACATGCATATATCAAAATATACTCGCCATTGGACGAGAAAAATCAAAAATATTAACGAACTTAATAGCCAGACTTGTGCTTCATTTAAATGATACCAAATGATGAAAGCAATTATGTGCATGAATTTCAAAACTTTGAAAAAGCCGATGAATTTCTTGTTTGCTGTGATCATAAATATTTATTTGAGGGTAAACTTTTTTTTTCTTTACAATTTTTCTTTCCTTTTTTCTGTGCTAATTTTCTTTGAAATAAGAATAAATAATTATTTATTTGTATTGGAGAGAATATCTAATATAATAATTGTGTTAATATATATATATATATATATTAAATATATATATATTAAATATATATATATTAAATATATATATATATATTAAATATATATATATATATATTAAATAAATATATATATATTTAATGAATCTTATATATTATAAGATTCATTAAATACAATTTGTTAATAATATTACAGTCAAATAAAAGGTAACATAGAAATTAACAAAGTATTTATATTACAGAGCTAATATTCGTTTGAAATAAATTCCAGTTTTCTCGCTACACAAAATGTAAACAAACAAACAAACAAGCCTACTTGAAACAATCTACTTGAAAACAATAAGTGTATAAAATCCTTAATCAGGAATGAATAATTTTAGGATATGAGTCCTGACAATCATGTGAATGCTAATCACTTAGTCATATGTAAGTGTTTGCGAAACTTCCAACGGCGGGAAAATGATACCCTTTGAACAATACCCCAACTCATATATTACAGGATGTGATTAATACAAACACTTCCATAGTGTGATAGAGGTCAAAAACTAAGACCGGAAATTAATGAGTTATCTCCAAGAAAACGAACAGAACCAAACAGGTGGAAATCTAAACGATGTAGTCAACTATATTTTGTGGTTACTTACAGAAATATTGTTCTGTGTGAGCGTTTGTGTTGTGCTGTGGATATAAAATTAAACTATTTTGGAA
This sequence comes from Typopeltis vanoorti, assembly GCF_054136105.1. Lineage (NCBI taxonomy): Eukaryota > Metazoa > Arthropoda > Arachnida > Uropygi > Thelyphonidae > Typopeltis > Typopeltis vanoorti. The sequence continues at coordinate 174,974,354 of NC_143551.1, read as the reverse complement.
TATTTGCGTTTATAAGAGCCATTCTGGAAAGACTGTAATTTAAATTAGCATTAGAATTTCTAGAAAGAATTCACATAGTCTTTAGAATATGAATATAGAATATAATATTTATGAGCTATGGGAAAAATGTGTTTGAGGGATGCCAGCATATAATTAAATTATTCAGAAAACCCTAAACGCTGGCACCACTAGACTCTAGTATACAAGAATTCCCATAGTCTTTTAACAAGAAAAAATACCCAAACTGTATTGGAAAATTACTACAGACATCTATAGACAACCAAAGACAAAACATGATGACAATGATGGATGTGTGTGTGTGTGTCACCCTGGAAAATTCCAAGATATCTTATCTCAAAAACATCGCCCACAATTCCATAGCCAAACCAAAACACCACATGATATTACAGACAGACATATGTTCCCCAGAAATTTCCAAACACATAACGTCACGATTCTTATCTCTAAAAAATACCCACAAAACTACATGTGAACCCAACACACCGTGCAATGTCCCTGACAGAAGGGGGGCCCCCAGCGAAATTCCAAACATTCCAAACTCTATAATAACACATATCCACGTCACGATTCCTTATCTTGATCTTGATCTGGTTAAGAGTGTCCCAGCAATGACGACATGATTCCTTATCCAATAACATATCTTCCTTTCTTTCCATTCAAAACAATAACGTCACTTATCTTCATGTGATAACAACAAACATTCACATCACCATTCCTTATCTTATCTTGATCTTGATGTGGTTAAATGTGTCCCACCAAGCACGCCACGAATCCTTATCTCTACCATCACCCATAATTCCATACGCGAACCAAAACACAAGAACTGAAATCATTGACAGATATACCCCTAGAGAAATTCCAAACATTCCAAACCCATGACGTCACACATGCACAATGACGTCATCAGATGAACAACCAATCACGTCACGATTCCTTATCTGATCTTGATCTTGATCTGGTTATTAGTGCCTACTCTGCTACTAGGGAGGCATGAGAGACCATCGCATCTTCTGCTTCTTAGTTTTATGGACAAAGTAATGGAAAATTAAAATGGAAAACATGACAGGAATCACGATGAACAAGAACGGTATGGTTTCATTAAGAGGAGGTCGATCGTGATAAATATTTTTTGTGAAGAGACGAAGAGGGAAATAGACCGAGTTAATGGGATTCAACATCACATCCGTTTACTTCGATTTACTGAAAGCTTTTGGTGCGTTCGCATGCGAAGCCGTTGATTAAAATGCGCCCAATAACTGTTGATGATCACCTGCTGAGATGAGTAGGAAATGTCTTGTTAGACAAAATAGAGAAAGTAGTATTTAGGAAGGATTAGCTTATTAATATTTTAGAGGAGAGAGAGCGAGCGAAGGTCTCCAGGGTTAGGCATTACGGCCTTGGTTTTAATCTATACAACTTATTTCCATTCAGATCGTTGATAAAATTTATTTCTTTGCAGATGATGTGAAGTAGGAAGAATAGTCAGTGGTTCGAATGACTTCAGGTTCGACGGGTTTATTTTAAACGAGAGGGAGTGAAATGCACGTGAACATGCGGAAATATATGTGATCTGAAGAGAAGGAATTAGATGGATATGAGGTGATTTTTGTATACGAATCTTACTCACGAAAGATTGTGACTAAGGCTTATATAATCCGTCAATCCTGCTCAAGAGACCAATCCGAAACGTTTCTTATTATTTCTGGGCCACAACAAACAGGGCGGTGATCTGACAATGAGTGTTGAACGTCATCTGCCACCTAAACTCATTCGAATCTTCAATCTATTCATTGCAAGGCGTTATCCACTCGGCCAACCAGGGCGACATGAATTGACAGGCGTTAAAAATATTGAATGAATACAAGCACTTGGGAATCTTAGTTAATGGAGAATTTAACTACCTTACCGGTCATTACAGATCAAATACTCATCCTCATACACTTCGTATCCATCACATATTTCAATGTAATATCAATGGTATTACAATTTTAATATGCACTTCGCATCCGTGATAACCTTGACGTCTATGGCCGATAGTGTGGTTCATGTTAATAAGACAAAGTAGTATATAGTAGGGATAATTAAAAGAAGCGCAACTTATAGGAGAAATTTATGGCATTTTTATATAAGTATGTGGTTCCCGCCAATAATGGACAGTGCTCATAATTTTGGTAACTCAAGAAATAAATAATGTTAAAATCGAAGATAATCAGAGAAGAATTGCATCGTGATAGTTGTGAGAATGTTATATATATATATATATATATATATATATATATATATATCGAACCACAATGAAAGCTATTATTAGAAAATGATGAAGACGAGAAATATTTCATTGAAATAATTACTTTATTTAAAATATTGCATATAATGATTATCCAATTTAGACATTTTGAACTTATCTAATAGTGCATAATAAAATTTTTATTATTTGGTTCATCAATCGGAAGATTGGTGGGTTGGAGGAGCAATGCTTCTTTACTGGGAAGGAATGATTGCAGAAAAATGTAGTTTCCTGTTGCCTTTCTTGCCCAACGTCAAGCATTTTAGATCCGTATGATAGGTATGTTCACGGGGACAGTCCGCCTGTTTTCAGGGATGAAAAACCCGAATTTCAGAGCGAGGAAATCCTCCACCTTCATACGACACCGGCTCTCACATTCAGCTTAAAAGGTCCGATCGAGCTTCTTCGCATCATAGACGCCATTCGAACCCAGATCTTTCCAACCATGGAATTCCGTCGTAACCAACAGAGCTACGTAAGGTCTGTAAATAAAAATAAAAACATATATAAAATAAACAGATGTGGAAGAATGAAAGAGCTGTCAGTGTGAATTCGTGCAAATCAGTCTACAGTTGGAATGATGGTGTCGTGTGCTGCTCGAAATTTTGCTAGCACTGAGTTAGTCGGTCTTCGACTGGTAATTAATTACCCTCTAGGTGATTTTTCTCTTTACAAACATAAAACCAAACTCTTGATAGTAATTATAAAATCATGGTATAAAATAATATTTTGTAATTCGTACTTGGAATTTATACTTTTCCCACAGTACACGTGCTTGGTGAAAGTCCTTTAACGGATGGCCATTAATGAAAATAATGTGGTGAACTATTCAAAGCAGGCAGAATATGATTCCAGATAGCTTATCTCTGTTACAGTTTTCAGAGATACTGTTGAAGAGTGTCACTTGGATGCATCAAGTGAAGTTTGTGTGCTTTAGTCTTCATTTTAAAACTGCGCACGCGACTCATTGTTAGTTACTTCATCATCATCATCATTATCTTTTCAAGGATTTAGGTACAGAGCAGCTTGTTCAGAAGTAATCTAATATTGAATTCCATCCTCTTGCTGCCCCCAAGTATATTTATGTATGTCTTTATGTTTATAGAAAGACTTCATTATTTTTAGGCTATTTTAAGCTACAAAATGAAGCTACAAAACGGAAGAAGGTATAGTTAGTGGGATAGAATGTGTAGGTTATAGTGTGTTTAGGAGGGACAGAGAGAATAAAATGGGGGGGGTATTATTGATGATAGCTGATGAACTGCAGCCAAGGAGAATTGAAATTGTATTGCAGGATAGTGAAAGGAGCTCATTTGAGGCTATTTGGTGTGAGATTGACACTGGCAGAATAAAATATACAGTTGGGTGCTGCTATAGACCAGGTGATGGAATACATGGTGGAGATAGTATGCATAGGGAAATTGATGAAATGAGTGGAAGGAAGGTAATTATTATGGGGGATTTCAACTATGGTAACATTGATTGGAAGGAGGAGAGGACACATGTGAGGAAGGAAAAGGATTTTATTCAATTATTAAGGGATAACTATCTGAGACAGCATGTAATTGAAAATACTAGGGGTGTGGAGTGCTTGACCTGGTAATAGCATCTGAGAATTTGACCATGTTGCCACCTATTGGTGAGAGTGATCATAAGGTCTTGACCTGGGAAGTGGCTAAAGGTGTGGAATTTTCGATTAAGACAGGGTATATGTGGAATTACCGTGCTGGCAAGTATGACAAGCTTAGGAGATTGCTTGGATCAGTGCCATGGCATGTACAACTGCAAGGGCTGGACGTCGATAGAGCATGGGAAGTGGTCAAGGAGCATTTACAGGAGGTAATGGCTGATTGTATACCTAGGGTCCGAATAGTTAAAACAAGTAGGGATTAAATGGATGAATAACACCATTAAGCTTGAGCTGCAAAAAAAGAAACAACTCTGGAGGGAATTTAAAGAAAGGGGTGACCTGCAGGCACACGAACGGTATGAAGTGCAGGCCAGAAGGGTATTGAGTGTGGTAAAAACAGCAAAAGCGGACTATGAAAGGAAACTAGCTTTGCAAGCAAAAGAGAATCCAAAACAGTTCTTTCAATATGCTGCAAGCAAGAAAAAAACTGTACACGGTAAAATGATTTTAAGGAATGACGATGGTAAGGAGGTCACTGAATCAGTCGATATAGTGGAGTTACTGAGCGCCCACTTTGCAAAAGCATATCATCCAGGTGGTGACATTGAAAAAGTGAAGGAACCATTAATTTATACGGGAATAGTGATGAATGAAGTGGAGGTGACTAGTCCATTACAGAACCTTAATGTGAATACATCTGTGGGATTGGATGGTATACCGGCACGGGTCTTGCGTGAAGCAGCTAAAGAATTATCAGTGCCCTTGACCATGTTGTTTAATCTGAGTCTCAGGTCTGGCTTAGTCCCGAAGGTGTGGAAAGAGGGGAAAATAGTTTCACTACATAAAGGAGGATCCAAGACTACGGTTGCAAATTACCGTCCGATCAGCATATCAGGAGTCGTTGTCAAGGTTTTAGAGAAAGTAGTCAAGGGAAAAATACAGGAATGGATTGATGAAAACGAGATACTGTACAGGGGACAGCATGACTTTGTGAAGGATCATGCTGTCCCCTGTAGATCATGCTTCAGTAACTTGCTCGAGTTTTATAACAAGGTGACGGCTGAACTGGATAAGGGAATGGGTTTACAGCTGGACCTGGCAAAAGCGTTTGACAGGATACCACATGGAATACTAATCCGTAAACTACAACATATGGGAATGGATATAGGGTTGGTGAGGTGGATAGGTGGTTGGTTGATGGAGAGATATCAAAGAGTAGTTTATTCAGGAGTAGAGTCCAAAAGACGGCCTGTGACTAGTGGTGTGCCGCAGGGTTCTGTTCTTGGACCACTGCTGTTTAATCTGTTCATTAACGATATAGGGAAGGATCTAAGTGGAACAATTCATTTGTTCGCTGATGATGCAAAGTTGGGTAGGGCAATAGTGAATGCAGAAGATGTCAAAGTCTTGCAGGATGACTTAGATAGATTGGAGTTCTCGGCTAAGGAGAATGGATGTCAATTTAATGTGACAAAATGTAAGGTTATGCATTTTGGTGTGAAAAGATTAGCAGCAGTATACCACATTGGTGGAACTGTACTCCAAGAGATTGATGAGGCCAGGGACTTGGGAGTGTTGGTGGATAGGGAGATGAAGTTTAGGGGGCACACTGCAAAAGTAGATAAATCAGCTCATCAACTCACTTGGTTGTTGAAAAATACCTTGACGAGCAGAGACAAGCAAGTTATTGTACCTCTGTACCGAGCCTTGATAAGACCTCATCTCGACTACTGTGCCCAGATTTGGTCACCTCGGTTCCTTCTTGATGGGGAGGAGGTGGAGATGATCCAGAGGCGAGTGACTAAGATGATAGTAGGTCTATGGAATGAACCTTATGAGAACAGGTTGAAGATTTGTGGGTTGCAGAAACTAGTTGATAGGCGGAGGAGGGGAGATATGATCGAGACATTCAAATTGCTAAAGGAATTCTATAGGATTAATTCAGAGGATATTTTTGAGATTAGGACTGGTGGTGGGAGAACTAGGGGACACCTATGGAAGCTGGGCAAGAGTGTGGTTAGCAGGGGTGTTAGAGCTGGGTTCTTTACTTTTAGAGTGGTAAATGAGTCTGTTGTGGGTGCTATGACGGTGAACGAGTTCAAGACAAGGTATGATAGATACTGTGAGAATGTAATCGCATAGTTATGTGGACATGATGTTTAGGGCCTCCTAAACTTAAGCTGCCAGAGTCTGTTGTGGGTGCTATGACGGTGAACGAGTTCAAGACAAGGTATGATAGATACTGTGAGAATATAATCGCATAGTTGTGTGGACATGATGTTTAGGGCCTCCCTCGATGAGTCTAAGGACTCCTGGAGTCGCCCGAAATAATAATAATAATAAATAATAATAATAAAAATTGATCAATTTTTTACCATTCCTGTTTAGAACATGTTCTCCGTATATTCCTATATTATTATTAATTTTCGTGTTTCCAATTCTTGCATTTAAGAGTCCTGCTAAAATTAAATAAACATTTTTATTTATTGTAATGAAGAGCCAGAGGCTTCAATTCGGCGACATAAACTTATTTAAGTTAAGGGATGTTACATCCCATATCGTTTCTTAGCCGAATAAGAAACTCAAAGAGTTTCATGCCGAATATAGTATAAACTATATAAAGTTCGGGGATTCCAAGCGTAAGCAAATACCTGGATACTGCTGCAACTAACCCTTAAGGTAGGGCAAGCTGAGGCGACTCATAGCAAAGGTGGAGCAAGATCCGATCACTATTCTTGATATTTACCCATAATGTGAACTTAACTCCTAGGAGCTGTATTATTGTTCAACATTATGAGAGAAGGTCACTACCAGACCAGTTTCGACCTTTTTTGAGGTCTCACCAGTGAGTAGGTAGACCATGTTAATACCAAGTTTGTAGCGAACAGAACTTACATCCCTTCTATGAGAATTGCCAAGGGGTGTCCTATTAAAGTATTAATTATAATGAAGAGCCAAACGCTTGGACTCGCCGAACTTTATATATTTACTATATTCGGCATGAAACTCTTTGAGTTTCTTATTCGGCTAAGAAACAATATGGGATGTAATATCCCTTAACTTAAACATTTTTATTTATTTTATTGTATATGTTTTGTAGCTGATAGGATAATATTGATTAATAAAAATCAATATCATTCTGTTCTCTTCCTTCTTCTGGGGCATATAATCCAATTATTGTTAAACAACCTTTTTCTATTTTTTATTCCAGTTTCAATTATTTGTTCATTCCATGATTGATAATATTTAACTGTTTTGAAAGGGAATGATGAATCCAAATCATAACACCTGCTTGTGCTCTTGGGTCTTTGTCGACCCCACTGTATATCACATTAAAATGTTCGGTTCTCATGGTTCCTTTTAATTTCTTTTTTGTTTCACTGATTGCTGCTATTTTAAAATTTCTTTCATTTAATAATTGGTCTAATTCTATTTCTTTATATGCTATTCCTCTTACATTCCAGTTTGCTATGTGTATTATATTTTATCGTTTCCATTTTCGTTTTACCTTTCCAGGATCGTTTTCAATAGATTAATTTCGATTTTCTTTGTCTATCAGCTTCGAAGTACAATAATGTTCTCTTTTGTTGGTCACTTGCCGTACTAAATTCAAAGTTTCCGTGGTTTACGCCCGTTATCTTGAATTTCTGGCAAAAATTTGTACATGAAGGAATATTATCCCTAAATTTTGAACTATGTGAACGCGAAAACTTACAAAACTGAACTTATCGAGGCTTATCGAAATAATGTGTTTAGTTTAAAACTTTGCATCGCTATGCAACAGTGCCTTTAAGTAACATCATGGAGTTCTTCGTGCAATTATTTACAGTAAATTTTAGAAAAGGAACAATCAGTTGCATTAGCTCAAAAGAGAGTGCTTTTCCAGTGTAATATTTGAAACAAAATTGACTTTCTAAGTGTTTTGAAGAAAGGAAAAAAAAACGGTGTCAGAATAGAGGCTTATTTCGCAACGCAGAGGAATCTATTGAGTAGGCATTCATTCAAGTACCTACTCAATCGATTCCAGATTTTAATGTTCATTTAAAACTTATCCAGGATTAAACAACACTAAATGATGAATTCAGAACAACTGATTACACGGTATCAATATGTTTCGTTTTTTCTTTAGTACCTCATCAAGGAATGGTATTTACAAATACCCAACGTGTCCCTTAAAGCGTTAGGCGAATAGCCAAGATAACTTAGTTATACAAACACCTAATTCATGTTCTGATACAGCGGTTAATCCGATCTACATGGTCTGCTTATGTTTGTTAATTGCGTATTCTTTGGCCGATTTGTCTCTCGTATAGATGAAAATCCAGAATATCCAGTAGGACAACCCTGTTGCTGTATTAGACTGACTAACTTCAGTTGAAAAGCCTTTTGCGTACTAAAGGATTGGGATCCAGATCGATGTCATCACCAAGAATATTCATCTCCTTATAGTTCTGAAGTGCATTGATACACACTTAGAATGACGAAACGCGTTGTTTGCTACACATTAACCTCCCCTGAGGGAAAGTATTATCTAAGTGAGAACGAATGCTCCCATTATCCATACTGGATTCAACAGCTATTCCTAAGTTGGAATTAACTTGAGGGATGACGAAATATTTTTATACCCACAAAAAAAGGAACCATCTTCGATTTAAAATGAACATTTCAGCGATGCAAGATTTTTTTCGTGGAGGAGAGGGGGGGAGTCTGAAAAGATAATAAATCATGTTTAATCGTATGTATACTTAGTATACATACGAATAAAAGGAAGCAGAAGATAACGCACCAGATGTTTCTGTATTATGCATCGAGCTCATTTCTGTCTATTATTGCAAAACCTTGATTATTGCATAGTAGCAGTTTGTTGCCATGGTTACTGGAGCGATGTTTAAGTTTTTGATTCTGAAAGTTTGTGGTTCTTCATTTACGTTTTTAATATCGTGCATTATAAGGAGCAACAAATGTTCTTTGGATTACATTTGAAGAATTTAAATTTCTACTTTTTTCCTGTTTCCACTAAATTTATATGCAAGGAAATGTGGGGTACGCATTACATAAACAACAAATGATGATGTTTTCAAGAGTTCGAAAAAAATAACGACGTAAATAGGAATAACAAACTCACTTTCAGAATGATGAAATAGCTAATACTTAAAACACTAAATAGAATTCCTGAAGTGAATACTCACTTCAATTTTTGTTACTGGAATAAATAATACCCTCGGAAAAAACAATTCTTAGTCATATTTTGTGTTCTACGTAAGAGCACCAAACAATTACGGCTGAAATGATTTCATTCTGGTTTGAAATAAATCCTGTTTTATTAAAGCAGTAGAAGAGAGAGAGAGAGAGATTAAACCAAAAGTAGACATGACTAGGAGATGCAGGTCATTGATTATTGCAAAGTGGTTTCTTTAAAATTCGTTTGTGAAATTGATCACACACTAATGGATCACACGCAAGTATTCTTTTCCCTTTCACTAGAGGAAGAACAGAAAGTAAAATCAATTTGTGTCTAAGAGTGGCACAGTGTTTCAAACGCCATCATAATTAAACAAGTCTAAACTTGTCCGCACTTGTTTAGGGTTTCGTATAGTTGAAGGAGAAACATGTCAACCTGCTGACCGCATTGTTTGTGAAACTTCTCAGATCGGAGGAGGTAAAACGATTTGAAATGTGTATGAATGCTCTTGAGGAGGCGAAAAGTGTTCAATTTAAAGAAAACCGGAATTAACTATCGTGGGAAAGATGCAAAAGTATCAGAAAGTTTAGTCAGCGAAGACTATTCAAGCTGTTGCACGCCAGCATGCGCTGTTGATCGAGTTAATTTCCCCGAACGAGAAAACAGAGACAGAATTACAGTCACCGATTCTGCAAATTCAGAAGTGTGAGTTTGCTTTTAAAAAATCAAGAAGTTTATGAACCTTTTTTTTAAAAAAAAGTATCAGGAAAATCAAAAATTACGTTGGAAAACGCCATTCTAGATGTAATAAAAAATAAACTGGCTTTACTTTATAATTTACACCCTACAGTCTCCTATAATAATCATTTGTTCGATAATCCCATTCAAGAACGTCTACAAACATATTCTAGCGATTAAACATGGAACTTCTTCAATCCGCCTCAAATAAACAGAGTGGCGATTTCGCAGATTTTTTTTGTGCAGTAGAAGTAAACTTGAACTTCTGTACGAACTGTATTAGAGATGCGCTTGGCGTAACGTTTTGGACTAATACGAACAATATCCCAGCTGTGATCTTGGAAAAACTGGTTTACTCCTCAGCCTTCTTGGTAATTAATTAACGCATGTATATTCTAGCATGTATATTGTATTCTAGCATGTATATTAATGCATGTATATTGTATCTGTATAAAATATTATACAGATACAAAATAAGTGGAAAAAGAAGAATCGGAAGACCAAGAAAGAGATGGCATGAGACCGGAACAGGCCACATGGCCTAAATTCCATGTTAGGAAGAAGAAGAGAAGAAGAAGATATTCTAGCGAAATTTCAAGCTTATGACGTGAAATATTTCTTGAATAGTTACGAACAAAGGTATCTAAGGTTATGACGAGTTAGAGCACGTGACAGTATTTGAATGTTGTCGTGCTAGTTTATCGTATTGCGATTCTTACCGAGCTCGCCTATAGAAAGTGCATTATTCTAAGGGGAATCGATTTTAGCAACACCACAAGAAAATCACTTAACAAGTTCGTATTTTTTTCTACGAATTTTTGTTCGCTCGCTTTGCTGTGGAAGAGAACACGAAATTGATTACCACGTGTATTTTAACTGAAATAAAAGATAATGGGCTACACATTACATATGAAATGCATAAAAGAAAGGATAGATTTCACTTGTAGAAATGCACAGAGAGGCTTGCAGGAATATTTCTAGTTTTGACCGGATAGTGTCATTTGATAGCACACAAATGCAATGCACTTCTTCGTAATGATGCCAAGGACCTTTACCAATGAACTCTTTACTTTATCATATTTTCTTTTCATCCTCGAGGGGTTAAAAAAAAGAACGTTTAAGCTGTTCTGTACTGGAAATACAACAAGAAGATATCCCCAGTGCCGCCATCGAAGGCAATACAAATGAATACTTATAATAAGCTGATTATTATGTCAGCAAATATTCGCATTTCCTTTACCATCCGCAAATTTTAAGCAGCCGAAGCTTAAATTCTTCCGAAGTTTTGTTTTACTTTCAAATAAAATAGAGTTTAGTTTCCAAAATGGAATTTAACTTTCGTTGGTTCTTTACTTCCATTATTCCTGGAGGACTGCAGGAACATGTTTCCTGATCGAAATCTTTTCTTCGGCGAGGAATTATAAAGCCGTTTATAGTTTTTCTCCGCTCTCACCTCCACGGAAAAAAACGAAATAAAAAAGCATGCGTATTGAAAAGTTCTGGCACTTTGCGTCAAAAGTTGACTGGGTTATTAAGGTTCTTTAGAAACAGCAAGAATTCGGAGCTGTTATAACGAGTTGGAGCGTTTGTATGGGTACTCTGGAGACGGCTTCTTGCTAGAAGGAAAGCAACCTCATTACAGCACCACTCCACAGAGAACGCAAAAAAAACGGGGGAAAGCAAAAAGTTATAAATAAAATACCAATGGCCAGGAATGTCGGGGATATGAATGTAACGTTGCTGGAGTTATCCGATAAGTAATCGTATATCTCACTGGCTGTTATTGATAGCGGGAAATAATGACGCGTTTTCGGCCTACAATCAGATGGGGGCGGTTCCTATAGGTTACGTAACGACGAATAAAAATAAAATTTTATCTAACTACCCTTTAAATGCAATGTCTTTGCATTTGAGCCAAGAGACGGTTTTAAAAGAGCTTCACTTCGGACTGCTTTTAATTCCATTTCAGTAATGATATCAAAGAGCTGATAAATAACCGATGATTTTCTCTGCTGCTTCTATATTTAATGTAAAGTATAAGCAAGTTCAAACAACATCTGGACTGGTGCACTTCGATGCTAACCGTGCGCGCGTTATTATGACAAACATTTCTGTGCGGCCGAAAGTTAAGCCTTCCGCTGCTGCGTGCTGTCTTTGCTGCGATGAGACAACCGAGCCGAATGTGCTTTGTTGATTGACAATGTTTATGTTGGGGGAAAGTGGTTGTTGTTTGGACACGAGCTTTTGCGTCGATTTATAAAAGGGAAGGAACAAAGAACAACCTCAGTCGAAAGCGATTCGTGGTCTAAACGACCATCAACATCTACAATAGCGAAAGCATTGAAAGGAAGAAAAACAGTACGGAATTTAATGTGAGATAATCAACGATGAACAGAACTCTAGAGATAGTATAAAAGTTGGAGTATTCAAGGAGAAACGAGAGACTTAGAAAATAAACTCCAATTCTCTTTTTATTTGTGCAATTATCAATCTGGATGATTCCGTGAACAGAGCCTCGTAACGAGCTACTGTCGCAAGGATCGATATATATATAATAAAAAGAAACATGAAATAAAAAATAATAATTGAAGTTTTCCCTGCCAATATCACAGCAATAAAAGTAATGCAGTAGTCGGTTTTCGACATACAAACGATTGAAGAAAGAACTAACTTATCGTAACTCTTATTTTGGCTGTTCTTTTCAGCAGACTTACATGAAGAAAACATTTCTACAGAGAATCACAGACTTCTTACGAAAATAAATGAGTTATTTGGACTTATTATTGGAATCGTATTATTCTCGATATCAACAGGTAGAAGTGTAAGCATCTACACGAGTCTCCAGAGACATTACTGTGTTGCCATTAACCTAACCAACACACCCAGCTGAGTATTTCAAAGGGGAATTGTTCGCACGGTGAATAAAACATCTGCTGTCCCCGTCTTTGTTCTACACAATGGAAACTGCGACTTTACCCCTGTATAAATCACTCTGAACATACTTAAAATTCCGAGCGATGTTGCAATTGTGCGCATCCCAAGCGCGCTTTTCGCATTGTTTTAGTACTACATGCTTTCCACGGTAGTAAATTAAAACTTCAGCTTATTAATAAAGCTGTCCGAAAATAGGAAAATGCAGCGAATATTATGCTTATAACGGTAGGGAACGAAAGGGGAGAAATGTTCGGTTGGTTTTGCTTCATACCATCGATTCGGTAGTTTAGAGCATATTAACGCCCTACAGTAAGGTTGTTATCAAACTCTGTCTTACGACCATTGCAACGCCAATTTCGATTCCGTTTTAACAGACTGACGATCAAGGAAGGTCCAAGTAGACGTTTTGTTTTCCTAAAGGAATTGTGGTGGCCTACATTTATTAATTGTGTGTTCATTTTCGTCTTGAATATTACCTCGTGTAGTGATCTGTGTTCATTTTCCTGTTAAATTAGAGTTTATATAAACTATTTTGGTCTCCATATTTAATTTATTTATTATTCATATGGAGTTTCCTTCCTTTTCCCCCCCGTCCCTATTGGGGCGAGTTGAGCCTCCCTCATGGGGAGTTAAGTATTTATGGCTTTAGATCCGTGTGTATTCACGGGGCCGGTTTGCCTGCTTGCGGGAGGGAAAACCCCAGGATAAACTGGGGAAAAACCTTGCTGTTCACGCTCAAGACCGGCTAACTTGGCTATGGCTGAGGAAGATCCTTAAGCTCCTCACGTCGTCGACGAGAACAGAACCTAGGACACCCCTTCCCCAGACATAGGGTTGCGAAGCGCAAAACCACTCGGCTAACCGCGCGGACGGTTAGTTAATTAATATTCGATTAGGGAAAACAACTGGAACTGGCAATAGCTGTGAAACATACCTGTAAAATATTCTTGTGACATCTATAACTGCGAAATATACCCAACCATACCGCAATTTATACACCTGTAAACATACCTGCAACCTGCGTACCTAATAAACGCATATGTTTTTTGACTTCTGAAAAATTATCAACAAATCGAAGGAATGAATATTTAGTTCTCTTGTAATTCCTCTGTTCATAATTCCTCGTTAAAGTTCGTAGGCACAGTTACAAAAATTACAGATGTTTGCGCTACAAGTGAAAAGACCTGGATTCGAATCCTACCTTGGAATCCAAGAAGTGTTGTATGGACACAAAAAAACTGAAGGTTTTTCATCCTTCAAAACAGACAAAGATGACACGCGTTAAAAGACACAATCTATGATTACCCAATTACTGCAGATATTCAGGATCACACGAATATCTGCAGAAATTCCGAACCACGTGAATTAACCGCATAGTAACTGGCACATGAAGTTATTGTCAATGAATGACTAAGCCTAGCAGATGATATTTCGAAAAGCATAGCCAAGATCTGCCACAATCTTCGGGATATTGGTAAGGATCGATGCTATTCATTTCAAGTATTCATTATTGAAACTTACATGATAAATATATTATACTAAACTCTCTCATAATCAAAAGTGAAATATACCCTCTGTCCAAAAAGTAACCGAACTTTTCGAAAATAGAAGAAACTCGTGGCGCCACCTGTTGTATCCTTTTGCTGTCGAAAGCGGCAACTTCATTAGTGTTGTGTCAACTGTTTATGACATTTGGTTCACCAGAAACCGAGTTATAGTGCCAAGAGTGACAGTGTGTTTTGACAAACGGTCGGTCGTCACGATATTCAAAATCAGTTGATTTTGAAATCCCCCAATTCATCTTCAATCAATCTCACGGACGATTTCGGGTTTTCTTTGATGAAATCAACACTTTTTGGATGTTAACTTCGCTCATTCCAGTTTTTGGACGGCCCGGCTTTTCGTCGTCCTCAAGCATCTCACGACCACTTTGAAATTGCTTAAACCACTAGCAAACTTGAGTACGGGATAAGCATTCATCAGCGTATGCTTTTTGAAGCATTTGATGCGTTTCGGTAAAACGTTTACCAAGTTTAACACAAAAGTCAATCGCAGCTGTCAGTTTGAAACTCATTTTCCGACCGTTCGTCAAAACAGGCTGTCACTCTTGGCACTATAACTCCGCTTATAATGAAATAAATGTCATAAATAGTCGACACAACATTAATGAAGGTTGCCGCTTTCGACAACAAAAAGATACAACAGGTGACGTCACTAGTTTCTTCTATTTTCGAAACGTTCGCTTTCTTTTTGGACAGAGGGTTAAGTGTCTCTCATTATTGGTCTTTGTCATATTCCATGAAAAGTCCGTGTTTGCGTTGAGTAGTACCAGTCTGTCTGCAAACCTTAAGCCCATAAGGTTGTAACTTAGCAAGTGGACGATTAGAATATCTGAGTGATTCCCTGTCGATGCCCTTTTTCGATAACCTGCTGTACCTCCACTCCTCTTGAGATCTTACCGACATCAGGAAAGCTTTTCATACCCAACAGGTGTCAGTTCATTCTAGCCGCTAGCACGTCTGTTACAATATAAGGTTGAGTATGTTAGCGAATCTACGATCGTGTGGAGAACTGTAAATTTACGACCGCAGAATACGGCCATAAACTATGGTTTCTCCACCCTGATGAACGTGAATTTCGTTGTTGTCACGGACGATCATCAACAAATCGCAATCAAGACGAGTTATTACTGCGAAGAATCCTTTTTGTCTCGGAGCCTCCCAGTTATCAAACTTAGGCCTTCGTCTGTTTCATATGCTTGCAGAAAGATACAGAATGTGACAATGTTTCTCCTTGTAATAAAAAGATAAAAATACCTAAGATATATTACAGCATCCCAAAGCTTATCTCTTCCCGGTGTGAAGTATGCACTCATTAACGTGGGTCTCACCAACCTTTTGTTAAGAAAACCAATCAGAATTTTTTTCTTCTTCTCCGTGAATTGGATGGGAGATTTGAAATACGAGGGTGGCTGAAAAGTTCTCGGCCTCGACCATAGATAGCAACACTGTCGGTACGATTTGTTTTTAAGTTGGTACATCTGTCGTAAGCATCCATGCGAATTTGCAAGTCATTCTATCAAGGAGTTTGTTTTATACAGCTGTCTGATGAAGCAAAAGTGTTGTGCTTTCAAATGGATGAAACTGAGTATCGTGCGGTTATAAAATTCTTCGTAAAACAAGGTTCAACGACAAACGAAATTCATTCGAAGTTCATAAACGTTTATAGGCACTCTTCTCAAAGTGTGTGAAATTTCTGAGACTATAGACATTTCAAAAAACACGTGTAGGGTATATTTTGCACGAAGAATTGCAAATGAAAAAGCTTTGAGCAAGATGGGTGGTGTGCTTGCTCACAGCAGATCAAAAATGCACTGGCATGAAAATCTCTGAAAGTGCTTGGAGCATTTTAACAAGAATAAAACTGATTTTGTGCGTCGAGTTTTTACTGTGGATGAGACTTGGAATCACCATCACACACCAGAATCCAAACAGCAGTCAAAACAGTGGACAGAAGCGGTTGTTCAGTGCCAAAGAAGACAAACACGGTTCCATCAGCAGGAAAGGTCATGACATCGGTGTTTTGGGATGCTAAAGGCATTTTGTTTATTAATTATCTTGAAAAGGGTAAACAATAACTGGGGAATATATTATTCTGATCTTTTAGCCAGACTAGACGAAAAAATTCGTGAGAAAAGACCCGGTTTGTAGAAGAAAAAAATCATCTTTCATCAGGACAAGGTGATTGCAGCTGTAGAGGGGTATTTTGGAGATCTTATTGAGAACCACTACGGGGACGGGAACATCGCTGGAATAAATGTATTAGTTGAACAATAAAAATAATTTTTAAATTATAAATTCGTTTTTTCATTGTTAGGTCGAGAACTTTTCAGACCACCCTGGTATAAGAGAAAGCGTTTGTTTTGACTCTTCGTGTGTGTGTGTGAGCAGTGATCTTCCCAAGTTTGTTCATTAGCAGAACGACATCAGACTTTCCCAGAAATATTGATATAATACCGCTTTATGGCCAAATATTTCAAGACTGGGTTTCGGTTGTGTTAGTTTATGGAGCCACCGCGCACTGCCACGAAGTCCTTATTTTACTTACCAGTACAAAAGACTGTAACATCAATCTAGAAACGATGGGTGTATCTTAATTAAACTGCTAAAGATCAATTTATAGGTGGGTCGTCCTAGTTAAGACACCACGAGATATAATGTTCCCCATTTTGTTTTCTCCTAATGTAATTCGCAAAAGGAATCATTAGCCATGATCTCTTAGAATTAGTCGATGACCTGATACTTTCGCCTGTTTGTATTTAATTTCATGTTTCTTTATTTGTCCCATTCCATTCTTATTCTTATGTCCATTAGAGTCTCAGGTCATACAGTTCTAATGACTGCAATAGTAAATTTTCATAAAAGTCAAATGCACAATTCCAATGTGTCTACTGAAGCTACGATAGACCAGATTTACGGGATGCGCTAAGTTTCCAGGAAGAAATAAACCCCTTCCAGCTTCATATGAAACCGGCTAACTCACCTTAAAATGAATTAGGAGAAGAACCTCCTAATGGAGTTTCTTTCGTCTAATGATTGACGTCAGTACAGGATGACTGACATTCTAGTTAATGGAGTTTATTGGTTTAATGCAATCAGTGGATAATTTATTAGAGGATGGCTCAGTGGCACAAACAGTGGGACTTGTTCTGTGTTTCTGGACACAGGCCTCACTTTTTTTTCGTCCAAACAAATATTATTTGTTTTTTATTTTGTGTGGGTTTCCCTCCTTTTCCTCCGCCGTCCCTTAGGACAGGTTGAGCCCTCCTAATGAGGGATTAAGTATGTATTTAATGACTGTAGATCCGTGTGTTTGCCTGTTATGAAGAACGAAGAAAACGAGTTTCCGAGAGAAAAATCCCTCTACCTCCGTATGAGACCAGCTAACTCACCTTTAGTCGAAAGAGACCACATAAAGGTTCCTCACGTCTTGAACGGGAATCGAACCCAGGCCTTTTCGACCAAAGGGCTTCGTTTATACCGACTGAGCTGCGGAGGCTCTGTCCAAACAAATGATTCAAAGCAATCTTGGAGCGCCCAATAATAACGGTAGCTCATCGAATTATTGCAACAAAAACTACCTTTACATGCAGACTACGGAGAGATGTTTTCGAGTTTACAATTCCTGTTTGGAGCAAGCTTTAAGAATCAGAAATTGAGATTCGAATGTACACTTTCATTCAGTTTACTGAAAACACAAATTTCGTGTAATGAGAATGTCGTCAGATGTCGAATGATAAACATTGATACAATTAATATGGTGAATATTTCAAAGGTTCTGCGGATTGTGAAATTTATTTATTGGACGAAGGGAACTGTTCAGTAACGATAGGCTTCGTTTGAGTAGAAACTAATCAATTGCATCGGCAAATATGATAAATGCCTCTCTTGCAAGAGCGAGAACTTAAGCACGAGGATGGGCAGAGTATAAATAGAACACCATTAGATTCAGTTGAGAACGCCCGAGTTGAAAATTAAAGGGAACCCTTTGTTAATGATTGTATGATGCGCATCGGGACATTGTGTGCGTCGCAGGGGATACCACTCGATAATTAAAAATTATGTAATCGCTGTTGGCTTGTTTAGTTACTGGAGAGGGAATTTCAATATTAAATCAAAAGAGAACTACTTCCTCGGATGTTTACAGGGCTGCGCTAAACCACAGACAGTTCTAAACAAGAAATACTTGACTTTATGCTAGCGCTAGGGATATCATTAATAAGTTTCGCTAATTTGAGCTTCTGATCGATAGCACAGATCCGACAGAATGAGACTAACAGAAGCAGGGCACCTTTCTGAATTTCAATATGGAAGTTATGGAATTTGTAGATGAAATAAAAAGCAAAGGTGAAATTATGTTACTGGTGAGTAGCAAAAATAAAAAAAAAAACATTCTGTCAGAATTTTTCATTTATTGATAATTGTGACTCCATTATTGAATATGGTGCGATAGTAAACTCAGCAGTTCAACCTCACAAGCGATTCCGATTACAACGGAGGACTTTACAAACAGATCGAATGGGCCACTAAAAATAAATGCCTATTAATGAGAAGGAGACTGGACATTTTCTTGATATTGAATTATGGAATTGATATTTGGCTCGTAGAAGACTCTTCTAAATGTGTTAGGTATCTGTTTCTTTTTTCACCAGCACGTAAACCATGTCACACATTAATTAACACTTATTAAGAAGTTTTTGGATGTGATTATGGCACGTGATGACTACTCTAGAATGTAAAATGAAGGAACTTGATTTTTCCAAGAGGAATTATAAGAATATGAAGTAACGTTTAATGGAACTAAATTGGACGAAGATATTGAGAGGACCAAACGATAACGAAACAGAAAAGTGTTCGAGGAAATTGTGCTAACAGTTTCGTACAACTTAGAACCCATCACTTTAGGAACAATCGAAAATGGATGAAGGGAAAAATAATGAAGTATCTCGGGACACCGCTGGAAAATTCGGAGAGATTTGTTTATGCATTACGACAGTTATAAATGCGTTTTTAATGATACTACTGAATATCAAAGCAGATTATAAGCACTTCTAGCTACGAGAGACCGAAGAGGGAAGTAACGAATTATACAACATCAAAAAGGAAAGATGTATTGAATAAAACTGACAAACTAAATGAAGATCGATAACACTTAATGTTTTATTTATTATTTTTTAAAATTTAATTTTTTATGCAGGAAAAGGCGCTGTTTGAAACGAAGATGGTAATCTATTTAATAGAGGGAAAGAAATTAGTTAGGTTTCAGGCATCGACGGGAACCCATTTAGTTAACTTTAATGAGGAAGACTTCAAAGGTTTCAGAACGTTCAAAGGAAGATCGAGAAGGGAATATTTGAAGGGAAGTCTAAATTTGAAGGAATATTAAATCACGGGAGGTCATTTTCGAGTACTTGCGGTGCTTAAGGTGATTTAGTGGGGGGTATTTCATTGGTTTGAGAAACGAAAATCAAAACTAAACCGCATAATGAAAAACAGTTCATTAGTAGGGGAAAATCCACTCGTATTATAATCCATTAAATATTATAATCAGAAAAGAGGAACAAAATTTTCTAAACAAAGCAAAGCAGTCAGAAATTGCAAACAGATTCTTTAACTTATACTGCAGAAACTGATAACAAAGTTGTAAATTATTCTCTTCTACGAAACGATGTTTAATCTTCATTCACAGTCCTGCTTTAAAGTTTGTCTAAGATCAAGTGCAAAGGAAAGCAAATGAGTTGATGTCCGAAAGGAGCTTCTACTCTTCTCGTCGAAGGAGTGTCTCTCTTATGAGGAAAGAATTCAACATCGCAAACCATAAAGACAAGCGAACAACAGGATAAAATGGATAAAGCTATTAAGGGAACGAATAAATTAAATTATTCTTTTTTGAGTGTCTTTTGTAATCGCGTGCAAGGTGAAGCAGTTTTAAGCTAACGAAGGTAAGCAAATGTTCTCTTAATGAAAGAGAGTCATTCTCCGCAATAAACTTTCGGAAAGTACTGTAAAAGCAGATATTTTAAATTAATTTAAAACAACCTTAAACTCGTTATAATGCTTTTATCGTGTTTTACACTTGGCCATAACACTGGACGTTTTTTTTTCCTTTTATCTCCCATCCGCGAAAGGTTGTAAGCCTGCATGCAGTAATACTACGAAGAGGAAAAATTTTTTTTATTAATTATTGTTACCAGTTTTATTCATTTTTTACATAATTATACGAATCCATCATCATTATCGTCGTGGATATTTTGCTCTTAAGAATTCCACTTTATTCTGACGTCGGTGCTACGAGGGGGTTTTCCAAAAATTAAGGCAACACGTTTTTCTAGAGGATGTTTAATAACAGGGAGGGTTGAAATCATACACCAAGAAATAAGTGAACGTGCACTATTTCTTCACAAAGCCTCCAAATTTATTCACACGCTTGTCCCAGTGATAGATCGGTTTGTCAGCACTGAAGCAGTCCGTGCCCGCACCCAGTAACCAACATCGCATCGCCTGATGAACTTCCTCATCCGTAGTAAAATGCCTTCCGGAAAATGTTTCTCGAGGTTTCTCAAATGGAAGTCCGAAGGTCTCGGGTGTAGGGAAAACGTGGCAGAGGTTCCCGACGATTACAGCGCAACCACTCAGGAGTGGTGTGTGCAGTGTGTAGTGTGCAGTGTGCATCAAAATCACGCCGCTTGTTAGGAGTCCTGGTCGAATGTTGCCTCGAATGTTGGCTTTCAACGTTGCACAGTAAAGCTCTGCTTTGATTGTTCCTTCCTTCAGCAAAACGTCCGCCAACAGAACACCTTGGCCTTCCCCGAACATGTCGCCATGACTTTTCCCGGAACAGTTCTGAATTTTTTGCGCACAGAAGATTGTGGATGTTTCCAGGTCATTGAGTTTTCTTTGCTCTTTGGGGTGAGGTGATGAGTCCACGTTTCGTCTCCTGTGACCAGGCGAGCGAGAAAATCCTCGCCTTTGTCGTTGTATCGTAACAGATTCTCGAGAGACAACCCCGTGTATGTTGCTTTGTGCTGCTCTGGCAATTGTCGGGGCACCCAACAGGAGCACGCCTTTTGAAAGCCAAGGGCATCGTGAACAACTTCGTAAACAGTGGGCTAACTCAAGTTCGCTGCTTGTGCAATTTCACGCAGTTTCACTCGGCGATCTTCAAGAACGATGCCCTTAATCGCGAAATGTCTTCTGTCTTGCTCGATGAGGCTTGCCCGCCCGACGTCGATCTTCAGTGTCACCACGGCCCGCTTTAAATTCATTGCACCAAAAACACACCCGCTTTTTGACATCCCCTTTTCTCCATAAGCAGCAACCAGCTCACGTTGAATGCTACTCGGTGAAGCGCCTCTTGCTTGGAAAACACCTTCACGGGCACCTGTTTTCGACTACACTTCATGACAGCCGAAATAATTCCGTTATTTTGCTAATGGAATTGGCTCTGAGGCGACAGTAGCGGCACACTGCAATCGGCCTTTTTGAGCGTTATTTACAGGTCTACCTGTTCATTATGTTTTATCTCATTGCCTTTCACCATTATTAATAAAAAAATGTGTTACCTTACTTTTCGGAAACCCCATCGCATACAAACGTTACTTCTTTGCGCTGAACCGTGCAGATACTAAAATGCATCAATACAACAGCATCACTCCGTAAATGAAAGATATGGTGGAAGGCAATTTTTTTTTTTTTTTGTTAGAATTGAAAAGTTGGGATAAAATATTTATCAACGCGAAATAGAAACATTTGGATGAATGAATTGGAAGAGGCAATCGATGCAGTTGTAATTCCCATTTTATTTTGTGGTAGGAATTCGAGAACATTCCAATGTTGCAAATATTCAGAAAACAAACTTAAGATTCATGCAGTGATTTGCACTTCTTTACAAAGACACACAACTAAGGAATTATCAACCTGTAATTTGAACTATAGTAAAGTATATAATACTATAATAAAAATTTCAAATTCTGAAGATGGACAGGAATAGCAAGAGAAAAATTCAAAATCTCATTTTTCGCGTGAGTTCCATCACACAGATCAATACTAAATGCACACACACATTAACAAACATTTATTTTGTGATAATCTGAATTCAAATCCACCTAAAGATAATCATAAACATACACCAATATCTGTACACCAACAAACTGTGTGTGTGTGTGTGTGTGTGCGCGCGCGCGCCATAACATGACACACACACATGTTTATTCTTCAACAAAGAACAGACTGAGATCTTTCAGCACCTACTGACTTTAGCAACCGGTAGGCAGCCTGCCTGTCTCTATGTACAGCCATCCCCAGTAGCTGAGCTCATGGTGTGATGGCTTAAAGTACTGGAAAGACAGTAAATGGCAGAAAACTGTCTCTATCTCGTGATTTTGACCACTGACAATTGTATAAACGGATGTATCTGCAAAAAAGACCTACACAATTTTTTTCTAGCCAGAAGAAAAACAAAAAATCCTTCAAAAAACATCGGAAACGAATTAAATGCCTTTATTCTAGATGGCAATATGATGAGAACCGGAAACGTTACCACAGGTCTACTAGACATTTTAAGAGTAATAGTTTGACAGTGTTCGAGATGGATTTAAATTCATTGCCTCATAAATAAAAATGAATTTAATCCAAGTCGCTTGCTGAAAATAAGAACGAAGTGTCGTCGATATGAAATTCTTATTTCTAACGAATCGCCATTTAAATAGGATTTCGTTCTGTTATATTAAAGGATTCAGTAAAGGAAATGTCCTTGCATCGTTCGTTGGCATCCTCTTTTTATATCACTTATTGTTGTATTAACTACTATTTGTTATTATTATTCTTAAGAAACGATGCTTATTTTACGAATGCGACCCCCCTTCAAATGAATAATTTGTCTATATTGCGCAAGCATGGGAAGAATAGATTGCTTTGGAATAAGTGGAAGTGCTGCCCTCTTTGATTTTTTGCCTTCATTCTTGGCAAAATGCAATTTGACCAAAAAGTTCGCGAAGGAGAAGAATCACGTGATTAAAAACTTTACTCCGATAACAGCCTCATTTGAGCGAATCTGTTTCATCATCTTTTGCTCTTTTCTTACAGAATATGAGAAGCTTTTTACCAGTAATTCCTATTTTGTCCACAGATGGCGCATTTGAAACTTATTTCAGCGATTTTTATATTTTCACGAACTTAACACGCGAACAGATGTTCCTAATGCGTTCAAAAAAATTGAAAACTGAAATGATAAAAAAGGAACTTCCCATTAAACGTGTTAAGTGGGGGGCGTATTTCCCAAATACCAAGAATAGACACTTGTCTAGTAATTTGAGTTTAAGCTCTCTCGAGTAACGCGAGTTTGATACTCTTTGAATCCTTCACGTGAGCAAATAAGCGATCGCACGACAATCTCAGAAAGGTGCATTTTAATAGCATTCTTGTGCAGTGACGTCATTCATTATCAAAACAATTGAATAGAAAAGTCCTTTCAGAATCTAAAAAGCCTCTTTTTTCGCATTCAAGTACTTGAGACAATTTTAGACACTTTTTACTTCGAATTCTTAAAATGGTATGTTGCAATTTTCCTGTATAACCTTTCGTTTGCTTCTTTATACTTCTTTGTCTCAAAATTCACGCAAGAAGTAATTTTGATAGAAAACACAGGTTTTTAATTAAATATTGTAATTTCTTATTGATTCATAAAGTATACAGTAGGGTTATGCATGGAATAGCATATCGGGTAAATGGCCTCCACGGCTTTGCTGGCACATACGCACTCTTTTGTCGAAATTTTCCATGACTGTTTTGCATAAATGTGGCTGAATTTCGTTGATACAGCGCTCAATTTCCTTCTTCAAGGAGGAAATTGAGCCTGAGCACATGATCTGGGCGACCAATTCTGATCACCAAAACGGGAAATTACACGACCAGGAAATGACTCATGCAGTAATTGAATTGTTTCTCGGGCTGTATGGCATGTGGAACCGTCTTGTTGAAACCACATGTCGTCCACATCCATATCTTGCAATTTAGGCACAAAAAACTGGATTATCATGTCGCGATAGCGAGCACCGTTAACTGTTATTGCCTTACCAGCCGCATTTTTGAAGAAGAATGGACCGATGATGCCTCCAGCCCAAAATCCGCACCAAACAGTGACACGTTGTGGACGCATTTGTTTCTCAACAATCACTCGCTCGTGGATTTTCTGAACCCCAAATGCGACAATTTTGTCGATTAACGAAGCCATCAAGATGAAAATGAGCCTCATCGCCGAAGATGATTTTGTTCGAAAAATAAGCATCCACGTGTTGTTGTTCCATAATCCATTCAACGAACTCTCTTCGCTGTGTGTGGTCAGTAAGCTTCAGTTCTTGAGTCAATTGAACTTTGTAAGCATAATGATGCAAATCTTTCGTGAGAATACGCTGCAGAGAGCTTCTCGAAATGCCCAATTCAAGACCACGGTGCCGAATTGATGTTCCTGGACTCTCAGCAACACTCTCACGAACTGCTTCGATATTTTCTGTTGAACGACTAGTTGAAGCACGGCCAGAGTGTATAAGATCACTAATTGATCCAGTTTCCTTGAATTTTTTAATTAATCTTTTCACATTTGATGAAGTTAAATCACTATTCCGACCATATTTTGTACGAAAATTGCAAACTGTAGCTGCCAAACCTTCATTAATTTTAAAATATTGCTCAACAATGAAAATGAGTTGTTCTTTCGTGTAGCCCTCTATTTTTAATAACCCTGAACTGTCAGCTGTCACGCTGTCTTTTTTTTCTCGTTGGCAACACTTTACCGTCCAAATGGCGCTAAATTTAAATCTTGCGTGAATTAGGGTGTCCCAAAATTCACGCAAGATAAAAATCTCAAATTTCAAATCTTTTCTGAAATTTCAAATCCTTTTTCCTAAACAATATATAGAAATCTCTCATAACTTCCTGAGAGGTTAGTGATTTTGTAGATAAGATATTTCTTGACAACTGTAAGCAACCCATTTAAAATATGCGATGCTAATGCAATAAAGTTTAAAATATAATAATTTTCAGAATTTATAAATGAACTGCAGGAGACCGGAGATTAGCTGCTTCTCTTTCGTAATTATTGAAAATATGCCCAGAGATCAACGCATATCTTTATACGCAGAAATCTCGTAGAATGGTTGTCATAACCCTTTATAAACAACGTGGTAATTCACTCGATAGGAACTGCAAGTTGAATGCAACATGCGTTCAATGGCATGCGTCCAGAAATACATGCAGCGAAGATGCCTTCCACACAGCTCGCCCGAACATTAGGTCCTACTTCGTAACATAATGTCAGACATCACTCTCACAATCCTTTTGCAAGGCTTGTACATGCTGGTTCCATTGAGTTTCTTTCCGAAGAAGCAGTTTTTCCCTTTAGAAATTATTCTCCCCACCCTTTTTTTTAACACTTTCATTGCCAAGCTGAAAATTGGAATTTCGTGTAGTGGTCAATTTTTTTTATTTTTTTATTTAGTTAGCGACGTCAACGCGATAACGTGTGATCGGCCGTCTGGTGAGAACTCGCATCGCGCGATATCGCGTGATTGGCAATGAACATGTTAAACAATGAAAGGACATCGTCTTGACCGACTAAATTACGAAAGGTTTTTTAATACGCGCTTCTTATATCCTGCAAGGGGGGGGGGTAATTCTTCCAATTCTCGGCAGGCTTTTCTGCAAGATTGAATGGAACTGAATAACATTTAATTTGATCAAAAATGAAAGACCTTGGAAACACAACTTACATCTTTAAAGTCCACATTCAAGGCATTAAAGAATCCCTCTTACTGGCTTGAATGCGACCTTAGAATCCGAAATAAGCCGACTAGAAACGGAACTGCGATATTGGGAACCCCTCAGAACAGCAAAACTGAAGTAAGAATTAAACCTCACGTCAGAGCTTAAAGGAATGCGATCGATGCGACTCTTTATTAATTAAATTCTGAGAGAAAAAACAGTTCAGTTCCGGGAACAAAGCTCCCCCCCCCCGCATATCTTCGAAGGCTTGCATTTTAGTCTTTCTTGAAACGCACCTTTGATTACGCGCAAACATACTTCGCTCTGTTCCGCTGATCAGCAACACCTCCTGTCAATTTAATCTGCATCCCGAACAAGGGAAGCAATTGAATATTTTACTTCTAAAACAGGCGGGGGGGGGGGTTAAGAAAGGAAGAGAAATCTGTAGTAATTATATTTCATTTCGCATCTTCCGAAGCGATTATTATTATTATTATTATAACTAATTCCGTTAAGTTAACTTCATAGGTCGAAACATTAACGTGCGCAGATGTAAGCAACACACACACACACACACGTAATTTATTAAAGTTTTGTCGCTCTCCTTCTTGTAATCCTTGCAGCTGTTCGTGTTAGACGCTACAAGATCGATGCGCTGCAGAACAGGAAGCTACAAAAATGCAGCCACTCGCTTATAAATTACCCAACGAATAAAGAAAGTATTTAATAGGTAGGAAGTGTGTTAGCGTCAGAATGGATGAATGCAGCAAGTGGAACAATAGAAGCGAATGGAATTGCCAAGTGTGGCTGTCTGCTAAATGAATGTAGGTGAATATCAAAGCACTCTCTTCGCCCACGCGCTTATATATTTGTAATACGATGTAATGAAGCACAGTGCGCAGAAACAAAAGATGACGAGTGAAACGGGCGCTTCGTACTTATTTGCTTGATACTTGGTAAGAATAGTGCACGAGCGGGTTATTTTTAAAGCAAATATACGTAATGATTAGCTAGAGTGTGCCCAAGTTTCGTAGATGTTTTAAATAATATCATAATAAGGCACAGGAGAGCTGTTATATCGGAAGCTGAAGTAATGGCGCTGAACCGAAAGATAAAATTAGTGTAATTTGTAGAAATATCAAAGTGTGCATCTCGTGGGATTTGCCTTATCGGATATTTTTAAACAATCGGTCGCTACTCTATGATTTGAGCAGATAGAATTCTCTAGATAAATGATACAACGTAGTTTTCATAATGAAAGATTGCGTAATAAGAAAACCCTGGTGTGCAACACATGAACCATAAAATCAAAGAAATTGTGTTTTGTTGATTTGAAAATAAATTGTTGGGAGAATTCCAAAACGACAATAGTTGAGTAGAAGGATGAAGGAATGTTAACAATGGGAATTAAGTTGCAGCTCTCATTGTCGTTTGGTAATAAAACGTATTCTTTTAA
The DNA here is from genome assembly GCF_054136105.1 of Typopeltis vanoorti. Lineage (NCBI taxonomy): Eukaryota > Metazoa > Arthropoda > Arachnida > Uropygi > Thelyphonidae > Typopeltis > Typopeltis vanoorti. Next base: position 174,946,790 of record NC_143551.1, on the reverse strand, counting down.
TATTCAACAACTGCGTGTAATAGTTTTCATTTAAATGACAGCAGCTTATAAAAAGAAAACTGGTCGCACTCCTAGGATCCGAATATTCTGCAAATAGTGGTAATATTCACATTATTCATTCACTTCGCTCTTTCATAATATCGTTGTTTGTACACCATTACCAAGAATAGTGTAACCTCCGATCTGATAACGTGAACTTTCATCAAATCGATTAAATCGCAGCTGTGAAGTTTATGAAATTCCGCAAAAATGATCTCCGTCCGATCTGGAAAGTACTCGAGCGGGCAATCGTCCGTGTAAGAAGCAATCGGTAACCGATCGGGGTAAAAAGAACCATCGCAACAGAACGAAGCGTATCGTCGAGGAGAGTAGGAATTTACGGACGGAATTACTTTCACCACACAAAAATTTCTTTTCTCTTCCCACCCCCGAAGTAGTTACGAAAGAAACATCGCATCAAAAAAAACTAATTTTATCTTTCTATTAAAATATAAACTTCGCTAATAAAGAACGCGGCATCAGAGAACGAATCGTTTTCCCAACACATTTCTTTGGAATTTTCTGGGTGCGTCATTCCCCCTGGTAGTTCTTATGTTGTCCTACTACTAAGACGTGTAAGGGAGGGGGGGAGGAAAAGGAGGGAAGCTGGTCCCACTTAGAGATATATACAGGGTGGCCATAAAATAACTTTCCCTCGTTGGAGGCAGCTGTAGCTAAAACCAATGAACGGAATGAGACCCCATTTTATGTTGACACTTTGGAAGGCATGGGGAGATGATTTCCGCGAAAAAAAAAGATTTAGTACCAAAAGTCGCCGATAGGGGAAATTCTGGCGCTGGCGGAGCCGAAAACAAGCGGATAATTACATTAAAGGGATAAAATGGAATAATAACATTTAGACGGTGTAAGCGACAGCCGCGTCACTCATTCCAGCTCGATATGTGGCGCGTTACAATGATGATGATAATAATAATAATAATTAAACTAAAGCAACAACTTGCGAGAGACCCAAAAATTAATGTAGTGATTGAACTCACAGGAAATAATGTTTTATTCATCAGAATCAGGGTCCCCTGAATCACATGCACGATTTTCAATGTGCTGACCTTTCTTGCACTTCTTTCCTCCTCTAACTCCCAGTGATTCACTTTCTTCAAACTTCTTAATCATAGCTCAGTGCTACAGCTGGTATAGGATCTGTACGCAGGTTATGAAGCCTACTAAATTTCCGAAGGGCCGCTACAGCATTGCACTGTTTAGGGTAAAACAGTGAATAAAACTTCTACGTGAGGCAAGGTAGGACGCATGTCGAGCACAATTCGTCAGTCATTCGAATAACTGCCTGAACGTTCCCAATCCCTTTTTAAGTGGAATTGGTGGCGCTGCTGTTACGTACGCGCAGTAAAATTTGCATAATCCTTTTTACCCGAATTTACTGCAAATATTTGACTGCTTTCGGCTCCGCCAACGCAAAAATTTCCCTTATTGGCGACTTTTGGTACTAAATGTTTTTTTCGCGGAAATCATCTCCCCGTGCCTTCCAAAGCGTCAACATAAAATGTGGTCTCATTCCGTTCATTGGTTTTAGCTTGGGAAAGGTATTTTATGGCCACTTTATAAAGTGGGGTAAGTAGCGACCACATGAGACATTCCGTTTAACCAATCTGAAGAACGAGAACATTCTACAGTACTTGTTCATTTGGTTGAGCAGAAGCGCGCATCGCGCATGCGCAGTATCTGTAATGCACACTCGGTGAGCGTGCATTACAGATACATTTACAAATCTAATTACATTACTAGTGAGCACGGGTTGTAGTTATTCGCATTATTGAAGGCTACGAGAAGAGTATTTTGCCACTCGGTTGCATTTCTTCTTTCTTCGCTTTGTATGTTTTGTGGAAAAAAAGATAAAAACGGAGCCTCCCTCCGTAGCTCAGTCCGTATAGACGAAGCCCATTGGTCGGAAAGACCTGGGTTCGATTCCCGTCAGTGACGTGTGGAACTTTTATCTGGTCTCTTTCGACGAAAGGTGAGTTAGCCGGGCTCATGCGGGGGTAGGGGTTTTTTCGTTCAGGTTTTTTCAGTCACGAAACTCAGGTTTTTCGTTCCCCAAAGCAGGAAAACCGGCCGGTGAACACACGCTTCTACAGACATAGGGCGAACCACCTTATTCTCGATACGGTAGCGCTTAAATGTAGAAGAAGCCTCGACACCATAAGGAGGGAAAGAATAAGAAGAAAAATAAAAACACGAGTTTCCTAGGGGGGGGGAGGGCAGGCTCTTCCATCATCGTATGAGACTCGCTAAATCACCTTTCTCGAACATTTTTGTAAATCGTGTTCTGAAAGGGGTTACATTTTTTCCAACCCACGAGTGCATGTTGTAGTGAGTTCAAACCAATTGCTTCCCAAGCAACTGAGAAGTATTTCGATAATCCCGTGCAAAGGCATATTATTAAACATTATTATTTTCACTCTAAGTAATTTTTGGATCGTCGTTTTTTGTTTTTGATGAGCTTTGCAAAATTTTACAAATTGAATTAATACAGAAAATAGGGAAGGATCTCGAATTCGAAATATCGATTCGAAAAGAGCGAATCGAGATATTTCAACAAGAGTCTCAAACCGCGATAACAAATATCTCGTCTTTCTGATCGTGGAAAAAAATATTCAAGTTCTTAAGAAAGAAATGCGACAGAGATTTTCTCTCTAAAACCCACTTTCTTTACTCTTAAAATGATCTCGGTTAATTCCGCACTAATCCCAGACAATTAATCATTTCTCTTCGAAACAGTCTCGTTTTTATTTCTGCATGTTGAGCTTTGAAGATTTCCTGATGTGAAGGCCGTCCCGCGTATAAGATCGCCTTAATTACTTGAAGATCCACGTCGGGTTGTATCAGTTTAGGATTTTCTCCGAAGTCAGTTGAAAAATGTGTTCTCTTCTGATCTAGTTTACAATAATCCCGCTCAAGTTGCAAAAATCCTTTAAGTGATTTCCACAAGAGGGATTACTGCGCTTTGTCGAACCATATTACCAACTGCTGCTCGTGTTATCTCGAAGCGCTTAAGTACCGGACGGACTACAAGCTTTCTTTCTACAAAACCGACTCCACAGGAATCGCTTCCTGTTCTTTACACGAAACATCTCAGAACGATCTCTTGTTCTTTTCTTGTAACTTAAGAGTCTGAAGTTTGACAGAAACGATGTTCCGGAAAATATGTATGTTAATTTTTTGCACTCTTTTATGTGAATTTTGATTGGTTGTTTTAGATCACACCAGAATAATTAAGGCCAGACGTGATCATCGTGTCTGCAAATGCTCTGAATTCATGCTGTGCGTGAAGAAAAAAAGAATTTTTGGAAGAGAAGACGTCTTACTACTTCTACGTGAGATACTCGTCTTTAGATGAACAAACCCGAAACAAACGAGACTGCTACGGAAATCAAACCTAGCTCTCTCCGACCACGTGACAACGCTCCTCTGTAGCGTCCATTGTGTTACGGAGGAGCCGGAAGTTCATGGCTTACAAGAAACATATCTATAAGTCGCTGCTGATAATCTCTACAATTTCCGAGTCTTCCTAATTTAGAGAAAAGGCTGCATGAAAAATCACATTCAAGAAGGAGCAATCTTCAGAGATACAGTTCCTAACACCACGGTCTTAAGTGTTAAGCCAAAGAAGGTAGAATCAGCACTTTCGGCAATAGATGGAGATCGCGAAAATGCAGAAAAGAAGTTGAGCAGTGGAATGAAAACAAAACTGAATCGTATATGCGAACAAAAAATATATTTGTGACAAAATTTTATTTATGGGCATGTTAAAGGTGAGACCAAACACGGAACTTTTTCAAGCCACTTCAGGCCTCCAGTAAGTGACTCGGTGGTCTCACAAACAAACTCTAAAACAACATCCGTGAACAAAACTCGGTGAGTTTTTCTTATCCTGATTTCTTAATGAATACCTCCTTTAAAAGACGACTTCGTGTCATCTTACATGCGTCTCCGCCTAGGACATGAGTAGTGCTGAAGTGACAGAACTCTGTAAAGCAAAAAGCAAGCCAGAAACATGCGCACTGGCAGAAATAGCGGACTATACAGAGAGGATTAAACCATCCTATCGGAGCATTAATTATATTTTTAAGAATTCAAGTTGTTTGGCTGTGACAACACCGGTCATTTAGTCTAACACATTGAACGAGACCGAAATGAGATAAGTTACTTCTCTTTGATAATAACAAACAAGTTTAAAAATGAAAAAACATCATCCGCTATTGAAAAACGCGGATATTTTCTTTCTGCTTTTGACTGCACTTGCCAGATGAGTCAGAGGAAAATGATCGATCATCGTCTCTTTGTGGCTTCAACCACTTCATCATTTCTGTAAGGAAATTCCAAACGTTTCCCATCGCTCGACTTCTTCATCCTAAGATTATTTCGTTCCGACTGTTTAGCACTCAGAAATTCTTCTTGGCGTATAATATCCGTATATACATACACTGAGCCCATAATGTTACGTCGACCGTAACATTATTTCCCCAGGAAAGTTGATAATCAACATCTTACTAGCAGAATGCACTTCGTAAAATCGGCCTGTTTTCTTCTTCAAAGGAGCATTTTGTGTGCATGTTGACAAAATGTTTGTACTGATATGAGACACTTTTACCCTATGCCTTTGTTTTTGTCTACTGACAGGAGACATTTCTTTGTCTCATATGTCAGCACCCTGTTTTTGTGCACTGACAGGAGATATTTTTGTCCAATCTCTTTGTTTTTGTGTACCGAAATGAGATATTTTGTCCTACATCTTTGTTTTTGTACACGAACACGAGATAAGTTTCCCTTCCTCCTTGTTTGGGGTCCTCACCTGATACATTTCTTTGTTCCACGTTTTTTTGTGCACTCTGAAGTAAGATATTTTGTCTCTGTTCTTATATATCGACATGAGTCATATTTTTGTCCTACGTCTTACTTTTAGTATTGACGTAGAACGTTTTCCCCTTATCAGATAAGGAAAATATCGCACATGGTCCGGTCATTTTGTTTTCAAGAAGTGATGTAACAAAATGAAATGTTTACCATCTTTAAAGTACATCGTACCGATAGCATGCTTTAAAGTTTCTGACAATGACGAGGATTGGATTACCCTAACGGAAATAATAGAAATACGTGTAAAAACGTCAGATTATTATGCTTCAGTATCATATTTTGTCCTTTCTACGATGAAGGACATAATTATATTTTGTCCTTCATCCTAGTCATTACAACTGACTAATGAGATAAAGAACAACTGCATGCGTTAATCTGTTAAATCCTTTATTGCCCAGATGCATCAGAAAGATAAAATCTTGCGACATTAATTTCTTACCATAGTAAGAAACTAAGGTCTTCTCCTCCCCCTGGGGTAAAATTAAATTAAATATAAAATTAAGGAGTTTATCAAAACTTCGCATGTCGCATTTACCTTCTGACAGGTTAATAAAATAAAAGAGTGCTTAATACTAAAAACTAAAGTATTAAAACTACTGATTAATACTAAAACCAAGTAAATTTTAATGTTGATTATTTTTTGCAGCTTGTCGTAGTTATCTGTAGTGGTTGCAATTATTTCTTGGTAGTGGTAGCTAACAAACCTCATCTCCCACGTGAATCTCTCCTCATGAATCAGGTGTGAAGTACGAGGCTGTTAACCAGCCAAACCGTTTATCCAATCCAATGCTCTAAAATGTTTTATGAATGTTCATATGTGAAGAGTTTAAAAAAAAACGAAAATGCACTATCTCTCTATGGTGCAAAATGGTGATTTCAAGTCGTTATTCATGATTTGCGACATATGAAAAAAATTTTATCACGTTCAGATAAATACATGCACGCAAAACATGAAACGCACTATTACTAGAACTATCTCGGGCGCGTGCACCATGAACGTGTATAATACATCCTAGATGTCCGCGTTTATTTTATATGTAATCTGCATTAAAAAAATTACATCTTTCATAAGATTAACGACATTTGAAATTGATATGACTTACAATCGAATTAACTTTACTGACTATATAGAGGTCTCATGAATAGAATTTCAAATTTAATTATAATAAACAGCCGTTTATTGAAAAAAAAAATATCAGCCAAAATATTCTACTTGAGTGCCTTTATTTCCTGTTACACCTACTTGAGTCGTTATAGGAAAATGAGCGTTGCTTCCTGGAAGATAAACCAGCCACAGAACACACAAAGGACTATGGAGGTAGGAAACCGCTCTAGCGGTTGATGAGAATAGTTCTGTCCTAGGACTACTGTTATAGGCTTTATTTCTGCTGGTAGAATTAACATAAAAATGAAATGAATACAACAATTCTTTATAAATCAACTCAAGTTTTAATTATGTTTACCGAAATGCGCCTAAAAAAAGTCACCCTTTGCTTCGTTATTGAAATACTGGCTTCATTGTGTACAAATAAGATTATTGCGTCATGAGAAGAAATGTGCCGCTTTAATCTTCTCATGCTAATGCATCGAAAAAATAAATATATTTTCTGTAGAAATCAAAATGAAAGCATTCTCTGTAGTCGATCTACGACTGTGTAGTTATTAGAACAACGATGTGCTACGAGATGGGCGATACAGATACCGGCTCCTCAAACAGATTAACAAACACGTAAAAAAATTACAATATTTCTCCGAAGTGATCTTCGAAATGACAAACTCTTATAAATCATTCGATACGCATGTTTCAATCTGGGACTAGAAGCTTAAAAATTTATGAATTATTCAATTTACTAGAGCTTCACTTGACTGGAAAAAAAGGGTTTAACATCTGAGTCATACTTTTTATCCGCTCTGATAGACTTACATTTCTCGTAAATAAATCTATTCAGCCTTTAAAGCCAGAACGCATCAATGTAACTGCTGAATCTAATTTACTGCAAATGGATGTGTTTAACGTCACACAATTAAACTCGCGCCAATCTAGTTCCATTAATCTTAATTTGTCTACATAAACATTAACATTTCCTACTAGATCTGTTGGTCAGTTACTCACGTGGCTTCCATAGTTTGTTACAATCGGTAATTAAAATAAGAGAGAGGCACCAATATAATCATCATTCTCATTTTAACCTTTCGCTCAGATATCTTGCCAGGGCATGGAATTTACAGCTCGTGCAATCATGCGGAAGTGTGTTTTGCTTAGCCTGTGGTTATCATTAGTTAATCAAAGAGAAAAATGTCAAGAGAAATGGTTAGTGTATTAAATTAGCTGTGAACTATTTATTCTAATTAAACAGAAACTGATTTAAATAAGAAAGAAAAGCGTAATACATAAACGGAATAAACAGTTATATAGTTATACAGAAAATTAAAATTGAAAGTAACCGATACATTTCTGTCATCCGTTTAAAATGTAAAACTCCCTTTAATGAGACTCCACTTATAAAATGCAAGCATCTGAAGAGCAAAAATGAAGCAGGAGCAACACGTCCCCAAAGCCTTCATTACTGCCTTATAGGAAATGGATGATTACTACGAATACAATAGGCGACGATCCAAAAGAATGGATCGAAAATAAAATGCAAAATAATACGTAGTGATTGTTTTATTACGTAATCCCACATCAATTAGATTAAAATGCTCTTGTAGTGTCCACAGGGTGAACGCTAAGAATAACTAAGCGCTTCTAATTTCCGTAAAAATTGCGAATAAGAATGGAAGAAAAGGGACGAATAAAGACATGATTGGTAAGTTCGGATTCAAACTATGAAAGGTTGTCGGTTAGTTATTACATTCATTAAATTTAGACAAGTGGAATTTGTTTAGATGACAATTCGAGAAACGCAGTCTAATCTGCAGAAGGACATTTCTATCGAATGCATGCGGCTGAAAGCGATGGTGGGAATGATCACGTGATCACTTTCAGCTGGGAAATGATTAAGTCGACTTTCGATAGAATTGATGATGCTAAGTTTCAGGGGCACCCACCCAAACAGGGAATAGTGTTGGATGGTACGGAGTGGGTTGGAGAAGATGTTAAGTTCCGACTGAAAGAGCAAACTTGAATAATGAAACGTGCGCGAGACGTTCATAACAGATCGCTAATCCTACTACAGATATAAATATTACTATCACTAACCATAAATGAAAAGGTATTTTATGAGAAATTTGAGAGAGGGTCCAGTCATCCAAGCTAATGAGATTCCCCTCGGTGGAGAATGATTTGAAGAATCGTGTTTAAAAATCTGCCCCATCAATGTTTGTTTCGTAACTTCCACAGACCTGTAAACAACAATCAACCGACAGTGCTTTGCCTGATTCGTTTTTTTTTTTCAGTTTTTCACCGCTTCTCTCCACGTTCTCGCGGTGTTTGTTTCCCCCTTTTGTCGTTTCTCTTGTAGATTTCTCGATCCATCATTAAGCATGGATTTTTCCATTTCTAATTGTGCGCAATTATCTTGCTTCTTTCTTAATCCATGCGTATTTTTTTTTATCTTTTATTGCAATAATCCAACATTTTATTATTCTTTATGTTACGTAAGATTTTAATGATCTTTTCTCCGATTCATATCATAGATGACCTATCCAGGACTCGTTTTTTGGATTTGTCAACTAAATACGATTATTTTTATTAAATACAATTATTACATAAGGAGACTTAAGAAGATAAGAAAAATAGCGTGTTTATTTTTCTGCATATATTATATTATATTATAGATATATAGAAACTGCATATATTACAGATAATGTAACTGTCGGTTTTTTTTTATTTCTTTGGGACAAAAAAGTATGACGTAATGGGATGTAATGGGATCTTCATTTTCCTTATATTCTTATTATTTCAATACTTTGCTGTTTCTCAGTAATTCCTTCTGGTATTTTGCCATTCATTTTCTTTATAATTAGTTTCCTCTGCCGCTTCTTTAATGACATCTCTCACTTTCCTCATATGCATTTACTAATTTCGATATACATCCAAACAGCCTTAAAATTTATCGCATTTTTTCCTATTCTTAGCGTTCATATTATTTTATTTCTTGCGATGACGCCTTACTGAGTTTTATTATAATTACTAATTTTCTCTGTGTTCTGTGGCCAGCTTTCATCCAATTTTCTCTATTGTGCTCCTTTCTAAGGCATCGTCTATCGCTTCCTCTTCCTTTGTATCTCTCTTCCTGTATTCTCCGCGTATAAATTTCTTTTTCAGATTTTCTTTGACCTCGTATAAATTATACAACACTCCATCTATCGGGCTATTATTTTTATGATAATAGAAGGAGCGCTTCGTCGAGCTAAATCTGCACATGCTAAACACGTATGCTAATTCGTTTTATCGTCAAACATTCTCCCCCCCCCCCTTGTCCCTTCGGTGTTCTCTCTCGCTAGGAGCTCGTCGCACGTAATGCATAAGAACATTGATTGAAATTAAAAAAAAAAAACTTCGCGACTGCTGTTTAAGCACAAACATCGTTTGAAATTTTCAACACAGACGCGCGCGCGCGCATAGAGAGAAAGAGAGAGCTTTTCTGTTTAAAAAGTAAACATGGCTGCTCATCATATTAATATTTGCTTTTACTTTTGGCTATTAAGTAACTGAAGTTGAAATATTGAAGTCTGTCACTGGAAGCACCGAGCGGAGACCAACGGAGTACGATCAGTATTTCCAAAATGATTGAAATTTCAGAAGGCACCCAATGTTTGTTTCCATATTTCTGAGTTATCCTTATAATGCTTCCGTCATTTGGAATTCCGGTCCGAATATTATTGGGGAGGTTGGATTCAAACTCAGAGCTTTTGGAAGTACTGGCTTATGATTGACCTACGATGACTCGCCTCTTTCGTTCTTGACGACCACATAACATCACTAATTACCTGTCGGATCTCGAAAGCATTTTGACGCAGTTTTCTGCTGAAAAACAACTCGGAGTTTTGCAATATTTTACATCACTCCCACCCGAAAATGATTGCAAACCTACAGTACATTTTGTACCGTAGACAAGTTACTGATTTTTGCTTTTTTATTTTATTATTTATGTACTGTACGTAGTCTGGAATCCTCGCTCCAGAGAGACCACACATGGAACTTTTTTAGAAGCCACTTGAGGCCTCCAGTAAGCGCAGCAGTGGTCTGACACCGGGCAATGAAATTCATCTCCCATCTAAAGACGATCAGCAGCATCCATGCCTGCCGCGGGATTCGAGCTGCAGCCGGTTGGTTGGAGAGCGGATATGCTAATCATTCGGTCAACCAAACTGGCACATTACCTGAGTCTCGCTTAGGGACGTGATGGAAAACGTTTATGGTTCCTTGACTGGAGTCAATCCATATTCCAGGAGGAACATCTCCTATCAATGATGTTGCTATTTAAAATTACGGCCGAATTCCTGGGAAATAAAAACTCTTCCGCCTCCCTATAAGGCTCATTGACGGCACGGTGTGAATGTTGCAAAAACATATTTTTTTAATCTCGCTCTCACACACGCGAGATCGCGACGGCTATAGGAAATCGATACCTTAGGCAGGGGTCAAGCGGAAAGAAGGTAATCTGTTACTTTTTTTTTTTTTTGAAAAGCTAAAGATTGCAGTCTTTTAGGAATACCTCATGAGCAAGGCAGTTCCACTGAATAGAGTTAAATAGAATGAAAATGGGAGTAGCAGATTCGTTGAGTCAGAAATTCAACCGTAAAAGGATGTTGGGCAGCTGCGCTGTTATTGTAAGGGTTAACCGAAATGTGAGCATGATGGTTGCCATCTCTGCTGAAGAGCACTCGTTGAAATATTTATAGGAGAGAGAGACCCAGTGCGAAAAATTAACCGTCTAGGAGATTATCATAAAATATACTTGTAAGCAAATCCTCTTATATACATCGCTATATTATTTGCAAATTATTGTACATCAGCACATGAAATATTGTAAACCTATTGCCTTTAATGAAAGTAAAATATTTTTTTAAACGAAAGAAAGAAAATGACACCTCACAGCAGCTATTCCAAGTGTGACATAATTACAGCAGTCATAATAACGCTTCCATTAGACTGCGTCATCCACAAGCGATCGCATCGTTACGGTAAAAAAGCTGCAGCTACTAATGTTATTACGGACTTGTGAGTGCGATGGAAACATTAACGCCGGGTTAAAAAAAAAACAGAACTGCTACGCTAAGCTGCACCGGCATCATGAAAAGGTTACTACCATTCATAATTAAAGAGCCTCGTGCATTTGTTGCGTACTTCAATTACTTTGCATCATTGGGTTCGCAAGGTTAGCCTCGTTTTGTGCTGATATGATTTTCTACTAACCGAAAATACAGGTTATTTCTCGCATTTCTACTAACATTTACCCCCCCCCCTTTTCCCAGATAAAATAATACCTAAGAAGGGGCGACATGAGAACGCTACCATGGTTGGTCACAAAACCTATCTTAATGTATGTGGGAGTGCTGGCATTTTCTTAAGGAGAATAATATGATGAAGACACTGACAATGAAATGAAAGAATTTATAACACTAATGTGTGCGTGCGTGTGTGTGTGTGTGTGTGTGTGTGTGTGTGTGTGTGTGTGTGTGTGTGTGTGTGTGTGTGTGTGTGTGTGTGTGTGTGTGTGTGTGTGTGTGGTGTCACAAATTCGGGATGGACACAGAGGTGGAGAACAACGGAATATCGAGGTAACAACACCCTTTGATCAGAGAAAGTTGTTGCATATTCTTATTAATTTCTAGTTAATTTATTTCTAGTTTAATTTATTTTCAATGTTGCACACGAGGAAGTGTCAACAACATGGACAGCAAAAACACTTCGCATTTTGTTTCAAATTTGCAGTTCAGTGAAATACACAGATCTTCACGGCCTATTAGGTGGCCTTTATTGATACCATCACCACCTTGCTTGCTGGTGGCCCGAAGTGGCATACTGCAATGCTTGGTTTTGTTTCCAACTTCTGTCATTCCAGTCATCTAACATGCCACGCGAGTGATAGATACCCTTCTCATAATGTCACGTCAAAATTCTGGAGCCTCGCCGATCTTCGAAGGTAGAGCAGTAAAGCATTCCTCGTGCTGGTGTGTACCCAGATAGCGTAGGGGTCCGAACCAGATAGAAACGCTTTTGGGAGGGTTCTCAGTCAGCTGCCACATCGTTGCCTTCTACACTGCCAGATCGTGGCTGGAGGGAGGGCGAGTAGTGTGGCATTTTCAAATGCACATTACAACATAGAAAACGGATGCCGTCTTTCTGTCTCTCTATCTAAGAGATTTTCTCCTCCCATCGCATGTTTCCCCTACTTTTTTCTCTTCGCATCTTAAAAATCATTATTACAAAATAAACTCGAAGTGATTATTGGCGAAGTCTCCTTCGTATTCGCTTTACCGATTTTAGTGGCACAAACGCAAACTGCATCATTTCCTACTCGCATCCGAACCTGATCTAATTTCACTGAACCTTCCGTTACTCTCACACGCAATCCGTCTTAACGGAACAATCTGCTTGATTCATTCCATTGCATAATGCGATGTAACATTCATTCCTTTCCAGGGGAAGCTTATCTTGAAGATCCCCTTATTGATCTTCTATGGCTTCAGGTTTCCTTACCTCGTTATGTCTCTCTTTCGCTTGTCTTCACTATTCCCCGATTCTGAAAATCATTCCGACCACTTTGACTTCTCATCGCTGAAGATTATTTCCTACAATCCAACAGTCACGTGACTTTTCATATCCGCAACCCGAGTGGTTCTCTTTGTTTCTCCAATCCCAGCGTTGATCTAAATGCATTTTTATTTTGTGCCGACTACAACACAGGACAACTCTATTCACCCACCCACCCACCCACACGCTGCATCTTTTCTTAACCAGGTCTCGATCCAAATACACATCGCCCAGTGGGAAGGATTCAGAGATTTTTTATTACTACTTTTCACCGTCAGACTGTTATTTCCATTCCTATACCCAAATCCTTCTTTTAATTAACTAAGAAATTAATGAACTTCTTCATTTACGAGTCCCTTTGATAATGCTCAGCTTAACAGTTAAGACAAGATGTCGCTTCTAAAGCTGACCTAGCCTTTCGTGGCACGATGTGTTCGTTTGGGGACTTCCTCGCTCCTCCACCGTCCCTTAGGACTGGTTGAGCCCTCCTAATGAGGGATTAAATATGTGTTTTATGACTGTAGATCCGTGTGTGTTCACGGGCCGGTTTGTCTGTTTTTAGGGACGAAAAATCCGAGTTTCCGGATGGAAAAATCCCCTACCTCCGTATGATACCAGCTGACGCACCTTTACTCGAAATTAAAGGTGAGTCAGTCGGTCTAAAGTCGAAATTAAAGATACGGCTCCTCACGTCACTGACGGAAATCGAACCCAGGTCTTTCGAACAAAGGGCTTCGTCTCCTGGCATGATGACTCTCCGAAACACTTTGTTCCCTTTTCGCTAAAGAGTTACTTTTCATCTGTTCAATAATTAATGTTGTAAAAATCCAGGATCTCTTCCACCTTGAAATAATTCTCTCACATTTGGAGTTGTTCAGCAGAACTATCATCTGCCATTTTTCGTCGATAACACGAGCAAAAGCTGCCTAACATTATTTTGCAAGTTGAACTTCTGACCCCCCGAACTGTTTTACTCCGTTTGTCTTTCTTTGCTTGGTTCTGTGGAATGGCCTTTCTTATGGCGCACTCCCCAAGACCTTCGGCTCTTCAAAGATAAAATATCATCTCAACAGATTACTATTCTTCTGATCCCTTCCCACACGTGACTTTTGCCAGAAGCGTTTTGCTAGTATGGAAGCAAAAAAAGAAGAAAAAGCCAACATTTCTGATGTTATATTTTTATTTTGTGAAAATTTGTTCCAAAATAAAAACATTACTTTCATTCCTAATTGGTGTTTCATCTAACAATCTTAGAGCAAAAACTTCTCGAGTATCGTTTTTAGAACTGTGTGTTCTGCGCCGAAAAAAAGAAGAAATAAAAATTCTTGAGTGAAGTAAAAGTTCGAAGAGAGCTTTCGCTTTCTGAACGTGGTAGTTTTCTGGAGTGCTGAAATATGGCCTACTTTATTTTTTCTTGCTTTTCTAAAGAGCACCTGTGAGAGTCGTTTAAAATAACTATTTTATTTGGGAAGTTGTATGAATTGGTGATATTTCTTACTTCACTTCAACAGAACCTTTTTTTTGTTCAGAAAACGATTCGCAGTTATAATAATTACTCCGCGCCAGTGCAGTAATATCGTTCATTAATCCAGATCCGAAAACTGGACGATGAGAATTATTATTATTGTTCTACTGAACTGTTATTATTGTGTTGTCATTTCTTTTATTTCCTCGTGATTTGAAATGATAACAATGATATTTGTTTCTCATTTTTCAGGTAATTGGAGATCATTTTTATTGGCAAAATGATCCAAAGTAATATTAATAATTCCGATCTGTCTCGATGAAATTTAGCATTTCCGATTGTTATTAAAAATGGTTGAGTCGTTTTAGCTGAATAGTTTAATTGCGAAATTCGCAAAAACAAAATTATTCCTACACTACATTACAGAAAACGAATGTAAATTCAACTGTTGTATAATCAATAGTTTCTCGTACCACAAAAATGGTATACGACGTCTACAACAATCATTTCCGCACATTATTATTGTTGTTGTAATTCGAAAATCATCACACGTTATTGTCGCTATTGTTGATTCTGCTGCTGTTTTAATTCAAAGAACTGGATTTCACAGGAATCCAATTTCTATTTCCTTCCAGTTGGTCTTCAAATGGGTCCAATGAATAAACTGCGCGTTCCATATATTCTGACGTAATTTGCGCTTGAAAGCAGATATTTGGAACGCGCATCTTGCAGCTGAGCTACTACGGTCACCTCGGATTCAAACCCGGGTCTTTCCATCTAAATTGCGCCGGAAAAAATCGTATAAAACATTTGGTTCAGCTGAATTATAAAAATGAAATCTTTAATTAATTTAAAACGTGCTTATTAGGCAGAGAAGAACACGTAAATCTAATTAAAGTAGCATTTTTTCCTTGGAAATAAACCGGAACAGAACACAGATGGCGAATGAGGTTCAGCAAAATATTGTTATTTACAAAAAGGAACTTCGCTGTTAGAGAGAAAGATTTACAAATAAAATATCAAAAAAGTAATCTTCAGACCAAATGAAAGTTAAAATTGTGAAACTTGAATCCCTTTCATTAGAAAATAGAAATATGAATAATAATCCAAAATAAATAAATTCAGCGAGATTCACGAGGAGGGTCATCATGTTTCGTAATCCTTGGCTATTTTCTAAAAGTGGGTATTTGTTTATCTTCAGTTTCTTTATCTTCGTCGCTTCGCAGGTCAGCTGCATAAGAGAAATTCCACGGCAAGCAGTTCGGGGCAAACCCACCATCAGCGAACGTTGAGAGATGCGGGGGTATTCACAAAGCAAAAACGCATGCGGTGTGTGCTTGCATAATTCACACTTATACTTCAAAATTTATACTTTGCGAGTGAGTTGCGCAAAACACGCGTAAAAATTCACGTTTCCTTCCTTTTTTATTATTATTTTTTTTTCATATTTGCTTCTTTCTGTAGCGCACTCTAACGGCAAATGATAAAATCCTATTTAGCTTCATTGTTGATCACGCGAGATTGTTTTATTATTATTTCTGCTGGCGCTTATTTCTGATGGAGTCAAAAGATCCATTGTTCCCAGTTTGAATTTAGTTCTATTCTTGCTCATATCGGGATCGTATTACGGACCATCACAGATTTTAGTCAAATCAGTTTTTGAAATGGATTAGAGTCATGATTCAGGCAGTAGTGTTGGGAGTTTGTGAGTGTTTATATTTCAACCGCTTTATAGATCTGTTAATATTTCAGAACCAGATATAAGAAAAAGTAGAAACTTCTTCGTCCGAACTCGCCAAATTCAAATAGAAATATTTTTATTTATTTTTTATAAGTGCTTTGTTTACTAAATGCCCACAAGCATTTTGCTGACGAAAATTCATTCTTCAATGTCGTGATTGACACAGTCAGGAAACCATTCAATGGTTTCCTGACTGTGTATCAGATAACTAAACTGATAAATTAAGGGAACTATCATTCGAAATGGTGACCGAGACTCTTCCATTCAAGAAGCGAAGGCTATTACTCCTTTATAACACGCTCGTACTCTAATTGGCCCGTGTAAGACATCATGTGATCGTATTGATTAATGCGTCTAATCTGGTGGGCTCATTCGGTGGTTTAAAAGAAGGAACACAATAGAACAGTCTTCTTTTCAAAAGTCTTCTCGATTTTTGAAGTCGCTTTTGTCTAATCGAGCGTTCTCGACTAGACAGAAACTAGAAGTTTTAAAGAAATCCGACCAGATGATCGCCCAACATCCACACCCGACGTACAAAACGATGCAGAGAATGGTTCGGATGAATTTATGTTCTGTTTCGCCTGCATTTCCAGTAATAAACGCAAACTCGCATTAATATATAATGTTTTCATCTATGAAGTGCTTCGAATACAACAAGAAAACATCTTACAACGATAAAAATTATTATTCTTATAAGAGTTTATCAAATATAAGTTAAATAATTCATCATTTGTTTATTGATAGCAACGAACTTGACGCGTGAATTTTTTTCCCATTTGTCAAATTAAATATTTATTTCCAAAAATTAAGATTTAGTGAGCGTTCTCCAGTGAAGACTAATCACATTTATTGTTACAACAATGGTGTGTTTTGTCCGTTACGTGCATACCGTCTGTTATTAATCTGTATGCATTTCGTGAGGAAGAGAATTGAAATGAAAATCAAAATTCTAAATCAAAAACAAGTTGCTTATTGAAAAATAAGTTTAAGAAAATATAAGTAGCAAATTTTTATTATTTATTTATTTATTGAATTATTATTTATTTATTGATTATTATTATTTTTTTGAATTATTATTTATTTATTTATATTATTATTTTTTATTATTATTATTATTATTATTATTATTTCTTCTTTTTTTATTTTGAATTTCCCAAAGTGTATGCGACATCAGAGTTGTATATGTTATAACACGTGAGCGAACAAAAACTGGAATACTTAATACGCAATTCAAATTTGCAACCATTACATTGTTCTAAAAGAGCATCCACCGCTACTTTTACTTGTTCAGAACTAAATGTTACTAGTTCAAGTTTAATAGGACAACACTGCAATTTTTCTATGTTTGGCCTGCCTGTCTACTGTATGATGAAGAGAAAGCGAGTAACCTTAAGTCACGTGCTCTACTCTTATCAGCTGCGAGCAGCTTGAACGAGAGTTAACTTTGTCATACATATGGGAAGCTGTTTTTCCTTGCGTACTAACATGACAACAGGCTGTTGTTATTGTTTTTTAATTTTTCCGCAACCATAAGATCAGTAGAGCAATGTACTTTGCTCCACACATCGTGCTCCTGAACTCTGCAGGTTCAGAGAGCTTTTCAAACTGCAGTTTTCCAGTTTAAACGTAACCAACTTTTTATAAACAGGAGTTCCAGTGAACACCTAGAAAATGTCTATATTTTTGACGATATTCCAACAAGTAGAAAAGAGATGTATTACGCATGTAACTGTTTTTAATTTGTTTATTATAGTAATCGCGTTTAATTGTGTCATTTACATTTTGGATTATCTATGGATTAAATCTAAAATTTTATAGCTAAATAATTAATGCGTTAATGATCTTAGCTTCGCAAATACAGGATGTAAAATGTTGCTCATTTTCTTCATAAATATGCGATCCACATATCTCTAACATGCTGCAGTCGAAAGCCGATTGTTCTAAAGCATTGCTGGGCAACAATGAAACAAGTGGTCGCCTGTTTAATTGTTGACAACGCAAATTATAAATTGAGAGATCGAAGCAAAAGTTTTTTTTCCTTAATGGAAACTGAAGATCGCATACTTCTTAGTCAAGTAAACAAGGAAGCCATTTTATTATATAGAGAGACCCGCTTCGTTCTCTTTATGACCAGTTGATATAATTCCAAAACTTCAACAAGTATCGATATTTGCTGCTAAGTCGTGTTTCCTTGTTCAGTATTGAGATAAATCATAAGAAGCGGGCCACATCTTTCCGAAATACTCAGTTTTAGTAAAGGCGAATTTGTTTTTCTTTTTGTGAATTATTTTCCACTTTCTTACATCCACACTTTTATTTGCGAGTGTGTTGATTATGAACGATGATTTTTGCTATGCCTAACAGTGGACTCATCTGCATTTCTTCTTATGTTATGTGATTTTCTTTTAAATTTGTTTGTACTTTCTCGTGTTATTTAGATATTTAACATTTCATTTCATCTAGTGTTCTATTTTCGACACCACACATGTACCTAATTAATTCTACATCCCTTTTCTCGATGGCATGCTAATATCTTAGGTTTATTAAATCTTAAACGTCCGGTTAATTCTCTCGTATAATAATATTTATTCAACGTCGATTTATTTCGCTATTATTCGAGACGTTTAATTGTGTCATTTCGACATTTGCCTGGGGAGGTTAATAAGCATCGGATTGCTCATTAATCTCCGGCAAATGAATGCATCGAATAAACACCGAAATGCAAACTCTCCGACATATTAAACAAATGCAGCGTTTCCAAATAAACTTTGTCTCGACAATAATACGACGCCATTCTTACACGATCCGTTATTGAGAGGTTGTTATGACGTCATTCAAATAACCAAACAGGCTCGGGAATAGAAAGTCGATGGATTTCTAAACCATCGAAACGTACGCAAAGATACGAACCCGAGTTATGCACGAAATGAAAACGTATCACAGAGCAAGTCCTCACCTGCGCTTTCACTTCTGGCTTTGTGTCGCTGTACGCTTTATTCGACCGACACGTTCATCTGCTTTGCCTTCCGTCACTCGTGACAACTTTATTGATTTTGCGTGTTTCTGCGACTCTGCTGGGCCCGTGCATCCACGCCTGCAGTGAATTATTCGCGTTGCTCGTATCCCGAATTCTTCTGGGTCGGAGGTAATACGCTTAAATCTTCTTTATGGAAAAGGACGTGCCATCTTTTTTTGTTCGAGGATGAGAGAAGGCCGTCGCTTTTTTTTCTTTAACGCCAGGCGAACCTTTTCCTAACAGCCAACTACAGCGCATCAGCAAAATGGACCGGTTTTATATTCTCGTGGCATTACTAGCAGAAAAGTAAATCTTGCGCGATACCAATGTAAGCACGTGGTAGCAGCTCATTTTTGTGCATTTATAAACACGCCATTGTTACTTAAATGCCTAACACTTGAAAATAACGGTGATAAAAGCAAAATTTTGAGAATCGCATTATCAGACACAAAGCATATTTTCAACGTAAACCATTGGCAAAGAGATCTTTGAGCGATTTTCTATTAGATTCACCTTCTTTATTAAATAGTGTTAAAATGATAAAAATAAAAGATAAATTATTGTTGCTATTATTATTATCATTATTAGTTTCGTTTTTCAACAATACGCAAGCAACTAATTATATTAATGTTTCCATTAATTTTATTTTATTTATTATTTTTGTCTGTATGCATGTATCAAGTTCATGCTGTAGGATTATAATGACGTTTGATAGCGTCTTTTTCAAATCTTTCCACTCATCTCAATTTTGGGCTAAATTTGACCATTTTAGTGACCAACTATTCGAAAGAACAGAATATTAGATGTCACAAACAATAATATATAAACTGAATCCACAACAAATAAGTTAAAAACAGTCGTCTGACTCCATCTACTGCTAATGGATGATGTCACTATATCAGTGGTATTGCATTCTTTGTCGATTAACTGAAGACTAAATTGATTGTTTAATCCAACAACAACGAAGACATATTCTTAACCAACAAAAGTATATTATGAAAAGGTTGATTTTTAAAATGAAAGTGTAGGCTTTGTCATAAAAAATAATTAATACTAAATTAAATATAACCCCTAGATCTTCTCCTACAGTCTTTGGACACCACCATAACACTGAATCCAGACTTGCTGGATTCAGTGTTATGGTGGTGTCCAAAATGAGAATCAAATGTCATTCGATAACAATTTCCCTTTTTTAAAAAATCGTTGTCATAAATGTCACTCAAGTGAAAAAAAATGTGATTACATAACAGAATGGTGTAGTTTGATACAAGGTGTTACGAATATTAAAACCTATGTTTATGTCTAAAAGAGACGTCGATTTCAAATAATCGGAATATTTAGAATAGGCTTACTAAGATATTTCCTCAGAATACATAAAAACTAAGATTTTTATTTGGTGTCACTTCGCTCATTGCTCAGTTTATTGGATGCTTAAAATGGCCTGAAAAAAGATCGCGTTGGGTTTAAATGCCCGGATTATCTGACTGTTATTCATCTACGGAATTGTTGTGCTATGGGTGGGATAAGAAAAGATTGTAACGAGGGCTCACAATCCTTCGTGGATGACTCCACCCCCCCCCACACACACACAACCTTCAGATTAATCAAAAATTAAAAAAAAAAACATATTTAATAAAAATGATCAAATAAGATATCAAAGATAATCCTTAAATATAATTGACGGAAAAAATTATAAGAATTATAATCAATTTGTTATTCCTAAGGAAAAGGAGTTCCAATAATTTATTTTATTTTATTATTCATAACTTCATTAATATGTTTCGTGTTTATTTTTTATCACATCTCAGATTATTCTTGTATGCAAAGAAAGCCAAACCAAGAGTCCCAAAAGGCAACTCTTATTTCACCGCACTATAATATGATTAATAATTATTCTGCGGATAATTTTAAAGCTGATTTTCATTAAACTATGAGAAAAAAGCGTAGAAATATGCAACAACAGCTATTAGATGTCTTCAGCCACCGAGTTTCAGTAATTTTTGTCATCAAGAGAAATCGTTTTCCTCGTTTTATGTTCCAAACACAAAAACGAATCTTTTGGTGAAATTATTACCCCGATATCAATGCTTCGATATTCATCACTTTACAAAGCGCTGAACGTAGTTCCCATGCGATCCATTCATAAACCAATGTCACCGAGGAAATACTTTTCCCCAATGTAAGAAGCAAAGGACGATGGCTGAGCCGTCTTTTACCAAGTTGCGCTTTCTGCAGTTCTTGTTAATATTAAAATAAAGAAAGGCTTTAGGTGTTGCGTATAAACCAAGGTCGTTTTATAAAGAAAGTGACAGTGATGGATGAACATAGCAAAAGAAATTAAACTTCTTATAAAATCAGCTCGGACCGTTCCAAATTACAGCTCCCGATCCACTTTAGACTTCTTAAGTAGAAACGGGAAAAAAAAAAATTTATTCTTTTATGAAAACTCGGTGGCAACTTTATAAATAGATTTCATCCCTTTAATCTAGAAATATTGCGCTCGCAGGCGCGCGCGCACACACACACACACACACACACACACACACAGAACACAAGTATGAAGCTATATTCGTATAGTTTCCAAACCATATGGATAGAGTAAATAAATAAGAGACTTTTCGAATAACACTCTGGAGTATCAGTGTTACTTGAATTTCGACAATGCTGGTTGGCCTATCAAACACGTTCTTTCAGATGAAGAACGCGTGACTGCAAGAATGACAACCAAGTAGTGACGTGCAAGAGTGGATGCGATTAGTCGTTTTGCATTCGCTCACAGTCTGTAAAGGAAGCGAGCGAAGATGACGAACGCACTCAAGGCGATTGCCAAAATGACCTGCGGATTCGTTTACCACCGGAATTGGTGTTGCTTTGGAGATATTTGAAAGGAAGGGGACGCGATTTGAAGGCATTACGACGAAAGTCGGTTGTTTTCGAAAGAAAGAGTTTGATTTTGGACTGATGATGCTTCGTTTTTATTTCCTTTTTCTTTTATTTATTTTCTTTATATTTTTCAAGAGTTCGAAATGTTCTAAACAAGGAAATGGGTTTTTTTGCTCTTTCCTCATGATGGATTTGATTATTTTGTAATTGCTTTGCCGCAAAATTTCACTTGTAAAAAGATCACGTGGCAAAGAAAATTATTAACATTTCTTGGCAAGCTTTTAATGTGCAATCGAAATGGAGAGCGCACGAGGAGAAAACGGAGACGTTGTCGACTCCACTAATACAATGTATAGGCAATATGTTTATTGTCAGTTTGAAGAGAAAATAGCACGCGACTTTGAGCCAAAAAGAAAAGAATAACGCGTGCTTTTTGTATTGCTGCTACAATCACTCGAAATTGAGTTTTACGGATGCATATTTCATATTGTTATTCTGAAAGAAATTCCATTTCTCTTCTAAGCTCTCTCTGGACGGATTTCCATTTTGGTATGCAAAACAAATGGATTGTTGGAGTAAGCAGAGGCTATTTCGAACTCATTTTTTAAATAAAAAAACATCACGGTTGATGCTTCTATTGAATTTTCAGTTTTTGTTTTCTTTCGTCTTTTAAGATAATGAAAAGGTCTTGAAAAACATTTAAAAAGGGATCAAATTCGGCTTGGAAATTATTTCAAAAGTTATAAACTACAGGGAAAGGGAGAATCCTTAGAATTTCAACATCCCATTATTGTATCAAAAATGATATTTGTTTCTTAAAATAGTTTGCAAAAATTACGTCCAGCGCGCGTCCTCCACCTTCCCACGTGAAATATATGCGAATATATTGGACGTTTCGTCGTTGTCATCAAATAACATATTCGATATGCTCCCGCGCAAATACAGAAACAAAAGCGTTTGCTTATGTTTGTGTATTAAGACACCTATCCTGCACCATAACGCTAGACCACCAGAAGAAAGACTATTGTAGGTCAGATTCAGTTGCAGCTCAGAGGAACGTTTTTCTAGGAGAACCTTTCTTCAGCTGTTTCCCGAGTTTGTCGATCTCTGCCACAAGCAAATGGGATTTTTTTTCTTCTCCAAAGAAACTCGCCACGTTAATAACAAAAAAACAATTGTAGAACTCACACTATTACAGACGCAATACGAGTGTTTAGATCACGTGATGGCAATAGTAATAACCTGCAGTATTCTCTCTCTCTTGGCCATCAGCTTCCAGTGACGGTTTAGGATGAAGACCGTTTCCCCTCCACACTTAACACAAGCTAATTAAGACGACATAAAATCCAACTCTTCCCTTTGAGGGGGAAGGGATAAAAAGGGGTTTGAGGGTTATTATGTTGCGTTTTAGTGCAGTGTACCTTTCTTAAGACTGCTTTTTCACGAAAGATCTTTTCCCGGTGGAATTTTCATTAAATTTATGAGTGTGACTTATATTCGTTTCCATTGTATTTCTTATTTAAAATCCATTATCGTTACTGTCTTTGTCTTATTTTTCTTCTTTGTGTTCGACATAAACAAATGGATCGCAACTGCAAGATATAATTCAGAATTTGATTTATTCTGTTAATATTAAAATCTCCAGACGGTTCGAAGAATAATCATTTTTCATTCTTGAAGAAACGCATTTCTCGGTACTCCTTACAAAAATAAATAAACAAGCGCGTAAATAAAAATAGTAAGTAAATAATTTATTTTGATGATAAGTCACGTCGCTAAGCCTCACATTAATTTCGTGTTAATTCTGTGAGTGTCTCGAAAATATTGCGTAAAGCGCGGTTATTATGAGAGCTACAATTCAAACGCACTTCAACGTAATTCAGCTGGGATGGTTTGATATGCACGTGCAAAATACTTTTGCGGGGTTTACCAATGAACATTTTTTTTATTTCTCTCGGAAAAACACTTTTATTTTACTTGTAATATATAACTCAATATTTTAAAATAATTGACATCTTTTCTAAACTTATAACACATGCCCACACTGCACAACAACTTGCCTCATAACCTAAAACTGTTACAGAACAAAGAATGGAAATTGTATCGACCTGATTACTAGAACAGAAGTACCACATCCCAATCCCCATCATAAAAAAACAAAATCTACAATAACCAAAGTCTACACTCCATCCAAAAGAAGGAGGAGGTACGAAACAATATGTAGAAGGAATTACAGACCAACAGTGTCGTATTTGGGCTACAGGTGGTGTCATTTTTGTTGAAGAGTTGGTGGTGATTGTATTTGTTGGGGAACACTTCATGAGGAAGTTTATTCCAGAGAACAGAGATGGTTGAAATTAATGAAGAAGAGCAGTCAAGATGTTTGCAGTTGGACCGAAAAGGGATTTTACTGCTCGTGTTTTGACAGACCCAACACAACGAAGAAACGATGGATATTAGTTTAGTAGAGCAGTGTCCATCGAAGCAATAAAGGAAAGACAGATGAAAAAGTGCATCTGTGTGATAGAAGTTGACGTGAGTCCGTGAAGGAAAGGTCATCTATGAGCCGAATTGTTCTTAGCTGGACAGCTTCGAGATTTTACGGCAAACACGTGAACAGTTGTTAGGAAGAGCGGATTTGTACAAAGTTAGCAGCTAGGTGCGCGAAAAGTAGCCTCCTTAAATGGAAAAGACAATTCAGTTTTTAAGAGATTGAGGGAACTATTTAAGTGGTGTGTTTATACCAGAAATATGTTAGTAATGTCAGTCCAAGGAGAAAATGTGATCCTTTCTGGGAATGTGTTTTTACTGAGGGTAAGAATAGGTTTCGCGAGAAAATGGGGAAGGCTGAGTTTTGTTAGCATTGAAGGTGAGCAGATTATCCTAGACCCATCGAAGAATAGTATGGAGATCAGTTTGAGCAACTTGCTGCAGACGGTCTTGAAGTTTGGAATGCTTGAGCACTGCATGGTTTGTCGAATAAGTAGGAAGAATGAAGTCTACTGTTGTCAACGGAGCTGTGGACAGGATTAGTGATGACAGAGAATCGATCGTTTACGTACACGAGAAAGACAGCACGTCATAGAATAAGGCCTCGAGGCAATCTGGCATTGGTAGCGACGCTCGAAGAGATGGAACCATCCGCTATGACATGCATCGAACGACTGGAGAGAAAGTTGGCTACCCAATTACAGTGGGTAGCAGGTACACCAAGAATAGCAGATTACTGAACAGACCTCGATTCTAGATAGGATCACGTGCTCTGAAAATGTCAAGAGCCATTCATCTGAACCTTTCCAAGTAAGGATATCCGTGTCTAATCTTGAATCTTGTGGTAGGCGTTGCAGGCTAAGACAATAGCCGTGGATAGAGAGTGGGAAAATCCCCATTTGTGATCGTTGATCAATTGGTAGTAGGAAAATTGACTGTGGTGACTTCTTTATTCTGGATCGAATGAGGCTTAGTACAGCTTCGAAATGGGCTTTCACTGCTTGGACATTTCGTCATATATTTTTCATTTATCGTTTGAATGTCCTTTCATAATAAAAACCTTCACTTCAAGATTAAAATAATTCTTAATGGCACAGAATGTAATTTCATTCCAAGTTGCACACACCGAACTATCTTTAAGGCCAATTACAACCTGAAGTGAATTACATTCATTTTATCGTAGCTCAATCGGTATCGACAATGCCCTTTGGTTGAAAAGTCCTGGGTTGGAATCCCATCTAGGAAGCGAATAATCTTTATCACGGCTTTTTTATTCATGGTGAATTAGCCTCCGGAAGGAAGAAGTTTACGTCTTTGAAATTCGGGTTTTTCCTTGTGTGTGTGTGTGTGTGTGTGTGTGTGTGTGTGTGTGTGTGTGTGTGTGTGTGTGTGTTGTTGCAATAAGAAGATTTTACGCAGGTAAAATCTTCTTATTGCAACAAGATGTACTGAAATTTAGAAACGTCATATTCGTATCATTCTATGAACATAAAATGTCTTTGAAGAAAATAAACTACTGTTTTGGGAAAAATTATTATTATTATTATGGCACTGTTATTGTTTTATATATTATTTTAGCTAAATATTACGATTGTATTAAAAGAATGGCATTGTTATTACAGTAGGTACACGAGAGGCTCTGTTTTATGAAAAAAAAAAAAACGCGTTTTGTTCCGTTTTGCAACTAAAAAGCTTAAAGCGGCTGCAAAAACTTGCCTCGAAATGATTCACCCAAAAGTGCGTATCGCAGATTTCCCTCAGGTTTCTGTTTACATGCCGCGTGCATTAATTTCGGTATTTTGTGCGGGCATAAACTAGAAACAAAAACGCTTCCTTTTTATAAAGTTTTCATTAATTCGTGACCCTCGCGTGAGTTAAACAGAATTTTCCTGGAGGCGAATTGTTTAAATTTTTTGGTTACTTCTCTCGAATTTAAAAGTGTCGGAAAGATGGTAGTTGGCGCGCGGGGAACTTAAAATTAATCCGGTTTCTTTCACGTCTGGAAGAGGAGAAAATCTTTCTAAATAAAACAGAGCAGATCCTTGGGGATTCTTTCTTTCCTTCCCAGGAAGAGGAATTCCAACTGCTAACTATATTAAATATCCCAGCGCTTTCTCTCTTAACTTACTTCGTCTTAGTTTTGCATTCTGTGCCACAGAAGAGTTTTAATCTCGAAGGTGAAGGTTTTATAATGAAATCCTGCGGAAGACGCTTTCGGTGAACACGAAACATTAAATCAGATGAATATTAATCGTTCTTGGCGTTATAGTTTCACTTGGCGCATTCTTGGAAACATTTCAATGCACTTTTTTTAACTTTAAGATTTTTTTCTTTCCATCCCGTGTTTCCACTTTCTATTTAACAGTTTGTTTCGGGGGAGATTTGAAAAGCTTCCGCGGAATGATTACTTTGTACATCATCCAAACACTCATAAACTATCTCGACCTATCTTGTTACGTTCGTTACGAAAAGACGCTTCGGAGCGCTTGTTTGAGATCTGATAAGACGCCTTCTGAAACAATTTTGTGGTTCGGCATATTAAATCTTGTCGTGTGGTATTACAAGCTGACGAAATTCGCTTTGCTCGAGCTCTCGAACTCTACCGGCAGAAAAGAGGACTTTCAGTAGACGTGTTTATTTTTAACCATCGTGTTTGTGTGTGTGTGTGTGTGTGTGGGTGTGTACTAAAAACCTACTTGCAACATCCTTTTGTATATATTGTTTCTTTGCCTGTGACCTCATAACCGAAGGAAAATACTGGCGTTTATTTAAATGCATAGAAACCTCCTCTGACACGACAGAATTGAAATCGTTCAAATAGAAAGCAGAAGCAAATGTTTTTCACTTAGTTACGGGCAGAGTGTGGGACAAATTACCTGCGATTCTTTACTTTCAACATTTCATTGAAAGAAATGTTTTATTCGGACTGACTGCCACAACACGCTACAGATTTTCCACAGATGCGTTGAATGGAAAACAATTCTTCCGGAGTTAATAATTGTAACTCGACCGAAAAAGGTTGGGGATTCTTCCAGAAACATGCACGAACTCTACACGTTACCCACGAATCACTCCTGTTTCCTAATAGTTTTGATAGTTATGTTCCACTAATTCCTCATAAAATGCTAAAATAGTTTGGGTCTATCTCTACCAAGACATTTCCTTGCAATAATAATACCTCGTTTCACGCAAAAACACCAATAATTGCAAACTGTCTTTGGTAGAAAATCGAAACTCGATGGACGAGGAGTGTGTGTTCCTACGGTGTATGCCACGCAATCTAACTGAAAATAAATCATTCCTTCACTCCTGTAAAATTCAAATAGTTCTTGATTTGGTTTTACTTCGAATATTCTACTTAGAAAAATTAGTAAAATTAGACAATTATACCCGAATCGATCCTAGTTGGTACCTCACTTCTTAATCTCATCTTCCTCTTACGTTTGGATGCAATACCCTGTCAATGTCATTTAACCTGGCTTTACAGAAACGTATTTAATGCGTACATAGCACGGATATGCCTATCTTCATAATGGCGTCGTCGCTACCGACTGCGCTACGGAGGCTCTTTATTTACAACGTAAAATTTAAATTAGATATTTAATATTTCATCTTATTATTAAAACATGTCGAAAGTTACAGAAAACTGGAGACTAATTCTCAAGTAATTTAAAAAAAAAACGTAATGAATAATACATGTAAACAGTTCGGTAAATATATTATTATTATTATTCGTGACATCTCCAAGGAGTCCGAAGACTCATCGCGGGAGGACACCCACCATACAACCGTTTCCACCACTACACCGAACTTCCACTACCAATCATCTCCATCAACGCCATCTACCATAACTAGTATTTTTTTGTCTGTAAATTGTTTTGTCCGCATACACACAACTCGGCTCTTGTTCTCAAGAGCCGAGTTGTTTGTATGTGGGATGAAAAACCCGAGTTTCCGGGAGAAAGAAATCCTACTACCTCCGTATGAGATCGGCTAACTCACCTTCGATTGAAAAAGTCCAGATAAAGATTCCTCCCGTCGCGACGAGAATCGAACTTAGGCCTATTCCAATCGAAGGGCGCAACGTCCTGTCGTTCTTCCAATTGCGCTACGGAAGCGCTTATATGCGCTTATGTGCTACTATTAATTACATTATTAGTCTACAGCTACAGAATACTTAAAAAGTTAAATTGGAGAATTCTTATGTCAGCCCCCCCCCTCCTCAAGATAAAGGAGCATCCAGTTTACAGCGAAGTTAAGCTGAAACTTACGAATCATTTTTCATACATTAACAACCACTGTTGCTATGCCAATACAAACTCAAGAATGGTTTTAAAGTTTCGATTTAATACCGTGTTGTCCGAAGTCCATCCTTTTTCCCTCGCACTCCACAAACCAGGAGGGAATCTCTAAACCACTCTTATTCACTTATTATGTAAATTGCGCGACCTTCGCATACCGAAGTTTCAATTCACAGAAATCTGAACGATGCAAGTTAAACTCGAGATTTTGTGTTGGATGATGTTCGGGTTGCGATCCTTCGATGGGAATCTAAGGACGCGAAGATCGGCATGGAACGTTCTGGCACAAAGTTCTACAGAAATAGGAAGAACACACGCAGTCGTCTTCAGCAATATTCCATCCCTTTCCATCAGCATATGCAATGAATGTTTCTTTTTTTTTCATATCTCATAATGACGTTAGTTAATCTGTAGTTAATCTCGAATTAACTGTGCTCCAGATGTACAAAATCATTGATGATTAGTACAAATGCATTTCACTAGAAGTAGATTAACGAAAAGTCAAGCTTCGTCGCCACAAACACATTCAATCGCTATTATATCTTGGTCGTTATATCTTGCTCGACCATATGGTTTGACACCTTGCTGACAAACTACACCACTTGGAAAGAAGTCAACGGACCCCATAGTGTGAGGAACAAACAGCCCGCCTTAATAAGATGTAGGACCTCCTTTCGCTGCGATGATTGCAGTAATCCTACGGGGCATATTTTCCACAAGCGTGCGATAGCGATCAATGGGAGGTTTGGACCATTCTTACTCCAGGCAGGTAACGAGGACTGCTGTGGGGTGACGTCACTTGTCCACATCAGACACTCCAGTTCATCTCGCAGATGTTCAATAGGGTTGAGATCAGGGCTTTGTAGCGGAGAGGCCAGTCGAGTGTGGTGACGTTCATGTCCGCAAACCACGCAGTTACAACAGCAGCCTTATAACACGGCGCAATGTTTTGCTGAAGGAGACAATGGTCAGTTCCGTAGAAACGCCACAAAGCAGGAAGCGTGCATCGCATTGTCCAGAATGTTCAGATATCTCTCGGAGATCATTGTTCGTGGCACCATGAACAGAGGTCAGAGGCCAAACCATCGCACTGCCACCTCCGAATTTCATAGTTGGTATTACGCACTCTAGCAAGAGACGTTCTTCGGCCATCCGCCACACCCGTCCATCTGCTCAGTAAAGGGTGTGGTGTGATTCGTCGCTCCATAACACAGCTTTCCAAGCTTCCGCGTCCAACTGTACGCGCTCTTTGCATCACTCAGGACGACGCTGCATGTTGGTTCGGGTAATGGGGCTTACAATGGAAATCCACGTTGTGAGCCTTGGTTCTGAGTTTTAGGGCAGATTCGTATTCCAGTCGATGCCCGGTATGCCGCTGAATGCCAGTTTTTACATATTATCCTTAGTAGCACATTATGGTCACGTTCGATGAGTGTGGTGGGCGTCCACTGCGGGTAGCATTTGTAGTTGACTCGCTGAGCTTCCATCTCAGTAAATTATCACTGGCTATTGAACTGGGATGGCCCCATTTGTCAACAATTTGCTGAACAGGTTAATTTGCCATCATATCCCAACGGCTCTTTCGAACTACGTCGGTTTCCTTCTCGCACCAGTTACACTGACCTGGGAGGATCGCTTCCTCCAATTTATACCCGCTACAAACACATGATTTGTACGATGTTACATGTTACGATGCGCCTTGCCTTTTGAATGTCTGTTGACTTCTTTCCAAGCAGTGTATATTGCAAACTGTAATTGAGAAAAATGAGAATGTCTGTAAAAATTCTGCAACGTATTGTACTAAAATCTCTTTGTCCCTACTTTGATTTCAGAGCAAAGTTTAATCCCAGGAACTTGTATTTACCTTCTTAAACTTATTCTCTTAACTCAAATGCGAATTGAAATTATTTGGTGTGGGTTTCCTTCACTTTTATGTTTCGATTTCATTATAACGTGTGTGGGAACTTCTCCCAACCCTTGCGTTTCCATTTTAGTTATTTGGGCATACGAAGATTGTGAACACCGTACACAGTCTTAGAAAAGACAGTCTCGTGTTCTTTGATAATAGATTTCTTGTTCCATTCTCTTTCTATTCATATGTCCTTAAAGGTCGTCTTAGATTCACTTTTTCATGTGAAAGATTCAACTTATTCAGATATATGCGACTGCTTCTACACACACTGCACTACTCTTTGTCGTTTGCCCTTTAAATAAATGTTCTTTGGAGAACATTTGGTTATTTGACAAGGCAGAAGGGGATTTCCAGTGACAAGACTTCGTTTACAGTTGACAAGTTCTTTCTGGATGATCTTTCTTAGATATTTCTGCACTGAACTGTTTCAATTTGATGGGACCAAAACGGAAATCGTTTCCAACATTTGAAGAAATTCGCTCTCAAGAATATTCAAATTCTTATAAAAAGCTTTTCAGGTTTTTAGCAGTTGTATTTCACTTCTTCAGTTCTTTCTAGTCGTTTACCCTTTTGATAGCCTTTATCTCTTGAAAACAGCTTTTCGTGCTTCCACTGCACTTTTATTACAACTTCAATATAAATAAACGCTTATATAAAGAAAATCGGGAACTTTGCCGCGTCGTCCGACTTGAAATAGAAGTGATGGACTAAAATTATCCCTTTTATGGGAAATAGTACTTCTCCACAAGTTCTGGAAATAGTTATTTTTTATAATTAATTAATGATTTCTTGTTAATATTATTTCATTAGAACCTAATGTATTTATACCATGTCACTCTATAAATCTGCTGGTTTCTGTTTTGGTTGTCTAATTTGAACGCCATATTGAAGATGCCTTTGATACAGAGGCTAAAATGCTATACTGATAATAAAAATTAAGTATAATCCGTATTATGTTTAATTACTAATGTTTTTTTCTACTAC
This sequence comes from Typopeltis vanoorti, assembly GCF_054136105.1. NCBI lineage: Eukaryota > Metazoa > Arthropoda > Arachnida > Uropygi > Thelyphonidae > Typopeltis > Typopeltis vanoorti. The sequence continues at coordinate 174,915,367 of NC_143551.1, read as the reverse complement.
TAGAGTGAATTATATTGAGCCAATTTTGATTCTAATAGTTTATGCAACTGCCTATTCTCAAGAACTTTACCTGGCACAAATATACACAGAAGAAAAGATTCGACAAAAACAAAAAGCATTAGGAACATAATAACAGCCATCGCTCTTGGCATTGTTTAGCGCGTGGTAGTTTTGAGCGTTGTTTTGTGCGTAGTCTCGTTTTCGCTGTAGTGATAAGTTGTAACTGAAGTTCACATTCGGACAGTCTGAGGACTGAGTATTACTTCCTGATTCTAGTAGTTTTCTTTCAGTATCACGATAACACCAGTGTCATATTCTCCAACGCGTTCCACTTTACTATGTGTCTAGTATATTATTTGTCACTTGAATATGGAGAGTTTAATACATGACTAGATAGTGCTGAGGCCCTGGAGATATCTCCCTTCGCGATGTCTCTAATGTGTTCCTCTACAAGCTACTCTATGGATTTTTCTGTTTTTATGGGACATTCGCAATCACACCACCTGCGATATACACTTGGGTACGTCAGGCTGCCATATTTCGGTTTCACTGGATGAAGTAAAGGATCGCAGTGATTCTGATTTTGTCTTTTTGAGAATTTTTTCTTTCTTAGTTGTAATGAACCGATACACGAAGAGTGAGATCTCCTCTTATCTCGATGTTATCAATTTCATGGCGAGTTCTGTGAATGGAAGAAATTTCTGGTGACAATTTTTGACACACACACACACACACACACACACACACACACACACACACACACACACACACACACACACACACACACACACACACACACACACACACACACACACAATTACATTAACTAAATTAAGCGATCTTACCGTTTTTACCTACCCTCTCAATTAGTGTATAAAAAACGAAAACACAAAACGACTCTAAATATTTTAAAGCAAGCATTACATCTTCCGTTTTATGCTAAAATAATACACGAATATGAATAAATACGACATCATATAAGCTGACTGGACTTTGTTTTTCCTTTTACATCCGTTTTATCATTCACCTCTCTCTCTCTCTCTCTCTCTCTCATCTTTTTGTAGGCTTCTCATTATCAGTCTATTCTCTGAATGTAATCTTGCCCTCGTGAACACACTTATAATTCCGCTTCATAATTACCTCCTGTATTCCTTGAATGATGTAGCGATCAGTGATTAATCTAAAGACGTTCCTCCATTAACCACTTGAACTGACGCTAAACTCAGTTGCATTCGAGTACCACTTCTCGAATCCTCCAGGAGGATTCTTGATCACTCACAAGCAAGCGATTGAAGAGAGCAAATGTTTATTTGACGAGGTGCTCCAAAGTGCTTCGAAACATCAACCTGGAATGGTGGTATCGCCTGAAATTTCCAGTCGATGAATGCGGTGTTCAAAGAATATCAAACAATCACTGCAGATAAATCCCAAATCCTGCATGTTCATATGCTGAAAAGTCGGAACATGACGCAAAGAAATTATTTCCATATAAACAGGCTTTCAAGAGATCGTTTCCATAACGACCTTGTTGTCTAAAGGAACAGAACGAATCCTAACGCAGATCATGCGACCTTAGAATGCTAATTCCTGAGATCTCAGAACGTTTCAAACTGGTCGACCCACTCATGTGATACTCTTTTAGGCGAATGTGTCATTTACTGAGTCCTCTTAACTTTGCCGGCAACCTCAGCAGAAAGTTTGGTTGGCAATTCCCATTCTGCTCTTCTGCCAAAATTACTATTTCAGACAATAACGAATACTCAAAGTTAACTATGAATTAATCAATTAACTTAACTACGAGCTAATCAAGTAGCTATGAACTAACTAATCAACTATAAACCAACTATTAAATAATTATTAAATATAGACTAAATTGACTAACTACGAAGGAGTCGAGTAATTGAGCTACGAATTGATCAACTAACTATGACCAACGCACTACGAACTAATCAGCCAGTTATGAGCTATTAATACGTTAACTATGAAATAATTATTAATAACTTAGCAATGAACTAAATTAAATGAATAGGAACTAATGAACTCAGTTAACTACGAAGTAATCAACTATAACCTAACTATTAATCAGATAACTAACTATGAAATAACTATTAATAAATAAGCTAGCTATGAACTAAATTAACTAACTACGAACTAGTCAGCTAATTTTGCTACGAAGTAATTAACTTAATGAAATTAATCCAAACAAGCCGAATTTTCGTCCAGTTTTTGGTTTGATTTTTGTTGCAGTTCGCGATAATTTTGGTTTTTGGTTTACTATTTTCGAGGATTTAGTTCACTATTTCGGTTTAGTGCTGCGTGTGGTACCTGTCTCTACGAAGTTGATTAATAGTGTTGTGCATTTTTAACAGTGCAAACAAGTTGACATTCCTAGCGTTTTATTCATTTTTTGTTGCTATAAAATGGATACATCGCCAAGAAAGCGCTCAAAAACAAATACTCTTCCTCAGCACAGATCCATAACTCAAATACAAATTGCCAATGAGTGTGAAAAAGGAAGATACTCAAGATCGTTTACTACTTAGTTAAAGCAAAATGAATCCAAGATTGTCTTCTGTAGACTTAAGTAGACTCTTAGCAACTAGTGGGATTAATGTTTCTGACATGACAATCTGTCGAAGACTGTTGGAAGCGTGAAGGACTGCTCACAGACCAAAAAAAAGAAACACCTGTTGACGAAGGAAAAAAGGCTGCAGTGGGCAAAAGTGTGCAACGATTGGACTAATTAGGAATAATTTGTTCGCTACTAAACTATGAATCAACGCGCTACAAACTAATCAGCTAACCATGAACTATTAATAAGTTAGCAGTGAACTAAATTAACTACGAGATAGTCAACTAAATTGACGGAGTACGAACTAGTCAACCTACTATGAACTAACTAATCGATAAACTACGAAACTAATCAGTTATCCATGAACTATTAATACATTAACTGTGAAACAACCATTAATAAACTAGAAGTGAAATAAATTAACTACCTCCGAACTGGTCAACTATGAACTGACTAACTAATCAATAACTATCAACTAATTAGCTAACTATTAATACGTTTACTATGAAATAAATATTAGCAGATTACGATGATCTAAATGAACTACGGACTAATCAGTTAACTATGAACTAACTATTAATGCGTCAACTATGAAACAACTAAATTAATTAACTATGAAATAATCAACTAAATTAACTAACTACAAACTAATCAACTATGAACAATTATTAATAAGTTAATTAACTATGAATTAACTACAAACTCCTTAATAAGATAACTATGAACTAATTACTCTGCATACGTTCGTTAGTTTGCCGTACTTCGTGGTTCATGGTTAACTACAACCATGGTTAACCATGTGGTTAGGCTTTCCACATGGTTAACCATGTGGAAAGGTTTATGTGCTCGTCACACATGTTGAATTGGATTTTAACGGTATTGGTAAGAAAATAACTATTTATTACTTAAAAAGCTAATAGTTTGCTGGTATTATACTCAGCATCTTCAGAGCACACAAAGTTTGTTACAAATGCGAGACAACCACAATCCGGTGTAACAGTGGGGCTAGTATAAGTAATTGCAGCGTGCAACACAAGACTAAAGTCCTAATGCGGCGCCATCTAAAGTTATAAAAACAAAAACAAACAAACAAACAAAAACACAATAGTTCAAAGTTTTGAAAAATGCTAGTCCAAATAGTAGTCTTTGAAAGATTTGAAAAAGAGTAGTCCAAAGTTTTGAAAAAAAAAAAAAAAACGTGGGATATACAACCTGCCTCCAGCAATAGCCAATAATATTCGGTTAGACGTGGCCAATATCCTAATCCATTCTAAGCCTCCTAAAAATAATATCCCACATAAGAATATCATGGCTCTAAAAGAGCTACGCAATAATAACCACATTACAATAACCAAACCAGACAAAGAAAACGCGACTGTAGTGATGGATACAACAGAATATGAAAGCAAAATGCATACACTGCTCCAAGACCGGGCTACATATCAAATCATAGATCGAGATCCCACCAATACACAAAAATACACAAACAAGGTACACCTTTGCGTCCTATTGTAGATAGTATAAAGTCCTACATATAAACTAGCCAAATATTTAGCAAAATTACTAATCACTTACACAAACAATTCTCCCCCTTTTGTTAAAAATTCTACCCACCTAAAAAGTATTTTAGAAAATCGCACTTTAAATAGTTCAGACCTAATGGTGAGTTTTGATATCACCTCATTATTCACTAATGTACCACTGATTGAAACACTTAACTTACTAAATTCACAATTTCCCCCAGATATATTTCAGCTATTTAAATTCACAGTACAGGCAGGTTGTTTTACATGGAAAGGGAAAATATACAAACAATTAGATGGGACAGCTATGGGTTCACCCCTTTCCCCCCCCCCCCCCTTAGCCAACTTCTACATTGAACATCTGGAAAAATTAGCTATCAACACAGCCACTCTCAAACCTAGTCTCTGGCTACGCTATGTTGACGATGTGTTTGCTATTTGGCCACATGGCCCAGACACACTGAACACATTTTCAGTGCATCTAAATAGCCAGCACCCTAAAATCCACTTCACAATGGAACTAGAAGCTAATGACTATCTACCCTTCTTCCTGGACACACTGATCACACGTCTTCCAGGAGGTTCCTTATCATTCTCGGTTTATAGAAAACCCACACATACAGGGAGATACTTACACAAACAATCACACCATCACCCTTCTCAACAATATGGTATCTTGAAAACACTAACCCATAGAGCAATCTGTTCCAATGACATTGCTCTCACTGCTGAACTTTCTCACCTACGTCACACCTTCTTGACCAATGGCTATAACCCTCATAAGATAGATAAAATACTAAATGCTACCTAAAAAATCCCCCCCACTATCTACCACAGAAGACTACAACAAAACTCTCACCATCCCATACATTAAAGGCACATCTCAAAAGATATCTAGGGTGCTTAACAAACACCAGCTGCGCACCGTATTTAAACCTTTTGTGAAATTGGCAACTCTCATCCGTTCACCTAACGACAGATTCATTCCTTTATCACATCGAGGAGTCTATGAAGTGCCCTGTTCTTGCCATCCAGCCTACTATGAACAGGCAGGAAGAACTGTGGACATCCTCCTCAGTGAACACAAAAAATATATCCGGCACTTTGGATACCCCTGCACGCAGGATCAATTGGAAAGAAACAAAAGTAATGCACAGAAGCTTCTACAGAGAGGCTTTTCTGGAATCAACAGAAGCCTTAAAACATACTCCAAACCTTAAGAAGTATGGCTGTATAAATCTACCAAAGATTTGGGAGACAGTCATCCTACGACCAAATTCATTTTATTTCAAAACTTTGGCCTAGTATTTTTCAAAACTTCGGAGTACTGTTTTTTTTTTAACTTAGATGGAGCCTAATTAGGACTTTAGTCTTGTGGTTGTCTCGCTGTTGTAACAAATTTTGTGTGCTCTGAAGATGGATATAATACCAGCGAAATATTAGCTTTTAAGTTAATAAACAGTTATTTTCTTATCCATCTGTATTCGCATCAATACCGTTAAATCCAATTCAGCAATAATACTTTGCTTTGTTTGTTGTTGGCGGAATATATTTTTAATAATTCTAAACATGGTTTCTTTCATGTTCATTGTCTGTATATAAAAGAAACTGAAGAAAAGAAGCGAGAACGTTTATAAACTTGCCTTGGCACATAAAATTGGCTAAACGTAGATGAATTAACTGAATATAACTAAAACAAGATCATATTTAGTAGCTGACATTCGGTTTACACTTCAGGATTTTAGCATATGGTAGATAGCTAACTACAGTGAGTAGGGCGTTGATGTTTGTTTTTCGAGTGTATAAATTGTGTGAAATGAAAACAAAATATCCGATTTTGTTGCGGGCTTCTTAATACTGTGAAAGGAGTCGAATTTGCAAATCACGACAACAACAACAACATAAAAAAAGTTACTGGTGATCATAATATTCGGAAGAAAATGTCATGTGAAGGACATTCCTTCTATTTTATCTTCCCTACCTTTTTAAAAACATAAGTAGAATGAACTCGAAACGATGACTGGTGAATTATGTTTCCCATCAGAAAACTCCACCCACCGTTGTGTGAGTCGGTCTTCTCTCCCTTTACGCGTTGAAATCCTTTGCCCTCACGGACACATAACTTGGCTCCATAGAAACCTGATTCATGGCATGATACGATGGGTTAATCATGTCTGCATCGTCTGCTTTGTTATGTGTGCGTATGTTCTCTACATTTCATCCAAAGGACAGACAAATCGGTCAGAAACACGCGCGACGAAGAGACATAACAGACACCGGCGTCACACGCTTAGCTGTCTTGATCGTATTTCTAAAATAACAACTCGCCAGCTCTGTGTGACCAGTTTGTTCGTTTTGAAGGACACCATATCTGCACGTCTGTGAGAAAGACTCGACTCCGTGTGAAAGTGCCTAACTTGACATCAGTTGTAAAGCCTCTATAAAAGCCATCTCCTTCCAGGCGTGATTCTGAACTTTCGTCTTTCCAATCACGTGGCATTCAACACTCCCGGGTCAACTAAAGGCACTCTCAAATAGAGTCACCCTAGAAAGAATTCTTTCGTTCTCAACGTGACATCCACTGGGACTCTGTTCTTCTGAACTATTAATCTACAATTCTTCTGGCGCGCATGTTATTATCGGCTAAGCCGCTGAAAATCGTGCACCCACCGAGACAAAAGCTGAGTTCAAAAAGTAAATCAACGCCGAGAAAGAACTCGTTCTAGAGCAAGTCATTAATTTCCTTCTCGTTATAAAATATTTTCCCCATAGTTAGCGTTATGAAACTGAAGGCACATTTATTTAAAGCTTGTTATAATGAAGTTCTCACAAAAAGCGCCGCTCATTATAACGGATTTTACTTCGTCTACCGCTAAGTAATTTGAACTGCCGTAACTTCTTTTCCCGGATCATCTGAGTAATAACTTCATTACAGCGTAAGCTGCTTTCTTTGACGGCATTAGGTCATGTTCTGAACGCTTTTCTGTACTGCAAGGCTGACCTCAATATCGTTGCATTTTCGACGTATACCGAAAGGCTCATATAATGTTATTTATATTATTATTATCTTTTATAATAAATGATATTGCAAGCCAGTATTTGATTTCACCACATGGATGGAGAACTTGATTTCGTTTTTGCATCTTACGAAAACTGATGTTAAACCGCATTTTGTGAAACTAGTTTTGCTTTAAAAAAGACGCCTTTGTCGCGATAAGCGGTCGTGTCATTGCTTAAACAAGACTTACCTTGGTGGAATGTTGCATTTCTGGGAAGTCAATGGAAACTAATACAACACTGCCGTACAATTATCTTTTTTTGAGAAGATAAAGGCTTACGGGTCGAACAGAAATATTTGTAATGAAGTTTCTCATACAACAAGTAGCTAGTGGTAAAGATGTTCGTCATGTTGACTTACGCTAAATTCACATGTGTGCCTAATCTCGTTTTAAGTTGGATATAATGTTCAATCCTGTGAAAAAGATTGCTATAAATGCTTTAATATAGATTCGGCAAGTAAGAGTGGGCTTGCATACAGTAAAAATCGTTATAACAATTTCTGGCAGTCATGACTGGTTTGATTGTGTTTGTTGAATTAATAATGAGGCAATCTGAGTTATAAAAGAAATTCTCTGATTCTTTAAGAAGCTCCTTAAGGATTTCATCACATTGTAAATTACTATACAACACAACGGAATTCCCTAAAAGCTGTGCGTATGCAATACTAAGCATTTAAGTTGTGTTTTATACTTCTTTGTGTTAGCGGAATGTTAGCTAGTTTACGTCATATAATTCCTAATCCTGTAAATCAAATATCGATCACAGTTCTTCCGCCAATAAAAGAGTTCTACGGTGAATAAGGATGATGTCAAACCCAAATAATTTTATACAATTTGCATTCATGCATTAGTCGACGTTCTCAAGGTGCATCCATTGCGATATTGATAAGACGCATGCGCTCTCAGATGAAATCGTGAGTTCCGCTTTATCCTATGCGAAACAGATAAATGGTCTGAGAACACCAACCCGAGACAAACAGAATACTTGATGGTCTTCCTAATCTTAGTTGTTTCTGCGTTAATCCAAAACAATCGACAACTTCTGCATCACTTGGTGCGTGGTCTGTAATTTGTTATGTTACAGCCGAAGCAACCAATCAGCTAATGCTATGAGACTGGTGTACTGTATTATGCCTGAGAACGAAAATGAAAAAAAAAAAAAAAAAAGTGATTCATTTAGTTACATAAAATTCACGGATGACTCAGAGAATCGTTTGCTATTCGCTGAAATCTGCTCTCCAAATATGCTCAGTTTTGCGTCAACACCACTTATAAACGCATTCAGTGAAACTAATTAAGAAATATCATTTAAAAATGGTAATAAGGATATTTATTGTTATACTGAAGAGTACTTATCTTAGTAACAATTTTTATTCGAAAAAGAAAGATATTTTGGTGAGTTTAATAACAACAGGGATTCATACTTCGACTGTTTTCGCGAACATGTCAAGGTATATCAGGATGGACAAACCCGAAATAAACATATTGCGATTTACTAAAAGGTGAACGCCAATGAGTACAATTAAGGGGTGGTTCCGAAACGGGGAAAGAAAACGATGTCATGTTTATTTTAATTTTCAATCAACAATTCGTTTCGAAAAGACGCTCCAAATTTTCCTCCTTTTTCTAAAGGGCTGATGATATTACGACATAATTGACTACGCAAAATTCTTTTCACACATACGTTGAACATCACACACAGCGAAATGAAAAGAAGAAAGTCGTTTTATTTTCTTTTTTTTCGCTCGGGATAGAAACTGCACGTCATAATTCAGCAATGGAGTAGAAATTACAGACTTGGAATTTTCTTCTTTTTTTAACATTAACGAAGTATTCCAAGGATATTGTTAAAGATGAGGCAGAAGAATAAACATAAGATAATAAAATGACAAATTAATCTTAAGAATGAGTAATGAATCTAAAGGGAAGATGAATGAGAAGTTTAACTATACCTTGTCATAAATAAAACCATAAATAATCAAGTTGTCACTTAAAAATAAACCACACATCGCAACATTAAAGAGAAGTAAAAATAATAATAAAGATGAAGACAAAAATTACAGTGGTCAGTTAAAATTGGACCGCTAGTGTTTTGACGGGGGGGGGGAGCTTTCAAAGGCTGAACAGTGGTTTCGCCAATCAGGTGCGTGATATGGCGGAGATTTTTATTTTCCATAATAATGCGATTTATGTCCGTTTAAGGCGGGGATTTCGATAGTAACTGTGGAGAGTTTTATGCAAAAAGGTTCTTTTTAAGTGTTGTTAATTTGTGTTTGATAGCAAAGCCGGGGGATACGAGATAATAAATCATTACCGGTTCATGTAATAAGATGTTTGTCACGACATGCTAAAATGGATTATGCAGCTTGAATTGTCAGATATCGTATAAGGGCGGACTGGTCGATACGCATCGCTTTAATAAACAGAAGCATCGTGTAAAAACAGATCCCAATATGTTGCACAGCGTGGTTTCCATAGTGTAGCAGGTGTTCTTGAACTCCAGTGCTGCCGCTTTAGAAGTGTGTGGTCGCATGTGCGTAATCACCACGTATTCGGTGTTATTTGCTAGTAACATACGTGGAAGAAAACACCAAGGAAAGGACGGCATGGGGCGAGTGTTTTTCTAATTCTTCTTTCTTTTTGATGCTGTGCATTATAGCTCGATGGGATTGCGTCTCCTCCTCTGATCAATTACAAAAACATTACGGGGAACCTTGAATGCGCGCGTAAAATTTGATTAGATTTTAAAGAAATTAAAACTGCTCCAAATTAGATTTTGATGAAACAACAAACTCTTCTGAATTTGATTACATTTTGATTAAACTTCTCCAAAGTATTTGGATTTTAATGAAACTACAAATTCCAAATTGAATCAGATTTAATGAAGCCACAGACTGTTCCAAATTGGATGAGGTTTTGATGGAACTGCTCCAAATCATCAGATTGATGTGCATGAGATTTCCATAAAATGGCTGAAGACAGAAGGACTACAAAAGGCCATCGCTGGAAGATGAATAAGCATCGTGTGAGCAAAGTGGGTGGAATAGCTTTTTTTGCAAGGAGAGCGGCGGGTATTTGGGATGCATTTCCTGACAGTGCGGTGACAGTGTCACCGCACTTTAAGTCAAGGTATGATGAGCTGCGCGTGTGAGACAGACCGCTCGCAAAGAGTCTTTTGACTCCATGGAGGTTTAACGATAAAAATTATATTAGATTTTGATAAAACTACCAATTCCAAATTGGATTCGATTTCAATGAATTTACGAAGTGTTTCAAAAAAGAAGTTTCACCACCAGAGAGTAGCTTCGTAGTTCTTGGATGCAAATTTAAATAAAATTATATAGCCTTCTCTCTCTCTCTCTTTCTCTCTCTCTCTCTCTCTCTCTCTCTCTCTCTCTCTCTCTCTCTCTCTCTCTCTCTCTCTCCTCTCACTCACTCATATACGTCATACAGATACTTCTCTGAGAAGTATAATTCTGGTTGCTCAAGGCTTGATGGTACCTGGTTCCGTTAGTGAAACGTCATTCAACTCCAGATGCCCTCCATTCTAAAATGCGCATCAGAATCTGAATTATGTTCTTAGTCTTCAAATTCGTAACACACACACACTACAAAACGTGATTTCTTCTACATCAGGAAAATCTCCTAATTTAGAGAAGTCATGTTTTGCAGTGTGTGTGTGTGTGTGTTACAAATTTATTATGATTAGATGCACTAGCTTCTCTGACGAAATATTAGTGCATCTAATCATGCAATGCACTAGATTATTGTTCCATCTTGAAAACAACAACCTGAGCAATGTAATAAATACGCATTCAGCATTTTCAATTGACAAACGATGCATGCATTAGGAATAACTAACTAACTGAGCAATTGAAACTGCGACACTTGTTTGTCTTAGCGACTTCAAGTGAGGAGTTGAAACTGTTCTAATTGCACGTGAATGGAAAATGGATTTGAGGCAACTGAATTGTTTGTTGATTGAGTCATGCAGTTTTCGTTGACAGCCAAATCCATAATTCGCCCTTTGCGCTTGTCCTGTGCAGTCTCTTGATGTTACATTTCCCGGTATAATGAAATATTTGCACCAGCAGTCTGTCTGCTATGCTGGCAGTTCAGATTGCCAATCACTTTTGACACCGTTTTTGAAAACGCTGAAGTATCATTCCTTATATCTCGCTAACTCTGTTGCATTTGAGAGACAGAAACTTGAATAAAAATGATGGAAGTGTATACTTAATCTCTACTAACTGCTCACCATTAGCTAATCTTCTTATTCAAGTTGTTTTCATCGTTCTTCAAGTTCCTCTCAAGGTTTTTAAGTAGACCAAGTGGAACGTTTAAGAAATTCAATTTTAATATGAAATACCAAAGACGCATTTTAAAGTTTTCCACATACCAATATATAAGAACTGAATGTCATTTAAGCCACCAGAAAAGAAACAATGAGTTGGATCTCTGGGAAATGGCCAGAGATCCAACTTTCAAATCTTCACTATTGTTGGTGCATCCATTAGTCTTATTTAAGGAGCTTCCGATGTAACGACAATGACGTTTGCTTATAAGCCTAGGATTCATGTCCCATCAATGAGGTGAAGAATCCTTACAAAAGGTTTCTTCTAAAAGTGAATTGATCTGCCTCATACGGAGGTGGCAGAGCTCTTCGGGGATTTCGTGTGTTTCATTCTGCAAGACCCAAAGCTAGAGATGTTTGCCAAACATGTTAATCCTACGCAGACCCCTCCATGTGGGGCACCTGTTCGTGGTGGAGGTGACCTCCCAGTGATGGTACTGGCCCTTTTTCATTCTTCCTCTTTTTCTTTGCTTTCTTCCCATATTCTTGGCTCTGCTTCTCCTGAGTCTGTTTCACTATCCTTTTTTCCAGACCACCATCATTGGGATCCAACGCCTACCGCCGTGTTTGCCGTGCTGTGCGACCCATGGACATCCGGAAAGGGGCATCCTGATAGTCTTGCACTACTTTGGCCCTTGCTTCAGCAAGACGGGCGGTCCTGGATGGTCCAGCCAGTATCAATCGGCTAGAGGGCTTGCCTGCAAGAGTCAACGGTGTTGCAGTAAGTCTCTCACCCCATGGTTCTGGGTCGGGATCCTAGACCTGCTGTAGTGCCGGTATAGCATCCAGGGTAGCCCTGGCGTTCCACTCCTGAGCGCGCACAGTCTTTGCTTGCCAGAAAATGGGCATCCATGTGTGGCTCCGTGGTGGGTGGGGAGCTCTGGTGCCAAACTGAAAACTCCTTAAATATGAATCCTTCATCCTCAAATGTTTCAGGGACCTTAACAAAGTCCCAACCAAGTACTAATACCGTAGATACAGCATATGGAAACAGAAGTAAGAAACAAAAGATATCGGATACTAACATAAATGTACCAAACATTTTAATCATTCATGCAACAGGTGAAAACCCAATTGGGAAAGTGTCACCCTTCTTTATACAAAAAGGTTTAGAAGGACTGGCAGGACCTTCCAAAACTGTTAAGAAATTGCGTTCTGGTGATATCCTCGTGGAAAAATGTGCAAACAACATTCTGAGAAACTACTGAGAGCAACGACAATGGTTGGAATACAAACTGCAGTAACACCTCACAGAACACTCAATTCCAGTAGAGGAGTGATATTCTTAATGGGATCTCCTTGATGTTCCTATGAGGAGATATGTTCAGAACTTAAAGATCAAGGAGTGACAGGTGTGAGGCTCATCCTGATGCGTAGGGATAGTCGCCTCGTTCCAACCAAGAACATCATCCTCACTTTTAATACACCTAGGCCTCCGACATCTGTAAAAGCAGGGTATCTCAGCTGTCCTACATCCCTAACCCGCTGAGATGCTTTAAATGTCAAAGATATGGACATGCCCAAACTGCCTGTCGTGGTTCTACTACCTGTGCTCAATGTGGTAATAAAGAACATGAAAATAAATCTTGCTGTGCAAAAAAAGATAAATGTGTCAACTGTCAGGAAGATCATCCCGCTTACTCTCGTGCAGTCAGAAATGGAAAGATGAAAAAGAGATACAAAATATTAAAACAGAACAAAACGTAACCTATCAGAATGCACCTGTTCTGAGATCCTCTTATGTTGAAAAAGAAACAATTAAAAAGTGCCAACAGCAACTCAAACATGTATGTCTATTCCATCATCTGATAATTTCACCATACCTCAACTTTATGATCGCAAGTGCTTCTCTGTTGAGCACATTAATCACAACACCTATGGCCTTACTCCACTTCAAAAATGGTCCCAGTCAATGAGAACTCACTTGTCAAAAACTTATAGCGGAGATATCACTCAAAGATAAACCACCAGACACTCGCGCAGAAAAAATGGATACCTCGGTACCGATTGAAAGCAAACTAAACCTACCAACTGACCCTAACCCATTTGATGTTTTGAACACTCTACCACAGTAAGAGATGGACATTGGCCGTCCATACTTCCCTAAAACAGCGGATAAATATAAATCTGACAAAGGTAAGTCCTCAACCTTCCAAAACCAGACAAGTCAATAAAATCAAGACAATAGGAAAATTTTTACAATGAAACTGTCGTAAGATTCGTCAGAATATCGATGATATCAAGATGTTGTTGCAGAAACACAAACCTTTCTGTTTCTGTCTACAGGAAACGTACTTAAGACCCAATGAGGACCCTACCTTTAGTAATTTCACTGTTGTACGTAAGGACAGAATCTGGAGGTGGTCCTGCTCATGGAGGAGTAGCTATCCTAGTGGGCAGTCATATTCCTTTCCACCATGTCCAGCTTAATACTACTCTGGAAGCAGTAGCAATTCGGCTCTCTGTGGGATTCCTTATTACAGTATGTTCAATTTATTTACCACCAAATGCTGAGTTAAATGAAATTGATCTTGATAATCTTATCTTGCAACTGCCTGAACCCATATTTTTGATGGGTGAATTTAATGGCCACAGTACTCTGTGGGATAGTGCCAACACTAACAGACGAGGTCGAATCATTGAAAGAGTCCTTGATAATAATAACCTCTCCCTTTTAAATAATAAAGTTAATACTTTCTTTCATATGCCTACCCGTTCATATTCTGCAATTTATCTTACAATCTTCTCCCCTTCCATTCTTCCACTGCTCACACGGGACGTTGAAGAGAACATATACGGAAGCGATCACTTCCCTGTTCTATGCACAATGGCCTCACAAGAACCATGTTCACTCACACGAATACCTATACGGAAAATGGACCAGGCTGATTGAAATAGTTTTTCTCATCTTGCAAAATTTCATGCTAATACTATCAGCCAAACATCTATCAATGAAGCGGTAAAGTATAGAACATTGTCCAGGCAGCAACAGCCTCCATCCCGAAAACATCATCTCGGTTTCCATTCTGCCCAAAGCGTTGGTGGAACCCTGAATGTCAGACAGCCAAAAAAGATCAACACAAAACATGGGGAATATTTCGTAGATACCCCACCACATTAAACCTAATTGCTTTCAAGCGTTCTCGAGCCAACGCACGTTATGTGAGACGTCAGAGTCAAAAACAATCATGGATCCAATTTACTACATCAATTAATCAAGTGACCAGTCCAAAACTTGTGTGGGATAAAATCCGTAAAATGAAAGGCAGATATAGTACACATTGTTTGTCCACCTTAGACTATAATGGAAGTGTTCTTGCTGATCCCAAAGCTATTGCAGATACTTTGGGAGAAACGTTTGCTAAAATCTCAGCAAGAACTTCGTATTCTCCGGAATTTTTAATACTGAAAGAGCAGCAAGAGAAACAAAGGCTTAATTTTTCTACTGACATTCTTCAGCCATATAATCAGCCATTTGTCAAGGAGGAACTAAAAAGAGCTCTCCTATAATCTCACCCTAGTGCAGTAGGACCTGATGACATCCATTATGAAATGATACATCCACCGTTATCCTCTTTGGATCTTCTTCTCTTATTATACAATAGAATACTTGCAGAGGAAGAGTTTCCAAATTTTTCGCGTAAGTTAATTGTCATTGCTATCCCAAAACCAGAAAAAGATCCAACACAAGCAAATAATCATCGACCCATTGCTCTGACCAGCTGTCTTTGTAAGATACTAGAAAAAATGGTTAATGCCAGACTTCTCTGGTATTTAGAAAGCAACAGTCTTCTTTCCAATACACAATGTGGTTTCCGTAGACATCGATCAACTTTAGACCATTTAGTTCGGTTTGAAACTTGTATAAGAGATGCATTTCTGAAACAAGAACATCTTGACTCTGTTTTTTTTTAATTGGAAAAAGCTTATGACACAACCTGGAGATATGGCATATTAAAAGACCTCTATAACCTAGGTCTCAAAGGACACCTCCCTGTATTTATTAAAAACTTTCTGTCCAGACGAACTTTCCAAGTCAGAGTGAGAAGTATGGTATCTCGACCATATCTTCAAGAACAAGGTGTTCCCCAAGGCTCTGTTTTAAAGTGTAACCCTTTTTGCTATTAGAATCAACTCAATTACTGAACAGCTTCCTCCCACTGTAGACAATGCTCTATATGTTGATGAATTCACAATTTACTGTCACTCACGTAACATGAGAGTAATTGAAAGACAACTTCAGCAAGCAATTGATCATGTTTCTCTGTGGGCTCTTAATAATGGTTTTAGGTTTTCAACAGAAAAAAAGTGTCTGCGTACACTTCTTCGAAAACGCACTCGTCACCCAGATCCTGAATTAAGAATGGATCATACTGTTATTCCAGTACCTACAGAGACCAAGTTCTTGGGACTCATATTGGACAGAAAACTTACATTTCTAGTACAGATTCATCAACTAAGAGAAAAGTCCAAAAAAACTTTGAACCTCCTTCGCACTCTATCCACTACTGGGTGGGGTGCTGATCGAGCTTAATTCCTCCATCTTTATCGTGCACTTATACGTTCAAAGCTGGATTACGGGTCCCAAGTTCATGGTTCGGCAAGACAGAGTTACCTACGAGGGTTGGATTCCATCCATCATCAGGGTATACGGATAGCTTCTGGTGCCTTTCGCACCTCACCCACTCCAAGCCTCTATGTAGAAGCAAATGAACCGGCTCTATCACTTCGACGAAAACAGTTGTCTCTTAATTACGCCCTAAAAATAAAATCTCTCCCAGATCACCCCACATGGAATAGTATCTTCTCTCTGCATTGGGAAGCTCAATATCACATACATCAAACTGCTATACATCCTTTTGGTATGCGTTTTAAAGAAACTATGCAAGCTGTTAGTATAAATGTTGACAACATTAGCTACACTAAACATAACAGCATTCCTCCATGGCAAGTTTGCACACCATCCTGCAACCTCTCACTTTGTCAGCTACAGAAATCTTATAACCCATCATCCATCTACCTGCAGTTGTCTAACACAGCACACTTTTATTTCTTACCCATCTATACTGATAGTTCAAGAACTAACACCTCTGTTGGCTGTGTTTCCTGACATTATTATCTCAAATCAGATCCACCACACTGCAGTAATTATACTGCAAAGTTACATGCCATTCAACTTGCACTTGTCCATATAAAAGACAACTACTACCAAAAGTGTATAATTTACACAGACTCACTGAGCTCTTTACAGGCTATCTCCTCTCCTATGTATAGTCCACATCCAGTACTTTATGAGGTGCTACACCTGTTTCATAAAATGAAAATCCTTAATTTTGATGTTCGGTTCTGCTGGATTCCCAGCTACATCGGAATTAAGGGAAATGGGGCTGCAGATGCAGCTGCTAAATCAGCTCATACCTTCTCCACATTCTATCTGACAGTTCCATATACAGACTACAGACAACTTATAAGATCAAAGCTAATCGCTCAGTGGGAGTTAACATTGCAGAAAACATTGACAAAACAAATTATATGACATTAAACCTGAAAATAAGCACTGGCATTC
Source organism: Typopeltis vanoorti (assembly GCF_054136105.1). Classification (NCBI taxonomy): domain Eukaryota; kingdom Metazoa; phylum Arthropoda; class Arachnida; order Uropygi; family Thelyphonidae; genus Typopeltis; species Typopeltis vanoorti. Next base: position 174,898,293 of record NC_143551.1, on the reverse strand, counting down.
AAGTCAACGTACAAAGAGAAGGGTGGAGGTTGTCCCTGCTAGGCTCCACATAGTCACAGTCGCCATACGCATTCTCATTTACTGAGAGCTGATGTCCCTCCTATATGTGAAAAATTCAGCACACATCTCACTATTCATCATATTCTGGTAGATTGTCAAATATTTACATGAGAGGGGACTGAAATTTTCACCTATCTAACCAAGCCTATCTAATCTACACTTAGGGAAATGCTAGCAGACTCAGGCAAATTGCACGATGTTTTTCATTTTTAGAAAGAATAGTTTGGTACAGACACATTTGACTGTAAATTTGCTTATATGTAAACACTGTATGGCTTAACTTAACTTTTATACATACATATTATTCATTAGTTTACATTTTGACCAATTATGTATTACTGTAGGCCTTGATCTTGTATTTGTGTCACCCTGTTGTAATTTTGTTAATGTATAAATACCACAATGCTAAACTTAATTTTTATGCATATATCTTCTTCTTCTGCAGCTTCTCCCACTTAAATGGGGTCACTGTTGATGATGAGTCTCCTCTACATCCTCCTGTCTTGGGCTGTCACCACATCCAAGTTCTTCATCCTCAAGTCCTCTTCTACCAGCTCCCTCCATCTCTTCTTTGGCCGCCCACGCTTCCTCCTTCTTTGCACATCCATCTGCATGACCGTTCTTCCCACATATTCGTCCTCCTTTCTCATCACATGACCAAACCATCTCAACCCTTGCCTCCTGTATTTTCGCTCCTAATTTCGTAACTTTCACTGTTCCCCTGACATAGCCATTTCTCAGACGATCCTTTCTGGTCACACTGCACATTCACCTAAGCATTCTCATCTCTGCTACTTCTATCCTACTGATGTTATTTTTCCTCAGGGCCACAGTTTCCATAGCATACGTCATAGCTGGCCTTACTACTGTCCTATAGATTTTGCCTTTCAGATTGATCCGCACCCTCTTATCGCATAACACTCCAGCCATCTCAATCCAGTTTCTCCAACCCACTTGTATCCTGCATCTCACTTCCTTCTCAGATCCTCCATCTTCTTCCACTGCTCAACCTAAGTATCTAAAGTCTCTCACCTTCCTGATGACATTTCCTTCCAGCTCCAGATCTGTCTCCTGCCGCAGCCCACTTCGCAATACATATACTCTGTCTTACTTCTGCTCAGTCTCATACCTCTCTCTTCCAGTACTTTTCTCCATCTTTCCAGTTTAGTTCCCGCTTCTTCTCTTGAATCTGCACACAGCAAGATGTCATCTGCATACAACATTGTCCAAGGCGCATCTTCTCTCACCTCCTCCGTCACGACCTCCATCACAATGTTAAACAGAAACGGACTTAATGCTGACCCTTGATGCAAGCCAATTGTTACTTGAAAACTTTTTGTCTGTCCCAGACAGGTCTGAACACTTGTCTTCACATTTCTGTACATCTCCCACACCAACCCGACATATTTCTCCGGAACCTTCTTCTCCCTCAGACACCTCCAGCCTTCTTGCCTTGGCACTCTATCGTACGCTTTCTCCAGATCACTAAATGCCAGATATAGCTGCCATTGTTTCTCTCGAAACTTTTCCATCATCTGCCGTAACCCAAAGATAGCATCTGTTGTTGATCTACCAGTCATGAAGCCAAATTGTTCCTTTGCAATCTCCACCTCCTTCCTCAATCTTCCATCAAGAACCCTTTCTAGGATTTTCATTGTGTGGGACATCAACTTTATTCCTCTGTAATTTTTACAGTCTTGTGCATCCCCTTTACCCTTGTAGATGGGACAAGAGTACTCTCCCTCCATTCCTCGGGTATATTTTCCTGTTGGCAAACTTTCACGACAGGTTCCACAGCAGATCAATTCTTTCTTTCCCCAGTGCCTTCCATGCCTCCACTGGAATCCTGTCGGGGCCCACCGATTTTCCATTCCTCATCCTCTTCATGGCCTTCGTCACTTCCACTCTACTGATGTTCTGCACCATCCCCTCAGAAGGCTTCCCATCTTCTCTTTGAGTCCTTGCATTTTCCTCATTCAAAAGTCCCTCAAAGTATATTGTCCATCTGTTTCTTATGTCCACATCCCTCCATAATACTCTTCCTTCAGCGTCTTTGATCTGCCTCACATGTACGATATCCTTTGCTGCTTTATTTCTACATTTCGCTAGTTGGTAAATTTTTCTCTGTCCTTCCTTTTATGCATACATGCTGTATGATAATTCCTTTCTGACTCATTATGTATTAGTATATAATAATAACATTTGTTGTAATCTTACTATATGTAGATACTGCTTTCCTTGACTTGTTTTGTATATGCATATGTTAACCTGTACTGTTATCTATTTATGTACTGCTGAAACCTCTGCAGTAATTTTGTTTATATGTAGATACTGCATTGCTTAACATAAATTTTGTGTATGCATCTTATTTACTAGTTTATTTTTCGACTAATCTTCTATTGCTGTAGGACACCTTGCCTATTTGTTTACCTTCTAGTAGTAATGCTGTTCATATGTATTCTAAATTCTGTTTCTACTGCATTGCTAAATTTAATTTTCACCATGCATATTGTACAGTAATCCCTTTTTGCCTATTTTTGTACTGCTGTAAAAGCATCTGTTATAATTTTACATATATATGTAGATCTCCTTGGCTTGGTGTTGCGTATTTTGTGTATTAACTTATATTGCTAACTATTTTTGTACAACTGTAATAACCTCTGACCTTGTGTGTTGCTGTGCCCTCTGCAGCAATTTTGTTTACTTAGAGATGCTGCTTTGTGGAACTAGATTTTTGTACAGACATTTTGTTTACAATTTTCTGTTTATGCATAGTTGTGACCTTGAGTATGGCACAGTATGACCTGTGTTGTCGTTGTGCCAAATAAACTATAAACCTAACCTAACCTAACCTATGCAGATAGTATTAACAGCCCTATTGCAGCTTCAATTAGGTTTCTATGAAGCCAACCTACATTACCATGACTGGCCACTAAGCCTAACAGCCTAAGGGGAAGACGATGCGAAATCCAGTGGTTAATCTTGTTTCTCTGTTGTTCTTTGTTACTTAAAATTTAATATTCTCAATCGTTTGAATTTTCCGTGATACCGTCCGTTTGTCATGTTTCTGATTCATCTTTACAAAGCATCTAGGTAAAAATTCCTTTTTTCTTAGAAATATTCGTTCTTTTCTGTTCCTCTTTCATAATCTGTTTCCATCTGCCTCGTTTAGTTTCACCCTGTCCAGCTTTTACAATCATTTTAATTTTCGAAATTACATTCTAAATAAGCGGTTTTTCGTATACTTTATCTTATATCTGTTTACTTTACGAAACTCGAATTGTATCACTTTTATCTCCTCATCGTGTTCGATATGTTCTCAATTTGAATTCTTTCTCTTAAGCCTTGCGTGGAACAAAAATATCGGCTCCAATCGCGTCGACTACTCTTAACTGTTTCAATGTTTCTTATGACTCCATCACTTCTGTCATAGAGAGAGTCTTGAGTTTTTTATTGTTAATCTAGTTGTCTTCATTTATTTTCCTTAGCTTGTTATTTTTGTTTTATTTATTCCTCATGGATATACTTTGAATTACGATTTACATAATTTACAGAACTTTTGAAAAGATTGCAGAAGACCTTTTAGTACGTTCCTTTGACATGTTGACGATGCTTTTGTGGTTGGCCGAGTGGACAGAGCTTTCCTTCTCTGTCCAGTAAGCCGTGAGGGTTTGTGGATGTCTTTAGTGGGCGAATCTGAAATTCCTAAACCCTAATCCAATATAAATAATAAAAATCTGCTGGGAAAAAACATGTTCGCATTTAATATCGAAACATTTTTCTATATTAAATGTATTTTTCTTTGACATTTATTGTGCGCTTCGCATTTCCCCACGTTTTACGTTATTTCTTTTGCTAGCATTTTTAAAACGTTTTTCATTTTGTGCAGTTGACGCTGCGTAGTTCTTTCCGAGGTTATCTGATTTTCCACGATGTAATACATTCGAATACTGAAGAACAGCTTCTTAAACTGTGCGGTTAAGAAACATTGATCCTACGGAAGAGCATACAGAGATTTTTAGATTAAATAAAGCCTTCGAAAAAAACTTCAGTGAATAGGGAGAGGACTGTTTTTATTGCTTATTTCTATAACAGTTATGTTACTTCATTATTTATTTATGTATTACATGATTTCTTCCTTAAAATATTTTGCAGATAAATTTTCATGATCCTTTTCCGATCACTTTCAGGAAAGTTTCTATGGGATGTTTTTTTTTTTTTTGAGATTTTGATCTGGTACTGCCGGAATAGTTGACAGAAATAGTGAACTCGCTCTGCAACTAAGAGAATGCAGATTTGAACTGCATGGAAACATGGAAATGTAGTGAGTGTAAGAAAAACCCTTTATGTTGTAGGCTATTGATTTTCCTCGTCAGATGTGAGACTACCTTGTTACCACGCTGCTTATTGGAAGCCTCAAGTGGCTTGCAGAATTTGCATATTTTAGTCTCTATAGTATGATATACTCGAATTATATACCTCTTAGCCTTCTCACCGTACTGTGTAAGTCAAGAGCATTTTGCCAATGGGATTCACCGTAAAAAATGCTCGCTCATGTAAGATTTTCATGCTAAAAATCCTCGCACGACAGCGAAATTTAACGATAAAGGAGTACATTCTTTCCTGACACGACCATAGTTCACTTTACGGTAATCTATAAGTAATGCAATTCTCCCACTCAATCTATTTGTCCGGAGGGCACGGCGATATTTTTCTTTCACTTGAAAAGACGGATTGGAATCCTGTTCAGGATACAAGTGGAAATCCCGGTTGATTTTACATCCCGCAAAACAAGCACATCAGAATGGGAGGATAAGAGAGGTAGAAGGACTCGGAGCGAGTCTCAGTTGTTAGTCATTGGATTTCAAACTATAGTCTAATGACCAAATGTAAATGACGTTTTCAGACGGCTGCGTAGTTGACAGCGTAAATCCATTAGCTTTTTCGGCGATCATAAGGGCTTTATAATGTTAATGGATACCGTTATCTCTCTCTCTCTCTCTCTCTCGTTTATGAATTCGACATTTTCAAGTTCCTAATTGGATCTGTAATCTCTTGAAATCGCGACATCTCTTCAAATGACTGTTTTGATATCGGTGTGTGTGTGTGTGTGTGCATGCATAAATTTCTTAAACATGGAATATTGGATAAGATTACATAACTCTACACATCTTTCATTAAAAAAGAATAACAGCAATTAATACTGTATAATAAGTTGCGTAAATGTTAGTAACGAAATCACTAATGTGATATACGTGATTATCAACTTTCTTTTTAAACGAAAAAAAAATGTTAACTCTCGGTACTGGATGAAAGCGAAATCAAACTTCTCCTTAAAACGAAATTTAAAAAGTCACACTAATTGGTTGCTAAACTAACGAACTGCCAGTTTTCATTTTTTTCGAAAATTTGAATTAGAGGAGGGGGGGGTTGCAGAATTAGGAAATTGGAAACTGGGTACAGAAAATCATTCAGTTTACACAGCAGATAGAACGCAAAGTTAAAATTATTTATTCTGTTATAAAATCTCATTCTGGAAGGTACGGAAATAACAGACTTTTATCAGCCCAGATACTTTATTCATTTTAAGGACGTCTACTAATCTTAGAAAGTTGTAACACTTAATCGTTAACTGATGCGAGTTTTAATGTTTTAAACACGTTTAAAAATATTTTTTCAGACCTTGTTTGATTGAAATTTTAGCCGAAGCAACGAAGGCTTAATGTGACTATTGGTTATGTGTTTCATGCAAGTTTGCCTATTTTAAGGGATTTAATGTCCGAGTTCTAAAAGGAAAACACTTCTCCTCCGTAGGAAACCCAGCTGACTTACCTTTTGTTGGAAAGTGTTCAATAATATTCCCAGTACTCTGCCTAATTTATTAAAAGAATTTAATTAATAGCATAAAGAATATCTGGCATGGTGTGCAGTTTTGAACTATAAAGAACTTTTTAAAAAAAATAAGTATAAATTGAAGTTTAAGTGTAATAGCGTGCAAATTAAAGTACTGTCAGATTTCTCAGATGTGCCAACCAATCTCATTATTCAGGTAAGCTAGAAAATGATGCAAAACCGTCATAAAATTATTTATTTATCTCTTCAAACTAAATTGGAGCTTTCTCTTTCGATCTATTTCTCTTTCTTTCTTTTTTTAGGTAGTATTTTGAAAATATTAGATGATTCGAGCAATGATTTCCTCATTAATGGCTTTGGCATAATAATAATAATAATAATAATAATAATAATAATAATAATAATTCATAAATAAAATACAAAGCTTGGAAATGAGAAAGTGTAGATGTTAAAGGCATAAAAGTGAAAAAGTTAAAAACAAAGAAGACCTTATAATGCCTTAGTATTCTGCGATACGTTATACAAATTGGTTTAACATTTATCAATTCCCGTTTGTTTGACTTCATATTTTATTAATTCATTTGACAATCAAGTGTAAAGCGGCAATATCTTTATACTCGAGTGATTTTGTCAAAGTCTATACGTTGAGTGACAGCAAATTCACAGAATAAAAAAGTACTAGTGACACTCTTAATATTTATTTACGGGGAAAATATTAAACTGTCATTAGCACTTTGACACACGTTCACTACAAGCACGACAAAATTAACACATCAAAAGTATCTTTTTTCTGTTATAATAATTTGCTGCAGTCGCGTACTTCAATTATATCCGTTGTATCACGCTAAATATTTAAGCAACAAATTGTTTTGGCATCCAAGCAGCTCTCATTACGAAATAAAAAATTACAGCGCATCTTTGGAATGGAGGGTGAAAAATAGCATTCTTAACAACGTTCAATACATTTTATATGTTGAATAGCTCTTGTTCAATTTCTAACCTTAAAAACACACCCTCTACTGTAACTCTTTGTAACTAATAAAAACTAAGACGGCTTCCTTAAAAAAAAGTTCAATTTTTCTGCACAAAGCAAGCGAGCATCGTTCTTAGGATAAGAACATCTCGCTCTTCTATAAAAAGTGGCCGGTAATTTGCAACATCAGTGGTTATCCGCAGAGTAAACATTTACTCTACATTTTTAAAGTTGAGTTCTTCGTAGCCACATGGTTTTCCATAAGTTACCTTGCATCTGAAGTGGAATCATTGCCACCTGTTCACGTCTTTTATACAGAACAGCTTTAGCATGAGCGTTGAATGGATGTTTTAGGAATTATTTTAACACACATAACACACACACGCACACACATATATTTGCTTTTTTGTGCGTTATTTTGCAGTTGCTCTTACTCTGCATTTTATTTGCCAAATATGGGTTTTTATAATCATGTTGGAATATACAAATAGAATCCATGGAATATTTTTCGGTCTTCCCTCCAAACTTGTTGCTGTTCCGTCGTTCCACGAATTTTATTACCTCCGGCGTAGAGTGCGAATGTGGAGCCCAGCTGCACAAAAATTAATGAGCGGACACAGATTTTTCCTTGCCTTAGCTTCTCAAATGTTGGCCAGTAATGATCTTTTCAACTGACCAAATAAATGGAGTCGATGCGAAGTCAATGATGATTTGAACGAGGGTGATAAAGAGCGGCCTTTCACCCGTGGCATTGAAGATGTTTTGAACTGGATCGGCTGCGTGACCAAGTGATATTATGATCTGGAATCTCCAGAATGCAGCAAATACCGCAATATTACAAATATTGCTGGTCTAGTTGGCAAAGCTAACACTCGGCCAGCTCACACCAACAGGTCGAATCCCTTGTGTATGGGCATGGATGTCTGTAAAAGCTCCGTGGACGAACTTTCATAGCTCCTTGAGTTTATAAGACTTGTTCCTTTCGTTTTTAAATATTGATGTTTCTTTGAAATGGCAGCACACATAAGCAACCTATTGCTATTGGTTCGGCATTTGGAAGAGCTGTCTGTTATGCAGTAAACTGGTCAAAACAATTCCTTCCTGTGCTGAATGTTGAGAGACTTTATTATTCCAAAAGGATGTCAAACTTTCTTTTCGAGCTCATGTGCTTATGGTGGAAATGTAATGGCAGACTCAGAATTCATCACCTACGAGATGACAACATCATGTAAAAATTCATCGCTATGATGTTGAATAGTCCAGGCTGATAGAAGCTGAACACGTGTCGCATATTAAGGCTTCTTCTTAGCACCTTCGTTGAAAGAATCTTCATCACTACCAGCAGATTCCAAAGAATACACGCGCGGTTGCTCGCGTGCACTACATATTCAGTATAAACGCTACAGAGACTAAATATTAATGTCGATAGATCTAGATAGAAGAAAAACTAAACAATTATAAACAAAAATGGATTGAACATGTAAACTGAATGGCCAACACACGACATCCTAAACAATTACTAAAATATAAGCCAATTGGAAAGAGAAGGCAGGGTAGACCTCAAAAAGGATATTGGATGGATAATGAGACCGGAACAGACGAATTTATTATGTAATTAATACTACTTAATTACGTAATTAATGTTATGATGATGATGATAGATCTAAAAATTTGCAGTCTATCTATATTTGATTTTCATTATAGAAAAAAATACGTCAGTCTTAATTCAGTTCGTTTGGAAATGAATCCCCCAGATGAAGTTTAATATTTTCTTTTTCTTCTTTTTAAATGGAAGTGGTTACTTTCAATAAACCGATACAGAAAATCTTGAACTTTCAATCTCTCTTGAAAAACATTGTCACTTATGAAATGTTCAGACACCTCCATTTTTATTTTATTTTTTGTTCGTCTTTATCGCGTGCTATTCCATTTTCCATTCTTGGCACGTAGTCATTGCAGAAAGATGTTAGTAGCGAGCGAGTAAAAGTGTCTCCCTCAAAAGCAATATCGTTGGCCTAGAAAATACAAGAAATGTGTGCATCAAAGAGAAAGAATGGTGCAAAGTAGCAGAGACCATCTCGTATATAAATCGCCATCTCACAATCTCCAATAATACTTACGTCACATGTCTCAGGACTATTTATATCCGGTAACGTATCAGTTTAAAAACCAGGGAGGGAAAAAATGATGCGATGTCTTTTCTGCTAACAAAAAAAGCTACACCACTATTCATGCCAATTCGTTGATATATGTTAGGGTCGTTATGCATGAATTGTCTCTGCACATTCCATTTGTTTTAAAGTTAAACGTTAATACATACATTTCAAAGAATGCGCTATCTCTAAAAGCTTTGTCGCAGGTCTTTCATATTTCATTTTTAAGTCACTTTTTTCAGTCAAAGTGGAGAATGTAAAATATCTTAATTCGCAATTTTACGAATCAAATAGCAGTGATAGCCATTAGATGGCCTATATGTTTGAGCACGGTGTTAGCAACGTCAATATGAGTTATATATATATATAGGTAAAATTTATAAGTTCTGCATTACTTCATTCTTGGCATCTTAAGGGTCTTGCCCCCACTGACGAGACCTTAATAAAGGTCGAAACCGGTTGGAATCTTGAGTTATGAATTGCAATGCTGTATCCCATGAAGTTAACTGAGGCACGGCTGTTGCTGTTACCCCTCAAATGATATATGAGCAAATGAACGATTCTTCTCGGTGGTGGGGTGAGCCTGTCATGGGGTAGAGCTAACGCTGAGAGTTCTTCTCAGTGGCAGTGTGCGCCTGTTACTGAGGGGAACAACGCTGAGTTTTTGGAGTTTGACCTCCACTTGAAGATTCGATAAAGGTCGAAACCGGTCTGGGTGGTGGCCCCTCCCTTAATGCATAGCATCATACATGTCCGCAAGGAGATGTGCTTTGCATTATGGTAGATAATAAGGAAAAGTGATCAGATCTTACTCCACCTTTACCACGAACACCTGAATAGTTCAGGCGCAAACTTGACTTACTTATCTGTTTGCTTACTTGAGAAAAAGGATTAAAACCAAGTTTATAAAATTACTTGGTATCTTTAACGTATAGTATACCAAGGTAAAAAAAACTTTCTATATATATATATATATATATAAGCTGCGGATTCAGAAGTAGTCAGAAACGATGGCTTCAAATTAATCTGCCTGCCGGCTCCTCTCTGAACTAGTGGAATTCGACATGCAGGTATTTACTATTGATGCTAACTTGCTGATCAGCGATACGTCCTAATGCAATTTAACTTTTAAGATTTCATTCTGAGGTGAAACAAAATGAAAATGAATCTTAAAAATTCCTTTTTAGACGATATTTAATACTATGCAAGTGTGTTTCTTTTCAGAAAATTTCAGTTTGTATTGTTTTTCACAATATATTTTACGAATGTTATCTTGTTCGCATTTGTAAACAATGCTGACAAGCTAACATTCATTTCTAACTATAATAACAGAATAATAATAAGAAAAAGTTTAAGAGTAGTAGGCTAATAACTGAATCTCAATTTTATAATGCATTTACAAGCATCCCGCAAAAAAACGAATGCTATTTAATGAGTAAGCTTTTCTCCAAATAAGGCGAAAGGTTTTCTTCTTCTTTTTTTTAATTTGTGGGGAGTCTGGAGTCTCAGTAGAAATCAAACTGGACGGAGAACACACTAAAGTAATAAATATAATAGACTGGCTTTGTGATCTTAGTTAGTTGCCTCTTGGTGATCCTGGGTATCAGTAGAGAACACTTTTCCTATAGAACACTACCTGTAACCGAGAAATCAACAAAGCAAAGTGACATGCACATGAATCCCTTCACTAACTACAGCAAATGATATTTGGAAACACTAATAGAAATATCACATTACTTATAGGAAGACAATATCATGTATATATATATATACATATATATATACATATATGTATACATATATGTATATATGTATATATATATACATATATGTATATATATATATATGTATTTATATATATGTATATATATATATATATATATATATATATGTATTTATATATATATATATATATATATGTGTATTTATATATATATATATATATATATTTATATATATATATATATATATATATATATATATATAAATCGGTTAATATATATAATATATATATGTATATTTAAAATCAGTTAATAATATATATATATTTAAATCAGTTACTGAACTGCTTACAGAAAAACGAAATATGAAAAACACTTTCGGCCTTCGACCCTCTAAAGTTAGCCTGACCTTTTAAAATCAGCGAAATCAACATATCTATTGGGGCACGACGATATCACAACACTACCACAAACGCAGTACCAGTAACGCTAATGCCAATAACCACCAAAAAATGATAACCGATGACACTACCTCCAGCCTTAATATTCACAAATTACCTTTTCTAAATGAAAATAAATAAATAAGAAGAACTATAATAACAAGGAAATCAATAGATTACACGTCGAACACGAAAACAACAGAAATAACGCAGTAACAGAAACGATAATACCGAGAACCACAAAAATATGTAAATGTATGTATTGGTAAGTTTAACTTTCTTTGCGTTTCTGTTTTATTTACAACATCATTTAAGCATAAAATTGCACTAATTTCATACTCTAACAAATTTAAAACAAATAAATAATAAGTAAGTAAAAATGAAATATATTCCAAGCCATTTCGCTGTGAAACTTCTTTGAAAGTCAGTACCGTAATTGAGCAGAATGCGAAAACTTACGTTCGAAGCGCTCGTGATTTGTGAGGCGTATAAATAATCGGTTCGCAGTTGGCGTATTTTATAAGCATTTCTGGTTTGGACCCTTCGTTTCTCCGTGATGATAAGTAGAACTTGCGTTAAAAACGGCCTTATTAATGTTGCTCTCTCTCTCTCTCGCTATCTCTCTTTCTCTATCTATCTCTTTCGTAATAATGTCGCCACTCCCTCGAGCCCTGTATTTCATCCTGGGAATTAAACAACAAATTAAAGCACTGTCCTGGGAAGTATTTAATCTCCGATTAATTAACGGCGAATATTCGTAAATTAAGATTCATCCAACAAGACGAAGTGATATTTCTTTTCGACCAATCATGTTCTCATAGATGTTAATGCACAGTTGTCCCGAACTCGTTAAAATATGACGCTCGATGTAATGCGCATGCGTCATGTTTTGTAACGGACGATAAAAAAATTTAGCAAGGTATCGGGAAAACTTGTAACAATATTAAGCAGTCACGCGCTTATGACTCAACAAATAAAATATCTCTTGGACAAAGTGGCGCGATAAATTATTCAAAAAGTAGAATGATTTCATGCCTTTTAGTCGAAAAAGGATTTTTTTTAATCTCGTTTGGATCTCGTCATGAGGTGAAAAATACTTATAAGAGCTTTTGTTATTGAGTTTGAAAGTGAGTGAGACCATTTCGTAAGGAGGTTGTAGGATTTGTCTTCTGCAAAATAGACAAACTGTAACAGATTATGAATATAGGAATCATCGCCGTATCCGAATAAAAATTAAGTTTGGACAGGAGAAGTACTTAGACTTAAACGGTCGCTTGGCCTAATGAATGATGCTAGGTTTGTAAAAAGATCTTCTTAGTGACCAAGGGAGTTTGATCACCAACAAGAGACTTCTGGTAGGCTTTTTCATCTAAATCTTGAAGAGTGAGTCAAAGGCCTCGATGTGGCTTATTTTTATGATTCTCATTTTTATGAACCTTAGAACACAATGTATACAAATAAGTACTGATTAGGTTCAGGAAATATCGCCTCTTACCTAATACGCTGAGAAATGCGCGCCTCATCCTGGGAGAGGACCAAAGGTGAACACCGGCTACCCACCGATTTTCAAAAGGTAAAAGAGTGCCACATTTACAGAATAAAAACGCATTAGATTTTTTAATTTTATAAAACTGTGCCCATATTATAGCCGAGTAGTCAAAGCAATGATTATAAAATCGGTGACTGAAATACGATAATAAAAGAAAAAACGCGTTCAACGTAAACGGTGTTGTTTTATTCGGTCCGCATATTTTGTGAAATGTTCTGCAACTGTCACCGGAAATATTTATATAAAATGTATTTGCATTTTAATATATTTTCGTTTCTATTTATGTTTATTTATTTGTTTATATTTGGCAGTATCAGAAGTGTAGCTAATTACATTAACTTATATGCATTTTAGTACTGGATTTTTGTTAATCCAGTCATGTGTCGATTCAAATCAGGGCTGCAGTTTCACATTTCCAGTCTGATATTTAAATCGGTAATTTCAGACTCATACCCACTGTTTATAAAAACCTAAAAGATTTATTTTCTTTCTTACATTATTTGTTCAGTCTTTTAATATTTAAAAAGGTAAACCTAAATAATGTATTCATTTAAGTTCCAATAAAAAATGTTATCATAGCGCATTACATTAAATTTGGGTGAACTTACTGTACTATCAACCTACATCAGGTGGTGAAAGCGAAACGAAAATATTTTAAATTAACGAACGGATAATGGAAATCACATTTCGTTTCAGTCCAGCATTCGTACATCTTAAAATCTCGTGCGTGCATATTAGCATACTAAAGAATGAAAGCATACAGCTATGTCATACAACTAGATAAAAATAAACACACGTTATTACCATTTTTATTTTATTTATGCAACATAAAATTACAGCCCTCGAAATCGATGCTTTCCTGCAATAATCGTGTACTTGCTGGGAAGCCACCTTTCGTTATCTTGTGTTTAAGGTTTTCCCAGGGAATTGCTTTATTTAGGAAGTTCTCTACGGGGAAGTATAAACATATTTTTGATATTTGCATTAGGAAATTACTTCATATAAAACACTTATGTCAACTTGCTCTCTCTCTCTCTCTCTCTCTCTCTCTCTCTCTCTCTCTCTCTCTCTCTCTCTCTCTCTCTCTCTCTCTGTACTGTTTTTCAATGCAGTTGCCAACAGCATTCTCTAACCAGTTATGACCATTGAACAGAAAATATAATAATAAATATTACATCTAATGAGGGTGCACTCCCCAAATTATTTTGGTAAATAAACTTTACGAAATGTCTGACTTTAGGATTGACTTTAATAAACATAGCACGCTGTATTTGCTATCTGTTTTAAGGAACTCCCCATAAGTCAAAATACGTGTCCACAGTTATCATCTGAACTGGTGCGACCAACAGTCGCATAAAAGATATAAAAATAAAAACGAAACGGGAGCTTTCATTTTTTTTTATTTTCCAAATAAGTTCAAGCGCCAAGTTAGTTGTATTGTACATACTAAAAATGTCCTTTCTTAGAAAAGCACCCTATCGAAGTTCATTCCCTAAGGTACAAATATTATGAGAGCATGACAAACATCACTGGTAGAATCGAGCAATGCCTGATTGTAAAATTATCATTATCTAGCTATATTTTAGTTCCCCAACAGTTCGCTATCAGGAAGCAAATAACAGACATTGTGAAAATATGCAAACAAAATGCAAATAACTATAGCGAGTGACTTACCTTTCCAGACAAGCAGCACAGTTGGAAGTTTTTAAATATAAATATTACCTGCCTCGCTTACCTTGAAAAGCAGCTTCAAATGACACTAAAGTCTGAACACGTTTCCTAGCATCACCGCGATCATGGAACCACGCCACTGATACAAGGAACATGATGTACAAGTTAATCGCGAGCGAGATCATCCAAGCCATGTTGTGTCCGCCAACTTCTTGGGCTGCAACTGATTTCTGAGGCTGCACTTTTCACCACAGCTCGTATCTTAAAGTCCTTCCACCATCATGCAAGCAAAGGACACTCGGTCGAGCGAGAATTGCGTCCACATCTGTGCAGGAACAAAATATCCCAGTTACTGCAAATCCGGAAGAAGTCTCTTCTCTACCAGGTGTAATACTGCGTTGCTGGCGAACGTGCCATTTACCCCGACAGGAGCAGCTGCAGTGCACGAGCTTCCTAACAGACGATTGTTGAGTACGTGCGTCTGCGTGAGAAAGGAACGGATCGATCTATTATTACCTGTAGGGGGAGCTGTTGATATACTGAAATATGATATATGGCTGTCACAATGGTCAAAAGAGATAATAAATAAAGTCAGTTACGGAAGGCAGCTTGGGCGAAATGACTACGGAGAACACATGTGTTCCAAAATATCTTCATTTATTATTCTGTTCCGGGGTTTCTTAGTTTTCCGGTGTCGTTTACGATCTAGGAATTAATTAGTTAAATTCCACAGGAATGTATCACACTAATTGGACATTTGAGCAATGCAAGACGTATTTAAGCGTGAATGAGTTACTGAAGCTCAGAGCATGTTCTTTGAGAGTAACATTGATTCCGACACTGCTGTTGTAAGTGATGCTCCATTAGGAGCATCAGTTATAGCATCGTTTCTTCAACTGAAAATCCCTTGCTGTTGGTGTCAGTATGCAGTATGTATAGTAACGAGACTCTTCTATTCTCTCTCACTCCCTTTGATAAAATATACATATTGCGTGTGTGTGTGTGTGTGTGAGAGAGAGAGAGAGAGAATGTTATTAGTACATGTTTTATCCAAAGAAGGTTTTCTCATAGTGAGCAGAACTAACTAGAAAAAAACACTTCAGTATTTTATCGTTGACTACTACTACTGCTGCTATAGTTAACAAATTCTATCCAGCTAATCATTATCCATTAGGTTAATTTGTTCTGCAAACTAATTAACTAACTGGCCGTTGAAGTGTCATTTCGGTTCGTTTACAGTTACATGAATATATATATATAATATCGTATTTTGTTATACTTACTTTTATCCACCTGCTGTGAAATTACTGGATCCAAGGAGAGCTGTTCAAATTAATCATTAGTTATTATAAATAAATGAACGAAAATGCTACTGATGTTTTCCCTCATTAATAATTCACACGGGTTTCGTACATATTTTAAATAGGTATGAAATGCATGTATGCATCTTATTAGTTTATGTTTTATTCAAAATCACTTTTAATGAGGTGGTTGTCATTATCACACCTTCTTGAAGTTTCAAATCTCCTTGTGAGAGGCTGCTCAACAGAACACTATACAAATGATCTACTGTCAGCACTACGTCATCTACTACCAACTGCAGTCATTTTGTCTGTTAATTTTGCTTGTGTTAATGTTGCTTAATAAAGCATAAACTGTGTGTTCTACGGCAGTTTGTGTTTTCGGCAGTTCCGAAAACTCAAGGGAGAAAACCTTGAGTTTTCGGAAGAGAAAGGCGTATAAGGTCACGTGACGCTTCTATCGAAAAAGTCATGTTCTTCGCGTCATGATGAGACTCGAACCAACGTCTCTTCTAACCGAAGGGTGCATGTCTCGTCGTTCTTCCACCTGCTCTACGACAAAATAATAATAAAAATGTTAATAATTTTTGAATCCATAAAAGCATCGCACGTATTTTTTCAAGTCTTTCCGTGAAAGCTGGAAAATGTAACTCGCCAGTGGTATTGATGAATGGCATTTCATGAAGTAGCGAATTCATTAAAAATAGCTCATTTTGATCAAAAAGTTTTGATCAATTTTTATCAGACTGATTAAAAAAAGCTCATTCTTTTAGTCAATGAACCAAGCTGTACACAAAGAAATACTCCGATTATTTATGTTACTGGTTTCGATGTCCGGGCTGAAAACAGTTACGCCAACCACTCTTCTAGCTAGACAGGGTTCCAGGAATCCTTATAAGTCATTGCTAGATCGAGAAGAGAAATTTCATCTGGTTTGGAGAAATCACCAAAAATAATGGGAGGTGCACTGAAATCTTTTTGGTGAGATGAAACACGAACTATGTTTCGGTTGCAATGAAGATGACTGGATCGTCCTCATTCCAATGGAAAATGCAATAACGATCGGTCGTGGACTGGAAATCTTCACGCTTGAAATGTTTGAGCACTGTAAAGTTTGTCGAATGACAAGGAAGAATCGAGTGTGCTATGATCTGCAAAAGATCTGAGAAAGGCATTTATATATAAGATGAAGGTGTGTGTGTGTGGGGGGGGGGGTGATAGAGTATAGGGCGGAACATTACTGTATTGGTAGAGAAAGCTGAAGAGACAAAGCCATTTTCCTTAACAGTGAACAGCCAGAGAAGAAGCTGGCCACTCGGTCACAAGAAGTAGAAGACAACAGGACGTCTTTGTCGGGTCCAGTCAAATATCTAGAAACATCTCCAGCGACTGCGGAAGTTTCTCGAATCCTTCCATGGCACGTATTCCGGAGTTAATGTACTAGAATCCCTGTAGACTGAGGTGAGGAGTGGTGAAATCTGCATTGGTGCTCCCTGAATGAACTTCCTTCAAAAACTAGTGAACTTCTAAATTGTTAAGGAGTTAACTGTTAATTCTCCCTATTATTTTTAAGAGAGAGGGGTGAAATTGTGATTGGGTTGCGAATTTTTATCTCCCTTATTTGAATAGACTAAACATTGGCTACTTCTATGTTATTGTCTTACTTCCATATTCGATGTTTCGTCGTTCTGAAACAAAGTTTTGAGCACACGAGAGAGTACTCAAAAATAATACATAACTTAAACGATAAAAGATGGGTCATTTGACAACAAAGTCCTCAGATAACAAGTCGGTTCTGGTATATGCCATTCTAAAAATAAATTAAAACGACAAAGCTAGAAGAGGTATCCAAAGCAACTATAATATTTCTAGTGTGATCTACTTTCTTAGTCACTGAATACTTACGACGCAGATGTTTTATAAACTAGAGCAAGGGTGTTCAACCCGTCGATCGCGAAGTGATTTTTGGTCGATATCTTGCATCCTTACTTACAAATTTAATTAAAACTGAAAACATAATATTTTATTTATCATTATTTTGTATTATTTTTAATTCGCTTTAAGTGTATTGCTATTGTTTATTTATTTTTCGTTAAAATTGCCAAATCAGTAATTTTCTTATACGTCCGAGTAAATGAATTAATTTGGATCAGTGGAAGTCAAACAGCGAGCCGAGTGAATACGATTATAAGCAAAGTGTAAAAACTCGATTGAAGCTTAAATATTAAATATTCCAAAGCACATTACATCGATTGTTTACTTAGATTAAGTCTCATGTGAATATTGTAAAAAAATAAACTTTGTTTGTCTCGGTATAGTTCGTATTATCTGTTTTTGTAAATAACTCTTTTGAAGCTGTGTATACTGCTTTAATAAGAATATGTTATAGTGTTAAAAACAAAGGCAATGGTTTTGTCTCCGAAGCTGTACATGGCGGCATTAGAAAGATTGTTGTTGAAACTTGTATGTATGAGAAAGGCTTGCAGGCTCTAAGTGTAAACATCTCCGAAGTCAGTCAGAAAGAGTTCAAACAACTTTCCGATGGCTGGCAACTTACAATCAAAAGAAAGCGGAGGAGAACAAAAGGTGTGCCGAACTTGAAACTTAAGATGAAAGATTCATACCGATTCTTTGGGAGTTGCCAAACTTCATGCGAGGTCTCAGAGGAGGCCTAATAAAAATGGACTGAAGCAAGCAGAAGAGGTCCCGGTTCCAGAATTGTTGTCAGACAAGAGGCCTTCCAGTCCAGAGTCGCCGTCAGAGAGACTGCCCTGATCCACGTTACTTGAGAGAGGAGTTTCCCGCTTCCAGAAAAAGAGCTTCTCGGTTCGAGACGTAGCTAGAGAGAGACTACTTCTAGGCTGCAGACAAGGTTTCAAATTGCAAAGGAAGCGTTCCAATTGCCGGAGAAAAGTTTCCAGGCCAGATTAATGTCAGACATTCACCAGTGTGTTGCGTTTTCATTACAATTTGATGAATCAAACGATTTAACTAATATTGCTCAGTTAATGGTATTTATTTGCATGGTATTTCAAGATTATTCAAGTAAAGAACTTTTGAAAAGTATACCATTATTTGGAAGGACTAGGGGAGAAGACATTTTTCGGCATTTGATGAATTTGTGAAACAACACAAACTTCCACTTTTTAAACTTGTGTCTAATACTACTGATGGTGCTCCTGCAATGATAGGTAGTAAATCAGGCTTCATTTCATTATGTAAAAACGATGACAAATATCCAGATTTTTTAACGTACCACAGAATTATTCACCAACAAGTACTGTGTAGTAAAAGATTAAACACAAAAGTTGTTTTGGATATTACATTTAAAATTGTAAATTCTGTTCGAGGAAAAGCCCTGCAACGGCGGTTATTTAAATTACAGGCAGATGATGACAGGGAACTTCTGTTGTACAATAATGTTCTCTGTCTCAGCAAAAGTCAATTTTTAGAAAAAATTCTTGTATTAATTAACGATATAAAAATTTTCTTGAAACAAAAGGAGATATTTTTTATCCACAATTGAGTGATAAAAGATGGTTGTTACACTTATCATTTTAGTAGATTTCTGTACGAAATTAAGCAATTTAAATTTAGAGTTACAAGGTAGAGATAAAAATTTAATTGACATGTTAAGTTCAATAAAAACTTTCCAACAATACTTGCTTTTATTAAATAAAAATATAAATGACCGCGAATTTAGACATCTCCCATATTTATTAAAATTTTTTGAACAAAATCAAGAAATGTTTCGCTATGATTTAAAAGAATTTATTCGTGAAATAGAATTAGTTGAGGAAGAAATAAATTCAAGATTTAAAGATTTTAATAAAACTGAAATGATTGTATCTTTTATCAATAATCCATTTCAAGAAAACCTGAACATCACAGAAATTTCAAATAAAATTAGTGGGCTGTTTGATATAAATCAAGCTGAAGTAGAACTTGAGATGATAAACATTCAGAATAGTTTACGTTTAAAATCAATAAAGAATGAAGTCATTTGGAAGTATGCACATGAAAAATTCCCAATATTAACTGATATCGCGCGAAAAATTCTGTTGTGTTTTGGATCGACATACTTGTCAGAATCCGCTTTTTCAAATATGACCGTCATAAAAAATTCAATTAAGAAACCAAATTACAAATGATCATTTGGATGATTGTCTGCGATTGGCCACTTCTTCATATCAACTTGACTAGGAAAATATTGCGAGGTCCAAACAATGCCAAATTTCACATTAACTTTTTTCTGTTTTTTTTAATCAACCAGCATTTCCTGTAACTTGTGAGTTTGTAATCAATCTGTTGTTTTTCTAACTTTGGTTTTCCAAAATAGAGAAATAAATATTTTATTCCAATATATATATTTGTTTGTTGTATTAAAATATTTTTGTATTTAAAACTTTTAAATACACAAATAACGTTTTTAGTTGTGTATTTTTTAGTTGTTTATTTGTGCGTAATCAGATATCAGGTTGGGGGAACGTGATCTTTATAAGAGAGTAGATCGCCGAATAACGTTTTATAGAAAAGGAGTAAAAAAAGGTTGAACACCACTGAACTAGAGGATTAGTCCCGACGATTTCGCTCCGGTGTCTTAACACTGAAGCTAGCACACCGATGAGAAGTGTGAACTAATGTATTTGCATATATTACGAGGGGGAGGTTGGAAAGTTATTAAAAGCAAGTAGAACAAAAATGATCTTAAAGCAACTGATGTAAGAAAGAATATATTATGAGGGTAACTTATATTCTTATATTCTCGTATGTTCTTTCTTGTGGTTCTATCAGTTGCTTTAATATCATTTTTGTTCTAGGTGTTTATCAGAATTTTCCAGACCACCCCCTCGTATGTGGTGCTAACATTCTCATAAACAACTGTTGATGTGGGTGACACTCTGCTGTCAGTAATACTTATCCGGTGATTCTACTAACCATATAAATTATACCAAACTGTTATTTACAGAGCAGTTTATGAATTACGAAAAATCTCACCCAATAGAGTCCTCATTACTCTTTGCTGGTACAGTAAACAGTAGTCAAGAAAAGAATATTACGTTTATCTCCATAATTTAATCGATTGCCTCAGTAACAAATCTCCATGTTTATGCAGCGATATTTAATTATTCTCAATGGAGACGTGCCGATCTCTCTAGAGATTTTAAATTAAATATTTTAATTATTTATGTATATTATGTTTGTTTTCTTAACAACTAATTTACATAAAATTGAATAATAGGGGTTGTGCACATAATTTACATCATATTAGAATCCGAGTAGATCGGCAGACATTGTTACAGTATCAACAACTTTTTGTCAGTAAGCTTATTAATTCCTTTGTATTGTTAAATGCTTTTAAAACAGCCGTTAAAAGATTATTTTTAACAATCAGGAGAAAATGGAGAGAGAGCCAAAACAAAATAAATAAATAAATAAATAAATAAATTTCTGTAACTTAATTAAATCTTGCTTCATTTATGAAGTACTCGCAATAAATTCTCTCTCTGCATTTTTGAATAGGATGTAGAGTTTTCAGGTCTTTCTTGCGTTTGTATTTTTTAAGCTTGTCACCGTCAGGACATAACGTTCTGCTGCTAATCGTTGAAATCTAGCAGATGCCAAAATAACTTAAACCTGCTTTTCTAGCTCGTTTAGAAACAGAGCAAATTTGCGTTGCGTACAATGGCCAGAGAAAATGCTAGTCGACATTTCCATTTGTCGCATTTCAGAGATAGCGGGAAATAAGGCAGTATTTCCTGAGAATTGCGTCCATCAGCTTTTCGTTTATTGCCATAGTTCCTGTCCACCCAGATAACGGTTAATTAAAAGGCACACGCCGAATTTCTGTGTCGCGCGAGCCTCACCGACCCTTATCAAAACCTTTTTAATTTCTCCTCGCTATCTTCCGAGAACCCGGAAATATGAATAATTGCCAGAAAATGGCATTTTCTCTTTCATTTTCTTCGGACTATTAATTATTTTCTTTGCCACTCTGACTTCATTTAATTCGAAATATTTGCGATTATTTATTTCGAGTGACTTTTTTGGTTCAACTTTTAACTCTTAAATGCGGCGTTTATTCGCAAAAGAGAGCGACATGCGCAAGTAATTCTCACAGTAAAAATCTTTATTACTTCAGGTTGCAGTAGTACAGAACATTATTTTGTCATTTAATTACATTCGCGATACGTCAGAGAGTTCATAGCGAATGGCTTTTATGTTATGGTAACACTTCACTTAAAAAAATGGATACGCACCATTTAACTTTTATTTTTCGACTTTAGATTAAAGTAACGCACTTTACTGGTGATAGAAAAAGAGAAATTTTAAAGAAATAGCTATTTAAGTCATGCAATTTAAAGACTCCGGTCCATTGTTAAACCTATCCACGTAGTTTCTTTAAGCATAGGAAGGAAAACGTGTTAACGGAGATATTCCAGCCTGTAAAGTATCTATTTCTTTACTAATTTAGGTGCGCCACTCAAGTAATTGGGATTTAGTACACGAAGATAAGGATTGTTGAAGTGAAGAGGTGGAATTAGCCAGTTTCATAGGCATCAGGGTCACACACACACACACACACACACACACACACACACACACACACACACACACACACACACACACACACACACACACACACACACACACACACACACACACACACACACACAAATAATAATAATAATACACATAATTCAGTTGCCTTAGGCATAACCTCAGACCTCGTAATTCCAACTAATCGAAGAGCAGAATCGGAAACTGTTGTCTATGAAGACCATCAGAGGTCGCTGTAATCGTCGAAAATCTTCAGACTCTTTCAAGGAAAATTTACGCATTCATCCTAATGACGTTTTTTTCTTAAAAACATCAATGTATTTAGTATTTAATAAGTATTTAATAGCTATTTAGTTATTAAGTTAATTTATTTATTGTTTTAACGATTAATTTTTCAATCTTACTTTCAGATTCTAAAATTTCGAACATTCTAATATTCGAATCTGACTTAGACGATACCCTCTGGTATTGTCGAATCCGCATAGGACACGAAGAACCTTCATGTGGGGTTTTCTTTGAAGGTGAGTTGTCCAGTGTCATAAGCAAGTGCCAAGGTTTTCTTCTCTCAGAAAGTCAGGTTTTTCGTCTCGCAAAACAGGCAAACCGGTCCGATGAACACACGCAATTTACAACTATAGAAGCCCGTGGGACTATGGATTAATAACCCAATTCCATCAGATCTGACTTACATAGCACGATGTCGATCAACACGCGAATGTACAACAGAACAGAATATGCATACCAAGCACTTTTTTAGTGGGGTGGGGGAAGAAGTTCGTAACTGGTTAGTAAATCTTCTTTTGCACAATCCTTTCCGAATAAACTAACTCGCAAGTAACAACGGATTTTGTAATTTTTTTTCTTTCAAATTGTATCGAGTATTAGAAGCCGCCTAAGAATAGAAACTTCTGCTACTGGGTAATAGGAGTCCTATCGTTATCCGGTAAGATAAAAACATCTGAAGAGACTGAATGAACTTCTAAGAATGAAACAATTATCTTTACGACAGAGAATTTCTGAGATCTCGCTTAAATTGTCCGTATAAGAGTTTAGAAGAAAGAAAAATCTATAACACGTACAGAACATTTTAAGCAAGAAATCTGAAAGAAAAGAAATGCGTTTCAGACACAGTTACTTTCGACTAATAGGTATGAAACATCAAAGAAAGCTATTTCTTCAATCTAGCAAGTTAAGAAGAACCACTTCGCAGAAACAAAAAAAAAACGACACGAGGTTTCCGATGTGAGAAAAAACACACAGAATGCACTTCTACTTAGAAAAAAAGGATAAAAATAATAGATAATGTTTCTGAAATATGTCACCTCGCTTGCAATGTGCTAAGTGTTTTTGAAGAGAATAAAAATTGGAGTCATGCCGCGTGAAGTCAAGGAATAATGAAAGTGACTGTAATAAGTTTTTTGTCTTTAAACAAAAAACATTCGGTTTTTAATTGTTTTCCTTATTATTTTTCTACATCGGAATTTTTTTTTTCAAATTACGCCTTTTAATTAATTTTGTAATCAACGTTTTAAAGTATCATTATTATTTGTATATCAAAGCCATTTTAGTGCCCAAGGCAAATACCTCAACTGCGCACTCTGGTGTCATTTAAAATTGTAGTGAGTATTTATTTCTGTAAAAAATATAACTTCCG
Source organism: Typopeltis vanoorti (assembly GCF_054136105.1). Taxonomy (NCBI): domain Eukaryota; kingdom Metazoa; phylum Arthropoda; class Arachnida; order Uropygi; family Thelyphonidae; genus Typopeltis; species Typopeltis vanoorti. The sequence goes on along the minus strand of NC_143551.1, from coordinate 174,874,357 downwards.
TGCATTTTCAGACTGAATTGTAAGTCATAGATCCTAGATCCAAAGACAGAAGGATTTAATTTTTTTGAAGAATTGGCTTATATATATTGAAGCATCGTAGGTTCTGTTAATATGAATTTAATATAAATAAAGCAACATCGATGACTTTAAGGAACTTGAGTTATTTTTTACAGGGAGGTATAACATGATATTGTAAATACTTTTTAAAGAAGCCTTCCATAACTATGAACCTTAATCATAAATTTTGAAGCATGTCTTTTCTATTTTTTTTTAAATAATTATTTTGAAATATGCTGATTTATTAGGTGGAAAACGTAGGTAGTCTGAGAGAAACATAATATAACTGACTTTTTGTATTCATATAAACAACATTGGCCATATCTAAATAAGTTCCTGCAAATATTGTCAGATTTAAGACTAATTGTGTTATGTCATTTATTCATTTTGTAAACACGAAGGGTCGCGTGTGTGTGAAATTGGTGATGAGACTTCTGTCAATGTCATTTGCTGAGCATACAAACGAGCATGCCAGGCTTTTTTAATGATACCTCACTTCCTGGTACAATGTTTTCCCTCATTTCCGGACCTTTTCAAGAGAGGTTAATTTAGCCAATCTTATAGTGATATCTCATCGCCTATTCTACCACTGCTATGCAGCTCCGTCGTCATCGATGATGCCTTTGTTTGGAAACACCTGGATTCGAATCTCGTCTAGGACACGAAGAACTTTTTTAAAGCTTTTCTTCAACCGAAAATGAGTTAACTGGTCTGATACAGCGTTGGCAGGATTTCACTTTTGGGAAACGCGAGTTTTCCTACTAAACAGACAAACCGTCCAGATGAACACACACACACACACACACACACACACAGTTAACCGACTATATACATTAGGCCTTATAGACATAGTTGTTTCAGATGTAATTTTAAAAAAAACACACAGATGGCGCTGCAAACTAATTCTAACTTACTAACCTGCTAGGTTTCATCTAACGAACACGTTTTTGTGTGGCTTCGTTTATTTAAAGAAACATGCCTAAGAAAGCGTCAAAAGTGGAGTGATGCTGAGTATTTTCCTTTCTTCGGGATTCTGTTGTGAATTCGAGTTCTTCTTGCAACTACAAACGTTAGGCATCTATTGTACTTGAAGGATTTAAAGGGTCTGGCTGATTCCTTGCATTTGGATGTTTAAAATTAGTGTGGAGGCAACTAAGACTAAGAAACGAGTGCAGTTTCAATTTATATATTTAAAGAGTGGTTCGCCTGATTTGCAGACGTAATTGGAATAAACCAAAAGTTTGTGAAATAAAAATATCCTCCTCTTACGTCTGAGGGTAGCTAACTGCAACTACAGTTGCAATTAGCTACTCTCAGAGAAAGCATTATTTACCTCCTTGAAAAGATTTGAATATTTGAACGGGTGGACAAATATTGATGATTCTTGCATAATCAGATGAAGTTATACTTAGATTTGGGGGTCATAATACTTAGCACTCTAGCAGAATGGCACCCTCCATAGTCACCGGAAATACTGTCGTGAGCTTTTTGCTGTAAGAAATAAATTGCACTAACGATCTTCTAAAAATAGGATACCATATTTTCACTTGTTCTGACTGTCGTCGTCTGTATATGAAAGAAGAGTTCCCATTCTCAAAGTATACTGATAATAATGCTAAAACTTTGCGAATGAAAAGGTCCGTAATTGTTCAGCGAACGTTAGCAGGTTACTTCGATTACTTGGTGTTTTCTGCTTAGCTAAACATTAAGAAACCCTTAAGAAACAAGTTAGGAAATGTATATACAAATTGCTATTGTAGGCGTGACTGCGATATTAAGATGCGTTATGTAACGAACGTAACAAAATAAACACAAAAGGAAGATTGGGGTGAGATTACGTCCGCTGAGCGTGATTAATATCCTGGAGAGAAAATTAAAATCACCGCCAGCAGATAAAGACAGGTGAAGTAATTGGCACCGGCGCAATGGAAATTGTGTTTTGGTATTCATTTACGTAAAGTGGTAGTTAATATCCCATTACAAAAAAAAATGGTGTTTTTGTCAAACATTATCAGAATTGTTGGACAACTTTTCCCCAATTCTTAATTTTATTAAAATGAATTCATTTGTTTCATTCGCTCGTCTCTCCAACAACAAGAAAAAATAATAATCAAAGAGAAATAAGGGGGTTAATTCGGCTGATGCTGTTTTAAAGAAGGCCGTCCAGAATAAACTTGAAAACAATATTTGGATAAGCCAAACTTACATCTCGGTGAAAGGCAAAACGTATAACACTTTAGAGGTTGGTTACAACTTGACAGAGAACGCAGCAGTCATAAACTACACCCTTCTATTGCCGAATTTTCATATGGAAGTTGGAAGATAGTGTTACCGAAAATTGATTTAAGGAAGCGCCATGTTTGCACATATTTTATAACAAACCCCCCAACACTGAGAAGTAACAGAAATGCAAAATTGTGGCTTCGTTGATTGGGATGTTCACAGGTGGAGATAGTTCGTAGTTGAAAAGGCCATCAAGAGAGCATCAGAGGAATTGTTTTCGAGTTTCTTCTTCTGAACAAAAAAATAAAGTGAGCACCCAAAGGAAGTATTTCCAAAATCAAGATGGCGACTAAGATTACGGGGAAATAGAATTTCTCATGGGCTTTCCTGTACAAATACTTTTTCCACCATTTTTTTCGTCTTCTCGATTACTACTAAATGATCTGTATTTTTGAAAATATAAACTTCCAGATACGCGGTATGCTATGTTAATAAATTTATTTTTATTTCTAAAACTTACGACGAAATGCTGAGAAAACATCATTTGAGAATACCGTAAATATTCTCGAATTTGAAAACAGCAACAAATTTCAGCTATTTTTGAATTCAAAATAATTTTGGTTGTTCTCCAATTATAGGAGGAGGAGGAGAAAAGTTGTTTTCCTCCAACAATTGTGCTCCGTCATCTTACTGGCAGGTCATAAGAGACAAATACGAGCCTAATAATAGAAAAATAACCAACCATTGCAGTCGGGATGTAATAACATTCTCCTCCTTCTCATACACTGATATTCCTTCTTCTTCTACGAAAATGGCTAACAAAAAACTCTGTTCCTTTCACTTAATACCAAAAATACTCATCTTGCTAATGTCAGCGAATTAGATACTCAGAAAAGCCTAAACTACTTGCGTTGCGTAAAAAAGCGACTTGCGCCAGTCAGAGTGAAACCGCAGATGTCAAAGCTCTCAGAAATGTCTTCTCTGCAAACCTTAGAGACATTCCTGTAGCTGCCCCTACCTCCCTGGTGATTTCCATCCTGCCCAGCGTTGATGCGGACATTGTGCTGCTCGGCGCTGCCATCTCACCTCTATTCTAATGCCAGACTGCTGATGGCATTCCTTAGACGGAAAGGCATTTCGTGGTCACCCACATCAAGATACAGAATACCGTCGTTCCCAATACAAACATTAGTGAATGTTAGCGCAGTCAGTGGAAAGATAAGATCGACAGAGAAAGAAAAAAAATCGTTCTTAATATATACGGTGTTTCTGTGCGTATTGTATTATCGATTACAACGCATTTAGTTAAACAGGATAATTGCAATATTATAGGTTGCCATCTGGTTATTAATAACGTATCCATATCGTAATACGATCAATAACATGAAACAAAAATGGAAAAATCATCTCGATGTGATAAATATGCTGCCTTTCATTAGTAAGTTTCATTATTTCTTAAACTAATACAGTATTTAATAAAGTAGCGTATTGAAATTGTAGAGTATTTATGTAGAATAAATTCCTATAATTCACGGCGTTCTATTTCTCTATACTGTATACTATAAACACCACGTCACGTCTGAATCACCATCCATTTCGCACCCAGTATGGGTGCGAAATGGATGGTGATTCAGACGTGTAAAACATCGATTACGGATATTTTGCGGCTACCTCCCAACTTTACTTCAATCAATGAAGTCTCATTGATACTGACGATTCACATAATATCCACATTAAGCAATATTAACATCCACAATCTGATAAGTCACTTACCAATAACAAATTCTGCAAAAATAAATCCCTTCGCTATACTAATCACTAAAATTACAAATAGGAATATTTCCTTCGAACATTTCGGTTTGCATCAATTCCAACTTTATATACTGAAACAGGCAAAAACGTTTGTGTAATAGTTGCTCACTTGCTCGAGCTGACAGGTTACGCAGTGTTGTTTGTGTAAATTAAACGTTCTGGGAAATATCAGGTCTGCTCAGAGTAAATTATAAAAAGCGATCCTAGTAGACATTATGGAGAGCCTCCGTTAGTTCAGTCAGTATAGACGAATCCGTTTGGTCGTAAAGACCTGGGTTCGACTCCCGTCCAAGACGTGAGAAGCTTTAGCTGGTCTCTTTCGACTAAAGGTGGGTTAGCTGGTCACATACGAATGTAGAGGTTTGTTCATCGGGAAACTCGGGTTTTTCGTTCCCCAGAACAGGCAAACCATCCCCGTGAAGATGCATCTACAGACATAGGACACGCCGGGAGGCATAGGGCGAACCATATCCTCGAGACTGTCGCGGTAGTGATGTCCACAGCTAAAGAACCTCAATGGTTGGTGAATAAGCTTAAGACAAGACAAGCAGACATTATGGACTGTTTGCATTACTTATCACTGCTAAAAAGCAACAAAATAAAAACTAGTTCATCGTCTTTCAATCCCTTTATAGAAAGATTTTCCTTTTATAATGCATGCCTTCCGCCTACCTACCATTGTTTTCATTTTCAAATGCCCGCTTTCCCCATGTCAGCCATATCAGAGACAAATTGAGAACTTTTCATTCCCATTCGTCAATTTCTTTTTGTGGGTGCTACAAATGTGATGTGAAAATCTAGGAGAAGCTTTCAGTAGAGCAGACCACTGAGTAGCTTTGCTTCTTGCATTCTCACCTAGACGGGGTCTATTATTTTGCGCGCCCACCCACACACACATACACTGTTCCTTTAATTCATCTGTGTTCGCTGGGTGAGAAACCCAACTTTCTCATGAGAAGTAAAAGTCTGATACTCCCGCGTGATGTGAGAAATGGGAGGGTAATAAGTGCGCGATACGAGAATGACATTAATATTCTTCGATTTCTTATAATCAGGTATGGAAATGTTTCTAAATTATCGCAATAGACTTTTAAGAACTTATCGATTATATCTTGAATGTCTCTTTGCATTAATAGGAATCACACCATCCTAAGTTTGTTCATATTTTGCTTCCTCTTCCCAACAAGGTGAGAATAACACTGATGTCCATGTTTGCTAATAATTCATTTACCTTTGAATATCGGAACAGTATAACAATGAGAGCCTTTTTTGAGGGTGTGCAGCTTCCCATACACAAAAACGTATCCCTTTTTTGTCCTTCTTCAGAACACTACTTTGGAATTTTTTTTCTCAAAACATGAACGACCCTTTGCCTCTTGGACTTTAGCTTTCAGACGTGTAAACACATCGATTACGGATATTTTGCAGCCACCTCCCAATTTTACTTCAATGAATGAAGTCGCATTGATACTGATGTTTGATATTATCCACATACTTGTTAAATATTTAGTATTTATGCACAGGATAATGCGTTTGCACAGAATAGTCTGCTTCTCTATTATTTGTTATGGAAAGACAGCAAATCGAGGACTTAAAAAACATCTGACAAAAGAGAAATGCAGTCGAATTTTAAAAATTGCAAAAAGAACGATGAATAAAGTGACAACAAAGGACTACGAATTCTAATTGTCATTAAAAATAAATATAAATAAATAACAAATTGTAATATTTAATTTAGAAATAACGCAATTCCTCATAGTTAAGAAACTTGAAAGAATCAGCTACAGAAATATGATCTTGGATTCCATTGAACTGACGGTACTTCGGAAACAAAGCTAGTAAATAGGGATGCCAATTCAAGTGGCATCCCTATTTACAACTGGAGGAACTCTGTTTTGTTTGCTTTTATACGAAAACGTGTTATATTGCAAAATCAATAATCCAGTCCTGTGAAGGATTGAAGCTTTAACTTGGATAAAAATTTAGAAAGCGCAGAATGCGTGTTTTCCACTAATAAATCAAACCAACAAAGTGCATACATTTGCGCATATAACCTTTAATTACTCTCATAAAATATGAAGCAATATTCTTTTTTCCCTATAGAGTACTTGATCGGTTTATGACTTTCCACTTATCTTAGCCTGAAAGCGATTCGATAAAAACACGTTACAATAAATGGAAATAAAGTTATTTGTTACTCTTAATTGAATTTGCAATTGTTTTATTAAATTACAGTCCATTAAAATAGTTAATTATCTATAATTAGTACAAATAATGATTCTCCCTAGAGATCGGGTATTCCCAAGGTGTTTTTCCAATGTTTGGAGTTTCTAAATTTGCATTGCCGCTTAGATACGGGAATTCTATGAAACTATAAGCACCTCATCTGTAACTGGTTTACCACTCCACTAACACACCATTCTTTCTTTCTTCGTCTTATTTTGAACAAGAAAAATAATTATTCTTGTGAACAAGAAATGCAATTTAAAACTCGCTTTTTCGACAGATAGACTAGTCACAATTCCTTAAATTCTTTACCAGAATAGTGTGAAATGTTCTGGAAAACAAGAGAATTCTCCAGATTATAGAAAGGGCCATCATATTTTGAACCGTTAAAAAATCATTTTAGAAAAGCAAAATTTCCATCATCAAGAATTCGAAGAATTCTTGATGAAGACAGTTGGTCACTAAACACAGATAGAGAGAAGGCGAGTGATTTCTTCTTGCACATCAAGTGAATCAATAGTTAGTCTGATTATTTCTCTCAGTTCAAGCAATGGCGGAACAAAAATAGAGCCCTTAACTTGATAAATCTAAAATAAATCTAACTGGGTAAAATTTAGGAAAAATATTCAATATGAACGAAAGTCGATGATTCGCTTTCAGAGTTTAATTGACCTACCCTATCATATCCTTGCTTGCATCGTAGATGCTGACTGGGCTATCAAATGAATAAAAAGAAATATAATTACCTAATGCATTTTTATTCCTTAAAGTTGCCTAGAAAAATATAAACTCTACATAGAAAATGCACAGCTGCATTGTGAATAAACATCCCAAGGCAGCAGACCTGGTTAAGATGGAATTTTATTTGAACTGCTTTGATACTTCGACGAGAAGATTAGTTTCTAATTAGCATTTGCGAAAATCAAAGGCTAATTAAATATCCCACTGATTAAAAAGTTCAATCGTTGATAATTATTTGCTGGGTGATATAAATGGAGCTGAATGTGAAAATTCTCGAAAAGGGAAAAATACAACCGTGTTAATAATGCTCCAACTTTCGTAGATTTCTTTCAGAATTTCACTTAACTAGTAGAGCAAAGAGCAAAGTTCCATCAGGCACCTTTCTTCATTTAGGCGAAGAATCCCGTCGTACCCTGAAGTGAATTGTGATTTTTCTCCGAAGCATCAGATTTTGAAATTGCATGTCGCGGTTAGTAAACTTAACATTTTTTTAATCTAAGAGTAAAATTAATGTGCAATGTTTAAGCAGGGTTGTGGGTTACAGAAGAGGGAGGGGAGGGGGTACCCCGATCGTATCTAACCCTCAGCCATTCACAGTGGCTAATGATTTGATAATCTTCTTCAGCGATCAAACATCGAACATGCGAATCGAAAGTGTATTTGAGTTATGTGCGAATAGTTTGACAAACATCTGACATGAAACCTGAAAAAAATAAATAAGAATAAAGCATATATCTATCTATCTATCTATATAAATAGCACCCAACCATAATAACCTGCATGTGTTCAACATCTATATACCACAACAGGATGCTCTGGCATTACAAATCCTGGATTTCATTCAAAACCACCTTTCTAGTATAGACCAAGAACATATCATAATAGCTGGAGGCTCTTTAATTGCACTCTTGACCAAGAAAAAGACAGACTTCAGTGTGGTGAACATCATAGCCAATTAATAAGCAAACTTCAAACACTGGTAAACGATAATGAACACATCGACGTCTTTCGGCATCAACATCCTGATAGGAAATCCTACACATGGAGGTCAGCAATCACAGCGACAAATAAGCCACTCTACCAAGCACGACTGGACAGATACTACATTTCCAAACACACCTTGCCTCTAGTTAGAAACATCTCACACATCCCTTCCTACATTGCAGATCGTTGCTTCGTCAAGCTGCAACTTTCATTATTTTGGGAAGCATCCAAATCAGGAAGTGCCTATTGGATCTTCAACAATATTCTCCTGAAAGATCCAGCTTATATAACAAACACTCAGGCTTTAATTACCAACCTCACTCACTCGAAAGTTGATACAGAACCAATGAAAACATGGTGGCCCACTTAAAATCACTAATAAAATCCTTTACGCAGATCTACAGTCACCAGAAAAATCAACAGAGGAATATTAGAATCCGGCAACTTGAAGAACAGCTCAAGTATCTCCCAAGAAAAAAGCCCTGAACATCATTCTGCCTTCCAAGCCATGCAAAGACAGGCAGAATTATCAGCAAAAGTTGCCCTACTTAGATCGCGGCATACACAAATAAATCTTTCAGACGCCCCCACAAAATATTTTTTCTCTTTGGAAAAAAAATGCCAGGCAGTAAATTCCATCTCTGCTATCAGACTTCAAGATGACAGCATCACAGAAGATCCAAGAAAAATCACCTCTGAAATCCTACAATACTACAAGAATGCATACAGTAGTACAGGAACATCCCATCATGCCATTCACGAAATACTGAAAGAAACAAAAAAAATCTCTGCAACAGATCGGAACCACTTAGAAAAGAAAATCACGCTAGATGAACTGAAAACCGCATGCACATCTTTGCCAAAAAACAAATCTCCTGGCCTTGATGGCCTCACGTCAGAATTTTTCCAAGTCTTCTGGAATCAACTCGGACCACTTATCCTCAAAACACTGCAAGAAGCCTACATCAATGGCCTCCCACAATCCGTCACGACCTCAGTAGCACGACTGATACCAAAGAAGGGAGACCACACGGATATCCGGAACTGGCGTCCAATCTCCCTAATTAATACCGATTGCAAAATAATTTCGAAAGTTATAGCAAACCGAATAAAGTCAACACTGTCCGAAGTTATTGGCCAACATCAAACGTACTCTGTCCCAGGAAGATCAATACATGATAACCTCCATTTAATAAGAGATTTCATCCACATCGCAAACAGCCAACATGAAGACCTAGCTCTCGTCAGCCTTGATCAGGAGAAGGCTTTCGACAGGGTAGAGCACGAGTACCTATATGAAGTTCTAAAGGCATTTGGCTATGGTCCTCTCATCATTGAAACAGTGCAATTGCTTTACAGAGATGCACACTTCTGTTTAAAAATCAACAACAGGCTCACTCGCACTTTGTCATACTCTCGAGGGATCAAGCAAGGATGTCCCCTCTCCGGTCAATTATACACACTGGCCATAGAACCCTTCTTAAAAAGAGTACACGACACCATCATCTCCAAATGAACCAGAATAATAAAGCCACATCAAAAAATTACCTTATCCGCATATGCAGATGGCGTCACTGTAATAGTACGAAATGAAGAAGAATGGACAGTAACCGAAGAAGCACACAGACTATATGCACAAGCTTCAGGGGCCAAATTAAATTCTGCCAAAACCACGGGCTTTGGTCTGGGGGGGGGGGGTGGGGGGGGGGGGGGGTGGGGGGGGGGGGGGGTGGGGGGGGGGGGGGGTGGGGGGGGGGGGGGGTGGGGGGGGGGGGGGGTGGGGGGGGGGGGGGGTGGGGGGGGGGGGGGGTGGGGGGGGGGGGGGGTGGGGGGGGGGGGGGGTGGGGGGGGGGGGGGGTGGGGGGGGGGGGGGGTGGGGGGGGGGGGGGGTGGGGGGGGGGGGGGGTGGGGGGGGGGGGGGGTGGGGGGGGGGGGGGGTGGGGGGGGGGGGGGGTGGGGGGGGGGGGGGGTGGGGGGGGGGGGGGGTGGGGGGGGGGGGGGGTGGGGGGGGGGGGGGGTGGGGGGGGGGGGGGGTGGGGGGGGGGGGGGGTGGGGGGGGGGGGGGGTGGGGGGGGGGGGGGGTGGGGGGGGGGGGGGGTGGGGGGGGGGGGGGGTGGGGGGGGGGGGGGGTGGGGGGGGGGGGGGGTGGGGGGGGGGGGGGGTGGGGGGGGGGGGGGGTGGGGGGGTGGGGGAGGCCATTGATGTAGGCTTCTTGCAGTGTTTCGATGAGAAGTGGTCCGAGTTGATTCCAGAAGACTTGGAAAAACTCTGACGTGAGACCATCAAGGCCAGGAGATTTGTTCTTTGGCAAGGATGTGCATGCAGTTTTCAGTTCATCTAGCGTGATTTTCTTTTCTAAGTGGTTCCGATCTGTTGCAGAGATTTTTTTTGTTTCTTTCAGTATTTCGTGAATGGCATGATGGGATGTTCCTGCAGTGCTGTATGCATTCTTGTAGTATTGTAGGATTTCAGAGGTGATTTTTCTTGGATCTTCTGTGATGCTGTCATCTTGACATCTGATAGCAGAGATGGAATTTGCTGCCTGGCATTTTTTTTCCAAAGAGAAAAAAATATTTTGTGGGGGCGTCTGAAAGATTTATTTGTGTATGCGGCGATCTAAGTAGGGCACCTTTTGACGATAATTCTGCCTGTCTTTGCATGGCTTGGAAGGCAGAATGATGTTCAGGGCTTTCTTCTGGGAGATACTTGCGCTGTTCTTCAAGTTGTCTGATTCTAATGTTCTTCTGTTGATTTTTCTGGTGACTGTAGATCTGCGTAAAGGATTTTATTCGTGATTTTAGGTGGGGCCACCATGTTTTCAGTGGTTCTGTATCCACTTTCGAGTGAGTGAGGTTGGTTATTAAAGCCTGAGTGTTTATTATATAATCTGGATCTTTCAGGAGAGTATTGTTGAAGATCCAGTAGGCACTTCCTGATTTGGATGCTTCCAAGGATAATGAAAGTTGCAGCTTGACGAAACAATGATCTGAAATGTAGGAAGGGATGTGTGAGATGTTTCTGTCTAGAGGCAAGGTATGTTTGGAAATGTAGTATCTGTCCAGTCGTGCTTGGTAGAGTGGCCTATTTGTCGCTGTGATTGCTGACCTCCATGTGTAGGATTTCTTATCAGGATGTTGATGCCGGAAGACGTCGATGTGTTCATTATCGTTTACCAGTGTTTGAAGTTTGTTTATTAATTGGCTACGATGTTCAGCACACTGAAGTCTGTCTTTTTCTTGGTCAAGAGTGCAATTAAAGTCTCCCGCTATTATGACATGTTCTTGGTCTATACTAGACAGATGGTTTTGAACGAAATCCAGGATTTGTGATGCCAGAGCATCCTGCTGTGGTATGTAGATGTTGAACACATGCAGGGTATTATGGTTGGGTGCTATTATGTGAGCATACAAGGCATATCCTGGTATATAGATAGATAGATAGATATAGATAGATAGATAGATCTATATATATATATATATATATTGGAAGAACTGGCCTTATACCATGCACCATTGTCCTGCCATACAACTTCATGGATCGGGAGTCAGCATTGGAATTCACCAAAACAGCGCTCTAAAAGTAGAAATAATCGATACCTTTCCTGGGTGTGCAATATATGCACTCATTACAACTCAGACAGGAAAGAAAATATATATCATTAACATATACATCCCACAAAATGACCAGCTTGCAGTGCAGGTACTGGAGTTTGTGCGAAACCACCTCAGCAAGGTCAATGACCACATCATACTGGCAGGGGATTTCAACTGCACTCTGGATCCTGCAATGGACAGACAGCAATGCCAAGAACATCGACACTCACCAGTTCAGCTTCTCCAGGATGTAATAAATGACTTCGAGCTGACTGACACCTTCAGACACTTGCACCCACATGAAAAAATGTTCTCCTGGAGAGCCAAAGGTGGTCCTACCAGTGTCTTATACCAGGCACGGCTGGACAGATACTACACATCGATGCACACAATACCCTACATCAGGAGAGTCATATACCATCCATCTCATGCATCAGACCATGATTCCATCCTTCTTAACATTTGCTTTCCTGGACACACCAGATACAAAGGAGGAGCATACTGGATATTTAACAACAGCCTACTAAAGGATACAGAATATCTCAGAACCTCTAAAATCTATATCGAAACTCTCATCAGAGATATACCTACTTCACAATCAATTTCCGAGTGGTGGTCACTTTTTAAATCCAAAGTTAAGGTATTCACCCAAAAATATAGTCACCGAAGAAATTTGAACAAGCATTCAGCCCTTAAAAATTTGCAACAACAACAGCAATTGCATCATCCAGAATCTGAGGAATACCAGTCCCTAGAAGCCACCATACGCTCACACTTAGAGCACTCTGCAAGAGGAGCACTAATGAGAGCACGACGCAAACATATTAACTTCGCAGATGCCCCTACAAAGTATTTCTTTTCACTAGAAAAACGCCAACAAGAGTGCACCACTATATCTGCTATTAAAACAGATAATGGAAACATCATAGAAAATCATGACGAAATCCTCTTATATACCTTGCAGTACTACAAAAATTTGTACCAAGCCAACCCAACATCTATGGAGGCCACGAATAAAATTCTCTCCGATGTGAAAAGACTCTCACTAACAACAAGGAGTCACACAGAACTCCCTATCACGTTACACGATCTGAAAACTGCCTGCACCTCCTTACCTAAAGATAAATCTCCTGGCATAGACGGGCTCACCACTGAATTTTATCAGTCCTTCTGGGAACAGCTTGGACCTATCCTCTACGGAGTATTTGTCGAAGCGAATACCAATGGCTTTCCACTCAATATTACAACATCAGTTATCAAACTCATTCCAAAGAAAGGAGACGCAACGAAACTAGGAAACTGGAGACCCATCTCTATAACAAACACCGACTGCAAAATTATATCCAAAGCCATTGCCAACAAACTTAAACCCGCTCTGAGCGAAATAATAAATAGGCATCAGAGCTATTCCATCCCTGGAAGATCTATCCACGAAAACTTACATTTCATAAGGGATCTCATAAGCATAGCGAACAACAACAGTGAAACAATGGGTCTTGTAACACTAGACCAAGAAAAAGCTTTCGACCGCGTTGAACACCTTTACCTCTTCAACTGCTTGAAAGCATTTGGCTTTGGCTCAGGCATCATTCACTCTATTAAAATGTTGTATGCCAAGGCACAGTTTTGCATGAAAATAAACAACAGGCTTACCATAACTGCACCATACAGCAGAGGTATTAAACAAGGCTGTCCACTCTCCGGTCCTCTCTACACAATTGCCATCGAACCCTTTCTGTGTAGACTCAGCATGCTGCTCAAAGCATGCCGCCCTAAACTTCCCTACCAAACCATAACCCTGACAGCATATGCTGATGATGTTACAATCATAGCCCGCAAAGAAGAGGACTTTCATAACATACAAATGGCATACCAACAATATCAGGCAGCCTCAGGAGCCAAACTAAACACACATAAAACCATAGGACTGTAGTGTGGCAAATGGAAAAACCGAACCGATTCCCCAATGTCTGGTACCTGGTCCACAGAGGGAAACAAATACCTGGGGAGTTACCTAGGAAACACACCCTCTTATGTGGATAAGAACTGGGAAACACTAAACAAGCGTTTCAAGCACGTTCTAGGAAAGTGGGCAGCAATACGAGCCTCTGCCTCCACAAGAGGGAGAACAATAATCGTTAACCAAATAGCCACCAGTGTCGTTTGGCATACACTAAAGATCCTTACGCCACCAGTTCAATTCATCAAACAAATAAAGTCAACCATATATCGATTCATATGGAATAAAACAAACTGGCTTTCCTACTCCCAGCTATGTACTTCTCTCAAAGATGGAGGACAAAAGTTAGTCTCCATTGACAACAGGATAACAACGTTCCGCGCTCGATTTCTCATAAATGCCCTACAACAGGAAATATCACACAAGTGCACCACTGAGTATATTTTCACTTCTGCCACTAGAGGTCTCTCTCTCTCCACCACCTTAAGAATGACAACAGCTCAAGTTCCTGTAAATTTAACAAACTTCTACAAAGACGCCCTTCGACGATGGAAGAAGCTAAACCTCCAGCACACAGTGAAGACAGCATCCCTACCTGAAATCCTCATGGAACCCATCTTTCACAATACGATGGTAAGAAGCCCGATCACTCAGAAAGAATTTTTCTTTCCTCCATGGAGCTGGCGAAACGTGAGGATCTTGGGTGACATTCTTTCTCCAAGCCTCACCTGGCGCTTTCCAAATTCGCTCGAAAACCTGGAATATGGGAATGAGTCTGAGCAGATAGACACCGTAAAGGCCGCTTTTCAAGCAGCTATGCCTGATAGCATAACAGAAGTGGGGCTTATTTCTCCAAACTCAGAAGTTTTGGCGCCTATCTTTCTGATAAAAACCAATAACTCATGGGAGAAACTTACACCCAGCAACACCAACAAGATCTACAGCACCCTAACACAACAGTCAAACCAAAGCACTTTGATGGAAAATCCTGCATCATCTGATCAAACACTATTTCAATGGGATCTACCATATCGCCCAAGAGCCATCAAACCTGACGCAGATATTCAGTGGAGAATGTGGCATAATATATTACCTACTCCTACTATATTACGAAAATTTAACTCAAACGTCTCAGATAACTGCCTCTTCTGCTACCAATTAGGAACGGTCCGGCATGTCTACTTGGAATGCCCAGTCAAAACTAAATTAATCAGTTTGACTCGGGAAACGGCAGCTCTTACCTGTGGTAATCTTCATAAAGAAGAGGAATATTTCAATCTCGTCCATGTGGAGCCAAATAACCATTCATTCTGCAATTACCTTTTCATCACCGCAAAAGCGGTAATATACAACTTCTACCTCAGACATACAAGACCAGACAGCACAGCAACTTCACAGAGAGAGGCAACTGACCAACTCACTGCAGCCTTCCAACAAAAGGTGAGATGTCGGATCCTACACGAACATCACCACCATAGGCAAAACAACACCTTAGATCTTTTCCACCAAGAATGGAATCCACGGAATCAACTCCTGGCTGAGCAGGGCGACTGCATTATAATCCACTTTCCAGCATAGAAGTGACACCTTTCCCCCCCCCCCAAAAAAAAAAAAAAAAAAAAGAAAGGGGGAAGAAAGAAGGACTGTTGTGCTTAACAGTGCGAAAGTTAATCAGCTGGCACTCTGATGTTAATAGATAATATTGTGCAATAGTAACTTCTATGTTCTTCCACATTTATGTTCTTATGTTAAAATAAGATCTTATGTTATCATGTTAAAATAGCTCTTAATGGCGTTAATTTATTTAATAAAAAAAAAAAAAAAAAAAATGTAATTAGCCTTATAAGTGACTTCGATGTAACATACCTCAACAAGAGTATGAGCATGTAACCTCTCTGTCTGACTGCAGAGAACCAAAAACCGGTTAATCCTGTATATAAGATTGCTATGTTTACAATAAAAAAAAAAATATATATATATAGATCTATCTATATAGATATATAGATAGATCTATATATCTGTATATATATATATGTGTGTGTGTGTGTGTGTGTGTGTGTGTGTGTGTGTGTGTGTGTGTGTGTGTGTGTGTGTGTGATATAGGTAACCTGTGTAGCTCAGTGGATGTGGCGCTTAGCCGCACGAAGGACGACTTGGTTTCGATTCTAGTCGGCGACTAGAGGAAATTTTTCTAAGCCTTTTTTCGACCGGTTCCCGAGTTAGTCGATCTCTGGCACAGGCAAGCGGGTTTTTCGTCCCGTAAACTCAAGAAAATCGACCGTAGAACCCACATTATTTCAGACATTAAATATATTGTGTTATGGTTAGGGACCACGAGATGGCGGCACATTTGAGCCGTCTCTCTTCACTGAGTACCGCTTAATTAGTGATAGCCTTGGGCCATCTATCTCTGATTGGTACCAGTGGAGATTGAACTGCCCACTCAGTCTCCAAAAGTTAGATAGGGCTAAATGGCCTCGCCTACTCCCGTATACGGGAATAAAAAGGCGTTAGCTGATTTTTATATATATAAATATATATATATTTATATATATATATTAGGATAACCAAGTTATTTTATAAACTTGGTTATTTTAACTCCTAATCCCAAGTATGCAAACAATTAAGTTTGCGTCTGAAACAAAGTTCAAGTCTAAAGATGGTGCAACACTAGGGCAACTCATTGTAAAGGTGGGTAATGCTCTGATCACTATTCTTAGTATTTTCCCATAATGTAAACACATCTCACTAGAAGATGTATACTGTACTGCAATGCATTATGGGTGGGGTCACTACCCAGACCGGTTTCAACCTTTTTTGAGGTCTTCTCAGTGAGTAGCTAGACCCTAAATACCAAGGTTATAGTAATACGGAACTTTATCACTGGGTAGTGACCCCATCCATAATGCATTGCAGTACAGTATACATCTTCTAGTGAGATGTGCGTTACATTATGGGAAAATACTAACAACAGTGATCAAAACTTTATCCACCTTTACAATGAGTTGCCCTGGTGTTGCACCATCTTTAGACTTGAACTTTGTTTCAGGCGCAAACTTAATTATTTGCATACTTGGGATTAGGAGTTAAATAACCACGCTTATAAAATAACTTGGTTATCCTAATATAGAATATCCCCAAGTTAAAAATTTATTACATACATATATATATTATTCTCGTGTTGTCATCCAGCAGGTGATTCTGTCAAAATACAAGAGCGATCAATAAGAGGATGAAACATTTTTTACAAAGGTGCTATAAAGTAAGACTTTAAGGAAATACTCTGAATCTAATTTCTTGAAGTTGTCATGCAAAAATCTGGATGAAAAGAGCACAAAGACTTTTGTGCGCTTCGAGATAGTATTCACGAAGTGGAGTTAAATCCTGGAGTGCTTTAGTTATCATTCTGTGCAAAAGAAAATCCAACGACATGCGCATAAATGTAATATTATTTTTACCTGCCTTTAGCAATTATGCAAAGTAGGTTAGCATCATTATTATAAGCTCTGCCCTTATAAACACTTCTGCTCTGGTTGGGCTTCGTAGATTTCTATGAAATCATTGGGAATCTCAACTTAAAATGTTGATTCGTTTCAGTTTAAATTGCAATTTAAAGCGAAAGCTTCAAGTACTAAATTCTACAAAATAATAACGCATGATGTGCCACAATGTTAAGTATTAAGTTTAGTAGATACCCGAAAGCGTGTAATTGTTCTGATAATGATGACGTCAATGTTCACGAGTACTATCGCATTTCCGTTAAGTGATTTGATCATATTAATCCAAAGTCGATTAATCGTAGTGGATTATAAAAAAAAAACGATTGTGATGGGTGCATTAGAAGGGCATAAGGCATACACGACTCTGTTTTCCTGTTATGCTTTCAACAGTTCTGTTAAGACTACACCATTAGGACTAATATTTTAAATCTTAATGCTCGGGCTATGAGGCAGCTGTGCATAAAGAGAAAGAGAGAATAAAGGAAGGAAAGAGAATCAGAGGTAGGCATCTGAATCAGAGTTAATCAACTAACTCCCCATCCTGAAATGGGCGGTTCGGAAGTTGTTGCTCAAACATTTCTAAATCCAAGTTCCTCTCTGACCATCCTCTTAATTCAGGTTTTACCCTTTCTGGACATTCGGGTCCCAGATCGTCAAACTATTCTAGCTTTGTCCGTTGCATTCTGGTCACTTTAGACGGGCTCATAATTTCCTAATGGCTTTGGCTATCTTTTATTGTGTGTAGTTAAGCTAGTTTGTCTGTTTGCAGGATAAAATAGTAAAATACCGGATTTTTTTTTACTCCTCATTATAAACTAACTAACTCGTTTTCGCATGAAAAAGCCCTATTGCATACAAATATTCCTTTGTTCCAACCAAAGGATTCATCGTCCTGTTCTTCCGACTATTCTACAAGGAAGAGGGATGTGGGATTATAATCATCTTCTAAATTCTTGATTATGCTACATGATGCGTACTATACCTAAAAAACATTATCTAACTTTGTCACCTTTTTTTTCCAACTGCACACACAAACATAACGTACTAAAATTAATCTCCTTTTCTGTTATACAAGACATATTACTTAGCTATTGACATTTGACGTCACTGGACACCGTATGGTCGCTCTCGTATACCTCATAGGATTTGGAGAATGAAGCCTTTTACTAGAAGGGTCGCAGACATCCTTTCCAGAAAGTACGACAGTAACCAACACCCGTACCCATAGCGAGATTCGAATTCGCGGCTCTCGGCTGGTGAGAGGATACGCTAACCACTCGGCCAACCAGACCGGTCACGACATATTAGGAAGGATTATTTTTAAACAAAAAATTGAACATATTCCAGAAGCTGTGGTTGTTATGGATGTGTTGCGTTCTTCTCTCAATCTAAGATGCACGCACTGTTAAAATACGCATATTTTCTTCATGTATTGAGTTGAAGGAATCACTTGGCTTTCGGTTCGTCATTAGAAAGATATTCACGTAATATTGCACCAATTTGCAAATTAAGCACTGCGTTAGGAGGAAAAAACGAATCAATACTCGAACTGATGAAATTTGAAACGGGAAGAAAACTACTTCTCTTTAATTAATGTGCTTTCACAATAGTACTCGTGTCATTCGAAACTTGAATGGCTAAAAGACTTCGGAAATAGTAGTTCTGATAACTTTCAATAGATGTCGCCAAGTAGTGACATAACTGGTAAAGAAAGAAATCATCAGCCTAATTAACGTGCGTACATTTTTCTTTGGAGCAAAAAACCTTGTAATAACCCACCACATCGCGATATTTTAACGACGGGCCTAACTACTGGGTTCTAACAAGCATTTTGTGCTTCTGTCAACGACATATGCAACTTCGCCCGGTTGCGAGAGGTTAACGAGACGGAAAAAAACGGTAATTTATTTTGCATTCTTCGAAAAAAAGATTTGGGTTTTGTTCACCGTACGGAATAGCATTAAAAAGATCTCGAATGGAGACAATTTAATCTTCACGTGGTACACAATTGCTCACGCTACTGACTTCCGCTATTCCAATTGTTAGGATTTAAAAGTGTTTTCGAAATCAAAATCCAAGAACCACGTTCTGAAAGCATTTTGGTATTGTTGGGTATTTTCGTACGCATCGTTAGGAAGTAATTCGTTCGTCTCAGTCATCAAATTCCAGCGATTCCATCCTTAAACTTCGGGTTTTCGCCTCTCAAAATAATGAAGTCAAACATGAACAAATAAAGGGGTATGTCAGTAACAGCTATCACACACCATAGTTGCTTTTCTTCGTCTAAACATACGTTTGAATGTTATGCAAATAGCTTAATAAAAGCCGAAAGAGGTTATGTTTAGAAAAAATAAATACCGAATTGCAAGTAAAAGATTAATAGAGCCTGGTAACAATATACGGAGTTGTTGCAAGGTTCAAAATCTCCAGACTACAGTCTCGGGACACGCTAAACCACATTCAAGTATTGTGCGATATTTTATCGCTGAAGTAATAAGGGAGATGGCAACAGCTGTTCTTAGAATAAAACGAACATTCTTATACTTCTGACGTTCCTCATCTGTAGTAGGAAATATCAAATAACTGTGCGGATCACTTTTAAAGGATTTTGTCATAGTTTACATAATAAGCTGGTTTATTTATATATACGAAAAATATCCACATGAAATGTCAACAACACTTTATAGAACGAATTCAGTTCCGATTTTATTGCAGTATTGTTAAAAATGTAATAAATGAAAAAAAAAAAAAAAGGAATTATAAGATAGGCCGAAACGGCAAAAAATAAGATTTCGTGTATTTTATGTGGCAACGTTGTTTTTACGGACTTTGTGATTTCTTCTTATGTTTCCGGTTCCTCGTTTTTTATCCATAGAATAGTCCTTGACGGTTTTCGAAAAGGTACGCGCGTTAATTTAACCCGAAGTCTTGCTGCGAGGCAGAATGATTTAGTTCATCTGCCACTTAAGACCAATATTATTCGGATTAATTATAATGATTAAAGATTCATGTCAGTAACGAAAGTTGTTGTTACTTCATGCGATTAAGTTTCCTTGAATGGCATACAAATAAAAAAAAAATCTTTCTTGCAGCCTTCGTTAAGCAGTATTAATAAATTCGCTTACCCATAGGAGGGAAAAAATGTAATTTTGAAATATTTTAATTTTCAAGGGTCATTTGGGAACTTCAAAAATGCCAGCGAGTTAACAGTAAATGGATTGGGATGAATTGATGTGGAGAGAAGTTGGTGATAATTTAGTTAAAGGGAATGTTGCAAGGTTAGATGAGAACTAACATTTTGTTTTTTTTTTAGAAAAAGAGGAAGAAATTTAGTGAAATTGCTCAAAGTGAAGTATGCCATCATGTCCGTTGATTGTGAATAAGTTAAATAAACAAAGAGCAGGAAGCAAGTCTAAAAACCTACTGGAACAATTATTAAGTATGGGGGCTGTACGATTTTTTAAAAAGAGAGATTGAGTTGAGTTTATATGCAAAGTGGGGGGGGATTAAAGCCAATTTGCGGATAACGACAATGCAATCCAGGTAAATATACGTACTATGTTGTTAAACAAGTCGAGAAGCCAGGCGATTAATAGGCTTGATGCAGGACTTCACAGTACTGATTTACTGTACCGCCAGACCACATAGTCGAGCGATAAACAGATCAGCCTCAAATCCTGAAGTTAGCAAACAACGTGGTGTCGTCAGATTTCTGAAACAGAAGAAATCAAAGCCGTTTTGATATTCAGAGACGAACGCAATGCGATGAACCAAACGAAAGTGTACAAAGGGTTGGAAGGGGTCGAAAGAGAACCTCAAATCTGCTCTTCTCAGTAAATGAAGAGGGATGCCGGTGCAATATTTTGTTTTGCATGTTAGCATTGCTGGAATCGTTTTAGACGATGGAATTCTTCCACAACTACCCCACGCTTTGACCTTTATTCCCCTGATAGTATGAGAAATCTTTTCAGCGCTCTACAAGTGCAAATGAACGGAAACTCAGGCTCTTCCTCTCGCAAAAGGGGTGAATTGCTTCCGGGTCTGCCATAAGGTAATATGTTTCCAAAGGTCCAATTCTTAGCCCACCCATGGTGAATAAAATAAAATACGGCATTGAAAGATTACGTTAAAAAAATACTAAAGTTTTCTACTTTTTTTAACCTATCGTAGAAGTTAGCAAAAAATAAATTGCCTTTACCTTTTTATTTACCTTCGTGTATAAAACGATTTTTTTCCCGCGGAACTGCCATGCGATAGACATAACATGACGACTTCTGACATTTACGGCATTTTTATGCTGATATAAAGATTGATTCCGATGTGCGTGGTTTATCTGGATTGATTTTTGTAGGAGAATAATACGAGCTTTTTGAATATCAAGAACATAATCTGATAAAAGCTTTCTCGATGCGGAGAGTACGAAGCCTGATTTTAAAAAGGTTTGCCGGATGATTGACAATGCGTTCTTCGTCAAACGGAATCCCACGGCTTACTTATTTCGCCAACTCGGAAGGTGCATTCAAGTTCTGTTTTACATTACAATCGGAAAATTCTTTTTAAATTAAATTTCTAAATTTTTACCTTATGTGTAAACAATATCGTTCCTTTCCGTATTAAATATAAACCTTTCTTGTCGCCCCACGTCAATAAAAATTTTATTGTCTAACAAAATATATTTCTTAGCTGCTGAGGTGGAAAAATAAAATATAATAGAATCTAGTTATTTCGACAAGCAGGCTACTAGATAAACTATTCCAAGTGATGTAATTTGCACTAGTACGTGACAGAAACTGGAAAAAATGAATATATTACTTCAAACAAATACGGAAATAATTGGAGGCAAGCATAAAAAAAAGAGTGCATTCTTGTATGCTGACGTCATTCATCATTAGAGCAGTTGAAGCTAGAACAGTAGAAATAAACAATTGATTCATTGTTATCAGCAAATGTAATTTTATGTATACAAGAATGGTTGGGTAGATGGCGTAACAGTGCCATTCAAACCAAATCACGGTTTGAATCTTGTCGCTGAGGTGAATCCTAAGGTAAATTTTGCTTAATAAAAGGACTGTTTAAACTTGTTAACAGGTCTCGTATGGAGGTGGAGATGATGAAAAAGTCTGTTTTAAAAAAATGCTGGTCCTTTATTAGATAGTCTGAATTAGGAGTAGAAGTACCGTATTTTCCTATGTATAAGATGCACTTTTTTACCTTAAAAATGGAGTGCGTCTTATATAATGAAGGTAAAGATTGTTTCCTCTTTTCAAAGTCATACGCACTCCCTTTTATGTTCCAAGATCTTTGTAGGCGGTTAATGGTGCAATCAAATTGATGCGTGACCTTCACGTGACTTCTAACGCACCATTGGCTAAGAACGGGGAGCCCCTATTCGAGTTCCATAATATCTTATCCGAGTAATCAGTTACCGATCTTTATCAGGATTGAGTTGGCGTGTTGAGATATTTTGTGATCAGTTTGATATTTCCCCGTAGACTTTAGTGATGGAAAAGAACAGGCGACATTCATATTCTTCAAGTTACAAATTGCAGGTCGTAAAATATGCGGAAGAACACGGGAATAGGGAAGCTGAAAGACATTTTGGACCTCCGCCTACAGAAAAAGTTTTTTTTAGGTTTTTTCCAGAAAATTGTATTAAATTTCTTGGGTGCGTCTTATACATAGGAGCGTCTTATACACCGGAAAATACGGTAGTCAAATGACAGGGGGAGTGGACTGTGTGTGTGTGTGCCTGGAACTGCCTGGGTAAAATCTGAATTAGGTTTCTTACACTTGAAGTGTAAGGAAAAAATGGAATAACTAGATGAATAACCTAGGACGGGAATATAACTGATAGCGAGGGAGGGTCGAGTACTAATTCCAAAGCAGCAGACCTCCCTCCACGCGCGTATTGAACCAGAACTGAAATAAATGGATAATTTTTAGCAAAACTCCTAAATATATCAAACCGGAATAAATCCATCCCACCAGCGAGATCCTATTACGTATTTATCACGCGCAAACTATTAAATAAAATTTTAATGCCATGTTTTTACTTCTAAACATAATTATAAATCGTTGTGATAGAATATATGTTGCTTCATTTTTATAGACAGAAAAGAAGCCATCTGGATCCCGGGCCATCCCGGGACCTTATTTACAAGCAAAATTAAGAGTGTATGATAGTTTGGCATTTTAACTACTGATGAAGAATTTTGGTCAAAATGAAGTTTCGATGCTGTTACTTAAAAACAAAAGCACTCCCCCCCCCCCGACATAATACTCATACTTCACGGGAGTTGATAGTTTCGAAGTTGATGCATGCTTTTGCTCCTTAGCGCCTCCTATGACAAATGAAAGTGTCGTTTCCCTTTTGTTCCAAACTCGTTGGATTTCAATCTCGAAACGTATTCAGTTTTTATGGACGTTTTCTTCTACTCGACTATTCTCTGGTATCGCCACATCAATAAACCACACAAATTGTTGTTCGGCTGCAGTGGCGGCTGTCATATTATGTTCAGGACGTCCGTTGGTTTACATTTTCAACTCGTCCACTTGCACTTTTATTTTTCCATAACTTTTGACTGCGTGTGTTCCCAATGAGAAAACTGGGAAACCAGATTTCCTACACAAACCCCAGCGTAGCTTTTCCTGCCTTTGTTTATAGTCTGCATGAGCAATCTTGATGCAAGAACTAATTAGTCCATCGTCTCTTCTTTATCTTTGCACAGCCTGCATTTGCTGTCGTGAAGGATCTTTTTAATTTGCGTGTGGTGATTGTATTCGTTCGTAGCGTCTGTTCCTGAGCAGAGACCTGATCAATCTTTGAAGGGGTGGTTTATGCTTCCACCTTCTGATGTTTTTACTACGTTTGAAACCTTGTACTGCTTTTATTTTTATTTTTTTTATTCGCCTTCGACTGGTAGGTTCATGCCGTTGTCGCCATCTATGTTTGGTTGACATGAAATATCCACATTTATGTCTATACGAGGATGTATAAGTAACATCTAATGATCTAACCTTTTTTACGTGTGTGCCAACACTCGGTAGTAGAACTCTCAAAAGAAAAAGTAATAATAAATGGTATCTTGAGTTTTTCTTCGTAATCTAGAAGAAAAGTTATAAGAAATAATGGAGTGTCAGCCATGAAGCCACCTCCCTGAAAAAGATGAACGTCTGTGTCTAATCAATGAATGACAGAAAGTCTTAACACGAAAGTAAAGTAATGCGATGAATAAACGGACTTCTAAACTGCTACTTTTATCAATCTGATTTTCTCATAAATGCGAAATTCAAGAAGACACGAACCGCTTCTCTTTTCTGATATTTCGGGTAGAAAATATGTGAAATGGCCTTCATCAGCAGGTTTTATTTATTTTTTAGCGTGTGATGCATTCATTTCGTATGGTGATTCAACGGTCGTGAGCTCCTTTTACGGGGAGGTACGGCACCACCTCAACCCCCCCCCCTATTTTTATCCGGGCTCGGGACCGGCATAGCTGACAATTCAGACCTAGGTTTGTGTGTGTATCCGTGTGTGTGTTCACAGGACCGGTTTGCCTGCTTGCGGGATGAAAACCCCCCGGATAATCTTTGGAAAAAACCCTACTGTCACGCCCAAGACTGGCTAACTTGGCTATGGCTGAGGAAGCTCATTAAGCTCCCCGCGTCATCGACGGGAATCGAATCTAGGAGACTCCTTCCCCAGGCATAGCCACTAGGCTAACCGCGCGGACAGCATATGACGACACAAGTCGTGAGTCCTCCTTTTACGGGGAAGTACGGTACCATCTCCATTCTCCGCCTAATTTTATCCGGGATAGGGACGGCATAACTGGCGAATCAGGCTTATGGCTGGGTCATTCCTGACTGTATGACAGATAAAATTACATTACATGCGTTCACGGAGTCGGTTTGCCTGTTCTGGGGGACAAAAAACCCGAGTTTCCGCGTGAAAACAAACGCCTACCTCCGTATGAGACCGACTAACTCACCTTTAGTCGAAAGAGACCAGATAAAGGTTCCTCACGTCACTGACAGGAATCGAACCTAGGTCTTTCCGACTAAAGGGCTTCGTCTATACCGACTGACGGAGGCTCTTATTCATCAGCAGGTTAGAGAATCTGTGCATTTGTATTAACATTAAAACAGAATTATACAGTTGTTACTGCAGGAGTAGTTAAAAAAAAAAATAATAATAATAATAATAATAATAGTTATTATTAGTAGCACTCTGTATCGCATAACGACCCTTACTCTACTTAATCCACTGTCTAAACACTATGAAATCCACCATTCAAACTATGTCATATACCGTCCACTAATAGTATTCTTCTGCTAATTGCGTGTGTTCTTTGACGATTTGCTTGTATGCTGAATCAAAAACCCTGCCACTTCCGTATGAGAATAACTACCTCACCATCACCTGAAAAGCTCACGCACGAGCTTTTATAAAAGCTCTTATAAGTATTATTCTCGCCACGAGGAGAATTGAATTCACGCCGTTTCTAATCGAAGGTTCCTTTCGACTGCTCTGTGGAGTTAAAGTAAAATTTATGTACAATGATTATCTAAGGTGGCAGTGTTGCACGTGCTAATATTGCGTGTCTGTGTATAAACACGTATGGAAAAAAGTAATAAACAAGGTGAGAGGGAGAAAATAGGCTGAATGAATTTACACAAGCCTTCTTATGCGCTGATGAATTTCCTACTACAAAGCGGTTTCAGCCATTGTAGGGATCTCTCAATGTACACTTCACCGGCTGTAAATTTTTCTCCCAGCATTGAGTTAGTCGGTCTCAGGCCACAGCTAAGAGATTAGTTTCCCTCAGGGTGTCCAGATTTTCTCCTGACAAAACATATATATATATATATATATATATATATATATATATATATATAATGTATAAACTGATGATGAATGCATCTGGTTTTATTTACATCACATCCAGGTATAAATATAAATCTAGGTAATTTGTAGAATTCATCCCAAGAAATATAAATCCATCATCATCTTTGAAACTCGTGTTTCCTGGTAAAAGACCGATGATAGTAATAATAATTAGAAGTTGAACTTATTTTACATGTTTGTTTCCGAAGCAGTTTTTTTAAGTTTATTTCATTGGCACAGCTTACAATGTTCGTCATTTTTAAACATAAAAATAAACAGTTGTTTAAAATAATCTGACGACCCTTTCGTAATGTTTTATATACATTAAGTTTACTCGTGCGAATGTATTTTCCTAGCACGGTTTCAGCTGATTGACAGCTAATGGAGTTCCCACCCCAAATAAATAAGATTGAAGAGCTGCGCGAAATGTTTTGTTGTTTTTTTTTTAATGCAGCCACGGGTCGCATTCAGACACACCCACCAACTCGTATGACGTCAATGTTGGCGTACATACCTTCATTATCTACAGGTTACCATGTAAATTATAAAAGTACGTTGTGTTTAGTTTTGTAAACCATAAAAGATCGCGTAAACCACGAATGGTCGCAATTTGTACAATATTACAGGCCCTTTAATGACTACATAATGATCAGATACATTAATTATTCATTAGTAATCGCATCGATGCGAGTTTAACATTTTAAAACCATCAGTAGCAGTTGTGATTTCCTACATACGAAAACTGCTGCTGCTGCTAGTGTTAAATCTTGCCCTTGAATTACCTTCGTTGGTATTTTCATGCATTTTAGTGTTATAGTAGATAAAGTGGTCAACCGGAAAAGAACAGTTGGTTACTGCTGCCATCTAGCGAACTGAAGCTATATTGAAAGTTAATTATCTCACAAACGACAACTTCATATACGGAATGAATATTTCTAGGAAAATAGCGTTCATTCTTTAATACCACGTCGACCAGTCTTCCTCCAGGAGAGGTCGTGAATTATACTAATTCTTAAATTGCCTTCACTGACATTAGCATGACTACCAAGCATCTGCTTTGATAATAATCACTCTGTTCGTGAATAATAGACAACAAAATAAAAAATAATAAATAATAAAAAACTGCTAGCCTGGAAAGAGAGATAGAAAGAAATACAGACAGTTATTAAGAGATTGTGTCTATGCTTTATGTGATAGTTATATACTTTAATATACTTAGGGCGTCTCAGTGCTGAGGCCCTGAATGACGGATACTTTTTAACGTACTTTAAAACAATAATCTTATTCCATCGAGACGTCGTCTACTCTTCTGCTACTGACAGCCATTCAGTCAGCGAATGGCTGTCAGAAGCATACAACATTATGTCGATAAAATGCGCGTGTCATCACATCCGTTTGTGTATGCTTTGCTGGAGAAGGAGCCTCATCCCAAGTTGGAAAAAAATACCCCAAAATTCTAAAATTAGAAATCCAGAAACTAAAAGACGATTGCAATTGTCTTTTGCAAAGAAGTGAATCTTCTGATCCACTCCGGATAAACGTACTTTTCCCCGATTGCTGCATTTAATAACGTCCTGATGCTTATATTTTTCTCAGATTTTATTTGGACAAAGCGCAGTGCTGTTCAACCAAATGCACATCTGCAATCCCTACACTTGCTTCTAAATCTATAAAAACATAAAAGACAGGACCAGTCAACGTTCACGCACAATCCAGCTCTAATTCCATCGACTGTTTCTTCTCCCTTTCATTAATCCCAATTACCTTCTTTCTTTGGAGCTTTTCTCCTTCGGGTTTCCCCAAAGACTACAAGCTTAGCGCGTCAAAAAAGCAAATAAATATGTTTTCTCTCCTGGTGGTATTAATATACAAAAAAGAATTGCCATTGGAAAGTGATATTGTTTTCCACAAAGGATGCTAATTCTGCTGAAAATGTTTTTTAAATCCTTTTTATCGTAAATTCATAACTAAATTGTTATCACAAGAAAACAGTAAGCTACCACAGAACTATTTATTGAAAATTATTAAAACTTAACAGATTAAAAATTCATCAGTACCAATCACATTAATGGATTTCTGATGATCGTTGTGTGTGTGTGTGTGTGTGTGTGTGTGTGTGTGTGTGTGTGTGTGTGTGTGTGTGTGTGTGTGTAGCTGAATATTTTTGGACTCCGACATAATTTGAAAACAACACTAAAGATGGAATTAGAAATAACTTAAATGGACGGCTGCGTTACTCATTTAAATACACATCATAGAACGAAATGTTATTCGATATTTCTCAGTGTAATTGGCGGATATCGAAACTGTTTTGTTATAAACCGCTGAGATATTATTCTGTTGCGAAACATAATTATGTTATATTTATCAGATGCAAATCTGGACTAAAATAGTACTTCCACTTACCACCTTGTACAACCCTAGAGACAGCTACTTAGTCCTTGAAAGACGTTAATTTTGCTATTCTTATTTTTTTCTTAAAGATAGCAAAATTCTAGTCATCAATGCTCTGTATGTACATCATAGATCTGAACATCAAGATTTTATTCACACTAGCAGTTAGCATGCAGAACTCTCTCTCTCTCTCTCTCTCTCTCTCTCTCTCTCTCTTTCTCTTCATCAGCAGGTGAAACGGAGCTTCGATATCCCGTCATGCTTTTTCTTTCTTTCTTTCTTTCTTTTTTCTTCTTTTTCTCTCTTTTTCCATCTCCTCTTCCAAATGCAGTTTCGATAATGTATATTTAACAAAGCCATTCGTCCTACCTCGTGCACCTAACCTGAAAGGGACAATAAAAAGAGAGCACAAAGTACGTCTCCGTTCTGTTCTCTATTTAGGAACGTCGCGGGCAACACGGAAAATCCTGACTGAATAGTCATATTGGCCGAGAGGTAGAGAGAGAGAGAGAGAGAGAGAGAGAGAGAGAGACTTTGATCTCAGACACAACTATGGTTTCGAATTCCACTGTAGCGCAGATCTTTGTAAAGGTCTTTAGGTAGTCATTCACTGGTGTGAGATCCACCAGCCCTTTTAATGGAGGCCCCAACTGCTGGTGAGGAAGAAACATGGCTCACGCTCGGTCTGCAGATGTAGTGGGGTGTTACATTTGGACTAACTTCAAAGCGAACCTCACCCGGTATATAATAGTTAAATAACTACTAACAGTTAGCACTAGCCAACCACGATGCAGTGGTTGCTAACGTACTGTTACTCGGTTGAATTCAATCGCATTTCTGATACACGTGACAACACAACCAATTGGTTCCAGAGATCTGTGGAACATAAGTTTCTTATGTAATTGGAATATGAGTAATGTAAAATCATTTTATTTTTCACAGTATAAACTAAAACTAATATAAAGTTGACAATTTAGTGTTTTCCGCATATTTTAAAAACCTATCTTTCTCCTCTAATCTTTATAAACTTTCCTTTTAAGTCTTACAAGAGAAAAACTTTCATTTTCAATTAGCTGGAACGCTTTTAATTTTTTATATAAAAGCTGATGTTCCTCTTTTTTCTTTTTTCGAGTGAACTTCGAGTTAATCAATAAATGAGTAATGAAAACAACAAAAACAACGACAATATTCGACTATGCCAATCTGATCCATGCGATTTAAGTATTTTAGTGATGATGGTTTAAGCATAATTTAAAAGATGATCGAGCTCTTTTGATATCATCAATGCTAGACCAGCATTCTTCAGTTTTCTTAAAAAGGACTTAAAAATCCTTAAAGTCAACCTGACAAGACTTGAGATGTTGGTAAGTGCTGGTAGACGATGCAATATTTATGAACTACCTCACCGATGAATACTTCGTACAAAAGTGGTCACGAGAAGTTTCTGTGATGATTTAGGTAAATGACATTTTGGGCACGTGTCGTAAAACCCCTAACCATATTATTAAAAACAGGAACAGATGAATAATTTACCCTGAAGTGAAAATATCATTCAGAGTTTAACAAAAAAAGTAGCCTACAGAACTGTTTAGGGATTCTTTGCCTACCTTGAAAAAGAAATAGATAAAATATCTGAGTCCTCTTTTTTTTTCTTTTCTTTTTTTGCTATGGTAAGGATGAGGTGAGGTCAAAAACTGATTTATACGACAAAGTCCTTGAACTTAGAAAGGTCTTCACGTTCGTTCCATATTCTGCTTGTTTGAAGCACCATCCTTTTTTTATGGTCCCATCCACGAAAGGATGTAAACATTTTGTACCTAAGGTGGATAAAAAAAATTCACCTTTGACGTCCGTGTTCACATGGTTTTGGCAATGACGTCTTCTTCCAGAATAAGTAGTAGGGTCGCTGATTCCCTTTCACACACAAAATTTGTAGGGCAATCATAAACATCCATGCCCACGGCGGGATTCGAACCCGCAGCCTCTTGCCTGGGGAGCGGACACGCTAACCACTCGATCAACCATGGATGGGATAAGAATATATTTTTCTATTTTTATCAGTCAAGCCTCCAACTACTCAGCCAACCAGACCGACAAACATTCTTAAACGTGTTTTTTTTTCCTTTTTTGTTTTCTCGGCGTCAACGTTTTAGTAGTGAATTACTTTATAAATTAAATTTTCGTGCTTAATTTTCACAATTCTTTTGTCAGGATAGCCTATTAACATTAGAAGTAAAGCCACCATTCAAGAATGATACATTAAAAATATCTAGATTTCGAATCCTATTAAGACTCCAAATTTTTATAGAACTTGAGGATTGAGTTAGCAGATCGCAGACAAAACTTACGGGGGAGAGGGAGATTTGTTGAAATTTTAGATCGCACTGTAACATCCAAAGTTACGAAGAGAGAATCGTTTTAAATTTCTTGTATTTCCTGGTTGGTTTATATACTATATCTGTGGGTTTGGATAGTAGCGTAATCGCGATACTATACTTTGTGAACAGGGTTTTTTCTTCCATAAAATGGATTAAATCATCCAGAGAATACACGCTGTTCACGGATATAACACTAGCTTCATGGCTTAGTGAGGTACCTGCAGTGCCACGCTTCATAGCCTGAGTGAGCTCGTAAATCAAAAATAGCAAATAACAGGGGTACCAAATCGCGATTCGACATGCATGTTGGACCTCTAGGTGGAAAAGACTTTGGTTAGAAGTCTTTTCCACCTAAAGGTACATGCATGTCTATCTAGGACACAATGAGCCTTTACAAGGGCTTTTCAACTGAAGATTAGTTAGCTGGTTCCACATGGAAGTGTCAGAGTTCTTCATCCTACAAAAGAGGCCATAAAAACACGCGCAATTAAACTGACCGCACGGCCTTGGTTGTGTGTCCGCGTAATTACAACTAAACCATATCATGGCTTGGGTGTAACAATTTCAACAACCTGACCCAGCTAAAAGCCCCCCCCCCCCTCTCTCTCTCTCTCTCTCTCTCAGGAGAGATGCATACGCCATCTAATGTCGAATATATATATATATATATATAAATCCTTGCTTTAACAAAACATTCAGTAAATCTGCAGCCAGACTTTTTCATTTTCTCAGATATTTCGTTTCAAAATGATGTTTTGTAAATAATTCGTACTTTTTTCTAACTGTTTATATTAAAAAAGTAATAAATCTTTCTTTTTAGAATTATTCAGTTGTTGTTTTTTTTTCTTATATGTATTATTAAGATGCGTTTTCCCCAGATATATAACTGAATCATCAAATTTGATATAAGTCGAACATTTTCTTTATTGGAAATCACGTTTCTGTATCCACTAACAGAAAATTGTTTATGTGATCTTAGTTTTTATTTATTTTTTTTTTTTATGGCACGCAATGTGGTTGATGTTTCTGAGATATCAATTTAGTTGTGTTTCTGAGGAAGCGTTTGAAGCAAAACTCTTGAAGAAAATAATTTTTTAAGAGTTTTATCTTTTCTCTTTGCCAGTGATGTTTTAGTCCATGAATATGCGATGTTGATCTCACCAACTGAAAATTTCTTGAAGTAATATTATCTTATGTTTATACTTTAGCATTATTGGTAGATGATTTACACTCTCTTACATTCTTTTTTTATTGCAACGCTATTTGGATTTTCCTCTTGAGAAAGAATGTTTCTTTCTTCCATCTTTTCCATTTTTTCTGATTGTTTTCAATTAGTGTTTTGACTTGCCTGTCTCTTCAAAACTTCAAAACAACATGTCGGTTCGCCAAGTGGTTGGCATACCCGCAGCTTGTTGCTTTGACAGTGAGTGCGCCAACCACTCGAACAACCACATCGGCAATTATTAGTGGAGCGATATTTATTTTATTTTATATGAATCTTTTAAAATTTTGGGACGCCCGTGAAGATTACTGAAAATATTCAGGGGTGTCCTAAAATTTTATTATTGGGCTTCCCTGAAATGTTATCGATTCAACGCTAGGAAAAATCTTGGGTTTCTATATGAACACACTTTCCAATACTGAATGATGAACACTTTTTTAGAATTAATGTACACATCTGAGTTCCTCTTGTTATTTCGATACGAACAGATTGTTCTCTTTACGCTGGAAAGACATAATAATTCGGTAATCCTGTTGGTCACGCTCGGTTAAGCAATGACCTGTACTGGATCGAAGCGCCGTGCCTTTCTGTAGGCATCTAAGTTTCTTTTTTCATTTTTTTAAATAATGCACAATTATTATATTAGAAAGCTCGGGATTCTAGACGTTTCGAGAGTACGACTACCCGCTAACGAATCGGTAAACCTCTTTCAATAATGACATCTCGGCTTGCTCCCTTGCGGTGCTTGAAGCTAATCACTGTGACGGAAACTCTCCCTCGCTCTCCTGAAATAGATTATCCGTTGATCTCGTGTTCGTGATGTCGAGCACCTCGACTTTCCTAGAACGAATGACTATTGGTCTCTTCATCTATTCTTAATACTGATTGCGCGCACACGTGATGCGAGCTTTATCTCGTTAAAAGCCAACTCCTCGCAAGAGTTTCTCCATCGGAGAAGTTTCGTGTTTGTAGAGCAAGCTTTGTTTATACTGGGCGGGTAATATCGATAGAAAACATGTTCTTTGGGGTTAAAAAGAAAGTTCGGTTTAAAACTATTTAACCGAATCTATCAAAGGTCGGAATTCGCGTTTTTTAAGTTTCTCTGTTGGTATTAGTTACTCATGCATTTCCAGCGAGAAATAAATACTTTAATCGTTAATTCGTTCACAATAACAGGTGGAAAGAAAATCAGAAATTACTGGCAGAGAAAAACAAGATTTCCTTTGCAGAAGTATGTTCTTAGTGAATTAGATGAACACTCTGTTTCTAAGTAAAACGTGGCGTGATGAACCCTCTTTGGCTGGCTGTGGATTCAACTCCCTTCAAAGCGTTGAACTAGTCTATTAGTGCACACCTGAGTACAATCTCTATCTCTATTTCAGAGAAAGAGAGAAGGCCGGCTGTTTTCTGTGGAAATGTCGCTTCTACCCCTTCCAAAAAAAAAAAAAAAAAAATACACAAGTAGTCTCAGATTAACTTGACTGTCTGAATAATAGTGACGCCACGCTGCCGCCAACAGGCTTCAATTCCAATCACACTTTGGCATGCATGTTTGTGCAAGTCTTTAGATAAAAGGCGATGCTATAATTAATCCGGTATTCAAATGACACTTAGTTCATTGGAAACTTAAATTGTCATGAAGAAAGGGCCACGTTTAGAAAATTAGTGAAATTTTGTGCAGTCTATCCATTAAATATTTAAACCGATAGCCCACATTAGTACTTGGGTGGATTAAGGGCTAGACAATCTCTAACTTTGTTCTAGAAATTCAAACTTGTGGTTTTTCATGCCACTTCATATCTCCAGTAAGTAGGGTGACAATGTCAAATAAAATGATAAAATTCGTGTATAGTACGCCAACACCATTCGACCATCCGACACTTCTGCGCATGTCAAAAGAAGGAGAATCCATTCCGATAATAGGATAATCAATCCGTATTGTGGGATGAGTGTTTATTATTACACGTCGGAAAATTAACATCTCTTTTGTGATCATTGTAGTTTTTAAAGTGGTCACTATTTTGCCTGTATAACAGCTGGAAAATTGTACGTATAAAGCACGTGATTTTGCGTGTTGGTGACCAATTCGTACATCGCCTTATTTCTTTCTCCCCTTCAACATGAATGGACTCTTCTTGGCAGTCTGCCAATGACAGCTCTCGCTTATGTGGTCGGACTTTAACGTCTTACACACACACACACACACACACACACACACACACACACACACAAATCCTTGAATTACCTGCCTACAACCTGCCTAGATTTGTTTTCTAAGTTTATTTTTAGAATAACGTGATTATTCTTACGCCTAAGTATATATATATTTTTGTCGGTGCTCTTTTGGGTAGTTTGCGTAGTTCCCGGATGAAAAACCCTGCCACCGCTGTATGGGGCTGGCTAAAGATGCCTCACTTTCTAGGACGGAATTCGAACTCAGGTGTTTCCATCGGAATGGGTTCGTCGAAACCGACTGAGCTACGGAAACTCGGTTATTTCTCATTAATACAATTAATTACAACCCACAACATGAAGTAATATTTTGTGAATTTTATTTGTGAGTTGAAGAAATTCGGTATTCGTTCTGTAACTAGAAGAATTGACTTCATGGCTTGAAATCTCTAGCCAGTTGAACTGACGCATTCAATACTTTGTTTGCATAAAATCACTGCTTCAATAATTCCAAATCTAAGTTCCCATTTTCAAAAGTCATAATGGACATTTGAAGGCTGTAAGAAGCGTTTTAAATTATAACAAAGTGAAATTCATAACTGATTAAACGGATCCTTAATATTAAAATAGTTTCGATTGCCTGTGCTAAGACTTGAATAATTTTCCCCGAACTTAGAGGTAAATTATTTGATTTTGCCTTAAAATATTACTTTGCTGTTTTATAAAAATGTCGCATGAATTTGTGAAATGCTATTTGAGATATATAGTTTGTGGGTGGAGAAATGGGTGATTTGTGATCTCTAAGGGACGGAAAAGAATAGAAGTCACTAAGTCTGTAGATTGCAAATAAAATCGGTTTCCACAATCGATTCCTCAATATAAGTTTTACGTTTAAAAAAAGATCGAAATAAGTTCCTCACGTTGTGTTCAATAACAGCAAAGGCTGCTTTATTCAATATTGACAGTTTCCGATGACACTCGTCGTTATTATCATCATAGTTTATTCAGGTATGAATACGAAAATATGCATATAACTACAACAACAACCCATGGAAAGAAAGTCTGTTTAAATGAAGGCGAGTCCAATTGCTCTATTATAAGCCAACTGGTGTCAAATGGTGAATGAGCCTCATCTTCAAAAAAGCACTTTACTTATGTATTACCAAAATCGTGTTTTGGCCTTACTCTTCCTTCTTACTATCTCCACTAAATAGTCTGCAGAGAGTAACCAACTAATAGACACGTTATTATCCCAACCATCTCAGTTTACTTTCCTCACCTCTTTCTATTGGATGTTGCTTCCTTTCTTCAAGAATAACAGTATTAGGAATGTTAACCTGCCATGTTCAACCTAATATCGATCGAAGGCATGTCGTCCCTAAAGTTATTGTGATCTGATAAAGTTATTGTGTTTAGAGTAGTGGATGTCCCATGTTTGGGAATATATGTAAATATTGCTTCACCGGTGGATTTTGTACAGGCAAATTTTGACTTTTGTGGTAATGGTTTGAATTTCCAGATATTCGTTAGGATTTTATGGAACTGAAACTTTCCTTTCACCATGGCAGTTAAGAGAATCGATGTAGGAACCAAGGTACTGAAAATCCTTTAATTCTCTGGGGGTACAGTCATTTAGCTAAATAGTTTATTCTGTTCTATTTTAGGACTTTAGTTTTAACTGCTGTTGACGGCCATCCCCAAGAAAAACTTCATTTTTATACAGATTAAGATGGTTTGGAACAATTTGAATGATAGATTCGATCATCACAGCTTCATCTATAAAATAGATACTGATGGGTTTGGTCCGTCGCATCTGCATAATCCGTAAGTTTAGGAAAATCACTGAAAAATGGCATCAGTGTGTCTCCCTAGAGAATTCCAGTGGAAATGGAGAAACTCCAATTATTACTCTTGCATAATTATTCTGATATAGTTCTGCTGTTGCTTTATTTTCAAGGGTATGCCATAACAACTGATTTTGAACATCTTTTGTCTATTTATTAAATCGAAGGTTTAGGAGAGATCTTTTAAATTTAATAGATTAAAGGAAGGTTTTTTTTTTTTTATCTTTGGCCACTTCTAACAACTTTCTATAGTAGTGGATGTGTTTGGCGCATCTGTTTTTCGAGAAACACGCTTTATTTTTGACTGAATAGATGTTCATTCGGTTTAAAAGCATGTTATAGATTCTTCATGTTAGCAGAAAGTAGTGTGTTTACTCTGTAATTTATTGGATTACTCAAACTGTCTTTCTTGGATATTGGTATTATTAGACTTCTCCGCACTGGAATGGAGCTGGACGTAACCAGAGTTGTATTGCAGATATTTAGTTATTTCCAAGGCCTCTTTCCTCCCATGCTTGATAACCTTTGCCATTATACCGTCCAATCCACGTGCTTTCTCATTCTTTTGGGTATTCGTGCAGTTTCTAATTCTTATATTGTAAAATTATTATACCTAAGGGAAAGTTCGTTTTCGATTTATATTTGTGGCAAAGCACATGTATCGAAGTTCATTCACGGATGAACTATTCAAGTTTTTTGAGAGTAGTTCTATCACGATTGGAGTTTTTCATTTTTGTTCGCGAGTATCTTGTTGAGTTGATCTTTGATTATTAGCCTTTTGGATAGTTTTCTTTTCTTTTTTTTTGGTGATTAAAAAATCATCTACCAGAACATTTCTCTGTTTTGTGCATCTTCTGATATGGTTCTAATTTCTGACATGATTACTATTCTTCAGACTTGATCTGAGAAACATTTGAGTTGGTTTCTCCAGAGCAGATATTTTGCCTGTTTCTGCTTTAGCCTGAAAGGCTTTCACCGACAGGCTTTATAACTTCTCTTTGACAAAAAGAAATATTTTCTGTATTTCTTATTCCTTTCGTAATTAATTAAAAAAAATCCGTATATGTGCAGATTAGCTCTGATACTTTACCACCCACGTTAGCCTACTGAAAATATATCCGGTGTATAGAAGATCACCAGTTGTGAGGTCCACACCCCACAACTGGTGTTTTTCCCAATGACCGTCAGCAGTAATTTATTCAACTGTCTATTATTAACTTGAAATATAATTAGGATGTTTTTTATAAAAAAAATTCTGCGCGTCCATTAATAAAGGAAGGCTTTATTAAGATGCTTCTCATCTTCGAAACTTTGTGTCTTTCACATGAGGCGTGCCTCACAATTTGCGAAAGGGAAACTGGTATAAAGTGTAAACTTAAAAATACTGTATAGACGCTGGACATTTTGCAAACGATAATCCCGAAATACAAGCGGAGTAGAGGGGAGAAGTTGTAGTGACAAAGCCTTAGAACCAGATACCAATCCAAATGTGTAAGTAGAAGCAAATAAGAAGTGGAAGCACCATCATCGAATTAATTGAATGAAACTTAAGTCGAAATAATACAAAATTGGGTATACGCCCTGGTACTTTATCACATGATCAGTCTCAACAGTGGTCGCATGATATACCGCACTTGACCTATTCGGTCATAACAAAAACTTCGAAAACTACTGCGAAGAAGATGACTTCGGAATTTAAATCCATTCACTTTTTTTTATTTATCAATTTGGACAGCTAACTCACGGTATTTTCAGATCTTGAATCCAACTTAAGTGAATAAAAAAATAACATACTCGTACATGTATTGTATAAATCAGAATATTTTTGTATTGCGATTTACATTACAAAACATTCAGGATTATATTCACATTTTCAGTTGCACCCATTTTATTTTGGGAACATCTCCTAACCACATACAGGAATCGTGCAATCGATTAACTAAGTGCGGGACTGTTCGTCAAATCTATTGAAGCGGACGGTGGTACTTTAGAAATAATTCGATTAGTAGCTGTTTATCGACTTTTCCTGGGTACATATACCGACTGGGTGTCATTAATCCTTTTCCTTCCCATGTCTAGGTTGACTTGACATTGCGTGCTCTTGATCAGCTCATATGTCAAACTCGGATTCGATACATTTCTCGATGGTCGTCCATAGTATTTGTTTCTGTTCATGGTCGCCACTTACCAATAATTATTTGACACATAGGGGAACACGATATCCGTAAACTTCAGTGGATTAATGTTTTCTCCATATTAATTTATGTCTTTAAACAGTGAAACCCTGCTTAAAGCACTTCCATTGTAGCGATGAACATAATAGATTTAAACTACCGTATTCTAACGGAAGTTAAATTAAGAATTCTTCAGCTTTATAATCCAACAGTACTATAGAATGAAATACAGTAATGATTACAAAGTGATCATAACAAAAAAAGCACCAATAACAATTTGTATTTGTATGGGAGGGGTCAGGAATGTTTGGGGGAACTAAGCAGCAGCATACAAAAACTTAAGTGGTGTAATGAACGAATCTGGAAGAAGAAAAATATATATTAAAACTAAGGAGCGTAAGCATAAGATATGATTTTTAAGATGTTTAGCTCTCTAAGCGTTTCTTGCAAAACACATAAACTAGCCGTAAACATACTATTAACATGTAGCGTCATTATAAGCTTAATTTCTAATGCTGAGATGTAGGTATTAGCCATTCATTTCATCTAGCTTTAATCAGTTCTGTGCTCTTTCAATTGCTTGTAACGTGTTTAGGCCTCCTCCACATACTACAACAATTCATGTAACGACAATAATAATATTTATCATACTTTATCTGAAAACAGTTCCCCACCAACATTAGAAACACATTTTCAAATGCAAATAACATTTATAAAGGATTTTTTTAATTGAAAAATTCTGTCCCATAGCAGATAACAGGGATTTACAGAGATTTCTTCCGTAAAACTAATTTTTCATCCTGCACAACCCGGCAAAAAAATCCACCCACGAAATTAACACCATTCACGATGACACACTGATCTCATAACCTTAATTGCTTGAGCAGTAATTGAAAACAACCAAATTCATTAACTCACCACTCTTTCAGAAGAAAAAAAATTCTGTTGACAAGAGTTTTACCACCCAGAATAACATATTTCCTGTTTATGGTGTGACATTTGTATATCCTATCACAAACACGAACTTAATTGAAAAGATTAGCTAATAAATCTGGGCGAAAAAGGATCAACAAGAGAACTCAGAAAAAAAAATCTAAAATGTGACGTCTGTAAATCAGGCAGGTTGGCACAAAAATCGAATGATGTTTTCACTGACTCAAATTCTGTTTGTGTGTGTGCGTGCGTGCTTTGAAATAATGAGCAACATTCGGAGTACTTATGATAATATGTTAAACCTTATGGAAATAATCACAGGGAAATATTTTTTTTTACTTGTTTAAGTTAAGGGATATTACATCCCATATTGTTTCTTAGCCGAATAAGAAACTCAAAGAGTTTCATGCCGAATATAGAAACTATATAAAGTTCGGCGATTCCAAGCGTAAGCAAATACCTGGATAGTGCAGCAACTGACCCTTGAAGGTAGTGCAAGCTGAGGCAACTCATGTCTAAGGTGGAGCAAGCTCCGATCACTATTCTTGATATTTACCCATAATGTGAACTAACTCCTAGGACTGTATTACTGTTCTACATTATGAGAGAAGGTCACTACCCAGACCGGTTTCAACCTTTATTAAGGTCTCATTAGTGAGTAGGTAGACCTAGTTAATACCAAGTTTGTAGCGAACAGAACTTACAACCCTTCTATGAGTATTGCCAAGAGCTGACCTATTAAATATGGGTAAATATCAAGAATAGTGATCGGAACTTGCTCCACCCTTTCTATGAGTTGCCTCAGCTTGCACTACCTTCAAGGGTCAGTTGCTGCAGTATCCAGGCATTTGCTTACGCTTGGAATCGCCGAACTTTATATAGTTTCTGTATTCGGCATGAAGCTCTTTGAGTTTCTTATTCGGCTAAGAAATAATATGGGATGTAATATCCCTTAACTTAAATAAGTTCATGTCGCCGAATTGAAGCCTTTGGCTCTTCATATAATTAGTATTTTTTTTACATTTTTTATTAGAAAAAAATTTACAAACAACTTTTGTCGATAACATTAGGAAAATTATCTTGGAATATTGTTTTGAATATAAAAATTTAAGGGGAAAAGGTGTTGCTAGCGTTCATTTCTAAAACACATATAGTTATTTATGGTTGATAAAATTCGCTACCCTCGGAGGGTCGGTGAATTTTTTATTTTTTAAATAAAAGAAAACAGCTTTTCAATTGTTCAATGTGACTTTTTAAACTATTGATTCTCAGATCGTATTGCTGGAAACATTAATATTGACCGCAATGCAGATCAATAAGCGATTTAAATCTCCATAATTTTTTCCGTTGTCTGTTTTTCCGCAATGGTTGACGCAAGTAAAATAAATCAAATAAAAAGCATAGCCTTACTAAAATAAAGAGCCAAAAGGCTTCAGTTCAGCGATGTAAATTACATGTCAAGTAGATATTAGATCCAGCATTATTTCAAAGCCGAATGTAGAAACTAAGAAAGTTTCGTAAGTTGACCAGAGAGAGAGAGAGATAAATGCCGGGGAATGTATACCCCAGCATTCACGAGTTGCCTTAGTGTGGACCACTTAGAAGACATAGACGCCTTTCATTAGTCGTTTTGATAAGGTTTCACTGACCTGACAGCTGTTTCGAACTGGTTGGTTCTACTCAGAGAACAGGTACTGTATAAGTAAAATATTCATTAAGCGATCTAAAAATTTCTCTGAAAATTAGGCGATCCTCCCCAAAACCACTCCTTACGAGTGACCGAAAGATCGTCCAACTCAGCGTTGGTTCCACTCAGCGACAGGCTCACCCTGTCACTGAGCAGAACCGCTCATATTCCGTGGAAAAGCATTCACCGACACGGCCCCGATAGAAGCCATGCCGGAAAAACACCAACCCCCGGAAACTCCAATTGCTCTCCAAAGGCAAAACTCTTCACTCATTCCCCCGTAATCTTAAGCCCCCCCCCCCCCCCTCAGCGGGAACGGGCTCGGAAGAAATAAAGGAGAATTATATAAGTAAAGCCCTCTTTAAAAAATAAGCGATTCCTCAGACCACTCCCTACGAGTGACGAAAGACCGTCTAACTCAGCATTGGTTCCACTCAGTAACAGGCTCAATCTACCACTGAGCAGAACCGCTCATATTCCACGGAAAAGTACCCAAAGTACTGGGCGCTACTACTAAACTTTTTGAAGACTATTGGGTAGCCAGTCTCCATCCTTGAAGCATTTATTTACTGTTAATGAGCCTTAACTATCAATAAATCAAAGCTTTTTCAGGAATAGAAAGAGAGAGAGAGAGAGAGAGAGAAAGAGACAAACACTTCCTCCATCTCATGGCCTTAAATGCTAACAATTTCTTTATTGTCTGCAATAGTATAAGTTTTGCGGTCGATTTTCTTGAGATGAGAGATTAAAAACCCGACTTTCCGGGAGACAAAATCCTACTCGTCCGTGTCAGAGATCGACACCAACTCTGGAGTAGGCTTCAAGGAGACGTAGAAAAAGTTCCTCTATTCAGCGACCAAAATCGAACTTCCAGCGGGCTTTCTCCACATGTCCTAACACCATGGATGCAAACGCTATTTCCACAGTTCACTGGGAGAACACGTACAATTTTAGAGGTTATTCCATTATCATTAACTTCATCATAGCAATAAGTTTTTGAAGTAATTTTTTGTAAAGAGGAAAAGGAAAAAAAAAAAAGAAAGAGAAAAAAGAAACACAGAAAGAAACTGTAGTTCCTGATTATCAGTATGCAAAATATTTTTAAATAAATATCATTAATTAATCATTTAAATCATAAGAATAAAGTGTAGTTTCTAAATGTGCAGTTTTAAACTGATTTCACTTTCATCTTTTTAATGTTGTTTACTACTTTTAGGCGCTCTTTATGTATCTTTAGGCATCATTTATTCAACCAACGAAAACATAATCTTGTTATCTGCTTATGATTTCATTTTTCAATTCCAGACATAAAATTAACATACACTGAGTGTGTCTATTTTATTTTATTTTAGTAGCTATTTATTATTCTAGATGTATTTCAGATTTTACTTCAAAAATTAGCTGTTTGCCAAAAAGTGCATCATATAAATTTTGCATTAGCTATATAGGGAAAAAAATCTCCCCTTTTCTTATAATTTTTGTTGAATATTTCCCCAAAACCCCGTCACTTCTTCGTTTTTTTTCTTTTTTTTTCACTAGATTACATCAAGCGGAGATGCTCGTTTGCTTGATGGCTAAGCACAGCCTCCATATAACAAATTGGGAACACAAACCTGTCCATTTCAAAAGGTCTCCTGGTATATTATTTGGACACATTTTAATATTACAACAGGCATGTTAGCTAACTTATGAAATTAGCATAAAATATAATCATTCCTAATATTTCCTAAGTTTACCTGTATTAATAAATTTGTTTTGCATCCTCTATCATTCCTATATTGCAGTTCATGGGATAAATTAATTAAAAAGAAAATAAGAATACATAATACGAAACCACTCAATATTTTAATTTCTGATTTTGTAAAAAGGATATGGATTAAATTCTTTGATATCTGAATTAAAGTTGTGATTTTAACTTATATATTTCCTGTACGATTGGTGTGGAGTTCAGCGATCAAGCATGAACGGAAATTTTTGTTCCACTCCACAACAAACATTTAGCAGGTTCCTTAAAGCTTTTATGTTTCTCTACCCCCCCTTCCCCACAGTATTTTAGGATTTTGCTAAATCATGCTTACGATACCGTAGTAGATTTTTACTTCCGATATCATATCACCGCCCTTCTGTTCAAAGCTAATCTAACTATCTCCCATTCAGAGTATTTAACCTTCATAGGTTCTCAAACTTTTATAAGTGAGATGGCTATAAAAAAAATGCATAAACTTTTACGGTGCATTAAAACATCTTTATTTCTATGATACGAAACAAAGATAAATTCAAAAAGGCTTTACCAACTTTTTTTTTATATTTGATATATTCGTATTGCTAAGAAGGATTGTAAGGACTGCTCGTCCGTTTATACAAGAAGAACAATCCTTAACATGTACGTCATAATTTTTAGGTAGGTAGGTGGTGACACTACACAGACTCGTATGGTAATCCAAACATGGTGTTTCTTATGCCTGCACAAGAAAAATGAATCGCACGATTTCTGTGGTATCAGAATATTATACCAAGTGATAACATTTACACAAATAGCCCAGAAAATAGATTTTCATCTCGCATAGCAGTCAAAGCGATCAGAATAAGCGAGTTAGATGGTACACTGACCTCACCGTGTACCATGATGACCACTGCGCCGAGGGAAAATATAGTCTGTCGAGAGCTTGAACCACACCGGACAGCATTGCTTCTGGGGATGCTGCCGTTTATTCGTGTGAAAATCAGAAACATTGCTAATGATCTTCATATTTTGTAGAGAACTATTTACGATATCAGTGAGGATTGCACGCATTATATCCTATCTCAATGGCTTTAACAGGCCTTTAAGGTCCAACCTTCCATGCTTGCTTGGATTTTGTAACCGAAGTACGAGGATAGGATGGTCACCCCTATGCCTGAAAGTATTCTTGGCTGTATCCCTGTGTGTTCACGGGGCCGGTTTGCCTGCTTGCGGGATGAAAAACCCCAGATAAACTGGGGAAAAAACCCTGCTGTCCACGCCCAAGACCGGCTAACTTGGCTATGGCTGAGGAAGATCCTTAAGCTCCTCACTTCGGCGACGGGAATCGAACCCAGAACACTCCTTCCCCATGCACAGGGTTGCGAAGCGCAAAGCCACTAGGCTAACCATGCGGACGCACGCATTATACGATATTCTATTACTGACTCATTAAAAACTATTGATTTAAAGTTAACGGATCCAATATTAGGGATTTTCTTTAATTTCTACATTTCAACATGGTTACGAATTCCGGTTCACTCTCAAATAGCATTATAAACATTTCTCCACCAAAAAGGATAATAAATATTCAT
This sequence comes from Typopeltis vanoorti, assembly GCF_054136105.1. NCBI lineage: Eukaryota > Metazoa > Arthropoda > Arachnida > Uropygi > Thelyphonidae > Typopeltis > Typopeltis vanoorti. Next base: position 174,830,255 of record NC_143551.1, on the reverse strand, counting down.
CTCGTTTCCTACCCTAGTAGGCTAGTTGTTGATATGGGAGATTTGTGTGTGTGTGTGTGTGTGTGTGTGTGTGTGTGTGTGTGTGTGTGTGTGTGTGTGTGTGTGTGTGTGTGTGTGTGTGTGTGTGTGTGTGTGTGTGTGTGTGTGTGTGTGTGTGTGTGTGTGTGTGTCTCACATCTCGGGAAATCCACTAACATTTCACCAAGCACTAATCATCATTTACACAGCTGCCATACTTCACTTTGAATTCATTCACCAAAAAAACACCCAAAATCGATTCTAGTGACCTATGTACTCATTCGCCACTCTCCAAGCAAAAAATCTAATCCTCATGCCCTTGCTGACTGTACTCTTACTTAATTTCCATGGACGACCCCACACATACACTAGTCATCTACTGAAACATTTCTCCTGTATCAATCCTATAAAACCGTTTAAGAAACTTATATGTCTATCATATTTCCCTTTTCTGCCAATCAACCAATCTCTCTAAACAACGTCATCAATATATCCTCATATGAAGCATCCTATGACCTGTTACCATCTTAGTCACTCGCCTCTGGATCATTCCCATCTCGTCCACATGTCCAAGAAACCGAGATCGGCAAATGGAATTGTGTCAAGGGTTTATAATTACTATTATTATTACTATTATTACGGGCAACTCCAGGGAGTCATTAGACTCATCGAGGGAGGCCCCAAATCATATTCATCACAACTATCTGACATTCATACAGTATCTATCATACCTCGCCTTAAACTCATTCACTGTCACAGCATCCACTACAGACTCAGGGAGCGCATTCCACTCATTCACTACTCTAAAAGTAAAGAGCCCAGCTCTAACACCTTTACTAACCACACTTTTGCCCAGTTTCCATGGATGTCCCCTAGTCCTCCCACAACCAGCCCTGTTCTCAAAAATATCTTCTGAATTAATTTTATAGAAACCCTTCAGTAATTTGAATGTCTCAATCATATCTCCCCTCCTCCGCCTATCAACCAATTTTTGCAACCCACAAATCCTCAACCTGTTCTCATACGGTTCATTCCACAGACCTGCTATCATCTTGGTCACTCGCCTCTGGATCCTCTCCACATCCTCCCCATCAAGAAGAAACCTAGGTGACCAAATCTGAGCACAGTAGTCTAGATGGGGTCTTATCAAGGCTCGATAGAGAGGAACAATAACCTGCTTGTCTCTGCTTGTCAACGTATTCTTCAGCAACCAAGTGATTTGATGAGCTGTTTTGGTCACTTTTGCAATGTGTCCCCTAAATTTCAATTCCTTATCCACCAACACTCCTAAATCTCATGCCTCATCAATTTCCTGGAGCATGGTTCCACCAATGCAGTAAACTGCCGCCAATCTTTTCACCCCAAAATGCATAACCTTACATTTTGCCACATTAAACTGACATCCATTCTCCTTAGCCCAGACCTCCAATCTATCCAAATCATCCTGCAAAATTTTGACGTCATCTGCATTCACCATTGTCCTACCCAACTTCGCATCATCCGCAAACAAATGAACTGTTCCTCTCAGATCATTTCCTATATCATTTATGAACAAATTAAACAGCAGTGGTCCAAGAACAGATCCTTGTGGCACACCACTAGTCACAGGCCGTCTTGTGGACTCTACTCCCGAGTAAACCACTCTCTGATATCTCTCCGTCAACCATCCTCCTATCCATCTCACCAACCCTATGTCCATTCCCATATGCTGCAATTTACTGATTAGAATTCCATGTGGAATCCTGTCAAAGGCCTTGGCAAGGTCCAGTAGAATCACCGTAAACCCATTACCCTTATCCAGTTCAGCCGTCACTGTGTTATAATACGTGAGCAAGTTACTGAGGCATGACCTACCCTTCACAAAACCATGCTGTCCCCGATACAGTATCCCATTTTCTTCAATCCAATCTTGTATTTTCCTTTTGACTATTTTCTCTAAGACCTTGACAATGATTCCTGATATGCTAATCGGTCGGTAATTTACAACAGCAGACTTGGAATCACCTTTATGCAGTGGAACTATTTTCCCCTCTTTCCACCCGCTCGGGACTAACCCAGACCCGAGACTCAAATTAAACAAAATGGTCAAGGGTACTGACAATTCTTTAGCTGCTTCTCGTATAACACGAGCTGGTATACCATCCAATCCCACAGATGTATTGACATTGAGGTTATGCAATAGACTACTCACCTCCACTTCATTAACCACAATTCCCGTATAATCTACTGGTTTATTCGTTTCTGCAATGTCACCACCTGGATGATATACTTTTGCAAAGTGCTCACTCAGTAACTCAACTATCCCAACTGATTCAGTTACCTCCCTACCATCGGCATTCTTTAAAATCAATCTGCCACGTACATTTTTCCTTTTACTTGCTACATATCTAAAAAACTGTTTAGGATTCTCTTTAGCCCTTGGCCAATGTTCTTTCATAATCCTTTTTTGCTTTTCTTACCACACTCGTTACCCTTCTGGCCTGCGCTTTATACCGTTCATGTGCCTGCCGGTCACCCTTCTCCTTAAATTCCCTCCATAAAGGGGTGCAACCTCTTTATCTCTGTTTGTGTGTGTTCTTTAATCCTATGAGTTATTTTAGCATCTGTTGCCACACGACCCATGAACATTTGTCCACCCTCAAACCTATCTTCATTAATTTTTTGGATAGAATGATAAGCATTCTTCTTTGTCCATGCTATCTGTGTATATAAATCGTCCTGCGAAATCTCTGTTGTTTACATCGTTAGCAAAGTGAGTATTTCCTCTCGGATACTTTCCTATATAATTAATGTACAAGTTAAAGTACAAGCAGCAGCCCGAGTATAGAGCCTTGAGAAAAATCGCGTCACACGCCTTCTCCTGGGCTCTACTCCACTTCATCAACTTCATCTTCACATCCATTTGCTATAATTTAATGCAACACAGTTCGATATGGAGTCCAGTCAAATGCTTTTCAAAGTCCGGGACCAGCATCGCGTAGCTGTCCTCCTTAGACAACTCAGCTGTTACCGTATTACAAAAAGTGAGTAAACAGCTGAGGCATGACTTGCCCTTCACAAGACCGTGCTTTCCACCATACAGTATCCTATTCCTGTCTACTGTTCCTGAATTTTGTCTTTAACCAATTTTCCAATGCCTTGACCACCATTCCTGAGGTGCTGATTACTCAATAATTTGCTATGTCCCTCTTGGAGTCTCCTCTATGAAACGTAACTCATTTCCACTCCCTTGGGGCTATACCAGAACTCAATAAATAGCCTGGTTAAACATACGAGTACCCTGGCGCATTCTCGTACTACGCGAGCTGATATGATGTCTAAATCAAGGTTGCGAAGTATTGTATACACCTTATCTTCGTGAAGCTCTGTTTATAGACCAGCCCTTGCCACATCTATTACTGACATATTTCTACCTAGATGATACACTTTGGCAAAGTGATCACTTAGTCATTCAACTATTTCGTCTACTTCGGGTAGCCTCCCTGTCATCATCATCGTTCATCAAAATTATTCTATCGTAATCATTCTTCCTTTTCTTGTCACATACTGAAAGAACTCTTTCAGATTACGCTTGTTCGCTCAGCCAATTTCCTCTCGAACTCTGATTTTACCCTCCTTACAATACAGTCATCTCACTTCTGGGCGATGCTTTTATTATTATTATTATTACCGTATTTTTCGATAGTAACGCACGCGTTATCTATACAAAAAAGTCATAAATTCGTTAAAAATGAACATGCGCGGTAAACATTTGAAAGGTGTGAGAGGTAAATCAAATGTAATAACAAAACTAAGGTAGAAGTATTACTTAATATTTATTGAACATTACGCTATTCAAATCCAAAAAATTCTTCATCCGACTCAATAGACCTTTCGTGCCCTGTTGTAGCAACTGAAACCTCTTCTGCCTTCCTTCACATTCGCAGTCCTAGAACTAGGCGTCAAAACTTAAATTGTTTCTCTTCATAAATCCAAAAACCCAAGATGAGTAGGACTTGAAATCCTTTATATTATCGTTTTGCGCAATTCTTTTCGATTCCTGCAACACACGGACAGTTGATATTCTCATACCTTTAGCTCTTTCACTAACAACCCAATCAAACAGTTATTTTTTCTATGTTTGGCCACAAGCACCTTGTAAACCTCATAGCAAGTTTTCTCGTATGCAAACATTTCAGTCCTGAAATGTTTGCATTGTTTCAGCCTTTCGCCATTCACGAACACTACTTTCTCCAACACTGAACAATCTATCAGCTTCACGATTACCTTTTCCCTTTGCTAGTTCTACTATTTCAAGCTTGAAGTGCGCTTTGTAGGATTTTCTCCGAGAAGTACTTCTGTTTTCCCTGGGTAATTCAGTGAAAATTGTGAAATGGAGTAAAAAAAAAATCGACCACTGCTACTAGCAACGCACGTGCATTTAAAGAATTCCTCCGTCCTTGTCTGTACTTCCTAACTCTACCGCTAGTTGGCGCATGCGCGTTATCTATACATCAAAAGGAGTGATGAAAATGTTGGGGGTGCGCGTTATCTACCGAAAAATAATTAAATTCCACTCGCCGACTAGAGGAACTTTTTCTAACCTCAAGAAAATCGACTGTAGCAAGCACTATTTCAGATAATAACATATTGTGTTAGGATTAGGGACCATGAGATTGCCGCCTCTTCACTGGATGCCGCTTAATTTCTCATCCTTATAACCTTGGGCCAGCTATCTCTGGATGACTACCGGTGGTGATTGAACTTTCCACTCAGTCTCTAAAAATTAACTAGGAATAAAATAAACTGTCTCGCCTACTCCTATTAGGGAATAAAAGGTGTAGCTGATTATTATTATTATTATTAGTAGTAGTAGTAGTACGTGACACCTCCAATGAATAAAATAAGTCATCGTGTGAGGACAATCCACAGAACTAACGTTACATGGTTGGTTCTTGGTTCTTAAACTGTGGGTAACGAAAAAGATTCTGGAGGTCTCAGCAAACATTGATAAATGTAAGTAAATTAAATATTTATTACACAACTATTGAAATTATCATACAGTAGAGCCTTTTATTAGATATTTGTTTAGTTTATTGTAGAAATAAATGGCAAGCATGATTACACTGATTACATGATTATTTAAAAGGAGTCGATGATAAACAAAAAGATCGAGAACCATGGTTTACATTACTTACACTACACTTTCCTTCCACTAATTAATCTTCCATCTATAAATAACACCACAATTACCTTCTCTTTAAATTTTCGCCAGAAGTTTTTAATTAATTTATTTTTATTATTTATTTATTTATGAGACAAACGATAACTGACACTGGGCTTAATAGGTCGTATGGTTAAACCTACTAGTTTCGCGACATACGTTAGTGGCTTTGTTAGGATTAGGAAGAACAAAAAATATACAAGTGATAATATTTTTTTATTTATAATTTTTATATTTTACTTATTGTTTTTTTTTGTTGTTGTTGTTGTTGTTTTTCCTAACCCAGATGAAACCGCTAGCATATCTGACGAAGCTAGATATGCTAGTGGTTTCACAACCTATTAAACCCAGTGTTAGTTATCATTTGTCTCATTCGTTTTTTGGTCGAAAAAATCTACATACTCATCATTTATTTACTTATTTATTTTTTGCAACTCCTTACTAATGATGTTATCCATCCATTTAATTAGCGTCTAGTTATGCATTGATTTATGACTCTAGATGGGCAGTCTGCTACTTTTCCCATCAAACATCTCTCGAGCATGTCCCGTGCATAGCCATCTTTCTCCTGGAATTTCTCATCCTATAACAGTACTTCAAGCAGTCTCCTGGATTTGTCGTAATTGCCAGCACTGTAAATGAATATTCCATATGGTTGGCTACTTTCCAGGCCAAAAACATGATATTCTCATTAATTGGCCAAAATGTAGCCACCTTGGTTATAAACAAATCTTCTGACAAGGTCCAACACTTTCAATTTCCTAGTACTTTTCATCACTAAATGCCTTGGTAGCCGTATAAATCCCATTTCCTTCCACGTGTGACTTCTCCTTCCAATCTGTGTTTATTGAAACTATATTATAGAAACCGTTCATTGCTACCGACCTTCTGTTAACGGACATTCTGTTTTCAGTGGCTTGAAGAATTCACAAACTGCCGAGTATTTCTGCCCACTTGCATTGGGGACAAAATGAGTTTTCTTCAAACCTTTTCCATATTAAAATTTAAAATATTTCACGACGATTCTATTGTTTCATATTTTATTGTAACGCGGCTGGAATGCCTGTTTCTTTACACTGCTCTTATACAGTTTCCGAGGAATTTTAATACCATTGCACGTACAAGAGGTCACCAGACCTATAACAGTGCCGTGAGCAACATCCCTAGACAGTTTCGATCATCAGTCTCGTTTATCATTCCTCTGTCCCGTTCATTTTGATTAGTAATTTCTAGTTATAATTTCTTACAACGAATAAATATTTTAGACAAAGGAACTTATATTCTGAGGTCGCTGAAGATCTTTATCGTTGGTTCTGATCCGAGAATCTGAAGTCTGGGCATCTAATTTAAGACATTTGTTTTAAACTGGCATTCTCTGGTCGTTCAGTAAGGAAAAGAATCCGTTTAATTTCGTTGTCTTTACATAATACATAAAAAGGTTATAACTAAGAACATCATTCGCGCAGTTACTTTTACTAAATTTAACAGAAAACGAAACAACTATATTTCTTAACGGATACATTGATAACTACGACACGAGAATTTCATTAAAAATGGAAGAACGTCTGCCAAATATGAACCATAAAAGATGCATTATGCACTCACATCAGGATGAATCATCCATCTTGTTGACTAGCGGAAATCAATCACTCGTCTAAAGAACTGCTGTGAAGTTGACTTGGAAACGGAAAACGAAAATGACAGGCATATGCTCGAAATGATGAAATGATAGACTGTATTTTATCAGTTTGTCGTTGGCTATTACATCTGCCTAAAATAGCATTTTCGCATTCTTAAACTGTGTTGCGTTATTTTTATACCACAAGCGAAATGTAATTCAAATTCACAAAACACATGCAACCATTATAGTTCACACAGCATCAGCAAACTATGAATTTCAAAACGGAAAGTACGGTTGCTTACTTTTACTTTTAGATAGACATACACTCCGAAATAAAGTACGATAACGAAACAGTGAAAACGAATATTATATTGCAGATGAATAAGGTAAACACGAAGATTATCGTTTTTAGCTTCAAGGCACATCGTGATTCGAAGAATGATGTTAACAATGGATGCTTTTGAATAAATACTGAACTGTACATAGATCAGTTTATGTAGAACGAAGATTAAACTGAAAAAAGATAAGAAGAATGTATACTTTTGTATCAGCACTATAAGGTATTTGGGGGGGAGGAATGAAAACATATTATGAAGTTAAAAAGCAAGACCGGAAATAACGCATTCCTGAAATTATAGCATTGACTTTTACTTAAAAGTATTGCTAATATCTTATTATAAAACGATCTTGAGTTACTAAATTAAAAAAAAAGTTATAAACTAAAAAGAAGTTTATCAATAAATTAATGTGGATATCTAAAATGACACACACACACACACACACACACACACACACACACATAGCCTAGCCATCTGGGCATCAGTACAAACCGATACAGACTTCCTTGCTTCTGCGCTTTCATCAAGTCTGATAAAATCCAGCGACTAAACACTCAGAACAACCAAGAAGCTAAATATCGATGGAAGAAAATCAATGCCTTGGAGGAATGACGAACTAACAATCCTAAGAAAACGTGTACTCCGACGACTATATACCAAAGAACATACAAACAGAACTACTATAAAGCCAAATACAGCTATCAGTCCAAAATTACAAAGGCGAAACAGAATCATGGAAAAAATTCTGTACAGTTTCAACCGTATCGAATCCTTGGAATTGCATATATAAATTAGCGGCAAGTAAGAATATGACAACACCTATACTATCAACTATCAAGAAAACTGACGGCACCTACACTAAAAACTTAGCAGAAACTGCAGCTATTATGATCAACAACTTTATTCCCGATGACGATGAATCAACAGATGAAGAATTCCACATAACTTACAGACAAAGAATGAAAACAGACATAGACACTCCTGACGACGACTTATTTACATCTAATGAAATCGAGTCAGTATTAAGATCAATGGATCCAAGAAAATCCCCTGGAGAGAATGGAATAACCAGTAATATACTCCTAAAAACGTTGTCGAATTCCTCAAATTCATAACAACAGTTTACAACGAATGCTAAAAAGAGGAAACTAGGGAAAGAAACATCCGACGAAAATAACAAATACAGATGAACCAGTCTCATAAAGGTTGCTGGTAAGGTACTAGAAAAACTTCTGATAAACCGAATAATGCACTATGTCTACTCAAGATGCCTATTAAGCAGCAATCAAAATGCATTCATTTAGACCTCACTCCAGCACAGTAGACGCAATTATGGAGGTTAAAGAGTTCACTGAAGACAATCTACAGCAAAAAAAAAAAAAGACGTCCTACTGATCTCACACGATATGCAAGGAGCTTTCGATGCTGAATAGTGGCCAGCCATAATAGATTTTAAAATGTCCAGAAAAACCTATTCTACCTTATAAAAAATTATTTTACAGACAGAACAGCACCAAGACATTAAGAACCACAGCTATAACGAAAGATGTCAAACGAGGCTGTCCGCAGATTCCTGCTGTGGGCCAGGTTTCTGGAACATCCAGTGAGATCCCCTATTAAGATTTTGTTCACTACTGAAATAAAAATAATAGTTTTCGGCGATGATGCAATGATAATGATTCGGGGAAGCGACGGCTTACAGTTAGAAGTAAAGGCTAATGAAGAACTCTAAAAGTGCAGAGTTGGCACGCGAGAAAAAAGTTACCTTCAATAACACCAAGTCTAAAGTGCTCCACATCTCACGCAAAAAATCAAAACAGCCTGTAGCGGTCTTCCTAAATGGAGACGTTCTCGAGGTAGCCAGTGAGTTAAAATACCTAGGAGTGATAATAGATGAAAAATTTACCTTCAGTAAGCACATCTCATATGTTGCCGAAAAAAAGCTTACAAGTAGTAAACCTCCTAGCTACATCGACAAGGATTAAGTGGGGATTTGGGCAACGAGCGCTTAAAACAATATATACTGGTGCTATACTAACACTAATAATCTTATGCTGCACCTGCCTCGAAACATACACTAAAATCAAAGATAAACCGACGAAAACTAAACAGAGTTCAACTTATAGCCATACGTATAATTAAAGGATACAGGACAATATCTTTCGAGGCAGCTTGCGTTATTGCAGTTCTAACACCGATCTGCCTGAAAATACAAGAATTATCTCTTGCATATGACGTCACTTCTGGAAGATATAATGAAAGTTGCAACATCGATCCAAATTACTACGAAAGCCCGCTTCACCACAGTAGGTGGCCTCACCCAGCAAAGAGAACATATATTAAGGAGAAGGAAAGCTCTGAAAGCGACGATTTTCAAATATACACTGACGGAAGCAAAAACGAAGGGAACGTCGGTTGTTCTTTCATTGCATACAACAGACAGTCCATTATACAAGAACGCTTCTAGAGGCTGCATCCTCTCTGTTCCAACAACCAAGCAGAACCACTTGCTATAGTTCAGTCACTTACATATCTCCGGGAATTAGAACTCAACACCTCTCATCAAAAGACAGCAAACAATTTACAGCGATAGTAGAAGCACTATAGACGGTATAAAAAACCGAAACAACCATATTGCATTGATAGAACAGACAAGAAATCTGGTTTGGAATCTCACTCTAGACGGATGGGAAATCAAATTTTGCTGCCCATACGAATAGCAGGAAACGAGAGAGCGGATTAGTTGGCTAAAGAAGCAGCTAGAAACGAACGACTAGAAACAAGTTACTAAAAGTACTCGAAAGCTGCAATAAAAACACTTGCAGAAGAGAAAAGCCTAGACATGTGGGAAGAAGAATGGAAAATATCAAAAAACGGATCAACAACAAAAGAATTCTTGCCAAGCATCAGCAGCAGACTCCGGCTGCAAAGACACCATTTCTTCAGGTTTAACCACGCTACTAATGGAACATGAAAAACTAAGACACTACCTACACAGATTCCATATCCTGGAATCGCCATCATGCACTTGTAGACCATACCTCCAAACAGACTGTTGACCACATACTCTACGACTGTCAGCTACTGGACTCCATTCCGATGCCCCAATACAACATGTCATCACTTCCGGAGACAAGTGGCAAATATCAAAAGAGAGACTTATCGAAAAGTATTACTCAGAATTAATTATATTTGCCAATAAGCTCAACTTCCAGTGCTTGCAATCTAACATAAATTACTGATATTGTGCGAGTTATATGGTGTTAGTATATGGATATATAAAAATATAAATGTAAATGTTAATCAGTACTTGTAAGCTACACGTAATATAAGCATTGTATGCAGTGGAGCATGGAGGAATAAATTACCTCCTGGTAGGGTTACTATTAGGAGTAAAAAAAAAAAAAAAAAAAGGTTTATTATTAAACTTTGTAAAAATATACATTTTAATAACTGGAAAGAAAAAACTATTTACATTTTAAAACATATATATTACAAAGAAAAAGGATTATCAAAACATAAAGAAGACCAGAGGAAAGTAATAATAACAATAATAAAAGATCGATCTTCTTTGTAATGGATGAATCATTACATTTCTGGATTACTTTCTGCTGCATGAAGTATGCTGCCTTTTCCAATCCAAAGAATGGCATCAACTGGGTTCCAGTCTTCGTTGAAATGGAAAGAGTTCTTTTCTCGTGATAGTGATATTTAAGGGAAAGCCTGCTGTGTAGTTTTAGATGTAAGCTCCACATGAGACGTTGCTCCAACTCGGCGAAAGATATGTGTAGGCTGTAGATGGCGGCCTTGGAGCAAATAAAGAGGAAGTTGATATTCTCTGTCTCTTCTAATCTGTATGGAGTAGCTAAAAGTCTCCCAGTCTTCTTGGTTGTGTTAAGTGTGGTTGCAGATGCTAGAAGCAGTGTCCAGTGTATATATGATACTCGCATTGTTTGTAGGACTGTCAGACGTGTTTTCCAAGGTACCCGAAATGTTACAGAAGAAACAAAGATACGATTCTCTCAGCTGGAGCTACTTGATGCAGACAAGATATTGTCCCATTATCTCTATTGTAGTTGGCCTGGTTGGCCGAGTGGTGAGCGTATCCGCTCTCCAGCCGAGAGGATAACGATTTGCAGAGTGCTAATTAAGTTGTCTAGCGTTACGTGGTCAGGGTTGACGATCATGAGTTGCTTCACTCCTGCCTTCACCTTCATATATACGTTTATCCAGAAGGAAGAATCTGTATTTTTATATATTCCGTTTCCCTTTTTGGAGTATCACCCACTCTAGAGCTATGTGAGCGTGTCCTTATAGTTTATTTTATTTTATATTTAGTTTTAATATTCCTTCCAAAAGAATGCTAGGTTTGCTTTATAACGCCACTGCTTCTCTCTACTTATATTCTTGCTGGTTACTTGGATTCATTACCACCAGTAATCGCCTGCGAAGGATTACTCACCACAGCAACTGAACAGTAACTTTAATGCTCGAATAACCAACACTTTATAATCAACAGGCTAAAAACATAATACCAGGAGCGATAGTCGAGGACAGCAATTTATAATCATCCTATTTTCTAAATCTCAAATGTCTATGGGTACTTTATCCTTCGGTGCAAAAGGATATGTTTCTGCTTCATGCAATAATATACACTGCTCGACAAAATTAATAAAACACAGAAAATGCAATGTAACTCGAGTACTTTGCGATGAAGTAGGGCAAAATTTGTATGGTGGTGGTGGTGTACAATAGAAAATAACAGTGAAATGAGGGAAGCGAGGAAAGTCAGCCAAGCATCAGGAACATTAATATCAATATGGTGTATGATTTCCTGTAACTGTTAAACAGGCCTGACAACAGGTGACCATGATCAATATAAGGGTGTTTATAAGATTATATGGCAGCAGGTCCCATTCTTCTACTAGGGAAGACTAGCTCACCAAGTGACCGAGGCAATAGCTGTCAGTGTGCAACGGGAGGCACATGGGCGTCCCACATATGTTCGATCTGATTTAAGTCTGGTGATTGTATTGGCTGCGACAGTCAATGGATATTTTCAGTTTCAAGGATACTCCTCACCACTTGAGTTTTATGGGCAATGGCATTGTCATGCATGAAAATAAAATCTGGCCCAGCCTCACCGCTACAAAGTCGCACATAGGGCTCGAAGATCTGTTCTCGGTATTTCTGCACACATATGGCACTTATCAAAAACACGAAGAGTTTGCTGCCATTAATCATTATTAAACACGAGAGTGCTACCTCATCCACCATAAGTGTCCCCTTCTCTGATTTAGAGAGTTGGTACCACATTTCTTGTTCGCTTCAAATCGATTAATGCCTAGAATCCGTGTGTAGGGTAAAGCGGGACTCATCAGTGAACAGAATTGTAACTGATTTTTCAGAGCTCAAATTCATGTGTTTCTGATACTATTTTCGTCGTCAAACTCTGTAGTAGGGTGTCCTTAATGGGAAACAAACCACTGTTTCCTTGAGTAGACTCCAGTTTAATTGAGCCTTCTTAATATGATTGGAATGGAATTTTTTTCACCTGTGGCCACAGCAATTTCAAGAGAGAGAGAGGGTGACAGGATTCAGAAACTCTACAGAGTTTCTGAAATCCTACTATTAAAGCCAGATAGTGATCTATTGGCTAATGCCATGGAAACCGTGGCCAGCTCCTCTTGCAAATGGTTACCATCTCCTGCAACTGCCCATAGTGCCGAGTGAAACTTCATGACACAATTAAGCCAATCTGGCACCTTCGCGTGTGACTTCCCATCATCTCATGATATGATCTAAACGTTCAATAGGGTTTACCATTCTGAATGTACTGGAATGTGGCTAATTCACTGAGAAAGCAAAAAAAAAAAAAAGTGATGCGGTCACAACTCATGTTTTTATAGGCACGTCTTGTTTTTCTTGTTTTGTTTGTTTAATTTTGACCAAGACAGACCTATTGAGCGATAGATGAACTGATTTTGGATACTTAGAATTTGCAAGCCATAATACATCAAATATTCGCCTTCAGAGCGAATATTTGATGAACAACGTTTTGTTTAATTTTGCCGAAGAACGTGGTCCTTGACCAAACACAGAATTATTGTATAGGCTAATCTTTCTACCAGGAAGATTAGGTTTCTATTTTATCAGCAATGGATGGCATATTCTTGTAAATTTCATCCTTCCAACTCAAAAACAGTATGGAGAAGGGATCAGCTTAGGAATCCATCATCAATCCTCCTATAAACTAAAACTGATTGCCGACGAATTAGCACATTCCTTGTATTATTGCAGTGAAATATTCTGGAACACAAGATTATGGATATTTCCAATATTTACATACCACAGCAGGATGCTTTAGCAACAAAAATAATAGAATTAATCTTTCCAACATGTAGCAAGAGCCTCTCATTATAGCCAGGCTTTAACTGCACTTTTGACCAAGATAGACAAGCTGTAATGTGCTGACCATCCCATCTCATTAATAAAGAAACTTCATGCAGTGATACAGAATAAAGAATTCACTGAAGTCTTTGCACGACATCCAGAAAAGGGGCCTACGCCAGGAACTCATCTCTCTCTCTCTCTCGCTCTCTCTCTCTCTCTCTCTCTCTCGCTCTCTCTCTCTCTCTGACCCAATCAGATACACCCCCGAAATACGCTCTGCACCTCTAATTAGCAACATTATCGTATCACTTCCTACATTACTGAAAGCTGCTTCATTAAACAGTAATTTGTATTATCCACAAAGGCATCAAAATCAGAATTGGATTTTGAATGACTCTTTTGAAAGACCAAGATTATATACTCAACTTTGATTCTTTCATAACCTCACTCATTAAATCAAAAAAGAAAACAGAACCAATGAAACCATCGTGGCTTCATCTAAAATTACAACCAATATCCTTTTACACACCTCTATAATGAGAAAATCAAGACGAACATCAGAAAACAACTTTAATAGTGATCCCAACACGGACATTCAAAATTATATGCGAAAGGCACTTTACTTAGATCATGGTTTACATTTAAAAATATCTCACATCTTCAACAAAGTACTTTCTCCCCAAAAAAATCAGGGGCAAGAAATATATCTAAGATGGACTACAAGTTGGCAACATCACAGAAGATTCAAATATGTTTTAATAAGGAAATACCGTGAGAAGACATATGAATTCAAAAATATAATAACGGAACAAGTCACGTAAAATATTATTTATTAGTATAAATTTCCTAACTTAACTAATAGTTAAGTTAGGAAATTTATTGGCCTTTTTAGTTATCTTACATTAGCCACTTAGGTGGCGCCCTTTGGAATTGTCAGTTATCGTTCAATTAGCTTTATAAATGTAATGAAGATGCCTGCAATACACAGGCGAAAATTATACTAATAGCCTGTGTAGCTCAGTAGAAATGGTGTTTGCACTCTACGGCGCTTGACTGCACGAAGAAAGGATATTTGATGGTTCAAATCTAGTCGCCGACTACAGCAAATTTTTCTAAGCCTTTTTTCGACCGGTTTCCGAATTAGTCGATCTCTAGCAAGGGATAGCGAGTTTTTTCTCCCGGAAACCAGGGTTTTTCGTCCAGTAAACTCAAGAAAATCGACCGTCGAACCCACACTATTTTCAGACATTAAAAATATTGTGTTAGGGTTAGAGACCACGAGATGGTGTTACTAACCGCCTTCTTCACTGCGTACCGATGAATCAGTGATAGCCTTGGGCCAGCTATCTCTCTGATTGGCTACCAGTGGAGATTGAACTGCCCACTCAGTCTCCAAAAAGTTAAATAGGGTAAACGGCCCCCGCCTACTCCCTTACGGGAACAGATAGGCGTTAGCTGATTTTTTTTTGTTGATGATAATATTTTACGTGAGTTGTTCCGTTATTATATTTTTGAATTCAAGAATCAAATATCTTTTTTAATTAAAATAACAATCATATATAAACGTATCACAGAGCATTTCATTACAAGCTTTTCTCGCATCTAAGCAGAGATTTATAAGTGCAGTAATTAGATGTTTAATTGATCTAAACAGATGAAATATTTTACTTGTTCTATAAGTTCTCCACTGAGCACATAGTCGATGTTCTCCATGTAGCATTCCTGCCTATTTTAAGTTTTTTTTTTTTTTTTTGTGTATATCTTTTTCTTTCTTTTTTTTTTTTTTTTTGCTGATTTTCATGCGAAATTTGCGTACAGTCCCTTTCTCTCTTTGCTTCTTAAGACTTGAAATCTGGTACTGGATTTACTTAGAATCATGAAGAAAAGTAACATTAAACTTGATATCAAAATAGGAGAGCTGAGTTGAATATCTCCGGTTTTGAAATAAGGTTTAATGCACTTTACTTCAAAATGTGATCCATATAGATTAATGGAAATATTGGGGTCATTTTTGTCGAATACCTGATTCTGTCAAACTATCATACTGCTGACAACTGAAATACCGAATACGAGTGCGGCTGAAGATGGCTAAAATATTTAAATCATTGTTCTCTATTTAGAACAATCATCTTTTGTGAATGAAATTCAAAACCTATTGAACTTTTTTTAAAATATGTTTATTGAGCAAGAGTTGCAATGTTTTCAGGTTATTCTTCTCTAAGTCTTTCTGAGTTGCATGGTAGCACTTATAACTCTATTTCACTGTTTCTGATGTCTCGAAGATGCTCCAATCTGACTCCCAACTAACAAAGTGCCATCCTAGCTACTTCAAAATTCATGGAAGTCACTGTATGTATATAAAAATTAGAATAAAATTCGCATCTATCACTGCATCTCCTGATAATCCTTGAGAGTATACAATTTTCACGCTTATTTCATATTGCTTGGATGAGACTTCGAGGAAAAGAATTACAGTAATTCTATAAACCATGATTGGTCTACTAAATTCCTAGTATATTTTCACCCTTTCCTCTTTTCTTTCTCTCTCTCTCTCTCTCTCTCTCTCTCTCTCTCTCTCAGCTTCCTGAGTGCCTTTTTCTTGCACAGCTCCGCCATCAGCTAATTTTGTGTGGTCAATACATGTTTTGATTGAACATAATGATAGCGCGAAGCAATGTTTCGGATAACGATGGATACTTTTTGCCAAAAAGGATTGGATTGGCAAAAAGAGTCTGAATAGTAGAATGTTATGAGAAGTGTCACACTAGGGAGCCTAAATCCAAGTATATCTTTACTTTTTATGCCCTTCATAAGTAACTTTGATTTTCAAAATTAAAAGCACAGCAGTCAAAAATGGATAGGAGGCAAAGAGAATCTATCTACAAAAGCCCCCCCCCCCAAAAAAAACTCTCTCCCCAATAGCAAAAAAATGATTAAACACATACACTACTTGGATAAAAGTCAATGGACATTAAAGAGTCAGGAACAAACAGCCATAGCATCCATCTTAATAAGATGTAGGGCCTCCTTTCACTGCAATAACTGCAATCCCATGGGGACATACTGTCAACAAGCACATGGTAGTGATCAATGAAAATTTGGGACCATTCTTACTGTAGATAGATAATGAAGTCCTGGAGTGCTCAGGAGTGAATGTCCCTTGGCCTCACCTGACACTCCAGTTCACCCCAAAGATGTTCAACAGATTAGGGCTGTGTGGAGGCATCAACTGTGGTAACGTTCATGTGCATAAACCACACAATACAGCAGAAAACTTATGAGATGGTGTATTGTTTGCTGAAGAGACAATGCTCACTCCCATAGAAACGTCACAAAGTAGGAACATTGCATTGTTCAGAATGCTCAGATACCTCTGCCTCTCAGAGGTATCTGGCACTATAGAGGTCCGAGGCCAAACTAGGAAAAACAGGACCATACCATCACACCGCCACCTGCGAATTTCATAGTTGGGGTTACACACTCTAGCAAGACGTTTACCAGGAATCCATCCCACCTATCTATCTGCTGGGTAGAGGGTGCAGTGTGCTTCGTCGTCCATAACACAGCTTTCCAAGCTTCCATGTGCCACTGTACAGACTCTTTATACCACTGAAGACGACTCTGCATGTTGGTTCCAGTAATGTGGGACAGCATATTGCAGTCTTTCCATGGAAACCCATGTGATGAGCCTCGGTTCTGAATGTTTTGTGCAGATGTGTCCCAGTCAATGCCCGGAACTCCGCATTCAACGCGTCGGCCGACGAATGGGTTTTTACATATTATCTTTATAGCACCCTATGGTCATATTCGGTATTGTGGATCGTAGTTTTCAACAATTTGCTAAACAGATAGGATTGCAACATGGCATCTTATCAGCCCTTTCAAACTCCGTCAGTTCCCTTCTTGCAGCCATTTCACCTGGGCGCAGTCGCACAGACTTGGGAGCATCATATTGCTCCACTTTATACCAGACCAGCTACATACACCATACTCGTTACATGGCATGATGCACCTTGCCCATGGGGGGTGTATGTTACCTAAATTGCAACTAAACAAAGTTGTTCTGTAGACTTTAAAAACATATTTATTGTTCCACACCAAAACTCAACTTTCAGTTACTTACCATCCATCTACCTCAACATTCTTAAATATACTATGACTGCAAAACGTCGTTTTTAGCCAGTTTAATAATAGTAATAATGGAAAAAATAAGATTTTTCCTACCAGCATGTGAGGCGTGCAATGCAAGAAAATCGACCATTGAATTCATACTATTTCAGACGAGTTAGGGAACCTAAAATGGCAGCTGATGTTTGCCATACTCTTCTTCCCTGAGGGTGAAGTCTAATTTGGCCATCAATCGTCAAAAAAACTCAAATAGCCTCGCCTGTCCTGAGGAATAGAAGATCGATTTGTAATATGAGAATCTTTCAGTTGGGCTTATTATTGTTACATTATTTTACTTCTGTGAAGTATCAATTCATTAACATCACTTACTATGATGTCAATCATGTGTCGAATTGCCAACATCTGATTACATCAGAGATGTAGTCAGACGATTAGAAGCAACAGAAAAGCTAAGTAACAACAATGGACAAGTTTTTATGATAAGTCATGTATTTATTTGCAAAAATATAATCGGAATTACTGAATGTAGATTATGAGGATATATTGAGATTATGTGGGCTTCAAGCACTGGTAAACAAGAAAAAAAAAAAGGCATATAAATTTCTGGAAATGTACTTATTATAGGATATTGGTTGATGAAATTTATAAGGAAATTAAGAAATGGACAAATGAGACATCTGTAGAAATATGTGTATGGTTAAAAAAAGAGATAACAGCAACATTCTTTCACAGAGCAGCGATTAAGTGGAACACTGCTTGTTGAGGTGCTAAGTGCATGATGTATATGACAACTATTATGGGTGATGTATGGCTTCACTCGATGAATCCTACTCCCTGGAGGTCACAGATAATATATATATATATATATATATATAGTGCATTTTTATAGTGTATATTTATAGTGCATTTTGCAACAACTTTTTTCCTCCTCTTATTTTATAGTTATATATACATTACTATTTCACATAGTGAAGTAATAATGCGTTTATAACTATAAGATGTATCAAATTTAAACGCAGAAACGCCATAAGCGCAAATCTCAACTTGTGTCAAAATTGTAGTCATATTTTTGTGTGCTTGTTACTGTTTGCAACTTCTGTCCATTTCAGCCACAACTAGATCATTTGCCAGCAAACCTCTTGGCAGCATTTTACTTTAGAATGACTATTCAGGAAACGTGAAAAATCTCTTCTGCTGATAGAAACGTTTAATTTGCTTCAAGGGTTTTACAGGATTGATGCGGAAATTTTTCAGCATTTGACTGGAGGGGATCATCCCTGGAAGTTGAATAAAGGTGTGGTTAGTATGGGTGTGAGAACTAGATTTTTTTGCTTGGATTTGTGAATGAGTGGAATGGGTTGCCAGTCAGTTGTGCTTTGTATGTTAATTGATTCAAGGAGAGGTGTGATAGATTGTGTGGATCGTTTGAGTCTCCTGTGATGAGTCTTTGGACTCCATGGAGGCGCCCATACAATAATATCATTCACAAAGCAGACTAGAAATGAATATCTGTGAATTTGATATCAGGTTTAATGCCATATGCCTCAGTAAATAAGTTCATATAGATGATGAATAATTGTGGAGATAAATCGCCCTTCTTGTATGCCTGATTTTGCACCAAACTATTTTCCTGTAGCATCTTCAATTCAACCTGCTGACTTACAACTTAACTACCGACTGTATATTGCTCTATATGATATCCCATTTATACATATAATCATAGCATGTTCATCAACTTTTCGTGGTGCTTTCTCATATGCTTTCAAAATTCAACAAAACTAAACTAAAAATCCATCCATGTTATGATCATGATTTCTCAAGCATTTGTCTTAAAGTAAAAACATGACAGTGATAACCGTGATTCCGCCTAAACCAAGCTTGTCTTCCTCAAATCTCTCTTCCAGATTTATTCTTAGTCTCTTCTCAAATATTATTATTTACGGCATCTACATGGATTCCAGAGACTAACTGTGGAAGATCCAAATCAACCATAGACACACAAATTCGATCATACCTCTCCTTGAATCCACTCGCCATCAGGGAACTCACAACTAATTCTGGCAATCCATTGCGCTCACCAATCTCCACACAAAAAATGTGGTCTGCACACCTCTACTAACCACTCTTACACAACTTCCACAGACAGCCCCTAATTTTGTGTCACATATTGAAAAATTTCACTTACGATATTCAAGGGGTTTTATAAAACCCCTTGAATATCGTAAACGTTTCTAGCATGTCCTCTCTTTTCCGCCTATCAACTAAACTTAGTAACCCACAAACTTTCAACCTGTCCTTGTAGGGAGTATTCCACAGACCTGTCATCATCTTGGTCACTTGTCTCTGAATCTTTTCGACCACCTCCTGGTCCCCAAGAGACCAAATCTGTGCACAATAGTCAAGATGTGGCTGAATCATATCCTTATAAAGGATAACTTCCTTATCGTTACCTGTCGGGATGTTTTACCAACTTCTACAATTATGCCCTCTGGAATTCTTTCTGAATAGGTCTTTTGAAATGATGCAAGGTATCCCTTGTGTAAAACTTTATATCTTACTTGAGCATTTCTGGTCAAATATCTACTTTGTTATGATCTTGGTGCCTATCTTCAAGTTATGATGATGATGAGTCTAAAAAGTAAGCTGGTGGAACAAAGTCAATATTTGCTCTGGTTTCCTGATGAAACAACAATGCATGGCCTTGTTTAACTGGAAGAAAATGTAGCCACTATGTTTCATCATGTTGCACCATCATGTTTATTTGTGGTTTAAGCTAATATATAGTTTGATATCATCAAATTACACTGGTATACAGGGTGATCAAAATTAAAGCAACCCTGTTTAAGACTTGTGGAGCACCATCCAGTGATCCAAATGCTGTGAAACTTTGCAGAAATACATTGTGTATCATGCAGAAGCAAAATCAGAGGAAAAAAAAAAGTAGTCACAAATTTTACCACCAGTGGATGTTGTAAACTCCAAATGCAAGAAATTTGCATACTCAATTCAGCTGCCAGAAGGGTTGTAGAAAGATGGACATGGAATTTTTCCCTTCATTCAGGTTGTTAATGCTGTCCACAGCGATAACACTAACCTTGCCTCGTGCTTGCTTGTGAAGCTGTACTACCTAAACAATTTCAATGCTATTGCTGCACTCCAAAAATATCCACAAGGTCCACTATCTCCAGGTACTCTGCAATGAATGATTAGTCATTCTGAAGAAATGGGACTGTTCGGAGTTAGAGCTGGCAGAGGTCGCAAACCAATCAGTTCACAAGCTGCATCAAGAGACATGGATGTGCCTTACACAACTGTCTGGAAAATTCTATGGAAGATTCAGCATTTCTACCCATTCAAGATAACCCTGACAAAGGAGTTGCACTCACAGGAGTTTGAAAGCTGACATTCACTTCAACATTGCTTGCTCAAATGGAGTTGGCACTGCATGGCCATGGATGATTTTGAGGGGAGATGTGGCTCATTTTCACCTGAATGGAGCTGTGAAATCCACAACTGCATGCAATCCAACAAATTCCTCTGCATTCGCCCAAAGAAACTGTGTGCTGCAGATTTACAGCTTCTTGTAACATTGGACCATTTGCCTGCTGTGACTTGCTTAGTTACTGCCGAGATCTATCACATAAACAATTTTGCTGTGCCACTGCTCCATACTATCTGTGCATGGATTCAGTCATTTTCATGCAGGATAGGACTCCTCCATGCACGTTTTTTAATGAAATCACTATGGTCTGTACAGGAGTTCAAGAACATTTCACAGAAGCAAGAGTAATCAGCCATGTGCATGGCCACCTCATTCATCTGATCTGGCTTCAGTGAAATGTCTTCTGACTGGTGATTTCTCAACGACAGAATTTATTGGGATCATCCTGATAATGTGTCAGCACTAAAAGACAGCATAATGCAGCATGTGCACAATATGTTTACATAATCAATCCCAACCAGCTGTGTTCTGCCTTTGAACACACTGTGCAAAGGATGGTCTGTGGCATACTAGGAAAGGCAGCACATTGAGCAGTACAGCGTGTAAATGAATAATGAAAGAGAATAAAAATGTGGTATTTATGCTTCTGCGGCATTTCTCCTTACACATGCAAAAAAATTACATCCTCATTCGGTACATCGTACAGTGCCCCCTGGTGGTGAATTTAACTACTTTTTTTTTCTCTCTCTCTCAAATATTTGCTTCCTCATTAAGCACAATGCATTCCTGCAAAGTTTTGCAGCATTTGGATCACCCTGTAACAGCCAAAAAGGTTGGTCTTAAAATAAATGATTTTAATCATATACAGAAAATTCCACAAAGAAATTAAAACTGACCAACATGCAGTAAAAGAAAAAAGTTTAAAACTTTACATACTTAGAAGCTATTATTATATTAATAGGCAATATTATTATATAGATCAGAGACATGGAAACTGACTAAAAAACAGGAAGCCAAATTGAATAGCTTTCACACAATATGTAAACATATTGTGTGAAAATTATTTTGGCCTCAAAGTATAACAAATGATGATGAATTATATATATAGCAAGAAAGTATCAGCAGTGAAATAAAATCCAGTATAGGTGAATTAGACACATACTGACATAACAGACAGGAGAGATTCCAAGAGTGGCTTTAACATGGTTCCTGGAAGGAAAAAGTAAAAGGAGAAAGCCCTAAACAAACTTGGCCTTTGTTGAATACATAGTTGAGAGAAGAAGAATTAGTGGCACAAGATCAATTTCTTCCAGATATGTCTGGAAGAAATTGATCTCAGCCTTATATGCCATGGGGAACAAAGAGGATAAGTAAGCCAATACAGAATATAATTTAGTCAGATAAGTTCCAAACTGCTGACCAATCTTCATTTATTGGGTATTTAGGTTTCTGTCCAGTTATTTAGCTTTGACCCTTAAGCACTCTCAGTACATATTTTTAGGGTACTGTCTGTTTCCATAAGAAAGAAAAAAACTTTGTTTTTTTCTTTCTTATGGAAGTTTTAAAAAAAAAAAAAAATCAGCTAACGCCTTTTTATTCCCGTATACGGGAGTAGGCGAGGCCATTTAGCCCTATCTAACTTTTGGAGACTGAGTGGGCAGTTCAATCTCCACTGGTACCAATCAGAGATAGATGGCCCAAGGCTATCACTAATTAAGCGGTACTCAGTGAAGAGAGACGGCTCAAATGTGCCGCCATCTCGGGGTCCCTAACCCTAACACAATATATTTAATGTCTGAAATAATGTGGGTTCTACGGTCGATTTTCTTGAGTTTACAGGACGAAAAACCCGAGTTTCCGGGAGGAAAAACCTGCTTGCCCGTGCCAGAGATCGACTAACTCGGGAACCGGTCGAAAAAAGGCTTAGAAAAATTTCCTCTAGTCGCCGACTAGACTCGAAACCAAGACTTCCTTCGTGCGGCCAAGCGCCGTGGCTGGCAAACGCCACATCCACTGAGCTACACAGGCTCTTGGAAGTTTTTTAATCATTTAGAAAGTTAAGGAAGGGAAAAAAATGCCTTATGTGGAGCTCATATCCATCTACTCATTATGCAGTAGGGTTTAAACCATTTGACAGAAAACACATGCATACATACAATAAACTTGTAGTTTAAGCTACATAGATCTGTATGTTCATTTACCTACAACCTAATATTCTCTTTTAAATCATTCAATGGATGTTAACGATTTTACTATATTTCATGGATGGATGTCTTCATGCAAATTGAAATTACAATCTAAATCAGAACATGCTGTTCAGTGAACATTTTTGTGTAGGCCTCTCCATATATTTATCATTTCATGATGAACTCTGGGTTACTATATTCTACACTATAAAAGTAAATTTATATAAAATTTACACTTTCAATTTTTAGATTATTCAAAATTTTGTTTTTTAATGAAATCACTATGGTGTTTACTGTACATTACATAGAGATAGAAGATCCTTGATCTAAACTATTTAGCAGATTTTCATGAATTTGTAATGTGGGAAGGATTAATGAATTGATTTTGAAATCAAGAATTTAAGCCACATGCATATTTGCATGAAGACACACTAAAATGAAGTTTTCTGTTCATAAAAAGTTTAGGTTAGGTCTGATTTACTGGAGTAGTGTATGAATTCATGTGATGAATGGCTTCTTGGGGAGCATAGGTACATCCTGATTCCTAAAGATTAGATAAGATGAAAGCAGTGATTCTCATGATACTAATACCAAATCCCAGTGTTCTGGGTTGGCTTAACATCCTAAAAATGACTAATAGTCTAAGCCAGTGGTGCCAAAGGGGTCGATATGACATTGTTAGGGGTCGATTGGGGATGGACAGAAAAATATAAGACATCATTCTATGGGTAATATTTAATTCAGTTAACTTGGATTACCTCCATGACAAAAGACACGGAGGTAATGACAACGCAATTAAGAGTGAATCGTGGGATCAGTACCTCCATCTTACAGATCCATGAATAGGACCTGTAAGATGGAGTAAGGTCATGAAAATAGTTACTGAGGCCAATCAAGTAGGCCAAAATTACGTATTTACCAATAAATGGATGTTAGTTGTTCCTGCCGGCCGGTGCAGTGGGAGCGAGATTGCAACACGTGCGTGGTTTTTATTTACTGATACTTACAAGTATTCGATCCTAGTCTCATTTTTGCGCATCGACATACAAGTGAGCGTTAACGTTCTAAAATTCACCAACATACATATTATAATTCAATCGTTATTCATTCACGAACTAAACTTTTCTATGTTGAAGAGTTGAGCAGTGCTGGTAGTAATACCAGTGATATTAATACCAGTAGTATATTAATATCACTAATAATACCAGCGATATTACTCGTGATAGTAATAGTAGTAGTAATAGTAATATAATAATATATACTATATTATACATACAATAAACACTAGCAATAAAATAAACAATCTAAAAACTCACATAAGCGTCTTTTTTTGCTTGTCCTATTATAATTACGTAATAGTAAAATATAGGGGGGGGGGTCGATAACAAGTCAAGAAACTCTTGAAGGGGTCGACAGGCAAATAACTTTGGTGACCCCTGGTCTAAGCATATGTAAAAGATAAGACCTATTTTCAACTTATGTAATAAAATTAAACTGAAAAGAGCAGTAGCAAAACAAAATGAAACCTGATGCCAAATCAAATCACTCCCACTCAATAACAGTCTAAGGAGTCAATTAAGGCTTCTTAAACTGATCAGCTTTTAAGAGTTGCCAAAATATCGGTTTGGCAGTTGGATAACAAGTATACACTAATGGCAGAAACAACAGAAATAAAGCAAGGAGTTCCTTAGCATAAGTAAATGCAAATAGACTCAATAACTTTTCGGAGCAAGATCTGGTTGACAGAAGAGAAAATCCTCACAGGAATTTAATGTGATTCAGAAAGACAGAACAGGATGGAGGGATAGCCTTTAAAGGAATGCGGAGAACCGACCAGGGGTTCTAACCTAATGTCCAATCCTCACCTTCTCGTGGTGCACCCTGTTGGGTATCTACTTGGATACTGAACGAACGAGGATGGGCTGGAAATATGGGATTTAGCCGACCAAATTGTATTCTTATTGGTTAAACCAAAATAAAAAATGATGGTACAACATGACAAAATTTCATGCTTGCTGGGGCATCGCTCGGTTAAACAAGATCCCAGTTGTTTTTGCCAGGGAACCAGGGCGAACAGCGAAAAGTCAGCTACTGGAACAAATCTGAAAACAAACCCCAACTCAACATCACCTGAGTTAAAGATCGGTACTATCAACGTAAGAAGCCTGAATGGCAAAGAAATGGAGCTAGCTGAGGAATTAGATAAGTACCAAATCAAAATAATAGGGGTGACTGAAACAAAAAAGACCAAAACTGGTGAGATCTTTCTGAGCAATAAATACAAAATGTTATATTCAGGAAATGCCAATCAAGGAAAAGAAGGAGTAGCCATAGTATTCAACACAAAATACGAGGCTAATCTTCTTGAATGGTAGTCAGTCTCAAGTAGAGTAATGTGGGCAAATATGAGAATGGGGAACTGGACAATGAGACTTATTTGTGCAATGGGGAACGGGACAATGAGACTTTGAACCTACTGTGGGACCTATGGTACCACAGAAGGTTCTACTAAGGTAGAAGTGGAGGAATTTTTTGAGGCTTTAGAAAAAGCAACTGACACAATGAAAAAGGAAAAGTTAGTCCTTGTTGGGGATCTAAATAGGAGAGTAGGAAATGATTGTGAGACATACAAAAATATTTTCGGAAAATTTGGAGAAAAGAGCAAAGATAATAATAATGGCAAATATCTGTTGGATTTCTGCTCAGGTCATGGACTAGTTATTACTAACACCATGTTCCAACATAAAAATGTGCACAAATTCACATGGAGAGAAGAGGCTAGGAATAAGAAAAGTCTCATTGACCATGTTATTGTTGATAGTGATGTTTTCTCCCTGGTGCAGGACACCAGAGTGCACAGAGGATTTGAAATTGGAAGTGATCACTATTTAGTCTTCAGCAGGATAAAATTGAATTTCACATTGAAAAGAATAACATGTAAGAAAGTTTTAAAGCGAATAAAAGTTAAGCAGCTCTCACATGTGAACTGTAGACTAAAATACACAAAGGTTATTGAAGAAAAAATGAAAGAGTTTCGAGAACAGGAATCAAACCTTGGAGATTCAGTGGCAAGCCTTGAAGAAAGCCCTGATTGATTCAGCTAGAGAAGCATGTGGTGAAGTTGTCTGCAAGGAAAGAAAAATTAGAACTC
Organism: Typopeltis vanoorti; assembly: GCF_054136105.1. Lineage (NCBI taxonomy): Eukaryota > Metazoa > Arthropoda > Arachnida > Uropygi > Thelyphonidae > Typopeltis > Typopeltis vanoorti. The sequence continues at coordinate 174,803,775 of NC_143551.1, read as the reverse complement.
CATAGTGGAGACAGGAAGTTAAAGAGGCAGTGAAGGAAAAGAAGAAAGCATATAAAAAGTTCATGGCAAATAAGTCAGCTTGTGCTCTTAGAGAATACAGAGATAAATGCAAGAATGCTAAACACTGTGTAAAACTAGCTAAACAAAAGTCATGGGAGGACTTTGGCAAGAATATAGAAAATAAATATCAAGAAGGTGGCAAAATATTCGGGAGGTTGTTGAAGAAGCTTAGGAATGGAGGAAAGAGTGCTGTAAAAGGAGTTAGAGATGATAACGGTGACGTGAAAACGGGAGAAAAAGATATCCTTGAAGTATGGAGTAATTACTTTGAAAAACTGCTAAATGAAACAAGCAGTGACGACAGCACAGTGGTAGAAAACACAGACCAGGCATGCAGTCAGGAATGCATATCCATACGTGAAGTAGAAAAAGCCATCAAAGGCTTGAAATGTGGAAAGGCAGCAGGAGTAGATGATATTCGACCAGAAATGGTGAAGTATGGTAGTATAAGAGTCTTATAGTGGCTGCACTGCATAGTTCAGAAAGCCGGGACGGAGGAACGAATTCCCGGTGATTGGAGTAGAGCTCTAATAGTACCCGGCTCAATTAAGTTTGAGCGCGGTTAGTAGTTGGAAGGGGACCAATCGTTCGATGCTGTTGGCACACTCCCTCGATGAGTCTTTGGACTCCCTGGAGGTGTCAAATAATAATAATAATATATAAAAAGGGAAATAAAACTGAATGTGAGAATTACAGAGGCATTTCCCTACTGAGTGTTCCTGGCAAGATCTATGCAAAAAAAGAAATGGTTAAGAAGAATTGTGGAAGAAAAGCTTGGTGAAGAACAAGCTGGATTCAGGCCAAATAGAGGCTATCAGGATCAGAACTTCACTTTACGACAAATAGTCGAGAAAGCATGGGAACATAACAAAGATCTGTATTTAAGTTTTGTCGATTTGGAAAAGGCATATGACAAGGTGCCAAGAGAGAAGCTATTCAATATGCTACAGTTATATGGTATAAATGGGGCATTATATCAAGCAATACTTAGTCTTTATTTGATTTGTAAGTCAGCAGTTAGAATTGAAGGAAGTACAGGAAGATGGTTTAATGTTAAATCTGGTGTGAAACAAGGATATACATTATCCCCTCTGTTATTCATTATCTATATGGATCAGATTATGAAGGAAATTGGTATTAATGATATCAAAATTGGAGATGTTAATGTCAGCTCTTTGCTTTATGCGGATGATGTTATACTTCTAAATAAATCTGTGAAACAAGTAAAACATTTCAGTTACTTAGGCACGATTTTTAGTGAAGATGGTAAATTAAATATAGAAATAGACAACAGAATCAGCAAAGCTGATATAGTGGGAAGTCAATTGAATAAATTCATATGGAATAAGAAAGAAATTAGTCGGAACACTAAATTAGCTGTATACAAGACAGTGTTCAAACCAGTTTTAATTATGGATTTGAGAGCTGGGTCAGAAGTAAAACACTTGACCAAAGACTAGAGACCACAGATATGAGAGTCCTGAGAATGATTAGAGGCGTGAACAGATGGCATCAATGGCAATATCATATTAAAAACGAGGATATTAGGAAAGAACTAGACATTGTCAGCATCCAGGAATGCATTAGCATAGCTAATCTCAGGTGGTATGGTCACTTAAACAGAATGGGCGAAGAAAGATTAGCAAAACAAGTGTTCTCTGCCAGGTTGGCAGCAAAACGACCCAGAGGAAGACCAAGATATAGGTGCATTGATATGGTACAAAGTGCTTTAGACGATAGAAATATAAGATCTGATAATATTGGAGTCTTGACAAGTAACAGACTGATTTGGAGGAAAATTGTAGATAGGAAGTTAGTAATGATGTAATTTTTTTCATGTAGTACTATCATATCCTGTACACCCCTTGAGGGTACATGGCAGGAATTTGATGATGATGATGAGAAATATAAGAGAACTAGAGCATGGTTCTGGAAATAGTAGTAGTAGATGCAGTGGATTTGAGGCTGGCATGCAGTGCAGATGAACATGACAAAATATGTAGTCGAGTTCTGCCTGCTAAAGACTAGAAAAATATCTCTCAAGAGGAATGTAAACTGATGATCCACTATGAGGATACAGACTGGAAGGAGAAAGCATGTAAAAGGAGGAAAAGAGAATTTCTAAAGTTACTGAAAAATAACTGACTCAAGCATCAAGTGATGAAAGAGAGTTGCAATGCAAGAATATTGGATATGATAACAGCATCTGAGAATCTATCTAGAAATGAGATGACTTATGCTTCTAATTGTTAAATGTGATCATGCAGTTTGACATGGCAGGGAAGTTCTGATTAATGTTAGATATACATGGAACTATAAGATGATTATGATAAACTGAGAAGGCAGCTTAAAGTAGTGTCCTGGTATGAGAAACCACATGGTAAAGAAATCAGAAGAGTATAGGATGTAGTTAAAGGATGTCTGAAGGATGCAATATCTGATTGTAACCCCACAAGTTGGGAGAATAAATTGCATGAGAATTAAATAGATGAACAATGCCGTAAAGAAAGAGCTACATAAAAGAAGAATATTTGGATCTGAAAAGGATGAGAACAAGGCTCAGGAGCAGTACAAAGATGAGGCAGGGAGAGTGATAGCCATGGTGAGTAAGGCCAAAATCAGATTTTGAAAAGAAGTCAGCTGAACAGGCCAAAGGAATTCCAATAGAATTTTATTGCTAGGTAGCAAGTAAAAGAAAGAATGACCACAGAAGAATATCCTCAAATGAATGCAGGAGAAGGAAAAGTGACAGAGATCCGTTAAAAATAACTAAGTTGTTAAATGCTCACTTCAGCAAAGTAATTTTGATGAAAACAAAGATGAAGAATAGGCAGGGTCCATGTGTCATATGTAAATTCTCCTTTGTACATGGATCAATATCAAAGAGTTGATCACAATAATTTTCAACAGAGCTTTCAAGGAGAATAACTGATGTTTTAAGAATACATGTTCTTGCAGCAATAGGAAACTACAGCAATGATGATTTCAGCTACCAACAAATTACAGAAGATTGTAGATCTAATGAATCAAAAGAATAGTGGAATTGTTCGCTATCTGAGAAGTTTTCACGAAGGCAGTAATACATCATTCCAGGTGGACACATTAGCTCTCTGAATGTTGAAGTGGATGAAAAAAAATAGAGGAAGAGGTATTAAAGCTTTTACAAGAGCTTGATTTGAATATAAAAGTTGGATTGCATGAGATATCATCACAAACGCTGAAAGAATGTGCAAAAGAGTTAGCTTGAGGAATTATGCATATGTCTCGACATGTGCATAATTCCTAACAATATACAAAGATGGGGCTAGCAATGATGAAAAATTAAAGACTACTCAGTATCTCTGTTATGGTCACCAATTTTTTGGAGAGGATGATTAGGAATCCCATCCAGTGAAGGTGAGTAACAAGGATCCTCTACAGAAAACAGTATGGATTTGTTGAAGGTAAGTCTTTAATGATGCTTTTGAATCCTGGAAAGAAACATGACAGGATTCCACATGCGAGGTTGTTATACAAACTCAAAGGGATGTGAATGAAAATAAATTTGTGATATAACTGACTGACAGGTATCAGAAAGTCAAAGGGTGCATGGAGTGCTGGGTCTAAGAGAATTAAGGTGTACCACACAGTGTTCTGTACTCAGGCCATCATTATTTTAACTTATATGTTAATGACTAAAGGAATATATCCAGTTGATTAAAGTAAATTATACTTGACAAGAAATTATATTCTTGTTTAATACTTTATCGAAGTGTAAGCAAACAAAGTTGAGAAGTGAAGTATCTTCATGATTAAGCTAAGCAATTTGTATATACACCCTCTGTCCAAAAAGAAACCGAACGTTTTGAAAATAGAAGAAACTAGTGGCACCACCTGTTATACCTTTTTGTTGTCGAAAGCAGCAACCTTCATAAGTATTGTGTCAACTGTTTATGACATTTGTTTCATTAGAAGCCGAGTTATAGTGCCAAGAGTGACAGTGTGTTTTGACAAACGATCGGAAAATGAGTTTCAGACAGAAAGCTGCGATTGACTTTTGTGTTAAACTCGGTAAACGTTTTACTGAAATGCATCAAATGCTTCAAAAAGCATATGATGATGACGAAAAGAAGCTGTGCCATCCAAAAACTGGACTAAGCGAAGTTAACATCCAAAAAGTGTTGATTTCATTAAAGAAAACCCGAAATCGTCTGTGAGATTGAAGATGAATTGGGGATTCCAAAATCAACTGTGCACAACATTTTGACCGAGAGTTTGGGCCTTCGTAAATTGAATTCGTGATTTGTTCCCCACAAGTTGACCGACGACCAAAAAACGTATCAAATTGAACATTGCAGGGACCTCATTAAAATTGCTCGTAAGGGGACTCAAACTTCCTTGAAACGATCGTTACTGGTGATGATTTGTTCCCCACAAGTTGACCGACGACCAAAAAATGTATTGAATTGAACACTGCAAGGACCTAATTAAAATTGTTCGTAAGGACTCAAACTTCCTTGAAACGATCGTTACTGGTGACGAAACATGGTGTTTTGAGTATGAGCCCGAAACAAAGTGTCAGAGTGCTGAGTGGAGACCACCAGAAGAGGGGCATCCGAAAAAAAGTTGCTTGGAGAAGTGAAAAGTAAAGACAATGCTAATTTGTTTCTACGATTCCAAGGGCATTATCCACAAAGAATATCTTCCGCCAGGCCAAACGGTCAATGGTGATTTTATCTCGAAGTTTTGAAGCGATTGATAGTGAGAATTCGTCGTGCACGACATGAATATTGTGATGACCGGCCGTTCATCAAAACACACTGTCACTCTTGGCACTATAACTTGGCTTCTAATGAAACAAATGTCATAAACAGTTGACACAACACTAATGAAGGGTGCCGCTTTCGACAACAAAAAGATACAACAGGTGGCACCACTATTTTCTTCTATTTTTGAAAAGTTTGGTTTCTTGTTGGACAGAGGGTGTAGATGTTGATTTCACATCAATTGCCTTAGTATCCCATACTATATTCAGTTATTTGCTCATGATGCTGGAGGGTGGGTGATAAGGGACATATATATGATACAGAATCCCTGGGCCGACTTGAAGAGTAATTTTATGGGCAAATATTAATGAGTGTCAGTTTCATGTCTCTAAATGTAACATTATGTATTATGGATGATGGACATTGTAGACAAAGTATTATATATAATGGGAATTTTCTGAAAGTAATCGATGAAAACTTGGGGATTATAGTGGACTATGAGTTAAAGTTTAGGGATGGCACTGCTAAGGTGGTTAAGTTATCTCATAACTGCATAGTTAAAGAGAATGCTAACTAGTAAAAATAAAAGAAATTAAAAGATATGGCCCCAAATTGGCCAAATATGGCCAATTTGGGGCCATATCTAAGATCCAGAGGCAAGTGACCTATAGTGCACATATGAGATTAATCTGAAGGAATATGGTCTTCAAGTGTGAGAAATATACATTAAAAATAAAATAAAATAAAATAAAAAAAAAAAGTTTTCAAATTAATCTGCCCACCTTGCCTCAAACATCCTCCACATTTCCTAACCCCCGCCCCCTTCAACAGCCTAACAGCAGAAGTATGGAGAACGAAGACATCCTAACATCCAAACAAGGTATGTGCAAAATTCTTCCTCTATTAGTCTGCATATATTTACCCTTAGCACGTTGACCGCCATAATGTTAAAAAATTTTGTGATCCCCAGGCCAACTTCTTTTTGTTTTACAATTTGCTGAAAGTAACATAAAATAATCATATTTTATGACTTTTTATCTATTTCATGCAGCTAAATAGATTTGTTAAGTGCGAATCACATGTGCACTGCGCGGCCTGAGAAGAATTTTTTTATTGACTGCACATGTGATTCGCACTTCACACAAGGTCAAACTTGCATATCTATGATGCATACGAACAGTTATATGCATTTAGTGTTTTGCACAGTGGAATAAATTTGTTATAGTGATAAATATTGTTATAAATTGCCCTAATATGGGAGACTACGAAAAAGAGCAACGTCATTTAGAAGACTTCATAAATGAAGTTCTATCTGATGACGAACCATACGAATATTAGTCAGAAAGTTACAATGGAAGTGATCTTAGTTCTGTGTCTTCAGATTCTGATTCTCTCATTGCTAGAAAGAGAATAAAAGAATACAACTGGTAATACCGAAGTTTTCGCTCCTAGTACATCTCAGTTTACTGCTGCTCATTCTGTAGAACAAACAATTGATGATGTTATAAGAAATCTGCATTTGACTAATGATTCTTCCTCAGATGAAATACTTGGAAATGTGAATTCAACCGACCTACAATGGAATGAAATTACATGTGATAATCTAAAACAGTTTCAGTTTGTGGATAATAATTTTGGAATAAAACAAAATGTTATTGTTTGTTGATGAAGGACTGCTGGATCTAATGGTGCAAGAAACTAACAGATATGCTCTTCAAAAACTCAGACAATTTTACCAAAAGCAAGGATAAGAAAGTGGAAAAACACAAATCCCAATGAAATGAAGATATTTTGGGGTCTGCAATTTGGTTCAGTTTAGTGCAGATGCCAAAATTAGAGTGTTATTGGTCGAATAACATCCTCTATTCTACAGAAATCAAAAAAGTTATGTCAAGGAATTGGTTCGATCTTCTTCTCAGTAACTGGCACTTCACAGACAAGGGTGGAAATACTTCTGAAATGCTTTATAAAATTACACCTCTCATAAATCATATAAGAAAAAATTTCCAGAAAAATAATGACGTCTTTGAGTAATATTTGTGTAGATGAAACTTTAGTTCCTTTCCGAGGTCGTCTTGCCTTTAGTTCAGTACATCAAGAATAAATGACACAAATTTGGTATAAAACTATTCAAATTGTGTATTGAAGATGGATATACATATGATTTCAAGATATACTGTGGTGCAGAAAAGACCAATACCACTAATAGTGTTCCAACTTCAATTGTTATGGGACTTTGTGAGAATCTACTTGACCATGGATGCACAATATATGTAGATAATTATTATACCAGTATTGAATTAGTGCACAAACTTTTGAATAGACAAACACACTTTGTAGGCACTTTGAGAAAAAATCGAAAGGGAATTCCACAGGATGTTACCCAGAAGAAATTGAAAAAGGGCGAAATAATTGGTAAAGAAAGTGACACAAGGGTGGTGGTGGTAATAAAATGGTGCGATAAACGTGGTGCTTATGTTATCAATAAAACACACAAACAAAATGAAATCTCTTACAGCAAGAAATGGTAATGAAGCGCAAAAGCCAGACGCTATTATAGACTATAACAAAAGCAAAAGTTTTATTGATCTATCCGATCAGGTAAAAGACTATGCTTCTTGTCTTCGAAGAAGTGTGAAATGGTACCGAAAACTTGCAGTTGAAATTCTTTTAGGTTCTGCTGTGGTGAACGCTTTTATAGTATATAAGCGAGTTACTGATAAAAACATTAGCATCACAGAATTTAGAGAAAAAATCGCAAAAGAGTTATTAGGAATTACACCAAAAGAAAATAATGTCACTTTGACTTCAGACAAGGAAAAACATATTTTAGAAGAGGTTGGTACCAGTAATAGGAGAAGATGTACATCTTGCTACAAAAAGTTAACCGAAGAACATAATAGAAAATATGCAACATCTAAGGCCACACAAACACGGTGGAAATGTGTTCAGTGCAAAAAATTTTACTGTGTTCACTGTTTTACTATTGTGCATACTTTGTAATTGTTTAGTAATAATTTCACCTAATTATTTTTTTTCATATCTATTTGTCTATTGTTTGTCATTTTTTGTTTATTAGTTTTTCAATTTTTTAGAAGAAAAATTTATGATTTGACACATTTATAATGACATATATTATAAATATTTAGCACCATTGTTATTGTTTTATTCAACTTTAGAAATTTGCCTAAATCAGGTAAAAATCTCTATAATAGGCCACCTGTTGTACATTTAGTTGAAATTCTACCGTGCTAACTATATAAACCTGTTTCTGTTTACCAGGCCCCACATTTCCATTACCCATAAGCATTTCATTTAGATATAAATCACGGGTGAACTACGAGGCCTGAAAGAAAAATCTTTATGCAAAGCAAATATGATTCACGCAATGCATTGAAAAAATATAGTGCGAATCGCATTTGATTCATACGGTGGTAAACATGTTAAAATACACTTATAATATCCTATGAATTCTTGAGTAAAAAGCCAATGTATTTAAAAAAAGGGACACTCCTAAATGAAAACAAGCAAAAATAGCTGTAAAAATAATAGACAGTTCAGTGAGATTCTACACCTGCCACTACATTGTCAGTCCAGATTCATTTCACTGTGAGTACCAAATGTGCACAAGAGATACCACTAGATGTTGTGAGACTGTCTATATATTCAAAGAAAGGAATGATAGGTACTTGAAGAAGGAATGATTAAAATGGCATTCCTTAATGAATTCCATCTCCATAATAACTATTAATAAAAAAGGTAAATTGACATTAAGCATAATTTTTTTTTTATTAATCATACCAGTTACCATATCCTTTAATGTACAATAAATTAGTTGTAGATAGAACTGTATGATATTTTAACCTTTCCATCATTTCTTTACAGTATGACATTTTCATATACAGTTTGTGGCTAGCTGCCCAGCTGTCATCATTTCTTCGTGTAGTAATCCCCTGATGTTTAGTATCCTTCATAAAGCTTTTCACATGTTGATTGTTTACACTATGATTTTCTTCAATAATGGTATCTGAAGCATTATGATTTGTCCTGGTAGAAAGGGGGGTATTTTCTTTGGAAGTAGCTAAAAGTTCTGTGGTAGGGTTATTGTGTTCATTACTTTGCTTATCACAGACAACTACATTATTCTCATTATTTGTCTTAGGCAATTCTGAAATATTCTCTGCACATTTTCTTACTTTCAGAATTCCTTTTATCTGAGTAAGGCAAGGGATTGCCTTAACTTTGCAAGGCACATCAGACGTAAGAAACACTATTGGCTTTTCTTGAAATCTTACTTGTTTTTTTGAGGGAAATATTTTGCTATGTACATGCTCAAGCTGATTCCCTTCTGCATGACCTACAGCAAAATAAAAAAAACACTGAATTTAGATAATTTTAAAATGCAAATGATCAAATATCACATCTATATGAGTATTTCTAAGCAGTTGTTCTCTGTCACAATAATCACATTTCCATTTACTAGATGGTTATTTGGGAAGATATTATATAATGTTAATGCAAATACACAGAAGTTTTATATCAAATAACCAACACAGCCAAGATAGGCCATTAGTGCCTATTTCTGAATCTCACTGCTCATTTACATAATTTCAGTGATTACCAGATAGATTAGATCTGCTTTCTTTTATGCAGGTAGTTTAACTCTTTCAGGGATGAATTTCTCAATGCAAGTTTATTGCATTGAGAAATTATACTTATTTTCCATGTATAAACATGGAAAATTAATACAACTAAGTTTTCTAAATTCTCAACATTTCTTAATCTTCAGGAATCGATTATGGGAAATTGCAGTTCCCAAGAATTCCTGAAAAGTTTACTTTATTGATTTAAAATTTGCAATTTCTCTCAAATAAGAATTTTTGTGTTTAACCTAGTGATAAAACAGTATAATAATGAAGTGTATATTTTAATACATATGAAAAAAAAGTAAATTTAATTAGTATTAAAATGAATTCAAAAATAACTTACAGTTTGACAATTATTAAAAAAAAAATTATACTGATACAACATATAGATAGGTAAAATATATATTTACGGAAAAACACAAAGTTTAAGATACAAGAAATTTAAAGTATGCACTAATACTGTACACAAAAACATATAAATTGCTATAAAAATTTAACATTTGCATTCATTTTTTTTTTTTGCTGTAAGTTTATTTTTCACTTCGTCAGACTATAATAAATTTAGTTTAATCCTTTATCCAAGTGTGTGCAAACAAAGTTTGCACCTGAAAGTATCTTCATGACTGGGGTAAAGTGGTACAACACCGGGCAACTCCCAGAGCTGCCAAACAGTGCGCCACCTTTTTATTAAATTACTCTGGATTTAATAAATTTAATAAAAAAGGTGGCACACCGTTTGGTAGCTCCTATAGGAGGAGATGACCTTGCTAATGCTTCTGCCTTGGTATCTCCACTTGGGCCTGGCTCCCACTGAAGAGACCTCAATAAAAGTCGAAACTAGTCTGGGTAGTGGCCCTTCCCTTAATGCATAACATTATATATATCCACAAGGAGATGTGTTGTGCATTATGGGAGATACTAAGATAGGAGTGTTGGTAGCTTGTTCCACCTTTGCAACGAGTCGCCCGGTGTTGTACCACTTTATCCCAGTCCTGAAGATACTTTCAGGCGCAAACTTTGTTTGCACACACTTGGATAAAGGATTAAACTAAATTTATTATTTGCATTCATTGTTAAAACATAATTTTAAAACACACAAATCACTGATTGCATGGTCAGAAAATCTGGACCTTCGTTTAGTTACAAATAAGCCAGAAGCATAAAAATTTCTTTTATTCTAGGTCAGTGTTTCCCAACGTGTGGGCATATGTTCTGCAGGAGGGCAATTAGAAAATGATGTTGTATTCGTCACCTCATCACTGATATACTCAAAAAACTCACCGGCGATAAATTGTCGATGTTGCAACCCTGACTTTCCGAGAAAAAAAGCTGACATCACTAGTACAGCAGTCAACATAAATACAGTATCAAGAAGAACTCTCAGAAAAGCAAAATGATGAGTCTATTAGAAATTTATTTACCATAAAAGGAACAATGGCATGGCTTTCTGACGAGACAGAAACAAAATACCGAAATTCAACTAGTTTTGCAAAAAAAAATCGTTGCACTTTCAATCGTCATATTTAGTTGAATGTGGCTTTAGTACTGTAAATAACTTCTACTGAAAAAAAGAAATCATCTGGATATCACAAACCATGGGGATTTGAGATTGAAAATGACTAAATTAGTACCTCAAATAAAAACTCTTTGCAGCAGACATCAAGGTCAAGGATCGCATTAACTTGGATTTTATTTTCCCGAGTTCAGTTCAATTTATGTTTTATAATATACAAAGTGTAATATAAAATTTATATTCATCGAAGAAAGTCAAATTAAAAACAGTTTTACCTATGTACCTTTTTAATTTAAAGTACACATTTATATTATACTTTTTCAGAACTTGGCGGGAGCATCAAAATCTTGAGACGTTGAGGTGGGGCAAGATCCAAAAAAGGTAGGAAACACTGTTCTGGGTTGATGTAAGTCTAACCGTAAATAGCACATTTAATAGAATTTTCAGGTTCAGTGTCTACATGTCCCTTTGTATAAATTAATTCACTTCTTTCTGATGAAAATACAGTCACCCCTTGACATAAGTCCATTTGAGTTACATCCGTTCGAAGATACGTCTGTGATCCCATAAGGGAATAAATAACATTTTTGGCTATACTTACAAACAAGACGCAAGCAAGTGTAAAGTAAAAAGGTTTTTATTTAGCAACGATCATCATGCACAGTGGCAACAGCACATTCAGCAGCAACTTCCCTCGGCAGTCACCACGTGTCTTCAACAGTTCCTATTGATTTTGTGTTTGAGAAATAGGTTATTTCTGTATTTATTGTTAAATATTTTGCAATGTTTTGTGCAACATTGCCCCTACACACCCAATCAAAAAAAAACAATTGATCTTGAAACAAAGTTGCAAGTCATAAAGCAACACAAAGCTAGTAAGCCCATCAATGTGATTGCACATGACTTCAGATGGTCTCATTCTACAGTGATGACCATTTTGAAAAATAAGGATAAAATCATAAAGGCTGCTTCCATTAAATCGACAATAGTGACAAAGCTAAGACAAGGTCCTATGTGATATGGAAAAGCTACTTGCATCATGGATAGAGGACCTGAACCAAACGTGCATATCCCTTAGCACTATGACCATAACCGCTAAGGCACTAAATCTCTTCAACATGTTGAAGAACTCAATTACGACTACTAATTCAACGCTCCTTTCAGTTGGTTCATGAGAGTCATGTAGTGTTTTGCGCTGCATAATGTGAAAATGTATGGTGAATCTGCAAGTGCCGATGAGAAGGCTGCTAAAGAGCTTGTGGAGAAATTGGATAAAATTATTACGGAGAAATGTTTTGCCATAGCAAATATTTAATATGGATGAGACCTCCTTGTTTCAGAAAAAAATGCCCGAGTGGACAAAAAGCTAAAATCTATGTCTGGTTTTGAAGCTCTTAAAGATCGTATTACAATTCTGTTAGGGGATAATGTGGCTAGATATAAACTGAAACAATCTGCGATATGGCACAGTGAGAATCCATGAGCCATTGAAAACATTAGGAAGCATACTCTTCCAGTTCATTATCAGAGCAATAAGTAGTTGCGGATGACTCAAAAATTGCTTGCGAATGCCTTAATCAACTGTTATGCAAGTGAACTGGAAAGCTATTGTGTGAAAGAAAATGTAGAATTTAAAATTTTATTAATTCTAGATAATGCTACAGTCATCAGTCTTAGAACGATGATCTTCATCACGTTTAAGGTCATGTTTCTCCCTCTAAACACTACTTCATTGATCCAACAGATGGATCAGGGAGTTCTTGCAGTGTTTCACATTTCTGCCACTAAACGAAATGACCAGACTCTCATGCAATTCTGGAAAGCATTCAATATTTACCATGCAATTAAAAATATTGCTGTGGCTTGGGATGAAGTGACCTCTCAATATATGAGTGGCATATGGAAAAGACATTAAAAAGGTTTGTGCACAATTTTGAAAGTTTTGGAAAAAATGAAAACCTTTGTAAATTGAGTGAAGAAACAGTGAGCCTAGCAAACAATCTGAATCTTAAAGTGAATGATGATGACATAGTTCAACTCATAGAAAGTGCCCCTGAAGAGTTGACCCTCCAGTTCAACGAAGAATTGGTCGAACTGGAGGAACAATGTGTTCCTCCAGTTCGACCTCCAGTTCCTCCAGAAGAGGAAGAACAAGAAAAGGAAGAGGGAAAAGAGAAACAAGAAAAGCTAGTCAAACAATTTACAGTGAAAGGTCTTGCAGAAATGTTCTCTGCAATTAGTGATGTTCTCAAAATGGCTAAAGACATGGATCCCAATTTTGAACGTGACTTATTAGAAGAAACGAAAGTACATGATGCATTTGCTTGCTAAAAACAAATTTATGGTGAAAAGAAAAAGAAAAGGAATAAGCAAAGCACACTGGGCATTTTCATCAAAAAAACAAAGGTTACGGCAGAAGAGCCGCAGCCTGGTCCTTCACATAGGGAAGGTAATGAAGATGTAATTGTGAAAGAAGATTTGGGTGATTATTCTCCTGATTTATAGTGGAAGTAACACACAGCACAGTTTTATAATAAGGTTTAATAATTAAAATGACAATATACTTACTACAGTTAAGTCCCTAACCCCCACAACTCTGTTGATTTAATGTATCGACTTACGTCCTGCTGGATGGAATGGAATCCCGACGTAAGTTGAGGGATGACTGTACCTTGTTTGGTAATCATGCCATTGAAATGAATACATCTCCTACTAGTTCTGTTTGAATCTACTTCTAATTCTCCAAGTCCATAATTTTTCCATTTCTTCATTTGTAATGTTTTCTATTTCAAACTCTTCAAATGAAGTACACTTTTCTTGGAAAATTCATTCCATTATCAATTACACAGATTGCATAATTTCACTTATCAAAAGAAATATATTCATCATTAACCTTGTTTAAACAATTTTGTTTATTCAAATATTTAATAAGTGATACTAAGACTTGACATTTAAAAAGTTACTGTTTATTGTTTTTCAAAAGCTTATTACTCAAAACAGAATTTTGTTTTTCCAGATTACAAAAGAAGAATTAAAAATTCTTTTGCCTGTAAGTAGATTTGTGTCAGATTGTTTAGTGCTTCAATTGCAATGGTTTTAAATGATTTGATATATTTTCAGCAACCTTTGAATACTCCACCTTCCATAAATAGGAGAGCTTTAATTCTTGCCTTGCAAAACAATTATTACCAGTTTTAAAATCCTATCAATCATACTTTCCAGCACATTCTAACATATTTTTCAATATAAAATAACTTGTATCCTTTTTTTTTATTCTTTATTATATTTTTTTTTAAATATAAATTTCTATAAATATACATTTTCCACATTATCAGAATCTAAAACATCATTTTCTTCATCATTATTATTCAGATTCAACATAGTCTTCCTTTTGCCTTTAATTACGAGCATTACTATTGCTACCTTTCAAATTTTTTGACAAAATGCTTTTATCACAGGAAAATGAAATGTGTAATGGTAACACAACTGTTGAAAGGGCAGAGATAATTTTCTTAATTTTTTCATAACTGGAGAGTCACTAGTAGCTGTTGCATCTGTTGCAAAAGAAATCGCGTAGAACTCCAATCTTTCTTTAACTAAAGAATAGCCCTTTTCTGCAGAACGAGTACCACAAATTATTATTAAACCAAGATTTCATGAATCATCCTTGTAATATATATATGTTAAAGATACCAAGCAATTTTATAAGCTAGGTTTTAATCCTTTTTCCCAAGTAAGCAAACAGACAAGTCAGTAAAGTTTGCGCCTGCACGTAGTGGAAGTCTGAAGCAACTTGTGGTAAAGGTGGAGTAAGCTCCGATCTATATCTACATATATATATATATATATATGAAAGCTCATGTGTCTTCAGTTTTTATTATGGTCCATTCATCTATAGAAATGCTCATTTTTTTTTTTAATTTTTACATTTTATATTCTTAAAAAGCATATTAAAAAAAAAAAAAAAAATCAGCTAACGCCTTTTTATTCCCGTATACGGGAGTAGGCGAGGCCATTTAGCCCTATCTAACTTTTGGAGACTGAGTGGGCAGTTCAATCTCCACTGGTACCCAATCAGAGACAGATGGCCCAAGGCTATCACTAATTAAGCGGTACGCAGTGAAGAGAGACGGCTCAAATGTGCTGTCATCTCGTGGTCCCTAACCCTAACACAATATATTTAATGTCTGAAATAATGTGGGTTCTACGGTCGATTTTCTTGAGTTTACAGGACAAAAAACCCGAGTTTCCGGGAGGAAAAACCTGCTCGCCCGTGCCAGAGATCGACTAACTCGGGAACCGGTCGAAAAAAGGCTTAGAAAAATTTCCTCTAGTCGCCGACTAGACTCGAAACCAAGCCTTCCTTCGTGCGGCCAAGCGCGGTGGTGTGCAAACGCCACATCCACTGAGCTACACAGGCTCTTAAAAAGCATATATTAATGCCATAATAGATAATGGATTTTTCATTAACTGCAGGCTTCTTTTAGAGAAACTTTTTTTGCAAAATAAAATCTCTCTTCATGATAGTATTTGCAGAAATCCCATCTACCGCTGCAAATTTAGCTGCATCTACAAACATTGTAATGCTGCTTTTTTTTTTTTTTGGAAGCAAATGGCAATTGCATATAGTCTTTCTCTATTTTCATGCCATGAATATGTTGAGATGGGTGTACAGGATATGACAATAATACATGAAAAATTTACATCATTACTAACTTCCTATCTACAATTTTCCTCCAAATCAGTCTGTTACTTGTCAAGAGTCCAACATTATCAGATCTTATATTTCTATCGTCTAAAGCACTTTGTACCATATCCATGCACCTATATCTTGGTCTTCCTCTGGGTCGTTTTGCTGCCAACCTGGCAGAGAACACTTGTTTTGCTAATCTTTCCTCTCCCATTCTATTTAAGTGACCATACCACCTGAGATTAGCTCTGCTAACGCATTCCTGGATGCTGACAATGTCAAGTTCTTTCCTAATATCCTCATTTTTAATATGATATTGCCATTGATGCCATCTGTTCACGCCTCTAATCTTTCTCAGGACTCTCATATCTGCGGTCTCTAGTCTTTGGTCAAGTGTTTTACTTCTGACCCAGCTCTCAGATCCATAAGTTAAAACTGGTTTGAACACTGTCTTGTATAATTTTTGGAAAATTTCATGCTGCCTGAAGATCCAATAAACAAGTGAATGTCAGAGGTGACAAACTGTCAACCACCCAAAGACATTCAAAGAAAGATCCATGTCCATAGTGGGATTGAAACCCATAGCTGGTTGGTTGGAGATTGAGGATATCATCTAACCGGTCAAATAAGCTGAAAGGTTGTTTAACTTGTAACTGTTGTTACAAGTTAGCATGGAGCAAGGTTATCATCATCATCATCAAATTCCTTCCATGTACCCTCAAGGGGTGTACAGGATATGACAGTACTACATGAAAAAATTACATCATTACTAACTTCCTACCTACAATTTTCCTCCAAATCAGTCTGTTACTTGTCAAGACTCCAACATTATCAGATCTTATATTTCTATCGTCTAAGGCACTTTGTACCGTATCAATCCACCTATATCTTGGTCTTCCTCTGGGTCGTTTTCCTGCCAACCTAGCAGAGAACACTTGTTTTGCTAATCATTCCTCTCCCATTCTATTTAAGTGACCATACCACCTGAGATTAGCTCTGCTAACGCATTCCTGGATGCTGGCAATGTCAAGTTCTTTCCTAATATCCTCATTTTTAATATGATATTGCCATTGATGCCATCTGTTCACGCCTATAATCTTTCTCAGGACTCTCATATCTGCAGTCTCTAGTCTTTGGTCAAGTGTTTTACTTCTGACCAAGGTCTCAGATCCATAAGTTAAAACTGGTTTGAACACTGTCTTGTATACAGCTAATTTAGTGTTCCGACTAATTTCTCTCTTATTCCATATGAATTTATTCAATTGACTTCCCACCATACCAGCTTTGCTGATTCTGTTGTCTATTTCTATATTTAATTTACCATCTTCAGTAAAAATTGTGCCTAAGTAGCTAAAATGTTTTACTTGTTCCACAGGTTCTCCATTCACAACACAGTTGACATTTTCAATGATTCTGTCTATTTTCGTTGTCTTTTTATTGCTGACCTTCATACCATATCTATTACAACAGCTATTCAATTTAATCAGAGAATCTTGCAGACTTGTAGCGGATTTATTTAGAAGTATAACATCATCCGCATAAAGCAAAGAGCTGACATTAACATCTCCAATTTTGATATATGGTTTAATACCACATTCCTTCATAATGTGATCCATAAAGAAAATGAATAACAGAGGGGATAATGTACATCCTTGTCTCACACCAGATTTAACATTAAACCATCTTCCTGTACTTCCTTCAATTCTAACTGCTGACTTACAACTCAAATAAAGACTAAGTATTGCTTGATATAATGCCCCATTGACACCATATAACTGCAGCGTATTGAATAGCTTCTGTCTTGGCACCTTGTCATATGCCTTTTCAAAATCGACAAAACTTAAATACAGATCTTTGTTATATTCCCATGCTTTCTCGACTATTTGTCGTAAAGTGAAGATCTGATCCTGACAGCCTCTATTTGGCCTGAATCCAGCTTGTTCTTCACCAAGCTTTTCTTCCACAATTCTTCTCAACCGTTTCTCAAGTATACTTGCATAGATCTTGCCAGGAACACTCAGTAGGGAAATACCTCTGTAATTCTCACATTCAGTTTTATTTCCCTTTTTATATATGGGTACTATGAGAGCTCTACTCCAATCATCGGGAATTCGTCCCTCTGTCCAGGCTTTCTGAACTATGAAGTGCAGCCACTGTAAGACTCTTATACCACCATACTTCAGCATTTCTGGTCGAATATCATCTACTCCTGCTGCCTTTCCACATTTCAAGCCTTTGATGGCTTTTTCTACTTCAAGTATGGATATGCAATCCTGACTGCATGCCTGGTCAGTGTTTTTTATCACTGTGCTGTCATCACTGCTTGTTTCATTTAGCAGTTTTTCAAAGTACTCCATACTTCAAGGATATCTTTTTCTCCTGTTTTCATGTCACCTTTATCATCTCTAATTCCTTTTACAGCACTCTTTCCTCCATTCCTAAGCTTCTTCAACAACCTCCAGAATATTTTGCCACCTTCTTGATATTTATTTTCTATATTCTTGCCAAAGTCCTCCCATGACTTTTGTTTAGCTAGTTTTACACACTATTTAGCTTTCTTACATTTATCTCTGTATTCTGTAAGCGTAAAAGGTGACTTATTTGCCAGTAACTTTTGATATGCTTTCTTCTTTTACTTCACTGCCTGTTTAACTTCCTGTGTCCACCAGGGAGTTCTGATTTTTTTATCCTTGCACACAACCTCACCACTGCCTCTCTCATAGAAACCGAATTTGTGATAGATTGCTGCTTGCTAACAGATGGCATGGAGATTTCTGTCTGCCATATGTTATGGTTTTGTATTACAAAGAGATCATGAAATAAAATTTACAATAATAACATTATTTAACAAAATATATGCTGATTTACATAAAGGAATTACATAATCGGGTTTCCCTGCTCTACAGACAGCAAAAAAAGAGAAAATTCTAAGCTGTTCAAAGATCCAAATAAACAAGTAAGTGTCAAGGGTCAAAGCTGTATAACTGAGAGGAGACCTCCACATAGCCTTTAAAGGAATGCGGAGAACCGACCAGGGCTTCTGACCTAATGTCCAATCCTCACCTTCTCGTGGTGCACCCTGTTGGGTATCTACTTTGATACTGAACGAACGAGGATGGGCTGGCAATTTGGGATTTAGCCGACCAAATTGTATTCTTATTGGTTAAACCAAAATAAAAAATGATGGTACAACATGACAAAATTTCATGCCGGCTGGGGCATCGCCCGGTTAAACAAGGCCCCCGTTGTTTTCACCAGGGAACCAGGGCGAACAGCGAAAAGTCAGCTACTGGAACAAATCTGAAAACAAACCCCAACTCAACATTACCAGTGTTAAAGATCGGTACTATCAATGTAAGAAGCCTGAATGGCAAAGAAATGGAGCTAGCTGAGGAATTAGATAAGTACCAGATCGACATAATAGGGGTGACTGAAACAAAAAAGACCAAAACTGGTGAGATCTTTCTGAGCAATAAATACAAAATGTGATATTCAGGCAATGACAATCAGGGAAAAGAAGGAGTAGCCATAGTATTCAACACAAAATATGAGGCTAATCTTGAATGGCAGTCAGTCTCAAGTAGAGTAATGTGGGCAAATATGAGAATGGGGAACTGGACAATGAGACTTATTTGTGCCTATGGTCCCACAGAAGGTTCTACTAAGGTAGAAGTGGAGGAATTTTTTGACGCTTTAGAAAAAGCAACCGACACAGTGAAAAAGGAAAAGTTGGTCCTTGTTGGGGATCTAAATAGCAGAGTAGGAAATGATTGTGAGACATATAAAAATATTTTGGGAAAATTTGGAGAAAAGAGCAAAGCTAATAATAATGGCAAATATCTGTTGGATTTCTGCTCAGGACATGGACTGGTTATTACTAACACCATGTTCCAACATAAAAATGTGCACAAATTCACATGGAGAGAAGAAGCTAGGAATAAGAAAAGTTTCATTGACTATGTTATTGTTGATAGTGATGTTTTCTCCCTGGTGCAGGACACCAGAGTGTACAGAGGATTTGAAATTGGAAGTGATCACTATTTAGTCTTAAGCAGGATAAAATTGAATTTCATATTGAAAAGAATAAGCGAATAAAAGTTGAGCAGCTCTCAGATGTGAACTGTAGACTAAAATACAGAAAGATTAATGAAAAGAAAATGAAAAAGTTTGAGAACAGGAATCAAACCTTGGAGATTCAGTGGCAAACTCTGAAGAAAACATTGATTGATTCTGCCAGAGAGGCATGTGGTGAGGTTGTCTGCAAAGATAAAAAAATCAGAACTCCCTGGTGGACACAGGAAGTTAAAGAGGCAGTGAAGGAAAAGAAGAAAGCATATCAAAAGTTCCTGGCAAATAAGTCAGCTTTTACTTTTACAGAATACAGAGACAAATGTAAGAAAGCTAAACAGTGTGTAAAACTAGCTAAACAAAAGTCATGGGAGGACTTTGGCAAGAATATAGAAAATAAATATCAAGAAGGTGGCAAAATATTCTGGAGGTTGTTGAAGAAGCTTAGGAATGGAGGAAAGACTGCTGTAAAAGGAGTTAGAGATGATAAAGGTGACATGAAAACAGGAGAAAAAGATATCCTTGAAGTATGGAGTAATTACTTTGAAAAACTGCTAAATGAAACAAGCAGTGATGACAGCACAGTGATAAAAAACACTGACCAGGCATGCAGTCAGGATTGCATATCCATACTTGAAGTAGAAAAAGCCATCAAAGGCTTGAAATGTGGAAAGGCAGCAGGAGTAGATGATATTCGACCAGAAATGCTGAAGTATGGTGGTATAAGAGTCTTACAGTGGCTGCACTTCATAGTTCAGAAAGCCTGGACTGAGGGACGAATTCCCGATGATTGGAGTAGAGCTCTCATAGTACCCATATATAAAAAGGGAAATAAAACTGAATGTGAGAATTACAGAGGTATTTCCCTACTGAGTGTTCCTGGCAAGATCTATGCAAGTATACTTGAGAAACGGTTGAGAAGAATTGTGGAAGAAAAGCTTGGTGAAGAACAAGCTGGATTCAGGCCAAATAGAGGCTGTCAGGATCAGATCTTCACTTTACGACAAATAGTCGAGAAAGCATGGGAATATAACAAAGATCTGTATTTAAGTTTTGTCGATTTGGAAAAGGCATATGACAAGGTGCCAAGAGAGAAGCTATTCAATACGTACGCTGTATGCAGTTATATGGTGTCGATGGGGCATTATATCAAGCAATACTTAGTCTTTATTTGAGTTGTAAGTCAGCAGTTAGAATTGAAGGAAGTACAGGAAGATGGTTTAATGTTAAATCTGGTGTGAGACAAGGATGTACATTATCCCCTCTGTTATTCATTATCTATATGGATCACATTATGAAGGAAAGTGGTATTAAACCTGATATCAAAATTGGAGATGTTAATGTCAGCTCTTTGCTTTATGCAGATGATGTTATACTTCTAAATAAATCCAGTACAAGTCTGCAAGATTCTCTGATTAAATTGAATAGCTGTTGTAATAGATATGGTATGAAGGTCAGCAATAAAAAGACAAAGACAATGAAAATAGGCAGAATCATTGAAAATGTCAACTGTGTTGTGAATGGAGAACCTGTGGAACAAGTAAAACATTTCAGTTACTTAGGCATGATTTTTACTGAAGATGGTAAATTAAATATAGAAATCGACAACAGAATCAGCAAAGCTGGTATGGTGGGAAGTGAATTGAATAAATTCATATGGGATAAGAGAGAAATTAGTCGGAACACTAAATTAGCTGTATACAAGACAGTGTTCAAACCCGTTTTAACTTATGGATCCGAGAGCTGGGTCAGAAGTAAAACACTTGACGAAAGACTAGAGACCGCAGATATGAGAGTCCTGAGAAAGATTAGAGGCGTGAACAGATGGCATCAATGGCAATATCATATTAATGAGGATATTAGGAAAGAACTTGACATTGTCAGCATCCAGGAATGCGTTAGCAGAGCTAATCTCAGGTGGTATGGTCACTTAAATAGAATGGGAGAGGAAAGATTAGCAAAACAAGTGTTCTCTGCCAGGTTGGCAGGAAAACGACCCAGAGGAAGACCAAGATATAGGTGGATTGATACGGTACAAAGTGCCTTAGACGATAGAAATATAAGATCTGATAATGTTGGAGTCTTGACAAGTAACAGACTGATTTGGAGGAAAATTGTAGATAGGAAGTTAGTAATGATGTAAATTTTTCATGTAGTACTGTCATATCCTGTACACCCCTTGAGGGTACATGGCAGGAATTTGATGATGATGATGATGATGTGTCATAGGTGACAGACTAACAACCATCCTAAGACATTCAAGAAAGAATGTTTGAATCCCATAGTGGGATTCAAACTCGCAGCTGTGTGAGCTGTGTGTTTGAGTGTGAGGATATTATTTAACCTATCAAACAAGCTGAAAGGTTGTTTAACTTGTAACTGTTGTCAAACAAAATATCAAAAAAATCATGTAAAAGAATAACAGGATCATTTCAGTAAGACTTATTTACATTTTCATTCTGCTTCTTTGATATGATTTATGTCAATCTTTCATCATCATTTCCTTTAAATAAAACTGTTATATCACCCCAGTGGTAACATCAGTGTGTGTGGAGGGGGGGGGGGGGGGAGAAAGAGAGAAGGAAGATGGGTCAACAATAATGCAAGGTTATCATAGAAACAGGATTTGTGATACATTGCTGCTTGACTAACAGATTTCTGTCTGCCATATGTTATAGTTTTGTATTACAAAGAGATCATGAAATAAAACTTACAATAATAACATTATTTAATAAAATAGATTATTATGTTCTACGGCCTTTTTTTCCACTTTTAAACAAACTGTTTGTTCCCTCCATAATGTTAGCTTTGGTTTTCAGTTTTAGTACCCATAACAAAAACTACTGACACACCTAGTCTTTCTTGACTATTATAATATTTGTAAAGTGCCATTTAACATAGAAAAGGACTAACTAGTGGTTAGTAATTAGATGGTATCAAACATGGATTAAATGCTGGATGAGAGAAATAACTCATCTCTAAACTTCGATTTTTTTTATTTGCATTCAAACTACTTATGTGGTGTGGAATTATCTTGCTGGAAAAGAACCTGCATTTGTGTGACCAGTGCTAGGTAATACTATGCATAAATAGAAACACTTACATAGCTGATGACAACAGAGGTTGTCACTTACAGCATGTCAGAACCAACAAAAAGAAAGGGAGATCACAAGAAATAGCATATGTAAATAAATTATTAAATACACTTGAGAGACCATGTATTAAAATGCAGAGAATAAGCATGCTGGTGGCTTTCACTGGGTGATGAAATTCATCAATCATCTAAAGACATTTAGAAACATACAAATCTGCAATTGGATTTAAAACTCACAGCCTACTGACAATAGTGGACCAGCTATCCACTTGATCCAACAGGCTGGCTATCCAATTAAACTGACCAGATGGCCAACAAACAAAAAATGAATGCTATGAAGTATTCACAATACTATGGTCACTGCCTTCTAATGTACTCATTATTATTATTATTATACAGGTATCTCCAGAGCCTGTGTAGCTCAGTGGAAGTGGCACTTGTACTCCATGTTGCTTGACCACATGAAGAAAAATTTCAGTTCAAATCTAGTCACCAACTAGAGGAACATTTTCTAAGCTTTTTTTTCGACTGGTTCCCGAATGAGTCGATCTCTGTCATGGGCAAGCTAGTTTTTTTCTCTTGGAAACATGGATTTTTCGTCCCATAAACTCAAGAAAATTGATCGCCGTTCGGCAATCAATTTTCTTGAGTTTGCAGACATTAAAAATGTTGTGTAGGGTTAGGGATACGAGATGGCGGCACTTGTTAGCCATGTCTTCACTGCATGCCACTTAATTAGTGATAGACTTGGGCCAGCTGTCTCTGATTGGCCACCAGGAGATTGAACTGCCCATTCAGTCTCCAAAAGTTAGATAAGACTAAAACAGTCTCATCTACTCCCTATATGGGAATAAAAAGCATTAGCTAATTTTTTTTTTTTTTAAATCTCCATAGAGTGAGAAAAGAAGAGAGAGAGAGAAGAGCACTCATGAATAGGCTCGACTGTAGTCCTCCTCTGGACAGTATTAAGAATTTTTAGAGATCTGTAGTTAGTGGCTGAAGTTGTGAAAAGAAATAATATCATGTGAGAAAAGGAAGCCTTTTTTTCTTATTTAAAGGAAATGAGGAAAGTACTAATGTGCACATGCCAGGCATGGTTAAAAGTATGTATGTATGTATATATATGGAGTGAATGAACAGATATGAATTTACTGCCATAAAACATTTTTGAAAAGAATTTCTTCATATTTTCAAATGTTTCTTAATAAAATTGAATATTTGAATTATGCTATAATTAATGGCAACTATTTAAAAATACATAAAATAAATTAAATTCATAAGTAATAAAAAGAAACTTACTTGACTCCACAAATATATTCGAAACTTCAATCTTGTTCTTTAATTTGGGTATAAAACTTCTTTTTGTAGACAGTTTTTGCAAGTCTAGGTTACATGTCACACTGTGTAAATAATGGCTATCATTAATCTGGCTTTTTTCTTTAGATTCTTGATCTATTAAGAAGTCATTATTCTCTTGCCTTTTCCTTTTAACTTTGACCTTGTTCTTTAATTTGGGTATAAAACTTCTTTTTGTAGACAGTTTTTGCAAGTCTAGGTTATCTGTCACACTGCATAAATTATGGGTATCATTAATCTGGCTTTTTTCTTTAGATTCTTGATCTATTAAGAAGTCATTATTCTCTTGCCTTTTCCTTTTCTTTCCATTTATATGATAAACAGTTTTTTTTAATGATAATTCACACTCCACATGTTTTCTCTTTATTTTAATAGTATGTGTAGTTGTTTTACAGATGTTATTTCTCTCAGCTGAAAAATCTTTTAACCTAGATTTTAATAGTTCTCTTTGCTTGCTTTGATTTACTTCTTTTTGTTTAAAATGGCTATTTACAGGAACACTATGATCATTTAGTTCTGCTTTCTCACCTTTAATTTTCTTTTGTTTTATCACTAAACTGTTTTCCTGTAAATAATGATGATTCAGTAATACGTTAGCATCATTATCTTCAGATGTAACTGGAATATTCAATCCTGATGCTGGCATTAATACACCATTATCTGTCCTTCTTTTCTTGCTGGTTTTCAAGGAACAGCATAATGAATTGGAAATGGCACTCACACTGGAATTACTTATGGTAGTCGCATCTCCTTTTAATGATTCACTAGTACAAGAATCCACTATTAAATGTTTATCTCTTTTTTGATTCTCCTTTAATTTCAAATGGTGTACAGTTTGAGAAGACTTTGCGATGTGCTGACTAAAGTGAACCTTTGGTTCATCATAATGGCTAGAAACTTCTGTAAAACAAATATTACATGAATTAAAATTAAAAGTTAGATTAGAATAACAACAATGTAAAATTCAACATAAAAAAGTACTTTTAACAGTTTACATTTAGAACATTGTATATTAAGATAATCACACCCATGAATGCACTATTACTAAAGTACACTCTACAGTGTTTTTTCCAACTTTTTTTGACCACAACACCACAATAAGAAATGCATTGTGACTCAGTATGTGCGCGTGCGTGCGTGCGTGCGTGCGCGCGTGCACACGCACACACACACATTATTGTCATCATCAATCTCCTGACTGTAACCCTAATGGTTGTTCAGGTTATTATGACAGCACTACATGATTAAGTTTACATTATTATTAATCTATCCACAATTTTCTTCCAAATTAGTCTATTAAATGGAAGTACTCCAATATTGTAACATTTCATTCTTCTAAGGCAGTTCTGACTGAAGCAATTCACCTAGACCTTGGTCTTTCTCTGGGTCTCTATCCTGTCATCTTAGCATCAAACATCTGTTTTGCTAACCCTTCTTCACCCATTCTATTCAAATGGCCATACCACCTTAGATTAGCTTTGCTTATACATTCTTCTTCTTATTATTATTAGTATTATTATATCAAGACCCCCCATGGAGTCAGAGACTCATCTAGGAGGTCGTTTTGTCATACACATAGCTCATCATACCGTGCCTTAAACACACGCAAATTCTCTGCAGACACCACACTCTCAGGTAAGGCATTCCAATCATTCACAACTTTGCATGCAAAAAAAACCTGCTTCTCACATCCTCCTTATAGAGCTTCCAGGGATGACCTCTGGTTCTCCCCTGATCTTCCACTGTTTTCTGTAAAAACCTCTCCAACATTAATCTATGACAACCCCTTACTAACTTGTAGGCCTCTATCATATCACCCCTCTTTCTCCTATCCACTAGACTCTGTAAATTGCATCTTCTCAACCTTTCCTCATATTTGACATTCCACAGATCAGAAACTACTTGAGTAAGTCGCCTCTGGACCCATTCCAACACCTCTTCATCCTTTTGAAAACCAGGTGACAATCTGTGCATGCACAGTAGTCCATGTGTGGCCTAATCAAAGCCCTATACAATGAAACAAGAATCTCCTTATTTCTATAAGTCATTGTCCTCTGCATCATTTCCAGAATTCTTTGCGTTGTTCTCAAAATTTTGGCAATGTGTCCCATAAACTTCAGATCCTTATCCACTATCACCACCTCCAACAATACATCCCCACTAAGCATAAATTCCACATCCCATCTGTTTCTCAAATTTTAAAACCTTACATTTTGCAACATTGAACTCGCATTCCCGTTCACTCAATTTATTCAAGTCTTCTTGTAAGGCCACAAAACATCTTCTCTACTCTTCATAATTCGTCCCAACTTTGCATGATCTGCAAACTGAATATCCCCATTCAAATCTTAGCCAATGTCATTAATATACAGGTTAAACAGCAACATCCCTAAAACAGATCCCTGAGGCATATCACTAGTGACTTTCCTCTTCCGAGAAACTGTTCCCCCATTCACAACTTGTTGATACCTATCAGATAGCCAGTTTCTAATCCATTGCACTAATCTAATATCCAACCCCATCCGCTCTAGTTTAGCTATCAACTTATAATGTGGTAATCTATCAAAAGCCTTTGCAAAATCAAAGTATACTACTGCGTATCCCTCTCCCCTGTCCAAGAAAGCCGTCACCTTATTATAATAAGTAAGTAGATAACTAAAACATGACCTCCCTTTAGCAAATTCATGCTGTCCATCAAAGATAATACCATTGTTGTCAACCCAATTCTGAATCCTAGTGCTCACCAACTTCTCCAACAACTTAACCACAACACCCAACACACAGATAGGCCTATAATTTGATGCTTGAGTTCTATTATATCCCTTAAGAAAATGGCACAATCTTGCCCTCCTTCCACTCCTTTGGAACTCAACCCAGTGCAACTCATATTAAAATATATGTCAAGGCAGATGTCAACTCCCTGGCACATTCCTTCAAAATACATCATCATCAAATTCCTGACATGTACCCTCAAGGGTTGTATATCATAACAGGATATGAGAGTACTACATGAAAAATTTACATCATTCCTAACTTCCTATCTACAATTTTCCTCCAAATCAGTCTGTTACTAGTCAAGACTCCAACATTATCAGATCTTATATTTCTATCGTCTAAGGCACATTGTACCGTATCAATCCACCTATATCTTGGTCTTCCTCTCGGTTTTTTTCCTGTCAACCTCACAGAGAACACTTGTTCTGCTTATCTTTCCCTGCCCATTCTGTTTAAGTGACCATACCACCTGAGATTAGCTCTGCTAACGCATTCCTGGATGCTGACAATGTCAAGTTCTTTCCTAATATCCTAATTTTTAATATGATATTGCCATTGATGCCACCTGTTCATGCCTCTAATCTTTCTCAGGACTCTCATATCTGCGGTTTCTAGTCTTTGGTCAAGTGTTTTATTTCTGACCCAGCTCTCAAATCCATAAGTTAAAACTGGTTTGAACACTGTCTTGTATACAGCTAATTTAGTGTTCCGACTAATTTGTCTCTTATTCCATATGAATTTATTCAATTGACCGCCTACCATACCAGCTTTGTTGATTCTGCTGTCTATTTCCATATTTAATTTACCATCTTCAGTAAAAATCGTGACTAATTAGCTGAAATGTTTTACTTGTTCCACAGGTTCCTCATTCACAACACAGTTGACATTTTCAACAATTCTACCTATTTTTATTGTCTTTGTCTTTTTAATGCTGACCTTCATACCATATCTATTACAACAGTTATTCAATTTAGTCAGGGAATCTTGAAAACTTGTAGCGGATTTATTTAGAAGTATAACATCGTCCGCATAAAGCAAAGAGCTGACATTAACATCTCCAATTCTGATATCATGTTTAATATCACTTAACTTCATAATGTGATCCATATAGATAATGAATACAGAGGGGATAATGTACATCCTTCTCTCACACCAGATTTAACATTAAACCACCTTCTGTACTTCCTTCAATTCTAACTGCTGACTTACAACTCAAATAAAGACTAAGTATTGCTTGATATAATGCCCCATTGACACCATATAACTGCAGCGTATTGAATAGCTTCTCTCTTGGCACCTTGTCATATGCCTTTTCCAAATCGACAAAACTTAAATACAGATCTTTGTTATATTCCTATGCTTTCTCGAATATTTGTCGTAAAATGAAGATCTGATCCCGACAGCCTCTATTTGGCCTGAATCCAGCTTGTTCTTCACCAAGCTTTTCTTCCACAATTCTTCTCAACCGTTTCTCAAGTATACTTGCATAGATCTTGCCAGGAACACTCAGTAGGGAAATACCTCTGTAATTCTCACATTCAGTTTTATTTCCATTTTTATATATGGGTACTATTAGAGCTCTACTCCAATCATCGGGAATTTGTCCCTCTGTCCAGGCCTTCTGAACTATGCAGTGCAGCCACTGTAAGACTTTTACCACCATACTTCAGCATTTCTGGTGGAATATCATCTACTCCTGCTGCCTTTCCACATTTCAAGCCTTTGATGGCTTTTTCTACTTAAAGTATGGATATGTATTCCTGACTGTATGCCTGTTTTGTTTTTTACCACTGTGCCCTCACTGCTTGTTTCATTTAGCAATTTTTTGAAGTAATTACTCCATACTTCAAGGATATCTTTTTCTCCTGTTTTCATATCACCTTTATTATCTCTAACTCCTTTTACAGCACTCTTTCCTCCATTCCTAAGCTTCTTCAACAACCTCCAGAATATCTTACCACCTCTTGATATTTATTTTTTATGTTCTTGCCAAAGTCTTCCCATGATTTTGTTTAGCTAGTTTTACACAGTGTTTAGCTTTCTTACATTTGTCTCTGTATTCTCTAAGAGCTAAAGCTGACTTATTTGACAGGAACTTTTGCTATGCTTTTTTCTTTTCCTTCACTGCCTCTTTAACTTCCTGTGTCCACCATGGAGTTCTGATTTTTCTATCCTTGCAGACAACTTCACCACATGCCTCTCTAGCTGAATCAATCAGGGTTTTCTTCAAGACTTGCCACTGAATCTCCAAGGTTTGGTTCCTATTCTCAAACTCTTTCATTTTTTGTTCAATAATCTTTGTGTATTTTAGTCTACAGTTAACATCTGAGAGCTGCTCAACTTTTATTCGCTTTAAAACTTTCTTACATGTTATTCTTTTCAATATGAAATTCAATTTTATCCTGCTCAAGACTAAATAGTGATCCCTTCCAATTTCAAATCCTCTGTGCACTCTGGTATCCTGTACCAGGGAGAAAACATCACTATCAATAATGACATAGTCAATGAGACTTTTCTTATTCCTTGCCTCTTCTCTCCATGTGAATTTGTGCAAATTTTTGTGTTGGAACATGGTGTTAGTAATAACCAGTCCATGTCCTGAGCAGAAATCCAACAAGTATTTGCCATTATTATTAGCTTTGCTCCTTTCTCCAAATTTTCACAAAATATTTTTGTATATCTCACAATCATTTCCTACTCTGCTATTTAGATCCCCAACAAGGACCAACTTTTCCTTTTTCATTGTGTCGGTTGCTTTTTCTAAAGCATCAAAAAATTCCTCCACTTCTACCTTAGTAGAACCTTCTGTGGGACCATAGGCACAAATAAGTATCATTGTCCAATTCCCCATTCTGATATTTGCCCACATCACTCTACTTGAGACTGCCTACCATTCAAGAAGATTAGCCTCATATTTTGTGTTGAATACTATGGCTACTCCTTCTTTTCTTTGATTGTCATTTCCTGAATATAACATCTTGTATTTATTGCTCAGAAAGATCTCACCAGTTTTTGTCTTTTTTGTTTCAGTCACCCCTAATATGTCGATCTGGTACTTATCTAATTCCTCAGCTAGCTCCATTTCTTTGCCATTCAGGCTTCTTATGTTGATAGTACCGATCTTTAACTCTGGTGATGTTGAGTTCGGGTGTGCTTTCAGATTTGTTCCAGTAGCTGACTTTTTGATGTTTGCCCTGGTTCCCTGGCGAAAACAACGGGGGCCTTGTTTAACCGGGCGATGCCCCAGCCGGCATGTAATTTTGTCATGTTGTAACATCATTTTCTATATTGGTTTAAGCCAATAAGAATACAATTTGGTCGGCTAAATCCCAAATTGCCAGCCCATCCTCGTTCGTTCAGTATCCAGGTAGATACCCAACAGGGCGCACCACGAGAAGGTGAGGATTGGACGTTGTCAGAAGCCCTGGTCGGTTCTCCACATTCCTTTAAAGGCTATGTCGAGGTCTCCTCTCAGTTATACAGCTTTGACCCTTAAGCACCTCTTCAAAATACGTGGCGATATATTATCAAGTCCCACAGCCTTATTAACATCATGTTTGTTCAATTCCCCATACACCTCTTGCTTACTTATGAAATGGATAACTCACTCAAATATCTCCATTGTATCTTCTGCAGTAATTGTCCTTATACCATTTTCTCCAATCAATGTCATCCTTCCATTCTTTTATTTATTTATTTATTATTTTTTATTTTTTTTTTTTACTGGCTATATATCGAAAGAACTCCCTAGGATTCTTTTTGGCTTCATTAGATAACTGCTGCTCATACTTCACTTTTGCTACCCTTACCAACGAAGTCATTCACCTTGCCTGATATTTGTAATACTAATGGAATTGGTTATTACCACTTCTCTTATGCTGCCTCTATAATGCCTTTTTTCTCTGTATTGCATGCTTAATCTCTTCATTCATCCATTTCACACCTACCTTATTAAACCTTCTGGCCCTTGGAATACATTTAGACATTGCTTCTACTAGATAGTTCTTGAATATTCCCCCCAAGATGCACTGATCTCTTTTCCAGCTAACTCCTCATTTCATGCTACACCTGCAAGCTGTCTCCTGAGCTCCTTATAATCTCTAGCCTTGTAGGTCCACATATAGCCTTTTCTTACAGAGGTCCTCACACTGCAGGCAACTACCCAGGTAATCACTTCATGGTTACTCTCACCAACTGGAGGGTGATTTCACCCCTCATTTATAATTGCATCCTCTGATGAGATGATCAAATCCAAGACCCTCAATCTTCATGTGCCCTCTGTTACATACTCTCTGAGGTAGTTGTCCCTCAAAAACATTTTCTTTACTTCCAGTTGCCATCTCATCATCCCCGTCTATATTGCCATAGTTAAAATCGCCCATAATAATCACCCTTTTCTTATTTGCTTGAATAAGAAAAGGGTGATTAAATGGATGGTAGTGACTATGAAGTCACTACTTCATAGTCACTACCATCCACATTGCCAGGTCTATAACAGCATCCAACTAAGTATTTCATTCTATTTACCTCTATCTCACACCATACTACCTTAAAGCCAATGGCACTATTTCCCTCTTGCATCTCTACTTTGTATAGACATAACTCTTTTTATATTTTTGTGCAGCACAGTGTGTGTGTGAAATATATTCATTGCAAAAATTGAAGGATGTGTGGAAGGAAATTGAAATGGGAGAAAGAGTGTGTATTAAATATGTATACTCAAAGTGAGTATACATGTTTTGTTTTGTTTAGTAAAGGGTTACAATGATTGAAATGAACAAAGCAAAATAGAATGTTCACAAGTTTTGAAACTCTGCTCCATAAACCAAATTTAAACAGGATAATAATCAACATCAAATTCCTGATATGTACATTCCCAGATCTTATATTTCCGTCTTCTAACTGCATCAATTCACCTCTGGGTCTTTTCCCTACCAGTCTGGCATCAAACAGCTGTTTTGCTAACCATTCCACTCTCATTTTTAAGTGGCCATACTAACTGAGATTAGTTCTACTCATGTATTCCTGAATGCTAACAATGTTAAGTTGTTCCTTCCTAACTGTCACAGGTTTTCACATTATGTGCCCTATTATTATACTTGAACATTCTGTTCTACTTTGCTCATTTTAACCTGTGTGACATAGCACAAAAGATCAATGCCAGGCTGGATATTCTGCTCAGAATAAGCACACAGATAAGTTATTTGTTTATAACTATTCATATTTGATGAATAGCTATAAACCAGCAAGAAAAACAAACAAAACTGAGAGTCATAATACACTATATAGATAGCATTAACTGCTATCTATATAGTGTATTATGACTCTCAGAGCATTAATCGGGTTTCAAAGAAGTCAAGATGTTTGTCCATGACAGACTGTTGTAAGATTTTGTAAGAGATTTATGAATAATAAAATTACAGGTCAGTGAAGTTTAGGATAGAATAAATATAAAGAAAAAAGTTTTGACATTTTGTTTACCACTTTTTCATTCAATTTTCTTACCATCATATTTTATCTTGCTACTCTGTATGAAATAATCACTGCTAGTGGGCAAGAAAGCATGGCTGCTATCTTCTGATTTTTGCAGGATACCTTTTCTATCAGCCTGTTAAAAAAATTACCATTTATATTTATTTTAATGAAACATTCAATATATAATTAAAATATCCTCATTATGATTATCACTTATTTCAGTGTTCCAATGGTTGGTCACCTACAAACAGTGTTCCAGTGTTTGTAGGTGATCATGAAAACCATAGTTTTAGTAATGTTCTGGAGATATTGTTGACATGTTTTATTTATTATGTCTACAAATGGATGTTTGCTTTTAGGCTCATTTGCAGAGGAAAAAGATGAGTTCTGGGGTGGTGGCTGTGGGGCCCTACCTGATTACTATCAGGTAGGACCTTAATATCTGACTAAACCAGCTGAGTCCTGCATGAAAAAGGCATATAGAAAATTATTACCATCCAAGATGAAATTAGATTCTAGATCTTATTTCAAGACAAAGAATGTATGATGCAGCCAATCATACAAGAATGCATCACTCTAAATAATTTTCTCCATTTTCAAAAGTAAACAAAAACACAAATCAAATTTGACTCAAATATCATCCTTTATAACTAGATTCTGTCACCTTCTCACAAGTATTTCAGTTTTGTGTTTAAATATGTGTAGGTGCCCTTTTATATATATATATATATATATATAAGGGCACTTTCAAACTGGCTGCATCCAGATGGCATTACAGACCTCCACATACCTGATAATTTGATGTAGTCAAAAGCAGTAAATATTTCCAGTGACTTTTCCCTCCAAAAGTATATCAACATCATGTGCAGCAATTATAAATGGGCACACCTACCCTCTGTAAGTAATCACTAAACGTCTGCCAGTAATAAGGAACCGTGGCAACGTAAGCCAATTTGACTGCAGGCAGATAGTTGAGGCCCAGAGGGCAGGTGCCAGTATTTCGGAAACAGCCACACTTGTGTTAGATCCTGAATGCAGAGCTTTACAAGTAAATTATTTATTCAGGATTTAACATGACAAACTACTACTTATTAAGGAGATATCTGCACATCAACTAATAATTATAAAGTGTTGTTTTATGTTTTGTAATAATGTATTGTCTATATGTGTGATATAGTGAGAGTTATTGTTTGGTTATTTGTAATTCCCAAGTAAGCTGTCTAGTACATTGCGAAAGTCTGAGAAAAATTATAAGTAGCAATCCGGAATAATCGCGTATAATCGGTACGAGTCGAGCGTAACGATGGAGGCTATACCTACGTGGAACTATGACGTCAGAGCGCCTACCTAGAATAATGTAACCGGACAGGTTGGCGAGAGTGTAGGATCACCCAAGGGGCATGAACGATGGGGTTCGTGGGTGAAAACTGGATTGAATAGAGGGCGCCCGAATAGGGCGAATAAAAGACGAAGCACGCCTTTTAAGGGGCTTTTTGACCTTTTGATCTTCAAGTGCTGGATTCGAGTTTTAGGGAGAGTTGGTCAGAGGATTCGTGAGAGAGCAGTGGGTCTTCTACGGTAATGACGGACGGCAGGTTCTTTTCTTGAGAATGCTTGGAGATTTTCAAGCAGAGCTGATCGCGATATGACGGCCCATGTGGAATCGAGCCTGATGAGACCTCAAAAAAGGTTGAAACCGGTCTGGGTAGTGACCTCTCCTCATAATGTAAAACAGTACTACATCTCCTAAGAGCTGTGTGTTTTTACATTATGAGAAAATATCAAGAACAGTGAGGGATCTTGCTCCACCTTTGCAATGAGTTGCCGTGGTGTGGCACTACCAAGTGGTCACTTACGCTTGGATACGCTGACAGTTCGTCGGCATGAAACGTTCAGATCGTAGTTTTTTTATCTTAGTTTCGCTTACTGGCTGAAAAACAATAAGGGATTTTTATCCCCTTAACAGAAGAGACTCTTGTTCATGGAAATAATTCAAAATTTAAAAGGATACACACAATAATTTATCTCACGCTAGCGCTGTGCAGATTCAGTTAGCAGTCGTAGACCGAATCTCACTTAAACAATTATATCTAAATTCCTTCCCGCCAAAAAGGTTCAATTTCATAAGTGGTGGTTTGAATTCGTAATCAGGCATAACTCAGGTATAAGGTACAAAACATGTTTATTGGAAAACACAAAACATTTACAGCTATATAAGCTTAAATACTCAATGGATCAAAATTCACTCTAAGTTAAGGGTTATACTAAATCACAATGAATCAGAGCAAGTTAAATCCTTCAATTATGAAAGGACAAGATTAGGTTTAAGCAAAATACTACTACTATATAATTCCTTTCACAAGTTACTCACAAAATACTTATTGAACACTTTCATTAATACTCTGTCAATGATTACCTTAATTCTAAATTTCATTTAAGCAAGTCTAGCCATTCACAAATCACTGCCTATTTAACAACTCTTCTTTGTTCCACAAGGGCTTAATTAATTCAGTCAAATTCTCACTAAAAGTTCTCTACTAGTGTCCTTTAGTTACAACGCACACAAATTTCTTTTTCTTCTAAACAAATTTTTAACATAGAACGAAAACTCTTACATTACCGGATCCTTTCAAATTTCATGCCGCCATCTCACGTAGGTCTGGATTACCGTACTGCATATTCTTCGGCTGTCTTTGCACCTGGCGATGTACTACGCTTTTTCTTTTAATCATTTCCGACTGTTGCGTGCTGCCTACCGCTCCGCAGGAAACTTTCTCCAATGGGGCATTCTGCTAAGGCTCGATTCCACATGGGCCGTCATATCGCAATCAGCTCTGCTTGAAAATCTTCAAGCATTCTCAAGAAAAGAACCTGCCGTCCGTCATTACCATAGAAGACCCACCGCTCTCTCACGAATCCTCCAACCAACTCCCCCTAAAACTCGAATCCGGCACTCGAAGATCAAAAGGTCAAAAAGCCCCTTAAAACGGCGTGCTTCGTCTTTTATTCGCCCTATTCGGGTGCCCTCTATTCAATCCGGTTTTCACCCATGAACCCCATCGTTCATGCCCCTTGGGTTATCCTACACTCTCGCTAACCTGTCCGGTTACATTATTCTAGGTAGGCGCTCTGATGTCATAGTTCCACGTAGGTATAGCCTCCATCGTTACGCTCGACTCGTACCGATTATACGCGATTATTCCGGATTGCTACTTATAATTTTTCTCAGAATTTCGCAATGTACTAGACAGCTTACTTGGGAATTACAAATAACTAAACAATAACTCTCACTATATCGCACACATGGACTATACATTATTACAAAACATAAAACAACACTTTATAATTATTAGTTGATGTGCAGATATCTCCTTAATAGTAGTTTGTCATGTTAAATCCTGAATAAAGAATTTACTTGTAAAGCTCTGCATTCAGAATCTAACACTTGGTTGCTCCTGTACTAATGTATCAAGGGTGTACCAGGAATGGATTAACCACGAACAGACATCCATCAGAAGGGCTCACATTGGTCAACCATGTGTGGTTGAGCCTAGAAGTGAGTGTTGAATGTCACGACTGGTATCTCAGCAACGACGTGCAACAGTCACAACAGCAGGGCAGTTTAACCCATTTTCACATGCACCATGTACCATACCTTACTTCACCTGGGGCACCTTATTTCCTGCTGCACCCTTATGCCATCATAATGGTGCAGCAGGAAATGGGATTCATCACTCTAGATGACCTCCTTCCATCTGCCGAGGGTCCATTGCCGATGTTTCTTGGCCCATGCAAGCAGAGTTCATGTTTAGTGTAAACAGCATGAAGCTCTATCCCCTAGTTGCACAGCTGGGATTCAACAGGCCAGAGGAGGTGGTCTTATGGTCTTAGGAGCTTTTTCCTGGCATGCCCTAGATCTGTTGGTTATCATCCCACAAACACTGAATGGTGAACGTCTGCTGACCTGTTAGCTGACCATCTCCATCCATATCTGTAGGAGATCTACCCTGACCACAGTGCCATCTTTCAACAGCTCAATGCACCTTGTCATCGAGCTTATACAACTACTGAGTGGTTGCAGGAATATGACAACAAATTTGCCACATTACCTTGGCCCTCAAACTTCTCTGATTGTAATCCAATCAAATATGTGTGTAACATGCTAGAATGGGATGTGAGAGCTGCTGATCCTCCTCCAGGGAATGAACGTAAAATGAGGAATTGCTACAGTCGACATGGATCAAGTCAAGCATGGAAGATTTTTGACATCTTGTGGAATTTGTTCTTAGGCATCTGCAAGCTGTGATTGCACAGAGAGATGGAGAAACAGGTTATTGAGTGGGTGTTCCTAATGCAAAGCTAACTCAGTGTATACACACACACACACTTTCCTTCATTAAAATGCAACAGTTTAGCTGACATAAACATAGCTTGTACAAGACCCTAATGATTACAACACTGCAGTTATCAAAATGTCAACAATTATTTAAAGTTAAGAATTTCCA
This sequence comes from Typopeltis vanoorti, assembly GCF_054136105.1. NCBI lineage: Eukaryota > Metazoa > Arthropoda > Arachnida > Uropygi > Thelyphonidae > Typopeltis > Typopeltis vanoorti. Next base: position 174,766,848 of record NC_143551.1, on the reverse strand, counting down.
CTTCTACGGTGTTGTAAATTTTTCAATAAAATTTGAACCTTTGATCTTAAAGTAAAAGCATTCCTTAACATTTACTTAGAAAATGTTAACAACAATGGAAATTAATATTTGTAGCATTAATCATTAGCAAATTAATAAGAAGTAGCATGTTTAAGGATAAAATAGCTATTTAAAACTTTGCTTTCAAGAGTCCTTTTCTCAGAAGCTAAGAAACAACGTAATATATATATATATATATATATATATATACTGGGGGGCTCCATCCCCCTTCACTGTCATTGAAGATGCAACAACAGTGAAGCACTTTCCCTACATCACTAGAAATATGGGAAGGTCATTTTAGATCACTTCCAGCTCAAAAGCTTAGTTAGATGCCATAAACATCACTTAGAGTATCATGATGAAATGTTAATTGCCATTATTAATTTCCTAATGTATAATTTAAATGAGCATACAGGATACTATGACAGTACTACATGATTAAATTAACATTATTTCTCATCTCCCATTAACAATTTTATTCCAGATAGTCTAGCACTTGTTATATCTTATATTTCTGTCTTTTAGGATACTCCAGACTGCATCTTGGTCTTTCCTGCCATCTTGGCATCAAACACCTGTTTCGCTAATCTTTCATTTTTTATATATTTTTTCCTTGAAACATCTGCTCACTCCCTAAATTTTTCTCAGAAACTTTCAATTTCTGGTCTCTAGTCTTTTACCAATTGCTTCATTTCTAACCTCACTCTCAAGATCCATAAGTTTAGCAATACAAATGATGCTAAACAAAAATTGCAATACAAATACATTGGTTTGAACAGTGTTATGTATGCTGCTGGTTTAATGCTTTGGCTAATTTCTCTCTTATTTCATATAAATTTAGTCAAAATATTAAACTAGCAGTATACACAACAGAGTGAGCAAAGCTCACTCTGTTGTCAATTTTTATATGTAATTTGCCATCTTCACTAAAATTATGCCTATTCGAATTGATGAAATACTTTACTAGTTCTATAGGTTTCACATTGAGAATGCAGTTGAAGTTTTCTGTGTTCTTAGCTATTTTTAGTTTTTCTGTTTATTGCAGATTGTCATGTCAAATTTGTTACAACTGTTCTTTAATTAAGTAAGCGAATTCTGTTTTTTGTTTGGATTTGTTTAGAAGGATACATCATCTGCATAAAACAAAGAGCTAAATTTCACATCTTCAATCCTGATATCAGGTTTAATGCCACTTTCTTTCAGAATGTGATCCATACAGATGATGAACAACATTAGAGATAATGTACAACCTTGTCTTGTAGCTGCTTTTAAGCCAAACCATCTTCCTGTACATCTTTCAATTCTAACTGCTGGCTTACAACTTAAATATAGACTATGTATTGCTGTATAATGTTCCATTTATCTCATATAATTGTCACATTTTAAAAATGTTTTCTCTTAGTACCTTATCACGTGTGTGTTTTCCATATCTACAAAACTAAACAGATATCATTGTTGAATTCCCATGATTTCTCAACTATTTTTTTTCATAAAATGAAAATCTGATCTTAACAACCCTTATTTAACCTGAACCCAACACCAGTACTTTTCCAAGTATTTCTTTCACAAGTTTTCTTAACCTCTTCTCAAAATATTTATGCAAGCATAAATTTTACCTGAAACACTTAGTAGGAAAATTCCTCTTGTAATTCTCACACCGTTTTATTTCTCTTTTTATAGATGAGTACTATGAGAGTTATACTCCACTGTAAAACTTTTATACCTCTATATTTGAACTTTTTTTTTTCTGATCAAATATCATCTATTCCAGCTACATTTCCACATTTCAGGTTTTTAATGACCAGTGGCATTGCATGCCCATTTCAGTTGGGTGCTGTCATGTGGTTTATACAACCCACACTATAAAATTCATGTCAATTTGACCATATGATTGCATTTTTATCGATGTATGAAAGTGTTAAGAGTACATAGTGCATCAGCGCTCATCTTAACTGGTCCAATGCAATTAATTGTAGTATAACTTTGGATACTTCAATTTATCAATTAATTGTAACAAACCTGCATAGAGAGGGAGACGTGTCTGTTTTAAGATATATTAGAAAACAAATAATGAAGGAGAATGCTATATTTATTATTACAGAGAGAGACCTCCAGGGAATCAGGTACTCATTGAAGAGGCTATATTTGGTTGGTATATTTGAATTGCTCAAAGGTGTAAATATAATAGTATATTTGGAAAAGAAGGACAAGGCTTACCTCCTTTGACTACAATCATACAATCTGCAACTCTTGCAGAAAATGGGACATTCAGTAGATCGTCAACACTGTTTCCCATTGCAAATATGGGCAAAATAGTTAAAAATTATTTATTGAAAATTCTTCTTCTTCTTGGCTTCATGTGTTAGGCAATTGTTTGACTGTAACATTTTCAAGGGTTTAAAAAGTCTTCTGCCTATCTCCTCCTGGGTCTTCCTCTTGATCAGTATCCCTTTGGTTTATATTTCCAGGCAATCTGTCCTCATTCATTCTTTCTATGTGGTTTTTCCCAGTTCTCTGTATAGTTTGTGATGTCTTCTATTATGTTAATTATGGATAATTGTTTTCTTATTTCTTCATTTCTTATCTTGTCTATTCTTTTATAGCCTGTGAGCAGTCTTAGCAACTTCATTACTGCAGCTTCCACTTGTCTTTTATTTCATTCTCCCAAAGTCCATGTTTTGCTGCCATATTTCAAAACTGGTTTGGCTATTATTTTATATAGTTTTATTTGGGTTGTTCTAGACATCTGTTTATTGAAGTGTCTGTTCAAGGTTCTGATGACTGCGAGGAATTTTTGCTTTTTTATATGCAATGTCGATTTCTGCATTGGGGCTTATGTAATTCCCTAGATATTTAAATTTGTTCACTTGTTCTATTACTTTGTTGTGGATGACTGGTTTGCATCTTTTAATTTCTTTACCTTGAAATGCTATTGATTTTGTTTTATTTATTGAGATTTTCATGTCATACTATTCTATTGTTTTGTTCGATACATGCAGATTTTTCTGTAATTGGACTTCATTTTCAGCAAAAATAACTTGATCGTCAGCATACAAAAGGCTAGTTAATTCTTTATTTCCTATTTTAATTACTATGATTTTGTTTTTCCTCCATGCTCTTGAAATTTTTTCCATATACAGAGTCCATCAAAAAATGTATACACACTTCAGCAAAAGAAAAACCTGTATAAAAATTGTAATACTAAATTTATACAGATATCAAGGGATGAATACAAGTTACCTATGACTTCTACAATTACACGAGCTGCTCAAAGTGGCTACCATTATTACGACAAACTACTGCTTGGGCAACACTGGCCAAAGTATCCAGTGGGATTGCTGTGCATGCCGTTTCAATTTCTTTCCAAAGGGCCACCAGTGTAGCTGGATTTCTACGATACACTACATCCTTTAGAGTCCCCCCATTGGTAGAAGTCCAAGGGTGTTAAATCAGGAGAATGTGTTTGGGGGGGGGGACTCAACTGCACCTCTTCATCCTATCCACTTCCCTGTAAAGTCTCATCGAGGTAAGCTCTCATGTCTCGGTGGTAGTGGAGGGGGGGGTGCACCATCTTGTTGGAAGAGAAATTGATCATTCCCATAAAGTACACGAATGGCAGGTAAAATGGATGTGCATAGCATGTCTAGGTACACTTGACCAGTAACAGTACCTTCAAAAAAGAATGGTCCTATTACACCCCTAAATGACAATCCACACCAGACATTGAGTCCCGGTAAATTGACTGCCTTGTCCACATGAACGCCTGGATTTTCTTGAGCCCAGTAAACACAATTATGCCAACTGACTGTTCTGTTAAGCTTAAATTGTGCTTCATCAGACCAAATCAACTTCCTCACAAACCCCTCATTCTCATCTACCATGTGTTGAAACCACTCACAGTACTGCATTTTTCGATTAGGATCGTCTTCATTCATTGCATGTAATAATCTTGGGATGTAAACTTTCCATTTAGCTGTTTTAAGACTGCGCCATATGTTTGCACTGCTAACTCCTGTCTCATGTGCACATTGTGTGGTAGACTTCTGTGGCAAGCATGTAAACTGTTCCAACATCATAGCCGAGGAAGCAGGACTATTTAATTAATTTACTTTTTTCTGTCTAGAGCTGAAAAGTTCTCTTTGGTATTTCTTATTCACACTTATATTTATGTTTATCCTTTTGAAAGATTATGATTTAGCAATACAAATACAGGATAATCTTAGAAAGTAAATTCTAATTTCTCACAACTTAAAAGATTCACAAGACATGATGCTATGTTATGTAATGATGCATAATGCATGTAATTCTTTGCATGCATTTTTTTTTTTCTCCCCAAGTCCTCATCTGGTTTCAGGAAGCAATAAAGTGAAGTGATTTTTCTTCTGCTCCTCTTTCTATAATTTTTTCAATGACTGCTCAGTAACATAATGGCTGCATATCATAACAGTTACATATTTTAATGCTTAACAGTTGGCCAATACTGATTTCTATCATAATTATAATTACTAGGAAGACTGCATTAATGTGGCTAGGGGTATATTTGTATATGTAGGATATAAGCGTGCAGCAGGAGATGTGAAATAGAAATTCATCACCATTTCTGTTGGAAAAAAAAAACATTTAAGAAAGTTTTTATACCAAGTGACAGAGTTAGTTTTTATGCTCCAATGCTGCCTAAAAGATAATGTCAACATATTTTTATTATTATTTTATTAAGTTGTTCATTAAGTAAATTACATTGCATGTTTCATTTATTTTACATGATTACACATTATGTATGGCCTTTATATGAGTTGCTTTGTTGTTAATTCATCTTTGACCAGACTGAGTGTATGCTGAAGTGTGTGGTTCATATATATTGTTGAAAGCAAAAGGAAAGGCAATCTGCTTTCAAAGTTTCATGGTTTGAAAACAATGGCAAAATTTGAAAAAAAATATGAAACTCAATAAAAGAAGCATGTGGTAAAGTTGTCAAAAACATAAAACAAAAATAACAGCTCTTGATGGCAGCCCAAAAAAAAAAAAAAAAAGAAAGAATACATAGTGGAAACTACAAGCAATACAGAAAAGACACGGGGATGCTTATCAAAAGAATACAGAAGATAAATATCATGAAAATAGCAATGTTTTATCAATTACTGAAAAAAAAAAAAACCTAAAAATGAAAGAAAGAAGTGCACATAAGAATTTACAATGATTAACATGAGCAGTCAGGATACCTGAAATAATTATTTTCAAAAATTATTAAATAAGATAAACAGCCTTGTTTGCCAAGTGGACTGCTTCACCCCCCCCCCAACTAATATTGTGAATTCAAATCCCACAAAGGGCATGGATGTTTGTAAGTGAAATATGAATTCCATTGCTCAGCATGAGACCACTACTAGACCATTAGCCTGCTTATTGAAGGCCTGAAGTAGTTTGAAAAAAAGTTCCATGTTGGTCTCTAGAGCAGGGCTTCTTAATTATGTAAAAAATAAATAAAAGATATATAAAAAAAATGAATGAAACAAACTTAGCCCACCCATGATACTAAAATACAAGTTGATAAACTTTGTGGGTGGGAGTAAAAAAAAAAACTGGTAGAAAATGTTCTAGAGAAAGAATGTGATCATGAAAGTATTTGAAATGTTAATTATATTTGATATAAAAATTGAACAGTGGCTGCACTGCAGATTTTAGAAAGCACTCAGTTACTAAAATATAGTTCTCATTGTACCTACAAATAAATAAATAAATAACCTGAGAATTATAAATGAATTTCTCTAGTGAGCATTCAAGGAATTGTTTATGTAAGCATACTTGAGAAGAGGCTAAGAAAAACTTGGTGACAAATATGCTGAGATCAAACTAAATAAAAACTTTAAAACAAATATTTGAGCAATCATGGAAATATGCTCAGAATCTCTAAGTTTTATAGATCTTGAAAGGACATATGACAAGGTGTGAAGGAAAAATTTGTTTAAAAAATTAAGATTGTATTGTATAAATGGACCCATATACAGAGTGATATGTCATTTATAATTAAGTTGCAAATTAGCAGGCAGATCAGAATACACAGGAAGATAGGTTTGATGTATGAGTGCACATGATATTCATTGTCATTTATAAAGTACAGTACATCATATTCACCTTAATATATTAAGCTAAGTAGCCTATCATATAAACTTCATTACCGTCAAGATAAAACAATCGATTCTATCTACATAATCTTCTGGGAGAAAAATGCTATCCATGTATGACACTAATTCATCTTCAGCTAAAAAAACCTTATGAACATTCTGGGTGTCTCCAGATGGAATTCAAATCCCAATCTTTATATTTAAAGGACACTGTCTATCAATGAATTCCGGAGACTCAATCTACATTATGCAGATATAATATCAAAACTAATGTCAACTCACTCATTAAAACAAATACCAATAAGTCTCAACCATAACTTAAATAATAACATAATACAATGCTGAAGGATATTCATCACAAACTTTCTAGAGTTATAAACTAGTCCTTTAGTCCCTGCAATTCACTATAGTAACAGTTGATTATATTACACTCAGTTCTTGATTCTATGCAGTTCATTTCATCCTCTTCATTAAATCTGCTACAAAACTTCAAGACTCTTCAACCAAATTGATAACTGCTATAAGAATTAGGCAGTAAAAAGATCACTGGCTACGAAACTATGATGATGTGGAGGTAAGGAGGAAACATCACTTAAATTATCAGTAAGGTAATGTGTGTGGACAACAAAGTATCCTCAGATTCAACCATTCAAGATTAAAGCAAATCATCTTATTGGCAATCATACAAATATAGCTCCTCCACATGATTCAATTACTCAATCTCCTGCTGGAGGGAAGCATCTTCATGTGTCTTCTGTTTTAGCCAATCTTATGCATCTCTGCTCAATAAATGCCCATAATACACACACACACACACACACACACACACAAGATCTATCAGAAAAGTAATGAGATTTTTTTTTATCGTGACAACCAATAGAACTGTTAAACCGACAATGACAGTACAGTGCTATCTCGTTCATCTGAACTAATAAAAACCGTGCTCGTTCGGATTAGCGAAAAGTTCGGATTAGTGAATTTTCCCCCAAGAGACAACAATAACTAGCATTTAAGACAAAAATAATCAGATTCTAATGGTATATCAATTTAATTCTGTAAATAAATGAAGTATCTGATAGAAAAAAGCTACTGTACTGTAATGTAAAACTTAAAAAATAATACAGAACACAAGTTTATTTCAGTAAAAATTTAGTTTGTAAGTACCTGTATTGTTGAGGATTCTGATTTAATAAAATTGTATAGTTCAGTACATAACTTAATTTGCATAAAAAATAGCACTTTCTTGTACACAACACAAAAAAAGTTTCACAAAATAACACAAAAAAGTTTTATTTCTTTGTAAAAAAGTCACTGATTTTCTTTTGCTTCATGGAAGCTAAACTTTTTTCGAATGCTTCTTCTCAGAGTTGCATTAGCAATAAAATTTTGTGGAATGGCATAACATTCTGCTAAGCCCATTCTATACACATATTAAAATTGTCAACTGCCTCTTCATGTTTTACTTTTTTTTTCTTCTGGTTGTTTATTGTCAGCATCGTCTTCTACTTCATTCTGTAGTGTCATATTTATATTTATAATTTCAGCATCTAATTTGATTTCGAATTCACTTTCGGTTCTACCTGTAATCCATTCCATAACACCTGTTTGTGAAATTTCAACATCTGGATTTATATTTTTAACCAAATTATGCACGTTTTGAATTTCCTCTTTTTGTGTATCACTGTAGTTATCTTGGTAAATTCTAGAAGGCCACAGTTTTTTTCGTGACGTTCGAATTGCCTCAAGTTCGACAGCTTCCCAAGCAGCAGCGACTGAGAATGCTACAGCCTTAATTATTAACAGTACACAAAATAATAATATGTAATAAATAAAGCTTTTTTTCTTTCAAACCCAGTTCGGATTACTGGAGGGTTCGGACTAAAGAGGTTCAGATTAGTGAGATACCACTGTATATTATAGTGATTCCCACTCCTGTTTCTCGTCGGTAGGGTAAACAACCATAGAGTTATTGTTTCCAGTAAGTGCATGTCCGCTGTGTTCATCAAAAAATGGAAAAATGAAATCTTGAATAACATTGTGCGATTAAATTTTGTGTTAAACTGAATCACAGTTCTACCGAAACATTGGATAAAATTAAGCAGGAGTATGGTAATAATTCTTTATCTCATGTGCTCAAGCGTTTAAATCGAATGGGCAAGTCTAACAGAAGGTTACAATTGTAATCTTTTTTTTCAATAGACATGATGTGGTCTGGTGAGAATGTGTGTGTTCTCCTGGAGCAACTGTCAATCTAATTTACGACGGTGGTATGAAAAGTTCTCAGACTCGACCATAGATGGCAACACTATCGGCAAGATTTTTTTTTTCTAAGTTGGTACATCTGTCATAAGCATCCATGTGAAATTGCAAGTCATTCTATCAAGTAGTTTTTTATACAGCTGTCTGAAGCAAAAGTGTTGTCTGTATCCTTTGAAATGGACAAAATTGAGTATCATACGGTTATAAAATTCTTTGTAAAAGACAGTTTAACGCCAAAAGAAATTCATTCGAAGTTCATAAAAGTTTATGAGCACTCTTCTCCTTCATTTTTGACAATTAAGAAATTGGCTGCCGAGTTTAAACCTGGTCGTACCAGCCTTGAAGATGATCCATGTGAGGGACATCCAAAAAGTGTAACAACACCAGAAATCATTGATCAAGTGACCGGCGAGTCAAAGTGTGTGAAATTGCTGAGACTACAGGCATTTCAAAAGAACGTGTAGGATATATCTTGCATGAAGAATTGCATACGAAGAACTTTTTTTGTGCAAAGTGGGTGCTGCGCTTGCTCACAGCAGATGAAAAACACACTCACATGAAAATCTCTGAACAGTGCTTGGAGCGTTTTAACAAGAATAAAACTAATTTTGTGTGTCGATTTATCACTATGGATGAGACTTGGATTCACCATTACACACCAGAATACAAACAGCAGACAGAAGCCAGTTGTTCAGCGCCAAAGAAGACAAAGTCGGTTCCATCAGCAGAAAAGGTCATGGCATCAATGTTTTGGGATGCTAAAGGCATTTTGTTTATTAATTATCTTGAAAAGGGTAAAACACTAACCAGGAAATATTATTCTGATCTTTTAACCAGACTAGATAAAAAAAGTCTTGAGAAAAGACCCAGTTTGCAGAAAAAAAAAATCATCTTTCATCAGGACAATGCACCTGCACACAAAGGTGTTTTTACAATGGGAAAATTAAGGGATCTGCACTATGCATTGTTGGAACATCCACCCTATTCCCCAGATTTGGCTCCCTCTGATTTCTATCTCTTCCCAAAACTCTTCCTCGCTGGTCAAGGTTTTTCTTCAAATCAAGAGGTGATTGCAGCTGTGGAAGGGTATTTTGTAGATCTTACTGAGGACCAGTACAGGGACAGGATAATGGCACTGGAACATCACTGGAATAAATGTATTAGTCTGAAGGGAGATTATACTGAAAAATAAAAATAATTTTGAAATTATAAATTCGTTTTTTCATTGTTAGGCCAAGAACTTTTTAGACCACCCTCGTACTACAAAGAAATCCTTGAACAGTTACAAAAAAAACGCATCTTGTGAGTGCATTCAGAGATTGCAAATAACTGAATCTTGTATCTCAACAATGGGCCTTCTCATTGTGTACTTCTGAATTCACAAGTCCCATTTGTGTGTTATCTCCTATCTAGAAGGTTGACTACTATGATGTGACTCATGGTTGACTATGGGGATAACGACATGTGGTAAGGATCCTAACTCTTTCACATATTGTAAGTATTCGTGGCTGTAAATCTATGTATGTTCACAGGGCTGGTTTGCCTACTCTAAGGGATGAAAAACCAGAGCTTCCTGGTGGAAAAACTCTTTACCTCCATATGAGACTAGCAAACTCACCTTTAGTCAAAAGAGACCCGATCACAAGTATTTAGTCAAAAAATGCGTTCCTGAACAGCCATCATAATCATTCAACATGTCTTCATGTGACTTTTTTCCTTTTCCTCATGCTCAAGAAAATGTACTTTGTGCTGCTTTAATCAGTGACAAATATAACAGTACAACATGTCATGCTGCTGGGTTCGAATCCCGTCGTGGGCATGGATGTTTGTGATTGTCCTACAAACTTTGTATGGAAAGGGAATCTGCGAACCTACCACTTATTCTAGCAGAAGATATCATTGCCAAAACCATGTGAGGTATGGCAGTGACCATACAGTGTCTATGGATGTCAAACGTGAGGGGAAAAAAAAAAAAGGTTTTGTCAGAAATCGAACTTGAATGATGGTGTACCCCATGCGACAAATTAAAGGTTAAACAATTTTTAATAAAGGATTTACCTGCATACCAGTTTAGCCAGCTTAATTTAGTGTAAGTGATTCTGTTTTTTTTATTATATAACCACTGTTCATACTTCTGTTCTCTGCAATAATTTTCTATCTCATAAAAGAATGTGATAAGCAATAATGTGACTAATGCACATGTTGGATGAATCAGGCTTTAATGCTGTTTCAAGTACTGAGTCTACTTGCCCACATAGCTTCAAGATTAAAACTTCTGGTTGAAACTTAATAAAAAAAGTTTAATCTCTTGAACAGCTACTTCTGCAGTTATTCATGCCAATGATCTTGAAAATGACAATCTTTCTTTTCCCATACCTGGCACCACTTTTTGTTTACATGATCTGTAAATCTGTTATATTTCCATGATCAGATTCATGCAACAGAAGCAGAAAAAAAAAAAAGAAAAGAAATTTAATTGCTTAGATTATAGTTGTGTTATAAGCTTTAAAACCACAGTGTTGTTGTAGTTAAACACATTAATTTATTTCCTTACATGTAAATGATTCCTGCATGTGTTCTGCCAGCTGTAATCTCAATATCCATCTCGATATGGATATAGGAATGTCCAATATGAAGATTATATATGTTGTTTTTCTTGGCACTTTCTGCATATTGTTAAATGTCTTTTCATTCTCTTGGTATCTGTATTTATTTTGTTCTGCTTTCTGTATTTTATTTACAGTGATGCCATGAAGTGTTCTTTTCTAGTCAGATTTTGCACTAAAAGTAAACCAAATGCATAAAATTCCTGCATACATTTTAAACAGACTGTGATATGAAAACATACTTATCAATTATCCAGCATAATTACAACTTTATTGTGAGTTTGAATTATCATAAGTACACTTATGGTTTAAATTTACTCTTTAGAAATGAAACATTAGCAAACAAACAAGAAATCATAAAAAAAAAAGATTTAAAATACGAGGTGTAGCTATTAAATAACAAGACTGGTTGCAAAAGTGTGGTTTATTATTACAATTGTACAACTTAATTGTTATCCCCTTCAACATACTCCCCTCCTCTATCTATACACCGTTGCATATGAATTTTCCATTGTTGGAAGCAGTGCTACAAGTCATCAGGTGTTATCTGCTTCAGTAGCATTGCCATTTTCTCCTTTATCTCATCCACTGACTGACTCTCCTTTACCTTATCCACACCACCAGAAGGTCAGACAGTTAACCAACATTATTACCTTGAGGTTCTGGCCAAGCCGAGAGAATGAGTAAGGAAGAGGAGACCCGATCTGTGGAAGAACAACACTCCAGCCCACAGTGCACTGACTGTAAAGCAGTATCTGGCTGATAAGAAGATCCCACTGTTGGACCATCCACCTTACTTGCCAAACTTGGCTCCATGCGACTTTTACCCTTTTCCAAAGTTGAAATCTGCATTGAAGGGTATCCATTTTCAGTCAGTGGATGAGGTAAAGGAGAAAAAGGAAGAACTACTGAAGCAGATAACATCTCATGACTTGCAGCACTGCTTCCGACAATAGAAAATTTGTATGCAACAGTATATAGATAGAGGAAGGGGGGAGTATGCTGAAGAGAATAACAATTAAGTTGTACAATTGTAATAATAAACCACATTTTAGCAAAGTCTTGTTATTTAATAGCCACACCTTGTATGTTAGATTGTGGTTAATGAACAGCAGACAATTAGTCCAATATTACAATTTAAATATATTACTGAGAATGACATATTATTAATTGTAATTCAAATCAATACAAAAGCAATGCATTAATAAAAATAGCAACATCATAGATTATTAGTATAATCAACTGTTATAATAAATATCAACATTATTACTTTTCACCAACTTACTTCACTCTCTGAAACAAATTTTTCGGTATTTTTCTTGCCAAAAATGCATTCCATATCATTTTCAGTATATCTGCTGATATCTTTTCCTCCCAATTTATGACAACTATAAAATTGAGATATTTTAATATTCCTAACATTCTGCACTTTATGGGAACATGTTATTTTGAAATAGATCAGATTTTTTTACAAGAAAAAATAAATAAATAATAAATAAAATGGTAATTGCAAAACATTTTATACATCAAAAAATAACTTAATTTTAACTATATTAAAAATCCCAAACCCAAATGTATATTTTAATACCAAAAATTGCTGCAATTATTAATGAGGTCTAATATTTCCTATTCTGACATCCAGTTTAACATAGCTTTTCTTCATAATGAGGCTGGTGTAGATTATAAGCACAACAAGAATTAAAATATCCTGTTGTGTTCTGATGAGGTATTTTGCTATTTCTGTCTCAAGCCTCCACAAACACATCTGTAAAAACATTCTTGCCAAGTGCAGATATCAATAAAAAAATTTTCTTCCCCAACATTATTTGTTGGGACAAAATGTCATGAAATGTTAAAATCATGAAATCATGTACCTACAATGATCCAATCTGTGTAAAGACATATGTGACCATAAAATGGAAAATGGCTGCAACAGTATAAGGTTGCCAATGAACAAAAGTTGCAAACATATACCAGTAGAATATTAAAGTAGAAATGAATGTTCTGGCCAGCTCAGTCTTGACCATCCTAAAGAATAAATTAAAGTCAAGTGTGTGCACAAAGACTCATGCTCATCAACAAAAGTCAGTAGCATCATGATATCACTTTGAAGCTACAATTAACCAGAAAAGTAATCTTATATCGTGAAGTGATCAAATTTATAACTGAAAGTCTGATGATGAATACTCAAATATGTTTTCAGATACCAATAATTTTTGAGTTTTTCTGACCCTAGAGTATACGAAGTAACAATACTAATCTGTAAAAGTGCTTAGAATGAACGTGGTAAACTAGCGTATCTTCCTATTCCACCCAGAGTGTGTCACCTCATAGGTTACATGTGACCTAGAACAGTGGAACTGTATGGGTGTAGCAAGTATTTTCACTTGCTCAGAAAGTTAATTATACATGACAGGAAACCATACTTGTTTTAATCCTTTACCCAAGTGTGAGCAAAGAAAAGCTTGCAAATGAAGTATCTTCATAACCAGGCTACTTGTATATAGAGGCTGCTGACGACAGTTAATATGAAGTTAGTAATGATGTAAATTTTTCATGTAGTACTATCATATCCTGACCCCCCTTGAGGGTATATATCAGGAATTTGATGATGATGATATTTTCTCTATCTGTTATTTTTCAGAAAAAATTACTTCGATAAATATCAACTACACGTTGCCAGCAAGCCTGTCATATGCTACCTTCCCATTATAGAAATCAACTTTATCCATTATCCTTCCCAGACATTTATAAAATGACTTGTGGTTGCATATCAGTATGTTGCCATCCATTATGAGAAAAATTCACAAATCAGACTGGATTCAAATCTTTACTGAGGTCTCATCAGTCACAGCTAGACCCATGAAAATACTGAGAGCTCGATCAATTCAAAAGTAGCAACATGGTGTATCACCATTAATAAACTACTCTGAATGATAGTTGTGACAAGTTTTTTCACTTGATCATAAAGATACCTCAAATAACTTTTTCATTTGCTCATACTTGAGTAAAGGATTAAAACAAGAATAAAACAGGAAGCAAACCATGCTGGTTAAATCCAGCCAAGAAGATCAGCTATCTTCATTTGATAGCTGATCTTCTGGTCTGGCTGAAACACACTGATATGCAAGCACAAGTCATTTTATAAATGTCTGGGAAGGATAATGGATAAAGTTGATTTCTATAATGGGAAGGTAGCATATGACAGGCTTGCTGGCAACGTGTAGTTGATATTTATCGAAGTAATTTTTTCTGAAAAATAACAGATAGAGAAAATATCATCATCATCAAATTCCTGATATATACCCTTTCAAGAGGGGTCAGGATATGATAGTACTACATGAAAAATTTACATCATTACTAACTTCCTTTCTACAATTTTCCTCCAAATCCATCTGTTACCTGTCAAGACTCCAACATTATCAGATCTTATATTTCTATCTTCTAAGGCACTTTTTTTACCGTATCAATCCACCTATTGTATATCTTGGTCTTCCTCTGGATCTGTTTCCTGCCAACCTGGGAGAACATTTGTTTTGATAATCTTTTCTCTCCTGTTCTGTTTAAGTTACCATACCACCTGAGATTAGCTCTGCTAACACATTCCTGAATGCTAACAATGTCAAGTTCTTTCCTAACATCCTCATTTTTAATATGATATTGCCACTGATGCCATCTGTTCACACCCTAATCTTTCTCAGTACTCTCATATCTGTGTGTCTCTAGTCTTTGGTCAAGTGTTTCACTTCTAAACTAGCTCTCAGATCCATAAGTCAAAATTAGTTTGAACACTGTCTTGTATACAGCTAATTTAGTGTTTTGACTAATTTCTCTCTTATTCCATATAAATTTATTCAGTTGACTTCCTACCAGCTTTGTGGATTCTGTTGTCTATTTTCATATTTAATTTACCATCGTCACTAAAAATCATGCCTAAGTAGCTGAAATGTTTTACTTGTTCCACAGGTTTTCCATTCACAACGCAGTAAACATTTTCAACGATTCTGCCTATTTGCATTGTCTTTGTCATTTTATTGCCGACCTTCATACCATATCTATTACAACAGTTACTACAATCTTGCAGACTTGTAGCAGATTTATTTAGAAGTATAACATCATCTGCATAAAGCAAAGAGGTGACATAAACAACTCCAATTTTGATATCAGGTTTAATACCACTTTCCTTCATAATGTGATCCATATAGATAATGAATAACAGAAGGAATAATGTACATCCTCTGACACTAGATTTAACATTAAACTATCTTCCTGTACTTCCTTCAATTCTAACTGCTGACTTACAACTCAAATAAAGACTAAGTATGGCTTGATATAATGCCCCACTGACACCATACAACTATAGCGTTTTGAATAGCTTTTCTCTTGGCATCTAATCATATGCCTTTCCCAGAACTACAAAACTTAAATACAGATCTCTGCTTTATTCCCATGATTTCTCAACTATTTGTCGTAAAGTGAAAACCTGATCCTGACAGCTTCTATTTGTCCTGAATCAGCTTGTTCTTCACCAAGCTTCTCTTCCATAATCCTCAACCATTTCTCAAGTAATATACTTGCATATATCTGACCAGGAACACTCAGAAGAGAAATACCTCTGTAATTCTCACATTCAGTTTTATTTCCCTTATTATATGGGTATTATGACAGCTTTACTCCAATCTTCTGGAATTCGTCCCTCTGTCCAGGCCTTCTGAACTATGCAGTGCTGCCACTGTACGACTTTTATACCTCCATACTTGAGCATTTCTGGTCGAATATCATCTACTCCAGCTGCCTTTCCACATTTCAGGCTTTTGATGGCTTTTCTACTTCAAGTATAGATATGTATTCCTGACTGCATGCCTGCTGAGTGTTTTTTATCATGGTGCTGTCATCACTTGTTTCATTTAGCAATTTTTCAAAGTAATTACTCTATACTTCAAGGCTATCTTTTCTCCTGTTTCTTGTTACCTTTATCATCTCTAATTCCTTTTACAGCACTCTTTCCTCCATTTCTAAGTTTCTTCAACAACCTCCATAATATCTTGCCATCTTCTTGATATTTATTTTCTATGTTCTTACCAAAGTCTTCCTGTGACTTTTGTTTAGCTAGTTTTACACAGTGTTTTAGCTTTCTTATATTTGTCTCTGCATTCTCTAAGAGCACAAGCTGACTTAATTGCCAGGAACTTTTGATGTGCTTTCTTCTTTTCTTTCACTGCCTCTTTAACTTCCTGTGTCCACCATGGAGTTTTGATTTTTCTATCCTTGCAGACAACCTCACCACACGTGTCTCTGGCTGAAACAATCAATGTTTTCTTCTGGGCTTGCCACTGAACCTCCAAGGTTTGGTTCCTGTTCTCAAATTCTTTAATTTTTTCTTGAATAATGTTTGTGTATTTTAGTTCTCATCTGAGAGCTGCTCAACTTTTATTCCCTTTAAAACTTTCTTACATGTTCTTCTTTTCAATATAAAATTCAATTTTATCCTGCTCAAGACTAAATAGTGATCGCTTCCAATTTCAAATCCTCTGTACACTCTGGTGTCCTGCACCGGGGAGAAAACATTACTATCAACAATAACATAGTCCGCTGGTGGCGAACCTTTTTATGTGCACGTGCCAAAAGTTTACAAGGCAAGTTCTGACGTGCCGGGCAGTTTTTATCAAGGGGAAAATTAATAGAAAATTAATTTATTTATTTATAATATAATATTTTATAAATAATATTTTATTTTATTTCATCATCATCATACGTATCAAGGATTTAGGCATAGTATGGCCTGTTCCGGCCTTAGAAGTCATCGTTGAATCGTTTAAGAGGATGTCATGGTTTTCTTTTTCTTGTACTTTGGCTTGTACTTTAAGGCTTGTTTTGGTAATCTTTCTGTTTTCATTCTTTGAACATGTTCCATCCATCTATGTTTATATTTTTTAATTTTTTCAATTACTGGTTCTTGGTTTAATTCTTTCATAATATCTTTGTTTCTTTTGTGATCAAATAGGGTATACTTTGCAGTTTTTCTCATAAACTTCATTTCTGCTATTGTTAATCTTTGTTTGTCTTTTTGTTTTATTGTCCAGATTTCGCTTCCATACATTAAGACCGGTAGGGCTAATGTATTGTATACTTTTAGCCTGGTTTGTTTTTGAACTAGGTTTGGTTTAAATATAGAGTTAATTACTCCTGTTATTTTTAAATATCTTGCAATTTTTATGTTTATATCTTGCAATTTTTATGTTTATATCTTTTTCATTTTCATAAGTGATCATACATCCTAGGTAGTTAAATGAATTCACCTGTTCTAAGATCTTGTTATCTAATACTATTTTAGTTCTTGCTGGATCTTGTCCTTTAAAGGCCATAGTTTTTGATTTTTCCGTTGATATTATCATACCATAATCTTTGGATATCTCGTTTAGATTTAAAATAGCTTTCTGTAAGTTATCTTCAGAATTTGTAATTATTATTTGGTCGTCTGCAAAGAGGAGAGTGTTTAAGTTAACTGTAGGTGAAAGTTTAATTCCTTGATGTAAATTTTTACTCCATTTTATTATTATTTCATTTAAGTAGATATTAAAAAGAGTTGCTGAGAGGGGACATCCCTGTCGGACCCCTTGGTTTATCTCTCTTGTATATGATAGCTCATGATTTAATCTTATTTGTATTTGATTATTTTCATATATACTTGTGACGGCTTTTAGGATATTATTTGGTATTTGTCTTTCTTTTAATATGTTAAATAATATGTTTCTTTTAACTTTGTCAAATGCTTTTTCAAAGTCAATAAATGCAATATGTGTTTCTAAATTATATTCTCTTCTTTTCTCTATTATTAATTTTAGGCAGAAGGCTGGGTCTATACATGATCGTCCTTTTCTAAATCCATTTTGTACCTCTAGAATAAAGTTTTCGGAATATTTCATTAGTTTGTTATTTAAGATTCTGCTGTATATTTTGTAACATGAATTTAGTATACTGATACCTATATAGTTTTTAGGGTCATCTCTATTACCTTTCTTAAAGATAGGAATTACGATTGCTTTTTAACATTCTATTGGGGGGGATAATACCAGTTGAGTAAATTTTATTTAAAAATAATAAGAGTCTTCCTTTGAATCTTGTTCCTGCGTATTTATATAGTTCTGAACCTAGCTTATCTTCTCCATTTTATTTATAATATTTATTTATATATAAATTTATAATATTATTCAGTGTAAAAATTGATTATTGTATTATTAAAGTGATTTTAATGTTGGTTTGGAAAATTAAAAAAAAAAAAAAAAAACGGTAGTGAGAAAAATATTTATGCATTGTAACTCTCCATACAAGTCAGCTGAGCAGGTGGTATTGCCCTAGCATATAACTCGCACCCCTGATTTTACTTTACGAAAAAAGACATTAAAAAGTTTTGCATATACCTCGCACACCAAAAATGTTTAATCGAGGCGATAGTAACTCGCTCCCCACAGTAACAACATGCCCTCCCCAACAGCCATTATACTGCAAATACAAGAAAAATAAGTAGTTTTATTGTATCCCTGAATAAGGTACAGTGGCTTTTGAGTCTGTGTAATATATTTCTCAATAAATAGTGTGATTCAAATAGTTAGCACCGTTTATATTCCAGCTGTCTCTAATTGCAAATAAATTCGTGGTAGAATTTATTTGAAGTTAGCCTTTGTGATCTGTCATGATGACATCGAGAATTTCAAATGCAATAAAACAAACATTTATTTCATGTAATTGAAAAATTAGACAATTGTTTCAGTGCAACATATGGTTTTGCTTGAGTCTATACAGCATAGATATAATGGAAAATTGAAATTCTTGATGTCCTTACGACACATTACAAAGGCTAACTTCAAATAAATTCTACCACGAATGAAACATGCCATATAATTATGGTGACCATACGTCCTTTATTTAAGAGGACAGTTTATTTCACTGCTCTGTCTTTTAGATTTTTTTTTCCCTAAAATGGGCATTTTGTCCTTTATTTTGTGAACTGAAATAGTAAATTGAATATTGATGCCAACATATTTAAAGATGTAATTCATAAATTTTACCAACTTGCATTGATCATTTAAATACAGTGGTACCTTGACTAAGGAACCGAATTCGTTCCTGACCCCAGTTCGTATCTCGAAACCGAATTTTCCATTATATTTTATGGGAAATCAATTAATACGTTCCCAGATTCAAAAATTAAAAAAAAAAAAAAAAAAATCCAAAAAAAACTATTCTCAACTAAATGAAAATGCAAAGAAATGGAAGGAGCATTTTTACACTATGAATATGCATTTTGTATACCATCACATATTAATTTTTATTTATGAAACCTTTGGTTTTACATGATTAGTATGAAAATCATCTCCATTAAATTGTAAAAAAAAAAAAAAATCAATTTTCTTGTGGTTGGTTTTGTGGTTTAGGAATTTTTGATTTGTTGTCATTAGTTGCTTCTTTTTGTCTCTTAGGTGAGGGAGGTTTAGAAGCCTCTCCAACGTTGACTGAATCTGTCGTTTCCTTAACGTTTGAAGTGATTAATGTCATTTATCACTTCAAAAGTGATTAATGACATTGTCATTGAAGATATTGGTGGCTCTAGAAACAAGACCTTGGTTTGGATGCAACTTGTTAACCAATAACCAATTCTTGCAATTTGCCCCAGTGCTGCAAGAATTTTTTTGTCACTTGTTGGAATTCCTCCCTTTTTCTGTTGCTTTTTCTTCGTCCTCTGAAGATATTTGCTTTTCCTCCTCATCCCTTTCTTTTTCCTGCTCTCATCTTAACTCCTGTAGCACTTCAGTGGTCAGTTCAACGTTCTGTTCCTCTACCAGTTCCTCTACATCTGCTTCATCAACTTCCAAATGCATGGTCTTGCCCAGGGAGACAACTGTATCTACAATGTCAATTTCGCTTTCAGGTCCTTCCAATGCAGTTCCTCGGACACAGTCAAGCTATGACCTTTTCCAGGCAGATTTTAGAGTTCTCACAGAAACATCTTCCCATGTCTGACTAATAAAACGCAAACAATGAAGAATATTGAAGTGATTCTTCCAACCCTGAGGGTTAATTCTGTGTCAGTGATAACTTCGAAACATTTTTGGAAAAGAGCTTTGGTATAAAGTTTTTTGAAGTTGGAAATAGCATATTGATCCATTGGTTGTTGGAGTGGTGTGGTATTAGAAGGCAAGAATTTTGATGAAATTAAACTCTTCATCCAAATCTTCTTCTTCCAACTGTGGTGGATGTGCTGGGGCATTGTCCATTATAAGAAGAACTTTCTCTGCAGAACCTTTTCTTGTAGATACCGTTTCGCTGTGGGAGCAAAGACCCCTGTCATCCACTCACAGAAGAATTGCCCGGTTATCCAGGCTCTGCTGTTACCTCTCCACATAACTCTGAGCTTGTGCCTGTTAACTTTCTGCTTTTTAAAGATTCTAGGATTTTCAGAGTGGTAAACCAACAGAGATTTTATCTTCACGTCACCACTGGCATTAGCACAAAAAAAGCAAAGTTAGTCTGTCTTTCATTGGCAATGGCATTTCCTCCTTAGTGATGAACGTTCTCTTGGGCATTTTCTTCCAGAAAAGCCCAGTTTCATTGCAGTTGAAGACTTGTTCTGGTCTGTAACCTTCTGACTCCATTAGTTTCTGAAATTCCTTCACGAACCTTTCAGCGGCTTCTTTGTCAACACTAGCACCTTCTCCATGTCTAACAACACTATGGATACCGGTTTTATTCTTGAATTTCTCAAACCATCCTTTGCTAGCTTTAAACTTTTCGCCAATGTCTTTGTTACTGCTAGTGGATGGCAACTTCTGTGAAAGATATTTGTAAATTGTTTGAGCTTGTAAACAGATCATGTTTTGAGATAAACTATCTCCTTTCAGTTGCGTCATTAATCCAGAAGAGTAGCAAAGTTTCCATTTCTTCCATAATTTTGTTTCTTCGAGATGACACGATAGATACGCCTTTGGCCACATCCAGTTCCTTATAAAAATCTGCTTTCTTGACAATTGTAGCTATGGTGGATTTGGACAAGTTATACTGTTTACACAGATCACTTTGCCTGACTCCTTTCTCATATTTTTCCACAATCTCTTTCTTAATTTCTATTGTGATTTTCTTCTTTCTTTTTCTTAGTTTTCTTTGGCCCTATGTTTGAAAATAATATGCTGATCAGTGAAATGACGCTTATCTGGTAAATTATTCAGAAAATAAATGTGAAGCTACAATACAATACGTCACTTATAAAAACAAATACACACAGTGCACATCATAAATACAAACCTAAAAAAAATCTTCACAAAGTGTATTGTTTGTTTACACAAATACCGAAATAGATACACAAAAAAGCAAACGTGCAGTATTCATCGTCATCATCATCATCATCAAATTCCTGCCATGTACCCTCAAGGGGTGTACAGGATATGACAGTACTACATGAAAAAATTACATCATTACTAACTTCCTATCTACAATTTTCCTCCAAATCAGTCTGTTACTTGTCAAGACTCCAACATTATCAGATCTTATATTTCTATCGTCTAAGGCACGTCTAAGGGGTGCTTAAGGGTCAAAGCTGTATAACTGAGAGGAGACCTCCACATAGCCTTTAAAGGAATGCGGAGAACCGACCAGGGCTTCTGACCTAATGTCCAATCCTCACCTTCTCGTGGTGCACCCTGTTGGGTATCTACTTTGATACTGAACGAACGAGGATGGGCTGGCAATTTGGGATTTAGCCGACCAAATTGTATTCTTATTGGTTAAACCAAAATAAAAAATGATGGTACAACATGACAAAAAAAGTATTCATCGTATTTCAGATAAATACGACATAATAACAACAATCGTTACACTAGAGACAGTTCAGCGCACGCTCAGCAAGACATGCATAAAAAGTTTAAAAAGTATATGTAAAACAGGCTTTAGTTCATTTGAAAAGAAAAGAATCACGGTTCGTATCTCGAGTCTAGGTATCTCGTATCTAGAGGTCAAAATGGGATTTGAAAGTTCATATCTCGAAAAGTTCGTATGTCGAGTGGTTCGTAAGTGAAGGTACCACTTTAACTGGAACAGCTATTTTGTGGAAATGGAAGTAAATTAAATGGGTCCTACTATGAGAAATCCCTTTGCAGGCAAAGATCGAGGAAAGTGTTCTGTTCATTTCCAGTCACTGGAACTTAAATATAAATGACGGCTAACTATTTGATGACGTTTCCTGTATTAAAATGCATGTCACCAGTGAAAAGATCAAAGAATGGCGACAAAATTACGAGTGTTGCCGACATAGATGTGTTGAAATTTTTAAATATCATTTAAATATTTTTAAAAGATACATGTTTATCACAGATAAACATGTATCTTTTAAAAACATTTTAAAAATCACTGAATTTTGCTTATGTCTCCCTGTATCTAATGCCCCACTGAACGAGTATTTTCATTAGTGAACAATATGTGGACCTGTGAGAAAACCCAACTAAAAATCGAAACATTGAAAGCATTCGTTGATATGAAATGCAATTTTGACATGAACTGTATACAGTTTTGTGAATTTTTAAAACACAAAAAAGTTCATTATTGTAAAAAGTATCAAAATTAAATTTTTTAAAGTAATAATATCATTGTTTAAAATGCTATGTATATGCTTATATTTTACAATAAACGTTATAAAGCTTTTTTATTTATTTATTTATTATGAAACAATTTCTGATTTGTTCTTTATTTTCTCAAATTTTGATGTGCCATAACAAAATTATGGTCACTGTATATATAATGTGTGTGAGAGTTCGCCTGCCAGCTCAAACGCAAACAAGCAGGAATAAAATTCAACCAAGGATTGAAACTTGGAGTGAGTTGAGCCTGCCAGTAATGAGAAGTTCTGTCGGAACGATAAACGACGCCCCGTCGTGAATGTGTTAAAACTAAGAAATATATAGGGAATGTTATGACAGTTTCAGATGTTATGGAATTCGATTGAAGAGAATTAGCATTTCAACTCAACGATTGTAGGTTGCCTTTGTCTTTGGGTCATGTGATCTTTTATTAATACCGCACCAATCATATCCACGTCTTCATAGTAGCTGCTCTCTCGTTTATAACAAAATTTAACTTGTATTTATTGTAATATTTTTTTTTAAAAAGTTGAATAATTTATAAGCGTATAAAAGGATATCACCTGTAAATCGTTGATGTGCCACCTCTGGCACGCGTGCCATAGGTTCGCCATATATGACATAGTCAATGAGACTTTTCTTATTCCTTGCCTTTTTTATAGTTTTGATCTTTTTATTGATGATTATCATGCTAAATTTGTTACAGCTGTTATTTAATTTTGTTAGTGAATCCCCAATACTTTCACTAGATGTGTTTAGGAGTACATCATCATCTGCATAAAGCAAAGAGCTAAGTTTTACATCTCCAATTTTAATATCAGGCCTAAGGCCACTTTCTTTCATAATGTGATCCATATAGATGAAGAATAAGAGTGTCGTGTATTTCCTTCAATTCTAACTGATGACTGACAACTTAAATATAGACTATGCATTGCTCAGTATAATGTTCCATTCACCCCATATAATTGCAGTGTTTTGAAGAGCTTTTCTCAGGTAACCTTGTCATATGTGTCTTTTCTCAATCTACAAAACTTAAGCACAGATCCTTGTCATATTCCCATGATTTCTCAACTATTTGTGTTAAAGTGAAAATCTGATCTTGGTCTATTTGGTCTGAAACCAGCTTGTTCTCCAAATTTCTCTTCTACAATCTTTCTCAACACCTCTTTTCAAGTATATGCTTGTATAAATCTTACCTGGAACATTCAGTAGAGAAATTCCTCTATAATTCTCACATTCAGCTTTATTTTCTTATTTATAGATGGGTATACTATGAGAGTTCTACTCCAATCATTGGGAATTTGATCTTCTGTCCAGGCTCTCTGAATTATGCAGTCACTTTGTAGCCACTGCAAAATTTTTATACTTCTATACTTAAGCATTTCTAGTCGAGTAATCATCTACTTCAGCTGCCTTTCTACATTGTAAGTTTTTGACAGCTCTTTCCACTTCAAGTCTTGAAAATTTTCTAGTATGGTTCTGTCACTGTGTCCTGGAAAAGAAGAAGAAAGCATATGAAAAGTTCCTAGCAAATAAGTCAGCAGATGCCCTAAAAGAATACAGAGAAAAATGTATGCAAGCTAAGTATGTGTAAAAGTAGCTAAACAAAAGTCATGGGAACACTTTGGTAAGAGTGTGGAAAATAAATATCAGGAAGGTGGCAAAATGTTCTGGAGGCTATTGCAAAAGCTTAGAAATGGAGGAAAGAGTATTGTAAACGGAATCAAAGATGATAAAGGTGACATGAAAACTGAAGATAAGGATCTTCTCCTCCCAGTTATTTGGCTTTGACCCTTAAGAGAAGGGTCAAAGTGTGGAGAGAAAGGAATTCATTTTGTGATTGGGAAGGATGAATCTGAGGGACGAATGAAGCTGTATAAAAGAGACATTTAAATGAATATGGCGTGAGTCAGCTGAAAAACTGTTACTGCAAGAGAGAGAGTGATGAATGAATAAGTAAATGGAAGAACTCCAGACATCTAGATATCCTTCCTCATATCCTTATATCACATCCAGATATCCTTATCTTCACCTTTATCATCTTTGATTTCTTTTACAATACTCTTTCCTCCATTTCTAAGATTTTGCAATAGCCTCCAGAACATTTTACTACCTTCCTGATATTTATTTTCCATACTCTTACCAAAGTGTTCCAATGACTTTTGTTT
Source organism: Typopeltis vanoorti (assembly GCF_054136105.1). NCBI lineage: Eukaryota > Metazoa > Arthropoda > Arachnida > Uropygi > Thelyphonidae > Typopeltis > Typopeltis vanoorti. The sequence goes on along the minus strand of NC_143551.1, from coordinate 174,742,024 downwards.
AGCTACTTTTACACATAGCTTAGCTTGCTTACATTTTTCTCTGTATTCTTTTAGGGCATCTGCTGACTTATTTGCCAGGAACTTTTCATATGCTTTCTTCTTCTTTTCCAAGACTACTTCAACTTCTTGTGTCCATATTCTTATTTTTCTGTCCTTGCAGACAACTTCACCACATACCTCCACAGCTGAATCAATCGATGTTTTCTTCATAGTTTACCACTGAGACTCCAAGGTTTGGTTCTTGTTTTCAAACTGCTGCAATTTTTTTTTCAATACTGTTCATAGTTGAGTATACAATTTACCTGTAAAAGCTGCTCAACTTTAATTCTTTTTATAACTTTCTTACATACTGTTCTTTTCAATGTAATATCCATTTTTATCCTGCTTAGTAATGGTCACTTCCAATTTCAAATCCCCTGTACACTCCTGTATCCTGAACCAGCCTTATGATATCACTATCAACAATGTGTAGTCAATGAGGCTCTTCTTATTTCTTGTACACATCTTTATGTTGAAACATAGTATTAGTAATGATTAATCCATGTCCCGATCAGAAGTCCAGTAAATTTTTATCTGTTAATGGGTTCAAGGAGAGGTATGATAGATTGGGTCTACCGCGATGAATCTTCGGACTCCATGGAGGTGCCCATATAATAATAATAATAAATACTTTCCAATATTATTAGCTTTGCCCTTTTTTCTAAATTTTCCCAAAATGTCTGCTGAGATTCATTTCCTACACTGCTGTTTAGGTCTCCAACAAGGATCACTTTTTCCATTTTCTTTATGTCAGCTGGCTGTTCTAATAATTCCCATGATTTCTCAACTCTTTGTCTTAAAGTGAAAATCTGATCTTGACACCCTCTATTTGGCCTGAACCCAGCTTTTTCTTCTCCAAGTTTCTCTTCTACAATCTTTCTCAACCTCTTCAAGTATATGCTTGCATAAATCTTACCTGGAACACTCAGTAGAGAAATTCCTCTGTAATTCTCACATTCGGCTTTATTTCCTTTTTTATTCCTCAAAAAATTCCCCCACTTCTTTCTTAGACAAATAGGGACAATAGGCAGAAATAAATTTCACTGTCCATTTTGAAGTTTTCCCACGTAACTCAACATGAAACTGCCTTCCAATCAAGAAGCTTATTATCTTCATGTTTGGTGTTGAATGCTATCACTACTCATTCCTTTCTTGATCATTATTGTCAAAATATAACATCCTACACTTATTATTTAGTAAGATCTCACCTGTTTTTGTATTCTTTTTCTCAGTAATGACAATTATGTCCATGTGGTGCTTTTCCAATTCTTCTGCAAGTTTGATTTCCTTTCCATTAATACTCCATTTATTGATGGTTCCTATCTTCAGTTCTTCTGATGTGGGGTTTATTCTCCTTCTTCTTCTAGATGTTCAGGCTGGAGCCTATTCCAGTAGCTGACTTTTCAATGTTCACTCTAGTTTCCTGACGAAACCAGCGGAACCTTGTTTAACCAGGCAACGATCCAGCCAGCATGACATCATCATGCTGTACCATCATATACATTTGTGGTTTAAGCCAATACAAAGTACAATTTGGTCGGCTGTCCCAAACTGCCAGCCCATCCTCGTTCATTCAGTACCCAGTAGATACCTACTAATGGGGTGCCCCATGTGAAGATGAGGATTAGACATTAAGTCAGAAGCCTCAGTCAGTTCTCTGCATTCCTGAAAGGCAATGTGGAGGTCTTCTCCTCCCAGTTATTTGGCTTTGACCCTAGAGAAGGGTCAAAGTGTGGAGAGAAAGGAATTCATTTTGTGATTGGGAAGGATGAATCTGAGGGACGAATGAAGCTGTATAAAAGAGACATTTAAATGAATATGGTGTGAGTCAGCTGAAAAATTGTTACTGCAAGAGAGCGTGATAAATGAATAAGTAAATGGAAGAACTGAGGAAGCAAGAACTGTCAGAGGTGACATAGAACAGCAGGTAAGTAGGACAGTAGAGCTTGTGAATGCAGAGGTGATATTAATATAGTATGATACATGTAGACACAATAAAAGATTTATTGGAAATCAGCAACAGATATTTTGTCCTGAAAATAATAATACATCAGTAGCATGTTATTTTCAGTATACTACAAATAACAGCATGCTGTAGGAGACAAAATCTACACCATTCAAGAGATCATGGGTTTGAATCCTATTGTAGATATGGATGCTAGTGAATGTCTTCAAGTGATAGATGAATTTCACTACCTGTTACCACCATACATTTATTGGAGGCCTTAAGTGACTTAAAGAAAGTTCATGTTTGGTCTCCAGATTACCTGATCCTCAACACAGTACTAATGTACCACAGATTTATAACCTTTTATGTGTGTGTGTGTGTGTGTTTGGGGAGATATAAACATTAAAACATGAATAGGAACAAAATGGAAAGTAAGAAGATTATCTTCCTTTGGGTATGCCTGAAGACAAGAGAAAACACTGGGCTTCAAGGTATGACTAAACAGTTTCTTCTATATGTACACACTCAGACTCCTTTCTGATACATCTAGAAGAGTAGCCTAAGTTATGTAAATGAACTAATGCATGGAGCAATGAAAATTATCTACCAATGTCCATATGGAATTTCTGGAAAACAGAATATGCTTTGGGTTAAAAATACTTGCTGTTCTCACTCACCCCATTATCCCTTTTGTGGAAACAAGCCATATCACAAGAAGACAGGGCAAACATTTGACCAGAAAGTTTACATTGCGCTTTACTTCATCATTAGTTTATTATTGTTAAAAATGAATATATATATATTCATTTTTAACAATATATATATATATATATATATATGTGGGATGGTGCAAAAAAAAAAAAAAAAAAAAAAACAGTACTGAACTTCTGCATCCTCTTCAGTACATGTGCTATGAGATATGCCATTCAACTGCATGTACATTAACAGAAGAGCACACACATAGAGTCTACACTATTACATTTAGCTGTAGCAATGGTATAAAAGACATTTATTGTTTAGCATTATTTTCGTTCATACAGAGTTGACAGAGCAAATGGTCCAAGCCTATGACATGTTTGTGAGCAGTTTGTTCGTCATATATCCATAAGCATGCCCCAAGCAATAGTGTCATCACTGTTCTGACATAGTGGGAGTGTCCCCACAATGCATTTGGGGAGATCACAAACTGTTGACACAAATGAGAATCATGGGCATATGCTAAAGAAAGTGTTACATTCTCCAAAATGCAGTCAACGTCGAAGTGGTAAAACATGATACCAAGGTGAACAGAGAATTCTTAAGGAGATGGGTCCCTTTTTGTATGTCATTGAAGTGAGTCAGTGTATAATTAGCAATGGATTATGCTGCACAGCAGGAATCCATGCACATGTGCTGACCAATGTCTAATGAAGATCCATAACATTACAGCGATCATGAAAACAGTTGAACCTACATGTTTCTTGAGATTTGAATTTGTCATCACACAGTGTGTGGTTTCCAGCCACAGCATAATTGGGCCCTACGTCATTGAAGAGGGTGGTGAAACCTTGACCTTGAATAGTGAATGCTATATCGAGAACGTGTTGGTTCCATTCACCCATATTTGCATAGGATGTGTCATGAAAAAAACATTCCATTTCATGCACAGGTATTCCAACAGGATGGAGAAATCTGTCATACATCACATGGTTCTAGAGCCCATTTATCAGACACTTTGCAAGGAGGCTCATTTTGAGGTTCACAGAATTCCTGTACTCTTCACGTTCTCCTAATTTCACACCACTTGATGTCTTCGTTTTGGGTATGTTGAAGAAACTGATATTCCACCGTGACCCACCTTCAAACCTTGATGAGTTAAAGGATAAAATTACACAATAAGTCAGCAGATGTCTCAACCCTTATTCCCAAAGATGGTAGAAAACCTTCACATGCACTACAAAAACTGTCTTGAAAGACAAGGTGCCCATTTCGAGCACATAATCTACCATCGTTTATACTTTATTTGACCAAGATTCCACTGATAGTTGTGGATTTACATATCATGTAAACATTTTTTTTTTGTTAATAAAACCATATATATATCATTGATATATGGTTTTAAAAACATATATCATTGTAGTTATTCAGTACTGCTTTTTTTTTTTGCACCATACTGAATATATAAATTAATACAGCAATCCCTCGATTAATGCACCTAATGCGTTCTTTAAAACAGGCGCATTAATCGAAAATGCACTAATCGAATATAATAACCTATGAGAAAATGTATAATTTTCCCATAGGAAATTATACATTTTCCCATAGTTTATTCGTTCCTCAGATTTCTTTTTTGACCCTTGATTTTTTTTATAAAAGAATTAGGGTATGTCTCAGGGCCTATTAAAGGAAAACCATGAAGCTAAAAGACAATAAAACATATTCAGAATATAAATTTATTATTCTGTTTCTTAACAAAAATTGAGCTAACATTGTTTGGCAGGTTCTGTTTCTTTTTTTCATACAACTGATAGTATGGCCCTATTGCCTCTTCTGCAAATTTTACTGGTTCTCTCCACCAGGGTCAGTCTCTAAGTATTGCTTCTTAAAAACTTCGATTGTACGAAAACTATTTTCAAATTGTTTCTGTGAAACCTCTTTGGGCTTGTCAGTGATTAAATTTTCTTCATATTCTTCAGGATCTTCCAGCTGTGTATCTAAATTTAGCAGGTCGGAATCACTCAACTTCTCAGAATGAGATTTAATTAACTTATATCCACTTGAAAAGCCTCTAAAATCATTTGCACAATGTGGAAGATTGTGCTAAACGGCTCACATATTGCTAGCAGTAATTTCATTCAACTTTGCAACTTTATAACCAGGCTGAGATTTCTCTGATTTAGCCAGAAAAGTCTTGGAAGGCATTCGCTTCCAAAAAAAGGCCGGTTTCATTGACATTAAATATTTGTTGATCACAACAGTCCCCTTCTTACACAATTTTCTTCAAAATCTCTGGATATCTCCTTATCTGCACTTGCAGCTTCGCCTGTCATTTTAACATTAAGTAGGCTATTTCTCTTTTTGAAATAGATCAATTCCCAGCACTAACTTGGAATTCTTCTTCTTTTCCATTTGATAGCCCTTTCTTTCCAGGTTACAAAGAGACAATGCTTTTGATTTAATAAGGCTAGTGTTTAGCGGGATTCGTTTTTGGTTACAATCTTCGATCCACGTAAAAAGAAGTCTCTCTAATTCAATGTTTTCATTGCCGAAATGAAGCTTATATTAGCTCTTTATACTTAAGTAACTTAATGGTTGCACCTGTTTGGAAACTCGTATCGCAGAGTATATAAGTTCTTTTCGCTATACACTTTGGTATTAGGTCTAGCTACTCACTGATGAAGCCTCAAAAAAGGCTGAAACTGGTCTGGGTAGTGACCTCACTCCATAATGTAATAACAGCATACATTTCCTAGGAAATGTGTTTTTACATTATGGAAAATACCTAAGAATAGCGATCTGAACTTTCCCCATCTTTGCAACGAGTCATCCGGTATTGTACTACTTACATAGGGTCACTTGCATTAGCTCACGCTAAGTGATCGCCGATACTTTATAGTTTACTATATTCGGCAAGAAACTCTCTGATTCCAATCTTTGAGTTTCTTATTCGGTTTTAAAACTATGTGGGATTTAATATCCCCTTAATTTAAGTAATGTTTTCATTGCCGAAATGAAGTTTATTAGCTCTTTATACTTAAGTCTCTAATTCAATTATTATAATACTTTGATTTCGAGTGCATGCATGATGAACTTGAAGCAGCCTTACTTTTACCTTTCTCTTTGTATTCAGCAGTTGATTCACCCATTTTTGTGTTCTTGTCCTATCTTTGTGTTCTTGCTCTGGACTCGCCTTGTTCACTTTTCTTTATTATTTCAAGTTTTTTTTCCAATCAGATTACTTCTCGAATCATTTTCACACTTCTATTTTTTGCTCACTAATTCTTTTACATATGATTAAAGGTTAGGGAAATAAAAAAAAAGTAAGGAAAACAATTGCACAAGATATGATCAGCAAAATGCTATGTAAAGCAGACGACATAAATTTTGGCAGTAAATTTGGAACACAGTGTACATGGAAACAGTGTAGTATGCCATTAAAAAATAACTTTGTAAAATGTTTCAAATCAGTAACTAAATTATTTCATCCTGGTGAGTGATTTTTTAAAATAGTTAGCCATAAAAAATGTATAGATCGAAAATTTTTAAAATCTATAACATTTATTTTTAAGATGTATATAGGCGCACTAATCGAATTTGGGCATCGAAAAAAAATGACGCACTAATCGGGGGTGCACTAATCGAGGGATTGCTGTGTGTATATATATATATATTAATTTAATTTTGAATCTGATAAACAGTAAAAGATGCAAATACAAAAATAAAAAAAAATGTAATTTTTTTTTTAAATACTAACCATTAGTACTAATAATAAGCAATATGAACATGTAAGTTAATAAACAAAGTCGAAAATCATACAACTTACTGAACGATTCTCTTTATAGCTTTAGACTGTTGTTCAAAATTTTTTAATTGTACAGCAGATCCTGGATTATTTATAGACTCAACTGAATCGCAATGCTTCTCATTTAAACTTGACAATAAAGAATTGAAACTATCTTGATGAGCAGTCCAATTATTATCCTCGCCCATAAATCCCAAACCTAAGAATTTACATAAGATATAAAATATACATCTAAATTTTAGATCTTCTATATATGAATATATCACAAATAAGTACAAAAATTATTCAAAATAATCACATTAAAAAGGTGCACTATATACAAACTGTTTTCTGGATGCTTCATGGGGAAGCGGAAGCCTCACCTACCAACCATAAATAACAAGCTTATTTACAGTTGAGATAGCAGTTCAATGGGCTACAACATAACAGCAGTGCTGTACAGGAAACAATAACTGCACACTGTGTAGCTGTCAGAACTTAACTCCTCTTTACTGAGATAAATATAGAAGCATCGCATCAGTTTCTAACTTTATATATTAATTCTCTTTACTGATGAAGAATTTTGTGCAAGCTATCAATTATCTCCATTAAGTGGTATGCTAATCCTTCACATAAGTGCTCTCCTCAGTGTGAAGGATTAGCATACCTCTTAATGGAGATAATTGATTAACTTATGTTTACAGCTGCATCTCAGATACCAGATAGTACTGAAAGCAAAAAATGCACAATTCCCTACAGTGTGTAGGTAGTTGTAATTTTAAATATGGATATTAAGTTATGCAATATATTTTCATATTTCTAGACCTATTACCACATAATTATAGTTTGTTGTTAATGGCAGGACAAAATAAAAGAACTTTCCATATTATTGTAGTTTTTTTTTTAATCTTTGGGAGCAAAAAATTCATTGATGGATAATGAATGCAAAATGGATGCAATCATTTACTGCACATAAATATTATATCAGTCTGGTAAAGCAATGCAGAATCAAGTTTTATTGTAGTTAATTATGCTCAATTACACTCTGATGACTATTTTCTTAAAGAACCCTTTTCTTAATTGCATGACTGAATGTTAAAAGTTTACTGCTGATTCTAAATTAGATTTTATTTATTGTTTATAATCCTAGTCAGAAATCACTTCATAACATTCTCATAGTTTCTCCATTTCAGTGATTTTCTTTACAGAAAACAAAATATAAATCCTTTCACGCCATGACATTTATAATAATTTATAATGTTATCTGCAAATACTCTTATAAATGTTATCTCAAATACTCATTCCCCAGAATCACACATTATGAACTGATATAAACAGTTATGAAAAAAAATTATGTATCAGCTAAGGTAAGATGTCTGTATGACATGCAACTAAAGCAACATCATTATGATTTGTCATTCAGATAGTTATTTTTGATATTCACCTGGCAAATGTTGCAAGACAATAATCTTGTGCACTTTTTTTTTTAAATAAAAGAACATTGTGAACAAAATTGAATTCTGAAAAGGTCACATTCCATGAAAAAGAAAATAATGTATATTTGAAATGAAATACATTTACTGCTAGTTTTGATATCATGTGGTATTTTTGAAGTAGCTATACTTTTTTACTACTGTTTTACACTAAAATTTATAGATATATGATCAAAAAAATTTATAAATTTTGATAAGTAAAACTGTGGTTATTGTGAATGAAGAACTCATGTGGCCATGGGGTTGATTAGGTAAATTAAGCCTGACAAAAATATTGTATCAGCTTACAAAAGAAATGTAAGCATTTCTGTTTAGAATATCTGCTAATCAATCAAAAGGATGAAAACGAAATACAAAATTTCTGATATAATTACTGGTTGGGATCCTTTAGTGTAATTTCTGGGATGTGCTCTTTCTTTTTTTTTTTTTCCATTTTCTGTAGTGGTGGGTGATCTCAATTAGCTTTCAGCCTAGTGCTAGAACAGAAAGGATTATCAGCTAGCACTTCTAAGATAGGTGGCTGGAACAATTAGCAAATAAATAGTCCAGTTTTAGAAGCACCTGTTTCAGACAAAACAAAGTATTACTATTTCTTTCCTTGAAAATTATAAAATCAAGTAATGGATTTTGGATGCACAAATGTGAAATATTCTGTGTGAAAATTTTTAAACTAGTAGAAAATTATACAAATAGTAGTTACTTTAATTCAATTCCTGTTGAGAAGAGAGTGGGATGCAATTGGATTTTTTCAAAATGAGCATAAATTTTGAATCAATTTCTATATGTATTAGTTTTTTTACCATATGCATTTACAATGATTAGGCATTGACTACTATTACTGAAATAAGCATCCCTCCAAAAAATAAATGTTCATGCATAGCAATTTTAAGATGCTGGCAAAAGAGACGTTCTTCTGAAATATTACTGAATAGCAACAAGGAAAAAAAAAAAAAAAAGCATTCTCAAAATTTGAAAGAGTAATGCAATTTTACATCATCTGTTACCCATAAAAATGACAACAATTTATCTAAGACTATAAGCATAATGACAATACTAGAATTCTGCCACATATTGGCATTTTACAAGGAAAGGGAAAAAATGTTCAAACCATATTTATTTCAATAAATGTTATTTGATAAGTCATGTTATTCATTAACATAATAATTTTCAATACAAGCATTTAAAAATACAGTAAAACCCTGAAGTTACGCAGTAGGTGGGACCAATAAAAAGCACGTAAGTCGAATTTGTGTAACTCGGGGTATAATTTTGCATGTAATTTATATATACAAACATAGTTAATTGGGACCAAAAGTTTACAAAAACACCTATTTTTTTTAAGAAATATAATCACAATTGTAGTTTTCCGTACATAAAAAAAAGAAAGTTATTTCGATGTCGATGGTTTCATAAAATCTAATAGATTCATCTGATGGCATAATGTCTTTTTCTTGTCATGCAAAATTTCTTCATAGCAAGCTAATGATTTCTTTATTACCTTGTGGCTACAATTCGTTCCTCGTTAGAATCTATGTCCTCCAAAATCTGTAAACTTTTCTTTTATGATTGTTCGTACTGTGGATTCCTGTAGATCGAACTTTGCTACTCACAAATTTTCATTGTCTTCAAAATCCTTAATAATGTTGAGTTTTGTTTCCAAAGTCAATGCTTTTCTTTTCTTGCTAGCTGTAGAAGAATCGGACTTATTTCTTTTGGATGACATTATTATTTTTTATGTGATAAAATTTTTATCAAGAACATAACATTAAACAAACGCAAGGTTTGTAGACTATAAAAATCGTGTATGAATGGAGACCGCGAGAAACACGTCAGTGCTTGTTCACAGCATGTGCGACACTGGCGAATGCGGCCAGTGCCTGAAAGATACGATTAGTGGTGAGGCGTGAAGCGGGACGAGAATACGTACATATAAGAAACCTCGTAACTCCGGATTCGCGTAAGTCGGGGCATGACTGTAATGTGAAAATAATTTCTGCAGTATTTTAAGTAATATGAAAAATCTTAATAAAATATACATTTTGAAAATTATGGAGACAACTACTGTGTTAGGGTGCTTAAGGGTCAAAGCTGTATAACTGAGAGGAGACCTCCACATAGCCTTTAAAGGAATGCGGAGAACCGACCAGCGCTTCTGACCTAATGTCCAATCCTCACCTTCTCGTGGTGCACCCTGTTGGGTATCTACTTGGATACTGAACGGACGAGGAGGGGCTGGCAATTTGGGATTTAGCCGACCAAATTGTATTCTTATTGGTTAAACCAAAATATAGAATGATGGTACAACATGACAAAATTTCATGCCGGCTGGGGCGTCACCCGGTTAAACAAGGCCGCCGTTGTTTTTGCCAGGGAACCAGGGCGAACAGCGAAAAGTCAGCTACTGGAACAAATCTGAAAATAAACCCCAACTCAACATCACCAGAGTTAAAGATCGGTACTATCAACGTAAGAAGCCTGAATGGCAAAGAAATGGAGCTAGCTGAGGAATTAGATAAGTACCAGATCGACATAATAGGGCTGACTAAAACAAAAAAGACCAAAACTGGTGAGATCTTTCTGAGCAATAAATACAAAATGTTATATTCAGGCAATGACAATCAAGGAAAAGAAGGAGTAGCCATAGTATTCAACACAAAATAAGAGGCTAATCTTCTTGAATGGCAGTCAATCTCAAGTAGAGTAATGTGGACAAATCTGAGAATGGGGAACTGGACAATGAGACTTATTTGTGCCTATGGTCCCACAGAAGGTTCTACTAAGGTAGAAGTGGAGGTGGAGGAATTTTTTGAGGCTTTAGAAAAAGCAACTGACACAATGAAAAAGGAAAAGTTGGTCCTTGTTGGGGATCTAAATAGCAGAGTAGGAAATGATTGTGAGACATACAAAAATATTTTGGGAAAATTTGGAGAAAAGAGCAAAGCTAATAATAATAGCGAATATCTGTTGGATTTCTGCTCAGGACATGGACTGGTTATTACTAACACCATGTTCCAACATAAAAATGTGCACAAATTCACATGGATAGAAGAGGCTAGGAATAAGAAAAGTCTCATTGACTATGTTATTGTTGATAGTGATGTTTTCTCCCTGGTGCAGGACAACAGAGTGTACAGAGGATTTGAAATTGGAAGTGATCACTATTTAGTCTTGAGCAGGATAAAATTGAATTTCATATTGAAAAGAATAACATGTAAGAAAGTTTTAAAGCGAATAAAAGTTGAGCAGCTCTTGTGAACTGTAGGCTAAAATACACAAAGATTATTGAAGAAAAAATGAAAGAGTTTGAGAACAGGGATGAAACCTTGGAGATTCAGTGGCAAACTCTGAAGAAAACATTGATTGATTCTGCAGAGAGGCATGTGGTGAGGTTATCTGTAAGGATAAAAAAATCAGAACTCCCTGGTGGACACAGGAAGTAAAAGAGGCAGTGAAGGAAAAGAAGAAAGCATAGCAAAAGTTCCTGTCAAATAAGTCAGCTTGTGCTCTTAGAGAATATAGAGACAAATGCAAGAATGCTAAACACTGTCTAAAACTAACTAAACAAAAGTCATGGGAGGACTTTGGCAAGAATATAGAAAATAAATATCAAGAAGGTGGCAAAATATTCTGGAGGTTGTTGAAGAAGCTTAAGAATGGAGGAAAGAGTGCTGTAAAAGGAATTAGAGATGATAAAGGTGACATGAAAACGGGAGAAAAAGAAATCCTTGAAGTATGGAGTAATTACTTTGAAAAACTGCTAAATGAAACAAGCAGTGATGACAGCACAGTGGTAAAAAACACTGACCAGGCATGCAGTCAGGAATACATATCCATACTAGAAGTAGCCATCAAAGGCTTGAAATGTGGAAAGGCAGCAGGAGTAGATGATATTCGACCAGAAATGTTGAAGTATGGTGGTATAAGAGTCTTATACCACCATACTTCTGAACTATGCAGTGCAGCCACTGCATAGTTCAGAAAGCCTGGACAGAGGGACGAATTCCCGATGATTGGAGTAGAGTTCTCATAGTACCCATATATAAAAAGGGAAATAAAACTGCATGTGAGAATTATAGAGGTATTTCCCTACTGAGTGTTCCTGGTAAGATCTATGCAAGTATACTTGAGAAACGGTTGAGAACAATTGTGGAAGAAAAGCTTGGTGAAGAACAAGCTGAATTCAGGCCAAATAGAGGCTGTCAGGATCAGATCTTCACTTTACGACAAATAGTCGAGAAAGCATGGGAATATAACAAAGATCTGTATTTAAGTTTTGTCGATCTGGAAAAGGCATATGACAAGGTGCCAAGAGAGAAGCTATTCAATACGCTTCAGTTATATGGTGTCAATGGGGCATTATATCAAGCAATACTTAGTCTTTATTTGAGTTGTAAGTCAGCAGTTAGAATTGAAGGAAGTACAGGAAGATGGTTTAATGTTAAATCTGGTGTGAGACAAGGATGTACATTATCCCCTCTGTTATTCATTATCTATATGGATCACATTATGAAGGAAAGTGGTATTAAACAGGATATCAAAATTAGAGATGTTAATGTCAGCTCTTTGCTTTATGCAGATGATGTTATACTTCTAAATAAATCTGCTACAAGTCTGCAAGATTCTCTGACTAAATTGAATAGCTGTTGTAATAGATATGGTATGAAGGTCAGCAATAAAAAGACAAAGACAATGAAAATAGACAGAATCATTGAAAATGTCAACTGTGTTGTGAATGGAGAACCTGTGGAACAAGTAAAACATTTCAGCTATTTAGGCACGATTTTTACTGAAGATGGTAAATTAAATATAGAAATAGACAACAGAATCAGCAAAGCTGGTATGGTGGGAAGTCAATTGAATAAATTCATATGGAATACGAGAAAAATCAGTCGGAACACTAAATTAGCTGTGTACAAGACAGTGTTCAAACCAGTTTTAACTTATGGATCTGAGAGCTGGGTCAGAAGTAAAACACTTGACCAAAGACTAGAGACCACACATATGAGAGTCCTGAGAAAGATTATAGGCATGAACAGATGGCATCAATGGCAATATCATATTAAAAACGAGGATATTAGGAAAGAACTTGACATTGTCAGCATCCAGGAATGCGTTAGCAGAGCTAATCTTAGGTGGTATGGTCACTTAAATAGAATGGGCGAGGAAAGATTAGCAAAACAAGTGTTCTCTGCCAGGTTGGCAGCAAAACGACCTAGAGGAAGACCAAGATATAGGTGGATTGATACAGCACAAAATGCTTTAGACGATAGAAATATAAGATCTGATAATGTTGGAGTCTTGACAAGTAACAGACTGATTTGGAGGAAAATTGTAGATAGGAAATTAATAATGATGTAATTTTTTTCATGTAATACTATCATATCCTGTACACCCCTTGAGGGTACATGGCAGGAATTTGATGATGATGATGAACTACTGTGTTTGAGTAAAACTTTAGTTTAATATAAACTAAAATCCACACTCGATGTTTCGACCTTTATATCAATGTCATCTTCTGGAGCATATATACTATATACAGAGAAACAAGCTGCACTACAATCTACATGGTTTGCTAAAGTTACTGACCAACCATTACAACAATTATTAGTAAACTAAAGTTTTACTCAAACATGGTAGTTGTCTCCATAATTTTCCAAAATGTATTCTGATCACCGTGTAAGCCTCAAAGAAAGGATCCCAATAAAATATCTTGTTCAATAGCACTGCTTTCATTTCAAGAATAAAAAATGGACCAGCAGTAAATAAATTTAATGCTGTCTTTGGTCTGATGTCATATTTCAAAATAGATGTAATTTATTTTATTTTCATAAGTGTATTTGATTTTGCATTACTTGTGAACAAAACAAATAAAATATAAAACTAAATGTTATAATACTGAAAGACAAGTTCTGATATATGAAATTCCCCATAAAAAGTATTAAAGTGAAGTGGACCCAAAGGTTGCTCCACTGCAGTTAATTCATTATTATTATTATTAACATCAACAGACCACCATGGAGTCAAGTCTCATTGTGGGAGGTCCCACTCTCACATGCACAGCTCATCATACCTTGATGTCCCTGTGCTCACCACACTCTCAGGCAAAGCATTCCAATCACCCACCACTCTCCATGCAAAAAATCTACTCCACACCCCCTTGATCACACCCACTTATACAGCTTACAGGAATAGCCTCTCATTCTTCTCTTGTCTCCAGATATTCTATGAAAAATCTTATCCACATTAATCTGATAATTACCCCTGACCAGTTTATACATCTTGATCATGTCTCCTCCTCCTATCTATTAGGTTCTGCAATTTGATCTTTCTCTCAATCTGATCTCATGTTCCACAGACCAGAAACCAACTTACAATCGTCTCTGAACCCTCTCCAACATCTCATCATCCTTTTAAAAACCTGGCAATCAAATATGGTAATGGTAATTCATATGCAACCTGATCAAAGCCTTGTAGAATGGTTGCTAACTTGCTACCATCTACATACGCTGTCTTACCAATCAACATCACTAACTTGTCATTTTTGCCTGCTATCTTACTGTTACCGTTCAAGCACTCAGCCATACCATCAATTCCACTTACTCTGGTAGACATCCATGATCTTTTGTCCACTATCACTTACATTCAATGATATCTCATAATCTTTCATTCATCTTTCATTGCTGTCTTAGTTTCACTGCCATTTTACTTGCACTCAAAGCTGCATGCAAGAAACACAAAGAAATTTAACACATACATAATTAAGGACTCTTCTCAACTGTGATTAAGGAATTATCAACAGAACAGGAAGTACAAATAAAAGACAGAAAGCTAGTTATGTTTTTATCCTTGAAAATGATTAGGTGATTCTAGTATTTGATCTACTTTGGCCAGTTAGGAGATTAAGCCTTATCTACAACTGGTCTCTTATAGTTACAATCTGCCTGTTATCTCTATAATCTATGTCCAGAGAGTACCTTCATAAATGAGCAGGTTCTCTGGCTAATATATCTATTTTTCAAGAGTGAAAAAGTTTATGGGAAGAAATTCTTGCCACCTGTATATAAGACCAGCTAACTTACCTTTGCCTCAGAAGTAAGATGGAAACTGAATTCCATCCAGGATACAAAGAGAGAAGAAAGAAGGAAAGAAAAGCTGAAACTTTCCATCCAAAAGCACCAACCAGCAAAGAGAACACTAAGGAACAAATTTAAATAATTATTAGAAACAAATATTTTTCACTGACATCAACAGTGAAAGTAAAGAAACATTGACTACAGGGCCAGTCCGAGAGTATCTGATGCCCCTAGGAAAAGAAAATTTAGGCACCCCTATACATTGTCTCTCTCTATATATATATTTTGTCATACTCACACAAACATAAGCCCCGAAGTCGTAGCACCCCTAGGTGATTGCCTAGGTTTGCCTAATGATAAAACTGGCCCTGCTTGACTATTACAGATGCAGAGATTAAAATTATATATCAAAATAAGTATCTGAAACTAGTATTATGACTGATTAGAATCACACAAAGAAATGAAGGCTGGAAAGGGAGGTACATTATGTCTGTCCATTACATATTTTCTTTGGTTATGCATTTAGGCTTGGGTACTGAGGAGGGAAAACAGCACTCCCCACAAAGAAAAAATAGAAAAAAAAAAAAAAAAATCAGCTAACGTCTTTTTATTCCCGTATATACGGGAGTAGGCGAGGCCATTTAGCCCTATCGAACTTTTGGAGACTGAGTGGGCAGTTCAATCTCCACTGGTACCCAACCAGAGACAGATGGCCCAAGGCTATCACTAATTAAGCGGTACGCAGTGAAGAGAGACGGCTCAAATGTACCGCCATCTCGTGGTCCCTAACCGTAACATAATATATTTAATGTCTGAAATAATGTGGGTTCTACGGTCGATTTTCTTGCGTTTACAGGACGAAAAACCCGAGTTTCCGGGAGGAAAAACCTGCTTGCCCGTGCCAGAGATCGACTAACTCGGGAACCGGTCGAAAAAAGGCTTAGAAAAATTTCCTCTAGTCGCCGACTAGACTCGAAACCTAGACTTCCTTCGTGCGGCCAAGCGCAGTGGTATGCAAACGCCACATCCACTGAGCTACACAGGCAACTAAGAAAAAATAGTTAGGACTATAAAGAAACATAATCTCAGGACTGTTTTTAAACCCATTTTGCAGCTATCTACCTTTATCTACTCTCCTAAAGATCATTCCCTTCCCCCATCCTCTCAGTTTTGGTCATATACAAGGTTCCTTATTTTTTCCACCTGTCCAATTATGGTTGACTTGGAAGATCTGCCAACATGTCTTGAAGAACACAAGAAATTATCTGCTGCCATTATGAACTGTCAGGTCCAACTAATCATGCAATGAATCCAATTGTTGGAAGGCTGATTGCTTTGGATTTACTGCTGAAGCAACTAAGGCTATGAGGCAAGTGTACTGCATCTGTAAACTGTGTGTTCTTCTGGACAGTTGGCTTGTTTTTCAGGATGAAAACCTAAGTTTCCAGGAGGGGAAAAACATTGTGATTTCTGTATTAAAAGAATCAGATGGGTAAAAAAAAAAAAAAACTAATATGTTTCACTACAGCAAATACAAACATAAGGGCTTTTTCTTTCTTTTCTGAATCAGAAGTAGATTTAAAAACTAGCCAAATATCAACAAACACGGCTGTGTGAAACTGCCCAGATTTAAGACATAATTCTAAGACTTGCCCAATAACCAAAGCTGCTCTAGCAGCACTCACAGACATCCCTCTTAGGTGAGGCTTATAGTCTAGTATTTCTACTTGTTTTTGTATTTTAATTTTTTTTTTTTCCTCATGTGATTCCTGCCCATGATAGGTTGTAAACCTAGAGTACTGTGTGAGCTAATTATTTTTCTATTTCTATTAATTTTTATATAATATTTTTTGTATTTTTTACCATAATCCAGAAACTGTTCTCTCTAGACAAAGGTTTCCCAAATTTTTTTTCTGTGGCCCAGTTATTTTAATACTTCATCTTCTTAACCCACTAAAATTTTTATGGCCAATAGGTAAAATAAAACAGATTTGAATGTCCATAGAGTTTTCATTAATTATTATAATAAAGAAGCATTTACTCTGACAAAAATTTAAAGAAATTAAACTAAAGTCAAGTAATTTATTAATGAGAAGTGTGATGCTGTTGTTTGTTAACTAGAAACTTCAAGTTTGGAGGAAAAGATGATAACTTTATTCTTAAATCTGGTTCAACTTCCAATTGGTTTCTATATTTATTATCATCATCATCAAATTCCTGCCATGTACCCTCAAGGAGTGTACAGGATATGATAGTACTACATGAAAAAAATTACATCATTACTAACTTCCTATCTACAATTTTCCTCCAAATCAGTCTGTTACTTGTCAAGACTCCAACCTTATCAGATCTTATATTTCTATCGTCTAAGGCACTTTGTACTGTATCAATCCACCTATATCTTGGTCTTCCCCTGGGTCGTTTTGCTGCCAACCTGGCAGAGAACACTTGTTTTGCTAAATTTTCCCGCCCATTCTGTTTAAGTGACCATACCACCTAAGATTAACTCTGCTAACGCATTCCTGGATACTGACAATGTCAAGTTCTTTCCTAATAACCTCGTTTTTAATATGATATTGCCATTGATGCCATCTGTTCACGCATATAATCTTTCTCAGGACTCTCATATCTGCAGTCTCTAGTCTTTGGTCAAGTGTTTTACTTCTGACCCAGCTCTCGGATCCATAAGTTAAAACTGGTTTGAACACTGTCTTGTATACAGCTAATTTAGTGTTCCGACTAATTTCTCTTTTATTCCATAAGAATTTATTCATTTGACTTCCTACCATACCAGCTTTGCTGATTCTGTTGTCTATTTCTATATTTAATTTACCATCTTCAGTAAAAATCGTGCCTACGTAGCTGAAATGTTTTACTTGTTCCACAGGTTCTCCATTCACAACACTTGACATTTTCAATGATTCTGCCTATTTTCATTGTCTTTGTCTTTTTATTGCTGACCTTCATACCATATCTATTAGAACAGCTATTCAATTTAGTCAGAGAATCTTGCAGACTTGTAGCAGATTTATTTAGAAGTATAACATCATCCGCATTAAGCAAAGAGCTGACATTAACATCTCCAATTTTGATATCATGTTTAATACCACTTTCCTTCATAATGTGATCCATATAGATAATGAATAAGAGAGGGGATAGTGAACATCCTTGTCTCACACCAGATTTAACATTAAACCATCTTCCTGTACTTCCTTCAATTCTAACTGCTGACTTACAACTCAAATAAAGACTAAGTACTGCTTGATATAATGCCCCATTGACACCATATAATTGTAGCGTATTGAATAGCTTCTTCCTAGGCACCTTATCATGTGCCGTTTCTAGATCGACAAAACTTAAATACAGATCTTTGTTATATTCCCATAATTTTTCAACTATTTGCAGAAAAGTGAAGATCTGATCCTGACAGCCTCTATTTGGCCTGAATCCAGCTTGTTCTTCAACATGCTTTTCTTCCACAATTCTTCTCAACCGTTTCTCAAGTATACTTGCATAGATCTTACCAGGAACACTCAGTAGGGAAATACCTCTGTAATTCTCACATTCAGTTTTATTTCCATTTTTATACATGGGTACTATGAGAGCTCTACTCCAATCATCGGGAAATCGTCCCTCTGTCCAGGCTTTCTGAACTATGCAGTGCAGCCACTGTAAGACTCTTATACCACCATACTTCAGCATTTCTGGTCGAATATCATCTACTCCTGCTGCCTTTCCACACTTCAAGCCTTTGATGGCTTTTTCTACTTCAAGTATGAATATGTATTCCTGACTACATGCCTGGTCAGTGTTTTTTACCACTAGGCTGTCATCCCTGCTTGTTTCATTTAGCAGTTTTTCAAAGTAATTACTCCATTCCTCAAGGATTTTTTTTTCTGCCATTTTCATGTCACCTTTATCATCTCTAACTCCTTTTACAGCACTCTTTCCTCCATTCCTAAGCTTCTTCAACAACCTCCAGAATATTTTGCCACCTTCTTGATATTTATTTTCTATATTCTTGCCAAAGTCTTCCCATGACTTTTGCTAGGCTAGTTTCAGACAGTGTTTAGCATTCTTGCATTTGTCTCTATATTCTCTAAGAGCACAAGCTGACTTATTTGACAGGAACTTTTGCTATGCTTTCTTCATTTCCTTCACTGCTTCTTTAACTTCCTGTGTCCACTGGGGAGTTCTGATTTTTTTATTCTTGCAGACAACCTCACCACATGCCTCTCTGGCAGAATAAATCAATGTTTTCTTCAGAGTTTGCCACTGAATCTCCAAGGTTTGATCCCTGTTCTCAAACTCTTTCATTTTTCTTCAATAATCTTTGTGTATTTTAGTCTACAGTTCACATCTGAGAGCTGCTCAACTTTTATTCGCTTTAAAACTTTCTTACATGTTATTATTTTCATTATGAAGTTCAATTTTATCCTGCTCAAGACTAAATAGTGATCACTTCCAATTTCAAATCCTCTGTACACTCTGGTGTTCTACACCAGGGAAAAAACATCACTATCAACAATAAAGAAAACATCACTATCAACTTTTCTTATTCCTAGCCTCTTCTCTCCATGTGAATTTGTGCACATTTTTATGTTGTAACATGGTGTTAGTAATAACCAGTCCATGTCCTGAGCAGAAATCCAACAGATATTTGCCATTATTATTAGCTTTGCTCTTTTCTCCAAATTTTCCCAAAATATTTTTGTATGTCTGACAGTGATTTCCTACTCTGCTATTTAGATCCCCAACAAGAACCAACTTTTCCTTTTTCATTGTGTCAGTTGTATTCTCTAATGCCTCAAAAAATTCCTCCACTTCTACCTTAGTAGAACTTTCTGTGGGACCACAGGCACAAATAAGTCTCATTGTCCAGTTCCCCATTCTCATATCTGCCCACATTACTCTACTTGAGATTGACTGCCATTCAAGAAGATTAGCCTCGTATTTTGTGTTGAATACTATGGCTACTCCTTCTTTTCCTTGATTGTTATTGCCTGAATATAACATTTTTTATTTATTGCTCAGAAAGATCTCACCAGTTTTGGTCTTTTTTGTTTCAGTCACCCCTATTATGTCGATATGATACTTATCTAATTCCTCAGCTAGCTACATTTCTTTACCATTCAGGCTTCTTACGTTGATAGTACCGATCTTTAACTCTGGTGATGTTGAGTTGGGGTATGTTTTCAGATTTGTTCCAGTAGCTGACTTTTCGCTGTTCGCCCTTGTTCCCTGGCAAAAACAACGGAGGCCTTGTTTAACCGGGCGACGCCCCAGCCACCATGAAATTTTGTCATGTTGTACCATCATTTTTTATTTTAATTTAACCAATAAGAATACAATTTGGTTGGCTAAATCCCAAATTGCCAGCCCATTCTCGTTCGTTCAGTATCCAAATAGATGAAGATACCCAACAGAGTGCACCACGAGAAGGTGAGGATTGGACATTAGGTCAGAAACCCTGATCGGTTCTCCGCATTCCTTTAAAGGCTATGTAGAAGTCTCCTCTCAGTTATACAGCTTTGACCCTTAAGCACTCTTCCAAAATATATTCATTTTTTAGAAAAACCGGTGTTGAAAAGCCTGTTTCACACTTATGGGTTGTGACAAAAGGCATTAGAAATTTTATCACTTTTTCTGCTAAAACCGGGTACTCCTGATGGCAAGACAGCCAAAAATCCATCAGTGGTATTGTGTTGAAGATGTCTTTGAGTGCCGTATCACACGACAGTTCAATTATAGATTCCATATCTGAATTCGCAATTCGGTCTCAGATTCTGCATTCACTGTAAAAGGGTTCCATATCCATGCTTTGTTGCTGTTGATTGGGGGGGGGGGGATATTCCTTCATACTTGTCTGCAGTCCTAGCATATTCCTTGATAACAGCTGAAATCTCATCTGGCATGGAACTCATATTATACTCTTTTTGTAATTCTGTTAGCTTTGTAAAAGATTTGTAATTCCCTGCTTCCACACGACGGGACCACAAATTGAGTTTTTTTGTTACATCTTCCACCTACTCTTGCACTTTAAATTGAAATTTAAATACATAATTAAATTTAAATCTGACATTTAAATTATTCAAAACATCAAAAATGTCACAAAGGTAGGCAACCTTGATTAACCAATTGACATCATGAAAACTGTCTTTGAATTCAAATATTACATCCCTAGCCATTGGGGGATGTTGGTCTAAGAAGATTAAAACTTCATCCTTCATTTCAATAGGTCTTCTTAAAACATTCCCTCTTGACAGCCATTGCACCTCACAGTGTAAAAGAAGATGTTCATGTTCACTCCCCATTTCTTTGCACAACGCAGAGAATATTCTTGAATTCAATGGATGAGATTTTATAAAGTTTATAAATTGTACACACTCTTGCATAGTTGCATTTAAAACAATGGCATTCTTTAGACAGCCAATGCTTCTCTGTGAATACTACAATGCACCTATACACAGTCTGGTGCTATGGCTTTGATCTTCGGAAAAAGTCCAGTATGTGCACCTGCCATTGCGCGAGCTCCATTGCTACTCTCCCACACATTTTTTCCATTCAATGCCCTTTTCATTGATGTAAACTGCGTCACAATCGTATCTCACAAAACACATTAAATTGGCATTGTCCGATGTGTCTGTACTTTCATCGACTTGCAAGGAAAAAATATTGCACTCTTTTAAGTGACCTATAACAGTTTCTTCGATATTATCTGCCATCTCCACGATTCTATGCTCCACTGTGTTATTTGATAGCATCAGCATATTTACTTGGCTCTTGTTTTTTATCACATATTTGAGATGCTAACATTTTCATTGCTGGAACTATTAATTTCTCAGCAACTGTGTGAGGATAACCAGTTTCAGCAATTAAGTTTGATATTTTATAAGAAGCCATTACAAGGTTTAAAGACTGAGCTCCCTGCAAAAAATTCGAAGACATAGTCTTCTTGGTAGCTATCAGTTCTCTCTTTTTATTTATAAAGAAATCTATTGGCTTATTACTGCAGTTCGGATGTTTCCATTCCAAATGTCACTTCAACTTTGAAGGTCTCGTGGACTTGTTTGAAAGTGCCGCAGAACAAATAACACATAATGGTTTGTCATCAGCACCCTTGATGAAACCGAATTGTATGTAATCCTCAGAATACTGTCGGGTCCAGTACATCTTCTTTTTTTGTAAGAGTAGTAGACAATACATCGTGCAACCGTTTGTTTATTAGTGCTGTTCTCAGGACTCGTGCCAACTGCACGTCACTCGAATGTTCATTGGTGCTAATCGAAGAGTTTGTAATAGCACATTGTTTGTTTGTTGTTTTATTACCCACTTATCCATCGTTAAATGGGTAATGGCAAGCAAGATGAAGAAAGAATAAAATAAACTATTTAGAAAGAATATAATAATTATGGTTGTTCAGCCAAACCCACCAGGCAAGGTACACGTAATCAGTAAATACAAAAAAAAAAAAAAAAGCGCTCTCTTGATGCTTAACTCAAACTGAACAAGCAGAGGGAGTATGTGGCAGGCAAGTAAAAAAAACACCAGACCGCCAAACGATTTGGCTGTAGCACGATTGCCGCCACACAGCCTCGCCATTAGTTGAGCTACTTTACTGCGAACAAAGAGACCATGAAATGGCAACGTGGACGGAGTGTATTTTTCGTCTCTATTAATTAAATTATTTATTTATTAGTCCTGATTAAACGCTATTTACTTGTATTTTAGAGTTTCGTGAAAAAAAGAAAATCCAAAAATGAAACACCTAG
Source organism: Typopeltis vanoorti (assembly GCF_054136105.1). Classification (NCBI taxonomy): domain Eukaryota; kingdom Metazoa; phylum Arthropoda; class Arachnida; order Uropygi; family Thelyphonidae; genus Typopeltis; species Typopeltis vanoorti. The sequence goes on along the minus strand of NC_143551.1, from coordinate 174,719,219 downwards.
GCTTTCAAGAGTTTTGTTAGGCGACCCGGCATTTATCGTTCATGACACGGTGCCGGGTCGTGACCCACCATTTGGGAAACACTGCTCTAGACCAAACGTAACTTTTTTAAGCACCACTTCAGGCATTCGATAAGGTGGTACCACGCTGTGCGATGAAATTGATCTCCCATTTAAAGACAATCACAAATATCTATATTCATACAGGATTTGGACCTGTTCGTTGGAGACCGCATTTGCTAGCCACTCAGCCAACCAGATCAGCATCATTGCAATTCTCAAATTGTATCCCAAATGATACCTTCTGTGACTAAGACGGAAAATTGAAACCATTAAACCTGTGTTTAATTCTTTCATTCTACTGTTTTGATCCACTAAACCTGAATGCATGTTGTCTGGTCAGTATGTAAACCTAAGTTTCTAGAGGAACACCTGAAGTAATCTAAAACCATATAAAACAACCACAATCAACCTAATGACTGCATAGTAATTTGAGGAAATGTAAACAGAATTGAAATACAGAACGTGCACTGAAAATTTAACAATTAAACAACTAAGATTAAATAAAAACTGAAGTTTTACTTCATGAAAGTAGATGAACAGAAAACAGCAGTAACAAAGTTTGAACATGAAACCTCAGTTGTAATTAAAGCCTCCTTGGAACTATTCTGTCCTGTTTCCACTTCCTTGACACTCGACCAGTTCAGAAATTTAAATGAAAGTCTGGTTAGAGACACTACCACCTCTCATGTACTACTGTCCCAAATGGAAAAGCTAATATCTCATCCAATCCCGTGGCTGTATTTACACTGAGATTTCTTAATATCCTAAACACCTAAGTTCATCATATCTAGTCTGATCTCAATCCATACCACAGAAATCATTTGCATTATCTCTGCCTGGATGATATACACTTGCAGGAGGTTGCTCGACATGTGGAAATTTCAGTCAAGAAAGGGTTTATGTAGGACTACAAAGCTGGCAATGGTGACAGACTTAGGAGACAACTTGGAGTGCTGCCACTGCATAAGAAACTACGTGGAATGAATATTATTAGTGAATGGGAAGCAATCAAGGATTGTTTGAGTGCAGCACTATAAGAGTGAATACCTAGGATCAGAAGGATGAATCAAGTAGGGATTAAGTGGATGAGTAGCAATATAAAGCAGGAACTGCAAAAAAAAAAAAAAAAAAGCATTACGGGAGGAATAAAAACAAAAAGATGATCATCATGCTCATGAGCAATATAAAGCACAAGCTAGAAGGGTAATTAATATAGTAAGGAAGGCTAAATCAGATTTTGAGAGAAAATTAGATAAACGTTGGAGTCTTGACAAGTAACAGACTGATTTGGAAGAAAATTGTAGATAGGAAGTTAGTAGTTATGTAAATTTTTCATGTAGTACTATCATATCCTGTACAGCCTTTGAGGGTAACATGGCAGGAATTTGATGATGATGATCATGATTAGATAAACAAGCCAAAGTAAATCTAAAAGAGTTTTTTCACTTGCAAGTGAGAGAAAGAATGATTATGGAAAGATAACTTTACTCAGTGCTGATGGTAGGAAAGTAACAGAAGCAGAAGAAATAATTCAGTTACTAAGTAATTACTTTGCAAGGGTATATCATCCAGGTGGCAGCTTTGCAGTTACTGATGTGAGATTGAGGTAGATGAACTGGAGGTACTCAGTATATCAAAAAGTATCAATGTAAATACAGCAGTGGATGATATGACCGCTCATGTGCTATGAGAATGTGCAAGTGAACTGGCAGTGCCTCAGACGAAGCTGTTTAATCTAAGTCTCAGCTCTGGCAAAGTTCCAAGGGAGTGGAAAGAAGATAAGATAGTTCCATTACATAAAGGCAGCTTCCAAGACAGAACTTGCAAATTACAGACCAGTTAGTATTCTGGAGTGGTGGTTCAAGTATTGGAAAAGTTGGTTAAAGAAAAACTCAGAAATGGGTGGCTAAGAACATGATGGGGACAGCATGGATTTGTAGAAGGTAGGTCCTGCCTCGGTAATTTATTCACATATTATAATAAGGTAACAACGGAACTGGATAAAGGAAATGGCTACACTGCTGGAGTTTGCAAAGTCATCTGACAAAATACTACATGGAAAAACTATTACATATGTTGGAGCAAATGGGAATAGATGTGTGGCTGGTGGGATGGATGGATGAGTGACTGATGGACAGATATAAGAGGGCATATACAAATTAACAGGCAGTACAAAGTCTTGGGGGCACTCCACTAGTTGCCCTCATTTGCCTTGATTTCACTGTACCGTATATGCCCTCTTATATCTGTCCATCAGTCACTCATCCATCCATCCCACCAGCCACACATCTATTCCCATTTGCTCCAACATATGTAGTATTTTGTCAGATGACTTTGCAAACTCCAGCAGTGTAGCCATTTCCTTTATCCAGTTCCGTTGTTACCTTATTATAATATGTGAATAAATTACCGAGGCATGACCTACCTCCTACAAATCCATGCTGTCCCCATCATGTTCTTAGCCACCCATTTCTGAGTTTTTCTTTAACCAACTTTTCCAATACTTGAACCACCACTCCAGAATACTAACTGGTCTGTAATTTGCAAGTTCTGTCTTGGAAGCTGCCTTTATGTAATGGAACTATCTTATCTTCTTTCCACTCCCTTGGAACTTTGCCAGAGCTGAGACTTAGATTAAACAGCTTCGTCTGAGGCACTGCCAGTTCACTTGCACATTCTCATAGCACATGAGCGGTCATATCATCCACTGCTGTATTTACATTGATACTTTTTGATAAACTGAGTACCTCCAGTTCATCTACCTCAATCTCACATCAGTAACTGCAAAGCTGTCACCTGGATGATATACCCTTGCAAAGTAATTACTTAGTAACTGAATTATTTCTTCTGCTTCTGTTACTTTCCTACCATCAGCACTGAGTAAAGTTATCTTTCCATAATCATTCTTTCTCTCACTTGCAAGTGAAAAAACTCTTTTAGATTTACTTTGGCTTGTTTATCTAATCATGACCATCATCATCAAATTCCTGCCATGTTACCCTCAAAGGCTGTACAGAATATGATAGAACTACATGAAAAATTTACATAACTATTAACTTCCTATCTACAATTTTCTTCCAAATCAGTCTGTTACTTGTCAAGACTCCAACGTTTATCTAATTTTCTCTCAAAATCTGATTTAGCCTTCCTTACTATATTAATTACCCTTCTAGCTTGTGCTTTATATTGCTCATGAGCATGATGATCATCTTTTTGTTTTTATTCCTCCCGTAATGCTTTTTTTTTTTTTTTTGCAGTTCCTGCTTTATATTGCTACTCATCCACTTAATCCCTACTTGATTCATCCTTCTGATCCTAGGTATTCACTCTTATAGTGCTGCACTCAAACAATCCTTGATTGCTTCCCATTCACTAATAATATTCATTCCACGTAGTTTCTTATGCAGTGGCAGCACTCCAAGTTGTCTCCTAAGTCTGTCACCATTGCCAGCTTTGTAGTCCTACATAAACCCTTTCTTGACTGAAATTTCCACATGTCGAGCAACCTCCTGCAAGTGTATATCATCCAGGCAGAGATAATGCAATGATTTCTGTGGTATGGATTGAGATCAGACTAGATATGATGAACTTAGGTGTTTAGGATATTAAGAAATCTCAGTGTAAATACAGCCACGGGATTGGATGAGATATTAGCTTTTCCATTTGGGACAGTAGTACATGAGAGGTGGTAGTGTCTCTAACCAGACTTTCATTTAAATTTCTGAACTGGTCGAGTGTCAAGGAAGTGGAAACAGGACAGAATAGTTCCAAGGAGGCTTTAATTACAACTGAGGTTTCATGTTCAAACTTTGTTACTGCTGTTTTCTGTTCATCTACTTTCATGTTTCCTACAATTTTCCTCCAAATCAGCCTGTTACTTGTCAAGACTGCAACATTATCAGATCTTATATTTCTATCGTCTAAGGCATTTTGTACCATATCAATCCACCTATATCTTGGTCTTCCTCTAGGTCGTTTTTCTGCCAACCAGACAGAGAACACTTATTAGGTTAATCTTTCCTTGCCCATTCTGTTTAAGTGACCACACAACCTGAGATTAGCTCTGCTAACACATTCCTGAATGCTGACAATGTCAAGTTCTTTCCAAATATCCTCATTTTTAATATAATATTGCCATTGATGCCATCTGTTCACGCCTCTAATCTTTCTCAGGATTCTCATATCTGCAGTATCTAGTCTTTGGTCAAGTGTTTTACTTCTGACCCAGCTCTCAGATCCATAAGTTGAAGCTGGTTTGAACACTGTCTTGTATACAGCTAATTTAGTGTTCTGACAAATTTCTCTCTTATTCTATATGAATTTATTCAATCGATTTCTTACCATACCAGCTTTGTTGATTCTTTTGTCTTTTCCATATTTAATTTACCATCTTCACTAAAAATCGTGCCTAAGTAGCTGAAATGTTTTACTTGTTCCACAGGTTCTCCATTCACAATGCAGTAAACATTAATGATTCTGTCTATATGCATTATCTTCGTCTTTTTTTTGCTGACCTTCATACCATATCTATTTCAACAGTTATTCAATTTAGTCAGGGAATCTTGCAGACTTGTAGCAGATTTATTTAGAAGTATAACATCATTTGCATAAAGCAAAGAGCTGACATTAACATCTCCAATTCTGATTTTGGAGATGTTAATGTCCACTTTCCTTCATAACGTGATCCATATAGATAATGAATAACAGAGGGGATAATGTACATCCTTGTCTCACACCAGATTTAACATTAAACCATCTTCCTGTACTTCCTTCAATTCTAACTGCTGACTTACAACTCAAATAAAGACTAAATATTGTTTGATATAATGCCCTATTGACACCATATAATTGTAGCGTATTGAATAGCTTCTTCCTAGGCACCTTGTCTAGGAAGAAGTTTCTAGATCAAAAAAACTTAAATACAGATCTTTGTTATATTCCCATAATTTTTCAACTATTTGTAGAAAAGTGAAGATCTGATCCTGACAGCCTATTTTTGGCCTGAATCCAGTTTGTTCTTCACCAAGCTTTTCTTCCACAATTCTTCTCAACCGTTTCTCAAGTATACTTGCATAAATCTTGCCAGGAACACTCAGTAGGGAATACCTCTGTAATTCTCACATTCAGTTTTATTTCCCTTTTTATATATGGGTACTATGAGAGCTCTACTCCAATCACTGGGAATTTGTCCCTCTGTCCAGGATTTCTGAACTATGCAGTGCAGCCACTGTAAGACTTTTATACCACCATACTTCAGCATTTCTGGTCGAATATCATCTACTCCTGCTGCCTTTCCCATTTCAAGCCTTTGATAGCTTTCTATACTTCCAGTATGGATATGTATGCCTGTTGAGTGTTTTTTACCACTGTGCCCTCAGTGTTTGTTTCATTTAGCAATTTTTCAAAGTAATTACTCCATACTTCAAGGATATCTTTTTCTCCCATTTTCATGTCACCTTTATCATCTCTAAGTCCTTTTACAGCATTCTTTCCTTCATTTCTAAGATTCTTCAACAACTTCCAGAATATTTTGTCATCTTCTTGATATTTATTTTCTATGTTCTTGCCAAAGTCCTCCAATGACTTTTGTTTAGCCAGTTTTACACAGTGTTTAACTTTCTTACATTTGTTTCTGTATTCTCTAAGAGCACAAGTGGACTTATTTGCCAGGAACTTTTGATATGCTTTCTTCTTTTCCTTCATTGCCTCTTTAACTTCCTGTGTCCACCATGGAGTTCTGATTTTTCTATCCTTGCAGACAACCTCACCATACGCCTCTCTTTCTGAATCAATCAGGGTTTTCTTCAAGGCCACTGAATCTCCAAGATTTGGTTCCTGTTCTCAAACTCTTTCATTTTTTCTTCAATAATCTTTGTGTATTTTAGTATACAGTTCACATCTGAGAGCTGCTCAACTTTTATTCACATTGAAACTTTCTTACATGTTATTTTTTTCAATATGCAGATGCAGATATCTTATAGGATTTAAATAAATTGGCAGTATGGGCAAAAGACAATGGATGCCAATTTAATGTTGTATAATGTAAGATAATACGCTTCAGGATGAAAAGATTACATGCTTCGTATCATACTGATGGTACTAGTTTCAGGAAATTGAGAAATTGGATGTTGAAGAACACATTGATAAGTAAAGATAGGGTAGTTGTTATCCCTCTTTATAAAGCTATGATTCGGCCACATGTTGACTACTGTGCAAGATTTTAGTCACCTGCATTTTTTGGGGATTGGGAAGAGGTGGAGAGGATTCAGAGACAGAAGATGGGTGACAGGTCTATGGAATATTCCCTATGAGAATGTGTGTGGGTTCAGAGTTTAGCTGATAGGGGAGGAGAGGGGATATGATAGAAACTTATAAGTTACTCAAGGGATTCTATAAGACTGACACAAAAGAAATTTTTCATGGAGAGTAGGGGGAAAACAAGTGGTTACACTTGGAAGTTGTCTAAGGGCATGGTTAGTAAAGGTGTGCGTACTAGGTACGCACCCAACAGTAAATGAGGTTAGAGATATATAATAGGTATTTTGTTAATGGATAGTGTGGTCTCCCACAACTGACTCCATGGAGTACCCGTGTAAATAATAATAATAACTATTTCTTCTGCTTCTCTCACCTTCCTACCATTAATGTTCATTAAAAGTATCCCTCCATAATCATTCCTCCTTTTACTCACCACAAAGGGAGAGACCTCATTGGGATTTCAATTGGCCCGATCTATGTCACTATTTATATTCTTTTTTCTTTTTCTTTCTTTTTTTGCTAACAGCTTGTTTCATGGGGGGAGGAAGCACATATTTCAAGTCAGGGAAGAACTGCAATTTTCATTTGTGAATGAAAAGCAGTTCCATGAAGTGACACTGAAGGAGGGAGAGAAAGAAAGGGAAGAAAAATATATCGTTTCTAATGATGACATGCATAACTACCTGCAAGTCAAGAAAACTTGGGGGGGGGGGGGAATGTAGGTCTCTCACTAGATTGGGTGCCAGATACTATACTTGGGCTTCTGCCAACTCTCATATCTAGATTAAGGAGAGGAATAAAATGTTTTTCTGAAGTATATTATTTAGACTGTGTATGTTTCTTGTCCACATAATATTCTTTTGTAACAGCAAAAGCCAGACAGGTGACAACTCTAGCTTGAGGGCTTTAATAAGAATTATTACACTGATATTGGAGATCTCTAGCTTATATATATATTTTTTTTTGGAACCACATCTTTGAATGAAGCTGTACTCCTCATGTAAGAAAGGAGACCCAGCTTGGGATGAGATGAGGGTGGAGAAGAACTTATATGTTCACATGTACTACATACACTTTTTCTCCCAAAATGAGGTGTGCATTAACATGTGCTGTGAGTCAGGTAACAATAATAATATTATGTGTTAGCATTTGGAGTAAGGATCACTTTTAGAGACTTTTTCATCATCATCATTATCATGCCTATCAAGGATTTAGGCCTAGCATGGCCTGTTCTGGCCTTAGAAGTTATCGTTGAATCGTTCCTCATCCTGGTTTTCTTTTTCCTAATGGCTTGTACTTTAAGGCTTGTTTTGGTAATCTTTCTGGTTTCATTCTTTGAATGTGTTCCATCCATTTATGTTTATATTTTGTAATTTTCTCTATTACTGGTTCTTGGTTTTCTTCGTTTCTTTTGTGATCAAATAGAGTATACTTTGCAGTTTTTCTCATAAACTTCATTTCTGCTGTTATTAATCTTTGTCTGTCTTTTTGTTTTATTGTTCAGATTTCGCTTCCATACATTAAGACTGGTAGGGCTAATGTATTGTATACTTTTAGTCTGGTTTGTTTTTGAACTAGGTTTGGTTTAAATATAGAGTTAATTACACCTATTATTTTTAAATATTTTGCAATTTTTACGTTTATATCTTTTTCATATGTGATCATACATCCTAGGTAGTTAAATGAATTCACCTGTTCTAAGATCTTGTTATCTAATACTATTTTAGTTCTTGCTGGATCTTGTCCTTTAAAGGCCATAGTTTTTGATTTTTCTGTTGATATTATCATACCATAATCTTTGGCTATCTCATTTAGATCTAAAATAGCTTTCTGTAAGTTATCTTCAGAATTTGTAATTATTATTTGATCGTCGGCAAAAAGGAGAGTGTTTAAGTTCACTGTAGGAGAAAGTTTAATTCCTTGATGTAAATTTTTATTCCATTTTATTATTATTTCATTTAAGTAAATATTAAAAAGAGTTGCTGAGAGGGGACATCCCTGTCGGACCCATTGGTTTATCTCTCTCGTATATGATAGCTCGTGATTTAATCTTATTTGTATTTGATTATTTTCATATATACTTGCAATAGCTTTTAGTATTACTTAAATTAAGGGGATATTAAATCCCACATAGTTTTAAAACCGAATAAGAAACTCAAAGATTGGAATCAGAGAGTTTCTTGCCGAATATAGTAAACTATAAAGTATCGGCGACACTAGCGTTAGCAAATGCAAGTGATCCTAGTACGTAGTACAATACCGGGCAACTCGTTGCAAAGGTGGGGGAAGTTCAGATCGCTATTCTTAGGTATTTTCCATAATGTAAAAACACATTTCCTAGGAAATGTATGCTGTTATTACATTATGGAGGGAGGTCACTACCCAGACCGGTTTCAGCCTTTTTTGAGGCTTCATCAGTGAGTAGCTAGACCTAATAATACCAAAGTGTATAGCGAAAAGAACTTATATACTCTGCGAACGAGTTATCCAAACAGGTGCAACCATTAAGTTACTTAAATATAAAGAGCTAATAAGCTTCATTTCGGCAATGAAATTAATTCAATTAATGTTTTCATTGCCGAAATGAAGCTTATTAGCTCTTTATATTTAAGTAACTTAATGGTTGCACCTGTTTGGATAACTCGTTCGCAGAGTATATAAGTTCTTTTCGCTATACACTTTGGTATTATTAGGTCTAGCTACTCACTGATGAAGCCTCAAAAAAGGCTGAAACCGGTCTGGGTAGTGACCTCCCTCCATAATGTAATAACAGCATACATTTCCTAGGAAATGTGTTTTTACATTATGGAAAATACCTAAGAATAGCGATCTGAACTTCCCCCACCTTTGCAACGAGTTGCCCGGTATTGTACTACGTACTAGGATCACTTGCATTTGCTAACGCTAGTGTCACCGATACTTTATAGTTTACTATATTCAGCAAGAAACTCTCTGATTCCAATCTTTGAGTTTCTTATTCGGTTTTAAAACTATGTGGGATTTAATATCCCCTTAATTTAAGTAATGTTTTCATTGCCGAAATGAAGCTTATTAGCTCTTTATATTTAAGTAGCTTTTAGTATATTATTTGGTATTTGTCTTTCTTTTAATATGTTAAATAATATGTTTCTTTTAACTTTGTCAAATGCTTTTTTAAAGTCAATAAATGCAATATGTGTTTCTAAATTGTATTCTCTTCTTTTTTCTATTATTAATTTTAGGCAAAAGGCAGGGTCTATACATGATCGTCCTTTTCTAAATCCATTCTGTAGAGAATTTTTGTGAATAATATATATAACTTACTATTCCTTTCAGATAAAAATATTTAATGGTACATGAAATGTCAATGGATTATCATATAATAGCATAACATGGAAAATGGTTAAACTATGGCCATGATATGTAATGCAGTCATGTGACCACTTTGTGTACTACCATAAACAGACAGCATTTGTTGTTAATACTGTTTAATGGAATGAATTAAACAATGGTTTAACCTCACTACCAGCCGAGGTGGATGAAACAGTGAGACCGAATTGCACTGCTTATCCATGTTATTCAATGGATGTTACAGAATCGTCCAGCTAAATGTGGACATCTATAGATGTCATGGCCAGTTGAGGAGTTAAGGCTTCTAATTATCTTTGCTACAGAATTTTTTTTTTTTTTTAATATCTAACCCACTGGATGCTGGCAAGCAGCTGCTCTTGTTCATAGTTTTTGAAGAAAGTGGAGGAGTGACAGTAGCCAATTCAGCAAGGCACTGACAATGAAAGTACCTGTACAAGAGGCATAACAGAAACTGAACATCTGTGAGAGAGAGAGGGACTGGAGTGATTCTGTGAAAGAGGGGTCAATGACTATGCTGATTGTTCTCTTCTGAATAGCATCAAGCAATACTATGGAAGCTTTGAGTGCACCACCATCCCAAATGTGTGAGCAGCATCCAATGTTGGGGTATTTGGAATTTATACAGTGTTAGTAGTCATACATGTAAAAAGTAGTGGCTGTGCAGAAAAGTATACTGAGTTTTTTGAAGAGGGGCTGGAGTTGCAGGTCAGTCCAAACAAAAAAATCTGATCATATTTCGAAACCTGCATGTTATAAAAATGTTGTGGTGTTTTAATATTCATGATACTCCTCTCCAACATGAGTTCTACCTGGTATAAGCCTTCCAGCCTGTTTAATCAAGTGGATAGTGTCTCCACTCTCTAGTCCATAAGGCTATGGGTTGGGATCTTGCTGTAATATGGATGTTTGTAAACGTCTTTCAATAAGATGATTTCAATACATGAGGTGAAACTATCTTGTATCAGATTTCTAGAGCAGGGTTCCAGATTATTCACTTTAGCCAACAATACTAATATGTTATAGGTTTCCAATTCATGGCTGGGATTGTCATAAAAAAATAAATAAAATATATCAGGTTTTTATGTGGCTTTCTTCTGCTGAAAAAGTTAAATTAACTCATGCAATGGTAGTGAGGATGATGCATATTCACTAAGGATTCTAAAATCAGTTATGAACATAAAATTTAGGTATCACGTTTTTTTAAATTATTTTTTTATAACAAGGGAAAAGGGAAGAAAAGGTTTTTAGATGTTTCAAAGGAATATTGAAAATTTTTCTGAATGAAAGGCTCTAGAGCTTTTCATTAACTTTCAGGCTATCACAGTGCATAGTAATTGTTTTAATTATACAATTTTTGAAGATTTGTTATCTATATTGTCTGTTTAATTCAAATTATATCTGGAAATTATACATAGCATACATTATAATGCACAATTGTTTTAATTATATAATTTTTAAAGTTCTTTTTAGGCTACATTGTTTTGTATAATTCAAAATTATATCTGGAATTTATACACAGCATAGAATGGATTATTCCAAACTAAAAAAGAGAATCCATACATTGCAGTTTATTTATTTTCAAACAATGTCAAATAACTTTACTAACCTTTATTGTCATTCTTATAATTCACTTTGATATGCTGAAGATTCCCATCTTCATTTTTACCTAAACCTTTGCCTTGTGTCCATCCCATTTTTTTCATAAGTTCCCATCCAGTACTTTTATCTAAAAATATGAAATAAATTAGTATTTATTATGTATTAAACTCAATTAAAATTAATAAACAATTATTTTAGTTATTATTATTTTTTCACGTGAATTCTATCCACAAAAGGTTATAAATCTAGAGTACATAGTATGGATGGGTTAAGGACTACATCAAATTTAAATGGTTTCCTGTTGACTATAAAAAGATAATAATCATCCATTTGTGTTTTATAGCTAATTTTGAAACTTTAAAAATGTTTCAAAAGTGACTGCAACCTTACAAAAATATAAACATTAAGTATTAGTTACCTGAGTGTTGCACTACTTAAAAGAAAAATACTCTGCTGAAGAACCCACATTTTCACCATTTATAAGTGCTATTTTGAATAAAGATTCTGTAGCCTGACAACTGTTCAAAATTGTTAGTTCTCAAACTAGGCAAAAACAATGCTAATTCCAACAGTAGTCAGCTCATTTGTGCAAGTTATGTATTTTTCTTAAGTGAACTCTTCTTAAGCATGTACATCAAAATTACTAAAGAAACAATCCTTGAAAGCTTCAACGAGATATTGGACCTATTCAAATGAAGAATGATAAACATTCATTACTATTTTGTAGCTAAAATGTGGTTGTACTGGGGTAAAGTGGTTGTACCACTTTACCCCAGTCCTGAAGATACTTTCAGGCGCAAACTTTGTTTGCACACACTTGGATAAAGGATTAAACTAAATTTATTATAATAACAGATATTTTTAATCAGTTTCCAATACTGCCATGTTAAAGAATTTTAGGCCTTTTCCTTTTCAATAAAATGTACACTAATACAGCAATCTGGATGTTCATGCTTACACACTGATTATTACTCAATGTTGTTTAAGGAAATTAACAATGCAGACAAGATAACTAAATAGACTTACTTATTACTTCATTCTATCAGTAAATCATTTACAGCTTTCAGCACATACAAACTACATGTATAACGTGCATATAGCAGTACTTAATGTTCAAAATGTATCCCAAAAGGGATACATTTTGAACATTTTATTGTGGTATGCATAACATCTAATGGAAATGCTGCAACTGCTTGCTCCAAATCCACCTTCTGGTTATCAATGCTCCAACAGATTCAGAGACTTTCAGACGCCAATCAGATGGTAATGTGGTCAGGCACATTCAGCTCCAACCACTGTTGTGTGGTTCTCACCTTGTATTCATGGGCTGAGTCCTGTTGGAAGATCCACTGCCTACCGTGAAACAAGGCATCGTTCAGGGCGGTACCACAGGTTCTTGCATGGTGTCTTGATACGCTTCGGCAGAGGTTTGACCCTTTCTCAAAGAGATGCAACTTGGATACCCGCACCAAATCATCACTGATGCAGAGTGGTGATCTCTCTGAATCCTGGATGCTATGGCACATGCTCTGTGACCATCTGGAGCATATACCCAATCGTTTCAGTGATTAAATGATCTTTGATGGTGAAATCGTCTCATAAGTGAAGAGGATATCTCTGTATTTGTTGTTCATGTTCTACTGCTGGAGAAGCGACTTTGATTTTATTACCCTCAGCAGCATCAGTTGTGGTGTTAGGAAGGGTCCAGTAGAACAAAGATAGGCTCACCCCAAGGTTATAAGTTAGTACACACATGATATCATTCTCTGCAAAGTGTTCATCTCTCATGACATCAATTTCTGCATTCTCATATGATTATGGTGGAGGCATGCCTCCAGTCCTCACAAGCTGTTGCGTCCTAATAAAGCATAACTGACCTGTTCTTTGGAATCAGATACATCTTCTGTTATCATTTTAATGGTTAATAGTCTGATACACAAACATCCTACTGATCCTGAGTGTTTTTAGAGTGTCAAAAACAACAGGTGGCTGCATTCCAACCTTGTGAAGTGCTATTACAGCTACACAATTCTCATAATCTCCATGCTAACCCAAACAGCTAGACAACTCTCTTTCTACTGATAAACAAGCAGATGTTGGCTGTGCACAGCACAACTTATGGGACTGGGCTTGCCATAAATACTGTGATGCACCAATGATCAGAATCAATTGGTGCATCCAATTTTGTTTCTAATTTACTATGTGAATAATGCCGATTTAAATTATTTATTTGAAGAATGCCTAGAACTTGGAATTTGTAGTAACGGAGGGTTCGTAAGAATGCACTTTTTTTTTTTTTTTCATGTGCACATCTATAAATATACACAGTCTTGCCATAAATACTGTTGCAACTTCTGCTCTCCTTCCCCCATGCTGCCCACAGAATAAAAACTAAAAAATAAAGTGCACATCTATAAACAACTGTCCAGAAGAAAAATCACCTTGCTTTGGCAAAACAGCATCATTACTGGATCATTGACCAGTGGAGATGAATAATATGGTCCAATGCTAGATTCTTCTTGGATTCCAATGATAGCTACTCCAGGGTCATGCGAAATGCTTGAGGAGCATTTAACCCAAAATGTGTCCAAAGAGCTGTGCAAAAAGACACTATTATGTTTTGGGACTGTATTTCAAGTGCTGAAATTGACCCATTTGTTGAGATGTTCGATAGCATGAAATCCACAAATTATCTGTCACGTTTAAATAATGAAGTATTGCCATCTGCCCAGTTTTTGGAACAAGAAGGACATATAGTGGATCCTGAGTTCAATATGATAACTCTTGTTTCCCCCTCGAACTAGAATTGTGCTGGATTGGTTTACAGAACACGAGAAAGATGTTCATTTCAACTGGCCATCCAATTTACCCGATCTGAATGTTACTAAAAAAAACTGGGACATGTTAGAAAGAACCATAAAGAAGAAACATCAATGCTCTGCAACTTTAACAGATTAAGGACGCTTTTAGGAATGGAGTGGAATAAACTTGATACACATGTGATAATGAATCACAGTGACAGCACATACAAAAAAAAAAAAAAAAAAACAAGCTGTAATCAAAATTTTTTGAAAACTTTTTAAACTTGGTTCTACAATAAATTAATGAAATTTATGGCAATAAACTGGCATCTTTAATTTATGTGATAGTGATATGACTCCATATTAAGGAATAAAGTTTGCATTCCATAGTTTTTTGTCCAGTGTGTTTGGCCACTAGAGGGTTACATGGTGTGTAGTGTTTGTAGAGAGCTCCAGATAAGTATTATTTTAAGTAACAATTGGTAAATTTGCTTGAATCTTACGTAGTATTATTTACATTTCATATCTTAGCATGTCTGGGTGATTTTTGTGTGTTTTCTGAGTTATTTCAATTAGCAATTTGATAGATACGATTATTAGCACGCACATGGCGCCGATAAGAAGGTATACAATGGCGTCCAGATCGCCATCTTTGTCCAAAAATTTAATATAAAGGATTTTATTCAGTGTTCCGTTTGTGAAATATATTCTTTGAAAAGGGAGGTTGGAGTCTGGTTAGACAATGATAGTGGAGTGAATGTGTGCAGAAAGTTTAAAGAATGTGAGGATTAAAGTGTGTTTCAGGTCGTGAGAGATATCATTGTTGAAAGTGGGAATGTAGAAAATAGTGATATGCCAGGTATGAATAGTGATATTTGTGAGGTAGTACCAGATAACTGTGAGAGTGGCGTTGAAAGTGAGAATGAAGGTAAAAATACAGAACGAATGAATGAATTAACGGATAATAAAAATGATGAGACAGATGCAATGAGTGAGATCGTATGATTACGTGGAGTGATACATAGGGCAAATCGGCAGCTGGAGCGTTGGCAAAAATGTTTACCGAGCGTACAACTAATAAAAGCCAAAAGTTTGATAAGAAAAATAAGAGTATGATAGTGAGTGTAAACAAAATGAAAGAGCGAGTGTTGTATGGAGATTCTTTAGTAAGAGGTGTGATAGATGAGAGTTTGACAAAATCGTACCAACCTGGTGCGAATGTTAAGGATGTAAGCGAGTCAATTAGAATGCAAAAGCAGAGGGTGAAAGAACTGATAGTAGTAGTAGGAACGAATGATTTGAATGAAGACAAAGTGGCTATGAGAGAGGATTTGAAGGAATTACTTGAGTGAGGTAGTAAAAGAGGAGTGAGAGAGTTAGGATGGTGAGTCCGTTTCTGCGGTATGACAGTGAAGAGTATAGAAGGAGGGCCAAAATTGCTAATGACTTTATGCACGGATTATGCAGGAGTTGTGTGGAATTTGTGGATGTGTGAAGTGAGTTTGATGGGCGAAAGGATTTATATAAGATGGATGGTTTTCATTTGAATGGATTTGGTGTACGGAGACTTGAAAAGGTGTTGTTGAATGAAGTAGAAGCGGATGTGCACAATCAGGGAAACTAGAGTTATTAAGGGGGGGGGGAGTAGATATGCAAACATTAGGGAGACAGTTGAGTGTATGAATGTGTGTAATATGCCCGAGCAAGTACAACAAATCAGAATGGGATAGTTAGTATAAGCATCAAAATAGGGATGGGACAAATGGGCTTCTGCAATTCATGTATACTAATGCCAGAAGTATTAGGAACAAGAAGGAAGAATTTTTGGCCTTGGTTGGCACTTCCAGGCCACAGGTTATTGGTATTAGTGAAACATGACTGACAGAAGATGATATAGCTAGTGGGACTGAATGTGAGGGGGTATGGTGTGTTCAGGAGTGACAGAGAGAATAAAATGAGGGAAGGAGTGTTAATGATGCTAGCTGATGAGCTGCATCCAAGGAGAATAGAAGTGGAACTGCAGGATAGAGAAAAGAGCACATTTGAGGCTATTTGGTGTGAGATTGAGACTAGCAGAACAAAATATACAGTTGGGTGCTGCTATAGATCAGGTGATGGAATAGATGGTGGAGATAGTATGCATAAGCAAATAGAAGAAATGAGCAGAAAGAGAGTAATTATTATGGGAGATTTCAACTATGGTAACACTGACTGGAAAGAGGAGAGGACACATGGGAGGAAGGAATTGGATTTTATGCAGTTATTAAGGGATAACTACCTGAGACAGCATGTAATGGTATATACCAAGGGTTCGAGAGTGCTTGACCTAGTAATTGCATCTGAGAATTTGACTGTAATGAATATGACCACGTTGCCACCAATTGGTGAGAGTGATCATAGGGTCTTGACTTGGGAGGTGGCTAAAGGTGTGGAATTTACAATTAAGACAGGGTACATGTGGAATTATCAGGCTGGTAAGTATGACAAGCTTAGGAGTTTGATTGGTTCAGTGCCATGGCATGTAAAACTGCAAGGGCTGGATGTTGATAGCGCATAGGAGGCGGTTAAGAAGTGTTTGCAAGAAGCAATGGCTGACTCTGACTGTATACCTAGAGTCCGAATAATAAATCAAGTAGGGGTTAAATGGATGAATAACACCATTAAGCTTGAGCTGCAAAAAAAGAAACAATTCAGGAGGGAATTTAAGGAGAAAGGTGACTGGCAGGCACATGAACGGTATAAAGCGCAGGCCAGAAGGGTAACGAGTGTGGTAAGAAAAGCAAAACCGGATTATGAAAGAACATTAGCCATGCAGGCTAAAGAGAATCCCAAACAGTTTTTTCGATATGTTGCAAGTAAAAGAAAAAATGTATATGGCAGAATGATTTTAAAGAATGCCGATGGTGGGGAGATAACCGAATCAGTTGATATAGTGGAATTACCGAGCGAGCAGTTTGCAAGAGTATATCATCCAGGTGGTGACATTGCAGGAATGAATGAACGAATAGCTTATATGGGATTTTATGTTGGAGGTTTAATGGATTTTTTACAACACTCAAAAAGAATTAAAAAAGAATTTAATACTTCCTATATTTCGTCCTAGTCACTAGGACATCTACGGGGATTACAAAAACAATTAATGTAACATGCACACAAAAACTTACAATACTAAGCCCAACCACGTGGGTGACACTAAAGTCCTATCTAGGTGGAGCGCCCTCTAAGGGCGGTAGTAGGTGGCCTGGAATGTAAGGTGGGACCTCTGGTGATGAGTGTTTCCCAAATCTTCGGAAGCTTAATGCAACCGTATTTATTAAGATTTGGTTGGTTTCTGAGAGCTGCTGCTGCTGCTGCTTTTATATAGCTTAAGTGTAGAGCTGCTGCTCTACACTTAAGTCTCTACACAAGAAAGCTTATATGGGAATTGTGGTGAATGAAGTGGAGGCAAATAGTCTATTACAAAACCTCAATGTCAATACATCTGTGAGATTGGATGGTATACCAGCTTGTGCCGTACGTGAAGCAGCTAAAGAATTGCCAGTGCCCTTGACCATTTGGTTTAATTTGAGTCTCGGGTCTGGGTTAGTCCCGAGGGGGTGGAAAGAGGGGAAAATAGTTCCACTGCATAAAGGAGGTTACAAGACTGCTGTTGTAAATTACCGACCAATCAGCATATCAGGAATCGTTGTCAAGGTCTTGGAGAAAATAGTCAAGAGGAAAATACAGGATTGGATAGATTAAAATCGGATACTGTATGGGGGACAGCATGGTTTGTGAAGGGTAGATCATGCCTCAGTAACTTGCTCATGTTTTATAACACAGTGACGGTTGAACTGGATAAGGGTAATGGGTTTACAGTGATTCTACTCAACCTTGCTAAGGCCTTCGACAGGATACCACACGGAATTCTAATCAGTAAACTGCAGCATATGGGATGGATATAGGGTTGGTGAGATGGATAGGAGGGTGGTTGATGGAGAGTGGCTTATTCAGGAGTAGAGTCCAAAAGACAACCTGTGACTAGTGGTGTGCCGCAGGGTTCTGTTCTTGGACCACTACTGTTCAATTTGTTCGTTAACGATATAGGAAAGGATCTGAGAGGAAGTGTTCATTTGTTTGCAGATGATGCAAAGTTGGGTAGAGCAATAGTGAGTGCACAGGATGTCAAAATTTTGCAGGATGATTTGGATAGTTTGGAGGACTGGGCTGAGGAGAATGGATGTCAATTTAATGTGGCAAAGTGTAAGGTTATGCATTATGAGGTGAAAAGATTAGAAGGCAGTATATCACACTGGTGGAACCGTACTCCAGGAGATTGACGAGGCCAGGGATTTGGGAGTGTTGGTGGATAGGGAGTTTAGGGGGACATCGCAAAAGTGGCTAAATCAGCTCATCAAATCACTTGGTTGCTGAAAAATACTTTAACAAGCAGAGACAAACAGGTTATTGTTCCTCTGTATCGAGCCTTGATAAGACCCCATCTAGACTACTGTGACCAAAATGATAGCAGGTCTATGGAATGAACCTTATGAGAGGGGTTGCAGAAATTGGTTGATAGGCAGAAAAGGGGTGATATGATTGAGACATTCAAATTACTGAAGGGTTTCTAAGATTAATTCAGAAGATATTTTTCAGAGTAGGACTGATGGTGGGAGGACTAGGGGCCATACATGGAAGCTGAGCAAGAGTGTGGTTAGAGCTAGGTTTTTACATGGAGAGTGGTGAATGAGTGGAATAAGCTGCAAGAGTCTGTTGTGGGTGCCATGACTGTGAATGAGTTCAAGGTGAGGTATGATAGATACTGTGTGAATGTTGAATAGTTGTTCTTGACATGATGTTAGGGCCTCCCTCGATGAGTCTATCAACTCCTTGGAGTTGCCCGTAATAATAATAATAAACAATATAATATCACTAAGATTGCTTTATATTTTATCTATCACATCTAGAAACGTGACACTATTTTATGTTTGGATCTATCATCATCATAACAATAAATAAATACGGATATAGACCATATTGGTCTGTTCCAGTCTCATTATCCATCCAATATCCTTTTTTGAGATCTACCCTGCCTTTCTTTCCAATTGGCTTATATTTTAGTACAGTGATACCTCGGCTAACGAAGATAATTCGTTCCGGAATCACATTCATTAGCTGAAATGTGATTTCTCGTAGGTTTCTATAGAAAATCATTTAATTCGTTCTGGATGTTGCCTACTATTTAAAGATAAGCTTTATAAAATAGTAAAAAACACACTATAAAAGGGCAAAAACTCACCAAAGGCTGAGATGAGCCCAATTAGATGAAGGAGAATGGAAAGTGACGATCTTTACACTATTATATACACTTTTTTAAACTGAAAATATGTACAGAACGTTTTTACTATTCTTCTTCCAAATTTTCAAAGTTTATTCAAGGTGAGTCTCCTCTTCTTCAGAAGCTGGCCTCTGTCTCTTTGTTAAAGGTGAAGTCAAAAATCTGTCCAAAGTTGATTGAACTTCTCTTTTTTTTCAGAATGTTTTTAGTGATTCAAGACACATGTCTTTAACCAAGGCACAAAGTCTGTTCATTTCAGTTTTGTTGGGATGCCACTTTGTAGCCAAAGACTGAAACTCTTCCCAGTAGTGCAGAATTTTTTTAATGTCACCTGTTGGTATTCTTCCGTTTTTATTGCTATCCTTCTCCTCTGATAAGCACTCTTTATCCTCCTTGTCTCTTTCCTGATTCAGATGCTTTTTTCAACTCTTCAAGATCTGTTGTCAGATCTTTTGAGTGTTCTTCAACTAATTAACACATACAGATGGAAAAGATAAGCTCCTGGAATGGCCTGACCGTTCATGTTTGCTGCTTTATGTTAGCGCACACATCCACTAAAACATTCGTTAGCCGAGTCCGAAAAACAGTGAAAAAAATCTTCATTAGCAGAGTCACTCATTAGCCGAGGTATCACTGTATTTGTTTAGGATATCGGGTGTTGGCCATTCGGTTTACATGTTCAATCCATTTTTGTTTATAATTGTTTACTTTTTCTTCTATTGATTTTG
The DNA here is from genome assembly GCF_054136105.1 of Typopeltis vanoorti. NCBI lineage: Eukaryota > Metazoa > Arthropoda > Arachnida > Uropygi > Thelyphonidae > Typopeltis > Typopeltis vanoorti. The sequence continues at coordinate 174,699,105 of NC_143551.1, read as the reverse complement.
TTTTTAGTTCTTTTAAAATGTCTTCATTCCTTTTTTGATCTAATAATGTGCATTTTGCAGTTCTTCTCATAAATCTCATTTCACTTGTTTTTATTCTTTGTTTATCTTGTTTGTTTATTGCTCAAATTTCACTGTCAAACTTCACAAATTTCAAATTTCATATAATAATGTGGGCACTGCTAACGTATTGTATATTTTCAAGTGTGTTTCTTTTTGTACTATATTTGGGTTGAGTGTTCTATTTATCAGGCCTATAATCTGTAAAAATTTTGAAGTTTTTAATTTTATGTCTTTTTCTCCTTCATGTGATATTTCCCATCCAAGATAACTGAAAGTATTTATCTTTTCTTATTATTTTATTATTAATAACTATTTTGCTTCTAACTGGAGTTTGTCCACAAAATACCATTGTTTTAGTTTTATGTATGGAAATTTTAATTCCAAACTATAATGTTTAAATTATATATTGCTCTTTGTAAATTGTCTTCCTTATCTGATATTATTACCTGATCATCTGCAAATAATAGCTTATTTATTTTGTTATTCTGGGAAATTTCTATACCTTGATTGTTTAAGGTGTTCCACTGTATTAATATTTCATTAATGTAAATATTGAAAAGTGTTGGAGACAGAGGGCATCCTTGTCTTACTCCTTGGTTTACTTGGTTTATAGGTTGTTTTTCAGACAACTTTTCATATATTTTTATTTCATTATCTTTATATATATTCAATATTGCATGTAGTAAAATATTAGGTATATTAATTCTTTGTAATATATCCAACAGTATATATCTTTTTACTTTGTCAAATGCTTTTTCGTAATCTATAAACAAACGATGAGTTTCAAATTAAATTCTCTTCTTTTTTCTATAAGTAGTTTTAAACAGAAAGCTGCATCTATTGTAGAGCGTCCTTTTCTAAATCCATTTGACATTCTAATAATATATTTTCACTGTATATTTTTAGTTTTTCATTAAGTATTCTGCTATATATTTTGTAGCATGTATTCAATAAACTAATACCTCTGTAGTTAGCAGGTTTTGTTTTATCCCCTTTTTTAAATATAGGTATTACTATGCTTGTATTCCATTCTATTGGTATTTGTCCATTTGTTTGGATCTATGTGGATGGAAACCTCTGTTATCAGATTTCAGGGAGTTCCAGAAATAAAAATATTGGCTATAATTTATCATATAACAAATTTCATGTATATATTACATACACACCAAGGGATCTATCTCAAAACAGAACATGGTATGCCATTATTAACATAAATGTGAAAGGAATAATTGTTCATACAAAGTATTTGTATGAACAATTACAACATGTTCATACAAAGGAATCTACTTCATGATGTCAGAGTTCTTATGAATATCTGTTTAGTAACCTCAATCACAGCTCCCATACATTAACTTACTATTTACCAGCCTGCCTATTTTTAGTCTATATCCATAAATATGATGGTTTGCCCTGAAGTTATGGTGATCAAATGCACTTAATACATTCAACATATTACAACTGCAAATTCCCATGTCTGAATTCACAACTAACATATTCAAAGCCAACCCCTCTCCTAGTGGGAGAAGCATTTAATTAACAACATATCATATCGAACCTTAAATTCATTTATGCCCTCAGCATTCACATGTCATGGCAATGCATTCCACTCAACAACCACTGTCCGTGAACTTATGACAAATTTGCTATTTTTTTATGAAGAGGAAATAGACCAAGATAATAGCAATGATGTACTTTATTTGGAATTTAGCAAGCCTCTGATAGTGTGCCATATAAAAGCCTACTGGTTCAAATGTACCAAACAGGTATTAATAATTATCTAGTGATGAATGGAAATTGACTGACTTGATAGATAACATGAGGTGTTTGAAGGGGAGTCTTCAAGGAGCCCTGTTATTAACAGCAGGATACTGTATGGTTCAGTGTTAAGATCTTTGTTGTTTAATATGGTCCTAAATGATATACACATACTGACCAATGAATTGTAAACCTTTATTCTGATGTATGTAAATGCCATTTACGTGCAGCATATGTGCAAAATACTTGTTCATGTGTGTCACCATGTGTTCTAGGATACTATTTAAAAATGCTGCTGCTGGTCATGTGGTTTGATTAATCACGGTACAGCTTGTTCTGTATTGATGGTAAGCAGAGAGTTTGGCAAGAGCCCCATGAAGCAATGAACCCAGCTTGCCTTGTAAACACAACTCAAGGTTATGGAGGTAGCATCATAATGTGGGGCATGTTCTGTTGGTACGGAATGGGTTTCCTGATATTGCTGGAAGATTAGATATCCTCTGAAGAATATCTGAACATTGTTGTCGATCGAGTCCATCCTACAATGTTGCTTTTTTATACAGTAGGTGACAGCTGTTTCATGGACAACAATGCTACTGTCCATTGCACAAAAATTATTCATCAGTAATTCAACAAGCATGAAAGCGACTTCCAACATCTTCCCTGGCCACCACAAAATCTGGATCTGAACCCCATTGAGAATGTATGGGACATGTTAGGAAAAAAAATTCTGGGAGCACAATCCTCTTCTGCAGAATCTGGGCCAATTAAAGGACTTTCTGGTGAAGGCCTGGTATGTTGTAGACACAGATGCAATCCAACAACTTGTGGAATCTATGCCAAACTGTATATGTGCTGTAATTCAGGCTAAAGGAGGTTCAACACAGTACAAAATGAAAGTTCTAATTCAGTGGCCAGTATGTGAAGATTCATCTCTCTCTCTCTCTCTCTGCTAATGATGTAAAGTTGGAGAGAATAGTCAAATGATCTGATGGCCTGAGTTCTTCAGAAAATGATCTTAAAACATTGTGGAGAAGTATTGTTTCAAATTCAATGTAAACAAATGCAAGTATCCAATTTAGTAAGAATATTAGGCGGATATAAAATGAATGGACAAGTAAGCTTTAGAAAAATCTGGTGAATACAAAGATTTGGGTATTTGATTGACAGGGTTAAGGAATCATACTGGTAAGACAACTAATAAAGCTCAACAGATTGTGAGATTATTTAAAAGACATTTACATGTAGGAGAAGGGAAGTGATGATACTATTATACAATTCTTTAGCCAACCAATATTGGATTATGGATCCTAGTTTTTATGGTTTTAACTTATGCATCTGAGAGAAAGGATTATAGTTCTCAAATGCATTTGACTGGAGATTACAGATATGAGAAATCTTAGAAAAAATAGGAGAGTTTTTTTTTACAGATGGCATCAATGGCAGAATCCTATTAAGAATTAAGATATTAGGAAGGAACTTGATATTGTATTGTTAGTATTGAAGAATGTGTGAGCAGAGCTAATCTCAGGTGGTATAGTCACTTACACAGAATCCAAGAGGAAAGGTTAGTAACACAAATATTTGTTGCCAGGAACAGCAGAAAAAAAACCCAGAGGATGCCTGGTTGGCCAAGTGGTTAACGTATCCCCCACTCTCCAGTCTCAAGGTCGCAGGTTCGAATCCCGCAATGGGCACAGATGTTTGTGATTGTCTGTGAAAATACTAGTGGTGGTGGGCGGCAGATAGCGTTAGTGTAGATGATGATTATAGATGGAGACAGAGTTGTAGAGTAGGTGCCCCCTCCTCCCCCACCGATGAGTCTTTGGACTTCCTGGAGGTGTCACGTGATAATGATAATAATAAACTATAAGATATGACAATATTGGAGTCCTGACAAATAACATTAATGGAGGAAAGTTGTCAATAGGAAGTTAGTAATGACGTAAACTTTTCATGTAATATTATCATCCTATCAGAGGAGTGTATAATATCCTATACACCCTGAGGGTACATATTACAAATTTGATTATAACAATGATGGCTCCTAGCTTTACTTACCAAGGTGAGTAAAGTAACGTGTCAAGATACTAAGGGTATTAAGAGAAGAATGACTAAGTCTCTACAGGGATTGAATCATAATTATGAGATCTAGCAAGTTAGTTGCAATCTGATGAATTTATCTACAAGAAAATGGAGAGAATATTTAAGTGAATTTTATAAGTTAATTCAGGGTATATATAAGAGATATGTAGAAGATTGCTGCAAGCCGAAAATATACTACAGGACCTCATAAAAAAGATAGTGAAAAAGAGTGTTAGAACAAATGTACATAGTTCATTTTTTACTGTTCTGATAAAAAATAAGTGGAATACTCTTCATCAATGAGTTATAGAAATGATGAATTTATATAATTTTAAGACTGAATGAGATAGTTGTTCTAGCAGTTATAGATCGAAGATTGGCTAATTAAAATTTAAGTATAATGATTATTTAATTTGGCATCAGTATTGTTATGTGTCTCTATATAAATATGCATAAAAATAATAATAAACTAAATAAAAGTGAGAGAATGACTGAGAAGATAAGTTGAATGAGTGAAGTTACACAAGCATCCTATATGCCAGCCTGGTTGGCTGAGTTGTTAGCAAATCCGCCCTCCAGCCAAAAGGCTGTGGGTTCGAATCCCGCGTTGGGCATGGATGTTTGTGATAATACTAGTGACTAGTGGGGGTGGGCGGTAGATGTGTTGGTGTAGATGAATATGGTAGTTGGTGGATTGAGTGGTGGTGACAGAGAGTTGTAGAGGTGCCCTCCCTCGATGAATCTTTGAACTCCTTGCAGGTGTCACATAACAACAATATGTGAGTGATGAAATTTGTATCATCATCAAATTCCTGCCATATACACTCAAGGGGTGTGCAGGATATGATAGTACTACATGAAAAATTTACATCATTACTAACTTAATATCTACAATTTTCCTCCAGATCAGTCTGTTACTTGTCAAGACTCCAATATTATCAGATCTTATATTTCTGTCATCTAAGGCACTTTGTACCATATCAATCCACCTATATCTTGGTCTTCCTCTGGGTCGTTTTCCTGACAACCTGGCAGAGAACACTTATTTTGCTAATCTTTCCTCTCCCATTCTGTTTAAATGACCATACTACCTGAGATTAGCTTAGCTAATGCATTCCTGGATGCTGACAATGTCAAGTTCTTTCCTAATATCCTCATTTTTAATATGATATTGCCATTGATGCCATCTGTTCACGCCTCTAATCTTTCTCAGGACTCTCACATCTGCGGTCTCTAGTCTTTGGTCAAGTGTTTTACTTCTGACCCAGCTCTCAGATCCATAAGTTAAAACTGGTTTGAACACGGTCTTGCATACAGCTAATTTAGTGTTCTGACAAATTTCTCTCTTATTCCATATGAATTTATTCAATTGACTTCTTACCATACCAGCTTTGTTGATTCTCTTGTCTTTTCCATATTTAATTTACCATCTTCACTAAAAATCGTGCCTAAGTAGCTGAAATGTTTTACTTGTTCCACAGGTTCTCCATTCACAACGCAGTAAACATTTTCAACGATTCTGCCTATTTGCATTGTCTTTGTCATTTTATTGCCGACCTTCATACCATATCTATTACAACAGTTATTCAATTTAGTCAGGGAATCTTGCAGACTTGTAGTGGATTTATTGATAAGTATAACATCATCTGCATAAAGCAAAGAGCTGACATTAACTTCTCCAATTTTGATATCATGTCTAATACCACTTTCCTTCATAATGTGATCCATATAGATAATGAATAACAGAGGGGATAATGTACATCCTTGTCTCACACCAGATTTAACATTAAACCATCTTCCTGTACTTCCTTCAATTCAAACTGCTGACTTACAACTCAAATAAAGACTAAGTATTGCTTGATATAATACCCCATTGACACCATATGACTGAATAGCTTCTCTCTTGGCACCTTGTCATATGCCTTTTCCAGATCTACAAAACTTAAAGAGACCTTTGTTATATTCCCATGATTTCTCACCTATTTGTCGTAAGGTGAAAATCTGATCCTGACAGCCTCTATTTGGCCTGAATCCAGCTTGTTCTTCACCAAGCTTTTCTTCCACAATGCTTCTCAACTGTTTCTCAAGTATACTTGCATATATCTTACCAGGAACACTCAGTAGGGAAATACCTCTGTAATTCTCACATTCAGTTTTATTTTCCTTTTTATATATGGGTGCTATGAGAGCTCTACTCCAATCATCGGGAATTTGTCCCTCTGTCCAGGCCTTCTGAACTATGCAGTGCAGCCACTGCACGACTTTTATACCACCATACTTCAGCATTTCTGGTCGAATATCATCTACTCATGCTGCCTTTCCACATTTTCAGCCTTTGTTGGGTTTTTCTACTTCAAATATGGATATGTATTCCTGACTGTATGCCTGTTGAGTGTTTTTTACCACTGTGCTATCACTGCTTGTTTCATTTAGCAATTTCTCGAAGTAATTACTTCATACTTCAAGGATATCTTTTTCTCCCATTTTCATGTCACCTTTATCATCTCTAACTCCTTTTACAGCATTCTTTCCTTCATTTCTAAGATTCTTCAACAACCTCCAGAATATTTTGCCACCTTCTTGATATTTATTTTTTATGTTCTTGCCTAAGTTCTCCCATGACTTTTGTTTAGCTAGTTTTACACAGTGTTTAGCTTTCTTACATTTGTCTCTGTATTCTCTAAGAGAACAAGCTGACTTATTTGCCAGGAACTTTTGATATGCTTTCTTCTTTTCCTTCACTGCCTGTTTAACTTCCTGTGTCCACCATGGAAACAGGAAGAGATAAAAAGGAGATCACAAGACAGGATGTTGTGATGTGCTGCTATAATTGATTGATTATGAAGAAAACCATGATTGATTCAGCCAGAGAGGCATGTGGTGAGGTTGTCTGCAAGGATAGAAAAATTAGAACTCCATGGTGGACAGAGTTCTGATTTTTCTATCCTTGCAGACAACCTCACCCCATGCCTCTCTGGCTGAATCAATCATGGTTTTCTTCATAATCAATCAATTATAGCAGCACATTACAACATCCTGTCTTGTGATCTCCTTTTTATCTCTTCATAACTCTTAGTTCTAGTTAGCATCATTATGTTATAATGATGGTAGGTAACAGTATGGATGGACATTCTAAAAGATAGTAAAGTGCACAATGGCTCAATACAGCTTAGTATAAATATGAATTTTGGTATTTTGTATAGTTCATGCTTTTTTCCGCCCTAGATCTTCTGGTAAATGACCAATAATAAAAATAACAATAATTATAATTTTTCCATCTGTAATATCTTCAGAATGAGGTCAGCAAAGAAAGGTAAATAAAGAAAGAATTAACAACAGAAAAAAGGAAAGTTTTTCCTTTTTTCTTTGACCTTAATAGGAGGAATTTACCAATGAAAAAGCATAATCCTGTCATTCTTTCATTTATGTTTTATCAGCTATTTACCTTTTAACTCTTTCCTAAATCCTCCACATTAACAATGAAATATCTATGCTACACCAACAGAAATCATGCTCACAAGTGACCTTCTTATCATATAATTTTGAATTAAATTTAAATCTGAAATTTAAATAAAAAAATAAATAAATTAAAATATAAATTAATATATTTTGATTATGAGATAAATTTTATAAATTTATAATGTGAAAGAACAAATCTCTCTGGTCAAATTACAAAACTTTTTCTTATAGACATTCAACTCTGAAATAATGTTGGATTTTAATATCCATTATTTCAATATAATTTACTTTGCCGAAATGAAACCGAAATATGGCTCTTTCTTTATTAATTAATTTAACACACTGACCGAGAGTTTGCTTATGAAAAATACAATTCTCCGACATTGGATTGCGTTAGAACTGCATAACAGTTTTTCCTCTCTTTGAGTGATCATTTTTGGTCACTCAACTCTAGAATAGTCACTCCACAAATTATCCACTTTGCAGTGAGTGATCTATGAAGTGCTCCCTATGTGGGTAGACTGAGGGTTTGTGTTTCAAGTTATCAATTAAACAAAATTTAGTTGATAACTTGAAAAGTGGGAATATGATAAAAATATATAAGTAACTAAAAAAATTTTATAGAGCAGAGTGAATGGAATTATTATTATTATTATTATTATTATTCAGGCCTCCAAGGAGTCAAAAGACTCATCGAGGGAGGTCCTTCCTAAGACAAAGTCTGTCAAGACTCATCGAGGGGGAGGTCCTCCCCTGAGAAACACAAAGTCTATCATACCACTCTTTAAACTCACTGACCGTTCTCGCTCCCACCACTCCATGGCAATGCATTCCACGGCTCAACCACCCTCCACACAAAGAAACCACTCCTTACCCTCTTGCTCACAGTTTCTTTTCGTAACTTCCGGGGATGGCCTCTTGTCATCACTCCTTCCCGCTGTTCAACCAAGCGAAAGAACTCCCCAGTGTCAACCCTGTAACCACCTCTCGACAGTTTAAAAGTCTCAATCATATCACCTCTCCTTCTTCTATCCACCAAACTCTGCAGTCCACATTCTCTCAGCCGATCCTCATAACTATCCTTGTACAGTCCTGAAACCATCTTTGTCATCCGTCTTTGTATCCTTTCCACAGTTAATTTATCCCCTTCAAATCCTGGGGACCAAATCTGAGAACAGTAGTCCAAGTGTGGTCTGATCAGAGACTTATACAACGGAATGATAACCCTCTTATCTCTGCAGGTCAGTGTCCTTCTCATAATAGCAGCAATCCTCTGTGTTACCTTCACCACCTTTGCAACATGTCCCCTAAACTTCAGGTTTCTATCAATCATCAACCCCAGATCTTTTGTCTCCCCTACTTCCTCCAGTATAACTCCTCCCATAGAATATGCAGCATCCCATCAATGTTTCCCAAACCTCAAGACCTTACATTTTGCTGCATTAAACTGACACCCCCATTCATTTGCCCATCTATCTAGCTTATTTAAATCCTCTTGCAGAGCTACCACATCTGCACTATTACTAATAATCCTTCCCAGCTTTGCATCATCCGCAAACAACTGAATATCCCCCTGCAATCCACTGGCTCTGTCATTGATATAAAGGTTAAACAATATAGGTCCTAGTACTGAGCCCTGTGGGACCCCACTTGTAACCCTCTGCCTCCTGGAAACTGCTCCACCATACACAACTCTCTGATACCTAGCAGACAGCCAATCCTGAATCCAGTTGACCAATCTGACATCCAGACCCATGTGCTGCAACTTAAATATCAGCTTATCATGTGGCACCCTGTCAAATGCCTTCGCCAAGTCTAAGAAAATTGCAGTATATGCCTTTCCCTCATCTAATGTTCTTGTAACTTTATTATAAAAGGCTAGCATATTGCTAAAACAAGAGCGTCCTTTCACAAATCCATGTTGATTCTCACAGATAACATTACCCTCATCTGCCCAATGCTGTATACGGTCCCTCACTACTTTCTCCAAGATCTTAACAACTACTGATGACACACAGACTGGCCTATAATTAGACACTTCCAGTCTGTTACCACCCTTATGCAATGGCACTATCTTACCTTATTTCCATTCCATGGGCACCTTTGCCAAAGCCAGACTTTCATTGAAAAGCCACGTTAAAGGCACTGTCAATTCCCTAGCACATTCTCTCAAAACTCGTGGTGAAATACCATCCAGTCCCACAGCTTTACTGACATCCAGAGTACTCAGTATCTGAAACACACTCTCCTCCTGTACCTCCAGACCTCGAACCAGTCCTATCCCTCTAGCATTAAAACTGACTCCTCTAGGATGAAATACTCCAATAAAGTGTTCATTGAACAATTCCATTATGTCCTCTGCATCAGTCACTCTATTCCCATTTTTATCCCACAATGTCATTCTTCCACAATCATTTCTCCTCCTACCGGCCACATAGCTAAAAAATTCCCTAGGATTTTCTTTGGATCTTAGGGCCAATCTCCTCTCATATTCCAGTTTCGCTTTCCTTACCACACTAGTCACTCTTCTGGCCTGTGTCTTATATTCCTCATGCATCTCTTCACCTGTCTCCTTATTTCTCTTCCATAGCCTCTTTTTCACATGCAATTCCTGTTTAATATTGTTTGTCATCCACTTTACTCCAAATTGCGTCCTCTTCTTCACTCGTGGTATACAACTTACCATTGCTGATAACAAATATTCTTTCACAATTTCCCACGCACTAGTGATATCCCGGCCTTCCAATTCCTCCCTCCATGAAACTTCCCGAAGTTGACGTCTAAGACTATTATAATCACCTGCCTTAAAATTCCACATAAGTTCCCATCTCTTTGATACTCCTGCATGTCTCTTCATTTTCCAAGTCAACACCATATGGTCACTCTCTCCAACTGGTGGGAGAGACGTCAACTCAGTTATTATCAACTCTTCTGATGCTATAACCAAATCCAAAACTTTTGAACCTCTTGTTCCCTATGTTACATGTTGCCTAAGACATTTGTCCCTCAAGAATTCTAGAAATTCCATTCCCCTATTGCTACATGCATCTTCCTCTCTCCAATTTATACTACTGACGTTAAAATCTCCCATAACAATCATTCTTCTTGCACTTGCCAAACTTAGCTGTCTAAACATCTCCTGGTCCCCATCCTCTGTGCTATTTCAATACATTACAGGAGAGAAGAGAACAAAAAGGATCAAATCCTTGAAGTTGTGTAAGAGTATGGTTAACAAGGGTATGAAGACTAGTTTTTTTTGCTTGGAGAGTGGTGAATGGGTAGGCATGAGGTGGCCACAAATGTTTTGTCAGTGAATGAGTTTAAGGAAAGTTAATAATAGTGGAGGCATTCCAGGATTAGTCTTCAGCACCCACTCCATGCACATTCCCATAAAATAATAACATCCCCCAACAAGTTTATCAGCCCGGTTGCCCAAGTGATTAGTGTGCCCTCTCTCCAAACAACAAGTCATGGATTCAAATCCTGCTGCAGGCATGGATGTTTTTGATTGTCTTTAGGTGGGAGATGAATATCATTGCCCAGTGCGAGAAGTAGCTTGAAAATGTTCCATGTTTGGTCTCTAGAGAGGGTTTCTGAATTATGTAAAAAATAAATAAAAAATTACAAAAAATATATATATAATTGATAAAAATGGAAAAAAAAAAATCATGAGCCCACCCATGGTACAAATGTACTATAGGTTTACTAATAACCTTTCATAGTTGGGAACCACATAAAAAAAAAGTTCATAATTTGAGAAATATTTCACTGGAGCTGGATGATAAACATTAATTGCTTGGTTTCTAGTTCAAATGTACTACCTGTTTATCATCATTGAATTCCTAACATGTACTCTCAGGAAGTGTACAGGATATTATGATAGTACTACAATGTTACATCGATACTAACTTCCTATCAAGAATTTTCCCTTCAAATTAATCTGTTAGCTGTCAAGATTCAAATCTTGTCAGATCTTATATTTCTGTCTTTTAAGGTGCTTTTTACCATATCAATCCATCTACATCTTGGTCTTCCTCTGGGTCTTTTTCCTGCCAACCTAGCAAAGAATATTTGTTTTGATAATCTTTCCTCTCCCATTCTGTTTAATGACCATACCACCTGCGATCAGATTTACTCATATATTCCTGAATGCTAACAATGTCAAGTTCTTTCCTAATACCCTCATTTTTTAATATGATACTACGATTGATGCTATCTGTTTTCTCTCCTAATCTTTCTCAGAACTCTCAATATATCTGTGGTCTCATCTTTGATCAAGTGTTCATTTTCCAACTCAGCTGTCAGATCCATGTTAAAATGGGTTTGAATACTGTCATGTATATGGCTAGTTTAGTATTTTGACTAATTTCCATAAAAATTCAGTTGACTTCATACCATACTATACCAGCTTTGCTATGCTGTCTATTTCCATATTTAATTTGCCATCTTCACTAAAAAAAAACTGTGCCTAAATAGCTAATTTTTACTTATTTTACAGGTTCTCTAGCATGTCGATTCATCCTGAATGGATGCATTTTTAATCAATTATATATATATATAAGTCGGAGACAGTGGTCTCACAGCAGGGGATAATATTCATCTACCAGCTAAAGACAATCACAAATACCCACGTGCTCATGGCAACAATTGAACCCACAGCCTGTCAGTTGGAGAGTGGATATGCTAACCACTCTGCCAACTAGGCTGTATTTACACAATAAAAACTTAAATAGGGATCCCTGTTATAGTTGCTTTTTTTTTTTTTAACTATTTGTCTTAAAGTGAAAATCCTGACAACCCTGTTGATTTCAACCCAGCATGTTCTTCTCTAAGCTTCTCACCCATAGTTTTTCTTAGTTTTTTATCTCAAGTATACTTGCATAAATCTTAGGAACACTCTCTCATCGTATAGGAAATTCCTCAGTAATTCTCAAATTCTGAGAGCTCTACGCTTCTCTAAGCTTCCCACCCATAGTTTGTCTTAGTTTTTTTCTCAAGTATGCTTGCATAAATCCTAGGAACACTCTCGTCATGTAGGAAATTCCTCAGTAATTCTCAAATTCAGAGAGCTCTACTCCAATCATCTGGAATTCAACTTTCCAACCAATGTTTCTGACTTATGCAGAGCAGCCACTGTAAAAGTTTGATACTTTCATATTTGAAATTTCTGGTTGAATATCTACTCTGGCTGCCTTTCCACATTTCAGATTGTTGATGGCTTTTTATACATCAAGTATTGATATGTACTCTTCATTGCATTCTTCTTGAATGTTTTCCACCACCATGCAAGCCGTCACTGCTCGTTTCATTTAGCTATCTCTCAAGGTATCTACTTCAGATATCTAGAATATCTTCTATTTGATGGCACTTTTATCATCTGATTTCCTTTTACAGTACTCTTTCCTCCATTTCTAAACTTTTAGGCAACTTCAAGACTATTTTGCCATCATCCTAATATTTATTTATTGCCCAGTCTGGTTGGCTGAATGATTAGTGTATCCGCTCTCCAGCCAAGAGGCTACAGGTTCGAACCCCATCATGGGAATAGATGTTTGTGATTATCCTACTAACTCTGTGTGGAAAGGGCATCTGTCACCCTATCACCTCATTCCTAAAACCCAATGTGGCACAGGAGTGATCCTAAGGCATCCATTAATGTCACATATGAATAACTGACATTTATTTTCTACACTCTTACCAAAGTCTACCCATGACTCTTATTTTGCTAGTTTTACACAGTGTTTTGTTTTATACACTTTCTCTGTATTCTTGTAGAGTACAAGCTGACCTACTTGCCAGGAACTTTCAATATGCTTCTTCTTTACTTGGACTGGCTCTGGCTTCCTGAGTCTACCAGTTTTCTTATTTTTCTATCTTTCAGATAACTTCACCACATGCCCTCTCTGGCAGAATCGCTCAATGTTTTCTCCTAAGTCTGTCACTGAATTGCTACAGTTTGGTTCTTGTTTTCAAACTCTTCTTCTTCCTCCCCCCAATAATATTTCTCTATTTGAGTCTGCAATTCACCTCTGCTATTTGCTAAACTTTGATATGTTTTCAAACTTTTTTACACTTTTCTTTTCAGTATGATATTCAATTTTACACTGCTGAAAACTAAATGGTGATCACTTTGAATTTCAAATCCTCCATGTACTTGTGTCCCGAACCAGTGTGAAGATATCACTATAAAAATTAACACTGTCAATGAGACTTGCTTCTTCTCTTCATGTGAATTTCTGCACATCTTTGTGTTGGAGCACAGTGATAGTAATGACTAGTCCAAGTCCTGAACTGAAATCCAGCAGATAATTACCATTAACTTTGCACTTTTCTCCAAATTTTCCACAAACGTAATCATTTCTTACCCTGCTATTTAGATCTCCAACAAGGCTCAACTCATCTTTTTCTTTGTGCATCAGCTGCCTTCTCTAATGCCTTGAAAAATTCTTCCACTTCTTCCTTAGTAGACTTCTCTGGGACCACAGGCACATATATGTCTCATTGTTCAGTTCCTCATTCTGATATTTGCTTGCCTGTTTATTATGAGAGTAAATAGAAATTTTATCATTTATAGCTCCAAGTTTTATTTCAGTCTTTGGGTTCCTTAGAGGTGTCACATAATAACAATATTTATACAAATGATGCACAATAAAAAAATAAAAATAATAAAAAACAACTGAACCATATTAAGCAGCAACCTGTTTGGAAACTTTGCAAGCTCACCTTAAGCATGAGTTACCATGATTTTTGTCAAAATAAATAGATAAAAATAGTGATTAGAGCTAAAGCAAATTTACTGTTACAGAATGATACAGAAATATATTATAACTGAATATTTATCTTGAACAAAAATGATTAAGTTGCTCAGAATTCTGGCAAGAGAGAGTAAAGCTCTGGAGACCAAACAGGTTTACCTGTTTTGAGGGATGAAGAACACTCCATATGAGACTACTAGCTAACTCTCCACTTAAAAACAAGCCCTTAAAAAGGTATGCTGTATCCTAAACAGAATTCAAACCCCCTCTCTTTCCAATCAATGGATGTTGTCATCACTATAGTTAATACAGATGATGTTAAAATTTTGCAGGATGATTTGGACAGATTGGCAGTCTGGCCAAAGAAGAATGGATGTCAGTTTAATGTGGCAAAGTGTAAGGTTATATATTTGGGGTGAAAAGATTACCAGCTGTATACCACATTGATGGAGCTGTACTCAATGAAATGGACAAAGTCAGAGATTTGGGCATGTTAGTGGATAGGGAGCTGAAGTTTAGAGGACACAGCAAAAGTGACTCAGATCATCGGATTACTTAGTTACTGAAGAATACTTTGATGAGCAGAGACAAGCAGGTTATTATTCCTCTTTATAGAGCCTTGATTAGACCCCCCCATCTTGACTATTGTGTGCAATCTGATCACCTAGGTTTCTTGGCGATGAGGAAGAGGTGGAAAAGATCCAGAGGCAAGTGACCATGATGGTAGCAGGTCTATGGAATAAACCTTACAAGATCAGGTTGAAGATTTCTGAGTTACAGAAATTGGTTGACAGGCAGAAAAGGTGTGGCATGATTGATACACACAAATTACTGAGGGGTTTTTACAAGATCAATATACAGGAAATTTTTCAGAACAGGTCTGGTGATGAGATAACTAGGCCATCCTTGGAAACTGTGCAAGAGTGTACTCAGCAAGGGTATTAGGGCTAAATTTTTTTGCTTGGAGAGTGGTGAATGAGTGGAATAGGCTGCCAGAGTCTGTTGTGGGTGCCATGACTGTGAATGAGTTCAAAGCTAAGTATGACAGATAATACACAAATGTTGGATAGTGCTTGGCATGGTGTTTAGGCCCCCCCCCTTTGATGAGTCTAAGGACTCCATGGAGTAGCCCGTAATAGTAATAATAATAAAGGCTTACGGTCAGCTATAATATTAAGCTACCAAACTTAATAGGTAATATTAAGCTACCAAAGGTTTACAATCAGAACTGGTATAGCTGAGGTAATTATTATGTGACAGTGCAGAAAAATGAATAATTCTATTATAAGTAAAATCTGATTATAATCAGAATACTGACATTAAAAAAATACGAAAATAGCTTATAGAAATTTTAACCTAAATTCTATGCCTTTCATTAAATGTTCTATTCTATGAAAAATGGAATGGGAAGGAGAAATTATACTCTATATAATATTAGAAATAGAGGAGTTTAAGTCACAAAAAACTGACATACTTTACTGAGTATTTGTAAGATGATAAAACAGCTTAAGAAGTGTCGTTGTAATCAAAATTTTTCACTTAAAAATAATATTATTAGTATTCTATCAAGTATCTAGTCTACTAAGTGAGAACAATTACTATCGTGTTTTAACAGGCAAGACTTATTGTGTGCAAGAAGTATCATTAAAGTAATTACTTCCTAAATGAAATAAAATCCCTGTTTGGCTGGCTTGCACCACATTATTCTTAATATTATTATTATAAAAAAATCTGCATGGAGTCAAAAACTCATTATGGGAGGTCCACTGTTACACAGTTTATCATACTGTGCCTTAAATATGTTCACCGTCTCTGCAACCACCACAATCCTGGGTAATGCATTCCAATTACCACTCTCCATACAAAAAAACCTTCTCCTCACTCCCTTGCTCACACTCTTCTTATACAGCTTCCAGGGTTGACCTCTTGTTCTCTCACTATCTTCACCCATTCTATGCAAAACCTCCCCAATATTAATCTGGTAATAACCTCTTAAAAGCTTATACATTTCGATTATATTCCTCTCCTATCTACCAAATTCTGTAAATTGCATTTTGTCTATCTGTCTTCATA